>NC_092132.1:22590746-23840746 GCF_043159975.1 Macaca nemestrina
TCTCACATGTTAGTGGTGGGAATAAAAAATAGCTCAATTGCTCTAGAAGACAATTTGATAATTTCTTACAAAGTAAAACATACATTTGCCATATGACCCAGGAATCCTACTCCTGAGTATTTACCCTAAAGAAATGAATACTTATGTTCACAGAAAAGCCTGTACACATATTCATAACAACTCTACTTATAATCATCCCAAACAATTTAAATATCCTCCAGCAGGTGAATGGATAAACTGTGGTCTGTGTACACCATGTAATGCTACTCAGTAATAAAAAGGAATGGACTATTGATGCCCACAATAAACTTGCAGGAATATCAAAAGCATATGCTGAGTGAAGGAAACCTACCTTAAAACATTGCATAGTGTATGATCCCATTTGTATGGAACAGATGAGGAATTAGACATTAGGGAATGAGGGGATTAGGGGAAGGTGGAAGGTTTGAATGTAAAAAGACAGCACAAGAGAATTCTTTGGGGTGATGGAACTGCTCTGTGTCCTGATTATGATGGAGGTTATATGAATCTACACGTATTAAAATTCATAGAACTATACATCAATAAGTCAATTTTGCTACATGGTAATTTAAAAACCTTTTTCATTATGTAGAGTCATTTGTTGGTTATGTGGAGTCCTTCGTTGGTTATGTAGAATCCTTTGTGGTTATGTGATTTGCCCTTGTGTTCACCTGGACATTTTGGTATTCTGTAGACCTGCCCTGTCCAACACAGTAGCCACTAGCCACATGTACCTAGGTTAGTCTGAACTGAGGTGTGGTCTAATTGCAAAGTGGATACTGGATTTTGGAGACTTAGAATGGGAAAAGAATGCAAAAGAGCTCATTAATTTTTAAATAATGATACTTTTAAATAGATAAAATGATACTTTTAAATAATAATACTTCTAAATACATTTTCAATAATGAAAATATATGATTTTGAATATATTGGATTAAATGAAACATATTATTAAAATTAATTTCATCTTTTTCCTCTTCTTTTTAAAAATGTGATTACTAGAAAGTCATAATTATAATATGTGGCTTGCACTATATTTTTATGGGACGGTGCTGCTCCAGATGACACAATTGGGGAAGAACAGGGAAATCTAGATTTTTCTCTCTCCATTAGAGTCAGGCGTAGGATTGCCCCATGCAGTGCTGACTGAGGCCCACCTGGACTCCTGTGTTTGGAGGCTGCTCACTTCCACCCAGTTTGTCTGAGGAGGTGAAAGCCACCCACAACATCCGCTTTATTTCCCATTTGGTTGGCTTTCCCTAACCTTTATGGGAAGAAGAAGGTGAGGGGAGGATGAGAATCATACAAGGTGGGGTAGGATGAGGGGTTAGACCTGTAGGAGCATCAAGCTTTGCTGTTAGATTTGCACTTGAATTCTGTTTCAGCCACCAGGTAGCTGAGCAGCTCTGAATCTTTCTTTCGTTCTTTTTTCTTTTTTTTTTTTTGAGACAGAGTCTTGCTCTGTCACCCAGGTTGGAGTGCGGTGATGTGAATTCGGCTCACTGCAACCTCTGCCTTCCAGGTTCAAGCGATTCTCCTGCCTCAACTTCCCCCCACCACACCCAGCTAATTTTTGTATTTTTAGTAGAGACAGGGTTTCGCTATGTTGGCCAGGCTGGTCTTGATCTCCTTACCTCAGGTGATCCACCCACCTCGGCCTCCCACAGGGCTAGGATTAGAGGTGTGAGTTTTTTCATGTGCCATATATATATCTTTATATATACATATATGTGTGTGTATATATACACATATGCTTGTATATAAAGTTCTCCCAGGGGTTTCCTTATGCATAAAGCTTTCCCCAGGACACCCAGGGAGAGTTCATTGAAAGCACCCAGGAGGCCTTCAGGAAGTGATAATTTTGCTACCGCCATTATTGCTTTGTGTGGTGTTTGCTCTCCTAACTCTGACTCGGTTCTTCCTCCCTCTGTCCTTCCTTCCCTCCTTCTCTCTCTCTCTCTCTCTCTCTCTCTCTGTGTGTGTGTGTGTGTGTGTGTGTGTGTGTGTGTTGAGCCTCACAGGCACTCTGCCCAACTTTTCTCCCTGATTCAGCACTGAGAAATGCCAAGGCGAGCGTTCCCATGAAGCTGCTTGTCAGCAAACACCCACTCTCGTTTCAACTCTCCCCAGTGTGTCAGAGCCTGGCCTGGACTCCCCGCGAGGCCCAGGGCTGTGCCAGCTCCCAAGACTGATTCACATACACCCTGCTGCACAGAGCCTTCAGGGCTACACTCCCAACCTGTGAGATGAGAGATTGGAGGCTCCCAAGCGATGCAACCGTCCAGAGGAAAAAGCCCTCCAGCCATCCACAGAAGGTGCAGCAATTTTCCTGGATTCCGTTTCAAAGACATAAAAGCCTTGGTTTCAAACATTTAGCTGCTGCCTGGCCTGCCTTTCTCACTTTCTCTCCTTTGCCTTTCGTTTCGATTGCACTTTTATTAAATCATTCTTGTTGCTTGCCTCCAACCGCTCAGTGTTGGCATCAAATATCAGGTAGGTGCAGGGAAAATGAATACTTTTCCAGCCTTAACAGCTACATAGATTTTCATCACAGGGACATATTAAGTGTCTGTCTGGGCCTGGCACTGTATGACGCTGTGTGACAGGGAAGTTAAATAGACACCAGTGGTCTCTTGGGGCTCGTCCACAATGGTGGCCACAGTTGTTACCTGGTAGGGTTATGCTGTTCCCCAATAGGGCTCTGAGAGCCACAAGACCCTGTCAGATCCTAAGTTCAGAGGGCTGTGTTTTAAAGACTTCAGAAGCAGGCCTCAAGGCCCTCTTCCATGAGAGTGGCAGTGTGACTGGGTGGCCAAGCCCATGGGTTTTAGAGTCCAGCAGCTCTAGGTTTGCACCTGCAATCTTCCACTTAGGAGCCACCTGGGGGCATAACCTAATCTTCTCGGGCCTCAGTTTCTCATCTGTGAAGTGGGATCACAATATCAACCTCGCAGATTGATGTAAGAAATGTGATACCTGCTATTTATTGAGCTGTTGCTACATGGCAGGCACCATGCTAAATGCTCTATAGCGGTTTTCAGATTTAATCCTCACAACCACCTCATAAAACAGATATCATTCTTATCCTCATTGGATAGATGAGGAAATGGAGGCTTAGAGAGGTTAACAATGTCCAAAATGATACAGCTGGCAAATGTAGGAGAGGGGATTTAAATGCCAGCAATTTCCCCAGACTTCCCCCATGCCTGTGCTCAGGTGAGAAGAGGGAAGGAGAGGCATGAGCACAGGGGTGGAGGCTCAGATAGCTGTGTCCTCCCTTGGGAAGTAGGGAGATGCCAGGAGTTAAGACTGTATGAGCTAAGGCTCTTGGCTTCCAAAGCACGCTACATTGTCCTATCGGACTTTACTTCCAAAGCATAAGCTCCAAGATAAAATTTGAGAATTTCAAGATGGTGACTGCAGAGCCTTATAGCCCAAGCATGAGGCATTCTGGGCTTGGACCCCACGTGGCTGCCCTGGTTGAATGTCCAGGAAGTTGACACTCATTCAATGCTTTCTATGGCATGAATTTTTCCAAAGTGAAAAGTAGATGCTTACTTTGTTTTTTGTGACTCTTTCTCTATATTGAGTTTCTTAAACTGGGAGTGGACTCATCTGCATGAATGTGCATTTGAAAACACCTGGCACCAGCTCAGCCCATATGATACAGTGACAGTGAGTGTCCCGGCAGTCTACTTTACACAATGTTCCCTGTCCCTTCAGTGGCTCTGCTGAGGGCACCTGAGCTTGCACTGCCCCACCATGCCCAGTTTGAAGAGTGGTTTACACTTTCCTTGGGAGATAGAACAGTGATGTGGCTAAGGGCTTCCATTCCAAGGAATCAAAATACTTAGATTTGTTTACCAAGCTCCTGTCTCTACCACTTTCTAGCCATTTGACATTGGGCAAAGTACTTAGCACTTTTATTTATTTATTTATTCATTTATTTTGAGACGAGTCTTGCTCTGTTGCCCAGGCTAGAGTGCAGTGTTGTGATCTCAGCTCATGGAAGCCTCTGCCTCCCAGATTCAAGTGATTCTCCTGCCTCAGCCTCCTGAGTAGCTGGGACTATAGGTGCACACCACCAGGTCCAGCTAATTATTATGTTTTTGGTAGAGAGGGGGTTTCACCATGTTGGCCAGGTTGCTCTTGAACTCCTGACCTCAAGTGATCCACCTGCCTCGGCCTCCCAAAGAGCTGGGATTACAGGTATAAGCCCGGCAACTTAGTACTTTTCAACCTTGGTTTTGCTGTCTGTAAAATAGCCACATACAGCAGGTCCTCCAATAACGTCGTTCATTCGTTCAACGTTGTTTTGTTATAACATTGATGAGGAAAAAAATCGATTCCTGGCTGGGGCCGCTGTTTGTGTGGAATCTGTATATTTTCCCCATGTCTATGTGGGTTTTCTCTGGGTACCAGGGTTTCCTCCCACATCCTAAAGACGTGACAGGAGGTGAACTGGCGTCTACACGGTCCCAGTGGGAGTGGGTGTGGGTGTGGGTGTGGGTGTGACTGTACCCTGTGAGGAAACGGTGCCCTGTCCAGGCCTGGTTCCCGTCTTGTGCCCTCAACTGCCTACTGGCGATCCTCAACTGGAATAATTGGTCAAACAATTATCTTACTTGTTTTTATTAAGCTTCTTAAGTATATCTAGAGCTCACATTTTGTTGTTGTTGTTGAGACAGGGTCTCTTTATTGTCCAGGCTGAAGTGCAGTGGCACAATCATATCTCACTACAGTCTTGACCTCCCAGGTTCAAGTGGTCCTCCCATCTCAGCCTCCTGGGTAGCTGAGACTCTAGGTGTGCACCACCATGTCCAGCTAATTTTTGTGTGTGTGTGTGTGTGTGTGTGTGTGTATATATATATATATATATATATTTTTTTTTTTTTTTTTTTTTTGTAGGGGTGGGGTTTTGCTATGTTGCCCAGGTTGTTCTTAAGCTCCTGGGCTCAAGCAATTTGCCAGCCTCAGCCTCCCAAAGTGCTGGGATTGTAGGTGTAAGCCACTGCTCCTGGCCGTATTGCTCACATTTATTACAATATTTTATATTACAAGTGTTTTAGGTCTTTATTTATGAGTTTGGTGAGATTTCTGTGTCCAGAAATATGCCATAGGAACATAACTCTTGTTTATGTCAATCAGCCTATGATGAAATTGGTTTCCTTATATGCTGTTTTGCTGTTTTGCTTAAAGTCACAGTTTCCAAGAACCTATTGACAATGTTGAGGAGTTACTCTAGTAGAGAACAAAGGGAATCAATGTTGAGGGGTTACTGTTGTAGAGAACAAGGGAATCAAACTATCCATATAGTTCCTTTCTACTGTGACTGAGGCTTGTAAGTCATAATGGCATGGGAAGCACCCAGGCCAGTGCCTGTATATTGACCATTCAGTAGAGGTTGGCTATCATCATTATTCCTGAGTTTAAAAACAGCAACAGAGTTCAAGAATTGTGTGTGTGGAGGCAATTCATTATCAAATTGGAATAGTGCCAAGTATATATCAAATGAATGAATTCTGAGAATATTTCTCAGTAGTTGATCATCTAATAATAATGTTTGAGATGTCCATCATTTTATAGTTCACAGAACACTTTGTTACACATAATTCCAGCTGAGACTCCACAATAGCCCTGCAAAGTATGGAATGCAAGAAATTGATTTTCCTGTTTTACAGGTGGGTAACTGGAGGCGCAGAGATTAACAGCTGCTCACTTCTGCAACAGTCATTTAATGAGCACTAACTACGTGCGAGACTCTATGTTAGCTTCCAGGATAAAAATGAATTAAGATTTTTTTTTTTCTACCTTTTGGAAGAAATTGCTGTGGGTCAGGGTAGCTGGAACGGACTTAAAAGAGGATGCTGAACTTCAGGTAATGTATCCATCAGGATAGATTAAATGATGGTGCAGAAAAACAACAATAACAACAAACTTTGGTGGCTTAAAAAACAAAGATTTATTTCTCATTCATGCTATTAGCCCATGATTGGTGTACTGGTGGCTCTGTCCCACTGTATTAGTCCATTTTCACACTGCTGATAAAGACATACTCGAGACTGAGAAGGAAAAAGAGGTTTAATTGGACTTACAATTCCACATGGCTGGGGTGGCCTCAGAATCATGTTGGGAGACAAAAGACTCTTCTAACATGGCGGCAGCAAGAGAAAATGAGGAAGAAGCAAAAGCGGAAACCCCTGATAAACCTATCAGATCTTTTGAAATTTACTATCACAAGAATAGCAGTCTCTTGGCTAAAACATAACAAGAGTCACCTATGCTCCAGTTCCCAACAAGTTCCTCATCTCCATCTGAGACCACCTCAGCCTGGACCTTATTGTTCATATTACTATCAGCATTTTTGTCAAAGCCATTCAATAAGTCTCTAGGAGGTTCAAAACTTTCCCACATTTTCCTATTTCTTGTGAGCCTTCCAAACTGTTCCGACCTCTGCCTCTTACCCAGTTCCAAAGTCGCTTCCACATTTTCGGGTATCTTTTCAGCAGTGTCCCACTCTACTGGTACTAATTTACTGTATTAGTCCACTTTCATGCTGCTGATAAAGACATACTCTGAGTATGGTCTAAGAAGGAAACTGAGAAGGAAAAAGAGGTTTAATTGGACTTACCCTTCCACATGGCTGGGGTGGCCTCAGAATCATGTTGGGAGACAAAACACTCTTCTAACATGGCGGCAGCAAGAGAAAATGAGGAAGAAGCAAAAGCGGAAATTTACTATCATTAGAATAGCAGTCTCTTGGCTAAAACATAACAAGAATCACTTGTTCCAGTTCCCAAGAAGTTCCTCATCTCTATCTGAGACCACCTCAACTTGGACGTTATTGTTCATATTATTATCAGCATTTTTGTCAAAGCTATTCAACAAGTCTCTAGGAGGTTCGAAGCTTTCCCACATTTTCCTATTTCTTTTGAGCCCTCCAAAGTGTTCCGACCTCTGCCTCTTACCTAGTTCCAAAGTCGCTTCCACATTTTCGGGTATCTTTTCAACAGCGCCCCACTCTACTGGTACTAATTTACTGTATTAGTCCACTTTCACGCTGCTGATAAAGACATATCCAAGACTGGGAAGGAAAACGAGGTTTAATTGGACTTACAGTTCCACATGGCTGGGGAGGCCTCAGAATCATGGTGGGAGGCAAAAGGCACTGCTTACATGGCAGTGGCAAGGGAAAATGAGGAAGAAGCAAAAGTGGAAACTCCTGATAAACCCATCAGATCTCATGAAACTTATTCACTATCAGCAGGGGAAAAACTGGCCTCCATGATTCAATTACCTCTTCCTGGGTCCCTCCCACAGCACGTGGGAGTTCTGGGAAATACAATTCAAGTTGAGATTTGGGTGGGGACACAGTCAAACCTTATCACTCAATTCATTATCACTATAAACCAAACTGATGGGGCAGCTGCCGATGGGAGCATTGTTGGTGACAGAAGAGATCTGAGATTGGCAGGGCCTCATGCCAGCAACCGAATTCTCCACTCATGTGTCAGACTCTTCCTAGGCCTTAGCTGACCATAGAGAGAAAAGCAGGAAGTAAAATTCTGCTATGTGCTTAGAAGGCAGAGAGCTGGAACTATTGAATGAAATAATGACTGCTCTAGCCAGGTAGGCTCTAAAGCATGGGTAGGAAACAGGTGAATATTTGTGGGATGGGATTGAGGTGGGGAGAGTGGAAGAGGGGAAGAGATAATATGGAGCCTTAAAGGAGTGGAGGAGGTGGGAAGTGATGGAAGAGAATGATGGAAGGAGGCAGAAATCTGCAAGAAAAGGGGATGGGATATTGAGTGTGTCAGTCTGGCTGGAAGAGTTTGATTCAACAATTTAACAAATACAGGCTTAGCTCCTATTGTGCATTAAGTGGTGGAGATGCAAAGAAGGACAAATGATGGCACTTGCTTTGGAAGAGCTTATAGCCTCATAGGAGAGCTAGATTTTACACAGAGAATGAAGGAAATCAAAGTAACCAAATATAAGAAAGATCAGTGCTTATGTTTGCTAGGTACTCTTCCAACACTTGTATTTTCATTCATTTAATCATCATTGTAGTTCTATGATGTAGGTGCTATTAGTATCCCCATTTTACAGACGACAACACAGGCATGGAAGGGCTGGTAAATAGCAGAAGTAGGCTTCAAATCCAGGCACTCTGAGTCCAGGGTCTGTGCCCATCTTAATCCTAAAACTTTACTGCTTTCTGCTTGGATAACTTGTGAGTTGGGGCTGTGTTGTAGTCTTGGATGGCAAGGAGTTCTGCCCTGAGATCCAGAATGATAGATTGGTATTGGCTGCCTGGAGCTCCACAGTGGGATGGTTTCCAAGACCAAGCTGGGGCTCAGGGAGAGAAGAAAGATGTGATTAATTAGTAATGCCTGCCATGGCCAAGATAGATGGTACTGTCAGCACAATGTATTTGGTAACCCTGGTCTATGCAATGCCTAGGGAAAAATGGATTTAATCAATTTATTAACAAACAAAGAAAGTAAAAACCAAACAACTAATTCATTGACTGTTTTCCTCACGTTTCAATCTGTTCTTACTTTTAGGCTCCATCACTTTTATGGCAGCATACGCACTTCTTGTTCAAAGAGTTTGCTTTCATTTCTGGAGATTAATGTTTAATATATCATAACTGTAGTCCCTCAGGCAAACATACACCTTAATTGTCAAAACAATGAAAATATCAGTCATAGCAAATGTTCAATCCATTGCACTCTTGTTGTGGTCATCAGCTGGGTGTTTAGAGAGAAGTCGGGGTATGTCACGGCAATATGAATAATAAAAAAGGGAATCTAATTGCTGTAGCCAATTACTGTACAAGGAAGAATTCATCAGCTGACTCAGGGAATTCAGTCACAAGAGAATCCAGCTGTAGCATGCATCATTAGTGGAATTTCCTGCCTGAAAATGGTGAGAGGCTTTCCTCTGCAGAGAAAGTTCTAGAAACACTGTTTTTTTGTTTTGTTTTTCCCTCCCCCAACCTCTTTTCTTGGCTTTTCTTCTCCCAAATCCTACTCCTTTCTATGCCCAGACTTTTGTTTCTTTCATGGTTTTCCCAGACATTGCTGGGAATGGATTCTACATTCAGTTACATGGAGGTATAGATTCTAACTAGCAGTTTAGCATTTGGATAATGAGTAGGTTTCCTCTCCTTGGCCAGATGTGGTCAATTGCTGTGGCTACTGAAATCCTGAGTTGAGAAGGTTTAGTTTAGAAGATGAACTTCACCTAAAAGAGTATTGTGATTGATTAGTGATGTCTGTTCTGGGTATGAGGGAGGTACAATTATTTGTGTAGGCTTCTATTGGCTCTGCCAAGGTGGAAAGCCAACACTGTTATTATAGCTGTGATTTTAATGAATGAACTTGGGATTTGGTCCCCGGAGATGCCAGTTGAAGTTCCACCTCTTCTCTTTCTATGTGAGTCTTGGATGTTCTTGGATGTGTCACTTATTTTTTCTCAGTCTTAGTAAAACTTGAATTAAAATAATCCTCCTTATGGAGTGGTTATAAATATTGTAAGACTGATGCAGCTTCATTTATTCAATCATTCATCCAGAAAATATTTACTGAGCACCTACTATGTGCCAGGCAAGGTGTGACCTGCTGGGAGTACAGTGAGGGATAATATGGATGTGGTCTCACCCTCATAGAACGCACATCTAGTGGGGGAATGTGTTAGTTTTCTATTGCTGCATCACAAATGACCACAAACTTAGAGGCTTAAAACAACACACACTACTGTCTCACACTTTCTGTGAGGCAGGAGTCTGGGTCTGGCTTAGCTGGCTTCTCTGCTCAGGATCTTATAGGGTTGTAGTCAGGGTGTCACTGAGCTGAGTTCTCAACTAGAAACTTGCCTGGGGAAAAAGTCTGCTTCCATGTTCATTTAGGCTGTTAGCAGATTGACTTTCTTACCATAGTTATGTCTGCAGGTCCCAGCTTCTGGATATCTGTTGGCTGGATTCCGCCCTCAGGTCCTGGAGACCACCCAAGGAAACAAAGAGGCCTCCTGCAGTTCCTTGCCACGTGGCCTTCTCCAACCTGACCACTTACCTCAATCAGCCAGCAACGAGGGTCTCTTGTTCCAGTCTCCTGAAATGGAGTCTAACATATAATACTGGGGGTGACATTCCATTACCTTATTGGTTAGAATCAAGACACAGGTCCTGTCCATCCTCTGGGGGAAGGAAATATATCAAGGCATGAAGAATAGGGGGCAAAAATTACTGGGGGTTACCTTAGAGTCTCTCCACT
This sequence comes from Macaca nemestrina, assembly GCF_043159975.1. Classification (NCBI taxonomy): domain Eukaryota; kingdom Metazoa; phylum Chordata; class Mammalia; order Primates; family Cercopithecidae; genus Macaca; species Macaca nemestrina. The sequence goes on from NC_092132.1 coordinate 22,601,045, forward strand.
GCACAAGTAGACACATAAGCAAGAATAACAATAGTGTGTTAATTGCTATGGCAGGGGAGCTCCAGGGTGTAAGAAAGTGCATACTGGGGCACGTGAACAGTCTCAGGGCTGTCAGGGAGGACTTCCTGGAGGAAGTGACTTTTAACTGACACCCAAAGGTTGAGTATGATTAGCTATATCATAATGTACTACCCATATATTAGATTTTTTTGTTATTTTATATCACCTAGAATGGAAACAATTTATTAGATAAGGTCTTTCAAGCCCAGAATACAGTAGAACTCATTCGATACTTGCTCTGAAGACTCTTCTGTTAATGCAGTCCCAAAGAAAATCAGCTCCTGTTCTCAGCTTTGGGGGTGACATGGAGATAAGTACTAGGACTGGAAGGGTGATAGTAGGTTAAGAATGGAATTCTGGGGATGTCTCTGTCCAGCCAGCGTCAATTCCCACTGATGTTCCCATGTAAGGGAGAGAGACCAATGGTGGCTGTAGGACCTTATGCAAGAGAAACCACCATCTGCTCCAGTTTGGGCTGATGGGTGATGAATCTACGGCCCAGCCAAAGCTTTTCCCATGGCACATGCATCTGTTTAGAAATAATGAGAGCAATCATAATTGTCACCAAAAGTCGTGTTCCAATATATTAAGGAATTTTAATAGGAATTACTTGCCATTAGTGGGAATAGTGCATCCTGTTTTTGAACACTTGCTGTGTGACAGGCAATGGCTAAACCTGATGTGCTTGAGTTGGATAATCTTTCTCAAAACAGAGCTTTCTCCATATCTTCCAATAGCACCAAATGAAATGCCAATGAAAAGGCTGTCTTACTTTTTTCTTGCTATTAAAATTCTCCTCATCCTGAATGCTCCATCTCCAGTCTCACCTCTTCCAAGAAACCTGTCATGACCACTGCGATACATATCATCAGTATCATCAAGTTCATCACCAAATTAACTTCTGTCTTCCACCACTTGCTAATGAGGATGACTGCATTTTGATGATCCCTTCCATCTGTTCCTTCCTATCTGTGCTTCCATTTTATGATCTCTATCCCAACTAGTTGACAACATGAAGCCTGGTCTCTCTGTCAGCAGCCACCCCCTCCCACTGCTCAGCCCTGGGCAGTGCAGACAGGTTGGAATTCCTAAAGTTCAGCCCTGATTGTGCCACTTTATAGCTCAGAAACTTCCAGTACCAAATCTTTAATCCACCAATTTCACTTCTCCCAAAGTACCCTCCAGACCTTCTTGCTCTTGTGTGAAATGATGATTGGAGGACTTGTTGAGTGCTGTGTTGCTTACAATAGCAAAAAATCTGAAGCAGCCTGCATATCCATCAATGGGGTCTTGATGGACAGTAAGTTATGGTGGATCTATAACTGTGATTTTCAAGCCTGGCTGCACATTCAGGTCCCCTGGGTGTGGTACATTATGATTATAAATTTTCCTCCTATTCAGAGGTGGAGTCTAATTTCCCTTCCCTTGAATCTGGGATTGTGTAGGGATTTGCTTGACTAACAGAATGTGGTTGAAGAGATGGTCTAGTACCTCCAAGGCTAAGGCATAAGAAGCTTTGTAGCTTCTGCACTGGCCTCTTGAAACTTTAGCTCTGGGTTGAGTCAGCTGCTATGTAATAAATTCAACTACTCTGAGACCACCATGCTATGAGGAAGCCCAAGTTACCTGCTCAGAGAGAGAGAGACATACACAACACACACACACACACACACACACACACACACACACACACACACACACACACACAGAAAGAGAGAGAGAGAGAGAGAGAAAGAGAGACCCATATATCCCCAGCTGTTACAGCCCACATAGCCCAGTGGTCCAGGCAGCAGACAAGTGAGTAAGGAAGCTGTATTTGTCTGTTTACATGCTGCTGATAAAGACATACACAAAATGAGGAAGAAGCAAAAGCAGAAACCCCTGATAAACCCATCAGATCTTGTGAGACTTATTGACTATCACTAGAATAGCATGGGAAAGACTGGCCCCTATGATTCAATTACCTCCCCTTGGTTCCCTTCCACAACACCTGGGAATTCTGGGAGATACAATCCAAGTTGAGATTTGGATGGGGACACAGCCAAACCGTATTATTCTGCTGTGGCCCCTCCAAATCTCATGTCCTCACATTTCAAAACCAATCATGTCTTCCCAACAGCCCCCCAGAGTCTTAATTCATTTGAGCATTAACCCAAAAGTCCACAGTCCAAAATCTCATCTGAGACAAGGCAAGTCCCTTCTGCCTATGAGCCTGTAATATCAAAATCAAGCTAGTTACTTCCTAGATACAATGGGGATACAGGTATTGGGTAAATACAGCCATTCCAAATGGGAGAAATTGGCCACAACAAAGGGGTTACAGGGCCCATGCAAGTCTGAAATCCAGTGGGGCAGTCAAATTTTAAGGCTCCAAAATGATCTCCTTTGACTCCATGTCTCACATCCAGATCACACTGATGCAAGAGGCTGGTTCCCATGGTCTTGGGCAGCTCTGCCTTGTGGCCTTGCAGGGTACAGCCTCCCTCCCAGCTGCTTTCATGGTCTGGCATTTAGTATCTGTGGCTTTTCCAGGCACACAGTGCAAACTGTCAGTGGATCTACCATTCTGGGGTCTGGAGGATGGTGGCCCTCTTCTCACAGCTCCATTAGGCAGTGCGCCAGTAGGGACTCTGTGTGGGGGCTCCGACCCACCATTTTCCTTCTGCACTGCCCTAGCAGAGGCTTTCTGTGAGGGCCCTGCCCCTGCAGCAAACTTTTGCCTGGGCATCCAGGCATTTCCATACATCATCCTCTGAAATCTAGGCAGAGGTTCCCAAACCTCAGTTCTCTACTTCTGTGCATCCGCAGTCTCAACACCACGTGGAAGCTGCCAAGGCTAGCGGCTTCCACCCTCTGAAGCCACAGCCTGAGCTCTGCGCTGGCTCCTTTCAGCCATGGCTGGAGCAGCTGGGACACAGGTCCCTAGGCTGCACACAGCACGGAGACCCTGGGCCTGGTCATGTAACCACTTTTTCCTCCTGGGCTTCTGGGCCTGTGATGGGAGGGGCTGCCATGAAGGTCTCTGACATGGCCTGGAGACATTTCCCCATGGTCTTGGGGATTAACATTAGGCTCCTTGCTACTCATGCAAATTTCTGCAGCTGGCTTGAATTTCTTTCCAGAAAAGGGGTTTTTCTTTTCTATCGCATAGTCAGGCTGCAAATTTTCCGAACGTTTATGCTCTGCTTTCCTTATAAAACAGAACGCCTTTAGCAGAACCCATGTCACCTCTTGAATGCTTTGCTACTTAGAAATTTCTTCTGCTTGGCCAGGCACAGTGGCTCATGCCTGTAATCCCAGCACTTTGGGAGGCTGAGACGGGTGGATCACCTGAGGTCGGGAGATTGAGACCAGCCTGACCAACATGGAGAAACCCTGTCTCTACTAAAAATACAAAATTAGCTGGGCTTGGTGGTGCATACCTGTAATCTACTTGGGAGGCTGAGGCAGGAGAATCACTTGAACTCAGGAGGCAGAGGTTGTGGTGAGCCGATATCATGCCATTGCACTCCAGCCTGGGCAATAAGAGCAAAAGTCCATCTCAAAAAACAAAAACAAAAAAACCCAGAAATTTCTTCCACCAGATACCCTAAATTATCTTTCAAAGTTCCACAAATCTCTAGGACAGAGGCAAAATGCCATCAGTCTCTTTGCTAAAACATAAAAACATTTTCATGTCCATCTGAGACCACCTCGGCCTGGACCTTATTGTCCATATCGCTATTAGCATTTTGGGCAAAGCCATTCAACAAGTTTCTAGGAGATTCCAAACTTTCCCACATTTTCCTGTCTTCTTCTGAGCCTTCCAAACTGTTCCAACCTTTGCCTGTTACCCAGTTCCAAAGTCGCTTCCACATTTTTGGGTATCTTTTCAGCAACACCCCATTCTACTGGTACCAATTTACTGTAGTAGTCTATTTTCATGCTACTGATAAAGACATACCCAGCACTGGGAAGGGAAAATGGTTTAATTGGACTTATATTTCTGCATGACTGGGGAAGCCTCGAAATCATGTCGGGAGATGAAAGGCACTTCTTACATGGCAGTGGCAAGACAAAATGAGGAAGAAGCAAAAGTAGAAACCCCTGAAAAACCCATCAGATCCCATGAGACTTACTAACTATCACTAGAACAGCATGGGAAAGACTGGCCCCCATGATTCAAGTATCTCTTCCTGAGTCCCTCCCACAACATGTAGGAATTCTGGGAGATATAATTCAAGTTGAGATTTGGATGGGGACACAGCCAAACCATATCAGAAGCCTTCTTGGACATTGCACACCCAGCAGACATGATATAGAGAATCACCAAGGACTTCAGCTGCTGTAGAACCAGGGCGCCATATATATAGCTCTAAGTGAGCCATTCCTGCCATCTCAACCACCATAGCTGAGGGCCTCAGTCACTGTGGAGCAGAGACAAGTTATCCCTACTATACCCTGACCAAATTATTGACTCCAAAAATTGCAAGCATAATAAAATGATTACTGTTTTATGCTTCTAAGTTTGGGGATGGTTTGTTACAGAAAAAGAGATAACTGGAACTCCTGGGGATTTTCCAAGATTCTCCCATGTCATTCTAATAAACACTCATGTTGAGAACCAGTGGTCTATAAAATCAAATGCTATGTATCCATAGAGATGAATAAAGAAGGTCTTTTCGTTCCACTGTGGGATGATCTACAAGTTTATATTGTTGAGGCCAAAATAGAAAGTTACAAATAATTTTTTATACTATGCTACCATTTGTGTAAAAATGTAAAAATATATAGATATGAATAATGTCTGAAATAACACATTAAAGAGTGGTAAGTAACATTTGTTGGCTCCAGAGAGGGAAACTGGATGACTGGGGAAAAGGGGAAAATTTCTACTTAATACATTATGACAGCTTTCAAATGTTAACACATGTGAATGTACCAGTTCAAAAGTAAATAAATTCTGCCTGTTTCTTAACTGGAAAAGTCAGATTCTTTATCCTGATATGGCTCAGTCTTCATTTCCAGGCTTAATATTCATTTCTTTTACTTTATACTAAAAATAGTTGTAATAAGCAGAATAATGGCCCTCAAAGATGGCCACATCCTAATTCTTGGAAACTGTGAGTGTTTCCTTACACAGAAAAAAGGACTTTGCAGATGTGATTAAACTAAGGATCTTGAGATGAGGAGATTGTCCTGAATTTTCTGAGTGGGCCTAGTGAAATCGTAAGTGTCCTTATAAGTAAAAGAGGGAAGTAGAAGAGTCAGAGTCAGAAAAGGAGATTGGGGCCAGGTGCGGTGGCTCAAGCTGGTAATCCCAACACTTTGGGAGGCTGAGGTGTGCAGATCAGTTGAGGTCAGGAGTTCAAGACCAGCCTGCCCAACGTGATGAAACCCTGTCTCTGCTAAAAATACAAAAAAAAAAAAAAACAAAAACAAAAAACTGGGCATAGTGGCACATGTCTGTGATCCCAGGCATGGGATCTGGAGGCTGAGGCACAAGAATGTCTACTCTGAAGGCTGAGGCATGAGAATCACTTGAACCCAGAAGGTGGAGGTTGCAGTGAGCTGAGATTATGCTACTGTACTCCAACCTGGGCAGGGGAGCAAGACTCTATCTCAAAAAAGAAAAAAAAAGAAGATTGGAGGATGGGAGTAAAAGTTGGAGTGATGTTATAGCAGACTTAGAATATGGAGGAAGAGGCCATGAGCCAAGAAGTGCAAGTGGCCTCTGAAAGCTGGAAAAGGCAAGGAAACAGATTATCCCCTACAGAAAGAACACTGCCCTTTTGACGTTTGATTTTAGCACAGTGAGACCCATTGCAGATTTCTGACCTCCAGAGCTGTAAGATAATAAATATGTGTTGCTTTAAGCCACTAGGGTGATCATATGTTACAGCAGCAACAGAAACTAAAGCAGTGGTGTTTCTCCAGATGCTGTTTCAACAGGTAGGCCTTTTTGAGGGAATGCTAATGAGAAGAATAAAAAAAGTTATCCAAAGTCAAATAAAAAACAAATTATTATTATTTTTAATCAAGTTAAATGAGGCACAATGTACCTATTTTATGTGTAGTTTGATGGATTTTGGCATATGTATATACCCTTGTAACCTACCATCACAATTATCATATAGAATATGGCCATTACCGAGAGTGTTTCCTTGTACCCCTTTGCAATCAATCCTCCTAGTCCCACCTCCAGCCCCAGGCAACCGATGATTTGCTTTTTTGCACTAGGCAAATTACTTTTAATTATAGGACTTTTAAAGATCTTTAATATGTCAAAAGTATTGTGATGCTCCAAGGGAGGGGTTGCATAGCGGGTTGTAACCCCGGGTTTATTTGATCATGGGCCCTTTCATCCTGGAGCATCTTACAAGATGAGGGACTTTAAGAACCCACCTGAGAAATGCTTTCCCGCTCACCTGTCTTGGCTCAGGCAGCTCCCCCTCAGCTTGGAGTGCCCATTTTTATACATCAAAAATTTGCTTATCCTTTAAGGCTTTGTGCAAGGATAAGTTCCTCCATGAAGTAGACCTTTTCTTCGGCTAAGTCTCATACTCTTTGCTTTATGTTTCTTGCAGCATGCAAATTGCATAATGGTTAATATTATAACCATATAATGTTATATTTGCTTAGAGATACATAGTCTTACAGTCTTTTCTGAGAACAAAGAATGACTATTTGCTTAATCATTACATGATTGTCAGGAAATGCTCAAGTGTTCAGTAGGGAGTCAAGATACATTACAAGTAACTTTCAAGCTTCCTTGGACTTGGGGCTCTCACTCACTAAGACATTTTGAAGTTGTGTCTCAGCAACCCACAACTATGTGAGTTCATGGGCTGGTGGTGAATGACTCCCTTATCTTCCTATCCCTGCATCCAGCCCAGCACATCCCTGAGTCCTGTGGGTTTTACTTCAGAACTGTCTCTCCTATCCATGGTTTTCTAGTTCCTCTGCCAATGCCCTTGTCCAGGTTCTTACCATGTCTCACCTGCATTATTTCAACAGCCTCTTAAAAGAGTCTCCCTGCCTCCAGTCTCATTCCTCCCCCTACCTGTCTTCCACTCTAATGCCAACATCCTGATCATGGTGCTCTTCTGCTTAACAACCTGAGTGCAACTGCCATTGCTCACAAGATCAAGTCAGAAGGGCTGGGAAAGCAAATGTGCCTTGCCCCATAAGGGACCCTTTGCTTCTCAAGCTTCACCTCCTGTTACTCTGTTCTATGCACTCTCCACTCCATGGCTTCTCACAGGTTTGTGGACACACCATGCGCTTTCAAGGCACCATGCTCTTCTTTCAACCTGGGATGCGATGCTTTCCCCTTCTCCATCTGGAGAATGATTCTGCTGTAGACTGAATGCTTGTGTTTTCCAAAATTCACATGCTGAAATCCTAACCCCCAAAGTGAAAAGGGAGGCGATTAGGTCACAAGGGCAGGGCTCTTATGAATGGGACTAATGTTCTTATAAAAGGAACCTGAGAGCTCCCTCATCCCTTCTGCCATGTGAGGATGCAGTGAGAAGATGGCCATCTAAGAACCAAGAAGTGGGTCCTTACCAGACACTAATTCTGCTGGTGCCTGGATCTTGGACTTTACAGTCTCCAGAATTGTAAGAAATAAATATCTGTTGTTTATAAGCCACTCAGTCGATGGTATTCTGTGATAGCAACCCAAGCTGACCAAGACTCCTAGTCATTGGAAGACCTTTCCAGATATCACACCTGGGAATCCTTCACTTCATGACACTCCAATAGTACCTGTATACATCTCTTTTGAGTGACTCTTATGAAATCATATTATAATGAAAATTCATTGGTTTTGATCCTATCTCCTAAGCTAGAATATGAGTCTTTGCATCCTTGGCACTTAGTGCAGCACTGGCAAAACATTGATGACTAATAATGACAAACACTTAATGAATTCTTATCTGTGCCAGGCATTGCACTAAGTACTTTCATGTCTAAATTTTGCAGGAGAGAAAACAGCCTCAGAGAGGTTAAAGAAACGTCTAAGGACCTCATGCAAATATGTGGTAGAACTAGTTTTTGAGCTCCAGTTTATGAAATTTGTTTTCTTAGTACTAGTTATCAGTATTTCTTGAGTATTAATAAATACTGATAACTAGTATTTGAAATTCAATTAGTATTCATTGAACAAATGAATGAATGCATGAACAAAATCAGTTGTTTGAACATTTGAAGAGTATATCTTCAAGTAGCTGACTGTGACTGTTCCCTTGGCTCAGAAAAGGGAGACGAGACTTCTAGGTAGAGGTGACAGAACATGGAAAGCCTGAGGATCTGAGCATGGAGGCTTAGAGAAGTGCATATCAGAGTCAGGCTTTGAGCTAGAATAGGTTTCTAGTGCAGGGACTTGGAAGGTTGCCTTCCAGCTTACAGCGACCCCCTCTCCAGGAAAACTCCAACACAAAGATATTTCTAGTCTGGGGTAGGTTTAAGGAGTCAAGAGGGAGCTCCATGTTCTCTGGGGAAGATCACTCCTCCCAGGCCTCCATCCTCCCCTGCCAGCAGCCGAGATGCCCAGAGCTCTGGATTATTTTCTAGCCTCCATGCTACCTTGAGTGGAAATGAGGAGGGTGTTCTAGAATTCTTTGTGCTCCTGGCAAGAGCCTTGTTTCTCCTTGAACACTCACAGCTTCCCTAGTTCATGCTCCGGGGCTGTCGGGATCCATCTCCCTGTGCCCTTTATTGCTGTTTACCTCAGCTTATACACAAAGCGCTGCTTCCCAGGACTGGTCACCTGGATCACCTTCCCATGCAGTTCTGCACAGCCCCTTCCATGAACTCATTGCTCACTGTTCCCTGTCTCCTCAAACCCTTCCACTGTCACTCTGGGACACATGGTTAGCCACCAGCAAAATCTCTTCTTTCCTCAACTATCTTTGAATGTTCTCTTCACCTTCTTCCATCATCATCAAAATGATGAGGACATCATTTTCCCTGTAGCCCTGACCTACTATCCTGATTGGCTAATAGGCCTAGACATGCTCTCTCGTGACCCCTCTTCTCAATAAAAATGAAGTTTTAAATCATTCCCGTAGTAATTGTCTGCTGACCTCACTCTTCTGACACCCTGAAGACTTTAGCTCCGGCACCACCGGCACTCTTTCCAAAATTGTTCTTGTTCCAATTTTTGATGATTTCCATATCTGTATAGATAATCCAGGGCCCTCTGATGACCTCGCCCACCACCTTACCTCAGCAAAGAATCTCCATAGTCAAACCCTAGAACAGCACTGCCCGGTAGAACCTTCTGTGACAATGGAAATGGTCTTTACTTCCACTGTCCAATAGAGTAGCCACTAGCCACATGCAGCCATTGAATACCCTAAATGTGGCTAGTTCAGTTGAGAACTGGAGTTTTAACGTTCTTTAATTTTAATAAAATTTAAATAGCCTCAGGTGGCTCGTGGCTGCCATAACGAATGGTGCAGCCTGGATCATGGAATGACCGCTAATTCTATCACCTTTACAATCCCAGTTTCAAGAATCCCATTCTCTGTCATCTTCTAACTTTCCAGTTTAATTCTTCCAGTTCCCTGACCTTGATGTTTGCTTGACTTTACTGGGACCTGCCAGCCAATGATCCTGTTATATACTCATTGTCCCTTATTTTGTTTGAGCCCTCATGTCTTTTTAAAATCTAGCCTTAATTCCACGATTATTCATTATAAATGACTCCCTTGCATGCAGCCTCAACACATTTCCCAGCATCTCACTTCATTGTGGGTGCCTGGCCAAACCTCAACCCTTGTTAAATCCAACTTTTCTCTCTCTTCCCATCTCCAGACTTGAAAGTGAACATGGCTGGAGAAAAACAAGGGGATGCTGACATATCACAAAGGTGGACTCAAGGCTGCCCAACAAGCACACATTTCCATAGTTGTTCCCCCTTCTAGACAGCTATTTCAAACCTTATCTTCTCTTCTCGTACTTTTAATAACCTTCCTCTCATCTCCCTCAATGGATAAACTGGATTCCTCTTTCAGGGAAAAATCTCAAACAATAGAGGAGACTTCCAGGTGCTCCCACCACTTTATCCATCAGCTTACTCACATTTAAACACGTAGGCTTTGCTTTCTCTCACATGGTAATGGGCAAACTTTCCATGCTCCTCTTCTGGGCTGGCCTCTCCTCCTGCATGCCATATCTTATCCTTTTCCAAATGTCAAGAACATCACTGGCAATTCTGTCTTCTCCTTCAAGCAATCCTCAATGGATCCTTCTCAGCATATAGACATGCTATAATTTCTCCTCCTCAGGGCTTTGTATTTGCTGTTCCCTTTACCTGTCATGCTGTTCCAGGAAATAGCCACGTAGCTTGTCTCTTCACTTCCTTTGAGTCTCTGTATCAATATCACCCTCCTGACTATACTATTTAAAACTGCAAAATTTCCCTCCTCCCTATCCCATTTCATTTTTCTTCATAGGAGCTTCCAACGTCTGACAATCTATATACTCCGTTTTATTTATTCATCTGATCCTCAAAGGGAGGGGTCTTTCATTTTCGTTCTTGTCGCTGTACCCCCAGCACTTAGAATACTGTCTGGCACATGATAGGCCCTCAATGAATGTTTGTTGAAAGAACCATTCAGTGATTTCCCTTTTCTGATATTCCTAATGGTATACTGTAATGGTGTGATTTTTCCAAAGGAACAGCTATTCCAAATGACATTACTACCCACTGCTCTTATTCAGAAGTTCTTAGTGCAATGCTCCTCACACTTCAATGTGCATTTGAATCACCTAGGGATTTTGTTATAGGCAGATGATGATTTAGCAGGGCTGGGGTGGGGACTGAGATTCTGCATTTCTGACAGGCTCCCAGGTGATTCAGATGCTGTTGATTCAGAATGTATTTTGAATAGCAAGTCTGCTTTGGTTATCTTAATTCGTCTTCTCCTTTTCTTTTTTTTTTTTAATAGAGTGAGAATAAATATTTACATACAACATTTACATATTTACCATGTAAACATGACCCTGAGTTCAAGTAATCGTATGGTAAGTGCTTCTATAGCTGCAGGTTACAACATTTGCATGGAGAGCCTCATCCATCACTGGATGTGCCATGGAGGAACTGTTGTCTATTTAGGCTGTTAAATGATGACTGTCCATTTGTTCTGGGCAGAATTAGGTTTTCTGTGCATGTGTGTAAGAATAGATTATTGATGCTAATAAGTTTCCTAGCAATTGCCTGATGCAATTAGCCATGTTTTGGCATGAAATCAATGCAAAGGCAAGTTTTGCCTTTCTATTCAGACTATTGTTATATCACTCAGCTTTTGTCTAGAGAACAGTGTGGAGTGTTTCCTATGATCATCACTGTCATCAATTTGTTTAAAAATCATAGTCAGGGCCTCCCTGTAGAGTTTGTTTGGTTTGTGTGTGCCACAAAGAAGTCCAGTTGGGACGACAAATTAAGACCCCAAACTAGCGAGCATCCTTTTGCCAAGACAAGTGCTCTGGTTGGGGTTGAATTGCCTTTTTCATCTAGCAAACTGAATAAAAATGCCTGATGTTCAATGGCCTTGATCATAAAGCTAGAAAGGGCTACAAAGGAAAATAGAGAGCTCTGAACACAATATTTTCATTTTAGGGATGTTAAAGCACTGAGGGCCACAGCACTTGTTCTCATCAACATCATCATCAGCATCAGCATCATTGTCACCATAACCAGCATCATTGGCATCAGCATAATCAGCATCACTACCCTCATCATCATCAGTAGCATCAATATCACCATCATCAGCATCACCATTATCATCAGCAGCAGCATCGATATCACCATCAGCAGCAGCATCAGCATCATCAGAAGCATCAGCACCATCAGCAGCATCAGCACCATCAGCATCATCAGCACCATCAGCAGCATCAGCAACATCAGCATCATCGTCATCAGCATCATCAGCAGCATCACCACCATTATCAGCAGCAGCATCACCATCTAACATTTTTTGAGGGCTTCAGATGCACAAGGCACTGGGCTGATCGCTTTACATGCATTGTCTCATTTGTTCCCAACAATGATAGCCTTCAAAGTTAAGTATCATTATTGTTAATATCCTCATTTACAGATATGTAAACTGAAACTTAGAGAGATTAAGCAACTTGCTTAGGGCCACAGAGCTATGTGAAGTGCAATTTTCAAAAATGTAAATCACAATTCTCAGGAAAATATAAAATGATACCATGTCAAAGATTTTATTTAACTCAATAATTAATGAGAGAACCAATAAGAAGTTAAAACTTATTCAAAGAGCATTAGTGAATTTAGATATATGCAGGCAATTCAACAACAGAAAATAAGGCAAGTATGATAGGTTAAATTATGTTCCCTCTGAAAAAAATATCTATCCTGATCCCTGGAATTTGTGAATATGCTACTTATGTTACTTTACAAGTAGAAAGGATTTTACAGACGTGATTAAATTATGGGTTTTTAATCACATCTGTAATGGGGAGATTATTCAGGATTATCTGGGTAGGTCCAATGTAATCATATGCATTCTTATAAGAGGGAGACAGGAGTGTCAACTGAGATGGAAGATATAAGAACAAAAGCAGAGGTTGGAGTGATGTGCTTTGAAGATGGAGGAAGAGGCCATAAGCCAAGGAATGTAGGTTATCCCTAGAAACTGGAAAAGACAAGAAAACAAATCCTTTTCTAGAGCCTCCAGAAGAAATGGGCTCTGCTTACACCTTGATTTTAGCCCAGTGAAACTGATTTTGAACTTCTGACATCTAGTACTGTAAGATAATAAATTCTCATTATTTTTACACCCTAAGATGTGTTACATTGTTATATCAGCAGTAGAAATTTAATACCTAAAGATTACTGGGTGAGATAGAAAGCTAGTTAATGTCCAACAGGGCTATCAACTGTAACCCTTGGAGCTAATTCTTCCACCAGAGTTAAATTATTTGCATCTTCGTGGGACCAAAATTTACAAATAAACCTCTGCCCTTATGGAGATGAAATTTGACTAGTCAGTAGAAAGCCCAGCTCTGCACTGGCAAATCACTCAATAATCTCTTCTGCATGTTCCCAAGTTTAGAGTACTCTTTTGGACAGTTAGCAGGTTGAAGCGCTGAGATTTCAACCAGGCTCTTCTAAGTCCAGAATCTGTGCTCTTAATCACCAACGAACATATTTTTTTAATTAGCATTATTTCATAGACTAGCAGGACAATCAGTGGCAAAGAAAATTGTCCATGGAAACTGAGAACACAGCTTAAAGATTGCCAGGTTTGGGCATGGTGGCTCACACCTTTAATTCCAGTGTTTTGGGAGGCTGAGGCGGGAGGATTGCTTGAGGCTAGGAGTTCAAGACCAGCCTGGGCAACAGGGTGAGACCCCCATCTTTACAACAACAACAACAAAAATAGCCAAGTGTGGTGGTGTGCGCCTGTGGTCCTAGGTACTCAGGAGGTGGAGGTGGGAGGATTTCGTGAGCCCAGGTGTTCAAGGTTACAGTGAGCTATGATTGCACACTAGCGTGGGTGACAGAGCAAGATCCTGTCTCTAAAAGAAAAATCTAAAAAAAAGATTGCCAGTTTGATTCACCAAGTCCTTCATGGTGCTTCCCCCAAACAGAGGACCACAGAAAGAACTTTCTCCCTCCTTAACATGGAAATTCCTACACTAGCTCCCTGAAAACTTAGAGCCAAGCTTTTAATAGGTGGTTTAGATAGGTTCCTGGTTGGAGTAACATGAAGGCTGGGGTGAGAAGCTAAAATACACCTCCCGACAATGGTTCTCTTCCTTCCTCAAGAGTAAATGGCCTTGACAGTCCGTTCTTTAAAACTATGTTACTTGGTTAGACATCAAAACACCTTGCCTAGTAAATGCTTGAAAAAGGTTTGCATTGCATTTGGTTTGGTGGAAGTGCAAAATAGACTTTGGGAGTGAGGAAAAGTCAGGAGGGATAAATGAGTGAGTTGTATCGGGAACTAGCATGGCATTCTTAAGAGTCATGTGGGCTGGGCACGGTGACTCATGCCTGTAATCCCAGCACTTTGTGAAGCCGAGGTGGGCGAATCATGAGGTCAGGAGTTCAAGACCAGCCTGACTAACATGGTGAAACCCCATCTCTACTAAAAATACAAAAATTAGCTGGGCATGGTGGCATGCGCCTGTAATCCCAGCTACTCAGGAGGCTGAGGCAGGAGAATCGCTTGAACCCAGGAAGTGGAGGTTGCAGTGAGCCGAGATTGTGCCACTGCACTACAGTCTGGGCGACATTGAAGCGTCCCACTGCAGTTGGGAACTTTTATTGGGAAGTGGGATCTGTAGTTGGACAGGTGGAATGTGGCCAGAATCTTGAAGCAGGGCTAGGCAGTGTAGGTTTTACCTTATAGGGCAATCATTCTTGACGCTGAACGTTAGAATAAACTGGCAAGAGTTAAGAAATATGAATGCAACCCTGTATTCATCTACTGAGGCTGCCATAACAAAGTACCATAGAATTGGTGACTTAAGCATTAATTTTCTCACAATGCTGGAGGCTAGAGATCAAAGTGTTGGCAGTGTTGGTTTCTCCTGAGGCCTCTTTCCTTGGCTTGTAGATGGCTATCCTCAACCTGTGTCTTCAGATGGTCTTTCCTTTGTTACTGTCCATGTCTGAATATTCTTTTCTTATAAGTCTTCCCCTATTGCTCTAATTCTTCCCATTAGGAACCTCACCAGCACCACATGACCCACCACCACCATCACAAGCCTTATCATCACCCCTGCCTTCTCTATCCCTGCAGCAGTCTAGGGATAGACACAGGGAGAGGACAGTCATCTTACCAGCCAAAGAAAGAAGCCTCAGAGAAACCAACACTGTCAACACTCTGATCTCTGGCCTCCAGGATTGTGACCACTCCCGCCACAGTTATCACAGGGGCAACTATAATAGCAGCCACAGCAGCAGCGAGCCCCATGCCAATAGAGAGACATAGGCAGTCACACCCATTGTAGAACCAATCACTTAGACCAAGTTATTAATTTTGTACTGGAGGAAACGGAAGTCCAGAGAGGTCAACTGACTTATTCAAGGCTACAGAGCTCTTAAATAGAAAACCAAGTCTAAAGATCCTATTATTTGGCCTCATGTTTTCTTTCTTTCTACTGGCCCACATGACTTCATCCTAGCCCACCAGCCCTGGAGACTGGACTAAGGACAGCCCCACTATCTGAGTCTGCTTTTCCTTCCTATCGGGAGCAAACCATCATGAAAAGCAGCCCCATTAAACTCTGATTGTCTGTGTCTGGGCCCTGTGTTCCCCTTGTCAAGGGGTTGAAATGCTCTGGTTTAAGGGTAGGCAGGATACTTCTTTTAATGTTTTTAGTTAGGACTTGGTCAGCAAACAGGGACAAACCTGATCAAATGTGGCATAAGAAAAATGCAAACTTGGCTCCTATAACAAGACCAAGGCAGCCCTGGCTCAGGCACAGCAAGATTCAGGGCTCACTTGAAATCACGTGTCTCTCCTTTCTGCTTGCTTTGCAATCTGTTGACTCCAGTCTCAGACTCCATTTGGTAGCAAGATGGAAGCTTCAGCTTCTGAATTCTCTGGTGCAGCACGAAAGAGGTAGCCTGTTTCTCAATAATACAAACAAAAGTCATGGAATTAATTAATGCAAAAATATTTATTGAAGTCCTAGTATGCACCAGACATTCTTCTATAGGCTGGGGATACTGAAGTGGACAGAGAGAAGAGGTTCCTGTCATCATGGAGCTTACATGAGTCTTCCTGGGCTCTGACATGACTGTTTTTGGCCATGTGCAATCTGTGAGCCATGTGTCCAGGAGTATGCGATGTGCTGGGTCATGTGTCCCACTTAAAGAATGCAAGCCTCAGGCCAGGCATGGTGGCTCACACCTGTAATCCCAGCACTTTGGGAAGCAGAGGTGGGCAGATTGCCTGAGGTCAGGAGTTTGAGACCAGTCTGGTCAACATGGTGAAACCCGTCTCTACTAAAAATACAAACATTAGCCAGGTGTGGTGCTGGGTGCCTGTGATCCCAGCTACTCAGGAGCCCGAGGCAGGAGAATTGCTTGAACTCGGGAGGCGGAGGTTGCGGTGAGCCAAAATCACACCACTGCACTTCAGCCTGGGCTTTCTCTCAAAAAGAGAAAGCAGGTCTCTTTTTGAGTGCCAGGACTATGTCATAGTTATGTTTGTGGTATGTCCACAAAATAAGCACATGAGAAGTGACATCAAATGGGTGAACAACTGAGTAAATAAACCACAGAGAGAGAAAAGTTCATGAAAGGCAAATGTGTAAAAACACATGAAGAGGGGACAAATCCAGGTAAATTGAACCATGAAATGCTGGCTCTCAGTTGCTAATCCAAAAAAGGACATAATATTCACTATAGATGACTTGCTAAAACTATTTGCCCAGTGTTTCATGTCAGGCCAAGAAAATCCTGCTCATTATTCAGAGAAACATTAGACACAAAATCTGAAGTTGCAGTTCATTTCAGAGTTGTCCCTGGGGGGTGTCAACAAACCGGGGTCACTCTGGGCCTCACACTTTGAGGAGCAAGTGAAAGAAGAAATGGAGACAGCTCACAGCTGGCAGCTAGAATATGTCGATGTCATTATGTAAATGTCTGCCACCCTCAGCCCTCCATGGTCTCTGTTGCAGCCTGCTGTGGGCACCTGGGAAACACTTCTCCCCGTTGCCTGGTGTTCTTGGACATAGCCTCTTAGTTCCTTTGATGTTCTGCCCTTAATGTTCATTTTATGCAGCTCTCAACTGGTAAAAAAGTTTAAGGCAAGGAAAAAGTCTGGAAGAAAATTTATAGCTCCTAAATTTGTTAGCAAGTAAAAGAGCCTTTCATTGGTCCTAAATCCTAAAAGTGTGGTTCTGTATATATTGTATAAAGCCTATGTGGGTTGGTACTTGGAGGGATGTGTGCAATTTTAGTCATTACACTGCTTAAGGAAAGACCTATAAAGGACACATAGAAAGAGGCAAACTAAATTATTAAGAGGAACCTACATTTGAGCCTGAGCTCAAAGGAGGTGGACTCCAGCATGGAGAGACCAAAGCTTTAAGAAGAAATAAGTACATGCTATGAATTCATGAAGGGCATAGAAAAGATGCCTGTAAATAAACTTATTCACCAAATTTCAATAGAATCAAATAAGAGGGGCACCCATGGGGTTTCAAAAGGGTCAAAATTGTACAAATATTAAGTGCAAGTGGCTTCAAACAATGGCGGCAAACATGAAACTTAAACTAATTTTTATGTTTTAGAGACACAATCTTGGACTTAATAAAACGAGCTTTAAAAGGTCAATTGGTAACAACTGGGGACAATGGGTAAAATTTACAGGTAAGTCACATATTAAATGGCACCATTTAACCAAATAAATGTTAGCTTTCTTAGGTATGACAGGGGTATTGTGGTTATTTGGGAGAATGTCCGTATTCATTCAAGATGCACAGTGAAATGTTGGGGAAAACATGGCTGGATTTTGTAGCTTACTTTCAAATGAATTATAAAAAAAGATCTATAAATATATAAGGGAGAATGACAGAGCAATTGTAGCACAATACAGCCATGCGCTGCATAATGACATTTCAGTCAACAATGGATTGCATATCTCGACAGTGGTCTCATAAGATTATAATGGAGCTGAAAAGTTTCTATTGTCCAGTATTTACTATACTATACTATACTATACTATACTATACTATACTATACTATACTATACTTATTTATTTATTTTTTGGAGACAAAGTTTTGCTCTTGTTGCCCAGGCATGATTTCGTCTCACTGCAACCTTCACCTCCCTAGTTCAAGTGATTCTCCTGCCTCATCCTCCTGAGTAACTGAGATTACAGGTGTGTGCCACCACACCCAGCTGATTTTTGTTTTTAGTAGAGACGGGGTTTCACCATGTTGGCCAGGCTTGTCTCATTTATCTATTTATTTTTGAGACGGGGTCTTCCTCTGTTGCCCAGACTGGAGTGCAGTGGCATGATCACGACTCACTGTAACCTCAAACTCCTGGGCTCAAGGAATCCTCCCATCTCAGCCTCCCAGGTAGCTGGGACTTCAGGTGTGTACCATCACACTTGGCTAATTATTATTATTCTTTTTTTGTACAGACAGGGTTCTTACTGTGTTGTTAGGCTGATCTTGAACTCCAGGCCTCAAGTAATCCTCCCACCTCAGCTTCTCAGAGTGCTAGAATTAGAGGTGTGAGCCATTGTATCTGGCATGGAATTTATTACCTTTAGAAGTAGTACTGCTTGAAAATATAAAATCCTTTAAGAATTTGGATATGTTCATGAGTGATGGGTTGAGTGATGGGTCAGATATGTTCATGAGTGATGGGTCAGAGACTTGAAGATGCTTTTGATACAGTCCTACCCGCAGAGGACAATCACACCCACCCTTGATGCATCTGTCGGAGACCGAACGTTAGACAAGGGTCCAGATGGCTCACAGGCAGGTCTAGGACAGGTCTCAGCAATGTTTTGAGAATAAAATGAGGAAGATCTGCTGAATGTTGAAGTTCTTTTTGACAGGGATGGTTTTTAATACCATAAATGGATTATTAAGGGAATAAATGAAGGAAGGAGTAGACGATCATGAGTAGGAGGCTTTCGGTAACTTTTTGTTTTTTGTTTTTTGAGATGGAGTCTCTCTCTGTGCCAGGCTGGAGTGCAGTGGCAAGATCTTGGCTCACTGCAACTTCAGCCTCCTGGGTTCAAGTGATTCACCTGCCTCAGCCTCCTGAGTAGCTGGGACTACAGGTGTGTGCCACCAGCTAATTTTTGTATTTTAGTAGAGATGGGGTTTCACCATGTTGGCCAGGATGATCTGTATCTCTTGACCTCGTGATCTGCCTGGCTCAGCCTCCCAAAGTGTTGGGATTACAGGCGTGAGCCACCACGTCTGGCTGTAACTTTTTATTTTTAAATAGTTATAGACTGACAGAAACGGGCCAGGAGTACAGGGTCACATATACCCTTCCCTCAGCCTCCCCCAGCAGTGACATCTTATAAAGCTGTGGTACAATAGCAAAACCAAGGAATTGGCACTGGTAGTGATGAACTACACTGCAGATTTATTCTGTTCTCAGCATTTTTTAAGCTTGCATTTGTGTGTATGTAATGTTATTCCATGTATAGATTCATGTAACCACCATTCCAATCAAGATACAGAACTGTTCCATCCCAGTACGAGAATTCCATTCAGGCTGGGCGCAGTGGCTCACGCCTAAAATCTCAGCACTTTGGGAGGCCGAGGTGGGTGGACCATTTGAGGTCAGGAGTCTGAGACCAGCTTGGCTAACATGGTGAGACCCCGTCTCTACTAAAAATACAAAAATTAGCCAGGTGTGGTGACACCCACCTGTAATCCCAGCTACTCCAGAGGCTGAGGTAGGAGAATCGCTGGAACCCAGGAGGCGGAGGTTGCAGTGAGCCTAGACCATGCCACTGCACTCCAGCCTGGGTGACAGTGAGACTGCATCCTAAAAAAAAAAAAAAAAAAAAAAAAGAATTCCATCCTCTGCGTTTGTATTCCTCCCCCCTCATCCTCCTGCTCCCCGTCAACCACTAATCTGTGCTCTTTCTAGCATTTCATCGTTTCGAGACTGTTGGATAAGTGGAAACAGATCCGAAAGGTATGTAACCTTTTGAGACTGGCTTTTTTCACTAAGCATAATGCCTAAAGTCCATCCAGGTTGTTGCATGTACCAAGAATTCATTTGCTTTTGTTGCTAAGTAGTATTCCATTGTATGGAGGTACCAGAGTTTGTTTCATCCTTTGCCTATTGGACATTTGGTTTTCTTCCTCGAGTATTTTGCCATTATGATAAAGACACTATGAATATTTATATGCAGGTTTTTGTGCAAATATAAGTTTTGATTTCTCTGGGATAAATGCCAGGAGTATGACCGTTGGGTCGTATGGTAAGTGTTTAATTTTGTAAGAAACTGGCAAACTGTTTTCCATGGTGGCTGTACCATTTTACATGTCCACTGGCAATGTATAAGAGATCTAGTGTCTCTGCATCCTTACCAGCATTTGATATTATCACTATTTAAAATTTTAGCTACTCTAAGTGGTGTGTAGGCATCTATTATTGTGGTTTTAATTTGCAGTTTCCTAATGACTAATGATACTGAACAACTTTTCTTGCTTATTTGCCATCTGCCTATCATTTTTGGTGAAATAACAGTTCATGTCTTTCAGCCATTTTCTAAATTGGATTTTTTTTTTTTTTTTTTTTTTTACTGTTGAGTTTTGAGAGTTCTTTATGTATTCTAGAAGACACAAAACGTTTGTCACATATGTGGCTTGCAAATATTTTCTCCCAGTCTGCAGGTTGTCTTTTCACCCTCTAAACAGAGTCTTTCACAGCATGAAGCAAGTGGATACTTTAAATGGCCATTTCAGAAAGGCCTGACCTAGCCTTGAGAGTGCCGGACACGGTCACTCCACTGGTTCCCGCTCACGAGGGCAGATCACGGGTTTAAATCCCATTTGCCTGTGCTAATTCAGCTTCACAATAGCTCATCCACCATGGGCTTAATGCTATTCAGTGGCCACAGGTGTGTGTGTTTCAGTACATCACAAAAAGATAAGCTGAGAAAGAGTGGCCCAGTGCTGCCAGAACAGCTTGAAGGGCAAGTCCCCACTGACCCAGAGAGTGAGTCAGTTGCATCACCCCCTCAGAAACCTGGAAAATGCATCATCATCGGTGTAGAGCAAGAGCCAGCATTCAAAACGCCAGGGGGCTTATCAGGCCATTTCACCACAACATCAAGTAACAGGCATACTTGAATTCATCTGGTGCCGTTGACCAACACAGAGAGCCAAAACACACACGGAATTCAAAATCAGAAATAACCCCAAGTTTGAGTCATCCGATGTGGTTGTCTGCATTGATTGCATTCACCAGATAAAAGTCCAATGCACTCTGCAGGGTGAAACAGCCTCTGCCTCAGGTTGGGAGTTGCTGCCATGGAGACCACAAGAGTGGAGATTTTCTGACACATGGAAAGGAGTGGATTACCGCTCCTTCTTATGTAAATTTCCATGGGGGGGAAAAGATTAAAAGGGAAATAATTCTGCTTTAGTCATTTTCATTTAAGGTAATAAGATCCTTTGATTCCATCTTGGAGAAGAAGGCAACAGCTGTTTGTCACAAATGGTAAGACATTTTATTTGACATTTTGCAGGAACTCAATCTTTAGCTGTAATTTTGACCTAATGGTTACACTGAGTTGTTTTTAAGAGAAAGATAGATTTTCTTGAAGCCAATTGGCCTCAGGAATGAGGAATGAAGAACTAATTGTACCAACCTCAGTTTCTGAAGTGGACAGGGAAATCTTACCTTCCAGCCTCTCTATGTTCAGGCTGAGTGGGTCAGAAGGAGAGTGTATTAGGTAAGAAAATTTCTCAGCATCATTTAATGAACACTGGATTTATCCTTTTGCATTCTGGCTGTAGTCCCCAACTTTCACGTGGCAATGCACCCTCACCTCAGCTCTCAGCCCATGTGGTCCCCTTGCTGAGCACTTTAATGAATGATTGCATCTCATTTTCACAGCTCTTTGATGCACCTGCTATTATTACTCTTATTACCATTTTCCAGTGGGAAGCTGCTTCTTGGGCAGGGTGGATTTCCATCTGTGTCTCCTTTTTGGTGTCGAAAGCTGGTAAGTGAGGACACCAGGATTGGAACCTGGGTAGTCTGAGTGCAGACTCTGTCTTTTCAAGTCTTCCTGCTCTCTGCTTCTGGCAAGTTCGATGTCCACTTTTGATCTTCACCTACATTCCAGAATAATAGCTACTTTTGGTTGTTTCCTCAGCAGCACAAGAGAAGTGTGGAGAGATTTTTAGGTGAGTCATCTAGAGAAGTTAATCTTATTTTGGGAATTCTACTGGCAGCTTCAGGTGGGGAAAATTTTGTTATTTTCTGTCCTCCTCTGGTTCTAAAAGAAAGGGAAAAAGGATGGCGAGAGTAGAAAGATGTGACTGTGTTCACCCTTTGTCAGGTGATGAGTGAGCAGCTTGCAAAAGCAATGAAGTTTGGAACAATCCAGAGAACCAAACTTTCAGCTGCCAGAGATGGCACCTGGTATCCTGGGTACATCTGCCTGTAGGACCCAGAAAGAGCTGGAAGCCAAGTGCATGGATCAAGTCTGTAGAAGGTGGGAGAGCCAGGAATCGAGTGTCAGGGGGCATTTATTACCCATGGAGACAGGTTTTTGTCAATTCCGTTCACTGCTGGATCACTAACACCTGGACTGGCGCCTGGCTGGGTAGTGGCTTAATAATCATTGAATCAATGAACGAATGAATGAATGGCTGTAGTAGGTGCTAGCAGGGCATCCTATTTCTTCCATCACCATGAAGGTGAAAGACATCATAAACGGGAATTTAGACAAGCCTCAGGAATTTTCAGCTGCCGTATATCTTGACTTGACGTTTCTAGTAGTTATATTATTTGTAATTCAATCTTTCTTTTTAAAATAGTTGACCAAGTGTGGTGGTTCATGCCTATAGTTCCAGCACTTAGGGAGGCTGAGGCAGAAGGATCACTTGAGCCCAGGAATTTGAGACCAGCTTGGGCAACATAATGAGACCTCATCTCTTAAAAAAAAAAATTAGCTGGGTGTGGTAGTGCACACCTGTGGTCCCAGCTACTCTAGAGGCTGAGGTGGAGCATCGCTTGAGCCTGGGAGGTTGGGGCTGTAGTGAGCTTTGATTGCATCACTGCACTCCAGCCTGGGTGACAGAGCAAGACCCTGTCTCTAAAAATTTAAATAAATAATAAAAAAATTAAAAAGTAACTCCCTTTTCTTTATTTTCAGGCTTCCTTCCCACCTGCTAATTCAAATGCTTTACAGCCAAAAATATCTTACCTTGATCCTGTTTTTTTCTGTATAACCTCTCTATTTCTGTTTCTTTCAACCGAATTTCTTCGGTCATCTACAGTTTTGTTTCTACTTTTCCTTTTTCTATGCATGCCTCAATCCATTGCCAACTCCTCAACCTGCCCCAAGTCCCCACAACTCTGCCAAAAGTAATTCTAACATTTTACCAATCCAATACATCACAGTTTAAAAAAAAAAATTTAAGAAGTATACTTTAGTTGAATTTGAAAGAGTTGCCCACTCATGTTAAATATTTATTTCCTTGTGTCTGGGATATCATTTGATTCTGATTCTGTTCCTAAATCTCTGACCACCCTTTCTTCATAGATTTCTCTTCTTTTGTTCAGCCTTTCACATCCTTAGAGTTCCATCCTCTGGTGATTGTTTGTCCTGTTCCATACATTCTCCTTATATGAGCACTGTGTTTTAGCTCATGAATGGTCACATGACCCAGCCAGGCCAATCAAAGTCTTCCATGGGACTTTTGTTTGTTTGTTTATTTATTTATTCTTCCACATGCCATCTCATTTAACCTGGGACTTTTGTCAGAATTATCAGGAAAGACATTCTCCTTTCTTGGTGACAATTGACTTTTAGGATCACAGTAGTCTGGGGCTGCCAGGGACCATGTTCTCCATGAGCAGAGAGCCTGGCTGAGAATAAAGTCAAAACATGAGAAAGCAGGATGGAGAGACATACTGTCATAATGTTACCCCTGGATCTAACCATATTTGAGGCTTAAACTAATCCCAGACTCTAAAGTTATGAAACTAACATATCTTTTTAAATAATTTAAGCAGGTTTGAGTAAGGTTTCTGACACTTGCAACCAACAGTCCTGAAAAAGATACCTCTACTTAGTCTTCCTATTTCCAATTTCATAACTCCAACTTCCCGATGCTGCCAGAAGGAATGATATGAGATACAGAACAGGTAGTGCTATTGCTCTGTGTAAGACCTTTCAATGGCTCTCCAGAGACTATTCAGGAGTGTGAACTCAAAAGCCTTGAGGGAGCAGGCTGATGGCATAACTGAGGGAAACAGTTCAGGTGTAAGATAATAGAAAAGGGGGGACCCAGTGTTCAGCCCTAGAGTATGCTCTGCCTCCAATCATTAATACTCAGAATGCAAACCCCAAATGCCTGCCAAACAGAACATGTCTGGAGGTTGGATTTAGCCTCCAGCCTCCAAGTTTGCAACCTTTGGCTTATGTTGCAAGTTTAAGCTCCTGCAGACAGCCGTGGAGGCTTTTGTGATCAGGCCTCTGACACTTCACAAGATTCGTTTCCTCTCATTAGATGCTGTAGTGACACTAAATTGGTGCCTACATCGTGTTCTTTTACATTCCTATGGTTTTGCTCATGTTGGCCCCTTACCTGGGACCTCGGCCCACTCTATCCTTTCTATCATGATCTTCATCTCATTAAATCCCATTTGTTCTTTAATATTCATCTCAGGTGTCACCAGCTCCAGGAAGCCTCCTCTTGATGAGACAGGTGCCCCTCCTCCATTCTCTCATGGCCTGCTTTATGCCTCTCTGTCATTGCCTCTGACATATATGGCAGACAATGTTGATTACTCACCTACAACCATTCATCCTCCTGCTTACTTGCTGGCAGAATTTGCCTCTCTCAACGAAAGCTGAAAACACCTGATATTCTCTTTCCCAACCTGCTTTTAGTTAAAGTCTGGGGATGTGATTTAATTCTCAAAAAGATAAGTTGGGAAATCTGCCAAGGAATTCTTGGAGAAAATTTTCCTCCATGACTACAAAGGAATGATCTTTTTCATGTCTGCCTCTAGATGTAGTTTTGTGAGGATGTGATGGTTGGAGCTACAGCAGCCACCTTGAAGCTTTGAGGGGGAAAGCCAAGAGAATCATAGAGGTGGTGAACTGGATCCCTGCCATTCCTGAACTGCCGAACCAACCTGGGAACATTCTCCCCCAGATTTTTGGATATGTGAGATATAGTAATAATCCCTGATACCTAAGTCACATTTTGTGTGTGTGTGTGCGGGGTGGGGGTGGGGGGTGGCGGTATTCTCTTACTTGCAGGCAAACATATTCTAAATGATTCAGCATACTTGTTCACATTGCCTGTGCACTTTCTCTTCTATTATTCTGTAAGTTATTTGTGGGGATAGATGATCTTATAATCTCTGGTCTAGCATAGAGTCAGCATTCAGTAAATGTTCACTGAAATACTCATTTTTTGCATAATTTTTCCACTGAGAGCTCCAGTAAAGGGTGAGTGCCAGATAACATCTGTCCCATTTTGGAGATAGCCCCTGAGTGTTGGAGAGTGGAAAATATGTCAGGGAATGTTACATGACTAACACCCCAGGATTTATGGGAATGAAGAATCTGTTACAAGTGTTACATCATCTTAGTGGAATCGACTAGTGCTACTCAAATTGTTTATTCAGACTTTTCTTTGCGTGAAAGCTTACTACCAAGCCCAGCGTGTATGTCAGATGCAAGTGTGGTGCGTTGGTTGGAGAAGGGAAGGGATGATGGGGTAATTACAGTCCCCTTGTCCATGCTGGGCCTGTCTCCTTTCTTGCTGTGATCCTTGCAGCCCCTTCTCTGACCTCCTCCCCGGGGTCAGTGGGCAGACAATGAAAGCTGCTTTTATGATCTTGAATCCATCAAACCCCTTGGTCTTCCCTTGGTCCTCGGCTCTTTTATTAAAAGTTGGAGGTCACCATTAGCCTTTTGGAGGTCTATGAGATTCCAATTTTATTGGGGTATTTAGAGCACTGCACCAGCTTTAACTAAAAATGGTGCAGCAAATCAAAAAGGCAAAGCCATTTTGAAGAATTTATTTGGCAGTCCCAGTCCTTCAAGTATATACATTTAATTTTATGGTTTGTAACACAAGTTCGTTGAATTTTTCATACCGAAGGAAGCCTTTGTATTTTGGAAAGCTCTATAAACTAAGAGCAGACATTCTTATATGGCATTTGGGCTCTTTTTTTCTTTTTTTTTCTTGCGACAGGGTCTTGCTCTGTCATCCAGTGTAGAGTGCAATGGTGCTAACATGGCTCGCTGCAGCCTTCACCTCCTGGGCTCAAGTGGTCCTCCCACCTCAGCCTCCAGAGTAGCTGGGACTATAGGTGTGCACCACCACACCCAGCTAGTTAAAAAATTTTTTTTTGGAGATTGGGGGTGGGTCTCACCATGTTGCTCAGACTGGTCTCAAATTCCTAGCTTCAAGCCATTCTCCCACCTTGACCTCCCCAGATGCTGGGATTATAGGTATGAGTCACTGCGCCTAACCTCTTTTGTTCTTAATAAAGGGGAAAAAAATCACTTGAGGTTCCAATATTGACTCACAGAGAAATCATTCCCCTTTCACATTTCTACACACTTGTTAACAGAAGTCTGAGTCTTCTCAGATCTTCTGACTGAAATGTAGGTAGTGGAATCAGATCTTCACATGATCTAGATCTCGGAGTTGGAAAGAACAGTGCTCTCAGGGTGGAGGGTTTGGACAGGGTGAAGGATGTTATGGGGATAGCATCATACCTAGATCACTAATGATCACATGTAAAAGAAGGCCAGTCTCTCTCTGTCTCTGTCTCTCTGTTTTCTGAAGAGGAGATTAGATTGTATTTTCATTTTTTCATGGCCACTGGCTTCCCTTTAGCTTCAGGAAAGTAAATTTTAGTCTCTCAGCCTGGATGAATTGCAACCCTGACCAACAAACTACCAGATACACTCAAGCTCTTGGCAGAATTGCCCTCACTTTTGTGAATCCTGTCTCTTCCCCTGGGCAGCAGAGTTCCTGAAGCCCTCTCAGTTGCAGTCTGTTCTTTCTCCAAGATGTTTCCCAAGATGAAAAGATGCCGTTGTTTTCCTTGTTGATTAACAATACAACTCTGAGATCTTTACACTATTTTCTTCATGTTATAACTCCTTTGCAGCCCATAAAACATCCCTCTGCCTGCCCATTCATCCAACAGATATTTACCTTTTATTTGCCAGATATTGTTCTAGGAGCTGAGGATACCGCAGGGAACAAGTCAGGCACACCCCTGTTGGCATAGAGTTTACATTTTAGCTTGGGGACAATAATAAACAAATAAATACTAAATATAATGTCATATAGTGAAAGCACTATGAAGGAAAATTGTGGTAGCTACGAGAACGAGCCTCTGGGGTCTCATGCTGCAGAGCGTGAAAGCGACTGGGAACCCTGGCAGCTGCATTCGGGAATGCATCAGTGTGTCTGCACTGAGACTGGTTCCCCTCAATGTCCCAGGGTGGCAGGGACACTGAGGCAGACTTGGGATTTCTCGATGGGAAACTTTGGCTTGAGTACTCTCTGAAGGCCTTGCTGGAATTTTTGTAGAAGTGTATTCTAGTCTGAAATCCTTCCTCTTTCCCACCCTCCTTTCCTTCCCTCTCTCCTTCACTTAGGGGCAGATCTTCACTGCAGTTTGACAGCTCTTGCCACCAGTCCCAGTTCGCTCCCTTCATTTTTTCATGTGTGTTTCCTGTAATAAAAGTTTACATTTCTTTTTTTTTTTGAAATGGAATTTCACTCTGCCACCCAGGCTGGAGTGCAGTGTCATGATCTCAGTTCACTGAAGCCTCTGCCTCCCGGGTTCAAGAGATTCTCCTGCCTCAGCCTCCCAAGTAGCTGGGACTACAGGCACCCACCACCATGCCTGGCTAATTTTTTGTGTTTTTAATAGAGATGGGGTTTCATCATGTTGACCAGGCTGGTCTCGAACTCCTTAGGTTAGGTGATCTGCCCACCTCGGCCTCCCAAAGTGCTGAGATTACAGGTGTGAGCCACCGCACCCAGCAAAGTTTACATTTCTTATTCCATTCTCGAGCTGACACAAGACTAATGCAGCCTGCAAGAATAGAGAGTGATGTGGAGTGGGGGCTACTTTAGGTAAGTGGTCAGGGAAGGTGACATTGTCTAGAGACTTGACTGGAATGAGGAAATGATCAGAGCAAACCCCTGGGGGAGGAGCGTTTACAGCAGAGGGAAGAAGTCAGAGCATTCATAGACTCAGAGACTTGGGTTTCTGCGGGTTCTCTTCAAAACTGTTGAGGGGCGGCAGTGGGGCTGGGTCCACTCCAAACTTGCTCCCACCATCTCCCTTCCATTTAGAGGGCTCTGTCTTTAACCGCTTTGCGTATTTGGCTCTACCTAAGATTTCATGTTAACAAAGAGTTCCATGTTTAAAATAAAAACACCCTGGAAACCACTGCCCTGGAGGCACTCTGTGTCTCTGCCCTGTTTTATGACTCTGTCGGTTCACTGGCCATGCAGAGAATGGGCAGTGGAAGAAATTACCTCTATTTGGAAGTCTCATTGTTCCACTGTGATACTGGATTAGTGTGAGGCAGGTGTAGATAAGTGGAATTAGAGTAAGTGATTAAAGGACTTGATGCATGGACTCTCGTAGAGAGGGTGGGGCAGGATCATTTGGGGGCTTTTCATGCTAAGCTCAGCAGCGCTGCAGTTGGACAGCAGCCAGAGGAACTGGCATATATCAAGTAGACAGAAGTGGACAAAGGATGGCTGTGAGTGCTAAGGTTTGGGGAGGGAGTGGGAGGTAAAGGGTAGCCTTCCATGTGAACCGAGAGGAGTTTCCAGAGGCAGTGGAGGATAACAGCTGTGCTCAAGGGCTTCAGTTTCAAAATGTAAAATGTTAATATTGCCCAGAAGATGATAGAATTCACCTGTTACCGGTGATTGGTACCTGAATGTATAAAAATTTCCTGGTGACTTCTTTGGTGGTAAAACTTTATCTCTCCCTCCCTCACCCCCAAAGTTTTCAGAAGAAAGAGACTGGCAGCCGTAATGCAAAGACTGACCTGGATGTGAGAGGTTTTTTATTCGGTCCTTTTAGGCTGGGTAGGGAACACCAGAATTGCTGATAGAGAAGTGAATGTATAACACACTGAAATGAAGGTGTGTTCAGCCAGTGAACTCAGGGAATCCTTGAGGTATGTTTTAAAATCAAGTTTGTTTACAAATGAGAGGTTCAACCTCAAAGCCTTAAACATGCAAGAGTCTGTTGTCTCATATAAAATATTTTGGAGATGGGTAGTAAGTACAGGGCTGCTAAGGCAGCTCCATGCATTATCAGAGATCCAAGAGCCTTACGCTTTCTGCTCTGCCACGTGTACTTTCCATCCTCAAGGTCCAAAATGGCTGCTAAAATTCCTGCCACTACATCTGGATCCCAGGCAGCAGGAAGGAGAAACGGAAGAAGACCTGTCCTGTCCCTGAGACAGCGTCATTCAGCATGTTCCATACAACATCTCTGCTTATTGATCACTGGCCAGAACTTGGCAGAGATGAACAATAAGGCCCTTTTATGTTCTGCTAAAGACAAAAAGATAAAAGAGCATATGTATTTACAGTCTACCTGATTTTAATAAAGGATTGAGTGCAGCCTAAGGCATGTGCATGTTATCCTGCAGGTAACAGGGGCCACAGATGGGTTGTGGCTAATGGAACATGGCTGAAGGGACTGAGCCAGTTCTGAGCCTCAGGAGGCACTGCTGGTTCTTCTTGCCCTTCTGGGACTTTCGCCATGGGAAGAACCCACAGTCTGAGAATCTTTTTCAGCCTGGGTTCCAGAATGAGATGCATTCTGAACATGAAGATGGGGCAGATCTGAACTTGACCCATCACCTGAAGCCAAACTGTCCAAACCACCTCTCAAAGCTATGAGCAACAAATAGGTGCTTATTTTGTGTGCCTCAGAGATTTGTAATTGATATACAGTGTCACTGTAGCAGAAACCTGCGAATGCCCCTGGTCACTAGATTCGTCTCTATTCTCTCATACTGTGAGTGCTAGACAGGGGATGTGGCCAGTCCTACCCGTTCGGTATACCAGGTGACCTCAGAGATAGTGGGAGAGAAATGCCACACAGAAATGTCATTGCACAAAACAGAAATGCAGTGCTCATCAGCATGTGACAGCTGGCACCCAGGTGAGCACCAGGGATGGTTTAGCTCAGGGACCCTCAAAACTCAGCACTACTGACATTCTGCTGTGGGGGTCTGTCTGGTGCACGGAAGTTCAGAAGTGTCCCCGGCCTCCACCCACTAGATACGAGTGGCACCACCTCCCTCCTATGCTGTGACAATAAAAAATCTCTCCAGATATTGCCAAATATACCCCACGTGGCAAAATCACTCCCAACTGAGAACCACGGATTTAGCTGATCTGGCTTCAGTTCTTCTGTTAAAGTTAAGACCAGAAAATGACAACTAATGACACCACTTATTGAGCATGTACTGAGTTCCAGGCACTTGGTTAAGCAGTTTCAGGAATTAATTGAATTTGGAACGTTTATGAATGAGGAAGCTCAGGACAGAGAGAAGTAACTTGCTCCAGTAACATGTTTAGTCCACGGTAGAGCTAAGGCCAAGCTGTCTGACTCCAGAATTCATGCTCTTGACCATACTTCATGCTGCCTCCCCGAGAAATTAACCCCTTGAGGGAGTCAGGAAAAGACGCATCGACACGAGTGTTATTCTTGTGACTATCACTTGAATTCTGTATGTGTGACTTATAGTAGCAAAAACAGTGTGGGCTTGTTCAGGTGCGATTCTGGCTCCCCTTACATAGCTGTAGAATAACCTCGATAGTCACCGTCATACTTCCCTGCCTACCTGAGTGGGGCTACACAGACTGCAGGACGTATCCAGCCTCTTCAGGCCTTTTCTGGACAACTCATTCCTACTTAGTGAAAACGTGTTTCCTGCACCTCTTTGATGATAGAGATAAAAAGCCTTAAAAAGGTTTCTACCCATTAGTCTAGCAATTCTGCTTCTTGGAATTTATCCTTAGGAAGGAATCAAATATGTCAAATCAAACAAAGAGTTATGCATAGGATATTTGATTTTAGTGTGATTTGCAAGAGCAAACATTGAATATGATATTGGGCAAATAAATTACAGCATGTCCAGATGGTGGTATGTTCGACTTGTAGATGAATATTTTCTTCCAAGGGAAAAACTTCATGATATATTATTCTTTGAGAAAAAAAAAAGATTTGAATACCATGTAGCATATGATCCCAATTTTGGAAATTGTGTATATATTACACTATCATATTGAACAAGCAGGGACTTGTAGGATGCAACAGAAATGAATGGTATTTTTGGTCTCCCACTGTCTTGTCAAGCTTGTTCTGCAGTATTTATTCTGCTCCTTGATGAAAGTGGGGCAAGTTCTACAACGTCTTTGCCACTCTTATCTAAGAAAACATCATCCAGTTACTTCTTCCACAAAAACCTAGTCTCCATTGGTAGTTAATATGCCCATTCCAGGGTAAGGACCCAAATCCTCCCATCGACATTGCAAATGAAAATTTCCTCCCTCTCCCAGCTTTGCTGTATTAGGCTGGCACCTGCAGTGAGAAGAGGTTGTGGGGCTGTGTGCCTCTATATTCGTCACTTGGTGCTTCCATTTCCCATACCCCCCTCACTCCTTGGCTTCTCCAGGATTGGCTAGGGCAAGGGGGGAAGAGAGGAGGAAGGCAGGTGGGAAGAGACTCACTCCACTGGTGGTGTTCTAGCCATCTGGGGTTGACAGATGACTCACCTCATGGGTTCCTTCATGGGTAATTTGCAGCCACCGCCCCTTATCTGCCTTTGCTTGATTGGGAGCATGCATCTCTTCTGACCGTTCCTCCACTGCTTCTCCCTCACCCGCTAGCATCTGGCACCACACCTCCTAGGCCAGTTCTGCTCCATAGGAAACTCACACATGCTTTGCCCTGACAAACTCGGGAAAAGCAAGTCTCCCTCAACACAATCACCTCGTCTCACTCCATCCTCAGAGCAACTGGCCTGCCGCCATCTCTCGCCCTTTAGATTTCTCAGGGCGAACCAGACATCAATCTATGGAGTCTCCCATGATCAGGGAACATGCTGCAAGTCTTCCAGGAGGTCTCATGGAAGCACCTTCACCTAGGCTTGAGGTGAGAAGAAACAGCCTCTCCTCAGGAGGCTGGGGAGTCTAGGGATTGGTAGCTCTCTCCCCAAATCCTTGTCTAATCCCAGCCCAGCTCCAAATTATTTTTTTTTGTTTTTGAGACGGAGTCTCGCTCTGTCACCCAGGCTGGAGTACAGTGGCACAATCTCAGCTCACTGCAAGCTCCGCCTCCCGGGTTCACGCCATTCTCCTGCCTCAGCCTCCAGAGTAGCCGGGACTACAGGCGCCCGCCACCACGCCTGGCTAATTTTTTTGTATATTTTTTAGTAGAGATGGGGTTTCACCGTGTTAGCCAGGATGGCCTCGATCTCCTGACCTCGTGATCTGCCCGCCTCGGCCTCCCAAAGTGCTGGAATTACAGGTGTGAGCCACCGTGCCCGGCCTCCAAATTCTTTAAAGTTATGGTGGTGGATAGTTTGGGGTCCTAAAACCTGTTTCTGACTACCTCCTGTGTAAGTCTTTGTGGTCTTCCACCTTCCCTTAGAAATGGGGTGCAGTCACTCTTGGTGTCTTGGAGCCCTGGCTGATACTAAAACAGAACCTGTTTTAATATCCTGTTTTGCACAAACACAGAATAAAGAGGCAGACCGTATGCCTATGAGTCTTGCAGAGGCCTCCGGGAGAGAGAAGATGGGGAACTGGATAGCATGACTTCCAGGGTTCCTTCCAACCCAGAGATTGTATGACAGGCTGGCAGGGAATAAGAGAAAGCAGTGGACACATTCCCTGACTGTACTATTAGAGAGACAAGACACGCACTAAGCACCCTGGTAGCAGACCATCACAAATGCTCTTGATGGTACTATAAACGCAATAACAATAAGTATGAACAATCAAGCCTTGAACCGTTTGGAATGAGCTTTATGTCTCAGAGAATAGGGAGGAGTCAACTCACTGCTATAGAAAGTTGCTGAGAGGAGGTAGATGTCAACTATACTTGGTGTTCCGAGAGGACGCCTTTAAACCTCCTTGGCCTCTCCTCCCGGGCACTTTGCACTTGTTTGTTCTCCCAAATGCCTCCTTGCCAGGAAATCAGTCCCGGTCCCTGTAGTTGGAGTAAAGTTGTCATCTACTTTTTGCCATTGCACTTTGTCTACACTCCTTCTGTGCATGTTGTCTCATGCTTGAGCGGAAGCCTCAGAAGGTCAAGGGCTTCTTTCTTTATTCACAGTGATATTTCCTCTCTGGGCCTGGCACGTGGGGACACACACATGCACGTGCACGCACACACACATAAGCACGCACACATGAACGCACACACGCACACACAGGCACACACACGCACATGAGCACGTTGATATTATTCTTTTGTCCACGGCACTCAGTGAGTGATTGGCGAGTCAGGGCTGGAGCTGGGTTGCCGG
This sequence comes from Macaca nemestrina, assembly GCF_043159975.1. NCBI lineage: Eukaryota > Metazoa > Chordata > Mammalia > Primates > Cercopithecidae > Macaca > Macaca nemestrina. Next base: position 22,634,360 of record NC_092132.1, read on the forward strand.
GTTTCCACTGCACCGCTCTTTCTGCCTCCTCCCCTGGACTCTCCACTCTCTGACTTCCCGGGTCTCTGGGCACCAGGAGCCTGGAAAGCACTTCGCTGGATATTCCAATTCTGTTGGCATTTGTGACTGAGGACATGTGCCCAAATTCATCCTGTGCGTTTCCAACTCAGAGCCTTTTGGAACGGAGGTGCTCCCCAGAGGCAGGGAAAATGCAGCCTGAGGAGATGGGTCACAGAAAGCTGCACACCCGGCGCTGGTATCATACTGAGCAGAGCAGGCCCTCCCGTCCCAGTGGCCCTCCCTTCTGTGTACATTTAATGAGCGTTTGGCTGCGTTTCAAGGAGACCTGGCCTTGGGCACGGGGCATGGAAATGAACTCCTGAGTGAGCTCTCTAGGAGAAAAATAAAGGCCTGGCCTTGGGCCTGATTGATGCCTCAAGACTCTGCCAATGCTGTGTAGAGAAAAAGGCAGTTGTGTTGAGTTACCGCATTTTAAAGTAGAGGCTGTAAACCCTCTCATTTTATGGGTGGAAACCAAGGCTCAGAGAGGGTGTCTGATGCCCAAATTTATGCTTCTGGCTTCGCAGTAAATTCAGTCACCCCTAGACTCTGTAGCACCACTACAGAGGCCAGCTGGAAAGAGGTCTGAATCCCTGCCAACCTTGTTTGGTGCCACCTCAACTTTGGGGAACTCCTGGCCTTCTTGGGTGAATGATAATAGATGCTTCTGCACATCCCTGTGCCTCTGCATGTATCCGTCTGTGAGCCTCTCCCTGGAGAGCCTGCACCATGTGTTTATCATCCCTGGATTTCCAAGAGAGGGCACATTGTGGGCGCACAGGGATCCTATGGTGGGGGGGTCACTGGCACCAGGGCTGGCTTTTCCAAGCAAGTCAGGCCCAGCTCTTCCTGCCAATGCGCCTCCTTTCTCTCTCCTTCCATCTCCCGAGCCTCAGAAAGCTGAGCAGTTTCTGCTGAGGATACCATCCTGTTAATTCTAGGAGGGAAGCCTGCCAGGAGCAGCCAAAATTTCTGGCCCATTTCCCAATGCATAGGACAACTGGGAAATCACCTAGAACAGTGCTGTCCAATAGAAATGTAATGTAAACCACACATTAATTAAAAATTTTCTAGTAGCCACATTAAACGAAGAAAAAAGACACTGGTGAAATGGAGTTTAATAATATAGTCTATGTAACCTAAGATATCTAAAACATCATTTCTGCATGTAGTCAATACAAAAAATTATGAATGAGATACTTTGCATTTTTTGATATTGAGTGTTCAAAATCTGGTATGTATTTTATGCTTATGGCACATCTCAGTCTGAGCTCTAAATTTTCATAGAAAATATTTGATCCATATTTCAATTTCATAAAATTTACAATTGAAACAATAGAGCCATCTCTCTGCGTTGTTCTAAACGTACAGTTTTTTCAACAACTGAATTGTCTATTTAAAAATTTACATTTACATTAATTAAAGTAAAATTTTAAAAAGGCAGTTCCTCAGTCACACTCATCACTTTTTGAGGGTCAAACACAGGCTCTAGAAGATGTGGAAGAAGCTCTGGCAGAACGTGACTGAATCAGATGTGTTAGGCTGTTCTTGCACCACCATAAAGAAATACCTGAGATTGGGTTTTGCTTTTTTTTGTTTGTTTGTTTTGAGACTGAGTCTCGCTCTGTCACCTAGGCTGGAGTTCAGTGGCATGATCTTGGCTCGCTGTAACCTCTGCCTCCCAGGTTCAAATGATCCTCGTTCCTCAGCCTCCCGAGTAGCTGGAATTACAGGTGTGCACTACTGTGCCAAGCTAATTTTTCTATTTTTAATAGAGACTGGGTTTTGCCATGGTGGTCAGGCTGGTCTTGAACTCCTGACCTCAAGTGATCCACCTGCCTCGGCCTCCCAAAGTGCTAGGATTACAGGTGTGAGCCACCATGCCCATGCAAGACTGGGTAATTTATAAAGGAAAGAGGTTTAATTGGCTCACGGTATTGCAGGCTGTTTAGGAAGCATGGTGCCTGCATCTGCTTGGCTTCTGGGGAGGCCTCAGGAAGCTTACAATCACGGTGGAAGGCAAAGAGGGGGGCAGGCGTTTCACATGGCAGGAGCGGGAGCAAGAGACAGTGTGTGTTGGGGGAAGTGCCACACCCTCAAACCACCAGATCTTATTGAGAACTCACTTATTATTGTCCTTGGTGCAAGGACAGTCCCAAGCCTTGAGGGATCCACCCACCGTGATCCACTCACCTTTCACCGCCTCCCACCTCCAATACTGGGGATTACATCTCAACATGAGATTTAGACGGGACACATCATCCGGGGAGAAAGCCCAATGGCTCTAAGGGGTGGGGGCAGCTTCGCTCATTGTTTTGGTGTGTCAAAATACACGTCTCACTTATTTTCCTCAAAGTTTCAGGGATTGAAGGTGGGTGGCAGTCATGGTGGAGGCTGGGCTAGCTTCCAGCACAGTCTTCAGTGGGATTTCACGTCTCTGCATTTTCAGCAGCACGGGGAAGTTTGGGCAGCACTGATTTTGCCAGGGAGACCGGGAGGGCTGGCACTCTGGGGAGAGTCTCCTAGGTCCAGGGACCCCAGAGAATGCCTGCCGGGTGTAGAGGCCCCTTGAGCAGAGAAAGGGAACAAATGCTCCCCCTCCTGGTAGCCAGAGGAACAACAGTCCTGCCGGGCTGCAGTGATGGCAGGGCTGAAGGCAGCCTGTTCCAGGGTGGAGGCGGGTGGACAAAGGGCTGAGGAAAAGCTGCATCTTTTTTGAATTTCCAAGTCTCAGAATACAGAGACCCTTGACTTTGGAAGTACAATGACATGAGTACAGAAAGGAATCTTAGAGAGCAAGATTATTTAATGCAGTTTGGCAATTTTCAAGTACAAAACAAAAATTATTTTTCCCTACATTTTGTTAAGAATCTGTAATCACCTTCAGAAAGACCTCACATGTGAACATATACATTTTCAGAAATGACATATCAAATCCTCCAGTCACCTACTCTATAAGCTGAAATTATGTACATAGTACAATAATGTACATAGTAAAAAATTCAAAGCACACCGTAAGTTATACAATGGAAAGTAAACATTCCCTCTTCTTCCCTTGGACATCTCTTTAAAATGTTCAGAGCAACTGCCAGGTAGTAGCTGCTCAATAAATGCTAGTTTTTGAAATATTGTAGGTGGGCCAAAAAACTAACAGCAACATAATTATTTGATTAAACTGCAAACCAGTGGGGCCATGTGTGAGAAAAGGAGATGTGGCAGCCAGGTTGAGCAATGCTGCTTTGGAATTTTGTGCTTTTGAATCCTGTTGTTTTTGAATTTTGCTTTAAAAGTTATTCACACCCTCTACCAAACACTTAGAGGAGGCACTCCGACTGTGCTTATCTGGAAGCTTCTGGAAACAGCGTGCCCAGGGTAGTAAGGCAGGGAGGGACTTTGCTTTTCAGGGCCTATGGCAGGCAAGTGGTGAAAGCGCTGGTCTTGGATGCGACAGACACGCCCCAGGAAAGAAAAAGCTATGAGCTATGTTCCGTCTTTGGCAGCTGGGTTACATCACTTTAGGCCAATTTAATCCAACCAACATTCAGGCTAGTGGATGGGATAAGAAGAGACAGTTTTTATCTTCAAAGTGTTTGCATCTGAGGGCAACAAAAGGGCACATCCACCTACTATAAAGTAATGCGGAGAATGATGGTCACTGATGGCAAATTCCCCTGGGGTCCAAAGAAGGGTCAGCAAACAATGGTCCACAGGCCAAATACGGCCACCACCTATTTTTTTAAATAGACTTTATTTTTAGAGCAGTTTTAGGTTCACAGCAACACTGAGTGGGATGTGTAGAGATTTCCCGTTTTTTCCTTGCCCTCCCACATGCATAGCCTCCCCCATTATCAACTTCCCCCACCAGAGGGGCACATTTGTTACAGCTGATGATTGGCACATCACTGTCACTCATGGAGTCTATAGTTTACATTCTGGATCATTCCTGGTGTACATTCTATGGGTCTGGACAAATGTATACTGATGTGTATCCACCACTGTAGTATCATCAGAGTAGTTTCACTGCCCTAAAAATCCTCTATGCTCTGCCTCTTCATCCCTTTCTCCCCACCAGCCCCTGGCAACCACTGATCTTTTTACTGTCTCCATAGTTTTGCCTTTTCTTGAGTGTCATGTAGTTGGAATCATACAGTATGTAGTCTTTTCACACTGGCGTCTTTATTTTGTAATATGCATTTAAGTTTCCTCCACATCTTTTCATGGCTTGATAGCTCATTTCTTTTTAGTGCTAAATACTATTCCATTGTCTGGATAGACCACAGTTTATTTATTCACTCACCTGCTGAAAGGCATCCTGGTTGCTTCCAAGTGTTGGCAATTATGAACAAAACTGCTCTAAACATCCATGTGCAGGTTTTTGTGTGGACATAAGTTTTCAACTGTTTTGGGTAAATACCAAAGACAGCAATTGCTGGATCATATGGCAAGAGTATGTTTAGTGTTATAAGAAACCGCCAAGCTGTCTTCCAAAGTGGCTGTACCATGTTGCATTTCAACCAGCCATGAATGAGAGTTCCTGTTGCTCCACATCCTTGCCAGCATTTGGTGTTGTCAGTGTTCTGGATTACAGCCTGTTTGTTTTTGAAAATAAAGTTTTATTGGAACACAGCCATGCCCATTTGTTTATGTATTATCTATCACTGCTTTCATGTTACAACAGCAGAGTTGGCTGGTTATGACAGAGACAGAATGGCCATGAAAAAAAAAAGCCTAAAATATTTACCACCTGACTCTTTTCAGAAAAGGCCAATGCCTGGTCTAATGGAACAGCTATTTTCAATGGAGAAGCTGTGTAGGTGTTGGAGCGGCTCCTTGGAATGGAGAGAGTAGAAAGGGGAGAGATTCCAGACACAGGAAACAGACTGAGCAAGGACGGGGTGGCCTGGCCAGGTTGGGGAAATGGGGCAGTGTCAGAGACTCAGCTCTTTAGGCCTTTCCTCAGCTCTAAGCTGGAAGGAATTGAATCAATTTTTCCACCGCTTGTAGAAAAGACAGGATGAATGAGCTGATGTCTGTAAATGCTTCAAGCAAGATATGAGAAAAGCATCCCTTCACGCAAAACGCTATTTCTATTTTATTGTTAAATGGGTGCTAATTTTTCTGTTTTCCTTCTCTCTTCCCAGCCCAGTTTGCCAATTTCATCCTTCCTATTGTTTTGCCTTAACAAAACAAAACATACCAGACATACCAGCACAAACCATAATGTGTTTACTTACAGAAACGTATTTTCATTCTTTTTCAAATAGGTAGTTCACTCCTAGGGTCCAAAATTCGAAAGGTTTAAAGAGCGTACAGAGAAACATTGCCCTCCTATTTTGTAGCCTTCCTGCTCTTCACCCTGGAGGCAGCCAAAAGTACCAGTCTCTTGCATTGTATATCCTTCTAGAAATATTTTCTGCAGGTACAAATATTGGTGCTGATATTATTTTTCTTTCCTTTATCACAAATGATCATTTTGTATGTATATGTATACATGCTATCTATATATCTCATATATATATGGGCACCGTTTTGCAGTTAGCTTTTTTCTTGTTAGTAACAGTTTTAGAAGTGTTTCACATGAATGCATCCAGAGCTTCCTCATTCTCTTTTTATTCCTTTTTAGTGCTTTATCCTGTAGATGTATCCTGTTATGTTTAAGTGTTTTAGTGGCAAATCAGGGCTGTTGCTGTCTCCCCGTTTCTTGCCATCATCAAGCCCTGGATAGTATTTATTGCTGGGTTCAGGGTATGGGGTCAATAGCAGTGGCTGGGGTCACGGTGCTGATGGCTTTGAAACAGCTTTTTTGTGGCCCTTCGCAGGTGAAGCGAGAGAGAGAAGAGAGCTAGATTCCAGGAATCCTGCTGGCAGGGCTCTTCGGCCTGCTTTGGCTGCTGGGGTGGGGTTTGGCTGCCTAGGTGCCATTGCCCTGTCCCTGTGATTTCCCTTCCTCAGGTTGCTGGTGGGAAAAGGACCGCTGGAAATTGAAGACATCGAGATTATTCTGATGTAGTGGGATCAGGGAGCTCTATGGTGGTGGTGGCATTTGGCAGGTGTCTTAGCCATGGCTTTTTGATTGAAAGTTACAAACACCCATCTCCAACTAGCTTAAGCAACAAGGAGAATTTATGGGTTTATGCAGGCAAACAAAGACATTTAGGACTTGTAGCAGATACCACCAGTTACTTACGCAATGTGCATTTCCTCTGTTGTCTCAATGTGCCCAGTTAAAAATACTCAGTTCTTCGGACTTCCTTGCAGTGAAGGGTGGTCGTGTGATACTTTTCTGAACATTGAGATGTAAGCAGAAGGGTACAGGTTGGGTTTTCTGGGAATATATTATTTTTCTGATGAAAAGGGCTACACTCAATGGGCACATGCTTTCTGCCCTTCCAGTGTGGAATGTGGGTATAACTCCAGAGATGTAGCAGTCATCTTGGAGCACGAGGAGAGTCATGTGATGGGGATGGCGGAGCAAAACGGTCTTTGACGTCATCATGGAGCCAGAACAGCAGAGCTTGTCCACTGGCCTTTTAAACACCTGCTACCCCGCTAAAACACAAACTCCTTTGGCTCAGCTCTGGAATTGGGCTTTTGCTGCTCAGTGGAGCGGAGGCCTTGTCCTAATTCAGGGCAACTAGATTCTGGGATTTGTATAGTATCAGTTCGCTCTGTCTTTTTCCAGTTTATTCTCTCAGAATCCTCCATGAGGTAAGGGACATGGCACCAGCAGCTCTGGAATCTACCCTGTCAGCTTCCAATCCAGGGGGAAGAGAAAGCTAGCTATTCCTTCGGTTCCAAAATGCAGAGGAAAACTCCAGGGAAGACATCTGTGTAGTCTGTCTTGAAGGGTCTTCCTTGAGCCAACTGCTGTGGATCACAGGAGGGGGTAATATGATCAACCACATTACCAGATCAGCCTACCTGGCGGATGGAGGAGGGAGCCGTTTCCTAAAGGAGGAGATGGAGTATTTTACCAGGAGTGGGAAAAGGCAGGCAGGCAGATGAAAACAACAGATGGTCCTTCAGCAGGCGCCGAAGGTTTAGATGAGTGGAGAGGAAAGGCAAGGTGATTTCAGGGGGATGGTCACCTCCTCCAAGAAGCCTTTTCAGACAGCCTGACTTAGCCACTTCTCTCTCCACACCATCCACTCTTGCTTCCCTCATGGTAGTACATGGCACTGTGTCTTCCTGGCAGCTTTGAAGGCGGCCACTTCTTCTGGTTGATCCTGTATCCCTTCCTCCCATTACTAGCATGTGGTGGCCACTCATTGTTTAGAGCAGTGAGTGAAGGGACAGGGGGAACAAAGACACAGAGGAAGAAAGTCACAAGAAAACTTCGGTGTGCTTGGAATCTTGAGTGTATGATTAAAAACCTGGCAAATCCCAAGATTCTTAAGGTGGGTTAGGGTTATAGTATGGCCCTGAATGTCAGGCTAAGAAGTTTGTGCCATGGACAGTAGGGAGCCGTTGAAATCTTTTGAGCAGGGGAGTGGCAAGGTCAGGGCTGCTCCACTCCTGTGCCTTGTTCCTTTGACCCCTGGCTGCTGTCTTTCTTTTCCATTCTCTGGATTCTCCATGATTCTTCTTGGTCTGGTTCTTCACCTGTCTTGAACACCTTTAGTCTATGTTTCGCACCCCTGCTTTTTTTCTCCTCAAACTTCTTCACCAATCAGTTCTGGGCTGATTCTGCTCTCTGTGCAGGGAAAGGACAGTTTACCCTGGTGCCAAGTGAGTGTCCTTCCCAGGAAGGTTCCATCTGAGCAGCTCTTGGCTGCCCTCTTCTGGGCACTGGTGGATATAACCACCTGCTCTTCTGGAACTGGCTAGAAAGACTCTGGTAGCAGCCTTGCCTCACGATGAGACTTCTGTCTTTTTGTATCTGCCCACCAGATCCCCTTTAATTTCTTAAAATCAGTAAGTTTTTTTTTGAGCGCCTACCAAGTGTTTAGATTTGCCTGGCGATAGCTACGTATAGAATAGAATGCTTCTGACTTCCCACTGATCTAGATATTGTTTCATCGTGGGATCTAAGCCTTGCATAAATGTCTGAGCACTTCTTTTGCTAATTTACATGTCTGTCCTATTTATTTGACTGAACTGAGGTCACTTTAGTTTTGAAAGCCATTGAAGAGGTAATGTATTTGAACTTTATAAGTATGTAAGGCTTACATATTTGTGTTCCCCGGAGAGCATCTTCCCCCATAAATCACACCCTGATGCTTTCATCAAAGTACAAAGTCTGTGTGCATATTTTTATTATTCACAATGGAATCAAGGCAATGCCCTAATTAATGATTTTGCTAAGAGGCAATTGCTGTTTCCAGGGAACTCGGACTTGTAACATGGATTCGAAGCCATTCCTGGGGTTTTTTGAGCTCAGAAAATGACAGATACACATCCCAACAGGACATCTGACTGGATTCTTGGCCTCACGGTGGGTGATAGACATACTTTATTCTGAACCAGTTGCTTTCCTCAGGCCAAAGGCTAATTGCCATCCCATTCTGGTGAGCAGGCTCTCACTCAAACGCCTAGACTCTGAAACCTGTAATCGCTTCACAGTACTAAGACAACATCTTCCTTTCCTGGATCTGCATTTGGAATTCCCCCATTCCTCCATTCATTCAAACCCAGCCCATTTTTTCAAGACCTATTTCTAATCTCTTTTCTCTGAGATCCATTTCCTGCATCCTGACTTTTCTTTGTTCTAAACGGTAACACTTCTGTAGTTTGTGGCATTGACTTAGCAAAAGTCATGTATTATCTTGCAACATCTTTTAATTTTTAAATAAACCTTATTTATACATTTTGTACTGTCATTTAACTTTACACAAGTTTATGTTTCATGTCTTTAATTGAATCATAAAATCCATAATGCTAGAAACCATATCTTACACTTGGTTGTTTACCCCACAGAATGTTGAATATTTATTGCTATATATTCAATAGATGAGCAGCAAATGCTCTTGACTGGTGGCTTGTTGTATCATTTGCCTATCTTAGCTCTAATTAGTATACTTGCCTGAGAAATTATTTACAAAAGACAGATTGGCCCAGGCCATCATTAACACTTCTCTGGAATATTTTCATGCATTTAGATGCTTTGCAAAATGTATTGCCCAAATGGCACTGTGTGTCTATGTGTGCACATAAAAAAGAGAAGCCAAATTAAAATCATCCTTTTAATTTACTGTTGATGCATGATTATTTTAAAATTTAGTTTTAATTTTGATTATACACATACATAATTTTCAGGGTCAAATAATTTTAGAAGACATAATGAAAAACAATAGACTCTTCTCTTGATCCATCATTTCCTGCTTCCTAGAATCAACACATCCACCTCTTGCTTTTGGTTTTGCCTCCATGTCACTGGTATATGCTTATAGTGCTCCTTCTTTTTTGCCTAATGCCTTAAGCATTAACTGCTAGCCTCCCACTATTTTAGCCCTCTTTTACCACTTCTACCACGCCCCGTCATGTACAGTTCCTGAACCCCTGGACCCCCATGCTCCCATTATCCCACTACTGTTATTTCATAATTTTGCTTAGGTTAATATTCAGTGTGTATACTTTCCTGTCCCTATAAATACTCTTCACAGCTGAAATGTGCTTACTTTTATTTTCTTGCACAATCTTTAGGTTTTCCTAGAGTTAATAGCTCTATTGTTTTTTCTTCCTTTGTTTTGTTTTCTATCACTAATTCACTCCAAACTTTCTCCTCGGTTGTTTACATTTCCTCTCAATACACTCACTCACATCAGGTATTCTAACAAAGCCATCTTTTGACCATCTTTCCTGCGCCCTGCTGAGCTGCTCCAACCGGGACTAGTTTATTTCTAGGCTGAGTACATGGCTGTATTTGGATCTCCCTTCGCCTTTATCTCTGAGATTTCCTTTGCTCTTTCTTGGATTGATGTTCTTACTTTCCAGACTCCATGTCTTTCTCTTTCTTGCTTCGCCTCCTAATTTTGGACTTATCTAGTAGCTGCTGCTTCTTCTCTTTTTTCTTTTTTTCCTTTTTCACATCAGATGGGAAGTGTGCCAACATCACAACAAGGTTTGAGGTAGGCACATCTCATGCATAGACATGAACACCCAATCATCATGCTTATAAACTACAAAAGGATCTCCAGTAGCTTCCTGAGAATGGGCTCATGGCAGGTAATTGTTTTGAGACTTACGTCTGAAATGTTTGTATCCCACCCAAATATTTAATTGTTAATTTTGATAGGTATAGAATTCTAGGCTAGAAATAATTTTTTTCTACAGAATTCTAAAGTCATTGTTACATTATCTTTTTGCTTCTACTGGGGCTGTTGAGAAAGCCACAGTCATTTTGGTATTTTGAGCAATCATTTTTACCTTTTTCTGAAAAGTTTTAAAACTCCCTCTTTTATGTCTATTGTTCTGAAAGTTTAAGATGATGGAACTTAGTGTGAATTTATTTTTATCTATTGTACTGAATATTTACTGTAACTTTTAAGTCTGGAAACTCATGCCCTTCAGTACTAAGAAATTTCTTGGATTATTTCTTTTCTCTTTTTTCTTCTATTTTTCAAGTTCTTTTTCTGAAATTTTAGTTACTCAGTTGATGAACTCCTATAATGATTTTCTATATTTCTTATTTTTTGTATCATATCTTCTATCTCTTTGATTTTTCATTCAACTTTCTAAGAGATTTCCCTAAATTTATCTTCTAACTCTTTGACTGAAATTTTCATTCTGGCTGTCAAATTTGAATTTATAATTCCTCTCTTGTTTTAAAATTGTTTTCCTTTTGCTAGAGCATTGTTTTTATTTAATAAATTACAATAACTTCTCCTATTTGTCTGGGGATGCTGATGATAGTTTCCTTTTGAAGTTTTTATTTTCCTGCAGAGTTTTCTATAAGTTGCTTTTTTCCCCCTCCTAATATTTTGACCCTTGAAAAACATGAGCTTGAACTGCTTGAGTCTGCTAATATGTGGATTATCTTCTGCTTCTGCCACCCCTGAGACAGCAAGATCAGCCCTGTCTCTTGCTTCTTTTCCTTAGCCTATTCAATGTGAAGATGACTAAGGTAAGGACCTTTGTGATGATCCACTTCCACTCAATAAATAATATATATAGTTTTTCTTCCTTATGATTTTCTTCATAACATTTTCTTTTCTCTAGCTTACTTTATTGTAACAATACAACATATAATACATATATCATAAAAAGTGTTTAGTGATTGTTTTATGTTATTGGTAAGTCTTCCAGTCAAGAGTAAGCTATTGGCAGTTAAGTTTTTGGAGAGTCAAAAGTTATATGTAGATTTTCAGCTGCTTGGGGGTTGGTACCCTTAACCCCATGTTGTTAAAGGGCCACCTGTATTTTTCAAGTTAGGGAATTTCCTTAGAGTTTTGGTGATCATTGACTAAGGCTCACATTTTGAAATGAGACACTTAAAAGCAAATTAGAAACTCAGTGTGTGGGGGTGGAACTTGTTAACTCTGAACTCACTACTTGCAAGGTAATTTGGCCAATCTGCTTCTCTGTGGGAATTCTGTTGTTGGCACTGCTATATCTTTTCTTGGAGTATATAGACTTCCTAGAGAGGTGTGCTTCAGTCTCCGACAAGCAGTGTTAAGTCTGGCTTCTCATGCTCTGAGAACTAAGGTCCTCATATTCAGTGTGTTACCTCTCACTTAATCTTCCTGTGTTCAGTGCACTGTCCCTGCCCTCAACAATGACATATATGCCCCACTATGCTTTATTGTTTCCAAGAATTACGCCTTCAGTTGTCTGGGTTGGGGAAGGGGCAGGATGAGGGGCCTGGGGAGGGTCTATCCCCTTCTTAAACATGCTTCCCGCCAGTCATCTTGTCAACAGACTCAACTTCCCACCCATGTCCAGTGGTACCCTGGGATTCTGCAGTGAAAATCGGGCTTATTCTCATTGTCAGCTTGGGGTTCAGCTTTCTCACGTCTGCTAAGTGAGTTATCACTGGTTCATCTGCTTCCTAGAGCCCCAGATTTTACTCTTTTATGTTCTTTCTGGTTATCTTTTTCACTGAGGTTTAATGCTGTAAAAAAATTTTCCAGCCAGGCGCAGTAGCTCATGCCTGTAATCCCAGCACTTTGGGAGGCCAAGGCGGGTACATCACCTGAGGTCAGGAGTTTGAGAACAGCCTGGTCAACATAGTGAAACCCCGTCTCTACTAAAAATACAAAAATTAGCTGGGCATGATGGCGGGTGCCTGTAATCTCAGCTACTTGGGAAGCTGAGGTGGGAGAATCGCTTGAACCCAAGAGGTGGAGCTTGCAGTGAGCCGAGATCAGGCCATTGCCCTCCAGCCTGGGTGACAGAGTGAGACTCCATCTCAAAAAAAAATTTTTTTTTCTTTGCTGTAATATTTATTGGAATTTCTGGGACAGAGCAGAAGTAATGTTTATGTTCCATCTACCACTTTTAAGTGGAAGTCTATAATATCTTCTTATAGCATTGAACGATTTTATGGTGAGGGTGAGAAGATGTTTTAGCATGTGGCTGAAAGGAAATTGGAACAGCATTTTCAGAATTGATAATAGATGTAGGAAGTTGGCATGGCTGCCTATCGTTCTCTTAGATTAAAGCAGAGATCCTTGGAAAGAATTAGTGAGAAGGATGTCTTTTGAAAGCTTGACCAAAGTTTGGATTCCATTTCATACTTAGAGAAAGAGAATGAGGGATATCTGTATTTAGGAAGTAGTGCACTGGTGAGTTTGTGGAAACTCTATGCCAAGAACCCAGTTCATATTTATAGGAGAGCTTGAAAATGGTAGGTCATCAATTCCTAGGCAGGTAACAATGCCAGGGCCCCTACAAACTTAACTGCAGTCAGGTTTTGACTTTTACATTGCAGCCAACACCCATGGATCATTGATCTCTTTTTCAGGAGTGGGGTGGGGTAGGGCCTGTAGCCATGGTATTTACTATGTTAGCATTTGGACTGATGCTTTTGGGTGTAATGAACTGTGACTTGCTGAAATGGTTAGGGAAGAGGTTTATATAAAAGTCTCCTAATTAGCACCACAATGCTGGAAAAGGAGAAGAACAAAATTATATCAAGAGACCATGGACCATTAAAAAAATTTTTTGTTGAAATTCATAACTGCTCTGAACTACTGCTACCACCACCACCACTACTACTTATAATGGCTACTATTTATTAAGCACCTATGAGGCTTCGGGCACCATTCTAAGTAATGGGCATATCTTCCCTCATCTGATTCACATACAAAAATGTATGAAGTAACATTTGTACAGGCAGTCAATAGTTAAGTGAATAACAATAACTAACACTTATTAAAATATTACTATGTCCCACTCAATCTTCAAAGTTCTTCATATGCATAACTCATTACAGACTCATAATAGCTTTATGAAATCAGTTCTTCATAATCACTATTTAATGGACAAAGAATCTGAGCCTCAGAAGGTTAAGGAACTTCTCCAAGGTCAGCTCTGGCAGATTTGGAGATGACCCAGGTTTGTATTACTTTTCCTGTTCTACAAATAAAAGGAAGTGCCTGGATTCAAGAGGAGAAAAGCGTATACCACATTTTGGGGAAATGGTAATAGAAAAAAGAGGTAAAAGCCACCAGAGACACAGTCTTCTCTCTCAGAGTTTGGCCAAAAATTTGCCTGGTATCTGAAATAAGATAATGTATTAATAATCCTATGTAATATTTCCACACTTCTTTGTTGTTTGGAAGGCATACGTACAGTCACAATCTGATTTGGTCCTCACAATAACCCTATAAAGTAGAAAATTCAGGGACTGCTGTCTCCATTTTATAGATGAGGAAACTGAACTCAAAAATTGAAATAATTTGCCCACATTCATGCTTACAGTAAGTGCTAAAATCTCAGGCTTCATTTATTTATTCATTCATTCAAAACAAATACACGTTTTTGAAGTTTACCATGTACCTGGCAGTGTCGTAAGTTCTGTGAATTTTAATAGGGAGTAAGAAAAAGTTCCCGTCCTTGTGAAATTTACATTCTAGAAGGAAAGACAGACAACAAATCAAAAAATAATTGTAAAATATATTAATTGGTAGTGATAGGTGCTATGAAGTAAAAATAAAGCAGAGGAAGGAGATAGCAGGTAGCCAGATGGGAAGAGGGAATGGACTATTTTAAACCAGGTATGCAGGGAATCTTCTCAGATGGGCAATATTTGAGCAGCGGTCTGTTGGAAGTGAGGGAGTCAGCCATACAAGTATCTGGAGGACAAACATCCCAGTCAGAGGGTTCAGGAAATTCAAGATCCCTGATGTTGGAATGAGGTTGGCGCATTCAAGAAACAGAGAGAAAGCCAGTGTGGACTTCTCAGTGTCAGAAAAGAGTGAGAGGAAGGGAACAAGAGATGTGGTCAATGTGGTGAGCTAGAACTCAGTCATAAAGGGGTTTATAGACAAGATGAGAAAACTGGATCTTATTCTAAGTTAAGTGGAAGTCTTTGGAGGACTTGGAATGGGGAAATGACATGATCTAATTTACCCTTGCAAAATATCCCTCTGACTACCATGTGGAGAATTTACTGGGTGGATGTTGGGGAGGGCGGTGACGTGGAAGTAGACAGTCAAGTGGGTAGGTGTGTTCATCGGGACGGGCTGAGTAATGTCACAGGAACAATGCTCCAGGTTTTTCAGGTCTGTTGCACATTATCTTCACTCTAGGACCCAGGTTGATGAAGCAGCACCATCTGGAGCCATTGAGGGTCTCATGGAAGAGACAAAAGAGATCACAGTGAATCACATGCTGCTTCTGAACTTCTTCTGCCTGGAAGTGACAAACATCGTTTCCATCACATTTCACTGACCAAAGCAAGACATGTGGGGAAGCCTAGTATCAGTGGGGTGGGGAAGGAGAAGAAAATTCTTGGAAACCACAGGAGGTTATTGCAATAATCAAAGTAAAAATGAAGCCTGTGGCTGGGTGCAGTGGCTCATGCCTGTAATCCTAGCACTTTGGGAGGCCAAGGCAGGTGGATCACTTGAGCTTAGGAGTTCAAGACCAGCCTAGGCAACATGGTGAAACCCTGTCTCTATGAAAAATACACACACACACACACACACACACACACACACACACACACTAGCCAGGCATGGTGGCACACACCTGTAGTTCCAGCTACTTGGGGCCTGAGGCAGGAGGATTGCTTGAACCCAGGAACTCAAAGCTGCAGTGAGCTGTGCTCTTACCACTGTACTCCAGCCTGGGTGACAGAGTGAGAACTTGTCTCAATAAAAAATAATGAAGCTGGCTTGGTCTAGAGTGGAAGCAGTAGAGGTGGTAAAAGGACTTGCTGGTTGAATAAATGTGGGGAGTGAAAGAGTTTTAAGATGGACTCCAGGGTTTTGGTTTGAACACCTTGGTGAAGGATTTGTACCATTTGCTGAGTTGTAGAAATCTGAGGGAGGAGCAGGGTTAAGGGGGAAAATTAGGAATTCCATTTTGGACATTTCTAATAAGGGAAACAATGGATTGGAAGATAAAATGTGGGAGTCCTCAGCATGTACACTGACTTTGAAGCCACGGACTGGATGAGATCACATAGAGAATGAGAACAGAGAGAGGACACAAGAAGGCTGAAAGTGAGCCTGGGGCCTGTCAGTCTATATAGGTCAGGAGGAAGAGGCAAATCCAGTGAGGGAGAGACAGAAGAGACAGATTGGGAAGAGAAGAAACAAAGAGTGTGGGGCTGCCTAAAAGCCCAGTGAAAAAAGTGTTTCATGAAAAGAAGGATCAACAGTGTCAGTTGCTGCTATTGAGTAAGATGAGGATTAAAATTCATTGTTGGACTTGGTCAGATGCAGGCACTAGTGACTTTGACAAGGCATTGATGACTTTGTTACATGGTGGGGGTAAAAGTCTGATTGAAAGGGGTTGAGAAGAGCCTGAATGTTCTTCTGATTCCAAAGTCAACGCCTACCTTGTTTTGCTAAACTGCAAAGAACGTTCTCGTGTGCAGGATGCAGGCACTGAAAATGTTGTAGAACTAAGTAATTTGTATCTCATTCTTGGAACCACTCAACCTGGGAGAACAACTCCCTAAATACGTGAAGGCAACTACCTGAGCATAACTGGTTCACTACCTTTTCTTCTGGGAGTGTGTTGAGTAAAATTTGAACAGAAATTATCTGTTTTTCCTTCTAGGCTCTAGGCAAAGTCTCTGTAAATGATGGGGCATGGTACAAATTTGTTAGCTCCCTTAACTATGAAGACACAAGAAAAGGTTGGAAATTAGGATTAGGAAAAGAGGAAGCATATTGTTTACTGTTCAGCTTCAAGTACAGGAAATAAAACCTTTTTCCGAGAGCAATACATTGGATTTAATGAAGTAATTTTACTTCAGAATGATACTCCAAGGGGCTTTCCCAAGTAATAAAACAGACAGCAAAAACTCTGAAATAAAGTGAGAGAAAGGTGGGAAATGGAAAAGAAAAGGAAATATGCATCTATTACTGGGTGCATTTTTGTTTGGCCTGTAGGACATTCCTGCTGACAGCCATTTCTGGCTGTGTATGCGATATGCCATGGAGACATGGGAGGACCAGATGACACTTCTGAGCTTCACCCTCAGGTACTGATTGTATCCAAAATACACCAGGTTGGTAAGGCCAGGAAAACAAGACTTGAGGGATATTTTCTATAAACTGGAAAGACTTCTGACATCTTCCAAAGATTATTATGGTTCTTGACTCGTAATCCTGTGCTCCCAGGCAAGGGCAGTATTCCAGATATTTAATAACCAGTAAAGAAAAGGGCCTGAGTGATTGGAAGGAACTCCACATCAATCAGAATAGAGGCTGACTGTATCCAAAATTTTAGCTAAATACTAGGCTTATTCCCTATGTCTAGTGAAAAGAGCATGGGTTCTACAGTTGGTAAAGGTTGTGTTCAATCTTGGATGCCTCTTAGAATCCTTTGTTGCTCTGTGATTTGCTGAGCCTCATTTTCATCCTATCTAAATGGAGGGAATACTATATCCTTGTACTATTTTGAAGATAAAATGAAATGTGTTTCAGTTGTGTGTTGCTACTATATAACAAATCATCCAGAAAGCAACAATGATTCACTATTGCTCATGATTCAGTGGGTCAAGAATGCAGGCAGGGCTCAGCTGGGCAGTTCTTCTGTTCTGCTTGGTATATGCTGGGAGTCACTCATCCAGTTGTGTCCATCTGGCAGCTTGGCTGGGCTGAGAGGTTCAGGAAGACCTCACACACATGTCTGGTACCTCCCTACTCTTTTATATGGCCTTTCTCCCAACATGGTGTCACGTCATTCAGGAATCTGAGCTGCTTTATAGCAAGCTGCCTGATTCTTCAAGTTTCACTCCAGAAATGACACTGTGTCATTTCTGCCATACTGTACAGGACAAGGCAAGTCATGAGGCCAGGCAAGGTCCAAGGGGAATGGAAAGGGATCCTACCTCTTGATAGGTAGAGCATCATATGTGTACAGGGAGGGAAGGAATCACTGGTGACCATTGTTGGAAGCTATCTACCCAAAATAAACCTTTGTGGCTCCAAACATTCTCAGACTAGTGTCCAAATTATTTGGCTTGGCATTCAATGCCTATGATTATCTAGTCCCTGCCTGTTTCTCCAAGCCTCTTTTTTCAGTGCTCCCTTCCTTGAAGTTTCCACTGTAATCAAATAAACCTCTTGCCATAATTCATTCCAGCTTTGTGTCTTTGCATATCTACTATCTCCAAATAAAATCCCCTTCCTTCATACACCTCTTTCTAACTCTGGCTTATACATAAAAATTCTCCTCAGTGGTGCCTCCTCTGAGAGGTCTTCCTGACTCTGCTTCCACCTCACTTCTGTGCACTAACTTCACTTAAGCAAAGGTTTCATCTCTCCATATTCTTTCCTTCTTTCTTTCTTTCTTTCTGTCTTTCTTTCTTTCTTTCTTTCTTTCTTTCTTTCTTTCTTTCTTTCTTTCTTTCTTTCTTTCTTTCTTTCTTTCTTTCTCTTTCTTTCTTTCTTCCCTCCCTCCCTCCCTCCCTCCCTCCCTCCCTCCCTCCCTCCCTCCCTCCCTCCCTTCCTTCCTTCCTTCCTTCCTTCCTTCCTTCCTTCCTTCCTTCCTTCCTTCCTTCCTTCCTTCCTTCCTTTTCTTTCTTCTTTTTTTGTTTTGACAGGGTCTCTCTCTGTTGCCCAGGCTGGAGTGCAGTGGCGTGATCTTGGCTCACTGCAACCTCTGCCTCCTGGGTTCAAGCCATTCTTGTGCCTCAGCCTCCTGAGTAGCTGGGATTACAGGTATGTGCCACCACACCTAGCTAATTTTTGTATTTTTAGTAGAGATGAGGTTTCGCCATGTTGGCCAGGGTGGTCTCAAACTTCCGGCTTCGGGTGATCTGCCTGCCTCAGCCTCCCAAAGTGCTGAGATTATGGGTGTGAGCCACTATGCTTGGCTGTTTAATTCATTTTTAAATGAGCTTCTCCCACCATTTATTTATTGCACATGAATGGTTGGCTGGGACGGGGTGGAAAAGAAAAATGGCTGGCATTAAGGAGCTAAGGAATTGAAAGACAGGTGTGTTGGCTGTGTCATTTATGTGATTTTAAACTCACTGCGAATGATAAGGTGGGTTGTGAAGTGGCGGACCAGCAGCCAGGCACTGAAGTCATCAGTGAATTATGAAGAGGGGCTTGAGATTATGAGAAGATGAGAGGAAGTGATGATGAAACTGGGTAAAGTAAACTTCAAAAGAGGTGAGGGTTTTGTTTGTTTTTGTTTTTAATGGAGCAAGGGGGAAAAATAGGTTGGAAGAAACAATGGGGAACACAAGAGGACACCTGCCTGTGTTAGTTTGTTCTCTCATTGCTCTAAAGAAATATATGAGACTGTGTAATTTATAAATAAAAGAGGTTTAAGTGGTTCACAGTTCTGCAGGCTGTATGGGAAGCATGATGCTGACATCTGCTCAGCTTCTGGGGAGGCCTCAGGGAGCTTTCACTCATGGTGGAAGGTGAAGCAGGAGCAGGCACATGAGATGGCCAGAACAGGAGCGTAAGAGTGAGGGAGGAGGTGCCACACACTTTTAAATGATCAGATCTCCTGAGAATTCACCCACTATCACAAGGGCAGTGTCAAAGGGAGGGTGCTAACCCGTTCATGAGAAACCCACCTCCATGATCCAATCACCTCCCACCAGGTCCCATCTCCAACATTGGGGATAGCATTTCGATATGGGATTTGGGTGGGAACAACACCCAAAGTGTATTACTGCCCCACCTCCACCCTGAGAAAATAATAATTTCTGCTTGAGAAGACTGTGGGACCATCAGGAACTGGCTCGATTTTAGTTAGTGGAGGAAGGTGACTGGAATGTTCAGAGAAGAGGTTGAGGAGGAAGGGGAGTTTGCTGGTGAAAGCATGAGTTCCAGAGGGCTCTGTGGAAAGGTTCTGACGGGAGATGAGGGATGGGAGATGGTTTTAATTAGCAGATGCATCAGCAGTATGAAAATAAGTGTCCGTATGATGATGGAGGCATGGTGGGTCACATCTGCAGTCCCAGCACCTTGGGAGGCTGAGGTGGATGGACCATTTGAGTCCAAGAGTTTGAGACAAGCCCGGGCCACATGACAAAACCCCAACTCTACAAAACAGAAGCAAAAAACATATAATGATGGGACTTCCTATGGTTCCTGAGATAATTGAGGATGACAAGTGTGATGAAAAAGGCCTTGGATGTCTCTTAGTAGAGAATGGATTATCGGCTAAGCTTATGGTCCAGTGTTGAGCTGGGGCCACTGGGAAGCTGCTTAGTCATGTGGTGAGAATTGGGCAGGGGGCCCCTTTAGGCAGCTCACAAGCTGCAGTCCTTGCAGGCAGGGTTGGAGGATGGCCTGTCTCCCCTTAGGTAGAGTCATCAGGGCAGCTGGAGCCGTGGCTCGGTGGACATTATGTGGCAGCTGACTTCTTCTTGGTGGAAAGGAGCTTATTGACTTGAACGAAGGGATTGAAGGTCTGGGTGTCTCTGTCATGGTCGGAGCCTGGCATTGAATAATTCAGAATAGGGGCAATGATTTGCCTAAGGATAGATAGTTAATAAATGTCTGACCTGGAGTTCTAACTCAGGCTTTCTGAATTTGAGTTCATTTTACTTTTAGGACATTCCTCCAAGGGAGGGGGAAGATGAGGCTGAATGTAGGGGAGAAAGGTGGATGAGGCAGGATAGAGAAGCAGGGAGTTGGAAGGTTTGCTTGAAACTCCAGATAAATTTTAACGCATCTTAGAGCAGAAACAACTCTTGTCTAGGTTTCTTGGGTTGTACAGAGAAGTCTAACCTCACCATGGCACCTGAGCAGTGGGTGAGAAGTAGCTGAGGGACACATCTCAATGGATGAACCAGCATTCCTGATTCTCTGCAGCCTGCAAACGGGGATAAGAGGGGTAATGGAATTAGTAGTTCCTAGATGGTCCTTGGAGGGTGTACTGGGTTGACTCATGGCTCCCCACAAGGTATGTCCAAGTCCTAATCTTTTGTACCTATGAATGTGACCTTATTTGAAAATAAGTCTTCACAGATGTAATTAAGGATCTTGAAATAAAATCATTCTGAATTTAGGGTGGGTCCTGTATCCAGTGAGTAGTGTCTTTATGAAAAAAAAAAGAGGGGGAGATATGAGGCACAGAGACAAATCATTCTGAATTTAGGGGGGTTCCTGTATCCAATGAGTAGTGTCTTTATGAAAAAAAAAAGGGAGAGGGAGATTCGAGGCCCAGAGACACAGGGAAGAAGGCCATGTGGAGATGGAGGCAGACTTTGGAGTGGTGCTGCTATAGCTCGGGAAGGCCAGGAGCTATCCAAAGATGGAACTGGCAAGGAAGGATTCTTCTCCAGGGCCTTTGGAGGATCAGTGGCCCTAGCAACACCTTGATTTTGGACTTCTGGCCTCCAGAAATGTGAAAGAATACATTTCTGCTGTTTTCAGCCATGTAGTTTGTGGTAATTTGTTAGGACAGCCGTGGGAAAAGAATCCAGCAGAGGAGATGTGGAGCCTGAAATAACTGCTGGGTCAGCAGAGGCCTGGCTCAGTGCCGATTGTACAGAGACATCTCGACTGGAGGAAAGGGCCAGAACCACACACGTCAGCAGCAGGTGCCAGCTTATTGCCCCAAAGGATGGGGAGAGACTCACTGTGCCAGAGGAGACACCTGTGCTGGGTCCCAGAGACCAGCCCAGCTCAGCTGCCGCCTAGGGAAGATTCGCCTTCCAAGAAGGAGGTCTTACATTTGAGATCTCGTCTCTAGCTACTGCAAGATAAAAGCTTTCCTTTGCACCCAGGCACGAAAAAACCCTGAAAAACTGAGCAATTGCTTCTCAGCAACTCAGCTTGAAAGAGTCTGTTTTAAACTGGAAGAGGTTGAGAGGCCTTCAGTTGGTGAGTTTATTATTTTCCCTTGCTCCTCTATGAAATGAGGCTCATGAAGAAGTGAAGGTCAGGTACAGAATATAAAAGAATCACCTTTTCTTTTTCTTGCGCAATTTAAGCGCACTCTCATCTCACAACCTCAAGCCCTTTAATATGGTAATGAGAGGCAAAAGGCATTTTAATTTGGAGCCATGTCGCAGTTTTCCAGCATGTGAAGAAAGCATCCTCGGTTGCCAAAAGGTCACGTGTGGGATTAGTTGCTAGGCTGTGGGATTACTTTTCGAGGCTTGCTGGGGAAAAGGGCAAAAGAGAAGAAGCGAACTAGCAGTCATGTGGCGTTTCTGCCCTGGAACTTAGGCAAATTATGCAATTGTCCTTTGCATTCAAATCTGTTCCTCTTCCACCGGATATTTTGCTGAGGGGACAAGTGAGATTCCAAAGCTCAGTTTGCTGAAGTGTGCAAAATGCTAATCAGCTTCCACAACCCACAAAGTGGCAGATAGGGCGTGCCTCCCTGGAGAAGAGAGGAGAGACTGGACTAGGAGCTGGGAGGAGTCTGGCTGACTCAGCGGCCCCAGACAAACGCACTTCCATCTTTTCCCATTTCCATTGTGAACTCTTCTCCGTGGGCAAGGAGGGGACTCAGAACAACTGTGTTCTTTTTACAAAGAAAGATGGTGTGCAAGGGGGTCATTTACAAGAGGATCAAGGGTTTGGCTATGTTGGGAGATGTTGATTTTGATAAATGTTTCCATATCTCTACAAATGTGCCATTCTGAGTCTCCAGTTAGACTTGAAAAAGACTTTGGAGATCGTTCCCTGCACAGTGGCTCTGAGCCTGGACACCTAGGAGATGCTCAGTAAGTATTTGTTAAATAAATGAAGAAATGGATATAGTCCAGGCTACTCGGTCATACATCCAGTTTGTGGCAGATTTAGGTCTCTAAGGCCCAGTACACTAATCACTCAGCTGAAAGTTTTTGTTCTGTTCCATCTTGCTGCTAGGACAACTGTAGCCACCCAGAAAGATGTTTCAATGCTCTAGAAGGTTCTCTGGCTGAATGTTGCTATGATACAATCGTGCAACAAGCTGATGGCTCAGTAGCAAGAGCAAGTGCTATTTATGTTGGGTAAACAAGAAGAAACGCTGCCCTGTTTTTATTTGTTAAGTGCCCCCTTAATATTTGTGAGGAGGTGATCTTGATAACATTTTGAGAGAGTGTATACACTCACAAATTTTACCTTTTATGAACTGTAATATCCTATTGCTACTTGATTTAAAAATCTCTCCCTCCCTTTACATATATCCATATAAAAAAAAACAGCAGAGAGAAACATGTGTATAATATATAGGAGATATCTATCTATCTAGAAATATATGTATAATATATAGGAGATATCTATCTATCTAGAAATATATGTATAATATATGGGAGATATCTATCTATCTATCTATCTATCTATCTATCTATCTATCTATCTATCTATCTATCTATCATCTCCCACTTATGACTTGGAAGCCCCCTCTTCGAGATGTCCTGCCTTTGCAGCCTAAACCAATGTATACCTTACATGTATTGATTTATGTCTTTGCCTGTAACTTCTATTTTCCTAAAATGTATAAAACTAAACTGTAATTCAGTCCCCTTGGGTTTCTTGAGAATTCAGTCTCGGACTTTCTTGAGACTGTTTCCCAGTCCATGGTCAGAATAAACCTCCTTAAATATTTTACAGAGGGTTTTTTTTTGTTGTTGTTATCAGCACTCATCCACCAAGGAGGTCACCAGAAGCTTTGGTGGACAGTTTTCCTCCAGGCCAAGGGGATTCTAACTCAGGCATCTTCGTCTCACTGCCTGAGAGTGTTCTCTGGTGGAAGCATCATGATCAGCCCATGTGTTGGGGTTGGGGTAGAGATCTGAAGTGCCAGGGAGTTAACTCCCAGGAGAAATCTTCAAAGAAGGCAGGCAATTGGTGGATAAATACCCCAGTTTCTTCACCCCGATGGAAACTTTCTGAGGTGTATTCTATAGAGGCTCTCAGGGGATACCCAGGAAGTGTAAGCCCCAGTTGCCTACAGCTGTAGTCCATTTATTAATGCACATTTGTGTAGCTGGGGTCTGGGCCAACTGCTTGTGTGGCTTATTTACACCCTCTGACCCTGTCAGTGCCTGATTGTGGATGTGCTGCCTCCATGTGGCAGTGGATTGCTGCAGGGTTCCCTTGTCTTTTGACTTCCTGGGTATATGGTAGAACCCAGCTCATGATTGGAATCCAGCTCATGATGGGAATCCTGCTCATGATGGCTGCAGGATCACTTGATGTCCATGGTTGTAGGCTCCATCTTAACTAGCATGTGAGGGATTATTTTTTGCATGGTGTGTTGCTCTCTGCTGTGAATAGCCTGGAATTGCCATAGAACTGGGGTCCCCAACCCCCAGGCCGTGGACCAGTACCTGTCTATGGCCTGTTAGTAACTGGGTTGCCCAGCAGGAGGTGAGTGGCGGGCGAGTGAGCATTACCACCTGAGCTCTGCCTCCTGTCAGATCACTGGCAGCATTAGGCTCTCATAGAAGCAGGAACCCTGTTGTGAACTGCACATGCAAGGGATCTATGTTGCACACTCCTTATGAGAATCTAATGGCTGTTGATCTGAGGTGGAACAGTCTCATCTCAAAACTATACCCACTCCTCCTCCATCCCCTGTCCTTGTTCATGGAAGAATTGTATTCCACAAAACTGGTCCCTTGTGCCAAAAAGGTTGGGGACCACTGCCATAGAACACTGGAGTTTTCATGCAGTAATTTTTCTGATTTGATCTTCTTGTAAATCCTACACACATTTTTTTTTCACTCCAAATACCTCTAGAACTTTGTGGATCAGGCCCCATGGCTGATTTTTTTTTATTTTTGAGATGGAGTCTTGCTCTGTAGCCAGGCTGGAATGCAGTGGTATGATCTCAGTTCACTGCAACCTCCACCTCCTGAGTTCAAGAGATTCTCCTGCCTCAGCCTCCTGAGTAGCTGGGACTACAGGTGTGTGCCACCACGCCCAGGTAATTTTTGTATTTTTAGTAGAGATGGGGTTTCACCATGTTGGCCAGGATGGTCTCAATCTCTTGACTTTGTGATCTGCCTCTCTCTGCCTCCCAAAGTGCTGGGATTACAGGTGTGAGCCAACATGCCCAGCCTATGGCTGACATTTTAACCTTGTCACTCATTATAGTAATTGTGACCACTTTGCTTTTGATACTTCAACATTGCTACATGGCTTTCATTATTTTGAAACCCAATCAGTCCATTTGCTAGTAGGGGGTCTGTAATAGCATTAGCTGTGACCCACAGAGGATGACTACCACTGAACATTCCAGTGATGCTGGTGCCCCACCTCATGGACATATTTCTCGTTACTGTGGTAAATGAGGCACCCTCTGGGCCATCCCATGGAGGACATCACTGGCTGGTGGGTTTTCCAGCCTTAAGTGGTATATTAGTTACCTATGCTACATAACAACTTACTGCAAAATTACCAGTTTAAAATAACATACAGTTATTTTCTCACAGTGTCTGGAGGTCAGAAGTCTGGACATGGCTTACCTGAAGTCCTTTGTTTGGGGTCTTATAAGGTTACAGTCAAAGTGTTGGCCAGGCTGTACTCCTAACTGGAGCTCAGGATCCTCTTTCAAACTCATGGGATCCTCTTTCAAACTCATGGCAGCATTCAGTTCCTTGTGGTTGTAGGACTGAAGTCCTTGTTTTCTTGCTGATGGTCAGCTGGGTGCTGCTCTCAATTCCTAGAGGTGATCTGCAGTTCCTTCCTGCAGGGCCTCTCACAACATGGCAGCTCACTTCTTCAAGCCAGCGGGAGAATCTCTCATTCCAGGATGCCAAGCTAGAGTATTGTGTAATGTAACATAATCACAGAATGACTATCCCATTACCTTTGCCAGACACTATTGGCTAGAAGTAAGTCACAGGTTCTGTCTGCACTCAAGTGGAGGGATTATACAAGGGCGTGGCTCATTGAGGGTCATGTAATGGTGTGCCCACCACAAGGACTATAACAACACCACACACTTCCTTCTCTGAGCCTTTTGACCCTTTCCTCCACTGTCTGGAGGAAGTTCTGGCATTTGTATCTCACTTAGGATGAGCCATCAATTTCCTCAAGCTTTCAGGAGCCATCCAAGATGCAAATCAACACCATCTCCTGTGGTTACCAGAGTGTTACATCATTTTCCCATATCAATAAACTTTCTTATCCAACTTTATATTCTGTCCCCTTGATCCAGGCCCTCGGGATCCAGTCCTATACAGACTTTCCTGGCTCCTGGTGATGCATCTTGGTGAGGACTAGCATCTTCTTTGGCCTATGGTCCTTTAATAGCAGGCCTAGCGCTTTCCTGGATTTATCATGTTGTAACTCGACCCTCATTATTGTTTTGGTGGCCAGGAGAGGAGGTGGGGTGAGATTCTGAGGGGATCATTTGTTGTCTTGCACTTGAGGACCTCTGCACTTAAACTGTCTTCAAGTAAAGTGGTAGGGGATAGGGTGGAGTGCTAGCCTGTAACTCGGAAGAATGGTCTACTCTTTCAGGTCCAGGAGGTTCAGGAGGATCCTGTGTTTCAAAGTTCCTCAGTCCATTGACCCAGTTGTTTCCACCCAGGTATCAGGGTTCCATTCCTTCCCAATCAGAGCTTTAAGTAGACACTGCAGCCTTGCTGCAGTTTGGATGTCAACCTTCTGTGGAGTTCCACAACCTTATAATTAAGTTTTTTCTGTCCTCTGGCTGCAGGAGATGAAAGTCTCTTTGCTCGCTGACAAGGAAACCCTCTGACTCTCCTTCCTTACTTTTTAATAATGATGAATCACCTCAACATTTCATTGTCTTTCTGTAATGAATTTATAGCACCTAGCAGCAGCCATCTGATTTTATTGTACTTCTAATTACTACTTCAGTTGCCCTGTACCTCTTAATGCTTTATCTATTCACCAGCCAGTGCATTTCCTTCTGCAGAAATCTCATCCCATTCAGAACAGGTGACAGTTTCAACAATTGCAATGTCAACATGCCAGAGCTCTCAGTACTCCACCTACCACCAGTGATGAGGTACTTATTGCCAGCCACTTGATGGGGGATCCAGCTCCTAAAATTCCATTTTAGGGGACAGACATTGGCAGGATGGCAGAATAGAAGAGCCCCTAGCATCACCCTCCCACAAAATGCAACTAGAAACTATTCAAATATAAGAATACCACCCTGATTTTACCAGAACTCATGGGGAAAGCAGAGAAACTCCTTGGGCCCCCAGAATTGCGAGAAGCTGTGACTAGTAAGAGACTTGGTCATTTCGGATTGTACCACTCCCTCCCCAAAACCAGCATAATGACATTCACAGAAAACTTCCCTAGACCCAGAGTTTCCAAGGTGAGAGGAAGAAATTAGAAGTGGACATTTGATTTCTTCCCTGATCTGGGAATCTTATGGGAGGCCCACTACAGTCTCATCCCACTAGAATCATTGGGAGCTCAGGAGGGCTGAACTACCTGGGGTGAATTGGGACGGAGAGAAGGGTGCTGATAGCAGCAACTGTCATGCAGCTCTTGGTGGCTACTCTGCCCTTTGATCAGTGGGGATGCCACTTTTAAGAGACTAATGGTACTGTCGTGCTACAGGGACACAATTTCTTGGAAGGCCCAAATCCCTGTATGGACTTTTCACAAAGCCCAGGTGTATAAGGTCATTCATGCATTGCTATAAAGAAATACCTGAGGCTATGTAATTTATAAAGAAAAGAGATTTAATTGGTTCACAGTTCTGCAGGCTATATAAGCATGATGCCAGTATCTGCTTCGCTTCTGGGGAGGCCTCAGGAAACTTACTCATGGCAGAGCGGGCACATCACATGGTGAAAGCAGGATAGAGAGAGAGAGAGAGAGAGAGAGAGAGAGAAAGAGAGAGAGAGAAGGTGTGGTGGGGAATGGGGAGGTGCCACACATTTCTAAACAACTGGATCTTGTGTGAACTCAGAGTGAGAGCTCACTTATCACCAAGGGCATGGCCTAAGCCATTCATGAGAGGTCCTACCCCATCCCCCATGATCCAAACACTTCCCACCAGACCCTACCTCCAACACTGGGGATTACTTTTCAAAATGACATTTGGGTGTATCACCAGGTACTAATGTGGAGCCTTCCCGTGGCCCAGAAACAGCTAAAAGTTTGAGATTAATTTCCAGTTCCCACTTAAATCTTCTGCAGACTGGGAAATGATATCACAGCAGCAATATAGTTTTGAGGAAACATTTAACTTTTGTTGTTCACTATAAGTCTTTCCCAGACTGGGAAACACTGGCAGTGTATTGAATTAGTTCCAGTGCAGTGTTTTAGTTCTGGTGCTCACCATAAGCCCTCCCCAGAATGAGAAGAAACAACAGGGCAGTGTGTAAGTTCCGATACTAGGTAGTAAGGGTCTAACACCACCAAATGACACCTGTAAAAAGCAGAAGAGATGACTGTGACCTCAAATGCGTGGGAATCAATGTAAAGACACAAGAATTGGGAAAATTCAGGGAAATATGACACCGCCAAAAGAAACCAACAAAGCTCTAGCAATAGACTCAGAAAAATGGAAGAGGTATGAAATGTTGGACAGAAAATTGAGAATAATTCTCTTATAAAAGTTAAGAGAATAATAAGAAAATAAATACATATAAAAAACTAAATAAAATTTGGGAAACAGTTCAGGAACAAAAGGAGAAATTTGACAAATAATTAGAAACAATTAAAAATAAAACATATAGAAATCCTAGAAATAAAGAATACAATAACTGGGCTGGGCATGGTGGTTCACGCCTGTAATCCAAGCACTTTGGGAGGCTGAGGCGGGTGGATCACTTGAGGTCAGGAGTTTGAGACCAGCCTGGCCAACATGGTGAAATATTGTCTACACTAAAAATACAAAAATTAGCCAGAATGATGGTGCTTGCTTGTAGCCCTGGCTACTTGGGAGCCTGAGGCAGGAGAATTGTTTGAACTTGGGAGGTAGAGGTTGCAGTGAGCCAGACCGCACCAGTGCACTCCAGCCTGGGTGACAGAGAAAGACTCTGTCTCAAAAAAAAAAAAAAAAAAAAAGGAAAGAAAAACTCATTAGAAAGCACCAACAGCAGACTTGATCAAACAGGGGAAAGAATTAGAAAGCTTGATGAGAATATATGAAATTGCCCAATAAGGGAAGCAAGAAGAAAAAAGAGTCAGAGAGGGTAAAAATGGCTTATGAGAATTACGGAATACCATCAAGTGAACTAACTTCCAAGTAATAAATATTCCTAAAGGACATGAGAAATAAAAGCCCTAGAAAGCATATTTATGGAAATAATGGCTGAACATTTCCCAAATCTGGAAAAAGATAACATCATCCAGGTACAGGATGTTCAATGGTCACCAAATTCAACCCAACCAAGGCACATTATAACCAAATTAGCAAAAATTAAAGACCAAAAAAGAATACTCAAATCAGCAAAAGAAAAGATGCATATTAGATTCAATAGAGCTCCAACATGACTTTAGCAGGTATCTCAGCAGAAACCCTGAAAACTAGGAGAGAGTGGGATGCTATACTCAAAATGCTGAAGGGAAAAAAATTGACAACCAAGAATACTGTACCCAGGAAAGCTATCCTTCAAACAAGAGAGATACTTTCCCAGACCAACAAAAGCTGAGGGAATTCATCAATGCCACACCTGTCTTACAAGAAATGCTAAAGAGATTCTAAATGCTAAATGGATTCTAATGTGTAACAAGAAAATATCTGAAGATACTAAATTCACTGGTGAAAAAATAGACAAATTCAGAATACTTTACTATTGTAATTGGGGTAAGTAAACCACTGCATCTTACGTATGAAGACTAAAAGGCAAAACTATTAAAATCAATAATAATTACAATAATTAGGAGCTAGGCAATAAAAACGATGTAAATTGAAACATCCATAAGTCAAAATGTGTAGGAGGGGTGGTGTTAACGTGTAGAGTTTGTTTTTGTTACTTTTCTTTGCAATCAAAGCAAGGTCACTATCAGCTTAAAATAACCTGTTATAACTACAAAAATTTTTTGTAAGCCTCATGGTAATCACAAAGCAAAAACCAGTAATAGATACGCTAAAAATCAGTAGCATGGAATCCAAATATCCTACCAGAGAAAACCACTTTACCACAAAGAAAGTAAGAGAGGAAAACAAAAGGAAGAAAGGATCCACAAAACCAGCAGTAAACAAGTAGCATAATGGCAATAATACATCCTTCCTTATTAATAATGTCTTGAAAATAGATTACATTCTCCAATTAAAAGGGAGAGTGGCTGAATGGATAAAAAACAAATCCCAATTATATGTTGTCTGTAAGAAATGCACTTCACCTATAAAGACACACACAGACTGAATGTGAAGAGATGGCAAAAGATAGTCCATTCAAATGGAAACAAAAAAGAACAGAAGTAGCTATACTTATATCACATAAAATAGACTTTAAACCAAGAATAGTTTTTTTTAAAAAAACCACAAAGATGACCGTTATATAATGATAAAGGGATCAACACAGTAAGACGATATAACAATTATAAGTATGTATGTATCTAATACTGGAGCACTCAAATATATAAAACAAATTTGAAAAGACCTAAAAGGGAGACTGACTGCAATACATTAATAGTGGGAAACTTCAACACCCCACTTATGGCAATAGACAGATTATTTTGATAGAAAATCAACAAAGAAACAGTGGAATAAACTGCACTCTGGAGTAAATGAACCTAACAGACATTTACAGAATACTTTATCCAACAGCTGTAGATTGTGCCTTTTTCTCAACAATGTATGGAACATATTCTGGGGTAGACCATATGTTAGGTCACGAACAAGTCTTAACAAATTAAAAAAAATCAAAATCATATCAAATATCTTTTCTGGTTACAATTGAATAACACTGGAACTCAATAACAGAAGGAATGTTGAAAACGGTACACATTCATGGGAATTAAACAAAATGTTGTTGAACAATGAATAGATCAATGAAGAAAGTAAAAAGGAAATTTAAAAATTGGTTGAACAAATGAAAATGGAAACCCAACATACTAAGATGATACAGCGAAAGCACTAAGAGAGGAGTTTATAGCAACAAACTCTTCATTAAAAAGCAGGAAGTCTTCAGATAAACAACCTAATGATGTACCTCAAGGAATTAGAGAAAGAAAAATGAACCAAACCCCAAATTAGTAGAAGGAAAGAAATAATAAAGATCAAAACAGAAATAAATAAAGTTGAGACCAAAAATATAAGACAAAAGATAATTAAATAAAAAGTTTGTGTTTTGAAAAGATAAACAAAATTGACAAACTTTTACCTACATAAACTAAGAAAGGAAAAGATCAAAATAGATAAAAAATCAGAGGCAAAAAGGAGATATTACAAGTAATATCACAGAATTACAAAAGATAGAGACTATCATAAATAACTATATGTTAACAAATTGAAATACCTAGAAGAAATGAATAAATTCCTTGAGACATACAACCTACCAAGATTGGACCATGAAGAAATAAAAAATCTGAACACACCAAAAATAAGTACTGAGATTGTAGCAATAATAAAATATCTCCCATCAAAGAAAATTCCAGGACCTGACCATTTCCCTGCTGAATTCTCCAAACGTTTAAAGGAGAACTAATAGAAATTCTATTCAAACTATTCAAAAAAATTGAAGATGAGGGAATATTGAGGCAAACTTGTCCTATGACACTAGCATTACCTTGACACAAAAACCAGACAAGGATACAACAACAGCAACAACAACAGCAACAACAAATTACAGGCCAATACCCCTGATGAGCATAGATGCAAAAATTCTCAACAAAATACACAAATCAAATTCAACAGAACATTAAAAAGATCAGTCATCATGATCAAGTGAGACTCATCCCTGAGATACAAGGATGGTTCGACATATGCAAATCAATAAATGTAATATATCAGATTAACAGAATCAAGAAGAAAACCATATGATTATATCAATGGATGCTGAGACAGCATTTGATAAAATCCAACATTTCTTTACAATAAAAATTCTCAACAAACTGGGTATAAAAGGAACATACTTCAAAACAATAAAGGCTACATATGTCATACCCACAGCTAACATCACATTGAATGGGGAATAATGGAAAGCCTTTCCTCTAAGATCTGGAACAAGACAAGGATGCAGTTGCAATAGAGGATTTGCTCTATTGCAAATCCCCAGCAAGCTCTAGAGTTGGGATGGCCTTTCATAGTTGTCCTGCCTTGAGGTAAGGGGGCTGGGCCTTAGGGCCCCTGCACTGACCAGTCATTGGATATAGGTTGCCCCTAGGGAAGAGGCATAACCTGGGATGTGAGGCAGTACTTTTCAACCAAGGGCAATTTCCAGAAGGGGGTTCCTTTGTGATCAGTCAGTATCCAACTCTCCCAAATGCTAGGGTAGTATATCCTGATGGGGAAATCTGGGTCAAAGGTAATACTATCCACCATATCAGTGGTTGTCAACTGGGGGTGATTTTTTTCTCCCAGAGGACATTTGGCAGCATCTGGAGACATTCTTGGTTATCACAACTGGAGCGGGAGGGTTGCTCCTAGTATCTAGTGGTAGAGGATAGGGATGCAGCTTAACATTCTACAGTGCTCGAACTGTCCCCCACAAGAAAGATCTGACCCAAAATGTCAATAGTGCCAAAGGTGAGAAACCCCATGCTTTTTTGGGCCAGCTCCAAAATCAACTACTTGTACCAAAATCCTTATTTTAGGATCTGTGCTTGGAGGATCCCAAATTAAGACAAAATGGATATCAAAACTCCAAGAGATGAAGTAGTTTGCTTGGAGCTGCATGCTTGTGGGTGGCACAACAAGGTTGGATTGGGATAAGAACTCTAGACTTTCTGTCTCTTGAGCCCACATGTACATGTCTATTTGTACTATAATGTAGGGATGGTGAGTGGACCAGTCTCCAGATCACACAGCACATGTAGAACTTGCTGATGGACTTGGTTAATTCATGGACATTTCTGCAAATTCTGGCTCCTTGACAAATTGGTTGGCTATTCAATAGTCATACAGTCATTCTCAACTGGGACTACAGAACATGAACAATGATTTGTGTAACCTTCTCAATTCTCCTAAAGTTGGTACTTAGCTAGTATGATTGTAGATGCATAGAGAGAAGTTAATTCATTCCATACTGTGGCTGCCTTAGAGCTTTAAGGCAAATTCTCTTGCACAAACCTGATTGAGAATGGCCGAATGGGCAGAGATGTTTCTATCAAGTTACTGAGCTTCCACTTATTAATGTATTTTTTCATTGGATCATTTTTTCTCTTACTTATTTATTACTTCATTTAACAAGTACTTATGCTTAGCAGTGGACATTCCCATGTTGTAGGCATATTATTCTAGAATAGAAAGTGACTTGAGCTATCATTGTCAGATGATTCTACAAATGATGAAATTGAGAAATCCAGATAGGCTAATAATTTACTGTGAGTCTTAGGGCTTATCCAAGACACAGCTGGGGTTAGAACCAGGTTCCAGAGGGAGACAGGTGTGCCTAGGAAAGACAACGTTGTGGTCCTTTATTGCAAGCACAGGAATATGTGACTAATCTTAATTTGCATTAATATACATCTTATATTAATATTCTCTGCTCACAACCCAGAGGTATGGGATGTAGCCTTCCCTTCTGTCAGTATTTCTCTAGAAAGCTGTGTGTCACTGGGAGCTTAGTCCTGGCTTTGATTTGAGTCAAGGGAGCAGTTTAGATTCTGGAGTTCCTCTTCCAGCTGCAATTCAAGGTATAGGAATGCAAATGCTCCCAAATCTCTGGGAAATGAAAGCTCTAGCTTGCTGTTTAAGTAAGCAATTTGTGAAACTATCTGGTCTCCCCAAACATTAAGCCAGACCTTTGCCAACCATAATTGTATGGAGAGAAGCCATTGTCAAGAGGACATAAATTGGGATTCTTTTCAGGCTTGGAGCTGTGACTAGAAACTGTGTTGCCTCCTCTCTCTGCCCTAAGTTCCTATGCAAACCTAATTTTCTCATTCTTCTGGGCCTGAGTTATGCACCTTTTGTGGCCAGTATAGTACTGGGGAGAAATCTGATTTATTTTTACTACCGTAGACCGAATTCATTCTGTTTGACTCATATCTGAATGCTGCCAATTCCCAATCTTGTAATCCAGTCAAGTGTTATATTATCGTTACCCCAAAGGTGGCTTTCCCTGGCATTTGGCCACTGGCCTCATGCCAGAGATTACCTGGAGTTTCAAGGAAAATGTTCCTAGTACCCAGTACAGGAAGTTAGAGGAGAGTTATTTCCATAGTAACCACACATGCTCCAAATTTACCACCAGTGACTTAAGCCTGAATTACTCACACTGTGAATCTCTATTAATACGTTTAACTTTTTCTTAGGTTTTTATATTTATATTAGGTAAGAAGTCAAGGCTGTGGGAGAATCCTGTTAGCACTTGCTCTCAGGGGGAACAAGAGGGCAACATTGGCTCAGGCAAATGACAGGGTTGTGGGTGGACCTGGCTTTAGTAATAATTGGAATCAGGAACTGGACAGCTCTCAGCTGGGTCTGGCCAGTGCATATTTATTAGGGGTAAAAAGCTTCCCTGATCCTGGTGCATCCATATTCATGGAGGTGGTGCCACTAGGCTAATGCTCTGCTCTTCCTCTTCCATTCCCTTTGCAGAGGAGGAGGGTGACTTATCTCTCACGGTAAATTGTGGGAGAACAGACTGAGCATTATTCTCAATTCAGCTTTTTCCTCTACTTAGAGTCCCAGGGAAGATGGCTCTTTTCTGCCCTCCCATGTACTTGGGGTAGGTCTGTGGTTTTCCCATACCTCTTAGGACTAGGTGGAAAAGTCTTTCTAACTTTGAGATTTCCTATTATTTATTTCTTATATGTTCCCACAAATGGAATCCATATTCTCTAGCAGCACCTCTTGCTAGTAATAAAGGTGACATTTTGGCCTCCATAGGTCTGATTTGTCTGTCTCTCAAATTATTTTGGACTTGGATGGGGGAAAGAAGAGTTATTTATCAGGCCCTCTGCAATCACATCATTAATTCATTCAGCAATTGTTTATTGTGTGATCATTACATATCAGGTGCAGAGAGAAAAGAGATGGTTTCTGTCCTTGAAAGGCTCACAGTGTAGTGAGAGCTGCCTACTGATGTATCTCCAGGGCTTTGTCCTCTTGATAAATGAAAGAACAAAGATTCTGCATTGTAATGCTGTCAGTGTGCAGAGGATGCTGTGCTGTGCTATCCAGATCTCCCTTTATGATTCAGGCATTCTGTCCTCCAGTTGCTGGGAGTGTTGGCTGCAGATGGGTGTCAGTTGAGTTTCTCTCTAGGAATTGCCCTAGTTAGAAGAAAGCAGCCTCACCCAGGAGCATGTCCTCTCCTCAAGGGCAGTGTATTTGGGATTCTTTTCAGGCTTGGAGCTGTGACTAGAAACTGTGTTGCCTCCTCTCTCTGCCCTAAGTTCCTATGCAAACCTAATTTTCTCATTCTTCTGGGCCTGAGTTATGCACCTTTTGTGGCCAGTATAGTACTGGGGAGAAATCTGATTTATTTTTACTACCGTAGACCGAATTCATTCTGTTTGACTCATATCTGAATGCTGCCAATTCCCAATCTTGTAATCCAGTCAAGTGTTATATTATCGTTACCCCAAAGGTGGCTTTCTGAATGGCCATCTCAGATCCATAGCTCCCCATAGGATTGGAATGAGATTTCTATGTGACTGTATCACAGTCAGCTTCTCCCTCTGCCTAGTCCTGCTTTCTTTGGTCTTTTGCATATTGATCCTGAGAGGACCCATCAATAAACTTCCTGCATGTGGATTTCTACCTCAATCTCAGTTTGCAGGAACCTGATAAGACAGAAGTCCAAACTATTGTGGGATTATCAGGGAAGGGTTACCAAGTCAAGGCTGGACATTGAAGAAGTAGAGACAGTACTGGGATTGGAGGAGAGGGTAGGACAGCTGGGCAAAGGATGGCAGGAGGCAGATGGCAAGAGAAGGAAGAGAAGGATGAGGTTTGGGAAGAGAGGCAACTCGAGTTTATAGGGGTGTGTGGAGCTCCTGAGACCCTGGGAATTGGTGCCAATGGCTGAGAGGATATGATCCCACTAGCTTCCCTCCCCAGGCAAGTTTACCTTGCCTTCTTCAAGCAAGCAGCCCAGCCAGAGAGGTCACAAGACAGATGCATTGGCCCTGGGTTGCAGCAATCTCGGGGCTTATCTGAAGTGATGAAGGAGGAGCATCATGATCTTAGGGCACTAGGGTAGGGGACAGTGTGGAATGTGAACAGGGATTCCTGGCTGGAGAAGACCAGAGGGAGCAGAATGTCATGACTGATCTTTTGGAGGGCCGACTGCATCTGACTGACTTGGGAAGGCTGTGCTTTAGCGCTTGGAGTTCTGACACAATGCCTGGGCATGCACAGGCTGCAGGCAGCAGAGAGACCAGAATGCCTGCTGTGGCCAAGTAGGGCTAGCCAAGATGAGCATCTGCTTCTTCTCTGGCAGGTGCCGGGGCAGAAGAGAAAACCAGTGTGAAGGAAGCTACCCAGACAGCAAGAGAGATGGGGAAGGGCAGGAACTGAAGAAGTGGCCTGAGGGGTGGGTCAGGCAATTGCAAAAACTTCTGACTTTATTTTCTTGGTTATTGATATAAAACATTTGTTTTCCCTCACCCCAGAAGCTTCAGAAAGAGAAAAACAAGTAGCTTTAGCTTTCTAGACGACTAAAATTTTTAATCATGCTTATTGCTTGTGATAAGATTTGTGAAATCAGAATCCAACCCAAATAACCCTGCATGTCTCATGTATACCAGGAGCTGAGCCATGCAGCCTGGCTTCATTTGCTAGTGATTGTAATCAAAGGAGAAGCAGTACCTAGAAAAATTCTCCTTAACGAGAGAAGAATAAACAGAAATACCATGTACCATTTGGTTGACTGTTCTTACCTTGCTGTGGATGCTGGCTAGTTTTGTTCCATAACAGCAAATGCCTATTAATTTCATGAATTTATGAAACACTATAGTATTCAATGTCTTTTCAGCGACTGGCACTGTCAGGTGCTGGAAATATACATGCCCTGCATAATGGAAAGTGAGGAGAGAAGGCTCCTGAACATGCCGTACTCTCAGTCCAGTGTGGAAAGGCTCACAGGGCGTATCAGCTGCAATCCCTGCCTCCTGGGCCTTTTATTGCCACAGACACAGAGATGATTCTCTCATCACAGCAAGATTCTAGAGCGGCTTCTGGCCCAACCAGAAGATACTCCCGACTCAATATAAAATCACAGTCTGTATAGTTTAGTGTAAAAGTGTTTTCTTTTTTTATTTTCAGTCTTTAAAACATTAGCAATTCTGCCACTGTCCCTTTAGCCATCCAGTTAGCCATTGGTTAGACTATTTAGTTAACTAGGGAAAAGCTAGTCCTTCTTAGCCAGGCAGACAAAATATTTACTTTAGTTTTACATATGCATTTTTCTCCTGCACTGTTTTAGTGATGATATTAAAGAATAATTCAACTTAAGAGTTTCACCTTTTATTTGGTGGTCACATAGAAGTTTGCTTTAATTGCACTTAAGGACTATGGATTTGGGGCTTTTAATACATAAGGACAAAATACGTTGCTTTTGGACATTAGTTCCTTCAGCTTTGAACATCTTTAGACTTTAACTTTTAGTAGGATTTACTTTTGTGGAATACTGTATATTCTTTAAGAATTTGATAAGCGAATGTTTCTGGGTTATAGTCATTCTATTGTGTAAATGTCTTCATGCAGTTCATTATTGTTCATTATTGGATCATTTTACTGTTGTCATTTAATCTCATAGCTGAATCTCATTGCTACACTACATTGGACAATATGGTCGTACATACTGTGATATGGGAAATGTATTAGGGAGTGAATTTGCAGCCTTAGGTATGGAGTCATCCTGTCATTGACTGAATTTTGATTCTGTTCTGATGCATTTCAGAGCCTTCAGGAAGTAATGTCTAAACCACTCTTTAGTGGTCCAGGAGTGGCATTTGTAATTTGTATTGGAGATGCAGACATATTTTGGTGAAGTCCTGTGAGGACCATGGCCACTAAGGTTGACCTTGGACTAAACAATAAAGATGATCGAGTTGACAGCAAAAAGCTAAAGAATGTTGGAGAACATTTCTCCCCTATGTCTTACGTTTTCTTCTGTGTTAAAGAAACTTGGTTTGACTTCTGACCTTTCTCCACTCCAGGAAAGATAGAGTGACTCACCTGATCGGCATCTGTGAGAATCACAAACTGGGCATGTTTCAACCATATCTACCCCTCTTCATCTTGGGAACGTTCTGTCCTCAGGAAGTCATGCTTTTCTTGGTTCTTCCAGGGAATGCCTGCCCCATTCAATTCCACTGCCTGCATCAGGTTGGTTTTGTCCACTTAGTTTACTTAGCCAACCTGTGTTTTGTTCTAAACCATTTCAGAGACTTCTATAAACAAAATGTAAACTACACACGAGTGGTCTCAGGAGATCCCCAAGGAGGAGAGTTCATTTGGCTGTCACAAGAAACCTCAGCCTTCTGGTCAGGCGCGGCGGCTCACTCCTGTAATTCCAGCACTTTGGGAGGCTGAGGCAGGTGGATCACAAGGTCAGGAGATCGAGACCATCCTGGCTAACACGGTGAAACCCTGTCTCTACTAAAATACAAAAAATTAGCCGGGCATGGTGGTGGGCACCTATAGTACCAGCTACTTGGGAGGCCGAAGCAGGAGAATGGCATGAACCTGGGAGGCGGAGCTTGCAGTGAGCAGAGATTGCGCCACTGCACTCCAGCCTGGCAAAGGAGCGAGACTCTGTATCAAAACAAAACAAAACAAAACAAAACAAAACAAAACAAAAAACCTCAGTCTTCTATCTTTTAAGTGTGGAGAATTGAACCAACAATGATAAAGTAAGTTTGTGGGTATGTGGGACAAAAATTCAGGCTCCACATATGTATGTAAAGTACTTTTAGGAAAGTGGAGGCAAATGAAATGAACCTTGCATCTTTCACAGAGCAGCCTAGTCTCATGCCCTAACGTCCCCTGAAGCCCCCCTTCCCTGGATTCCGTTTGAGGTGCTCTTTGTCTATGCTCCCAGATCTCTCTGTGGCTACTTGTGTCACACAGTATTCACCATGCCAAACTGAAATTCCACATTTATATGATTGACTCTGTGTCAGTTTGGGTCTTCCAAGAAGCAGATATAGAGATGAAATTAGTTATGGGATTGATTTATTGGAAGAATGCCAGTGAAGGATAAAGGGGAAAAGAGCATGAGTAGCCCAGACCTTCAGACCTCAATGCTGATCTTACACCTGTGAAGAGAGAGCAGGCCAGACTGGGTAGAAAAAACCAGAGAAGATTGTGGCATGATCTTGAGAGTTTCTTAGCCGGGCCAATGGAGAGTTGCTGCCATAGTTGCCCATCAGAAAAACCTCACCTTGGGCAGGAGAAAACTGGATTTAATGACTGGCTATGCTCAGTCATAGGCCAGGAGCAGTCTTAGGGGAAATGTGGCCTTGGCATTCCTGGAGGTCATGGATGGGTCTGCCAGTTGTCTTCCCTATAGCAGGTTCTCTCAAAGAAGATCTAAGAGATGTATTTCTTTGGCACCATAGTTCCTCATCCAGACAAGAGGCTCTTAAAGGGTAGGGACTGATCTTACTTCTCTCTGCATCCTCAGAGCTTGGACAGTGGGTAGGTTTAGCACATAGAAGGTGCTTAACAAATATTTGTCAAAATATTTTCAGGATATGGACAGACTTCAAGTTGAGTGAGTAGTCTGAATTAATTTGGAAATGGAAAGTTATTAAAGATTTTAGAACAGATGATCATAGCTGCACTTAAAGAATAATGTAGAATGGATTAAAGGGGAACATTTTCACTTTTGCAATAGTATAGGAATAGTGGTAGCCATAGAAAGGAAAACATTGACTGCAAGAGATTTTGGAGGTGGAGTCTTTAGGATCTGGAAATTTACTGGGACTTGGGGTGAGGAAGATGAAGAGTTAAAGATGACAGTAATGTTCCCAACGTCAGAGACTGGGGTACATGGGAAGAGATGGGGAAGAAGAGCTGGCATTGCCGAGAGGAAATGCTAAGTTTGATGTTAGATTTCCTGAACTATAGGTTCTCTTACACATCCAAGTGGAAGTGTCAAGCTGACAGAGCTGCCTGTCAGGAGCCTCTCAGAGAGCTCCAGGTTAGAGATATATACTGAGAAAAATAGGCAATGAGATCAAAGTGAAAGTAGACAATGGAGTTCAAAGATTAATTGAAATAGATCATTTGCATTTTTCTTTTTCTTTTTGCTTTCTTTCTTTCTTTTTTTTTTTGCAGACAGCTGCTAGGTCATGTGGGCATTTTTTGTAGGTTTGAATAAAACAGACAGAATGATACTGTTCACTTCTTCCCTTTTATTCTTTGGTAAGAGAGAAAGATTCCTCTTAGCTGTCTGCTTTTCCCTCTTAACTGTGAGCTTCCTAAGACTGTGTCTTTTCACCTTCGATGCTCAGAGAACAAGTGTAGTGATTTGTGCCAGGTGTATGAACTCTTGTAAGGTAGAGGCCTTACTCATTTATCTCTGCTTTTCTAGTGTTTCCCATGGTGCCTAGACAATAGGAGACACTCAGTTAACAGACATTGAATTGAATTATTTAATGTGTACAATACTTTATAGTTTAGTAAGTCCTCAAAGATGCATTGTAACATTTAATCCTCACCTAATGCTGGGAACTTTTATTACCCCCATTTACAAATGAGTAAACTGAACCTGAAAGAGGTTAAGTAACTTACTTGAAATGATACAGTTAGTAAGAGGTTGTATCAGTCATAATAGGCTAGGTTGTGCTTAGTAACAAACTACCCTAAAAAACTCAGTGGCTTAATAACATAAAAGTTAATTTTTGTGCAAAGTTCACTCTGGGTTTGGAGAATTCCAGGCTTTTCAATCTTATATTAACAAGTGCTTCCAGAGTTACTGCAGAAGAAAAAAGAGAACATAGAGAACCACACACTGGTTCTTAAATGCTTCCACTGGATAGTAAATCAGATTTCTTACACTCACACTTCATTTTGACTAAAGAAACCACATGGCCTGACCTAACTTCAAGGGAGAAGGGAAGGACCTTTTCCCCATGTGCCTGGAAGGGGAACTGGAGTCACTGGGGAGTAATTCCATTGTCTATCACAAAAGGAGAACTGGATCTTGAACTTAGATTTCTGATTTCAAAGATAGATCACATTTTACTCTTTGCCTCATGTTTTATTTTTTATTAAGCATATTCAGAAAACTATCCACATTAATGCAAGTTAAAATAATTAATATCCTAAAAAATAGTCATGCTCTCCACTCACTATTTTCTTCTGCTTTCTCTTGCCACAGGCCAACCTCTGTCTCTTAACCTTGGGTCTTAGAGTATCATGGCTCAAAGAGACCCAATAATAGAGAGATACTGACTCCTTTCTCAGGGATAGAAATGCGTGGGGTTTAAATTCATAAAAGAGGATTTGGGTAGAGGACCCCGAAATGCCAGATCTTGCTCTGCCAATTCAATTACTCCTCTTCCCCTTGAGGTTTTGAAGATAAGAAATATCCAAATGGTGAGAATTTGTCATTGACTGGGACAGTGTCTCCTATTCTCCTATAGTGTTCTCCAGCAAAAGGTCTATTAGAGGACACACTAGGCTTCAGGCCTCATGGGGTTTCCCACCTCTGTACAAGCCCAAATCCATATCATGGAATCCTGTACCATATGTCTACTCTTATGGGGGCAGGAGCCACGACCAGCATGCTTATATGAAGAGAGGAAAAATATGAGCAGGACTCTTAGGCAGTACAAATGGAGAGGACATTGGGATTAAGTGGGCCAGACAGACAGACATATGCATGACCTATTTACACACAGGAAACTCCTCAACCACTCAATGTGGCCCAGTAAAAGTCTAAGAACTTGACCCATCAGAGCTGCACTAAGAGCATCTTCTCCAACCAACCCTATTTTACTTACCAGAACATTGGAGACCCCTGGATGTTTGCAGTTCACTAGTTAGGAGTTGAGTTGTTTGACTCTAGCCCAGGATGGCTGTCTCTTTGATGTACAACTTTGGAAGGACCCTGAAGCAAAATAAAGGCTCTAGGGCCAATCAGAATGATAACAAAAGCTAACATTACTGAGATTTTTTTTCATGTGCCAGGCCTAAGTACTAAGGTT
This sequence comes from Macaca nemestrina, assembly GCF_043159975.1. Classification (NCBI taxonomy): domain Eukaryota; kingdom Metazoa; phylum Chordata; class Mammalia; order Primates; family Cercopithecidae; genus Macaca; species Macaca nemestrina. The sequence goes on from NC_092132.1 coordinate 22,676,167, forward strand.
ATTTTATTTAACCTCACAATATTATGGGATAGGTGCTTTGAACAACCTTTTATTTTTTTTCCACCAATAAAGAGTATATGGTTCCAAAGGGACGATATTTTTTGGTCTCTTTTGCTGTATACTTATTGCCCAGACCTTTACTTGCTGTATATTAAGTGCTCAGTGTATATCTATTGAATGAAAAAGCCCAAAGTCACTGAGCTGGTAGGCAAAGGAATACAGGCAGTCTGATTTCCAGGCTTTCTCTAGGGACTGTTACATGACATGACTTCATGTGTAAGTTTGGCACTTATTAAATGTGAGGTCTAGTGTTTGCTAATCATTGCATCATCCCTCCCATCATATTATGAGCACCTCGAGACAGAGATGATGCCGATCTCTCCTGCACTTCCCCTGCCCTTCAAAGCTGGGTAGACAGTAGGTGTGAATTACATGCTGATTGGTTGCTTGGCTGCAGAGTTGTTTGCATACTCCGGGGAAGGGGAGGCAAAGGCAGCCACAAGTTTTGGCAGCTGGTTTTAACTTCCCTGAGGGGGGTTCCATCTCTCCACATGCCTTCTTCAGGAGACCAAGACAGTGTACTTTCATTACTCCACTAGAGGGATCCAAATGCAAACAAAAAACCTCTCCTGCCCTCCTAAGGTAATGGGATCCCTGCGACAGCCCTCAGGAGGGGTCTGTCTGCAGGGCTCTGGCCAACCTCAGAGGGGAGTGCCCACGGGCCCCTGCTGGGCTCTGGTTCTGCTTTCTCCTTGCCTGATGGCAGCTTTTACAGTCAGGGCTTTTGGAGCAAATTCCACTCTTGTGGGTCCAGGACTGCTCAGTTCTTGGGATCTCTGCCGCTTCTGCTGGTGCTGACATATGGATTTGTCTTAGGAGCAGAAAAGATGAATTTTGAAGGGCTGCCAGGCTGGTGATGAGGCTGCTCTGGTTTCACATGGGAAGCCCTGAAATCAAGATCTAGTAAATGAAAGATACTTAATCTTTTCCAGATCTCTTCTCCTCCCCCCAAAGCGCAGGGGGCCTTAACCACTTTGATATTTCAACAAGAGGCCATTCAAAGTTTAGTGCTTCCATTTCTGCAGCAAAAAGAACTGGTTCTCACAAGGGCAATCTCACTTGTTGAGACACGAAGGATCTATTTTGACAACTCACCTTACAGAGATGGATGTATGTGTGCAACGTTGGGTAGTTTTATTTTATTATTATGCTTTAATATGGCACTGTGGAACACTTTTTCTTTTTTTCTTTGAACAGCTTGCAAGCATGCTGCAAGCATTTGGGAAAATTCTCAGTTTTATATTTTCTGTAATAAAATCTGATACAGTTATTTTTTCTTTTCTGTGATGTCTAATTAAATTGTTTGATTTAGTTTTTGTTGTAGACGTTTTATTTCTTTTTAAGATCTGATATTTTCCTTGAGGAAGAATGCTATAGATGTTTTCAATGAAACAGATTTATTGTTCTGGGGTTTAAAGAAGTTTTAGGAACACTTATATAGACCTGAAATGGTCCTGACAGAGAGAGGTGCCATGGTCTCTTTGTATTAAAGATGGAGCACAGGAGATGGATTGGCATTAAACCCAGGTGGGGCCAAATCATTTCAGAGAATTTCAGCCCTAAAGGAGTCCTTAGAGATTTTCTCATTTAACACCAGCATTTGACAGGCAGTAAACCATGGTTCAGAGAGGTAATAACTTGCTTTGTCACAAAGCTGGCGAGTTGCAAAGCCCTAAGGGCATCTGGTCATCACTTGTCATTATCTTACAGATTTTTGGTGTGAACTGAGGGCAAAAGTATTGCCTCGCTTCCCATGGCTTTTCATTTGAAATTAGTCTATCAAGGAATAAGCATCTGAAATAAAGGGAGTAAATCAGAGAGAGAAAAGAGACAAGGCTTTGAGCATCGTGTGATAATGATGACACATTCTGGTGACTTTGGTGCCCTGTGACCTGCTGGGGATGTAAAAGAACCACAGTGAGTAGCTCTGTCCATGAGGACAAAAGGCCAGAAGAATCTCTGAAAGGTTGTGTCCAAAAACAGAAAGCACACTCAACAGTCTTGCTTCAACAATGGTTTAATAAGACCCTTGGGTGGCCAACAGTGTGGAATGTTCAGGAGAATACCACCTGGCATTTGTACACATCTTTTATGTTGTCTAAGCACATTTCCTCACATCACGTCCTCATTCAATACCTTTGTGTCAGCCAGCATTCTGGGTGACCCTGGCTCATCTAAGTATCGAGAGATTTTTTGAATGATGCAGATGGGTCACACAATGGCAGGACCCGGAGCTCTCCAGGGCTGAGATGGGGGAGCGGGAACAAAAGGGTCATCTCTTCAGGCTCTGCCTTTGCCCTGCCTTGATCCTGACTGTTCTCAGTTTTGCATTTCCCTGCTCAGGAATCTGGGTAAGGGTGTCAGATGGGCCCAGCCTAGAGCACATGCACACTCCTTGGCCCAGGGACTATGGAGAAACCTTCAAAACTGGGTATTCAAAGCTGGATAAAAAGCAAATTGTGTTGTTGACAGGAGAAGAAGGAATAAGCAACAGATGTTCCCTACATACCCTGTGAGGTGGGGCGTTAGGTGAAAGCATTACCTCCAAGGTACAAATGGGAAACCTGAGGCTCAGAGAGGTGAAGTGACATGTCCAAGGTCACACAGCTATATATAGCAGAGCACAGTTATGTCTCTAGATCCTGCTTCGTATACCCAAAGGAGTAGGTGAAGCTTATATTCCACATAACCCTTTATCCTTCCTTACTGCTTGAATCACCTGCTTCCTACCCCTCCTCTGTAGCAGCCTCATTACCCCATCACCTGCCATCTCTGGACCGGGAGACGTAGATTTTGACTCTACTCCTGCATCCCCAAATTTCCACTACTAACAAAGGATGCTTCTGCCTGTGTGATAATGGAAGAAGAGTCAGTCCAGGTTGGCCTTCTGGACACTATGGAAGCCCTTTCTCCTTCTTATTTCACTGATTAATCATTGTTGGGTATCTGGACCTTGCAGGAGGGAAGATCAGGCACCTAGGGAGTCGTTTGTGAAGATCTCTTTGAGATGAGATTGCTTACAAATGAGGCCTGGCCATGGATTCATGGCCCCATCACAGTAGCATTATTTAGAAATCAATGAACCTGTAGGGACAATGTTTCAAAAACACATGCTCTTGGAGTAGGCCCATGTGTGGTGATTGATCTGAGGTCCTGTAGTCAGTTCTAGCAAAAATGACACTATTTTAATGTATGGATATTGTTTATTTTGTGTTACAGGTTTTGCCAACTCTGTAGTTTTCTATCTCCTTATCCAGCTACCTGTAACCTTTCTGGACATCTTTTTGTTTTTGTAAAATTGGGATAGTAATATTATTGGCTTCAGGGTTTCTGAGATGAATTAATTTAATTTATGCAAAGTGCTTATAACAGTACCTGGTACAGAGTACGTGCTCAGTAAATATTATTTATTACTATTATTGTAATTATGATCTCAACACCATTAAGATAACGACCCTTCTCCACCTTGACTTCATGCCCAGGCTCCTGCCAGAGGGGAGGATTGCATTTGCTTTTCACAGGGATGCATGAAGAAGTGAACCTTGTGACTCTTGGCTTGGAGGCTGGATGCATGAAGTGAGAATTAGTCATGGCCTTGTTCACAATCTGAGAACATTCACACTTGTTGCACCTGCTGGGAGAAGTTTGAATTCAATCAGCAAATTTCACATTTCCCAATCCCAGCCCGGGGAAGAGCTTAACTTTAAAAGTCTTGCAAAGACCTCCTCTCCACTGCTCAGTGATTTTATTCAAGAAGTTGCCCCTCCGGGGAGTGAGTGACACAAGCTCTGCTGAGAGGCAGGAGAAAGCTGCGTCAACGACAGTGTTTTCTCAGGCAGGGTTCTCCTGGGGTGCCCATGCTTGCCTGTTCCCAGTGTGTGCCTTCAAGCCCAAGCAGCAAAAGAGCTTTCCTTCACTAAGACAACCAACAACCATTCAGGACACTGCAACTTGGAGGGGACATATTGGAATGCCAGGTTCTTGACTGGAATCATTAAGTGAATTTACATCCTGATCTGCTGCAAGTGAAACATCTATCCAGATAGGAGAGGCTTTAGCTGGGTCTCAAATCCTTATGTTTTGGGATACTTGGCTTCTCTTTGTCCTATCTGTTGGCCTTCCCAATTGCTGGGCAATTATCCCAGAATTTATTATGTTCTCTCTTACCTTTGGGCCTCTACCCAGAAAAATTGCCCCCTCTTCTCCCATCCTCCATACCAGCCCTTTGGGTTTCAGTTTCTACACCATTCTCCCCAGAAATCTCTCTTGACCCCCAAAGACTTTTGGATGGTGTCTTTTCCTTCAGCATCATGTACTTGCCTCCAGCATGAGGCTTCTAACAGTTAGTTTACCATGGCCTGTCTCTGTGTCTATGTCTGCCTGGAAAATGACCTGCAGGCCCCCAGGGACTGTGTTGTTTGTTCAAGGCTGTAACCCTGGAGGCCTGGTTAAAAAATGTACACACTAATAAAAAAAAAGAATGAATAAATGGATAAAAGAATCAAGAATAAATGGTTATTTTTGTTTATCTCATTTTTAATGATTTTAAGAATGAGAAGATGATTGGTGACACCAAAGAACAAATGTTCAAATATTGTTCCACAGAAGTACTTTTTTTTTTTTTTTTGAGACGGAGTTTCGCTCTGTCACCCAGGCTGGAGTGCAGTGGTGCAATCGGCTCACTGCAACCTCCACCTCCTGGGTTCAAGAGATTCTCCTGCCTCAGGCTTCCAAGTAGCTGGGACTACAGGTGCCCACCACCACGCCCAGCTAAGTTTTTATATTTTTAGTAGAGATGAGGTTTCACCGTGTTGGCCAAGATGGTTTTGATCTCCTGACTTCATGATCCATCTGCCTCAGCCTCCCAAAGTGCTGGGATTACAGGTGTGAGCCACCACACCCAGCCCACAGGAGCACTTTGGAGAGTAAAATTGTGTGCAGCATCTTCGTTTTTGGAACAGATCAAAGCAGGACTTTTCTGGTGACAGGAGGGGTGAGGCCCTATCTGTCTCACTTTCCCCATCCCACTTCAGAGGTACCTAGGCTCCTCGGGCAGAATTTGAAGACTACTGTCCTTAAAAAGATGGTACTGTTTTGAAAAGAACTGAGCAGAGGAACCACAATCGAGCTGGGGTCCTGACTCCCTTGTTAGCTGGGGCTAATAGAACTGATTACACACGAATGTAGTTGCTCTGCTAAGTGCTTTGTTTATGTCAATTTTTCATCCTCACAATAATCTTATGTGCTGTGCACTATGTTTATTTCTATTTTGGGGGGCAGGGAATCACTTTAAGTGATGTTTAACAGCAGAAAAGGGATGTATTGCTATGACATTGAGGATTTTTAACAGCAGAAAAAGAATGTATTGCAATGGCATCAAGTAGCTCACAGAATTGATGAGAAGGGAGAGCTAGGTTTATAAAAGAACAGATACAACAATGGTGCCACAGGTCTAAGAATCAGGATGCTTTGATGGTGTAATTGGGAAATGGAAGTGTAGAGAGGTTAAGTAACTTGCCTGGGGTCCCACGATTGCTGAGTAGCTGAGTTGGGAGTCAAGCTCTGGATTACCTGCCTCTAGGGGCCCAGCCCTGAGCAGCTACATGCAGCTCCAGAGCAAAATTGCCCATAAGAACTTTTGTCATCCACTGAGCAAGACTGTGGCCAGGCACTGTGCTAAATCCATCATAGGTGTCATTAGCTCATGCAATCTTCAGCACATCTGTGAAGTGCAGACCTTTATTGCCCGGGTGTCACATGAGCACTGACATCTGTCTACGCCCTTCTCAGCGGGTTCTCCAGGCTGTCTATTGCCAAGAAGGGGGTTGACTAGAAAGCAATTAGTGCAACTTTTGCATGCCTTTAGCAACCAGATGACTTTTTTCTTTTCTTTTTGAAGAGAAGCCTAGATTATTTGCACCCAGTGATGCTAATTCAGCTTGGCTGCCTCAGCAGGATAAAATAAATCGACCAATCTACTTTTTGGAAGCAGAAGGTGGGAAAGTGGCTACTCCCTGAGCTGACTGTGCACCAAGGGACAGATCCTTGTTTTATATAAATTGTCTATGAAAATTCCCCTAGACGAACACAGGAGGGAAATCTGGCACAAGCCCCAGAGCAGAATAAAGACGTTTGAAAATCCTTTCAGAAGTCATAACTTAGATGCCTCTTCCATCTGCCCCATTTCTGCCTGTTCTCTGCAAGAAATACGATCCTCTGTCTCATAGGTTCTCAATGCACAGGACAAACTCTGGAATGATATGCAGTGTAGAAGGTGCTGCTGCTTTTCACAGTGGACAATACAAAACCTCATGGGCTCCTCTCTGATTAGACTCTCAGAGACTGAGAGCCCTGTGGTAAGAAGCCTAATGAGAGATGCTTCTATCGATGACTCTCCCTTGTCCCATCTTCCTTCAAGGGAATCTCTGTGTACTATGAACACAGAAGGCTTTTGCCAACACAGTAAAAAAGGGAAGGACTAAGGGAGATGGCATGATTTTTAAAAATTAAAATGAGATTATGATATTGTGGTATTCATTAAGGCCATTCATAAATATTTTGGCTCTATTCTGGGCCCTTGCTAAGATTGTACTTTTTGACCTCATTAATATTAGGCTGTATGACTTGCTGTGGTCAATGAACTATGAGTGAAAGTGAGTGAAAGTGAAAAGTATCAGTTCTGGGAGGAAATGTTAAGAGCCAGTGTGATTTGCCATGTTCTTTTCCCTTTTGTCACAATGATAGGCAACATTTGAGATGGTAGTTAATTCTTTAGCTGGGGTGTGATGGTTAATTTTATGTCGTTAATTTTATGTCAACTTGGCGAGGCTATTGGGTCCAGTTGTTTGGTCAAGAACCAGTCCAGATGTTTCTGTGAAGGTACTTTTTAGATACGATTAACACTTAAATCAGTAGAATTCGAGCAGGTGGTACTCCATAATGTGGATAGGCCTCATCTAATCAGTTGAAGGCTTTAAGAACAAAGACCAAGGTTTCCCAAAGAGAAAAAAATTCTTATCAAGACTGCAATGTAGAATCCCTACATGAATTTCCAGCCTGCTGGTGTGTCCTACAGATCTGAGACTTCTCAGCTTCACAACCACATGAACCAATTCCTAAAATAAATCTCTCTCTATGTATATACCCCATGAGTTCTGTTTCCCTGGCTGACACACTAGGTGAGGATGCACAGGAGCCAAGCACCCTCCCAGCTCAGAATGAAAATGTAGTGTGAGCAAGAAATAGACATTTGTTGTTAAAAGTCACTGAGATTTTTGGGGTTATTTGTTACTGCAGCACAACCTAGACTATTCTTACTAGAGGAAACATTACACATAATGTTCCATTCACCTATTATTTTCCTTATACTTTTTCAGGAGTACAACTGAATCTCAGTTGGACATCACGATGCATCTTGGCTTAACTCCGGCCAGGTGCAGTGGCTCACGCCTGTAATCCCAGCATATCAGGAAGCTGAGACAGGTGGATCACCTGAGGTCAGGAGATCAAGATAAGCCTGGCCAACATGGTGAAACCCCATCTCTACTAAAAATACAAAAAATTAGCTGAGTGTGCTGGTGGGCACCTGTAATCCCAGCTACTTGGGAGGCTGAGGCAGGAGAATTGCTTGAACCTGAGAGGCTGAGGTTGCAGTGAGCCGAGACCACACCAGTGCACTCCAGCCTGGGCGACAGAGCAAGACTCTGCCTTAAAAATAAATAAAATAAATAAAGGCATTCCAATGATTACCCTTTTTCTAAATACTGGTTTGAAATATCAAAAGCAAATCTACATAATATTAGCCAAAAGCAAGGTTGGAAAAAAGTTAATAGCTGATGTCTTACTCTTGAACCAGGTACTGAGCCAGATGCTTGGCATATATTGTCTTGTTTATTTCCAAAACAATTTTATAAGCTATATGCTATGGTTTAATATATTCCCACAAAAGCATGTGTTGGAAACTTAATCCTCAGTGCAACAGTATTGGGAGGTGGGGCCTAATGGGAGGTGTTCATGTTCCATCTTCATAAATCGGTTAATGCTGATTATAAAGGGGCCTGCAGCTCCAAGTGTGATATCTTGCTCTCCCGCCCTCTCTTGCCCTTTGATTTCCTGCCATGGATGATGCAGCAAGAAGGCCCTTGCCAGATGTGGCTCCTTGACCTTGGACTTCCCAGCTTCCAGAAGAGTAAGAAATAAATTTCTTTTTAAAAAATAAATCAAGCAGTCTGTGTTTTTCTGTTACAGTAACACAAAACAGACTAAGACAGTATGCATTATATTATTTTTATAGATGAGAAAACTAAGGCCAAAGACACAGAGTTAGTGAATGTCAGAGGTGGAATAAAGCTGATTGTAATTCAATCAATTAGGATTTTTAACAGCACAAAAGGAATCTATTGTAATGGCATCAGGTAACTCACAGAATTGGTGGGAAGGGAGAAGTAGGTTTATAAAAGAACAGAAACAATGGTGCCACGGGTCTAGGAATCAGGATGCTTTGATGGTATAACTGGGAGATGATGCTGGACTGAATGTGCTCTTTCTGGTGTTTAGGGTTTTTCGGTCACTTCTGGTCAAGTTCAAAGACCTGAGTTCAGTCATCCTACCTTGAATCATGGGTTCACTGTCTGGCACTTGCACTGACCATCCCAGTGAGACTACTTACCATTGTGGATAGGGGATTCTTGTGTGTGTGTGTGTGTGTGTGTGTCAGAAAGATGAGTGATGATATGGCTTGGTTAGTGAAAGAGTCCCAGTTTTCTGCCTGTTGTCCTAATAGGGTTGTATATATGAATGTTATTCAGTGGTGCCATAATTTATTCTCCAAATAAGGACATTTTAAAGAATAAAAGTAGCTTTTATTAATAATTATGTCTGGTACAATATCTGTCATCAGGATTACCATGACTGTCTCCTGATCAGCACCTGGCCTTCCAGGTTGCCTCTGGTCAATCTATTCACACCATGGTAGTTAGAGTGATCTTTCTAAGCTGGAAGACTGATTATGTCAGTTTCCCTGCTCTAATGATGTCTTATATTGTTCTTGGTTAAAACTCAGATGCCTTTATCTGGCTTGAAACTCTCTCATGACCTGTTACGCTCACCTCCTCAGCTTTCTCTCTCAGGAAGAACCTGTACCCCTTCCTTCTGATTCTCTGTGACTCGGGCCTTTTGAAGAAGTTGTTTCTTCTGTTTGGATCCCTTTTTTCTTATTCTCCACAAGTTCCTACTTAGCATTAGTAATAATCTTCTTATTCACAGCTCATCTACACAGAACACTTATTTTGATGCCAGATGTCATGCTAAGGACTTCATGTGGAGTATCTCCTTTGATCTTTTTAGCAATCCTAGCAAATAGGTGCTACTATCACCATTAGGATCCCTACCTTATAGATCAGGAGGTTGGGGTACAGAGATAATAAATGCCTTACCAGGATACACAGTTATTAAGAAGTGGAGCTAGGATTTGAACCTGCCAGAGCAGACCAGGAGCCTCTTCCTTAACCCTGTGCTAATGGCTTTTTTTTTTTTTTTTTTCATTTTCTACAGGTGGCCTCTACCTTCCTCGACCTTCTAAGTGTGTGTTAAGTGCCTCTTCTTGGTGCTTCCCTAGCATGGAACTTTCTCTAGGATCATCTCCATCACTCTTCACTGCAATGGTTTATGTGTTTTATTTTTCTTCTGGAGTCTAAGGTTCATGAGTTTAGTGGCTATTTCATTCTTTTTTTTGGTGGTGGGGATGGAGTTTCACTCTTATCTCCTAGGCTGGAGTGCAGTGGTGTGATCTTGGCTCACTGCAACCTTGGCCTCCCAGATTCAAGCAATTCTCCTGCCTCAGCCTCTCAAATAGCTGGGATTACAGGCAAATGTCACCACACTGGCTAATTTTTGTGTTTCCAGTAGAGATAGGGTTTCATCATGTTGGCCAGGCTGGTCTTGAACTCCTGACCTCAGGTGATCTTCCTGCCTCGGCCTCCCAAAGTCCTGGGATTAAAGGCGTAAGCCACCACATCTGGTTTATTTCATTCTTTCTTACTCAAGTAGGTGTAGGTTTTGTCACACAGTAGGCATGCAATAAATGTTGAAATGCTAAAAACTAAGAGGTTAAGGCTTGATAGGTTATCAAATGTCTCTCCCATTCTACCTGTATACCTGGTTCCTTAGGCTGTTCTCCATCACCATTGGCCCAGTAACTGTTTCTCTTATTATATTAGTTTTTAATATCCCCTCATTTAGGCCTTTGTCTACGAGATTGCCTCCATGCAAAACTCTCTCCTTTCTCCTTTGTGCTAACTCATGGCCTTCTGGTTTCAAATGGCATCAGGGCATGAGTCTTCTCTGGCTTACTCATTTGTCTTCTCTTATCCATTTCCTGTCACCTAGAGACTGGCCCTGGGTATGTCAGAAACCCACATTATTTCTCGAGCTTTGCCTCTCATTATTAAGGAGATGGCATATTGCCAATAATTAAATGACTACTCCCCCATTTGCCTTTGCAACTGGGATGAAAGCTTTTGATTGACTTCAGTTTTGACCAATGAGATAAGGGCTGTGAGTGAACACAGGAAATGTTCTTAAAAGGAATAGGTATACCTTTTTTTTATTTTTAAACTTTACCTCCCCTCTACTGCCATAAGTGTAGGTTGGAGCTCTAGCAGAGCATCTCGGACCATGATAACCTGAGCTACCCTCTGGAGTTGGTAGTCTGGCACAATGCCTCAGGTAGTCTGCCTGAGTCCCAGACGACTTTGTGTTGCTCATATGCCATCCCTAGACTACGTACTGTTGACTTCTTTTTCATTAGCGAGCAATATGCACAATTACTCTTAGCTTCTCTGTTATACGCAGCCAAACCTAATCCTGTCTGATACAGTGGTCCCCAGGAAACTCCACACATGCCGAGCAGTCTTGAGAAGCTGGATGGTGACTCTAGGGGGCAGGTGGCAGCTGTCAGGGGAAAATAAGTGGCTTTCACGCTAGTATTTAAAATGTATTGGGTGGGCGCGGTGGCTCATGCCTGTAATCCTAGCACTTTGGGAGGCCAAGGTGGGAGGATCACAAGGTCAGGAGTTCGAGACCAGCCTGGCCAACATGGTGAAACCCCGTCTCTACTAAAAATACAAAAATTAGCTGTGGTGGCAGGCACCTGTAACCCCAGCTACTGAGGAGGCTGAGGCAGGAGAATCACTTGAACCTGGGAGGTGGAGGTTGCAGTGAGCCAAGATTGTGCCAATGCACTCCAGCCTGGGCAACAAGAGCAAGACTCCATCTCAAAAAAAAAGTATTGAAAAGAGAGGCTTCTACAAGTATTTAAAAGACAGGCTTCTACTCATGTAACTTAAGTTCTCTGCTTGTGGTTCTGACATGAATTGCTGGTATATCCTTGGACAAGCCACATCACCTTTCTGGACCTCAGTTTTCTGCTAGGGATGGCTGGTGGGTAAATGAAGTTGCACTATGAATTTTCAAAAGTCTCTGGTGTCAAAGGCTGTGTTCCCAAGACAAGAACTGCTAAGACAGAGACCTGGACCAAAAAAAAAACAAACCAAACCAAACCAACCAACCGAACAACCAAACAAACAACAAACACAAAAACTGATCTAGGCAAAAACATTTCCCACATTTTTTTTTGTTTTCTGAAACCCCCTTTGCTTGTCCGCTCTCCTTACCCAGATATGTGGTCTGGGTACTTGCTTCAGCCTTGTAAGCACATGTTAAGAGAAAGTGGTAAAATTCTGGCTGGAGCAATTAGTGCTGTTTGTGAGTGATAGCTCTGACCCTGCTGTTCAATCTTCAGGGGCTTCTTAGATCTCAAAGTCTGATCTTGCTCTCCTGGCCTAGCCCAGATTCTATCTCTGTCAAGTCTAATATCAATGTTTCAGTTCTAAAATTACCTTCCTCTAATAAGCTCCTAACAAAGGCAAAGCTGGTAGGACCACCCTAGTTTCCTATTCAAACACATCTCCTCCTACACATAACCATTGTGTTATGTTGTTTGTTTTTTGATGTCTTCCTAACCTCCATTTGACCGGGCTTCGTAGGAGTGTGTGCGTGTGTGTGTGCGTGTGTGTGTGTGTGTGTGTGTGTTTGTAAGTCTGTGACTGTTTGGAGGTACAGGCAGCAGACAGAGGAGAGAAGAAGGGAGTGATTTTCTAGCTACAATGTAATTGTACAATCCTTCCTAGAGATAGTCCTGAGTCTTGCACTCTGCTTTTAGTTTCTGTGCCCTAGAAATCATTCCATCCTTACGTGCTTGAGTCATCAAGGCTGTAGGCTAACAATACCCACCCCTACCCATTCTCAATCATCAATATCCCCATAGCAGGCATTGATAATCCCTCTCTGCCCTCTTTTCCCCTGAACTGGATAATGTCTTACAAGTTGGTTGCAACATGGTCCTCCAGGCAGCATTTATTGGCTAATTAAAGTTGGCCCCAAACTGCATTGGTTGGCTCTGATCTCCCTGGTAAAGTGTTTTTCTCAGTGACATGGATCTTGTGCCTGTAGTTGTGCTGAGCAGCCAGTGCACACCGAGCACACATGGCTAGCCAGCTGAGAATGGAAGGTGGGCTGGTGGGCTCTGATGTGTCTAAATCACATTTCTCATCTGTACTAGGCTCTTGTGTTCTTTATAGTTCACTTGTTTTTAGGATGCTCTTTCCATAGTGGAAAAAAAAGCAGCACTGGAATTGGGGTCAAGTGTATTAGCAGAAGGTCAAGTGGGCATGACCTTCTTTGAGAAACGTGACATGCTGGTGGTGAAACAAGCCCAGGATCCAGAGTCAGATTTCAGCTCAAGGGTCAGATTCTCACATTTTCCTTGGACAAATGCATGGAACTACCTGTTTTTCTAATTTTCCTTAAGAATAAAATGAGGATGAGAATATACTTAGCTCCCAAACCATCCGTGTGTGAGCACATGGTAGAGAGAACACAGTCTGGGAAGAGGAAACCCTGGGTTTAAGCACTGCTCTTCCTCTTCTGGGCCAATAAATTTTAGGAAAGTCGTCTAACACTGAGTCTTCATTTCCTCATCTATTAAATTCTATGAATAATAATTTCTATAAAGGACATTGTGTTAAGTGAGAAAACTTAGATGATGTGCTCTGATAATGACAAACAATTGTTATTATCAGTAAGAATGACGGTGATTTTCTTCCATATCCTACCTTACAATTGTTCATACCTGCATGCTAATTATATTCACTCCTCCCATTCTCAGTTATCAGTTATTGTGTTATTCTCAGTTATTGTGCAATGTTAGAGGCTATGTTAGGCAGGCCATGGTAGATATTGATAATTCATCTCTGCTCTCTTTTCCTCCTTTCTCAGTGGTCCAGAGGGCGCAGCAGCATGGCTGGTTGCACTCTGACTTCTGCCTGCTTAGCAGTGGGTACCAGGCTACTTACACAGCATAGATCATGCATAGATGAGTGAGATGAGTGATCGCTTGTGATGTGAATGGCACCACTTAGAATGGTGCAGTGCACAACTTGTACAATTGTACGTGGAAGCCTTGGCATCTACCTGTCGATCCGCAGACATCTAGATTTTTTTCCCTTTAGAGCGGTATTTAGGCCACAGTTCCAGCTTTGCCGGTAGGGTTTGTGCAACGTTAGAGGCTATGTTAGACAGTTTTTCTCATCTGTGACATCAGGAGATTCCAAACGCACAGCAGCATGTAGAGAGAACTGTGAATAAAGCTGACAGCTAGGAGACTAGGATCTAGAAGCAAGCAAGTAAATCCAGGTGGTTGCCTAAATGAAGGGGTATGATGCAGTTAAGGGGAGAAATGAGCAACCCCTGAACAAGGGAAAAGAACAATTGTAATTAGACAGAATGCACAGGGAGGGTTGAGTTAACTTTCTGGACAAGACAGTATTTGTCTGAGGTTTACTTTAATGTAGTGGACCATAAACCTGCCACGTTCTGATGTGGATGGGCTCTGAGGTCGATTGAATTTTGTTTGCCCCCAAATTCATGTGGAAGCCCTAACCCTAATGTGATTGCATTTGGAGACAGGGCTTTTAGGAGATAATTAAGGTTAAATGAGGTCATAAGTGTGGGCTCTTAATCTATTAGTATTTGTGGCCTTACAAGAAGAAATGAGGCCGGGCACAAGTGGCTCAAGCCTGTAATCCTAGCACTTTGGGAGGCTGAGATGGGTGGATTGCCTGAGCTCAGGAGTTCGAGACCAGCCTGGGCAACATGGTGAAACACTGTCTCTACTAAAATACAAAAAAAAAAAAGAAAAAAATTAGCTGGGCGTGGTGGCGTGCACCTGTAGTCACTCCAGCTGCTCGGGAGGCTGAGGCAGATGAATTTCTTGAGCCCAGGAGGTGGAGCTTGCAGTGAGCGAGATCATACCACTGCCCTCCAGCCTGGCAATAGAGTGAGAGTCCTCAAAAAAAAAAAAAAAAAAAAGAAAAAAAAAGGCAAAGAGAGAGACCTGTTTTCTCTTTCTGCTATGTGAGGACACAGGGACACAGTGAGGAGGAGGCAGCTCTTTGCATGGCAGGAAAATGGGGCCCTTGTGAGCACCTGGCCATGCTGGCACCCTGCCCTTAGAATTCTAGCCTTCTGTTGCTTAAGCCACCCAGTCTGTGGTATTTTGTTATGGCAGCTTGGATAGACTAAGACAGACTCTTTATAATAGAAACCTTTAAGCAACAATTTGTTTTCGAGGTTTTATCTTCTTATGTAAAAGAAAGCTGGAGTAGGCATAGCCTTATAGGATCATTAAAAAGCCAGCATCCTTCTATCTTTCTGCTTCAAGGCTTCCATCTCAAGATTACCTCATGGCTCAGGACTACTGTCAGCTTCAACTGTTACACAGCGTCTCAGGTAACATGACAGAGAGTGGGAAGAAGGGCGAAAGGGATGACACTTCCTGGCTGAGTCTGCTCTTTTTAAGTAGTCCTCCTGGAAGGCCCTCATGCTCTGCTACCCATCATTGGCCAAAATTTGTCTCATGGCTATGTCTAATTAAGAAGGAGGTGAGGAAACTTGGAATTTTAGCTGAGTGCATTCCTGCCCCCAATAAAACTGGAGTGTTGTTTCTAATAAGGAACAGGAACAAGGTTATTATAGACAAATAGACTTTGCCCCAGGGGTCTTTTGCATATCTCTTCACATAACTATTTTTTTTTTTTTTTGGAACTACCTTTCTTAAAAAGCAACTGATAAACACAGGTGATTGTGCTGGGCTCAATAAATACCAACTGGGTTATTGAATTAGAACGTCTGTTAAACCATTACGCTGATTGAAGGGCAGGGGAAAATGTGAGCTCTTCTTTTTGAAGACTTGGTAGTCAGGGCCAGAACAAACATTCCCCACAATGTCAGCCTGGCTTGCAGAAAGCCCAACTGTTCCAAAATCTCAGCATGGGTCAGAACTTGATCTTTCCTTTGTTGCTGCTTCAAATGACAGTTTTTCATTATTATATTGTGTAAGGTAGCTACTGGTGCCATAGAAAAGAAGTTGGTGACTCATGAAATTACTTCTTAGCCAGAAATATATTAAGCTAAAATAATGAGGCAATGACATTATTTTTTCACCTATATCCCACAGCATCACTTGCCAGTGATTGCTTAAGGAAACTTGGCCTTGACATGGCATACCAGTCTACATTGAATATTGCAAACTTTTTAGGGTCACTCAATAAATGCAAAAGCCAAGCCATATGTGTTAGATCACTAGAAGTTCAGCTTGGTTGATTTATGCTTTGAAGTGTCCATCATTATAGCAAAAAAAAAAATTATTGAGCATATACTATGTCATAATGTTGTGTGCCAGTGCACTGACAAAGAACTAATATTTGGTTTTTGCTTTAAAGACCTTACCAGTTAGTGAGGGAGGTAAAATGTGAATGGTAGAATTAAACAAGGTAGAATCTGAGGAGGACACTAATAGAGAAGCAGTGGGAAGCCGAGCAGAGAGGTGGGGACTCCAAGGAAAACTGTATGGCAGAGGTAGAGAGTTGAACCTTGAAGACTGGGGAAGCTTTAGACCCAGACCGGTGGAGACAGAGGTTGAGAGAATGGAGGGCCATTTGCCCAGAAAGGAACAGCATGAAGAAGGGCCTGGAGAGGTGTCCTGGGGCATCTCAGAAGCCGCTGAGAAATCAAGCTGAGCTCTGTAGACATCAATATACATGCTGGGGAAAAGGACCCTAAAAGCAATAAGTTTGGGGAAATGCCAGAGATTTTGATTAAATAGCATATTGAGAACCTTTTTTAAAGGCAAACTGGCATCTATTTAATTTTGTTAAATAAGCAAACAAATTTATATGAGCAGGATGAGCAGGAAAGAAGTTGGATTTATTTTTTTCCCCGGAATTAGTATTTCCTGAAAGCTTTCCTATAATATTAGTTTGGGAAATACTAATATGCTTGGCATAATTGTTTTAGGCTCATTAGAAATGTTGCCTAACAATCATAGTTATACTGAAGATAATAAAATAACAAAATTTAATTTTTCCTGGAACACAAAAAGCATAAATGTAGTCTTGAGAAATAATGCTGGAAAGGCACATTGGGATGAGATTGTAAAGAATATTGAGTGCCACATGTATGAGTCAGGGTTCTCCAGAGAAACAGAACAAATAGTAGATATCTGAGTATCTATCTATCTATCGTCTATCTATCTATCTATCTATCTATCTATCTATCTATCTATGAGATAAATTATAAGGTATTGGCTCATATGCCTAGGGAGGCTGAGAGTCCCATGATCTCCTGCCTATAAACTGGAGACCCAGGAAAGCTGGTGGTGTAGTTTGCAGGCCTGAGAGCCAGAGATTTGATGGTGTAGATTCCAGCCTGGGTCTGAGGGCCTGAGAGCCAGGGGCACCAAGGGCAGCAGGAGATCGATGTTCCTGCCCAACAGTCAGGCGGAGAGTGAGTCCAGCCTTCCTCTGCCTTTTGGTTCTATTCAGGCTCTCAGAGGATTCGGTGATGGCCACACCCACACTGGGAAGAGCCATCTGCTTTTCTCAGTTCACCAATTCAGATGCTAATCTCTTCCAACACCCTCATAGACACCTCCAGAAATAATATTTCATCAGATATCTCGGCATTTTGTGGCCCATTCAAGGTGACACATGAAATTAACCATCACACTATGCTAAAATATTTGGATTTTATGTTGTAGGCAGAGAGAATACTACTACTGTCACACTGTGAATACTGCATAGATTTGCTACAATAATATAATGTTAAAAAGATGAATACCTGGATTAGACTTCCTGGGGTTTAGAGATCAGAACACTTCCTATCTTCATGTTTGGGGTCTTCAAAGAACAGAGCTTACGCTTTAGTTATAAACTAAAATGAATGTTTGATTACTTAAGTAGAACCAGTTTGGACAATATACAAGTTAACTGAATTAATTACAGCCATGGTTTTGATGTTTATGTGAAATTCAGACTGATCAAAATGGAAGTGGTGGTTTAAATGAAGCCATCCATGCGTGATAAGGGAACACCTTCCAATGTAGCAAGGGCACACTTCTGAATCAAATCATAGGGTATTAGTAGATTTGTAAGTGAGGATAATTAATGGTTTCATGTACACACACACACACACATACACACATGCACGTATGTACACGTATTTCTTGCTTACGTCAATTTTATTGCAGTTATTCTTTGTCAGGAGGTTCTTCTAGGCAGCTCCTCCAGGCGGTCACTCAGGAATCCATCTACTTTGTGCTCCACCATGTTTAACACATTGTTTCTAGTTTGCTCTGGTGTCATCGGCTGACAGATGAGAAGACAGAAGCATGGAGAAGGTGTATTGATATTGTTCTTAACCACTTTGGCCTGGAAGGACACATCACTTTTTCCTCACCTTCCTTGGGCTAAAACCAATCACATGGCCTCATCCAAATGCAGAGTGTTGGAAATGTTAACAGTGTTTCCAGGAAGAAGAAATGGGTTTGCTGAGCATCAAGGCAATCTCTGCTTACTAACACACTACTCAGGCTAACATATTGGCCCAATAACAGGTTAGAGTTCCAAGTACAGAGCTGTTTTTTCTTGATCATCAATTCTATTGCTCATCCCAAAAGAAACTAAGAAGCACTGGTCCTCAAAGTTCTTGCTTCTAGATACCATAAATGTATTATGAAGAATTAGGTACTCCCTTATGTGTTTCTTAAATTGACTTATGAATTTTTTCTTCATAAATTTAAATAGTATCAAAGGATGAAATGTCTCACATGTTATAAATATTGAATGTTTTAATATAAAATAATGCATCACTCTTTAAAATTAATCTAGTGGCATAAAGATGTCACCGTCACTTGTCATTCACTATCTAATTTTTAAAAAATCACATGAATGGGCTTTTATTTAATAGTAGGAAATTCTACATTACATGTTTTTCAAACCATGAAAATCATATTTTCACTTTATCCCCATGACAGAATTTTCTCTTATTGTAACTTATTTTTATGTTTGGAGGGTCTTCTATTGATCAAAACATTTCTGCAAAAGAAAATATGTTTAAAAGTTGAAACAAAACTTGTTTCCTATGACTCCGAGGCTTCAAGTTGTAAAATGAATTTCTTTTGGATTGAGCTGTCATTATAATTATTCAAAATGACATGTGTATATACTGTACATTTTAATAAACAATTACAAGTCATGAAAGTAAAATCTTTTTATTGGAAATGCTTTTTTTCATGATAAACACGGGTGAGGATTATATTTTCTTATTAATGAATGCTCTGCAGATATCAAAAATTTGAATCATCTCTTTGTTTGGCACCTTGGGCTTGCTGCATACTCATATGGCTGAGAGGTTTTGTTTTGTTTTGTTTTTGCAGAATGAAAGGAGGGAGAAAGGACCTGGCTTGTTGGCTCAAGGTGCTTTCTCACACAGATCAATTTTATAAAATAATGCACCTTTGATAATTGTAGATTTGGAACTCGTTATATTTGTGCCCACATATGCCTAGGGAGGTCTTTATGAGGATGTAGCTCAGTTTGAAGATTGCTGATGTATGGATGATAAAAATGGCCCTAGAGTATGGCTAGAGTATGGATACCTCATTTCGCTCATAGCTGGCTATGCTCTCCTAAATAATTTACTTCACCTCAAGGCACCTGGTCTCCTGTTTCAAAGAATTTGGAGCCATTTTAGCGCCCACATTCCCATTCCCAGGTATCCCTCTGGGGGTGAAATTAATAGTATAATGTAGGCTGCACTTGCTACCGACTATATCCACCAAATTATCTTTTCCAAGCAATTAGATTCTGCAGCTGTCTCATCTCAACATATCAAACAGATTTATGAAAGTAATCTTTGATCTTTGCAACTACCAGAAAGGAACATAGACGAAGAGAACAGAACTTTAAGGCATTTCTTTTCTTTCCTTTTTTTTTGTCTTTGGCTTGATTAGATATTTGGTTTCCACAGCTTGCATGACTAATTCTGTGCTTCAATGACTCTCTTATAACCTTAGCATGTAGAGATGGAAAAGTTCCCCCAACATTTTCAGGAGACATTTATTACAGGCTATTTTATATGTCTGGTCAGAATGGGCTAACTGATTTTTCACAAGAACAGAATTTGGCAGAAAGCCTGGCCTCTCTTAGTCCTACTCTTGCCAAAAATCACTCTGAAGCCAGCCTGGAGGCCTCTTGATGTCCCCTATGAGGCCAGGTTGAGAAATGGCTTGGGTGAGAGTAACCCTTTCACCTACAGTCAGAAACAAAATCGATGCAGAGGTGGAGAACCTCTCTTTACCTGCATTTGAGGAAAATGCAAGGGGAAGCTTAGTGGCTCTATCTCCCTGAGAAGAGCTGATGACACGTTACACATGCAAGCTGGGAAGGGCACAGAGAAGCCAGGTCACATTCATCCTCCTAACTAGCAAGGACACTGTAGGAATATGGCTGTCCCCACTTCTCCTTCAAATCTTCCCAACTACCATGGTTTACCTGGCTCAGCAGGTTCCCAGCCCTTGGGTTACCTCCTTCCCCCTCCAGTGTGGTTACCTAGTCCCCATCTGAAGACGCAGCCTCACTCTGCCTCTCAGGGCAATTACTGACAAGAGACAGGAGGTGCCCAAGTCTCAGGAAGGTTTTAAACAGGGGTGTGTCAGAATCAGCTTTCAGTTTTTGATTTACTGCTCTGACTGCAGCTGTATGGAGGATGTTCAGGTTACCCTGTGGTGATAAAGTTGTTATTCTGCTGGAGAACTCCAATGAGTTTTACACGTTTATTGTCTGTGTGATGTGGTGAACCCTGATGGCCCCTATGGCTTGTGGCAGGAGCTGTTGTCTCGTCATCTTTTATTGGAGATGAGTAAAACAGGCTATTTCTGAAAATGAATATTTTTAGGAGGATCTTCACTAAGCCAACTTGGTAGACTCTGAGTTTTGGTCTCAGATGGTCCAGGCTCTGATCTCCCATACTTCTGCTTACTGTGTGATCTTGGGGAAATTACTGAACTTCTCTCAGCCTGTTCTTCATCTGTAAACTGGGAAGGATCCTTGTGTCTATTACACAGGATTATTGTGATGATTATGCTCCTGGTATGTATAAATATTATACTATCCATTTTCCTTTTTGAACTAGTGCTGAGGATACAGTGGAGAGAACTATGGTTAGAGGAAGGGTAGAAAAGGAATGTGGATATGGAGGTGGCATGGGGGCTGACGAAGGGGAGAGAAGGAATGTGGATATGGAGGTGGCATGGGGGCTGGAGAATTTGATGTCCCTAAGTTGGATCGGCAGAGATGCTGCAGTTTTGACTAAGAACAGCTCCTGGTTTGATATGTCTTAGTTCTCACTGAAAGATCCCAACTGATTGCCCAGAGGTTGGCAGTGTTCTAAAAATGTTTTTATTTGGCCACTAGAATTAGTTGATCTGAATAGTAATAGCTGGTCTGAGAGACACACACACACATATATAGATTGATTTATTTTAAGAAACTGGCTCACATGATCACATGATTGTGGAGGTGCAAGTGAAAATCTACAAGGTAGATGAAGCACAGAATTAGTCATACACACACACACAGAGACACACACACACATATATAGATTGATTTATTTTAAGAAACTGGCTCACGTGATCACATGATTGTGGAGGTGCAAGTAGGCTTGCACCTTGCTGCCAGGCTCTAGATCAGGGAAGAGTTGCAGTCAGAGTCCAAAGGCATTGTGCTGCAGAGTTTCTTCTTGCTTGGTGGAGGTCAGTCTTTGTTTGACTAACTGGACAAAGCCCACTTGCATTATGGACAGTAATCTGCTTCCCTCAAAGTCCACTGATTTAAATGTTCATCTTGCCCAAGAAAACACCTTCACAGAAATATCTAGGATAATGCTTGACCAAGTATCTGTGCACCACGGCTCAGACAAATGGACACATACAAATAACTATCCTAGTGCGTATGCATGGCAGTTGGCTCCAACCTGGATTGCCTAACACCTGACCCATGCCATTCATTTACTTATATTCCTGATTCTGATAGATGTTTGTGTTTGTGGTCTTCAGCATCCTTATTCATGATTATGTATCAGATAGCATCATCAGACACTGCATGATGCAATTTGACTTGCTGGTCTTGTGTCCCCCACCTATCATCATGAACAGCCTGGCTACAGGACCACTGTGTGGCATGCTGGGGGTCTTTGACTTTGGTCGATGTGCTGAAACTTATATGAGCTTAGGTGTGAGGCATGTTGGGATTATAACAGCATGGTCCTGGGTGGAGAGAAAGCTAAAGATAGCAGGCTATGCTGGGAAAACTAATTGGCAGGAGCAAATGCCCCTTGGAGCAGCCTAGGGGCCTAACCCCAGTGTCCAAAGGATGGGGCACGTTCCTGTGTGTTTGGGCGGGTATGTGTTTGGGCAGGGAGGTCCAATCCGAAAGTGAGGCCTCCCTTGAGTGGGAGGGTCCAGGAGGCTGGCAATACTCTCGGGCTTGGGGCAATTGGTCTCTTCACAGCAGGCTCTGAGCCAGGAGGAAGGCAGTGTAAGCTACCTTGGCTATAGGTTTCTCATTCAGAAAGCTCAGGTTCAGGGAAGTGTTAAGCTCTAGCGGGAAATGGAGCTAGGACCCAGGTGTAGGGAATGGCCAGGGTGTATGATAGAGGCTGGAGTGAAGGCTTCTGTGGTTTAGAGGCCACATGGTGAGCTCAAGTTCATCCTGGTGTGGTGGAATCCAGACCGCAGGCAGCAACATCCACCTTAGACCTTGCGTGCTGCTGCTGCTGAGGCTGCTGTCCTGGCTTAGACTGACAAGGGGATGGAGTTGGGGTGGATTGAGAGGGGTGTGGACTGCATAGGGCCCTCATCCCTGTGTGAGTGGCACTGATGGGGCGGTGGTGGATTTCCCCATGAGATGGCGCTCAGAGTTTATCTTTTCGCGTGCTTTTTTTTCTTGCTTGGATTAAAAAGAATGCATACTGTAAATTGTACTGTTTTAGAATTCATAGAAATATGACTTGTCTTTCCTAATCTCAAAAGCAGATTTCATACTTTAATGATTCCTAGGGGATTATGTTTCTGATAGTTATTTTTTTTTCCTTCTGGGATTTGGTGATGGAAGGAGGCAGGGCATAGGTTATAATCTCTTACCCCAACACCCTTGGATCCCACCCTTTCCCCAAGAAGCTCACAGTCTAGTTATAAGTAAAGATCCATCTGCTCTTCTGATACAAGATGTGATGAAATGTGCTATGCTACAGATGAAAACAAGATGCCATTATTGGATGAGAGAGAAAAGGCTAATTCTCTGTGGCATCTCCTTGAGGAAAGGTCGGGACATTAATAGGTCATGGATGCAGCTTAATATTTAAGGTGAAAAATACTGTTTCTGAAGACTGTGAAGTAGGGACATCACAAATAACTCAGGTCTCCCTGTGACAAAGTTGTCCAGGGCAAACCTTTTCCTAAGAGTCGTTTGAGACAGAGACCTTGTTTGTGAGTCTGAAATTAAAGAAAAGGAGAAGAGAGGGAGAGGCATAACTTTACAAAATTTAGGAAGTGCCCCCAACTTCTGGAGACAAGAGGGACCAGGTAAATATTAAAGCAGGGTCTTAGTAATTAGGAGGTAATATGCTCTTTTGAAGTTATTTCAGGCAAGAGCTGACAAGAGGTAGTAAAAATGCACAGCCTGGGAATCAACAGATAACTAATAGTACCTTTATATTATACTTTATGGTTTAGAAAGTGGGATCACAATGTAGGAATTTTTTGATATTTCTGCTTAACAAATGAGGAAGCAGAGGTTTAGAGAAGTTAAGTGAATTACTTAAGGTCATGTAAATAGTAAGTGGCCAAATCCTGTTGAAGGAATGGGTCTGGACCAGTCTGTTTTTATAGCCACTGTGAAACTTCAATGTTTCTGTCTTCAATAAATATTTATTGAGCACCTATTACGTGTACATACTAGGTATCTGATGGCTTCTGATACAGTTCCTCCTATCTGGGAGCTCACGGTCTAATGCATGGTTCTCAACTGAGGTGACTTTTCTCCCACCAGGGGACATTTGGCAGTGTTTGGAGACATTTTTGGTTATCATAACTGGGGAGTGGGTGTCACTGACATCTAGTGGGCAGAGGCCAGGAATGCTGCTAAATATCTTACAAAGTTCAGGACAGCACCCACAACAGGGAGCAATTTGGCTGTCTTAGTCAGTTTGGGCTGCTGTAATAGAATACCATAGACAAGTGGCTCAAACAATGATATTTATTTATCATGGTCTGGAGGCTGGGAGTGAGGGTGCTGGCAGGTTTGATGTCTAGAAAGGGCTACTTCATGGCTTGTAGACAGCTGCCTTCCCCTTGTGTCCACGGGGGAGACTAATCTCACTCATGATCATCTCATCTAAACCTAATTACCTCTAAAAGCCCCACCTTCAAATACCATCCCATTGGGGGTTAGAGTTTCAACTCATGAATTTTGGGGACACAAACCTGCAGTCTGTAACCCTAACCCAGACTGTCAACAGTATGGCAATTGAGAAAATCTGGCCTAGCTCATCATTCATTCATGCACTGTATCATTTTTAAAAGAATATTTCTGAATTATTAGATATACTAATGTACTTACAAGGGGCCAGGCACAGTTGGAAACACAGAGGATATGGTTCTGAGCAAGACAGAAAGCCCCTGCTCTCCTGTTGCTTCCATTCTAGGTGTGGGGCAGAGGGCAGAGGAGAGGCAGAGTTGGACATTAACAAGTAAATGAATTAGTGACAAGGAAAGTGTCAGGAGATGATGACCGCTGTGCAGAAAGTTCAGGTGTGTTGGCACAATTACATGTAACCAGGTGGTGGCTTTAGGTTGACTGGTCACGGAAGGCCTTTCTGAAGGGGTGATAGTTAAGATTAAATTTGAATGGCAAGAAACTGTGCAAGGAAAGGGCATGTTGTGCTGAGAGAACAGCAAGTGCAAAGGCCGCCATGTGGGAAAGAGGTTGGCCTGTTCTTTCAAGGAACAGAAGGCAGGCCAGGGTGTTTGGAAGGTAGCAGGAGAGAGAGAGTGTGATGGAGCTGATACTGGGGAGGGTAGCAGGGACTCCATCTGATTGGGGCTTTGTTGGCTAAGATAAGGAGTTTGGGTTTTCTTCTAAAGCCCTACATGTAGCTTCTCTCAGGGTGAAAAATGGTGAGGGTTATGAAGAAAACAAAACAGGGTTTTGGGGAAAGCATGTGTGAGAGGGTGTAACATTGAATTTGATGGTGAGAGAGAGTCTCTCTGAGACTTGGATGTTGAGATCCAGACAGTTGTGGGATGGCCTGGGGAAACCTATGAGCTTCGTAGGGTTATGGGCCAAGTTGTGTCCCCACCACCATTCATATGTTGAAGCCCTAACTCCTCCACCACGCTAACCTAATACAGAATATGACTGTATTTGGATATACGCCCTTTAAAGAGGTAATTAAAGTAAAATGAGGCCATGAGGGTAGGACTTAACCTAGTAGGGCTGATGCCCTTTCAAGAAGAGGAAATTGGACACAAAAAAGGGACCTCAGGGATGCATGTGCCTTGGGGACAGGCCATGTGAGGCCATGGGGAGAGACAACAGAAGGAACTAAGACTGTTGAAAACTTGGGCTTTTACCTTCCAGAACTGTGAGAAAATAAATTTCTGTTAAGCCCCCCAACCTGTGGTATTTTGTGACGGTGTCCTGAGCTGACTAGCATACCTGAGGTTCAGTTTTCTTATCTGTTGTATAAGGAGCAGCTGTGAATCTTTAAGTTTAGGTTCTTTTCAGTTTTAAAAGTTGTTGACTCTAAGAAATACATGGGCTCATTGTTGGGGCTACCTGCACCCCATAAGCCATAGCTATGTGTCCCTTAATCAGAGAATAAGGACAGAGCAGTCCTGACGGGAAACAGAAGAGCCCTTGGGAGAAAGTTGGAATTTGATATAAATTTTCCATCAGTTTCAAAGAAGAGGGCTCAGGCTGGGAGAATAGCCCGGTCATTCTGCTCCCACATAAGAGGGATTTAAAACCCCGGATGGGACTCTGCGAGATCACAATAGCGTGCATGTCTCCACTGGGGACAGGCAGAATTTGTGCCAGAATTTCTAGAGAGAAGATGGAACGATAAGAATTTTTCCTTGGAAAGAGTTCACTAGAGTCTGAGGGGCCTCATGGGGAACTTTCAGCTCCCTTGGTGCTGGCTGGATGCACCATTCCAGGCGCAGAGGAATCCTTGCATTCCGTGTGAAAGGAGACTCATTGGCTCATCAGGTTCTTTGTGGCTCTTGTCTCTGAGAGGGAATGTTGGAGGATGCGACTGGCTCCAGGGCTCGGGAATGAGGTGGCCAAAGCTTCGCAAAATTCACAGGTGCCCTACTTGATGGAAGAGAATCTGACCCAGGAAATGGCTCCACCGTTCTCTAAACAAGAGTGTGTGAAGAATGGCGGTTATAGTTTGAGTTTTACTTTTCTTTCTAACTTATTCTTCACAAATTGAGACCTATCAGAACATATTGAAGGGGCAGACTCTGTCCCTTGCTTCCCAGCCTTTCATAGTTAACCATCTGTCCAAATATTATGAATTCAACAAATATTTACTACGTAATTCACATTGCTTATAATTTTGTCAGGGTTGGGGGTGGTGGCTGGGGGTAGGGAGAGAAGACACAGATGCTAAACCAGTATTTGGGGTGTGTGTGTGTGTGTGTGTGTGTGTGTGTGTGTGTGTGTGTGTGTATGTATGTAATGAAAAGAATAAAATGGCTGGCAGGCATTCGCTCTTTAACTAAATGAATGAGGAAACGAGTGAACGGACTGGACATTCTATTTTTTAATTCCATTTCTATCTTTGCCTCTTTGTATCAGTGTAAACTCTACAAGAGTGTAACTCCCTTTCTCCCCCAGAAAGTCTGCTTTGTGATAGCAGTATTGTTCAATGTTACATCCTTAATACACAGAATAATACCTGGCATCGAATATACACTCAACTAATATTGAATGAATGAATGAATAACTTTAAAAGAATAAATTGATCTCTCTAGGTCTCATTCATTCATGTGACAAACATGTACTAGATCCTATATTAGGTGCTAAGGATGCAGAGATGGTGAAGCTAAAGTCCCTGCCTTCAAGTACAGTTTACTGAGGGAATAGGCAAGTGAGCATACAATTGCAACACTTTTGGGTGATTTCTATGAAGAGGAAGAGCAAAAGGAATAGTAAGAGCACAGAAGTGGTGACCCTGGAGCCAGGGCCGTTGCTTGAGTAGAAGTGAGCCAGGAAGACAAGGGGCTGGGGAACGCATGAATGAAAGCACGCAGGTGCCAGAAGCATGGGCTGCCATGGTTTAGCATGGCCAGATTGTTGAGGGGAGGGGACAATGGGAGATGAGGATAAAGAGGAGTACAGGAGCAAGAGCATGAAGGGCCTTAAATGCCATGCTCAGAGATGTGGACTGTGATGTGAACATGATGACAGGCCATTTAGGCAGGGAAGTGTCAAGATGAGACTTGTATTTTAGAAAGATCCCCCTGTTTGCAGGGTGGAGAATGGCTCCAAGTGGATTAAAACAAGGAGGAGGGAGACCACTGAGGACATCACTTGAGTAATCAAGCACAGACACAGATATTAGGGGGCATAAAAGACAGCACATAATAACTGATCAATTGTGAGGTCCAAGGGAAGAAAGTCGAGGGAAACTCCCAGGATTCCGCATCCAGGCAAATCTGGTGCTGATAACAAAGACAAGAGGGAGGTGGAGAAGACCACTGACCAGTTATAAACAGATGCTTGGAGCTTTAGAGGGAAGTCAGTATTAGCAGTATTGATTTAGAATCATTAGCATAAGATGCTAGTTAAAATATTAGAAAGAGGAGCAGAGGCCTCAAGATAGAAACTTGGAAAAGTAGAAACATCTATAAGTAGAGATAGAGTAGAGTCTACCTTGGACACTGAGAGGTGATCAGAGGGGTGGGAGAAAAATGAGCAGAGAGTGACACCTCCTAAAATCAGATCTTGTCATGTCAGTGCTCTGTAGTCTCCTTGCATCCTACAGAATTAAACTTTGTGTCATTAACATGCTTACATGTGGCACATTGCAAGCTGCTGACCCAGAATTCATTATTTTTAACATCTTTCTTCCTAACAGAATTCTGATTCCCTTGCATATCTACTCACTTCTCAGAGACTCCAGGGAGGCTAGCCTCATCCCCGCTCCACGGATAGGTCCTAATTAGTCTCTGCCAATCAGAACATGACAGTCCCTGGTGGCTGTCACTGATTCAGGGACCTAAAATGACATCACCTAAAATGGTTCTATCAGACCCAAACCAAGAATTCCATTCTGTGCTGGAGGTGAACCAGGAAGACTATAGTCCCAGTTTCTATCAACAGCCTCAGGATGAATCCAGTTCTGTGCATGGCTGAGAAGAGAGGCAGAGGGAGTCAAGATTTTTGATGATGGTAGTTGTTTTATAGAAATTTACTTCTCTTAGTTCTGGAGGCTGGGGAGTCCACGATCAAGACATCAGCAGATTCAGTGTCTGGTGAGGGCCTCTTCCTCATAGATGGTGCCTTTTTGCTGCAGCCTCACATGGTGGAAGAGAAAATGCAGCTCCCTTCAACCTCTTTTATAAAGGCTCTCATCCCATTTGTGAGGGGAGAGCCTTCATAACTTAATTTCCTTCCAGCAGGCCCACCCCTTAATACTATTACATTGGGTATTAGGTTCTAACACGTGAATTTTAAGGGGAACACCAACATTCACAGAACAGCAGTAACATATTGCATTATCATCATCATCATTACTATTTTACAGTTCTTAGATCCTGCCCCACCTTTGCCACACTGACCCACACTGCTGACTTTGGCATGGGCCAGGTGACATGCTTGTGCCAGTGGCTGTAAACAGATATTTCATTTGCCCATCCTGAGCAGAAGATTTAAGTGTGATTGTGTGGTATGGTTGGCCTCTTGCTTCTTTGACAATAGCATGCTCCAGTGTCATCTCCTGCAGCCCAGGCCCCAAAATGAGAAGAAATAAATGTTGAATTAAGCTGAGACTCGCTGAGCCTGATCAAGCCTAGCTGAGTCCAGCAGAGCCCAGTCAAGCCCAGTTGAAAACTTTCATGAACAAGAAATAAATACATGCTATTGCAAGCAATGGACATTTCAAAATTGTTCTGTTTGTTATACAGCATAAGCTACTGAGAGCTACTAAAACCAGAGGCTGCTGAGCAGCTGAATTCATCCACTCAGGATTACTCAGTGTGCACTTTCAGACATCAAGGAGTATGTCCTTATCATTTACACCATTGTGAGCTACAGTTTTCTGTTACTTGCAGCCAAAAATCACCTGGTTCTCAAATCAAGTAGTAGGCACTGACTTTTCCCAGTGTCATCTCACTAAACATTTTGAGCCTTCATTAGCATTGTTTGCTGTCCTTGGAGACCCTCTGCTTCACCTCAAAAGTTTTTATTCCTCCTTTGCAACTGTATTAGTCCATATCAAAGAAATACCTGAGACTGGGTAATTTATAAAGGAAAGAGGTTTAATTGACTCACAGTTCTGCATTGCTCAGGAGGCCTTAAGAAACTTACAATCATGGCAGAAGGCAAACAAGAAGCAGGCACCTTCTTCACAAGGTGGCAGGATGGAGTGAGTGCAAGCACAGGAAACGTCAGGCACTTATAAAACCATCAGATCTTGTGACAACTCACTCACTATCACGAGAACAGCATAGGGGAAACTGCCCTCATGATCCGATTACCTCCACCTGGTCCTGCCCTTGACACGTGGGGATTATGGGGGTTACAATTCAAGATGAGATTTTGGGTGGGGACACAGCCAAACCATGTCAACAATTAAGGTCAATGCTTTCTTCTATGTGAAATCTTCTTTAAGTCTCCATGGAAAAGTTAGTTATATTCATAGCACTTCAATCTATCTTCCTTTTATTATAACTATTACCACATTGTACTGTACCTTGCCCACTAGGCTGTGGGCATGGCTTGGTCCTATGCATTTTTGTATCTGTTGTGTCTAGCACATGCCTGGTATGTAGTAGGTGCTCATGAACATTTTGCTAAATAGGTAATTTTTAACCAAGCATTCCTTTAAGGCATTACTGGAAGGAGATCAGGTATTTGTTCTATGCATCTTCGCTGAGTTGCAGGTCACTCACTAATGGAGTGAGACACACTGGGTAGTGTGATAGAGAAGCATCAGCTCTTCAGATTGACTGGAAAAAGGGGAAAGTATTGAGAATCCAAGACTGTCTTTACTAGTCTGACCAAAGCATTCCAAATAGGTCAGCAGACTCTGGGATTTGGCAGCAATTTTGTGCATTCAGAGATGGAAAGAATTTACCAGACCCCTGAGGATCATTTTTGCAAAGACAATGAGACTTTTAGGTCATTTTGTCTGATACATTTCTTATCACCAACGGCCTGAAGAAGTGTATGTCAATGCACTCTATTGTAGTCTGATTTTGTCATTTGGCAATACAGTTTAAACTAGTATGTATTGACCCCTGCCATGTTCCAGATGCTGTGGCAGACATTTCAAATAAAAATCTCTCATAACGCCAGAAATTCATTTAGCAGATGAGAAAACTGAGGCTTAAAAGAGGTAAAATAACAAGCTCGAGTTTTATGTTGCAAAACTTGACACATGTGAAATTCAACCTTAGATTCTCTGACTCCAAGTTCAAGTTTTTGTTTGTTTTTCTGATTTGTGAACTAGAGACAACATCTGCCTTGATCACCTTCCAGGGTTGCAGCAAGGATTACATGAAATTGTATAAATAAAGTTCTTATTTAGATAGCATTAATATCAATGATGCTTAGCTAAAGTTTGTTTTAAATACCTTTTCCCAAAAGATTGAGAAAAACAGAAGTTTGTGATACCATAGGATGCTTGTGGAGGAATATATTTTGTGGGGAGTGTGGGGCTGTTCAACCACTTTTCACATTCCATCATGGAAGGTGTAACCTATCAAGAGATAGGCCATATAGTACCCAGTGTCCTCACCGCCAAAAATGTACTGTAATAATAGCTATCATTCAGTAAACATCCATGGATCTTCTGCTTTTCCCATGTTATTTTTAATCCTGAAGGAGAATAGGCTTTGCTATTTTTTGTTTTTTTTCTTTGAGGTGGAGTTTCAATCTTGTCACCCAGGCTGGAGTGCAATGATGAGATCTTGGCTCACTGCAACCTCCGCCTCCTGAGTTCAAGTGATTCTCCTGCCTCAGCCTCCTAAATAGCTGGGATTACAGGCGCCAGCTGCCATGCCAAGCTAATTTTTGTATTTTTAATAGAGATGAGGTTTCACCATGTTGGCCAGGCTGATCTCAAACTCCCGGCCTCAGGTGATCTGCCCACTTGGCCTCCCAAAGTGCTGGGATTACAGGCCATTTTCTTTGTACCAGAGAAGATAGTGAGGTTCAGAGAGGTTAAGTAACTTGCCCATGGTAACACAGGTGATGAGAAGCAGAGCTGGCTCTTGAACCCAAGTGAATATTATTCTAAAGAGCATGATCACTCTATGTAGTCATTATTGTTTATTGTAATAGTTTATGGACGTGGTTCTGGATAATTCCTTTCCCCTGATATTTTATCATGACTCAGGAACTTAAAAAAATTTGGTATCCTTCCTTAGGTGAAAACTCTGTGGTTTTCCAAACATTCTACATACCTTTTAAATGAGGCTCAGCTAGGGTGGATAAGGAGCTAAATTTCATTCTGTGTGTGTTGGTTATTTGAACATAGGTTGAACAAGAGCATTTAATGATGTGGAAATTAAATTGATGTCAAGTCATTGCATCTTATTCTACTCTGCCTTGATCAAATAAAACTCAGTAAGTCAGACATTTAAACATGAAAAGGCAGATGGACCTTGGTGAAGTAGCTGAGGACATAGGCCAGAGGTGGCAAACTGAGCTGTAGGCTAAATCTGGCCAGCTGCCTGTTCTTATGTGGTGTTCAGGAGCTAAGAATGGTTTCTACATTTTTAAATGATTGGAAAAAATTATAAAAATATGTTTTCTTTCTTGTTATGTACACATATGATAATATCTTTGATTTTGCTTTTTGGCCCATGAAACCTAACATATTCGCTTTGTCCTCTTACAGTAAGAGGCAGCCCAACACACAAAAGGTCCCTGGGTAGCCTCAGAATCTCCTCTGACCTGGGGGTGGGATCTGTGTGGATCCAATGTGTATGCCTGGCTCCTGGCTCTTTTGGGGAACATGCTGAATCCCCAAGTCTCCTGAAATAGGTCTGTGGCTACCCTTCCCCCTCCCTCCTCCAGGCATAACCAGACCTGCGAGAACAGCTTAGGCTCAACCGAGGGCCCCTGCTGCACACAGCTCTGCTTTTGCACTTGCTACGTACTTAACAGTAACACTTTGCTGACTGCTGACATAGGAGTTTACCTTCCCAGGGTGAAGAAGGGAAGGCTCAGCGTCTCCTCTATTTCTGGAGCATTTTCTTGTCTTTCCCTTTCTGTTCAATGTAACAGACATTGTGGGCGGGGCTTTGTGCAGACACAGTGCCGAGGCAGTGGAGAAATGAAGTGGATAAGGCCAGTTGCTCCCTGGGCCTTTGGGCTCTGTGGAATTGCTATTTCAGAGGAAGAGGGCTTTGTTCTGGGAGTAAAGGAAAATATTTCAGGGGAAGCTACTCAGCAGTGAGCAGCGTAGACTCATCTGCGAGTACCTGGTTTCCAATCCCAGGCCCACGGTGAGCCTTTGCCTGATCTGGGCTCCATTATTGCACAAATACGAGGAAGAATGTTTTGTTTTTGTCGGGGAAAGAAAGACTTCCTCTTTTCTACAGTGCAGATAAATTAATGGTGGAAAGTTCGAGCAAAGCTTTCCTTTCTACATCAAGAATGAAAGGGCGTCTGTTTGAACAGGCTTCAAGCAAGAATCAGAGCTAACTGGACGCTCGGCTCCACAGCTGGGCTTTTCAGCTTTTTGCTCTATTAAAGCTTCCCAGCTAACTCTTCTTGGCAGCCTGTCTTCTTCAGAAGACCCAGATGTTTGACTTTGGAGGTTGTGATGTGTGTTCCTTCAGATCTGTGTTTCCGGCGGGAGCCAGCCAGCAGGAGCCTAATCATCATCTCGGCCACAAGAGCAATGCCTCACGTCCTTCAGCAATGGACAGAGAGACCTTATGCTTTGTGGTGTGGCTATCCACTCACCCTACAGGCTGTCTGCTCCACCGTCCTAATTAAAGACATAAAGTTGGATTTCTTCAGGGTAGTTTTGGAATAGCAAGTATATCCAGGCCCTTGCCCTGTACTTCTTTGCCAGTTAACAGTTTCCATGTTCTCTTCCTGCACAGCCCCACTCCTATCTCAGGACATCCTTTCTCCTGCTCCCTTCCTGCCCACGTCCACCTCTGGGTGTCCTTCCTCTGTCACTGCAATGGACTC
Source organism: Macaca nemestrina (assembly GCF_043159975.1). NCBI lineage: Eukaryota > Metazoa > Chordata > Mammalia > Primates > Cercopithecidae > Macaca > Macaca nemestrina. The sequence continues at coordinate 22,709,121 of NC_092132.1, forward strand.
CTGACCTTTAGCCTCCCCCGTGAAACACCCTTGGCAAGGCAGGGAGATGAGGCGCAGGGTTTCTTTGGCTTTTCCTTTACTCCCCAGATGGAATTTACTTGACAACAGATTTGCTCTCAGGAATATACTTTTAACACACCTAAGAGTAAATAGCAGCCATTTGGGTGTTGCAGGCTGCTCCAACCTGAGGGCACAAAAACAAAGTCACAGTAACAGCAGGGATTTTGCTTTTTTGTGGCTCTGATTCCCTCCCACCAGGTCCCCTGAGAGTTCTCTCCCAGTCTCTGGGAACCTCAGGTGGTGGCTCCTGTGTGGTTAGAAGCTCAGTTCTGTCGCCATGACACCTGCCCTTTTCCTGGTCTCCTGCTCTGGTTCGGGCTCTGGATTCCTGAGATGATGTCCTCAGCCCAGGCCTCTGAGGCTAAGTTGCCTCACCACCAAGCCATGGCTGGGAGCCCCAGATCGCTGAGCACTGCCAAGGCTGGGCTGCAGAAGGCTTGCCATGCTCCTCAGTGGATTCGGGAGACCCCTCCTCCACTTTTGGGTCTCCTGCCGTTGCTTCTGTCTCAGTGTAGGACCGCCTCGTGTTGTAGCTCAGTGAGATTTATTGTGGAAGTGGCTCTTTTGTTTCTTAAAGCCCCCTCTCTGTAAGGCTCAGGTGGCAGGTCCGGGGGGCTGAGGTGGCAGCCCGATACAGAAAAGGCTCCTGGGTAGCCTCAGACTCTCCTCTGTCCTGGGGATGGGGGCCTATGTGGACTCAACTGGTTCCTAGCTCCTGGCTCTCTTGCTGTACAAGTCACGAAGTAGACTCGTGGCTCCTCCTCGCCGCAATCCATCCATTAGGCATAACCAGACCTATGACAAGAGAACAGCTTAGGCTTAACCTAGGGCCTCTGGTACACACAGCTCTGCCTTTTTACTTGCTGTGTGAAACAGACTACCAGACCTTCCTCCATAGGACTGACATAGGACTTTACCTTTCCAGGGTGAAGAAGGGAAGTCTCAGCCTCTTCTCCGTTTCTGGACCACGTTCTTGTCTTCCCCTTTCTGTTCAATGTAACAGACATTCTGAGTAGGGCTTTGTGATCACATACGCAGTAAGTTAGGAAAAACAAATACAACTTAGACATTTGTTATAGCCCTTATTAGGTTGCACTATAACTGTATATACCATTTTGCTTGTTTTTTTCTATTTCTTTCTCACTCTCTAGACTATAAGCAAGGGCTGGGTTTATTATTTTTAAATCCTCAGAGATAGACAGAATGCCTGGCACATAGTTGCTCAGTAAGCACTTGTTGATTGTTACCAAGGATCCTTGGTGAACCAGATGCATTCTGAACTTAATTATGAGTGAGAAAACAATCCAGGAGGGAGGTTAGGGCATCCAGGTAGAAGCTGTCAGAGGAAAAGTAGGGAAGCCTAGGAAGGGAGGAGAGGAGTAGGCTGGAGGGCTGGGGTACCCCGTGGTGAGCTTTGATATTCAATAATCCATGCTTTGATTTCCAGGCTTGAGGCTCAATTGCTGCCTTTGTGTACAGATTGATCGGGGGGAGGGGAGGTTTTTTCAAGTGGATTTTCTAATGAAATCTGTACAGTGGGGACAGAAGTTAAGTCTATAGTTCCGGCTCTTTTTCCTGGACAAATTTCAGAGGAGATTCATGCAGGAGTCAGGGGTCGCTAAAGCAGAAACATGCCTGTGATTGCTCATGCCAGCCTGCGGAAGCTGGCAGGATATGTGCTGGCAAGCGCTGGGGGCTGGGGTCAGGGGTGTCTTCCCTTTGATTTGTTGCCAGAGCTTGTCAAGGTGGTCTGTGGGAATGAGCCTAGTGACAGCAGGCCTGCGGAGGTGGGGTAGGGAGGAAAACGCACTCATTTTCCTGCTAGAAAAGCATTCGCGACTTTTGGAAATGTGGCAGAATTGTCAGAAGGACATGACAAGCCTAGCTACATGAGTTGAAAAAATTAAGCGATTGCTTCTACCATTCTGTGACAAACAAAATTGTCAATTGTCTTCAATATAGATGATGAAAAGAAAAAAAATTATGAGCACCATCTCACAGGGGACACATGCTGTATATTCAAGTAATTTGGATTGCCTGCTCCTTACTGCTCCCCCTCTTTGTGCCCTCCTCATCATTTTGGATATGCTATGCCAATGACTGCAAGGATTTAAAGTGAGAGGTTATTGCTTTCTTATCGTTGAAGAACAGTTTCTTGTCTGTACATTTATGACTGCTCAAGTATAGTATGCGGATATGAAACCACCTTTGCAAAAATTACAGTGAAAGGGATCTGGCTTCATCGACTCCATCTTGTTTCTAACCGGCAACCTGCCCTTGTTCATTCCTGGGCATAGCCCAAACTAACTTTGGGAGGAACTTAGTTTATAGTTTAATGTTGAAACAAGGATGATAACAGCCCTTTTCCAAAACAAACCCGCTTTTGCCCGGGGACCAGACTGCCTTTGTAAGACTAACAAATTAGCCAGAAGATTAGAAATCATGGTTTAAGAGACACGCAGCTAGAGGCCACAAGATTCCAAACCATGCCAATTGCTCCCAGGGAAAACATCACTATTGTAAAACCCAGTTGGTGCTTGAGATATTTTCTGATGCACCAGCTGGCACCACCCAGACTGGTAACCCGGCCCGACCAGTTCTGTGATCCCACCCAGGAACTGAATACAGCAAGAGGAACCGACTTTGATGCCTTATGATTTAACCCCTGTCCCAACCAATCAGCATTCCCCACTCCTTGGTCCCTTACCACCAAACTATTCTTAAAAATCCCCAGTATTTGAATTCTTGGGGAGACTGATTTGAATAATAAAACTCTGGTTCCCATTCAGCTGGCTCTGCGTGAATGAAACTCTTTCTCTATTGCAATTACTCTGTCTTGATAAATCGGCTCTAACTGGGCAGCAGACAAGGAAAACCTGTTGGGTGGTTACAAATCCATAAAATTGAGGCTAATCAGAACTTCAGTCCTTCAAATGTGATCACTATTAGGTTAACGTATCTTTGTGCAAAACCAAGGAAAATCAACCTGGGGAGCTTGATTTATTCAGTATTGTTTCCTACTCTGATGAACTACAGAGGACAATGGCAGAAACTCTTGAAGGAGATTCCTGTCATACATGTAGTATTGATTAGCCAAGTGATTTTGTACAATAACTATATCACATTGAACATTTGCTTCTTTGTGTTAAAAATGAGTGTTGGGGAATGTCTTAGTCAGTTCAGGCTGCTATGATAAAATACCTGACCATGTGGCTTAAACAATACACATTTATTTCTCACAGGTCTAGAGGCTGGGAAGTCCAAGATCAAGGTGCCAGTTCATTTGTTTCCCAGTGAGGGCCCTCTCCCTGGCTTGCAGGCAGTGTGTCCTTGCATGGCAGAGAGAATAAGAGCCCTCTAATGTCCCTGCTTAGAAGGGCACTAATTGCATCATTGGGGCTGCACCCTGATGACCTCATCTGAACCTAATTACCTCTCAAAGGTCTCACTCCGTAACACCATCATATTGGGGGGTAAGGCTTCCTCATAGGAATTTTGGGGGGACTCATACAATTCAGTCCAGGGCAGAGAAACACATAGAATGGAAATGTGAAAGGTTGATGAACATTTGACTTTTTTTCCTAAGTCATGCTCATTTTAGAATGAAGAGACTTTATTAATTTGCATCTAGAAACTGAGTTTATGAGCCTACTCCTGAATTGGTCCTATTAAAGATAATGATGATGCAAAGAAGTATTTGTTATCTCAGAAAATGAAAATGACAAGCCTCAGTCCTGAGAATTTCAAGTGGTGGGTACATTCTTTCACAAAGCAACTGTCTGCGGGATAGATTGTGATAAAATGCACAGTCATACATGTGGCCACTTCTAAGAATGGGAGTGGCTAAGGTTTCAGAACATTCCAGGGTTAAGTACTGTGTCTTCAAAGTACTGTGCACGGCAACTGGCATTGTCAAACACCTCTGGGGCCAGTGAAAATTGGTACAATCTTTGTGGAAGGCAATTTGGCATGACATATAGAGAGCCAGAAAAGTACTCATACTCTCTGACTCACACTCGCTTCTGGGAGTTTATCCCAAGAAAATAATCGGAAAGAAGGAGAGAGTTATTCATGAAGGTGTCATGGGAGTATTGTTTTCTAGTGGTGAAAAATTGGAATTGTAGAAACCAGAAGTTGGCAGGCTTTTTCTGCAAAGGCAAGATGGTAAATATTTTAGGCTTTTTGAATTATCCAGCATCTTTCTCTAATACTCAGGTTTTCTATTATATTGTACAAGAAGCCATAGATAATACGTAAATGAATGAGCATGGCTGTAATTCAATAAAACTCTGTTTTAAAAAGCTTAAGTTAGAATTTCATATAATTTTCACATCATGGAATATTATTCTTTTGATGTCCTTTCCAACCATTTAAAAACATCAAAGCTGTTTTTAGCCTGGAAGACATATGAAAAAAGGTGATAGGCCAGATTTGCCTCATGGATTGTAGTTTGCTGACCCTTGGTCTAAACAATAGAACAGTTTATTAAATTATTATAAAACCATATAATAGAATGTTATATACTAGTAAAATGATGATTAAGAGAACCATGTAATAGCATGAACTATGCTTATAATATATAAAAAGCATAGGGCATGAGATGGTAAATACATCCTAGAATATAAGCAATGAAAGCAGTTGTGATTAGAATAAAAAAGAAGTAAGTTTTTATTTTTATCACATTTTCTGTAAGATTTTTATTTGTCTTTATTTTCTTCTTCTGGAGCTTTGATAAGATATTTGTCAGATGTTCTCATTCTGTTGTCCAAACTTCTTAACCCCTGGCTCACTTTTCCCAACTTTTTCTCCCTCTGTTCTGCGTTGTAGGTAATTTCTTCATGTATGTATTTTCAATTCACTACTAGTTATCTATTTTGAATTCACTAATAGTTCTCTATTCACTAACCAAATAGATAATTATTGCATTGAAAACAATTGAGGTGAAATTCATATAATATAGCATTAAACATTTTAGGGTGCTATTTATATCATTTTAGGGTGGTATTTGGTAATTCTCAATAAACCACCCTAGTTAGATACAGGCCACCACCTTTATCTAGTTCTAAAACATTAAAAACGTTCAGTCCCAAAGGAGGCCCTATTACCGTTAAGAACTCGCTCCCCATTTCCCTTTCTCCCCATTCCCCGGCAATCACTTGTATGCATTCTGTTTTTACGGATTTACCTATTATGGGAATTTCATATAAATGGAATCACACAATATATAACTTTTTGTGTCTGGCTTCTTTCACTAGCATCATGCTATTGAGGTTCATCTCTGTGGTAGTGTGTGTCAGTATTTCATTTCTTCTTTTGGCTATGCAATACTCCATTGTGTGTATATACCTCCCTGTGTTTATCCATTCATCCCCTGATGGCCTATCTATTGAATTTTTTTCTTTGCTTAAAATGAAAAATGTTTGTTATCTCAGACAGTTTTTAGGCTCAAGCCCCCATGAGTACCTTACCTGGGTGATCTTGCCTCAGGGCCTCTCGAGGTTACAGTGAAGTTGTTGGTTGGGGTTGAAGTCATGAATGGGTTGGAGAATGTCCTTCCAAGTTCAGTCACATGGCTGTAGGCAGGGGGCTTCAGTTCCTTGCCATGGGCCTCTCCAGGTGTCTGCTCATGGCCAGGCAGCTGACTTCTCCCATTCTAAGTGATGAGAGAGAGACCAAGATGGAAACGGCAGTAACTGTATAACCTAATCTGGGAAGGGATGTTCTATCTGGGAAGGGATGTTACTTCTGTCACATTCCATTCATTAGAAGCAACCCACTAAGTTCTGCCTATACTGGAGAGGAGGGGAATTAAACTTGAAGGAAGAAATATAAAATAATTTGTAGACATGTTTTTAAAACCACCACAGATATGGAAGGAAAAGTAACATTTATCTAAGTAGACATTAGATAAGGAAAAATGATGACAGGCAAGGAAGTAGCAGAAGCAAATGGATAGAGATACCAGATTACATGCCATGCAATCTATGGCTTGAGAATTGAGGAGGCTATTGTTATTACCATTTTAAAGAAGAGGAAACTGAGGCTTAGAGAGAGAAAATAACTTTTCCAACATATATAATTGGTAGATGTTGGATCCAGGTATTGAACCCATATTTCTGATTACAGGAGCCATGATCTTATCAACACCAGTGTTAGGGTCTTCGAGAGAAACAAAACCAACAAGATGTGCATATATTAGTAGAGAGATTTATTTTAAGGATTGGCTCACAAGATTTTGGAGGCTTCATAAGTCCTAAATTTGCAGGGTAGGCTGGCAGGCTGGAGACCCACGGAAGAACAGCAGTTCAAGTCCAAAGACTGTCTGCAGGCAGAATTCCTTTTTGCTCAGAGGAGATCAGTCTTTGTGCTATTAAAGCCTTCAGCTGATTGGATGAGGCCCACCCACATTATGGATGATCTGCTAGACTCAGTGTCCACCATTATTGGACCAACTCAGAACTGACCAAATATCTGGGCACTGTGGCCCAGCCATAAAATAATCATCTCAATACTCTATACAGCAATGAAAACTTAGGGTTCAGATTGCAAAGGGTCTTGAATGTCATATTAAGCTGCTTGTTGTATTTATGAAAATTAACCAGTGTTTTTTTCTGAGAGACATGACATCAATCATCTGACATGATGGGCAGGCAGGCGTTCCCATATAATATCATAATTCCCTTGGGAATGTATCATAGAATATTGTCTATTGTGCGTTCTCTTCAATCCTGTTTTGACAAATGAAAAATCTTGTTTTTACTAACATTATATATTTTTTCCTTTCAATACTTCTCCTTTTCAGTCCACATATTTTTAGTAACTAGCCTTTCTCAAACAATTCTCATATTTCAAAATGATGACTTTTGAGGTTGTTTATTTATTTATTTATTTAATTTTTGAGATGGAGTCTCGCTCTGTTGCCCAGGCTGGAATGCAGTGGCGTGATCTCGGCTCACTGCGACCTCCACCTCCTTGGTTCAAGCCATTCTCCTGCATCAGCCTCCTGAGTAGCTGGGATTACAGGCACATGCCACCACACCTGGCTAATTTCTTTGTATTTTTAGTAGAGACAGGGTTTCACCATGTTGGCCAAGCTGGTCTCACACTCCTGACCTCAAGTGATCTTCCTGCCTTGGCCTCCCAAAGTGCTGGGATTACAGGCGTGAGCCACCGCCCCCAGCTGACTTTCATTTCAATAATATTTTTCTCTACTATGCATTTTCTCCTATTTGGATCTTTTTCTCTTAGTCTTTTCTCTCTTCAATGCTTTATTTCAAGTCTCCCTTTTAGCCATACCTCCCACTAGAATGAAATTCATTAAATTTTAACTTCAATTATTTTAATTTCTGGAAGTTTTACTTGTAGTTGTTGCTTTTACATCTGCCTCTCAATTTTGATATTTTCTTGTTTCCTTATCATTCCTATATTTAATATATATAAATACTGAAGGCCTGCTATGGACCAATGATCTTCCAGTCACTATGAGGTCACACCAACATACAAAACATATACAACAATATACACACACGCACACAAAACTCCCTGCCCTCAAGCAATGTACTTTTTCCATAAAAACTGAGACATTTATGCTATATCTTGTTAACAGTAGTTACATTATCTGGAGTCTTTGAGGCTGCAAGGTCTAAATTGCAGGCTGTTAATTTTGTTGACTTTCTCTCATGATGACTTTTTCTTGCGTGTTTTTCTTTTTCTTTTAAATTTTTTTTTTGTGAGCTCATGCATCTTGGAACTTTTTCTGTGGAAATTCTCTGAGGCCTGTGCTTACAGTGCATTAACCTAAGGAGAATTTACTTTTGAGGTAGATTTAGCAATCAGGGATTGGCAGGTGCCTTCAGAGCAGAGTGAACACCCCAACTTCGGTGTTTACTGCTTAGAATTGTATTTTCTTACTGTTTGTGAATTCTGATAGAAATCCTCACATTATTGTCAACAAAGCCATACTTTTTTTTTTTTTTCAAGACTGAGTCTTGCACTGTCACTGAGGCTGGAGTGCAGTGGCACCATCTTGGCTCACTGCAACTTCTGCCTCTCGGGCTCAAGCTATCCTCCCACCTCAGCATCCCAAGTAGCTGGGACCACAGGTGTGCACCACCATGCCTGGCTAACTTTCTGAATTTTTTGTAGAGACGTGGTTTTACCATGTTGCCCAGACTGGTCTTGAACTCCTGGACTCAAGTGATCTGCCCAGCTTGGCCTCCCAAAGTGCTGAGATTACAAGTGTGAGCAACTGTGCCCAGCACAGTTTTAAAATAAAGATAATTTCAAATATTTTTCTAGAACTTTAGGTCTTTTGTTGGGAGGGGTATTTCTGTATGTCTATTCTACAATATCTCTGGAAAACAGAAGTGCATATTGTTTATATATATATATATATATTTTTTTTTTTTTGAGACGGAGTCTCGCTCTATCGCCCAGGCTGGAGTGCAGTGGCGTGATCTCGGCTCACTGCAAGCTCCGCCTCCCGGGTTTACGCCATTCTCCTGCCTCAGCCTCCCAAGTAGCTGGGACTACAGGCGCCCGCCACCACGCCCGGCTATTTTTTTGTATTTTTTAGTAGAGACGGGGTTTCACCGTGTTAGCCAGGATGGTCTCGATCTCCTGACCTCGTGATCCGCCCGTCTCAGCCTCCCAAAGTGCTGGGATTACAGGCTTGAGCCACTGCGCCCGGCCTATATTTTTAAATAAAATCATTAGGGGGAACATTCTTTAACCTCACATGTAGGAGCAGAGGTACTTGGATTTATGGCTGAGGAGTCACTTTTCCACACTGAACTCTGGTCTTGGGGTCCTGGAGAGGCCAGGTTAAGGCTCTGGGAGGACAGATTGTCCTGGTTCCATTGGGCTGTGGAGAGGCTGCCAGCCGGATGAGAAGAAAGAGATATGTTCAGACAATTAGAGAACTTGGTCAACATCGAAGAAGAAGCAAATTGTTTTTTATCTTCTTGTACTGTTACACATCCAAAGGCTTTTTATAGAATTGTTTTATTCTGAAAGTGGTAGCTTGATATAACAATAAAAACACCAACATCTACACTTAACATGAGTGAAAAAGGCTTTATATTCATTATCTCATTTAATTTTCAGAGCAATCTAACAAATGAACAATCCAACAAATCCAACAAATAAAAGGGTTCAGAGAGATGAAAAACTTGCCCAAGATCCATAGCTTGGAAGCAGCAGGCCATAGACTCAGCTCTCATGGATCCAAACTACTCTGTGGATCATCTCTCTGGATTAGTTGAAGTTTATGACAAAGTTGGTTCTGAGTTAATGCTTTTCCAACTCAACCCCATGGCCAACCATACTTGTTGGTGGCCCTTGCCAGCTCTCTCCCAATTCTCTGCATCTTCCGCATTTAACTGTTCATCGAATGATCTTTTATTGAGCGCCAGTGACAAAATGATACATATGACCCAGTTTCTGTTTCATATGTACACCTATATAAAAAGTTTGTGTTTATGTAAGTGAATATTACACCAAGAGTTAAACTTAACAGTAGGGCTATGCATTAGCCATAGGGATGGTGCAAGTTTTATGTTCAGGGAATACCTGTGAAAGATGAAGAGACTCATGAGTGGAAGGGCATTTCAAGCAAAGGGGACAGCATGAGAAAAGGCATGGAAATATGAAATAGCCCTGTTCATTTGGCAAACTGACAGTATTTTGGCATGGCTAGAGCACAGGGGTATGTAAGTAGTGTTGGGCCAAGAAGGAAGAGAAATGTGTGTGGTTAGAATATGAAGGCTTTGCATTCTCTTCTGACAAGCTTGGACTTGATACTATAAGATCAGTGTTTTCTTTGATTTTTGGATCATGGATCAATGCTATATTGCCACAATAATGTCCCGTAAGAACCTGTACAACCTCAGCAGCATACAACAGTAAGCATTTCTTGCTGACATGTTTGGGATTGTTGTCCAGGTGTCTTCTGCTGATATTGATTGGATTTATTCCCAGGTCTGGGGGTTGGCTGCATGTCAGCTAATCTAGGATGGCTTCAGCTGAGATGACTGGGTGACTCAGTGTTTTCCATCTTTCACCAAGCTAACCCAAACATGATGCAAGAGCCCAGAAGGGAGCAAGCCCAATCACTCAAGTGTGGTTTAACGTTTCTGCTTGTGCCACATTTGTTAATATACTGTTGGTCAGAGCTAGTGCCAAGGTCAGTCCTTTTTCAAAGATGTTAGTGGGAGGAACTATAAATTCATATGGCCAATGCTGTGGCTCTAAGGAGGGCAAAGAACTGGGGCCTTTGATACACTCAATTCATTCTACAACATCTGCCTTAGGACCATCAGGTATGACTGTCGATAACATACATGTTGTATAATACATATATGTACATATAGCATATATGTCAATAACATAAATGCCTGAACCTAGTAATGTTTTGCCTCAGCAAAAAAATGCAGAAGCTGAATCAGAATGAGAGGGGTCTAGATGGGCATCTGCATTTTTTTTTTTTTAACCAGCTTGCTGAGTGATTTTTTTTTTTTTTTTTTTGTGAGATGGAGTCTCACTCTGTCACTCAGGCTGGAGTGCAATGGCGTGATCTTGGCTTACTACAACCCCCATCTCCCAGGTTCAAGCAATTCTACCTCAGCCTCCTGAGTAGCTGGGATTACAGGAGCCCACCACCATGCCTGGCTAATTTTTGTATTTTTAGTAGAGATGGGTTTCACTATGTTGGCCATGCTGGTCTCGAACTCCTGACCTCAGGTGATTTGCCTGCCTCGGCCTCCCAGATTGCTGGGATTACAGGCATGAGCCACCATGCCAGGCCGAGTGATTTTTTTTTTTTTTTTTTGAGACGGAGTTTCGCTCTGTCGCCCAGGCTGAAGTGCAGTGGCGCAATCTCGGCTCACTGCAAGCTCCGCCTCCCGGGTTCACACCATTCTCCTGCCTCAGCCTCCTGAGTAACTGGGACTACAGGAGTCTGCCACCATGCCTGGCTAATTTTTTGTATTTTTAGTAGAGACGGGGTTTCACCGGGTTAGCCAGGATAGTCTCGATCTCCTGACCTCATGACCCTCCTTCCTCAGCCTCCCAAAGTGCTGGGATTACAGGTGTGAGCCACTGTGCCCAGCCCGAGTGATTTTTATATATAGCAAAGTGTGAGAATTGCTACAGTAGGCTTAAAAAAATTATTATTATGCTTTAAGTTCTAGGGTACATGTGCACAACGTGCAGGTTTGTTACATATGCATACATGTGCCATGTTGGTGTGCTGCACCCATTAACTCGTCATTTACATTAGGTATATCTCCTAATGCTATCCCTCCCCCCTGTCCCCTCTCCACAATAGGCCCTGGTGTGTGATGTTCCCCTTCCTGTGTCCAAGTGATCTCATTGTTCAGTTCCCACCTATGAGTGAGAACATGCAGTGTTTGATTTTCTGTTCTTGTGATAGTTTGCTGAGAATGATGGTTTCCAGCTGCATCCATGTCCCTACAAAGGACACTAACTCATCCTTTTTTATGGCTGCATAGTATTCCATGGTGTATATGTGCCACATTTTCTTAATCCAGTCTGTCACTGATGGACATTCGGGTTGATTCCAAGTCTTTGCTATTGTGAATAGTGCTGCAATAAACATACATGTGCATGTGTCTTTATAGCAGCATGATTTATAATACTTTGGGTATATACCCAGTAATGGGATGGCTGGGTCAAATGGTATTTCTAGTTCTAAATCCTTGAGGAATCACCACACTGTTTTCCACAATGGTTGGACTAGTTTACAGTCCCACCAACAGTGTAAAAGTGTTCCTATTTCTCCACATCCTCTCCAGCACCTGTTGTTTCCTGATTTTTTAATGATTGCCATTCTAACTGGTGTGAGATAGTATCTCATTGTGGTTTTGATTTGCATTTCTCTGATGGCCAGTGATGATGAGCATTTTTTCATGTGTCTGTTGGCTGTATGAATGTCTTCTTTTGAGAAGTGTCTGTTCATATCCTTTGCCCACTTTTTGATGCGGTTGTTTGCTTTTTTCTTGTAAATTTGTTTGAGTTCTTTGTAGGTTCTGGATATTAGCCCTTTGTCAGATGAGTAGATTGCAAAAATTTTCTCCCATTCTGTAGGTTGCCTGTTCACTCTGATGGTAGTTTCTTTTGCTGTGCAGAAGTTCTTTAGTTTAATTAGATCCCATTTGTCAATTTTGGCTTTTGTTGCCATTGCTTTTGGTGTTTTAGACATGAAGTCTGTGCCCATGCCTACGTCCTGAATGGTATTACCTAGGTTTTCTTCTAGGGTTTTTATGGTTTTAGGTCTAACATTTAAGTCTCTAATCCATCTTGAATTAATTTTCATATAAGGAGTAAGGAAAGGATCCAATTTCAGCTTTCTACTTATGGCTAGCCAATTTTCCCAGCACCATTTGTTAAATAGGGAATCTTTTCCCCATTTCTTGTTTTTGTCAGGTTTGTCAAAGATCAGATGGCTGTAGATGTGTGGTATTATTTCTGAGGGCTCTCTTCTGTTCCATTGGTCTGTATCTCTGTTTTGATACTGGTACCATGCTGTTTTGGTTACTGTAGCCTTGTAGTATAGTTTGAAGTCAGGTAGCGTGATGCCTCCAGCTTTGTTCTTTTGGCTTAGGATTGTCTTGGCAATCCGGGGTCTTTTTTGGTTCCATATGAACTTTAAAGCAGTTTTTTCCAATTCTGTGAAGAAAGTCATTGGTAGCTTAATGGGGATGGCATTGAATCTATAAATTACCTTGGGCAGTATGGCCATTTTCACAATATTGATTCTTCCTATCTATGAGCATGGTATGTTCCTCCATTTGTTTGTGTCCTCTTCTATTTCACTGAACAGCGGTTTGTAGTTCTCCTTGAAGAGGTCCTTCACTTCCCTTGTAAGTTGGATTCCTAGGTATTTTATTCTCTTTGAAGCTATTGTGAATGGGAGTTCATTCATGATTTGGCTCTCTGTCTGTTACTGGTGTATAAGAATTCTTGTGATTTTTGCACATTGATTTTGTATTCTGAGACTTTGCTGAAGTTGCTTATCAGCTTAAGGAGATTTTGGGCTGAGACAATGGGGTTTTCTAAATATACAATCATGTCATCTGCAACCAGGGACAATTTGACTTCTTGTTTTCCTAACTGAATACCCTTTATTTCTTTCTCTTGCCTGATTGCCCGAGCCAGAACTTCCAACGCTATGCTGAATAGGATTTGGGAATGCTTCAAAGGGAATGCTTCCAGTTTTTGCCCATTCAGTATGATATTGGCTGTGGGTTTGTCATAAATAGCTCTTATTATTTCGAGATACATTCCATCAATACCACATTTATTGAGAGTTTTTAGCATGAAGGGCTGTTGAATTTTGTCAAAGGCCTTTTCTGCATCTATTGAGACAATCACGTGGTTTTTGTCTTTGGTTCTGTTTATATGCTGGATTACGTTTATTGATTTGCATATGTTGAACCAGCCTTGCATCCCAGGGATGGAGCCCACTTGATCATGGTGGATAAGTTTTTGATGTGCTGCTGAATTCGGTTTGCCAGTATTTTATTGAGGATTTTTGCATCAATGTTCATCAGGGATATTGGTCTAAAATTCTCTTTTTTTGTTGTGTCTCTGCCAGGCTTTGGTATCAGGATGATGTTGGCCTCGTAAAATGAGTTAGGGAGGATTCCCTCTTTTTCTATTGATTGGAATAGTTTCAGAAGGAATGGTACCAGCTCCTCCTTGTACCTCTGGTAGAATTCGGCTGTGAATCCGTCTGGTCCTGGACTTTTTTTGGTTGGTAGGCTATTAATTATTGCCTCAATTTCACAGCCTACTATTGGTCTATTCAGGGATTCAACTTCTTCCTGGTTTAGTCTTGGGAGAGTGTAAGTGTCCAGGAAATTATCTATTTCTTCTAGGTTTTCTAGTTTATTTGCATGGAGGTATTTATAGTATTCTGTGATGGTAGTTTGTATTTCTGTGGGGATGGTGGTGATATCCCCTTTATCATTTTTTATTGCATCTATTTTACAGTAGGCTTTTAAACACAGGAGAGACATGATTTGATTTGCTTTTAGAAAAGTCATTCTATAAATGTGAAGTGTTCTCATCACAAAAATGATAACCTTATGAGGCAGTATATAGCTATATTTAGCTAGATGTAGTCTTTCCACAATGTATATATCTTTCAAAACATCATGCTGTATATGGTAAATACATACCATTTTATCTGTTAATTAAAAAAAGTCACTCTAGCTCCAGTGTAAATAATATATTGAGTGAAGTTGGGGTGGCAAGGTAGAAGGCAAGAAGGCCAGTTAGGAGGCCATGGCCATAGCTCTGGCAGTTGTGGGGCACTGGCTGAGAGGCAGGCAGGCCTGGGTGTGAATTCTGGTTTGGCTACCTGCAAGCTCTGTGGCCTCGGTAAGTTATGCACACTCTTGAAGCTTAGGTTCCTCATCTCTACAGTAGGAATAACAATAATCACTGTACCCCACTTGGCACATGGGGCTTCCACCAGTAAGGGGTGAGATGATGAGAAAAGGGGGCAGGGGAACAAACTTAAATGCTAATCTCTGCCTGAAGAGGCAGCCCCAGGCTCTTGAACTGCTGATAGAGCACCAAACACAAGAGGTGCTGAACACAGGCCATTTTACAATAGCTTATAATGAAAAATATATCTTAGACTCTTTTTTTTCGTTTGTTTAAAAAGAAAAAGGGAATGAAAGGCAGATCACTTTAGGATAGGCTTGGAGTTCCCAGCTGAACACCTAATCAAGCCCAGGTCTTCTACCGAATGCCTTCTCCTCTTGTACCACCAATTTCCCGGTGATAGGGCTTCTTAGATGCTCTACGTGAGCTCTAGGATGGTGAGAGGTGGGTTTGAGAGGAGAACTACTTGATCTAGGCCTTGCATTTATGTGACTGACAAAGGGTATTGAATTTAGACTTTTGATAGTCATTCCAAATGAGGTTATATGGGCAGGCATACTGAAAGGATTGAAAGAAGGAGGCATCTCTCATGCAACTTTAAATATACCACCTCATTTTGGCGATTCTTCATTTTTTAAATATCCTGAGATCTTAAACACATGGGAACATCTGAGGCCTCCTTTGATTTCCAACAGGGCCTGGGTCTGGGTGCTCCTGCTTCAGGAGCTCTTAGGTGCCAGTCATCTGTTAATAGATTAGACTGAGGCAGCTAACGGGGCCCGACCACCTGAAGACAACTCTGTGCCTAATTCCAGGCTGTAAATGAAATTGCCCACCACACTTCCTTGGCCAAGACCTTGAACTAAAACATGGATTACCCAGGAGGATCAGAGAAAAGCCCTAGGGATGTGTGGAGGAAGGATTTCTCCTTAGAGTCACAGGGCTGTGCTGGGAGAAGGTTTATGTAAGTAACCAGGCAGGCACTGCTGACCACAGAGGTGGTGGCGGCTGGAGGAGGGAGAGGGTCTCCAGCCTGTTGCTCTGCCATCAGGGAACAGTGCACTTCTTGTGACCCAAGCTCTGGAAGTGTTGCAAGCAGGCAGGCTGATTAATTATTTCCCTGGGGTCTTTCCAACAGAGGATAGAAATTGATGCTCAGTGGGCGTGAAAGAGAGGCCAAACCTTTCAACTAGTAGGGAATTTGTTTCCTGGTCTAACTGCAGCCACATGTGAAGGTATTGAAAACATATGTGCCTCTGATAAAAGATCACATTTAAAGTAAAGACTAGAAAGGCATCAGTGCAACAGCATCCTGTTTCTCATCAAACACCAAGCCCTGCATTTTCAAATGCTTTGTGTTACCAGAGGATGTTTAGAAGCATTTAAACGGGGATGGCCTCGCCTTCCATGAGCATCTTTGACATGTTTCTGTTACCTGCTGTTCCTACCTAGTGAAACAAGTCATTTTTCACTGTGGTCGCCAAGCCACAGTGACCTCTCAAGCCCACTGAATCAGAATCCACAGGAGTGGCCAACGAAAACTTAAATTTTTAATAAGTTCCTCTGGCCGATTCTTGGGCAGCTGTCCTTGAACCTCTCTGTGAACTGAGGTGGACGGTTACAGGTTTAGAGTCAATGCACATGAGTAAGGCACTGTGCTGCTGAGTTGCTAGTAGCGGGGGGAGGGAGGGGAGAGAGAGAATTTCACATGAGTTTTCTATGTGTGTTTAAGGAAAGGGGTGGGGAAGTGAACAGAAGATGGCAAGAATGAGTAAGGGGGAAAGGCATTAGTAAGCGCACAGGGTCATTGTAGGAGCAAAAAAACACACCGAGTTCAGTAAGTCTTCAGAATAATAAACTACCGGTAGATGCCAATCTCTGCTAATGGGTTCATCATCCATTTAGTCTCCCAAGCCTTAGAGATACCTGCAACTCTTTTCTTCTCTTTTCTCTTTCCATTCCAAGTGACCATTAGATCTTGTTCATGGATTACATCAGTGACATCTGAATGCTTAGCCAACAGTCTTTCTTCCTCTCTCTCTTTAAAAAAAATTTTTATTTCCATAGGTTTTTGGGGAATAGGTGGTATTTGGTGACATGAATAAGTTCCTTAGTGGTGATTTGTGAGATTTTGGTGCACCTGTCACCCGAGCAGTATACACTGCACCCTATTTGTAGTCTTTTATCCTTCACCCACTTCCCACCCTTTCCCCTTGAGTCCCCAAAGTCTATTGTGTCATTCTTATGCCTTTGCATCCCCATAGCTTAGCTCACTTATGAGTGAGAATATACGGTGTTTGGTTTTCCATTCCTGAGTTACTTCACTTAGAACAGTAGTCTCCAGTCCCATCCAGGTCACTGCGAATGCCATTAATTCATTCTTTTTTATGGCTGAGTAGTATTCCATCATATATATATATATATGAATTAGAACGCAATGAATTCGGTTGGACTCCTGTGGTAGAGGCTTCATTGGTCTTTTGGTCAACAGGCTTTCCTTTCTTTTATTCTCTACCATGACTTGGGAGTGATTATCCTTAAAAAATTTTAAATAAACATACTTCTCTGCTTAGAAAAAAATTTGTTTCCTTTTTTTTTTTTTTTTGAGGCAGGAGTGCAGTGGTACCATAACTTACTGTGGCCTAGAAATCCTGGCCTCAGTGATCCTCCCTCCTTAACCTCCTGAGTGGTTGGGAATACAGGCATGTGATACTGCACCGGACTCATTATTTTTTAATAGAAACAGGGTCTTACTGTACGGTCCAGGCTGACCTCAAACCCCTTTGATGCCATAATCCTATTCCAAGGAGTACCTTCTACTATGGCTTGTTGAAGATCTGAAATGCTAGTTAGAGTTATTCTCTTAAGGCATTGAAGGTCCTCACTTCAAATGCAAACCTCATTAAATCATTAGCGGCTACTAAAACTTTATTTGAATGAGCTCATCCTATCAGCTTTCTCACAGTGATTTCTCTAGAGCTTTTATATCTATGATCCCATCTAAATATGTGCAATAATTTATTTTATAGATGTGGAGATTAAATGTCTAGAAAGGAACAAATTCAGGTATCCAGACTAGTTTTCTGACCCTTATTCTACTATACACACTGCTTTTACTGGCAGGGTCCTAAGGGAAGGATCAGGACAGGTAAGTTTTGATGGAAGGGAGAAAATAAATAGAAAACAAAATAAAAAACACCTTTACATCTTGGAGAATTACCTAAAATATAGCAAGAAGGATCAGAATGAAGGCACTCTCTACTTAGAAAGGGATCATAAAGGTATCTTAAGAAAGATTAATGGAAGGGTCTAGAAGGCCCACTTTGCCAGTGTGGTACCTTGGACACAGCACTGGGCTTTGAATAAGAACATTTGAACTTGGTTATTTTTGGCAATATGACCTTAAGGAAATTGCTTAACTCCTCTGAGCCAAGTTTCCTAAAGTATACAGAAGGAATCATAAACCCTACCTTGTAGAGTTACAGTGAAGATGAGAAAAATGGTATGTAAGTACTCAGAGTTTGGTATCTTCTACTACTATCAGTATTTTGGTATTCTTGCATCATAGGTAGAATTCCTGGTAGTCAAAACTACTAGGTTGACCCACTGTCTGGAGTAGCCAATATGATGGTTTCTTTCATAAAGGCAAGTAGTCAGGATGATTAATTTGTAGGATCATGATTTCAGTTGGATTTAGGTCTCATCCTTGCAGATGTATATTCTTGGCAACTAGTGATGTCTTCTACTTTATTTCATAGTGTATGAATAATGAAGGCCATTACATACTGAAAGCTCAGCAATAATAAATTATTGCTGCCAGAGGTAAGCTGGGAACAGCAGATGTCTCATTTCCCTAGGCAGAAATTCGGACTGAAAATTTAACTGGACCTGTTTCAGTACCTCGATTGCACCACTCTCTATCTTATTCCTCTACATCTTTGAACTTGCTTTTCCCTGGAATGCTCTTCCCCACCCACTCAACTGGGCTGCTCTGTTCATTCTTCAAGTCTCAGTGTAAATGCCACTTCTTCTGGAATACCTTCACTGGCATCTTGGACTGGATAAGACTATTTCTACTCTTTCTGTGAATTTCTCATATCATGATGCTCATCACACCTCATGCTAATTCCTCTTTCTGTTGCCTTTCCCTACAAGATTGTAAGGCCTGTGTGAATAAACACGGTACCTCCCTTATTAATTAACTATATCCTGTGCATCTAGTTTAAGGCCCAGCTAATATATTTGTTAAATGAATGAATGAGGATGTTGACTTGTTCAAATAAAACAATTGGGGTCAACTTATAACAAAATGGAATAGAGTAAAAGAAAAGAATGCAACTGAAATACAATAAGGTGTAGAGAAACAAATGTTTGGGAATGAGAATGGGACGATAGGACAATGGAGAAAGTTAATAAGCAGATGCCTCAAGGCAGGAACAGGCTTGGCATTTCTGAGATACCAGAAGACAGCAAATGTGGTTGGGTGGTAGTGGGCAAAGGGGAGAGTGGTGGGTGATGAGGCCAGAGAGGAAGGCACAGGTCAGATCAAGCAGGGCCTTGTCATCCAGAGAAAGTAGCTTGGATTCTATTCTAGGTTTGGTGAGAAACCATTGGTATGGGGTAGGGGAAGGATGAAGAAACAGGGTGAGTTATTGGTGAAAGAGAATAAAATTTTCATTTCCAACAACAGGAAGCAAATAGATAATTTCTAAAGTGGGTAATTCCAAAGACATGAGAAAAAACATATTACTTTGAAATAATGACATACACACCAGAAAAAGTAACTATAAGAGTTGAAAGTAGGGGCTTGTGAAGATCAGGAATTGGGCTAAGTTAGGAGGGGGACAAATTATGCTATTTTTATAATAAGCTTTAGTACTGTTCAACTTTTAAATTTCTATATGCATGTTTTATTTTCTTAAAAATTAAACACTTATTTTTAAGAAAGAGTAAAGACAAGATAAGATGCTACATGCTCCCCTTCTCTATAGCCAAGCCAGTGAAGCTTGTCTCTGTACTCCCACCTGTGCAAGCATGGAGGGGCTCCAGCAATGTTCACATTGTATTAGCCATTCTTGTGTTGCTACAAATAAATACCTGAGACTAGGAAATTTATAAAGAAAAGAGGTTTAAATGGCTCATGGTTCTGCAGGCTGTACATATATGGCACTGACATTGCTTGGGTTCTGGTGGGGCATCATGCCTCAGGGAGCTTTTTTTAACTCATGGTAGAAGGTAAAGTGGGAGCAGGCATATCACACAGTGAAAGCAGGGGGCAGAGAGAGAGAGAGAGAGAGAGAGAGAGAGAGAGAGAGAGAGAGAGAGAGAGAGAGAAGGGGTTTCTGGGAATGCTACACACTTTTAAACAACCTGATCTCCAGAGAACTCACTATCAGGAAGACAGCACCAAGCCATGAGGGATCTGCCCCAGGATCCAAACACACTCCTATGAGCCCCACCTATCTAGCATTGCGAATTACAAGTCAACATAAGATTTGGGCAGGGACAAATATCCAAACTATATCACATATGGTCATTTGTTTTTTAAAATTTGCAAAGTTAAGATATTTGCATCAAGCTAGATTAGGACTGTTCTTTTTTTCCACTTTCATGCCTCCTCAGGGTGTCATATTTCCTTCTCTTGCTTAAGGGGTCACAGGCATTCTTGGCATCCTGCTAGGGAGAACCTGAGTTGGAGTTACATTTGGTCTGTGTTTAGTGTGGTATATTAATATTTATGTGGTTTGAAGTCACTTCTGCATATTTTTATATTTACTGGCTGTTCTGTAGCTGAGATGGCTTCCAGGAATACTGCCTCTATCCACTGGGCTGACTCACCGGTGTCCCAACACAATATTGAGGGACAGAGCTAATCTGGCAACTGAAATTCTTCCAGGGTGCCTGGCACAGAAACTGTGTGAGAATACTCGAATGTAGTCACTATATAAATGACATGCAAGAAAACTTCAAAGCTCTTCAATCTTATAATTTGTATATGAAATAAACTTAGTAGAGGTGTCCTTAAATTTTGCAACAATCCTATAATTTGTATAACATTACCAATACTGAGTTGTAAAGCTGAAAGGAACTTTTCTAAACTATCAATAAAAATACAAATTTTTATCAGCTGTACTACAAGAGGACTGGATTATTTTTCTATTTCTTCTATATATAATATTATAAAATATTTGAGGTGATTAAAGAAGTGATCAAAACATATGTAGTTAAAAAATGTACAAAAATCTATTGTGGATGCATGCCAAGCAATTAATTAATAAAGATGGCATGCTTTTATTTTGGGTAGATTTTATAATGTTTTATGGTATTAGCTTTTTAAAATTTATACTTTGTCATAATTTCTTGTTTCACATGAGTTAAATATTTACTTTTGTATTTGATTTTGTATAGCTTTGCATTTTTAAGTGAGCTCCCCAGTTTCTATAAGGTTCAGGTCTGTACCACCCCTGATGGACAGCTGTTTGTTTTTCATGTGTAACATGTGGTAGGGATTTGGAAGCTGTGTGGCTGCAGTGTGGGAGATGGTAAGAAATAAGGTTGGGCAGACCAAGAACACTCAGAGAAGATCTTAAAAATACAGGCAAGAGACTTCATTTTTTAAAATTGAGGTGGAATTCATAAACATACAATTGGTCACTAAAGTGCACAAATTAGTGGCATTTAGAACATTCCCAATGTTGTGCAACCACGGCCTCTATCTAGTTCCAAAATATTCTCATCACTCACCAAGGACACCCGTACCCACTGGATAGTCATTCTCTATTCCCAACTCCCCTAGCCTTTGGCAACCACCAACCTACATTCTATCTCTAAGGATTTACCTATTCTGGATATTTCATAGAAATGTAATCCTACAATATATGACATTTTGTGACTGGCTCATTTCACTTAGCATAATGTCTTAGCAGAACGTTTTTGAGGTTCACCCTCTTTATAGCAATATTAGCACTTCATTCCTTTTAAATAATATATTGGAGCAGGTGCAAGCATAAGACTGTGTGTGTGTGTGTGTGTGTCTGCGTATTTGTGTGTGTGTGTGTGTGCATGAGTAGAGCTCATTTGGAAACCATTTTCCAGTCCGGCTTAGTTGAGGAAATGTTTATTGAGTGCCTATCACATGCTGGGTACCAAGCTAGGCACTCTTCTGGTTTCTTGGTAGCCATGGTTATTGGATGAGAAAGAATGAATCTGAGGGCTCTTACTTACATTCATGAACCCCACAACCACGAGCTCAGCCTCACAACCCACCTCAAATCTGTACATGATTTTTGTCCCAGGAACTTTTGTCATCTCTTTACCAATATTCCAGGAGGAGATAGAGATGGGTGAGGGAGGGAGGTAAGATTTACATCAGGATAACTTCCCAGGATTTAATTGACATAGAAAAAAAGGCAATGAAAATAAGAATTTCTCAACAGCCTTTGAGATTCCCGGCTACTCACTGCCAGAATGTCTCCCTGTTGGAGGGACAGAGAAGCAGCCCAGGTGGGCAATCACACAGCAAGGCACCAAGCTCTTGTCCTTTCCTCGTATTAATCTTTATGACATTTGGAAGCGAGCTTGGGATTTGCTGAGGCAGTGAAAGAATACATTAATGTATGTATGGAAAGCACTGACTAGTGTCTATTGATTCATTAATATTATTTTCATTTGCTCTTGGACTTTTCTTTCATTTACCTTTCCCTGAGCATCATCAGGGAGGCATCTCTGAAGGCTGGTGGCCAATGGAAATCAGAATCCAATAAGAACTCTGACCTTCCAGGCTCTGCTTGCATCTGCTTTTGTCGGCTGGGCTTCCCCATGGCAGAGAAATAACCAATTAACTAAACAGCCAGCCACTGTGTGTTGAGCCCTTACTGCGAGTTGAGTCCTGTGCTTGGCGGTAGCACTGCTTTGTTCATTTAAGCCTCACAACTACTTCAAGAGGAAGGGCTTATTATCATCTCCATTAAAGACAGGGAAATTGAGACTCAGAAAAGGCAGTGAGCTTCTAAGAGCTCACAGTTGGTAAGTGACAGAGCTGGAATTCAAAGCCAAAGCAACTTCCCTGCAAATGTGCTGTTCTTGATAAACATCCTAGCTAGGGAATAGAGCCTACTCTTTCTGTTCAGAACTGCCAAGGGTTAAAAGAAAACAGTCTTTTGATTTTTGACCTTCTCAGACCCCAAGTTATGACTGCGTTCTGTATGCGAGAAAGCTTTTAATTTTTTCTTTTAAATTTTGGAAGCATTTCTCCATAGAAGTAACAATAAAGTTTGGATTTAAAAGTCAATTAATGCATTGAGACAAGAAACTCTAACATACAGCTGGAGAGAGAGAAAGCTTGCCAGGCGAGGCATTCAGCTTGGAAGTAATTGTGTATTTTACTTGGCTTTGGCTTTCTGGAATGAGATCTTTGAAAAACGGCCTTTTAATTTTACATCACTTCAAACCAGTGGCATGGACTAGGTCTTTGTGTCAGCTGTGGGTCGGGGCCGGGGGGACGACGTTGATCTTAACAGAGAATGGAGAACTGATGAGCTATAAATTCTTCCAATCAGCACCCCGTGTTGGCTTTTCTTTCTCGGAGCTCCAGATGAGGGTTTCCCTCCCTTGACTACTCACTCACAACAGGCTGCAGCCAGCAGGGCCCTCGAGAGGTTCTGGAGGCACACGAGCCACACCTGGGAGGCAGCACCACCTCTTCATACTGGGAAAACATCTTACCCTTCATGTTCTCTCAGATACTGCCCTTCTATCCTGTAGCAGGCAAGTTCTGCAATGAGAACTTTTACCAGATACCCTGCCCTCCTAGGGCAACATCACACAGCAGATCTACGAAGCCACGGTGGGCATTCTGGCTCCTCTTAAACTGTGCACAGACTCTCGACCCCCAAAAGTTTGGGAGTATGTGTAAACTTGCGTGGTTGTCAAAACTGACTCCCAGTAACTCTGTTTTGCAGTTTTCATCTCTCCTGCCATATTTTCTTCCCTGCCTGCTTTCAGGCGTCCCACATCCTTGTACTTGGCTCTCTTATTTGCTTGTATATTACACGTATAAATGCTGTTTTCCTTACCAAAATATATTCCGCAGAAAATTCTTCACTCAAGTTGAAATAGATCAAGTTTAAACCAAGTATGTCAAACAAGTTCTGTAATCTGGACTGTGCTGAACCTGTTGGCCTTGGCTTTAATATAATCCACCTCATACTCAGGACAGTTTGAACTGGACACCAAGAGAGTCTTTATCTTAACCCTCTCACCTCAGGGCCTTTGCATGTGTTATCCCCACTGCCTAGAACTATTTTTCTTTTCTTTTTTTTGAGATGGAGTCTCACACTGTGGTCCAGGCTGGAGTGGAGCGGTGTGATCTTGGCTCACTGCAACCTCCGCCTCCCGTGTTCAAGCGATTCTCCTGCCTCAACCTCCCAAGTAGCTGGGATTACAGGTGCCCACTACCATGGTTGGCTAATTTTTGTATTTTTAGTAGAGACGAGGTTTCGCCATGTTGGCCAGGCTGGTCTTGAACTCCTGACCTCAGATGATCCACCCACCTCAACCTCCCAAAGTGCTGGGGTTACAGGCATGATACACCACGCCCGGCCACCTAGAACTATTTTTCTAGCCCTCCTTCAACTTTTGCAGCTACCGCTGTGTAGTCTTCAGTGTCAGCTTAATGTCCTTTCCTCAGGCAAAACTTGTTCTGAGCCCCCAGCACTAGGCTGGGGGCCCCCTCATTGCACTCTGCTCCCCCCACTCGGCATTTCCTGTTTTCTTGTAAGTCTCTCTCACTAAACTGTGAGCTCCTAGGGAGCAGGGATTGGATCCCTTGCGCCTAACATAGTCACCCATTAAATATTTTTGAATGAGTGAAAAATGAATGATGTCTAAGTGACCACTATGCAGTTTGTTTCTTTTGCAAATCTGAACTTCAACAGGATCAACTCTAAGGTGACCTTGAGATTAATAAAGAAAATTTAGTTTTTTCTCATTGGCATTCAACTCCTCTCTGTGTCTTGCTTCTTGGAGAGGTGATGGCTTCTGAGATGAAATCCTAGCAAAGGAACACTCCAGGGCCCATAGGCCCCAGAATGTACTTAGCTTCAAAAAGGTCAAGTTAGACGCAACTGACCAGATCAAGAAAATTGATGCAAAACTTTGTGATGGAGAGCGATAACTCAGTAAAGAAGTTTTGAAGGGTATGCAGGATACAAATAGACCTCTCTGTTGCATTTGCGACTACATAGCTGGGCAGTGGACATCAGGATCCCTGAGAAATTGGCTGTAGGAAAACTAAATGTGTCTACTACAGAGTAAGAGGAGCTGTGAGGCTCTGCTTCTTAATGGCCTTTTCTGCCTTGCCGGTCTCACAGGGGTATGTTTGCTTGAGAGAAGCTGGGCCAGCGGAAAGCCCTAATTGCAAGGGGGTTTGGAAAATATAGTTTTTAGCTTTCTAGCCTAGTGCATGGGAAGGTATCCTACACAGGGGCTGGAGGACTGAGTGAGCCAGTTTGTAATCTCTGTTCTAATATGAGATGAAAGTCCAACAAGGGATGAGAAATTTAGCATAATTACCTTTAAGCCACCCTAACATCATATTCACAAAATAATTATTATTCAGTGTGATTCTATTTTAATTAGAGAGAAAACAAAAACAAAAGACTATATATGTGTATGTAAGTCTGAATCATATTGACAAAAGTGTGGGTGTTTATGCATCAGGGCTGGGTGCATTGTAAAGACTGGTCTGAGTTTGAGATTGACGAACACAACGACCAGAGTCCTTTTACTTCATTGTATTCCAGACAGCATACCAGTGGTCCAAGAGCCAGGACATGTGACGGTGTAAGAGGATGTGGCTTCTAGGGACCACCTTAGTTCCTCAGCAGAGTGAGGGATCAACCACACCACAGGATCTCAGGCACTTAGTGCCTTCATCCTTTAAAGATGGGGAGAAGATTGGGGACAGGGTAACCCAATGTCAGGTGGACCTAATGGTCCGGTTCATAATTTGTTGCTACATCATAGTTATATAACCAAAAGGCTTTTTATTTCTTTCTTTTATTGTCCTCTCAGGCATCCTTGAGTGTTCAGTACAGCAGGCCTAGCCATGACCTTTTACTGAAAACAGTGTCCTCAAGCAGGTGGGATGCGAGGGAAGGAGGGAGAGACTGTTATTGTCCAGTTGGATATCACAGTTGAAGTTTTCAAACTACTTAGAATAATATCCGTATAATTATAGAATGTCCATGCTTAACTTTCCTATGTGATATATTTTGAAGTAACCAGTGATAGAATATTTCAACAAAAACAAAAACCTAGTGGACCGTAAAAAAGTTCTAGGGCAAATGAACAAAACCCACGTATCAGGATCACTAGTTTGGATGGGGTGAGGGGTGGAGGAGAAACTACAAGGTCACTGGGTATGTGAAATGTAACATTTTCCACTCATGGAAAGGGTCAGTGATGGCAGAAGCTAGCCTGGGAAGGGGAGGACATTCTGGGATGACTCCCCAAAATGAGGAGTCACTCATTTTGACTCCTCCCCTTTTAAGGCGACGTGGTGTGGCAGCTGAGAGCAAGGGTTCTTTAGATCCTGGCTTCATCACTGACCAGCTTTTAAGATCTGAAAATTTACTCAGCCTCTCTTGCCTTAGTTCCCTTATCTTTAATGTTGGGTGATAATAACAATAGCACTTCCTTTAAAGGGTCATGATGAGGATTAGATGGGGTAATTTGTGTAAAAATGCTAAGCCCCAAACCTTTTACACATGAAACGCCCCATGAATGCCAGATGTAATTGCTATTATATTAAGGCCCTTGGAATGGAAAAAACCTTGTGGCCAGGGTCAGGGGCATGATACAGTGGTCTGGTCTTTAATACTCATGCTCTTTAAGGAGACATATGAGATACAGGAAGAGAGAAAACAGATACCTAAAACTTATTAGACCAAACTGAAGAAACACACCAAAAAAAGTTGTGATGGCTAAAGAACATTCTCCAAGGACCATCTTTTGAAGAAACTTAATCAATTGTTCAATCATCTCTTCCAAATGGATTTGAGGCATCTTAAGACAGAGGACATTTGTACTATGAAGTGAATAAAACAGAAATCTGACATTAAGACAAAGGAAGGATGTAAGTTGCCAACTGAAACAGCTGTGATGACATACCAAGATGATATCAGACAATGTCTAAAGACAAATGGAATGCCTTACCCATTTTCAATTGTGTTTTTATGGATTGCAGGTGTAGTGCAAAAAGGGTGAAGAAGGTTGACAGCAGAGACAACTATGTTTTGCCCATAGCTAAAAAAAGCAGGAAAAGTTAGTAGGGAAGGGGGTAGTTGAAGAAGTGCAGGGCATATTAGTAAACTGGGTGATGCTGGTGTGACAGTGATTTTAAATGTAATGATTTTAGCTAAATATATTGTAATAAAACTCTCTGTTTAAGAGAAGTTAAGGTGTTAACAGGATGAAGCCTCCTCACCCTGGTTTATTATCTATCTAACTATCTGTCTATCTATCTATCATCTACCTACCTATCTGTCTAATCTCTAGTCTCTGGGTAAAATAGAGAATACACAGAAGGACTAGACAGCATACACACCAAAACAAGCTTGTGGTTCCTTGTTAAGTCTTTGGGAGCCAGCCTTTCTGAGGTCAGTGGATGAACTCTGTTTTGATTGAGTTATTTTTCACTCAAATAAGCAATGCTTCCTGCCTTTCATCAGCTCCCTCCTATAATGGGCATGATTAACAAAAGTTTGATGACTGATAAAATAAATATATTTGGTTGAACAATGAACCCTTCCATGATTAATCCCCTTCCATGGCTTTCCCTTCAGACTCTACACAATTGCCACCTCAGCATGGCTTGTTGAAAAATATCTGAAACTCATCTTTTGAAGTTGCCTTCAAACAGTCTGTTGGTTGGATCTGATGGTTTCTGGGGTGTCAGATGTCTTTCCTTTCATGGTCTGTTTCAATCTGCGGATCAGCCAGAAGTTATGAGGTGACAATTCAGGTGAAATGGAGGATTGAAGTATGATATGAACATTTGTATTTGCCAGAGATCATAAGATGATGAATGACATGGTCAAGTTTTATGCTGTTCAAAATTATTGCTAAGATGAATAAAGCTATTGATGGACCAGAGTCAATCAGTCAGGAGCTGATGTATTCTTGAGGGACTTTCCCTGGAATGAACCCTGTCCACTGAGGTTCTCTCTTACTCTGTGATTATTAACCATAAGCTCATTCACTGAACTTTTCAGGAGGGACGCTTAAGAAGTCATCGCCCTGGGTCAATCTGGGCTAAGTCTTATTACCATATTTCTCATTTCTTAAGCACAGATGACTGTATATGCACATGTTCCTAGAATTAACCTGAGCCCTTTTCTTGTTCCTCTTTCCTCTGTTGGAGCTCTGTCACATCAAGCCCAGATGCCGTTTAGGGCTATGTTGTCCCTTGGAGATTTAGTTGAAATTGATTCAAACCCCGCTTTTATGGTTGGTAACAATCTGAAACCTTCTCCATAATTTCTCTGACTTCCTGGATTTTATTTTCTCTTAGTTTGTCTTCAATATCTTGCTTTTCTCTGCATTGTTACTTTTTTCTGTTCTATATTGAATAGAATTTACCCATATGTTGTATGTATTGTACATTTGTTCTGTGTACAATTTCTACGTATTGGATGGAATTCTATGTCAGATGACAAACTCTGCCCATCATCATTTTCCATAAGAAATACATTCACACCAACCATTTTATGTAGTTTTGTTGGATATATTTTATTCTAAATATTTGGATAAAGGCTATGTGTAGATTCTGCATGTGTATCCTTGGGAGAAGTTCACTGCCTGCAGCACAGCCCTTGACCATGTGGATCACGCTGACTCTGTCTGCAATTCTGCATGATGCAGCTCCTTCATCCCTTATGGCCCTTTCTACTTCATAGCCTTCTAGAGCCATATGTTAGGTAATATTAAACTACCTCCAAATTTGTATGGCTCAGACACAATAGAAAGTGTTTTTGTTTCCCCCCCACCTCGATTTAAGGTCCAAAATGATATTTCTGATCAGGGGATGCCCTCTCTTACCCTGACTCCTGCCCTCCTATCACCCCTGGTTCAATTGCTGATTCAGCCTCTCAAGTTCCTTCCATCTCCTGGCTCAGCCATTTTCAACATGTGACTTCCAAGGTCATCATGCCTATCTGCATCCTGCTGGTGGCAGGGAAAAATGACTCTGGAAATGTTGCACATTGATCCATTCATGTTATATTGGTTAGAAGTCGGTCAAATGGCTGCCACAGGGGAACTGGGCAGTGTGGTCTGGCTTGCTTCCCCAGAAACAAAGTGTGGTAGGCAGGCTTCAGGATGGTCCCAGTGATGTTTCTCTTTGGGTATTTATGCCCTCGTGTGATCCCCTCTCATTGATTGTTGGTGGTGCCAGTGATTTACTTCTACTGAACAGAATATGGTAAAGGTCTTGGGTGTTATTTCTGTGACTAAGTTAAAAAAGACAGTGACTTGTGTTTTGCTGGCAAATTCTCACTCTTGCTTACTCTTGTTTGCTTTGAGAAAGCAGGCTATGATATTGCAGAGGCCCAAGTGACAAAAAGCTGGGAGTGGCTTCTGGCTAACAGTCAGCTGAAAACTGAGGCTGCCAATTCAACAGCCCAGGAGGAACTGAATCCTGCCTATATATAATTACTGAATAAGTTTGAAAGTAGATGCTTCCCAGGCGAATCTTCAGATGACTCTGCCCAGTGGACACTTTCGCTGCAGTTTGTGAGAGGCCCTGAAGCAGATGACATTCTTGGCCCACAGACAATGCGTGATGATGAATGTGTACTGGTTTAAGCTGCTATGTTTTGGGGGTAAATTAATATTCAGTGATCAATAACTAACACAGAGAGGAACCTAGATTGGGAAGAGCTTGTCAGGTCCTGCCTCGAAGGCTTATCTCATGAGAGACAGACTCTTTAGGCTTCTCTGCTCCCTCTGATACCCCTAGACTGTTGGTGAATGCATATGCAATGTAGCTTGACCACCCAGCATGAAGCTTTCAGTACCAACTGCATTAGTATCCCATTGCTGCTGTAACACATTTCTATTAATACAAACTTAGTGACTTAAAACAACAGTTCTTTTACAGCTTTTGAGGTTGGAAGTCCAAAATGAGTCTCATGGAGCTGAAGTCGAGGTGTTGGAAGGGCGGTGTTCTATCTAGAGGTTCTAAGGCAGAATCCACTTTCTTGCTTTTTTCAACTTCTTAAGGTCACTTGCATTCCTTGGCTGGTGACCCTTTCTCCGTCTTCAAAGCCAGCAATAGTATACTTTCAAATCTCTCATTCCTCTTCCTCCCTCATTTACTTATAAGGGCCCTTCTGTTTACATTGGACCCAGGTAGATAATCCAGGATAATCACTTTATGTAAGATTCTCAATCACAGCTGCAAATACCTTTTGCCACGTAAAGTAGCATATTTACAGGATCTGGGGATTACAACATGGACATCTGCGTGTGTTTATATGTGTGTGTGATTATTTTCTCTACTATTCCAAAATAGGATTTTTTTTTCCTGATTTCCTCTTATTTAATAAGCCACTGCACGGACAACCTAAGAGGCATCAACTCTGGGACAGACCATGTAAAACTGGGGACATTTGGCTTTTATGTCCTGGATCTATTAGGTCTGTGCTCATTGCCCTTCCCTCAAACCTTCGTTCTCACCTATTTTCAGGTTAATCTACCTCTTTTATTGGGAAGTTTTATGGTTAGGGGTAGTAAGAAATGGACAGAGCTTCTAGCACTAGAAGCAAGATAGAGGGTGATAAGGACTTGACAAATAGAGCAGCCGAGGTTTCAAAAATGGAACAACTTGTCCAAGCCAGGGAGTGGTCGAGCTGAATTTGAATCCTTCTCCTTGGCTCCAAAGCTCCTGTTTCTTTTACCAACTGAGGCATTCAATGTTAAGGAAGAAAAAGAAAACTGATACTTAAGCAGAGATTAAAGCTCTAATCTGATATCAGACTATTGAAAAATGGCAAAGGGAGAAATAGGAAGACATTCAAACTGACTAGCTAAAAATGGTAAACTTTTGGATCAGTAATTTTCCACTTTTAATTCGAACAAACAGATTTAACTATGAAAATAAGAAACAGAAAACAAATCAATATCAAACACATTCAAAATTTCTAAAGGAAGACAGGTAATATTTCTCTCTTATAGCAGGTTTTTTCAAATTTCAACTCCTCTTTTGATTAACATAAACACATTACACTCCATAACAACTCTGATATATTTCCTTCACCTACTTGAGAATCATGGCATCCTCTGTATATTTCCAACAATCAAAAAGACATTGTCACATTTTATATTGTGTGCTTTGTATGTTTTATGGAAATATACTTTTTTTAACTGTAAAATTCCACCATAATTTTTGGACATGTTTATTTCAAGCTATTCAGTAGAGAATCCTGCCCTCCCACAGCTGGGGTGTGTGTTTCTGCACGAATCAACCATGGTACAGTGTGGAAGTGCTGTGCTTGGCTCAAGTGTAAATATTTTGAGGGTTGATATCGCTTGCTCTCCGGAAAATATGATTTACTGCTTCTGGAGTAAAAGCAAAATTAATAAATGATATAGCACGCAAACTCGTCTTGGCCTGGTACTTCTTAGCAGTGCTTTAGTGAGTTACATTTGAATGAATGAGAAACATATGGATAAAATGTCCCTCGTGGCTACTCCTGGATTCAGAGATGGAAGGGGGATGTGCTTAACCAAATACACCATATTTTTCTGAACACCATGTTTGAGAACATACTTGGATCTATTTCCTGGAGCCAGGGGAAGACTGGTTTTTCTCCTCTGTCCCTAAAAGTGCATATTGGTAAGGCTGGTGGAAGCCCCTGCTGTGTCTACGTCTTTGGCCAGGGGTGGGGATCAGGGTGGGGAGACTAGAACTGGACAGCAATGGGATTCTCAAGGCATGAAAGGAGTGAGCGCTGAGTTATAATTACAGTTTATTTCTTCCTTTAATATAGAATTGTACTTAAGCAACTGTTCTGGGACCATGAATATCCAAGAAACCAAAGGGATAGAGGGACTTTCTCAGAACCAGAAGACAATAAGAGAATTTGTGTAAGTGGGTTCTCATCAGATGGAGTAGTTGACCAGTTGGTTCTTTCATAGTTGGGACTCTGGATGCCAGGCCCATGAGTCCCAGTCTTACTGTTTTAATGATAAAGGAAGGTCCTCAAGACTCTTTTCATCAACCAGAGTAGATATTAAGGCTGCTTTCCACACAACTCTCTCCTTTACACCTTAGCTACTTAACCAGCTACTCAAGGCAGGTGCTATTACCTGGCTTCGACAGATAAAGAAATTGCAGCTCAGAGTAGAAAAATGATCCACCCAGGGTTGCCAACTAGTCGATTGCAGACCTAGGCCCCAGAACTATTCCATCTGAGCCCTGATTCCCAGACAGTAACACAGTTGGCTCGGCTTAGCACTCAAGACGCTGTGAGTCAACCAGCATGAAGCATCCCTGCTTTCATCTCCTTTCTCCCCTGAGCTCAGGGAGTAGGGCTTTCCTCCTCAGACAGTCACACTGGTCGTTTCCTCTTCCCTCTCTTTCCTGGTTGGTGAGTCATCTAATAATAACAGTCTTAGTGAATAGGCTAGTGTTTACAACCTGCTTTATTCCAGCAGAACATATTTCAGGGTGAAAATTCCATACAAACAAGCAAACCATTGGTACCTGGCTTAGATCTAGAGTCCTCGCGGAAGATCACTGGCATTCATCTGACATTTATGCTCAGTTTCTACCTGTTTTTCTTTTCTCCAGCTGACTGTGTGCATCTTTATTGACTCAAAAAGATCCGTTTTGTGGGGGTGAAGATGCAATTCTGCAGTTTCAGGTTTAAACAACTCTGCAGAACCTCAGGGCTGGTCACTTGCTTCTCCAGCTCGGCTTCCGGCCAGAGCCTGCAGACCCCTTACCCTGCATTAAAGCACTACGGATAGGCCTAGACCCTTTGGTCTCATCTCTTAGTTTCATCACAGTCATTATCTCTTGTTTGTTTTCTGTGAGTCTTGGCCTTCACTTTTGTTCTGGCTTCTCTCTAACCTGTGAATGAGCCTCTGTCCTCTCTTTTCTCGGGTGGTCACACTCCCTGGCCTTCACTCACTGCTAGTCACCTCTGTAATTACGTGGGCTTGGGTTTCTCATTTTCTTCCTCTATAAGTGGGCACAGCATACAGTATTGTGGGGAATGAAATGAGCTAACATTAAAATTATCTGTCACGTAGTAGTCATTGGATTGATAGAATTTTTTTTTTTTTTTTGCTTTGCCACTACAGAAAGTTGAAGTTAAGAAGTTGAGTGACTAGCATAGGATATGGTAGGGCAGGGGTCCTCAATGATGGGCAATTCCCCCCACCCAGGAGATATTTGGCAATGCCAAGAGACATTTTTGGTTGTTGCAATTGGAGGGAAGGTACTGTTGGGTATCTAGTGGGTAGAGACCAGGGATGCTGCTAAGTATCCTACAATACTCAGGACAACTCCATACAACAAACAGTCATCTGACCACACGTGTCAATACTGGGCAAGTTTCAAGTCCCTACTATAGATGATCAACTGTATATTTTGGGCTCCGAGGCATATATGACTACTGCTCTGACCTTGTAATATTAACATCTATATATATATCAACAACAAAATCAACATTGATATCAATATCAATATTAATGCACTATAAAAAATTTTATTAAATACTTATTATTTGCCATGAAAATACATTAATGGGTAAATCATCATAATAAAATATTTTACATAGCTACTTTTATTTATTTTTTTAATATGGAGTAGAAACAGGCTCATAAAGGTTAGGCGACTATCCTAAGTCATAAATAGTGGAGTATGAACCCCTGTCTAACTGAAGCCCTTAAATATTACTCTGTTCTACCTTTC
Source organism: Macaca nemestrina (assembly GCF_043159975.1). Classification (NCBI taxonomy): domain Eukaryota; kingdom Metazoa; phylum Chordata; class Mammalia; order Primates; family Cercopithecidae; genus Macaca; species Macaca nemestrina. Next base: position 22,742,575 of record NC_092132.1, read on the forward strand.
ACTGTATTATATTGTCTCTCAATTTTCGATGTGAGTAGAAAGAAGTTTGGGACAAAGCGATTGGCAGGAGGCTGTCTAGGACTTCCGAGGAGCATGTTAGAAGTACCAGCTGCTGGCTGGGCACAGTGGCTCATGCCTGTAACTTCAGCACTTTGGGGGGTCAACGCAGGCAGATCGCCTGAGCTCAGTAGTTTGAGACCAGCCTGGCCAACATGGTGAAATCCTGTCTCTACTAAAATACAAAATATTAGCTGGGTGTGGTGGCGTGCACCTGTAATCTCAGCTATTCCGGGAGCTGAGGTGGGAGAATTGCTGGAACCTGGGAGGCAGAGGATGCAGTGAGCCAAGATTGTGCCACTGCACTCCAGTCTGGGCTACAGAGTGAGACTCTGTCTCAAAAGCAAACAAACAAAAACAGAAACAAACAAAAAAAGACGTACCAGCTGCTATGTGATTTGGAGAATCAGCGTAATCAAACCGTCTCTCAATTAGTGGTGAATTCTGGCCTCTTCTAAAGGATTTCACCCTTCTCAAGGGCTGTTGGGGACTCTGATGTGGGAGTGAGTTGGAGATTCCCGAGTTGCTGTATTAAATTCGACAAGGGGGTGTTTCTCTGGACAGCTACTGTCAGGGGTCAAGAAGGAATGGAGGAAGGGTAGAAACCGCTGAGACAGAACAAAGCCTGTTATTAACAGATTCTCTCTTTTTTTCTGGTAAGGGTGATAGTTCTATGAGGCTCCTATGTAGGCATGAACATAGTGGTGGGAAGCACAGAACTTTGGACTCCTTAATTAAAAGGAGATGGAGGTGGGGGATAGGGCACAGATAGTTCCTTCCCAGAAGTTGCTGACTCTCTAACGAGGCATTTACGAGAAGGGAAATCTTCCTGCTTGCAGTTTTTCATGGGAGGACTTCCGTGGCAAAGGAGTCACATATGGAGCAGTGGCCTCTGTTCATTGTGCAAAAGCCTCTGACCATCTGGACCACCCAGGGGCTAGAGTTTTCCTACGGAGGGCAGGATAAGGAGAAGGGATTGACACCTCGGCCCCAAGGTAATTACCAGATGGCAAAGTGCTTGTTTTCACTGGATGATTCAGAGCAACCGAGTCACCCCAGGAAAGCCAATCTGATTTCATCCTCGGAATCAAGCTTTTCCCCTTCTAAGATGTGTTCTTCTCTTTCCCGTTGACTGGCAGCCGTGAAGCCTGCCTCTTAGGAGCTGAGAGAGTGTTGTCTGGTTCAGACACTGACAATGTGGGTCAGCATTTGCTCCCTCCCTAGTGTGGCCAGGAATTCTGAGGTCCAGTGTGCCTGTACCCACTGAAGGAGAAGCCCTCCAAGTGCGAGAAGTGAGTGAGGTGAGGTGTGCAGGGGAGCTCAGCTTTGCCACGCACCAGCTGTGTGATTGAGGGTGTCACTCAGGTTCTCAGAACTTTACAAAATGGCAATGAAAATTCCTCCTTATTGTCTTAAATGAAATATCATCTATGAAGTGCCTGTCTCATGGTGGACTCTCAAATAATGGATGTGAATTCCACTTCTGTTAGAATGCTCCTCTGACCTTGTTGAGAACCCTCCAGGCATTTCGCTGGGAAACTTCAAACACAAATCATATTAGAACACAGGTGTTCCTAAAAAGGAATGAACCTATTTATTAGTATATCAAAATAGGTGTGTGTGCACTCCTGCATGCAATGACCACCCTTCCTGTGCTCCAGGTCCCCACTCCTCTTCTGCCTCATACTCTGCTGCTCTTTTGCTTACACCACTGCCCTGCAGGCCTAAATTGGATTAAATGAGAAACTATAGCAATCCCTTGCTTATAGCAGGCTGCCAGTAAGCACAAGTTCTTTTTAACTTTTCATATGCTTCCCTTAAAAGGTTTGTTTCGCTTAGTCTTAGAAACTCTGCCATTCCTGTTCCTTTATATAAAAAATAAGAAAACAAGGCATAGATGGACCTAGGTATAGGGCAGTTTTATTGCAAAAAGCAGATGGACACTGGTTTATTCTCCTTCCTGCCCCCACGCACGCACCAATTCCCAACAGTGGAGTTTTCAGAACAGCAGAGGGCACCAAAGCACAGAGGACCGGAGTCAAGGGTGTCCAGCGCTTAATCTAGTTCTGTCTGTGGGATCCAGGTGGGCCCTGAAGCCAGCTGCCTTGGACGCAATCCTTTGCTATTTTCCCTTTTAGTACGTAACCTGATGGGTAAATCATTCTGGGGGAAGAGTGGCAGACAAAGATAGAGAGAGGTGTGAATCCCGATTGTGTCAGTTTCCTGATCTGTGAATAGGAGACAAAAACTACCATTTATGGAGTGCTTATTATATGCTGGGTACTGTTCTAGGCTCTTTATGTGGATAAATTCATTTAATGGTTGTGGAGATCTACGAAGCAGTCATTGTTATCCCAATTTGATAGATAAAGGAACTGAGACAGACGGATGCCTGACGCTGGGATAATAACAGGGTTGTTGTGAGGATTAAAGACAAAGAGAGTGTAATTATTTGGGGAATTATAAATTTGATAAAAAGGAGCTGTTACTTATCTATCAATTATAGTTGTTTGATAAATAGAATCTGTCACTGTAGAACTTGATGTTAGAGTTTGTTGCTGTTTAATTGGAAACAGCCAGCCAACTTCTTGACCCTGACGTGCCCTGCATTAGAGACACAGGACATACTGCTCTGAATGTTTGAAGAGGACCTCACAGATACAGGTATTGTATTAAGCAAAGGGTTGAATTTTTCTTTTCCCTTTTAGTCTCACTTTTCTGCTTTTTCTCTGTTTCTATCTGACACGGTTTGGCTCTGTGTCCCTACCCAAATCTCCTCTTGCATTGTAACCCCCACATGTTGAGGGGGAGACCTGGTGGGAGGTGATTGGATCATGGGAGCCTCTTCCACCTATGCTGTTCTTGTGACAATGAGTGTGTTCTCATGAGATCTGATGGTTTAAATGTGTTTGGCAGCTTCCCCCTCGCTCACTCTCTCCTGAGGTCTTGTGAAGAAGGTGCTTGCTTCCCCTTTGTCTTCTGCCATGATCGTAAGCTTCTTGAGGCCTCCCTAGCCATGTGGAACTGTGAGTCAATGAAACTTTTTTTGTTTATAAATTACCCAGTCTCAGGTAGTTCTTTACAGCAGTGCAATGGACTAATACACTATCCAAAGGCAGATGTGTGGAATCTAATGGAATGAGAGCCCATGCAGGGCTGTTGGGAGAAAGATATCGAGACGTCCTCATTCTCCCTCCCTATGTCCCTTGTGTTCATGGTACTCATTGAGCTTTGTCCTCAGGCTGGAGTGTGAGGCTCAGCCATGGCGTGGAAGCAGAGCTCAGCGACTATGCTGTCCAGTGAATTGGGCCTGTGACCCTGGACTCCTCAAAACTGTGCTTGCTTATTCATTTGGCAAACATTTATTCAAGCACATTCACTGTTATGCCAGACATGTTGGTAGCTGGAGAGTAAATTATTGAAATAATTTTTTTCTAGCATTAAAGAACTCACAGTTTTGTGGGAGAAAGGCATAGTGAGTAAGAAATTAAATTAGGGTGCTGGGAGTTGAACAATGAGAACACATGGACACAGGGAGGGGAACATCACACACTGGGGCCTGTTGGGGGGTGGGAGGCTAGGGGAGGGATAGCATTAGGAGAAATACCTAATGTAGATGGCAGGTTGATGGGTGCAGCAAACCACCATGGCACGTGTATACCTATGTAACAAACCTGCAAGTTCTCCATATATGTCCCAGAACTTGAAGTATAATAGAGAAAAAGAAAAAAAAGAAATTAGGGTGTTAGGGAAATTAAGGAAATTAGGATACTATTCTGACTGCAGTAAGAATGCGCACATGAAGCCACTCCAGAGGTAGAAGTGGAGTAGCTAGAGAGGACTTCCTGCAGGAGGAGGTAATGCCTGAGCTGAGTCTCACAAGAATGAGTGGCAGCAAACTGATTTTAGTCAATTAATCTTGAAAACGGGTGGAGAAATAAGGTTAGTGGTATTGCCTAGGGTCCATCAAATGCTTCACTTATATTTAAAAATACGTTTTAAAAATGGAAAGTGTATACTTTTATATTTAAAAATATGACTTTAACACCATTAAAGAAAAAATGAAGCTCCCATAACTCGACCTCTCTGATTTAAACCTTTGATGCTGCTGCTGATGATGTTTTTGTGCACTGTCACGGGTTGTCATGCAACTTCATACAAATTTTACATAATTGTAAGCCCAGGGCTTACTGCATTTTGCACTTTTTTTTCTTTTTTTTGAGATGGAGTCTTGCTGTGTCACCCAGCCTGGAGTGCAGTGGCGCTATCTCGGCTGTCTGCAACCTCAGCCCCCTGGGTTTAAGCAATTCTCCTGCCTTAGCCTCCAGAGTATCTGGGATTACAGGTGTGCACCCCCACGCCCGGCTAATTTTTGTATTTTTAGTAGTGATGGAGTTTCACAATGTTGGCCAGGCTGATCTCAAACTCCTGACCTCATGATCTGCCCGCCTCGGCCTCCCAAAGTGCTGGGATTACAGGCATGAACCAACGTGCCCAGCTGCACTTTTAAAATTTAATATTTTGACATGTTAAACACAGCATAGTGAGTAAGGTCGTGGGCTCTAAATTAATCAGTCCTGGCAGAGTTTCTTGACTGTGCTGCTTATAAGCCCATGGAACCTGCGCGCATTACATAGCTTCTTCATGCCTCAGTTTCCACACCTGTAAAATAGAGTTAATAGTAACTACCTTACAGAGTCATAAAAATGGAATGACTGAATATATGTAGAGAGTGACTTTCAACCGGGAGTGATATTGCCTTGTAGAGGACATTTAGCAATGTCAGGAGACAGTTTTAGTTGTCATAGCTGCAGGAAAGGTTCTATTAGCATCTAGTGGGCGGAGGCCAGGGATGCTACCAAATGTTCCAAAATGCACAGGGCTTCACAAAAAAAGAATTATCTGGCTGAAAAGGTCAGTCGTGTCCAGGCTGAGAAATCCTGCTACAGATGATGAGAACAGTGTCTGGCACACACGAAGCATCTGTTCAATTTCATTGGTATTTCCTAAAACTTCCAAAATCTATGACCTGACATTCAAGGATAGGTGTAAACAAAGCTAACCTTTCTACTTTTCTCTCCTGCTTCTCCTTTACTCAAACCACAAACTCTAGCCAGATGGGTCCATCCACTTGCTGTCTCATATGTCATGCCCGTTCCCGTGTATGGGTCTCTGTCCCTCTACTGAGAGTTCCTCTCCTAAGCACGGCAATTCCCATACCTCCTTTCAGATCCAGCTTCTCTATGGAAGCCGCCGAGTGATTACTCATGCCTGGAAACCCTTTGTACAAAACACTCCAATGACAGTTACTTACATCTCCCTCTGCATGCAGGTTTTGTTCTCCTATGAAATCCTGGGCCACCCCAGAGGAATTTTCTCAGGGCCAGGCACTGTGCTAGTCCCTGAGTACAAACATTTAACAAGGTGCTGTTCTATCTGCTAGGCGTGCACTGTGTGGCTTACTTAATCTAGTATACAGTAGGAGCTCATTAAACACATGAAGGAGGTCATGAGGCCTAATGGAATGAATTTTGGAGTCCAGCACACTGGGAAGGGTTAAATCTAAACTCTGATCTTACTGGCTGTGTCACCCATTCAAATGACTCATCATCACAGTCTCACCTTTATAGTGGCTGTGATATGAGGTCTGTCCATGGGAGTTGACTGAATACTTAGTCACTGCATAAAAAATGTTAGTTCTTTTCCACCGTTGTTTATTCATTCGTTTTACAACTGCTCAACTCTGTTCTGGTCCAGCAGGACTCTCTTGTACAACCCCCAACAGCTCCATGCCAGTCCTTGTCCAGGGTCCAGGCTTGTCTTCGTAAACATTCATCCCCCTGATTCAGGTTGCTGCTTAGAAATTCTGTTTCAGTTGCAGTTCCATTGTGTGGAGCCAGTACTATGACTTGTAAGTAGAATTCCAGGAAAGGCAAAGCCCTCGAGATATCTCTGCTTGGCTGAATCTGTGCTCTGTAAACGTTCTCTTCTCTGCATCCAAAGCACATTCTGATTCTGCCGAGGAGATTCCTTCTGGGTTGTTTCCATGCAGCTGGGGGTACCAAGAGCAGCCCCAGTTCTTAATGTATAGTAGAGATGACACGTGTTTTGACTTACAGCATGTATCGTCTGCTTTGCTGCGTCAAAAAACATGTAAACATTTTTGGTTAAGCTATTCATGACATTGTGTTTGCAGGGCATGGAGCTCAGTGAGAGACGACCAAAAGACACAGTGTGGTGACAAGCCAGAGGTCATGATGCTTTTTATTTCTAACTGTGGCATGGATGGGTATGGGGTGGCTCCAGGCAAGTCACTTACTCTCTCTGGGCCTTCAGATGCAGCTTAGTACGGAGGGTGGAATTAGGAGAACCAGTGTCTGCTGTGTGGCTTTGGACGAGTTAATTAGTCTCTTTGAGCCTCAGTTGTGAAATGGAGATAGCAACAACATACAACAACAGAATTGTTGTGGGAATTAATAAAGATAAGGTTGAGAATTCTTAACACAGCATAGCAGACACTGTGGGTGTCCCCCCACCCCTCATCCCATTGTCCGTACACTGACAGCTATCTGTGTATTTCTTCTGTGGCGGGTGGGGAGCTCGCCTTGGGAGGGTGCTCAGTGTGTGTGTATGGCAGGCTGGAAACCTGGGTGAATGGTTAGACTTTGTGTCTCCACCCAAAATCTCATCTTGGATTGTAATCGCCATAATCCCCAGGTGTCAAGGGAGTGACCAGGTGAATCATGGGGCCAGTTTCCCCCATGCTGTTCTCCTGACAGTGAGTGAATCTCATTGCAGCTGATGGTTTTGTGTTTGGTGATTCCTCCTGCATTCATTTCTCTTCCTGCTGCCTTGTGAAGACGGTGCCTTGCTTTCCCTCACCTTCCACTATGATTGTAAGTTGCCTGAGGACTCCCCAGCCACGTGAAACTGTGAGTCAATTAAACCTCTTTTCTTTATAATTACCCAGTCTCGGGCAGTTCTTCATAGCAGTGTGAGAGCAGACTAATAACTGGAAGTGCCGAGGATTTAATGTACCATGAGTTACCCCAATAAACATGGGGAGGGAGTTGGGGCAGCCTCCTCCCCACTCAGTGGGGAATCCTCAGATATGCTCCATGCAGCATCTCGGAGACACGCAGTGGGATTGAGCTCCAGTTGCCCACAGTGGTAGCTGCTCACTGATGTGCTCTTATTGGTTTGCCTCTATTCCCTGTCTCAGTCTTCCTCACAATGCTCCCTGTGATCACATCCCAGATAGACTCTGCAACCAAATCCTCATCTCAGGCTATGCTTTTGGGAGGCCTATGACTCATGACTGCTGTTGCTACTAAAACTTGAAAGCACCTGGAAAATGATAACACACTCTCCACACACATTCATTCCATGTCTGCAGACATAATATGCTACTGTTATTATTCAGCCAGCATAATCTACAGATGAATTTCTAAGTACCCTGCAACCAGCTGATTACAGCTGGCGATATAACTGTAGCATGGGTCTCTTTTTGAGGCCTGAATTGGGCACGCATGGGCATTGCAGGTGTGGAGGTTTTGGCTGAGTTTTAAGTGTGGTTTGGATACATTATTATTTAGATATTTTTGATCAAAAATCCTCTTATGATGGTATATACATAAATTTGGTTTTCTTATATGGGTGTGTTGGGGGGTAATTAGTCACAAATTATTTTAAGAGACCAGGAAAGATGAGAGTGGGAACAGGGTTATCCATGTGGAAGATGGCTGATTAAAGATGCCACAAATGGCTGGCGCGGTGGCTCACGCCTGCAATCCCAGCACTTTTGGAAGGCTGAGGAGGGCTGATCATGAGGTCAAGAGATCGAATCCATCCTAGCCAACATGGTGAAACCCCATCTCTACTAAAAATACAAAAATTAGCTAGCTATGGTGGCACATGCCTGTAGTCCCAGCTACTTGGGAGGCTGAGCAGGAGAATTGCTTGAACCTGGGAGGCAGAGGTTGCAGTGAGCCAAGATTGCGCCACTGCCCTCCAGCCTGGCAACAGAGTGAAACTCCATCTAGAAAAGAAAACAAACAAACAAAAAAACCCCACAATTTTTCTCTACCATTGAGAGTTGAGGTCTAATTGCCCTCCCCTTGGGTTTGTGCTGGCGTTGATTACTTGCATTCAGTAGGATGTGCAGAGTGGTCCTGTGTGACTTCAGAGGCTCGGCCAGGAGGAGACCTGCAGCTTCCTAACAGGTCTATTGGAACCCTTGCTCTTGGACACTGCTTCTTGGACTTCCTCTCTCAGAATCCAGCTTCCATCCTGAGAGAACCCCAGTCCCCATGGAGAGGCCACGTGGGGATGCTCTGAGTGACTTGAGTGACAGTCCTGGCTGAGCTCTCAGCCTACTGCCAGCATCAACTGCCAGCCATGTGAGTGACATATTTTGGACATCAGCCCTATTGAGCCTTCAGACAACTTCAGCCCCAGGCAAAATCCAGCTGCAATATAGGAGAGATCCCAGCCAGAACCCCCAGCTAAGCTCTTCCTGAATTGTGGACTCACAAAATCATGAACATGATAATAGTGTTGCTTTGAGACTCTAGTTTTGGGATAACTTGTTCTGCATTGGTAGCTAACCAGAAGAGGAAGGAAGAGATGTGTAGAGCGGAGTTGGAGTCATACCACAGAAACATATAATTTATTTAAAGTATGCACATTTGGTTGTGTATGTGTTTGGGGGGTGGAGAGAAAGAGAGAGAGAGAGAGAGTGAGAGAGAGCGAGTGGACTTGATTGAGCAACTTAAGTTGTGTGGACAGTTCCACTCCTCATTCGATCAGTGGAAATTTTCCCAGAGTGAGGGTCACATGGATGATGTGAATCTTCTTTTTGGTGAGTCAGTCTCAGTTATTACATGTCTCCCCCCTTGCCACACTGGACATGATTCTGGCACTCAAAATTAAATATTTTCACATGTAGTGCCCCCTCAAAGCAGGCTGGCTTTTTTTTATCTGGTCCTTGACCATGGAAGTTCTTTTTTTAATTATTATTATTATTTAAGTTCTAGGGTACATGTGCACAACGTGCAGGTTTGATACATAGGTATACAAGTGCCACGTTGGTTTGCTGCACCCATTAACTCATCATTTACATTAGGTATTTCTCCTAATGTTATCCCTCCCTTAGGCCCCCAGCCCCCAACAGGCCCCAGTATGTGATGTTCCCCACCCTGTGTCCAGGTGCTCATTGTTCAGTTCCCACCTATGAGTGAGAACATGTGATGTTTGATTTTCTGTCCTTGTGATAGTTTGCTGAGAAGGATGGTTTCCAGTTTCATCCATGTCCCTGCAAAGGACATGAACTCATCCTTTTTTATGACTATATATAGTATTCCAGACCATGGAAGTTTTAATCTGCTCTTAAATTACAAAAAATGATGATGTTGGGCTTCTTGGGAGATGGTTTGCTAATCTTTAGTATGCTGCTCTCCACAGGGAAGTTCAATATGAAATTTTAGGCTTATGGTCTGAATTCAGAATGTAAACCCAGGATAAAATGGGCAGAATGGATTATATTTCTTTGTATTCACCAAAGTACCTAAATAACGTCTTTATAGAGTAGGTGTTTGATAAGTATTGGTTGGTAACCTTGGTTAGGTCCTAGAAAGAGGCCTTTAAGCAGATTCACAGCGACAGTGTTGATTGATTGCCGCAATCCACCGTTGTTAATTGCAATAGGGACTTTGAAGGCTTCTCCATTTGAATAACTTTCATTTGAACTGGAATTTTTCTGTATTAGATAAAACTTTGACCACTGCCAAGAATGTGTGCCAAAGATGGGGTTGTAGTATGGAGGGGTCAAATTGTGTAGAAACCAATTGCAATACTTACTGGAATCTTCTAAGAAAGGATATAGGATGCAGACATCACCTTTGCTGTCATGAAGTTAACAGGTTAGTTAAGAAGGCAGATGGGGAATAGTACTGACAAATGTGATGAGTCTCATCCAAAGTGTTGCTATGGGAGCTTTGAGGAACAGATTTAACTTTATCTAGGAGGTAAACGAAAGTTGCTCTAAAAATGACTCCGAAGGGTGAGAAGATATTAGCTAGGTGAGGAGAAATAGGGAAATGTTATTTTAGGCAGAAAAACAGCACATGCATAGTCTATAGCAAGGGATGGCAAACATTTTCTGCCTAAGGTCAGGCAGGTAATATTTTAGGCTTTGTGGGTCCTATGGTCTGTCGTAACTACTCTGCTATTGTAGCATGAAAATGGCTTCAGACAACATGAAAATGAATGGGTGTGGCTGTGTTTCAATGAAACTTTATTTGCAAAAACAAGTGGTGGGCCAGATTTGGCCCAAGAATCATAGTTAACCAACTCCTGCTATAACCCTGTGAAGCAAGTAACATCACTTTCATTTTCTAGATGAGGAAATGGAGACCTAATAGCACAAAACTGGTAAGCAGCAGAGCCGAAATTGGAATTATGAAAGTCCAGTTCATTATAATTCCAAACCTGTGCTCTTTCATCATAGTACGTACCTCCTTTCTAAAACATCTTTTCAAAGTTTCTATCAGAACAGCAGAGCCATGTAACGGTCAATCACAAAAATGCCCAGTACATTTTACTACCCCGCCAACAACAGTCGCTGGAAGGAATGGCTAAATGGTGGATGTTAAGTATTCTTCAGGCTCTATACAGATTATTCCGTGAGCATTTATCTTGCACTATGTATTATTTTCATTCTTTGGTAATGTTTTATCTCTTTTGTGGTTTGCTATGCTATTGATGAATCACACAATCCAGCCATCATTTCAAGAGTTCTGAGAATCAAGTGTTTCCTCTGGCACAGCACTTCATCTGCTATCAATACTAATAGAAAAACGCTTTCGGAAGTTTTAGTATTCACAGGCATCTTGTTTCTTTGTTGGATGTCTGGGAAAGATCAGAATGTGCAGTGCTAGCATTGTTGGAGTCCTTTGTTCCACATTAATAGTCTACTTTGACGTTCTCTAAGGAGTGGTAGGCATGTTATGTCATATGGCCCAGGTTACCTGGTTTATAGCATTTTTAAATGGATTTTTATTTATCTTTAGACAGTTCTTCTAAGGATTCCCTGGCCCTTTGGATATTAAGTTATAAATATTTCAACATGTGTCTTGGGGTCGAGCGAATGGGTGGTGTCTAGATAGCAGTCATTGCGGCAGTGCTTAGGCTTCCTGCTAGTTGGAGCGTGGACCGAGTAACCACAATCATCACTTCAACCTCAAAACCCTGGGGCCAGGATGGTGGTGCAGTCAACCTCAGAATATCCGTCAACTCTGTACATTTTCGGGGTGATCTAGGCACTTTCTTCTTTGTCTCTCTGAGCTCATTTATTCATTCAACAAGTATTTGTTAAGTGTGTATGCATCCGGCATTGTGCAAGATATTGGGAAAGAACAGACAGCTGCTTGTTCTTATGGAGCTTACGTTATAGTAGAGGAGACAGATATCAGATAATTACATTGATGAATGCATATTTGTAAACTGAGTTTTTCATTTTTGTAAACTGAGTATTTCAGTTTCTCTGAAACAAAGAAACACACTACTGGAAAGCAATTTGTCTCAGACTGGGCGGTCAGGGTCTTCCCTGAGAGAATGCTTAGGCTGGGATTGAAGGGATAAATAAGGGGTGAAAACTAGCTGAAGGTGGGACATTCCAGATATTCCAGAAAGAGGGATGAGCGTGAGCAAAGATGGCAACAAATTGAAGGAAGGCCAGTGGTCTCCAAGCATGCCTCCCTCCTCCTAGAGTGAGTTACCCTTCTCTGAGAATCACTGGAAAGCCTGCCCCTGGCCCTGCTATTGGATGCCTGGCAAAGATCCTGTAAAACTAGGTGAGAATTTTCTGGCCCAGTTAATTCACTCAGCACTTGTTCACACTCCCGGACTAGATGATAATACCCATGAGAAGAGTGTGTGAAACACTCTTCTACCTGGCAGGAGCCTGGGACTTAGAGCTTCAGCTGATGAAGAATTTCCTAGGATCTTGGGTTGGGCTGCAGGATGTGGTGCCCTCAGCTAATTTTAAGGTGGTTTCTGACAGACTGTTCAAATGAATCTTCAGTTCAAAGGGGCTGGGAAGAAACGGAGGAACATGGGCATAACTTGCTTTATTGTGTTCCACTTGTGGCGCCTCACAGATAATTGTGTTTTTAAAAATAAGTTGGAAGTTTGTGGCAACTCTACGTCCAGCAAGTCTATTGGCACTATTCTTCTGCTAGCATGTGCCATGTGCTGACTTCATGTCTCTGTTACATTTTGGTAATTCTTGAAATATTTCTAACTTTCTTGTTATTATTATATCTATGATCAGGAATCTTTGATGTTACTATTGTAATTCTTTGGGAGCACCACAAACAGAGCCCATTTAAGACGGTGCGCTTAATCCATAAATATGTGTGTTCTGACTGCTCCACTGACTGGCTTTTCCCCTCTCTCTCTTCCTCACTTCAGGCCTATTTCCTGAGACCCAGCGATATTTAAATTAGGCCAATTAATAATTTTACAGTGGCCTCTAAGTGTTCAATGGACGGGAGAGTCACACATCTCTCACTTTAAATCACAAGCTAGAAATGACTAAACTTAGTAAGGAGGGCGTGTCAAAAGCCAAGACAGGCAGAAAAGAATGCCTCTTGTGCCAAACAGCCAAGTTGTGAGTGCAAAGAAAAATTCTTGAAGACATTAAAAGTGCTACTCCAGAGAACACAAAAGCGGCAAGAAAGCAAAACAGCCTAATTGCTGATATGGAGAAAGTTTTAGTGGTCTACACAGAAGATCAAACTAGCCACATCCTTCCCTTAAGCCAAAGTCTAATCCAGAGCAAGGCCCTAACTCTCTTCAAAGCTATGAAGGCTGAGAGAGGTGAAGAAGCTGCAGAAGACAAATGTGAAGCTAGCAGATATTTATTTATAAGGTTTAAGGAAAGAAACTGACTCTATAACATAGTGCAAGGTGAAGCAGCAAGTGCAGCAAGAAGCTGCAGCAAGTTCTCCAGAACACCCGGCTAAGATCATTGATGAAGGTGGCTACACTAAAAAGCAGGTTTTCAATGTAGACAGAACAGTCTTATATTGGAGGAAGATGCTATCTAGGATTTTCATAGCTAGAGAAGAGAAGTCAATTCTTGGCTTCAAAGCTTCAAAGACAGACTGATTCTCTTGTCAGGGACTAATGCACCTAGTGACTTTTAAGTTAAAACCAATAATCATTTACCATTCCAAAAATTCCAGGGACGTTAAGAATTAGTCTAAATGTACTCTGCCTGTGCTTTATAAATGGAACAACAAAGTCTGGATAAAAACACATCTGTTTACATCATAGTTTAATGAATATTTTAAGCCCACTGTTGAGACCCATTGCATAGAAAAAAAAAAAAAAAGATTCCTAGCTGGGTGTGGTGGCTCACACCTGTAATCCCAGCATTTTGAGAGGCTGAGGTGGGCAGATCACTTGAGGTCAGGAGTTCAAGACCAGCCTAGCCAATATGGCGAAAGTCCATCTCTACTAAAAATAGAAAAATTAGCTGGGTGTGGTAGTGCACGCCTGTAATTCTAGCTACTTGGGAGGCTGAGGCACAAGAATCGCTTGAACTCAGGAGGTAAAGGTGAGCTGAGATCATGCCATTGCACTCCAGCCTGGGTGATGGAGTGAGACTCTGTCTCAAAAAGAAAAAAGAAAAAAGATTCCTTTCAAAATATTACTCTTTGACAATGCACCTGGTCATCCAAGAGCTCTGATGAAGATATACGCAAAGAATAATGTTGTTTTCATGCTCTCCAGCAAAACATTCATTCTGCAGCCCACAGATTAGGGAGTAATTGACTTTCAAGTCTTACTATTTAAGAAATACATTTCATAAGGCTACAGCTGCCATAGATCGTGAATCCTCTTTTGAATCTGGGCAAAGTCCATCAAAAACCTTCTGAAAAGAATTCACCAGTCTAGATGCCATAGATGCCATTAAGAACATTCATGATTCATGGGAGGTGATCAAAAATATCAATGTTAACGAGAGTTTGGAAGAAGTTGATTCCAACTCTCACGGATGACTTTGAGGGGCTGAAAACTTTACTGGAGAAAGTAACTACAGATGTGGTAGAATTAGTGAAAGAACTAGAATTAGAAGTGGAGCCTGAAGAAGTGATGGTTTACTACAACCTTATGATAAAACTTGAACGACTGAGGAGTTAGTTCGTATGGATGAGCAAAGAAAGTGGTTTCCTGAGATAGAACCTACTCTTGGTGAAGGTGGTAAAAACATTGTTGAAATGACAACAAAGGATTTAGAATATTCCATAAACTTTATTGATAGGACAGTGGCAGAGTTTGAGAGGATTGACTCCAATTTTGGAAGATCTAATGTGGGTAAAATGCTATCAAACAGCATTGCATGCTACAGCGAAATTTTTCATGAAAAGAAGAGTCAATCAATGTGGCAAACTTCATTGTTGTCTTATTGAAATTGCCACAACAACCCCAACCTTCAACATCCAGCACCCTGATCAGTCAGGAGCCGCCAGCATTGAGGCAAGCACCAATAGAAAGGTTATGACTCACTGAAGGCTCAGATGATCATTAGCGTTTTTAAGCAATAAAGTATTTTAAAATTAAGATATGTATTTTTTAGACATAATTATATTGAATGCTTAATAGACTACAGTATAGTATAAACGTAACTTTAAAAATTATTTTTATTTCAATAGCTTGAGGGGTACAAGTGGTTTTTGGTTACATGGATAAATTGTATAGTGGTGAAGTCTGGTCTTTTAGTTTACTCATCATCTGAATAGTCCATGTTGTAGCCAATAGGTGATTTTTCATCCCTTACCCCCTCCCTCCTTCCTTTCTTCTGTGTCTCCAGGGTCCATTGTACCACTGTATGCCTTTGTGTGCCCATAGCCAGCTCTTGCTTATGAGACCATGTATCATTTGGGTTTCTCTTCCTGAGTAATTTCACTTAGGATAATGCCCTCCAATTCCATCCAAGTTGCTGCAAAAGACATTATTTTACTCCTTTTTATGGCTGAGTGGTATTCCATGGTATATGTACACCAATTTTTTTTAATTTTTCAATTTTTATTTTTAGATCCGAGGGGTACATGTGTAGGTTTGTTACTTGGCGGTGTGTGTGTGTGTGTGTGTGTGTGTGTGTGTGTGTGTGTGTATTCCCCCCTTATATTAGGTGATGCTGAGGTATGGGGTACAAATGATACTGTCACCCAGGTACTGAACATAGTGTCCAACAGTCTTTTGACCCTTGTGCCCCTCCCTCCCTCCCTCCCCCCAAGTAGTCTCCAGTGTCTATTGTTGCCATCTTTATGTTCATGAATACACAATATTTAGTTTCCACTTATAACTGAGATCAGGAGATATTTGGTTATTATTAATTCCTGTATTAATTCACTTCCTGTATTAATTCACTTAAGATAATGGGCTCTAGCCGGATCCATGTTGCTGTAAAGGACACGATTTCATTTTTTTTTTCTTTTTGAGACAGGGTCTCACTCTGTCACCCAGGCTAGAGTGCAGTGGTGCACTCCCAGCTCACTGCAGCCTCCACCTCCCAGGCTTAAGCAAGTCTCCCAGGTAGCTGGGACTACAGGTGTATGCCACCATGCCCAGCTAATTTTCATGTTATTATTATTGTTTTGGCAGAGATGGAATTTCACCATGTTGCCCAGGATGGTCTCAAACTCCTGGGCTCAAGCAGTCTGCCCACCTCAGATTTAATTTCTTTTTATGGCTTTGTGGTATTTCATGGTATATATGTACTGCATTTTCTTTATCTAACCTACTGTTGAGGGGCACCTAGGTTGAATCCATGTCTTTGCTATTGTGAATAGTACAGCAATGAACATGTGAGTGCATGTATCTTTTGGCTCAATGATTTGTTTTCCCTTGGGTATATACCCAGTAATGGGATTGCTGGGTTGAATGGTAGTTTTTAAACATGGCATGTGTACACAATTTTCTTAATTAACTTTTGCATGCATTGGAAAACAAAAAAGTTCATGTTACTTGCTTTATTGTGATATCCACTTTATTGCAGTGGTCTGGAACCAAATCTGCAATATCTCAGAGGTATATTTATATGGAACATACCTTAGAACAGGAGTCCCCGACCTCCAGTCCCTGGACCGGTATCGGTCCGTGGCCTGTTAGGAACCGGACTACATAGCAGGAGGTGAGTGGTCGGTGAGCCTTACTGCCTAAGCTCTACCTCCTGTCGGATCAGCGATGTCACTAGATTCTCACAGGAGCATGAACCCTATTGTGAACTGCACATGACTTAGATTGCATACTCCTTATGAGAATCTAATGCCTGATGATCTGAGGTGGAACAGTTTCATCCTGAACCACTGCCCCCACAAAGTCTGCAGAAAAATTTTCATATGGAAAACTGGTCCCTGGTGCCAAAAACATTGGGGGCTGTACATCTAAGGATGGGAGATCAGGACTAGCCAAAAAAAAAAAAAAAAAAAAAAAAAAAAAAAAAAAAAAAAAAAAGGCCAGAGAGGTGGATGTGTGTATATTTTACAGGGTGCCTTTGGCCCCTGGTAGGGGTTGGAAGAGGCAGGGAGATGTTAAAATCAAGTGTGAAGGCTAGGCTTGAATTGTAATTGGATTCTTCTTGGAAGAAAACATGACTTCAGTAATCAAACTCTTCTTTTTTAATTCTTGGCTCTAGGCAGCAAACTTACCAGTAAACCATTTCTACCAAGTGTTCCAGCTCCACAATTCAGTTTACAAGTGCCTCACCAACAGTCCCCTTCTTGATGATAACCTCATGACACTCTCTTGTGTGATGATTCCATAATAGAATACCTGTAGCAGCATCTTCTTTTTCACTTATATCTCCAAGGTGTCAGTCAAGTTCGAGTTCATATTCTTTCTTTTCTCTTTCTTTCCCATCTAAGTTACAGGCTTTGAAAAATTGTCTGAGTTCTGCTGCCATCCTCTTTCAGGGGGACTTTTCAACTCAATGGTCTAAAGAATACACATAAACAAATCTTGCCCAGTTCCTGGAACATCATCAGTGTTCAGCATATACCAGTTTGCTGTTTTCCTAGAGTTGGGCTGACTGTACTCTAATTCCCTGTGTTTAACCTGTGGACCTCCCCACCATCATTTTTCCTATCCTGCTCATCCTTGAGTGAACTCTCTGCGAGGCTCATGGTCCACTCCATTAACATTAAAGTAGAGACATTTACTCTGCTTGTGAGAAGAAGCTTAGCAATCATGCCACTCAGTCTTCTTTATTTAGAGATATGGAAACTGAAGCTTAAATGAGATAAGGGATTTGTCCAGGGTTTCACAGTTGGTGAGAGGCAGAGGTGAGCTGAACATTTCTATCTTTGTATGCTTCCCTTTCATAGGGGACTTTGTCGTATTAGTTTTATTGATTGTTTTCTGCTTTGGTGGGTCAAGATGGGTTTTCTCTCTCTACTGTTATCCCAATTGCACATGTGAGCTGATTTTATTGCCCATCCTCTCCATTCTCTCATTTATTTCCCCTTCCTTCTTCCTTGTCCCCTTATCCTCCTCCTTTTCTTTTGTACAAGCTTTTATGGAATGTGAATTTATAAGACACCATGCTTGCCACTATGGAGATGGATAAGAACAAAATTAAATCTCTGCTTTCAAGGAGCCTGAAGACCACCTTAGGAAAATAGCAAAAACAACAATGTTAAAAAAAACCAAAAGGGTAATAGCTGATAATATTATTGAACACTTTGTGGGTCAGTAGTTACGGTGCTAAGGGCTTAGGTACATGAAGTCACTTAAACTTGACCATAATCCTATAAGCATTATTTCCCTATTTTGCAGATGAGGAATTTGAGACAAAGAGTTCCCTCTCCTTGTTTCTCAAGGTCAAGGTCACACAGAAGGGAAGTGGGGGCACACAGAGCTGTACATGAAGATGAGGGAAGGAAGGATAAAGTCTACATCCCAAGGTCACTCTGCCACATTGACAGTGGACTCCCCAGTCTCCAAGCAGTTGCAACCTTGGATTAAAAATAATAAAATAAAAAAACAAACAAAAATGAAGCTCTAGAGAGACTCAGTAGGGCTTGAGAAGAGCCCTGCTCTGCAGTAGCCTTTTGGAGAGACCTTAAAGTGATTTTCTGCAGGGTAGGATTTGGAGATTGTAGCCATGATAATGTCTGCTTGTTGTTTTGGGTGAATCTGAACAGTGTTAATCAGCCTAAGGAATTTGAAACTCTGGGTTGGTGGCAGGTCTATGTGAGGTGTACAGAGGCCTTCCCAAGGCAGGGACCACCGTCTTTAGGATTTGGATCACTCCTCAGGACAGAGTCCCTCCTGGAGCCTTGATCTCCTCCAGCAGGTCCCGTGGCCATCATGCGAATACAGCCCACTGACGCTTTTCAGGATTTCTTTCAGCTTCTCATGACCCTCTCCCAGGACACGCACTATGTGACTGACCATCTGGTACAGATCTGTAGACCCTCCTCTGTGGTTTTTCTCTAGCTCTTCCCCAGCCAGCCCATTCTGAGAAGCTTGCTTTGGAAATGGAAGACATACAGCATCTTTTTCCAATAGAATAAGGCTGTCTATACATGAGCCAAAAAATGTACGTCTTGGGGCTTTATAGGATTAAATATGTTTTGGCAAATACTGTAAATACAAAGGGAGATTGGAAGAAAGGCAGCTGAACAGGCTTTTAGGTTTCACTTATGTTCCCTTCCTGCAGAATGAGTGATCATTTCAAGATGCATCATTTTGTTCAGCTCATCTTTAAGGAAACAAAGATCACTATTATTCATAAACAACCAGAATGAGAAACAACCATTACAATCAAACCACACAAATGCACGTTGGGAAGAGCCTTTTCTTTCTTCCTTCCTTTTCTTTGCTTTCTATGTTCAGAGACCATAGTGACGACTGTTCCTGTTCTTCACTCATTATATACAAATGGGTTTAGCACATTTTGGCATCTGTACCCTGTTTACAACAAAATGTTCTTGTCCTGTCCTTCGATGCTGCTGTGTGGTTTCTGTAGGGCTGCCTTCCAATGATAAAAACAGGAGGGATCATGGGGGTGAGATGTGTTGGGAGTGGAGGGAGGGGGTTGTTCTGTTTTCTGGGATGGTGGCTCTCCTTGGGCAATTCATCATTCTCTCCAAGTTCACACTGCAAGGTTACAAAAGCTGGGGCCAGGCATGGTGGCTCACGCCTGTAATCCCAGCACTTTGGCAGGCCAAGGCGGATGGATCACGAGGTCAGGAGATTGAGACCATCCTGCCTAGTATGGTGAAACCCTGTCTCTACTAAAATACAAAAAATTAGCTGGGCATGGTGACAGGCACCTGTAGTCCCAACTACTGGGGAGGCTGAGGCAGGAGAATTGCTTGAACCTGGGAGGCAGAGGTTGCAGTGAGCCGAGATCGCACCACTGCACTCCAGCCTGGGTGACAGAGCGAGACTCCATCTCAAAAGGAACAAAACAAAACAAAACAAAAATGCTGAATTGCCCTTTCCAAAGTGCAGAATGAGAAAGATGTGATCAATGAGCTCTGTGGCCAGTGGCTAGGTAGGGGTGTCCAGGCCAGGTGGTCATGGAATGTGCAGCTTTAGTGTGCAGCCACCTAGCCCAGGGGAGCCCCCACAGCAAGCTCAGGAAAAGTGCCTGCAAGTGGTGGGCACAAAGTCCAGAAGAAAAGGACCCAGAAAGAGAGAAATCTAGGACAATTATCCTTTTAAAAAATTAACTGATTATCATTCTTTCTTCTGTGTCTTATACCTTTCTTTGCTACTGAAGTACCTGCAAGTGGTGGAGACAAAGTCCAGAAGAAAAGGACCCAGAAAGAGAGAAATCTAGGACAATTATCTTTTTTAAAAAATTAACTGATTATCATTCTTTCTTCTGTGTCTTATACCTTTCTTTGCTACTGGATCTTTCTCATCAGCATTTAAAAACATGCTCAGGTCTCTAAAAAAATTAACCATTTTGACCGGGTGCGGTGGCTCACGTCTGTAATCCCAGCACTTTGGGAGGTCGAGGCAGGTGGATCATGAGGTCAGGAGATCGAGACCATCCTGGCCAACAAGGTAAAACCCCGTCTCAACTAAAAATCCAAAAATTAGCCAGGCGCGGTGGTGGGTGCCTGTAGTCCCAGCTACTCAGGAGGCTGAGGCAGGAGAATCGCTTGAACTTGCGAGGCAGAGGTTGCCGTGAGCCGAGGTCGCACCACTGCACTCCAGCCTCGCAATAGAGCGAGACTCTGCCTTAAAAAAAAAAAAAAAAAAAAAAAAATTAGCGTTTTTTAATATTTCATTCTCTACTTGTTCTGCATCTCTCTTTTCTGCTTCATCATCAAACTTGTTAAAATAGTTCTCTAACTTGCTTTCTGTATTTTCCCAGCTCTCAGTCCTTCTGCAGCCACTCCAATCTGCCGGTACTCTTAAATGTCAACCCTCACTGGTCTCCCCAAGGTCTGTAGCCCAGGGGTTTCCCTTTGAGTCTTAACCTTATGGGACTAATTAGCCCTATGAGATGCTGCCGCCCACACCTTCCTTTGGAAATGTTCTCTTCCTCTGCCACCCGCGTTATATGCCACCTCTGGATTCTTACCACCTTTTTGGCAAAGGCATGGTATTATTGGCAGGCCCATTTTACTCAACTTATACCTCAAATTTCAGGCTCTGTATTTGGTCCTCTTCTGTGTGTAGACATTCACCTTGGTTGAACTCATCTTCTCTCATGGCTATAGTTGCCAGCTCTATGTTGACAATTCACATAACCCTGCTTATGTTTCTCTGCTAAGATTCAAACTTATATGCCTAACTTTCTTCCAAAATAATTGGTTGTCTCATGAGAAATTCCAATTCAAAATATCCAAAATGATACTCATCTCCCACCCATATATTCCACGTTTCCCATGCTACCTTTAGCAATAAATGCCACTGCCATTTTTCAGTTTTCCCAAGCAGAAATCTGAATCAATCTTTTGCTTCCACTTTTCCACATACATGATTCCATCAAGTCCTATTGATTTTACTTCTTATTATATCTAAAATAGGAACACTTCTCCCCATCTCGACAGCTACTATTCCAGGTGGGGCCATTATTATCTTTCTCCTGCATTGGGACACTTCCTAATAGGTGTCCCCGCCTCTTACATTGAAACAGTTCTAGATCCTTCTAGAACAGGGGTATCTAACCCCTGGTACCAGTCTGTGGCCTGTTAGGGACTGGGCTGCACAGCAGGAGGTGAGTGGTGTACAAGTGAGCATTACCCCTTAGCTCTGCCTCCTGTCAGATCAGCAGTGGCATTAGATTCTCATAAGAGCACGAGCCCTATTGTGAAATGCGCATGCCAGAGATCTAGGTCACGCACTCCTTATGAAAATCTAATGACTGACGATCTGAGGTGGAACAGTTTCATCCCCAAACCATTCTCCCTCAACCCCTCCTTCCCCAACCCTGGTCCATAGGAAAAAATGTCTTCCACAAAACTGGTCCCTGGTGTCCAAAAGGTTGGGGACTACTGTTCTAGAATGTAAATCTGATAATGTTACATATGGGATACAGCTCAAACTTCTTTACATGACTTACAAGGCTCTTTATAACCTAGTTCCTTTTTATTTTTCCAGTTTTATTCCCAATCACTTCTGACTTTAACTCTACTACCAAATAATACCAAACATCTTTAATTCCCTTACATGGGATTCTGACTTCACTTCCAACATTCTGAACATGCTCATCCTGGGAATATTTTCCTTCCTCGCCTACCCACAGGAGATAGGAACAACCCCTATCCATTAGGACTCCTATCCTATGGGACTAATTCCTAACCATTTTTCAGTGTTCCACTTGGATGACTCTGCTCCGCTTAACTCTAGGAAGCCCAACCTGTCCTCCCCAAAGTGGGCTAAGCACCTCCCTTCTTGTCTTGTATGGTATTTTCCTGCAGCGATTGGCCCCCAATTTGTCCTCACTTGCCTGCATCCATGCCATTAGGTAGCATTCTCTCACATTGACTCTGGACTTGGTTATTTGACTTGCTAAGGCCAATGAGACAATAGAAAAATGTCATGCAAGTAGAAACTTGAAAAGTGCTTGCACATTGGAGTTTGTCCTCTCTTGCTGACAGCCACACCCACTACATGAGTAAACCGAGACCAGCTTATTGCACAATGTGAGAAATATGGCTTGGTGGCCCCTGCAATCCTAGTGGACAACTGGTAAACCAGACATGTGAGAGCCATCTGGGACCATGTTTTTTCTGTCTGGGACATTCTTTCTCCCATATTTCTTGTAAAATGATACTCATCCCTCAGGAGTCAGCCTAAATGTCACTTTTTTGAAGAGACTATGCCTGATGAACCATCTAAATCAGGCCCACTAGCCTAAGTTCTCATCAAACTCTTTACTTTTTTTTGTAGCACTTACTGCCACTTGCATCTAATGTATTTAATTGTGTCATTGTTGCTTTAACCAACAGTAAACTCCACAAGAGCAGCGAACAGATCCACATCCCTAATATCTATAGGCTCTTAGGTATCTGTTGAATGAATAAATGAATGAGTAGCTAATGTCCAGGGTGAGAGGCTTTGCAGTTGGAAGGGAGGTGCGTTGGAGAGACCATGAGCAACCTTGTGTTTTAGGCTGGCTTGGTTTCTGCAGTGCAGTTAACCTGTAGTGTATCTTATTACTCTCCTGTTCATTTCTTAACTTTTATGACCATAGGTCACACCTAAGGTGTCCTAAGGTCGCTAATTCTAGTTTTCATGATCTTCAGAACTCAGGATCTTCCCATCTACTTTAATAACCTGTATTTCTGGCCCTTGAGTATAGTTAAGAGTCACAGCATTCAACCCTTTTCCAACTGAGATATAGGAAGCCAACCTTGTGTGGCAGTAAAGAGGGAGGACAAAGGAATCAAAAGGCAAGAGATAGGTTCCCACCTCTGACACTGACCAGCTGTGTGAGCTTGGGTAAGTTCTCAGCACTTCTGAACCTCAGTTTCCTCACTTGTGAAATTATTGTGATGAGGATTAAATATAATAATGTAAGTAAAATGTGTAAGATAATTTAGTAATGTATGCATCGTGTCCATCATCCTTTTTCTTATGTTGCTGTTTTTAGCCTATTTCTGCTTCTTTGGTTTTTCTTAGTAATAGTAGACATGTGATAAATATTAGTGCAGTGATTGAATTGGGGAACTGAAATACTAATAATTTCCTGCTTATGATCTTCCTCTTATTAATGGCAAGTTGCGTACATTGTACACAACCTGTGGGGAATATATCCTGGTCTTTCTTCCTCTTCGATCTGTTCCTCAGCAGGAGTCCAGTCATTGACTTCTGACATAGATTTCCTGTAATCTATACATTTGCTACATGCTAGACCTATGACATAAACCTATATAGCCCTGTTCTTGCTTGAGCTGACAGAGCCAAGGACATTGCATCCTATCTTTACTAGCAGCAAATCTTTCACTTCCAAAAGGAAATCAGGGGATGATACTCAAAACAGGAATCATTGTTGGCTAGGGTTTAGGAGTCTGAGAAGAAATGTCAAATTCAAGAAAATTGCCTGGCTCTTGGCCTGATATATGCTGAAATATAAATTGGACACTCAGTCTTTTGCTTTTAAGTTTTCACCTCTCAGGGTCCTGTTTTCCTGAAACAACCACATACTCGTCCAACAAGCACTTCACTGTCCCTTGTATCCTGGGACTGGAGCTATGGGCCAATTTAAGGCAGAGGATGAGTCTTCGAGCTCCTGACAGTTTGTTCCCTAGTTTCTTCCCCCATCTTTAACCTCGCAGCAGGCAGAGAGGCCTTAGATGGTGAGCAAGCTGGATGATGGAAACGTCAAGAATCTGGGAAATGTGGAGAATAACTCTACCTCTTCTCTGGATCTGAAAGTGGGTTAGAAGAAACGCCCATAATCTCAGCACTTCCACAGATCATTGAGGGTGGGAGCTTTGAGGCCTGTGGAGACAGGGCACCTTCTCCTGGCATAATGACTTAATGGTGGGCATCCATTACGGAGCATCTTGTCTGGAAGATTCTGGTCAGAAACAGATTCTGTGCACAAAAAGCTGACTATTTTTTTACATGATCATTTCAACTTCAGTTTTCTTGCCACTTATCACACAAGTAATAGCTTGTGCAGTCAGTCTCTCCAGTTGATTGAAAGCTCTTGGAGAGTGGAAAGAAAGTCTGACTTGTTTATAGCTATATGCCTGGCTCTTAGCACAGGGCATGGCAGAAGGGTGGTTGTTGAATTGTTGAGCGATTGATGTATCAGCAGCTTTATCTGTGCCCATAACCATCTTTACTTTATGGGAAAAATAATGGCATAAAAATGGATACATAAAAAAAAGAAAGAAAAAAACCACAGATATGAATCAAACAATCATACACACATGAGTAGTGAGGCTATGAAGAGGGGAAGTAATGATGCAGGTGCTCAAAAATCAATATTAAATGCAAAGTTGAAGGATGATGCAAAGTATTTAATGAGAGTTGTTGAATTAACCTAAGGAAGTAATGATTGAAGTGGAATCTGGGGACATGGCTAGGTAAAGGGGGGGATGTGTGTGCGCATGTGCGCACGTGTATGTGTGTATTTCTCTGAGTTGACTCTCTTTTAATGTTGCTTAGTTCTATGGAAGTTGCAAAGGTAAATAAGACTTTGGATTTCCAAATAAGAAAGACTCAGTGTATAAACAAATATTTTAAAATGAGACGATGGAATTGACAGGCAGCATCATGTAGTAGAATGAGACAAATTCTAGCTCTGCCTCACACAGCTGTATAATTCTGAATAGGTGCCATCACCTCTTTGAGCTTCACTTTCCTCACATGTAGTTGGTAATTACATTACTTTCCTCACAGAGTTAATGGTGAGGGTTTGTGAGTTAAAATGTGCAAGGGCCTGGCACATAGCAGATTGGTAAATAGTAAGATGTTCTCTTCCTCCTGCCCTTTTGGCTTTCTTTCACTCCTTGTAGCCTAAAGCCCAACAGAAATGCCATAAGCAGTGTTTATTTTACTGTCCCAATTGTTCTACCATAGACAAATCCATCAACATTTATTTGACTTATTTCTTCAAGACTTTGAAACCTAAGAATGGAATATTGTATCAGTCAGGGTCCAATCAGGAAACAGAAACCACACAGTAATGTGAATAGGCCAAGTTTAATATGAATGATTTTAATAGTAGATTGGAATAATAGAATTGGCTTATAAGGGGTACAGAGAACTGTGAAGAATAGATGAATAACAGATGTAGGGGCAGCCACAATCCCTGAGGCTGGGACAGAATACCCATGGAAGAGCCTCACCTCCACTCTGGGCTGAGATTCAGACCCAATTGGAGAGAGTGTGGCCACAGCTTACAAGATGGGGAAGAAGTTTGCTGAAGAATCACACTGGCAGGACTTGCTGGAAATCTCCACCTGGCATGCGGGGAAAACCATCCACTGAGTGGTGCTGCAGGATGCATTGCAAAGCTGCATAAGGGGGTGCAGAGGAAGTTGCCCATGGGAAGATGCCAAATCCTGCCAACTACTGGATACAGAGAAAACTGCATGTGCTGCAGGAGCCTGCTGAGATGAGTCCAACTAGGAAGGGAAGTCTCATCCTCCTGCCGTGTCCCTCAAGTGGCTACTACTGACAAAGCACACCATTATGCTCCTAGAAAACACCAAATGATTAAAAGGTCCATCTCCATTAACTCAGCAGGTAGCGAAGGACAGTTTTAGAGCTGAGAGGGAATTATGGTAACTGGCACATATATACTAAGTTATGTCTCACCATTCCCAAGAGGCCATAATTTTAATTTAGTGCATTTTCTGAAGGCATAGAATAGAGATGAATACTTACGACCAACACTGGTGTTGCCAATAAACTGCACAGCAACCAGATTGATCTTTTAGGAACAACTCTGTGTATTTGCCTATGTTAGAAACAGTTTAAAGGCTCCCATATCTTTATTGGTAGATGCTGAGGAAATTTAACTTGGCTTATGAGACTCTGTATATTACAACTCTTATCTCCCAATCCAGCCTCATTGTGCAACACTCTCGCTGGGTCTCTGCACTCAGGCACTGTAGTTTGCTCTGCTCTCTTCTACCATGGGGCCTTTCTATATGCCTCTGCCTAGAAATCTCTTTTTATTTCCCACCCTGGATCACTCTTTCATTCCCTTATTTCCTTCTTATCCTTCAGATGCCACCCTGATCATGCTTTTTTTCTGGAAGTTCTTCCCTTTTGTGTCTAGAATATCTCTTACATAGCATTTTCAATTTTATTTTTGTGCTGATCTATTTCTGTCTCTTCCACTAAAATATTAAGCTCCATGAAAACAAAGATGGCATTGGTTTTTGCTCATCTTGTGTCCTTAACATCTAGCTCAATACCTAGTATGTTGTAGGCACTCAATAAAATAATGAAATATTCATTAATTGGAGGACCACTGAATGGAAAGGCAGAAAGCTTTTTAAATTTGTCTGGGAGAAATTTCTAGGCTCCCTGGATATATGAGAAGACATAAATCTGTACGAAGAAGTATAATGTGTTCCTCAGGAAAGGAGTATGCCTAAGAAACAACATTTTATAATAAATCTAATTATAGTTAGAAGACTCATCACAAACGAGACCAATATATTTAATTTTTTGGTAGCAGCGAGCTATCTGTGGATTTTGCTCATCAGAGCATGGTCTGTGGATCAGCTGCATTAGCATCACTTGGACCTCCTGAATCAGGATCTGCATTTTAATAAGGTTGCTAGGTGATTTGTGTGTGTGTTCATTAGAATCTGAAGTGCACGACTGTCAATCAAGTAAATCTTCTTAATAGGCAGAACACACCCGCAGGAGGCTATTGAGAACACACCTGAGGCAATCTGACCAAAACTGTGATGGGTCAGTTGAGTGCACATTCTTAGCTACTTCCTTCAGCTTCTTTATCCAGTCTGATTTAGTCTAATCTTGACATATCTGAACTAAAGGATTGAGCCCCTAACTGAAACTGTTCAGCAGTTGCTGTGATTGTGCATAGGCATTCCTAATGTCTGCATTCATGTAAGCAGGGAAGTGAAAGCTGCTTGGTGACAGATGCTTAGGCTGACCATATCTCCCGAAACATAGCTGAGACATGTAATTGATAAAAAGACCCTTTAAAAATTCTGTCATTTTTACTATGGTGAGCATAAGGGTTAACTTCACTTAATTGCATACTTAATTTTCTATTTTAAAAACAATAAAAATTCTTGAACACCCTTACACTTTTACATGCTTATGCTCCTTCTGTTCTTCACTTAGCATTTAGGACAGTCCTATCCCCCTAGGGGATAGTCAGGAAATGCTTAGAATTGTAGCATGCTGGAGTAGAAAAGGTAGTGTAGATGAAAGAGTATGGGTGTTACAGTTGAGTAGGCCTGAGTTTAAATCCATTCTCCACTACTTGTGGTTGTATGACCTCAAGTGAAATGCTTAACTTCTCTGGATCTAGCTCATAATTTGTAAAATAGGTGATAGCATTGGCCACACAAGTTTGTTATGATTATGCTGAGTTAATATATGGAGAGTATCTAGCATTGTACCCAATACATAATAAGTGCTCAATAATTGTTAGATTCATTTGATGATTTAAAATGAATAGTAAGGGTGAGTCTGTTTTTGAGCTTAGATCCTAAGAGTTATGGCAGGACTCTGTGAGATTAGAAGCAGACAGCCCCACTGTCTGCCATTCCACCCCTGGCATTCTTGTTAGTCAGTTATTTGCCACAAAGGCCATAGTCTCACAGCTTCCTAACACCGCATAGTGGCCTATTCTTGATATGAATTGGTATCATCCAGGTTTATGGGTGGTAAAGACCATGGTGTCCTCAATCTCAAATTCTCTGGTGATTAAATCATCACCTTGAAAAATGGCATTCTCAGCAGCTGCAGTTGTCTTTTCTTTCTTGAATAAAATTCCAACTTATTTATTTATTTATTTACTTACTTAAGACAGGGTGTTTCTCTCTTGTCAAAGCTGGAGTGTAGTAGTGCAATTATGACTCACTGCAGTCTTGACCTCCTGGGCTGAAGTGATCCTCTCACCTCAGCTTCCAGAGTAGCTGAGACTATAGGTGTGCACCACCACCCTGGTTAATTTTTAAAATTTTTTGGTGGAGATGGGGTTTCACTATGTTGCCCAGACTGGTCTCAAACTCCTGGGCTCAAGCAATTTGTCTTACTCAGCCTCTCAAGTGCTGAGATCAACTTTTATTTTAGATACTGGGGGTACATGTGCAGGTTTGTTACATGGGAATATTGTGTGTTGCTGGAGTTTTCCATTCCTCTAGTTTATGTGTCTGTTTTTCTACCAGTACCAAGCTGTTTTGTTTACTGTGGTTTTATAGTATAGTTTGAATTCTGGTAATGTGAAGTCTACTGAGAGAGACTATTGTCTGTCTTTTAAAGGATTAAAAACAAACAAGAATGTGCAAGAAATACTGTATATGACCTACAAAGCCTAAGATATTTAGTATCTGGCTTTTTGTAGAAAAAGTTTTCTGACTCATGCTGATATTAACAATTAGGCTGTCATGTCTCTTGATAGATATGATATTCATTTCAGACTTGGGTTTAGACCTAATATCAGTTGTAGATATCAGTTAATTTCTAATACTTGTAAAATCCCCCTGCTTCTTCATAAAGTACTAGAAGTCCTCTTTCCAGTTGTATTTTTATATAGAGTAACATATGACCTGATTGGCACAGGCTGTACTGGATTGCTCCTCTTGTCATGACATAACTATTGAATAAAATTCCTTTCACTCTCAGTGTTCCATGTCTGAGGGTACTAATCTGAAGATGGTCAGCTTAGAGCTTGTACTTGCCTGTAGCAGAACATTTAAGCCTTGACTTTTTATTTATTTATTTCATGGCTAAAGAAGTATTTTTCACTCTGTCTTAGTCAGCTCATGCTGCTGTAACAAATAACCACAGATGGAGTGGCTTAGTCCATAGACATTGAGTTTTCACAATTCTAGGGGCTGGGAAGTCCAAATCCTCACATGGGTGGTGGGGGCAGTGAAAGAATGAGAGAGACAGAGAGACAAAGACACACACACACACACACACACACACACAGAGAGAGAGAGAGAGAGAGAGAAAGAGAGAGGCTCTATTGTGTCTCTTTTCTTTCTTTGAAGGCCACCAATTCCATCATGAGGGTTCTGTCCTCTTGACCTCATCTAAACCTAATCACCCACTGAAAGACCCTACCTCCTAATACCTCATACTTGGACTAAGACTTCAATGTAGGAATTTTTTGGGGACATAAACATGCAGTCCATAAAGCCTTCAAACAATGC
Organism: Macaca nemestrina; assembly: GCF_043159975.1. Classification (NCBI taxonomy): domain Eukaryota; kingdom Metazoa; phylum Chordata; class Mammalia; order Primates; family Cercopithecidae; genus Macaca; species Macaca nemestrina. Next base: position 22,771,992 of record NC_092132.1, read on the forward strand.
TCCCCTGCAACATGGTGGCTATCTTCCCATTAGGTAATGTTATAAAGATGAATAAATTAACCCCCCAAGTCACAGAGCTAAGAGGCCGCAGAGCTGGGATATGATTCAGGCTCCAAACTCACAGGCAAAGTGATGGTGCATCTAGAAATTGTTGCAAGGTGCTACTACCAATGCTTTTTTCACTCTCTCTCTCATTTGAGTCTTGAGTCTTTTGTAGTGTTTTCATATTTTTTCACTTTTCTTTTTTTTGTGATCTGGCTGTTTTCTTAATGTGAGATCAGAGTCTTTGCTTGCTATTGTGGTGCCATGCACATGTTATAACCCCATCAGCAGGAAGAATCTTTTGCTTGGCATCTGGGCTGAAGGTGCCTTCATTGCATGGCCTATGACATCTCTTGTATGGCACCATTGGCACCTCTGTCCCATCCTTGTCCCCAGCCCTAACCCCAGTTGCAGCAGTAGCTATAGTCATACCAGCAGGACCAGGAATTCATAGCCCTACTGCTGAATCACTTCCAGGACATGATTGTTTACTCCAAGAACTGGCATTACCTGGGAGATTGTTAGAAATGCAGAATCCTGTGCCTTGCCCTCCGTTCCTCCCCTGACTACTGAATTAAAATTTGGGGATTCATCTGCACCTTCAAATTTGAGACCCATTAGTATATCTCACTTGATTCTTAGAATAGCCTTACAATATAGATAGGGCCCCCATTTTGCAGATGTAAAAACTGAGGCCAAGAGAAGTAATTCACTTGAATAAAGAAAAACAAATAGAACCTGGCAGAGGCTTTATTTCTAGAGTGCATCATTACTTTGCCTGTGAATTTGGAACCTGAATCATATCCCAGCTCTGCTGCTTCTTAGCTACGTGACTTGGGGGTCTTAATTTCTTCATCTGTGTAACATGTTAGTGAACCAGATGATCTTCGAGGTTTCTTTCAGGTTCCAAACCCTATCATTTTAATGTAAGCCTGTTTTACATATGTTCGTATGTTCATTTTTTGAAGAGTGGGAGTTCTCTGAACTTGGACGATGAAAGGATTTGAAGTCCTGGAATTCGTATAAGGGGGATTGTTCTTCTAATAGACAGCTACTCCTTTGCTTTGCATAACCAATATGGTATTGATTGCAGATTAATAGCCAGCATCTGCCTGTTAAGTGGAATTGTGATTTCCTTTTTCCTTATTCCTAAGTCACAGAGGGAAATAAAGTCACCCCACGGGGAGGAGAGGAGAAATATCATTCTGGAACTACGAGAAAATTTTAACTAATAGTAAGAAGTTGTTGGCAAAACATAAAGGAAGATGAAATAATATGTGTTCTTATTTGGGCTTTATAATTTTGATAGGATCTCTTCAGCAGGGAAACATATACAGAGCATAAATGGGAACCATCCCGTAGCTTAGCTAAATTCTCCTTTTCCCATTTAGGTTATTAGTGATTTTACAAACACAGATTGTTATCAGCCACAGTAGTAGAAAGGAAGAGTAGGACCCACAGTTCTGAATTGTATATGATATAATGTTAAAGCTGGATAGGGCCTTCTAGTATAAATTCTTTTAACGGTTGAGGAAACAGAAAGTTGTCCAAGATTACACAATGTGTGACACAGCCTAAACCAGAACCTTGGGGTCTCACCCTAGTGCTTAGCCCAGCCCACTGCAGCAGTGTTTCTCAGGTGCCAAGAAGATTTGCATGGGTGCTATGTACAGAGTCAAAATGGGATACAGGTGAAGTAAAAAAAAGTTTGCATTTTTCCAACTCTATGATAAATGACAATGGCTTTTCATTGATTGTAGTGCTACAAAGTCTTTTTTGATGAAATTGATACATTTAGAATACAATCATGAGCAAATTAGAAAACATTAAATAGTAATACAGTTGACATGCAGGTATGCGACAATTATTAGAGTTGCAAAACAATATCTGAAGTTTAGGAGATGCTGCACAATTCCCTAAGGAATCCACAGGCTCTTGGTATTTGATACATTGTGTCTTGTTATTGAGGAGGGAACTACCCATTTCATATTATAATTGAACTTGGCTTAGCAGGTGTTTACTTCCCTTTGATCCCTTTCTCAGTGTGCTAAGGCAGGGATCCATCTGGCTTATGATTACACATCAGGCAGGTTAGGCTACTCTATGCTGGGGTAACACATAACCTCAAAATCCCAGTGACCTATTGAACATGTAAAAGCAGAGAATAGTGTGATGGGTGCCAGGAGCTGAGTGTGGGGGTTGGGGAATTGAGAAGATACTGGTCAAAGGATACTAAATTTCAGTTACATGAGAAGAGGAACGTCAGAAAATCTATTGTATAACTTGGTGACTGCAGTTAATAACAATATATTTCATACTTGAAATCACTAAGAGAGTAGAACTTAAGTGTGCTCTCCACAAAAGGTTAAGTATATGAGGTAACAGATGTGTTAATTAGCTTGATTTAGCTATTCTGCAACATATACATAGATCAAAACATCATATTGTACCCCACAAGTACATACAGTTTTTATTTGTCAACTTAAAAAATCTCAGTGACTTATGATCACAGTTTTATTTCCATCATTGGCCTGGTTTTGGCTTTACATGTGGACACCCAGGCTGATGAGCAGCCTCTATGATAAGTATTGCTGGTATCATGACAGATGGGAGAGAGGGAAGCAGAGCCAGAACATTCTGTTCAGAAGTGGCTGGAGTTACATCACTTTCACTTGCATTTCATTGGCCAAAGCAGGTCACATCTCTATAGTATAACCTTCTGATAGGGATGGGCCTAGTAGGGAGGGGCAGTGAGTAGAATTGACAATCATTAATTAATAGTAATAAACTCTTCAGTGGAGAGCACATGTCAGGAACTGAGAGTTGCTTACAACAGCTTTGTATATTGGGACAGTAGTGAAATAGCTGATGCCACCATTCCCTCCATGTATAAATCTACTGAGGATCGTGCCATTCCTACAAGGCAATTGAATGTCTCTCTGTTGGCTTATGAGGCTACTAAGTACTTTTAAGCTTGTGTAGATATGGAGAATGGTTGAGGGGTGAGAGTTGCCTTGATGTGATTTTTCTGCCTTTACAAAATTGGGAAGGAGAAGAACAAGGCTGGGGTATGGCTGGTATATTCTCCCATACCTTAGATCTCCATTATGTTGACCTGTGCTGATTCTCCAGAGTTACGTTGCTGGATTTTGTAGTCTGTTGTTCCCCCACTTAGCTGCCTCTCAGGTATACAAGGGTGACTAGGCAATAATGTGTAATCTAAATAAGCCTGACTTCTTGTAATAATAAACTAAAAACATACCACACTCTAGCTTAAGTTAAAAATGTTGGCCAGGCGTGGTGGCTCATGCCTGTAATCCTAGCACTTTGGGAGGCTGAGGTGGGCAGATCACAAGGTCAGGAGATCGAGACCATCCTGACTAACATGGTGAAACCCCATCTCTACTAAAAATACAAAAGAATTAGCTGGGCATGGTGGTGGGTGCCTGTAGTCCCAGCTACTCGGGAGCCTGAGGCAGGAGAATAGTGTGAACCTGGAAGGCAGAGCTTGCAGTGAGCTGAGATCGCGACACTGCACTCCAGCCTAGGTGACAGAGCGAGACTCTGTCTCAAAAAAAAAAAAAAAAAAAAGTTAACATGAATAAAACATTAAGTTATACATTTAAAAGGCATCTATGACTGAGGGAATGCTTTAAAGAAATTTGGACACCTTGGATTATTTTTTCCTCAGTATTTTCCACGTTCTCCATCTCAGACTCTAAGCTAATGTTTACTTGTCTTTAGGTTTTGTGTAGCTTAAGTCAACCTAAATTTCTTTTGGATTCTAAATATCTTGGGTATACAAATTCAGGCACACTTTGGCCATGGTGCTTTGGGTGCCTGGGTGATGCCTTTTATTCCATCTTTTAAGAACACTCTTAAACAATTTCATAATGGAAATGGTATATTAGCATTCCTAAGACCCCACCTCTGAATCCCCACTTTCTTACTTCCTTATGTCAAAGCAGAGAAAAATAAAGTTTTAGACTGGACTGTGTGCCTACAGACTTCAGAAGGAATTTCTGTGATTCCAGTTTCCTTTAGTGGTGTTCCTGGTAACTAGGATCAGTTGTCCTAAGGTTATAGCTTTCATCCTGAAATTTCCCTTACATTTATATAAAGCACATCTCCTCAGTTATAACTAGAGTGAACTTTCAGCTCTCTTGTCTTGCTGTCATTGCAGTTTTAAAAATGAGATTATACTCTTTAATCTGAATATATTTAAACATATTAAGTATATTTATATTCACATATTTAAACATATTTGAATATGAAATTGAAGGGCTTTTTGATAGAACTTAAGAAGTGATTTCTGAACAGTTCCCTGGGAATCCAGGTCCCCTGGGAATTGAAAGAGGAGCTTTTCTCATTGGTCCAGCTGGGGAACTGGTTTGGGGATCCCCCACAGAGAACTTAGACAGCGAAGCAAACTTACATTTTGAACCCGTAAGAAACAAACACCCCTTTCCCCTTTCTGCCCATTGGCAGTTCTCCGGAGGACAGAATCCCTTCTTTTTATACTTCCTCCATTAGCGTGGAAACTGGTTAGAGAGTCCCTACTGTGGAGGCAAGAGGGACTTTTATTTCTCGTTCAGAAAAAATTACACAGGCTTCCTGAATATAAAGGGGGAGAGACAGGCAGTCTTAGTGATACTGACCAAATTACCCATTACTCTTGACTTGGCATTCTTAAAGCAAGTTTAGAATCATATGTGCTGATTAGGGTAGAATTGAATATATTTCTTTTTATCTCTTTATTATAAAAACTTAAACAATACAGATTCTCAGAAGAAAATGGTAAATGTCTTCGTCCCCCTCCTGTTCCTGCCCTTCATTGCCTCATCCTAGTACCAAGGGCTGACCGCTCTTTGTAGTATGGAGCGTATTTTTTTCTACACTTGAGTTTCTTTCTAAGTTATCAAGCTATCTTCCCTATTCAAGGTGCTGCTGTGAACTTAGAGGCGGTAGATTCCTGGGTGTGCTACGGAAGTACTTTGCCCAGCTTTCCTGGGGGAGGGCCTAAAGATGCTCTAGTTAGAAACCAAGTTTCTGCTCCCTCAGGAGAACTCTTATCCTATAAAGAGACATTCAAATAGAGGACTTCTGATCCTTTGTGCAAGGCATGTTTCTATTCCAACAGGTAGGTCTTGTGAGTTTGTCTCTCCTTTGTTTTGCTGCCAGTCTTCTCCTCTCTAAGGACCTTTCCCATGACCACCTCTGAGCATTGAAATCCTTTGACTTCCTTAAGGTCCAGTGCATTAGTTACCTATTGCTATGCAACAAATTACCACAAAGCTGAGCTAATTAAAATAAGTACTTATTATCTTACAGTTTCTTTGGGTCAGAAATTTGGGAGTGGCTCAGCTTTGTTTTCCTGGCTCAGGGTCTCTCATGAGGTAGCAGTCAGGACAGTCAGGATGTGGTGATGGCTGCAGTCATCCGAAGACTTGCCTGGGACAGGAGAATTCCCTTCCATCATGGCGCCCTCATGTGCTGTTGGTGGGAAGCCTCAGTTCCTGGCCATGTGAGCCTCTCTGAGGACTGCTTGAAAGTCCTCCTGACACAGTAGGTTAGCTGGCTTTTCCCAGAGTGAGTGAATTCAGAGAGGGTGATACAGAGGCCTTAATATCGTTTATGACCTAGCTTTGAAAGTCACACTGGATCATTTCTGCATGTTCTATTGACAACACAAGTCAACCCTGTTCAATGAGGAGGGGGACTACAAAGGTCATTGAAACCAGGAGGGAGGAATCAGTGGTGGCCTTTTTAGAGGCTGGTTACCATATCCAGTTCAGTTCCTATTTCTTCTCTTCAACTTGTTATTAAATTCCAACCTCATGATATTCTTTTCTCTGAATTTCCTCAATACTTTCTCGAACTGCTAATGTGGGCATATGAGGTTCTGCCTTTGTTGTTTGATTAGGTGTTTTAGGCTCAAATACTTTCCATTGTAAAGTGGCTGGAGGGTGATGCAGCTGCTTAGGATTGCCTAGGATGGTGAGGGTGGTAGAATGAGATTCTTAAGTACTAGGGAGTGAGTCCCAATTCCTCTGGCCAAGCCCTCGTGCTGGGCTGCACCTGCCTGGGGAAAGGGGTGCTTTCCAAAAATTGATACAAAGGTAAGTTAAAGGCTTGGAGAAAGTTCTAGCATGGGTCCTTAGTAAATGCTTATAAGAGGAATACATAAGTAAATGAAAAGTTTTTCCTGTGATCTTGTAGAATTCCATAGAGACTCAGTGTTTTTTTTTTTTAAATTTTAATAGTTTTTGAGGAACAGGTGTTTTTGGTTATATGGATAAATTCTTTAGTGGTAATTTCTGAGATTTTGGTGCATCTGAGCATGTACATTGTAGCCAATGTGTAGTCTTTTATCCCTCAGTCCCCACCCATCCTTCCCCTCAAGTCTCTAGAAACCATTATATCATTCATATGCCTTCGTGTCCTCATAGCTTAGCTCCCACTTAGAAGTGAGAATATACAATGTTGGGTTTTCAATTCCTGAGTTATTTCACCTAGAATAATGGTCTCCAACTCCCTCCAGATTGCTGTGAATGCCATTATTTTGTTCATTTTTATGGCTGAATAGTATTCCATGGTGTATGTATACCACATTTTCTTTATCCACTCATTGGTTGATGGGCATTTCGGCTGGTTCCATATTTTTGCAATTATGAATTGTGCTGCTATAAACATGCTTGTGCAAGTGTCTTTTTCATGTAATGACTTCTTTTCCTCTGGGTAGATACCCAGTAGTGGGGTTGCTGGATCAAATGGTAGTTCTACTTTTAGTTTTTGAAGGAATCTCCATACTGTTTTCCATAGTGGTTGTATTAGTTTGCTTTCCCATCAGCAGTGTAAAACTGTTCCCTTTTCACCACCTCCAGACCCACATCTGTAATTTTTAATTTTTTAAATTGTGGCCATTCTTGCAGGAGTAAGGTAGTATCTCATTGTGGTTTTAATTTGCATTTCCCTGATAATTAGTGATGTTGAACATTATTTCATGTTTGTTAGGCATTTGTGACTTGGGAATATACCTAACCAAGGAGGTGAAGGATCTCAGTGGCATTTTGATATTCCTTTCTGGTTTTAGACTTCAGAGGGCTCGTCTTCTAGGAACGATTTCTAGTCTTGGTGTAAAAGAACTGCCCTCTCACCTCTGCCTGTGAGTGGAGAGATGAGGCTGGTGTTTGGAGCTGGGGGTTACTAATTTGAAGTCACTTCTGATATGTTGTAAAGTTTATGTGGTTGAGGGTAGAAAGCTGCTCTTGGGAGGGACTGCCTCAGACTTGGGTAGAACAGATAAGAGTCTTTCCTGGGCTCAGGTCTGGGTTGGTGCCGACAACCAGGGAACAGACTTCTGCACAGAAGGGCAATTCTGTGAAGTAAGCCCTGGAAGCCTCAGCCAGTATCCCTCCCTTCTCGCTCTGAGGTTCAAGGGAGATTGCTGAAGAGTACATGAGGGGCCAGGCTGGGAAGGGCGCCATGGGCCTGGGACTCCTGCTGCTTCTACTTAATTGCTCACACCCGTTTCTCTGCTTGCAGGGCTCCATTTCATTAATGAGCAAGACATGCGCTGGCCACGTGTCAAACCGCCTCAGTATTTATTTGGCTTTAAGCTGGGTCTTTCTAGAACATATGTGCCTCTGGGGGATTAAAACTCAAACAACTGTGACTTTGGCGGTTTTGACTGAGCTGGCACTGTAGATCTGAAAACAGAGTGTGTAGCTTTTGGTGGTGAGCAAGTGCCCGCCAGACAGGGCAACATAAAGTGACTTGGAAGGTCAGGAGTTACAATGGGGGAGGGAGCCTCCATGCTGAAGTTCAGGAGGCTGTCCCTTGCATGGCCTAAGAAGGCCACCTCCCTCATACACCTTTCCAGGGTCAAATTTTAGGAATTATTCCTTTGGACTCAAGCTTGTTCAATAAGCATCGGAGTAGAAGGAGGGCCCCGCTAACATACTGGTTAAGAGCAAGCATTCTGCAGTCTGAGAGACCCAGGTTTACGTGCTAGACCTGCCACTTTTTAACTATGTGCCTTTGGGAAGCTTCTGTATCTCCTTTACATTGTACTTTCCCCACTTGTGAAAGGGACTAATAACTTGACCCATACATTTACAGCCAGTTCATGAGGAACATTGATGTGTATTATAGTTTTTTACACATTCTTTTCAGGTTTTAGTACCTGAGTTATACTAACCTTATAACATGAGTTGAGGGTGGGGGTGGGGGTGATATTTATTCCTGTTGCATTTTTTGGAAGAGTTTTTGTAAGGTTGATTTTTTTCTTTCCTAAATATTTGATAGAATTTAGCAATAAAACCTGAAGTCTTCTTTGTGGGGAAAATTTTGATAACAAATGTAATGTTGTCACTATTGAGAACCAAGTAGAGGAGTATATAAGCATGAAGTCCAAGCAGCCAGCCAGTGCCGACACAGCCACTGCTGTGGTGTCTCCTTGGATAAGACAGCCCACCAGCCTACCAATACCACCTCAATTCCACCAGGATTCCACGCTATGCTGCGTGCACTTGAAGATCTGTGAAAAAGATCAGGAAACTGAGACTCAAGGCATCTCAAGTAAAAAACAATCACTCAGTTAATATTGCAGAATGAAACTAGGATGGCAGCTCAGTTATTTTTGACTCAAATCCCATGATATTTCACAATTCCACAGCTGCAATGTCACAATTAATAGATGAATCCCGTTTTGTCGTCTGATGATTGTATTCTCCTCCTCTCTGCTTTTAGATGGGTGCTGGAAGCACCCATCTAAATAGTACTATATAGTACTTCAGAGAGAAGTACTATATAGATTCATTCCGTAATCATTCCCATTTCATTGTGTGTCTCAAAACCTCCATGCAAGACTTGCTGCAGAACAAGCAAACAAACAAACATGCTCGCAGGGGTGAGGGCCTGTAGAAAGCTCAGGGAGTGGGGATGGGGGGGAAGAGAACTCCCTTGAAAAAGATGGGCGGATTAAAAGGAACACCATTCTCTCGCCCCACCCAGAGCCAGAGACCATTAACTTCCAGTAAGTACTTCTGCAAGCCATCAATCTTCCTTAATCACAGATGACATGCAGTTAAACAACATGGACCCAGAGAGCTTTCCCCTGACCCCAGATGGGTTCTCTAACGTTTATGAGAATATTTGGAAGACATCAAAGTGAGTCAGTGGATAGGTAGAACCACATTCCCACCTTAATGGGGCAGCTAAGAAATCAAGGAGAAGTGGGAAAGAGCCGTGATTGTTTCTCCGGCTATCCAGGTCTGAATTAGCAAGTCTGGCAAATGGATAACAAGGTGTGTGGGGAGTGAAACTCCATGGAATTCCACAGGTGGAAAGGGAACAGAGAAGTCAGGGATGATGGTAGCACTGGCAAAGGCAAGCATATATAGAAGCAGGTGTCACTAGTTACTGGGTGTTCGTGACAGTCCTTGGCTGGATGTACACACCTGCTATGAACTAGATTGTGTCTATAGTTATATGTTGAAACTCTCATCCACAATATGGTGGTATTTGGAGATGAGATCTTTGGAAAGTAGTTAGGTCTAGATGAGATTATGAGGGTTGGGCCCCCATGATGGGGTTAATACTCTTATAGAAAGAGACACTTGAGAGCTCGCTTTCCTCTTTCTCCCTGTGCAAATGCACCCAGGAAAGACTGTGAGTGCACAGTGAGATGCTGGCCTTTCACAGGTCAGGAAGAGAGTCTTCACTAGAAAAAGAATCTGAAGGCACCTTGATCTGGGACTTCCAGCCTCTAGAACTAAGAATATGAATGTCTGTTGTTTAAACTACCCAGCCTATGGTATTTTGTGACAGCAGCTCAAGTTGCCTAAGACAGAACCCACACACTAACTCACACACACAAATACATAGCCCAGAAGAAAAACTGCAGATCCTTAGGGTTCCTGTGCCTGATTTGGGTTAGAAACACTAGGATCTTATCCTTTCCAAGAATGTTATCAGTACAAGGTCACTATCAAGCAAAGTTTTCTAATCAGCCAAAATCATATCTAAGAATTCTGTAAGGGAGACCAAGTGGCAGGCTCATTCAGGCCCAGAAAGCCAACGATCCACCTGTGGGATTTGTATCTCCCGTTCTTGGCATGGAGAAAGATAGGATAATAGCAGTATTAATAACAGCAGCTGTGGGTATCAAGGGTTTCCTTTGTCCCAGACACTGTGCCAAGTGCTTTATGTGCGTTTGCACATTTAATTTTTCCCTGCTGCCCCATGGTCCAAGCCACCATTGCCCTTTCATCTGGACTATGCTGATAGCTTTCAAACTGGAAGCCCTGTCTCTGCCTTTGGCCTCTACAATCTCTTAGTTGTACAACTCTAAAAGTGATTATCTTAAAGATAAAATGAGATCATCCTGTAGCTCCAAATCCTCTCTTTTGGTCTCTCTTACGGTAAATTCCAAAGTCCTTCCAGTGGCCTAGGAACCCCAGCTTTCCCCCACTGATCTCTAGTCACTTTGCCTCTAACTTCCAGTCACTCTGGTCTCCTATGTGGTTCTCAAGTGTGTCAGAAACTCTCCTGCCTCTGGGCCTTTGTGTTTGCTGTTCCCAGTGGCTGAAATGCTTTTCCCTGGAAATTAGCTCAGCTAGTGCTGTGACTTCCTTCAGTTTTCTGACTACATGTCAACTAAGTAGAAGGGCCTCCTCCATGGACCCTTTATTAAATTGGTCCAAGCCTTTTAAAGTTCAGGATTTGTCCTCCTCGCCCTAATTACACCTGGATTTGTTTACTGGTATATTGCCCCCTCCCCCACTAGAATATAAGCTCTAATTTAATCCATTAGAAGAGGTTAGTAGATCTATTAATTATTAACTAAATCTGAGGACTATTCTAACTGCTAGGGATACAGCAGAAAATAAGATATCCTAATCTGAGGACTGTTCTAAGTGCTAGGGATATTTTCCACTATATCCCTAGCACTTAGAACAGTCCTCAGAATTATTTGTTGAGTGAACAAAAGAACAAATAGTGCTTTTCCTACCTTTATTTCCTTCCATTTAATAACAAATTTTCTCCAAAGAGCAAGTTACTCATTTTTTTTAAAAGGTAATGAGATAAAAAGGGAAAAAGACTAAATTTTGAACTGTGACAAGATTATTATCTGGGAAGTCTCATCAACGCACGCAGCAGTCAGTTCCGCCTCAAGCTGGTGGGTGACCTGTCTCACTTGACCTGTGTGGCATGGCACCCAGACCAGCAGAGAATATCACAATAGATTAGAAGATGACAGACATGCATATCCAAGCCAGATGTTACCTTCCTTCCTCGTTAAGATTCCGTGAACAGTGGTCCTCAAACTTTTTGGCCCCCGGGACTGGTTTTATGGAAGACAATTTTTCCACAGACTGCAGGGTGTTAGGAAGGGAAATGGTTTCAAGATGATTCAAGCAAATTACCTTTATTGTGTACTTTATTTCTATTATCATTACATTGTAATATAGAATGAAATAATTATAAAACTCACCATAATGTAGAATCAGTGGGAGTCCTGAACTTGTGGGTTCCATCTGGGGGTGATGGGAGACAGTGACAGATCATCAGGTATTAGATTCTCATAAGGAGCACACAATCTAGATCCCTTACATGCACAGTTCACAATAGGGTTCCTGCTCCTGTGAGAATCTGACAGGAGATGGAGCTCAGGCAGTAGAGTCATACGGAGCTCTGTAAGTACAAATGAAGTTTTGCGCACTCGCCCTCTGCTCACCTCCTGCTGTGCAGACTGGTTCCTAACAGGCCACAGACCAGGTTTATGACCCCTGCCATAAGTGTGGTTTACCAGTCATGCTAGAGCTGCATCTGTATCATGTGTGTGTGTATGGTGCTGTAGAGTTTTATGTTATAGCTACTCTTGATGACTTGAAGTTCGTTAACTTTGTAGAATGCTTCTCGTTCTTAATCATTTTGTAAAGAAAGAATAGAACTCTTTTAGAAATTGTTAACCCAATTTTTTTTTCATTCATATATTTAGTATGTGCCTTCTGTGTTTCAGAGACTATATAAGAAACTGGTGCTATAACAGGAAACCAGAGAGACAAAGTGTCTGTTCTCAGGGAGTGTCTTGAACATATTAGGGCTAAGTAACATTTTTTCTTTAAGATCCCGGTGTCCAGAAAAGGACCAGAGTTAAGACCTTATTTTATAGTATTTTCTGTGTTGCCTGTTTCCGCCTGGGAGTCCCACCCTTCACAGAATAATTAAGACAGAGCATGACAAGCACATGTTATGTGGAAAGGAAGGCAAAGCAGCAGCTACAGGGGCTCTTACCTATGTGCAATCTGTTGAGAATTAACTCTTACCTGTGTGTAATCTTTTGAGAATTAACTGGATTTTCTTTTTACCCACTATGGCACTTGTTAGGTATTCCAAAGAAACTTCAAATATGAAAGATAAATGAGAAAACCTTGGCATTGGTAGTATAAAAAGAAACTGGCCAGCCTATATAGACAATTATAAATGATATTTCAAAAGTTACTATAAGTGATATCATGGTGTTGACAATTTTATAGTTGGGTGGGTAGCAGCCCAATCTGGATTTTTACAAGGTTTTTTTAATGTGTTGTAAAGCAAAGGGACCTTCTACCCATGGAAAAAATGTTTCGGACAGCTTCTTCTGTAGCCCCTCCTTGTTCTCACTCCCCTGGTAATGCTACATCTAGTTTCTTTGGGAAGGAAACATGAAGACAGCTTGATACTTAGATTCATACAAAACTTTATGGATTGAAAAATTCTTTGATGGTCTCACTTTATAAGTGGCAGAACAGTCTCAGTAGACAGCTGTTGCTTTTCAAGAGTTTTGCCTCTTTTTTCCAATGACAACATGTCACTTTTCCTGCAGGGAGCTTCCATGGAGTCCAGGTGATTTTCAATCATCATCGTGTCTCCTCCTGCACCCCTCATGGCTGTAAGATTGGTTATGCTACTCAAGTTTTGGAACAGCTAATGTAAGTCATGTTCTGTGCTCTCTGATGGGTATAAAGTCCTGTGATTCAGGTTAATCAATCAGATCTAATTTCTTGGGATGACGAAGCATTTAAGCCAGTTATTGGAGAAGAAAGGTGATTGAGTCATAAACTTTAACCTCAAAACTTTTAGTGGAGGATATGGGCATATATGAAAATAATTATAAGGAAATATGGTGGTAGCTACAATAAAGGTATGTAATAGGAGTTTAATAAGAAAGAGATGTGTTATTAAATTCCTCAGAGGTAGAAATGCCAGAACTAGGTCTTTCAGGATGAGCGATAATTTGATAAGCAACCAAGAGGTAGGAGGGAAGAAAGATCTTGGCAGAGTGAAAGCAAAGGCACAAAAAGGCATGAAAACCGGATAACTATAGAACTGTTATTATCATCATATTTGACTTTTATTTTCTTTATTTATAAATTGAAAGAATTGGAATTAGATTCTAAGTTTCTTAAAGTGTGGTTCAAGGATTACTGGCATGCTCAGTAATATGCAAATTCCCGGGACCCATGCCATATCTATTGCATATCTATTACAACTTCTGTAGGTCAGGCCCAACAATCCGCATTTTCTTTTTTTTTTTTTTTTTTTTTTTGAGACGGAGTCTCGCTCTGTCGCCCAGGCTGGAGTGCAGTGGCGCGATCTCGGCTCACTGCAAGCTCCGCCTCCCGGGTTCACACCATCCTCCTGCCTCAGCCTCCCGAGTAGCTGGGACTACAGGCGCCCACAACCGCACCCGGCTAATTTTTTGTATTTTTAGTAGAGACGGGGTTTCACCGTGGTCTCGATCTCCTGACCTTGTGATCCGCCCGCCTCGGCCTCCCAAAGTGCTGGGATTACAGGCGTAAGCCACCGCGCCCGGCCACAATCCGCATTTTCATATAGCTCCTCAAGTGATTTTAATGCCCATCCAATTTTGGATTAAGTAGTCCTGAGGTCAGTTTCATTTCTAAAGTTCTGTGTTTACATAATGCCAGTTTCCTTTGCCTGGCAGAGGAGACATATTAAATGGATGATGAATAAATGGATGAATGAATAAGTGAACAAATGGATGGATTAGGCATTCAAAGGTTTAGAACCCTATAGCAAATACTATCCATGCTCTGGCCATATCTCCTTGGAATTTACTATTGTAGTGAATGACTGTGCAGCCTCCACTGGGTAAGGTTGAAGCTCCAGTTACCTGCATGCTCAGCAACCCTTGCTAATAGTTGGTGCATGCTGGTGTATAAATAACTATCTCCTTTGTCCTTAGTTGCAATAATTCCGAGGTGCTGGTCCACATTGAATTCTGGAGTCCCTAGTAGAATTAAGCTCCAGTGAAAACTGCCTTGATGATTCACCCTTCTTGTTCTGCCTTTTTTTTTTTTTTTTTTTTTCCATGTTTCACTTCTCCACACCACTCGTGGTGTTTCCTGGGATCAATATTTGCACTCAAATCTATTCTGGAGAAATTCAAACCAAGATCTCCTCTAAGTAACACTGTGAATTACAATATAGCTCCCAGGAATGCCATCCTGTCGCGGGCAGGTCCACCGTCCCCAATCTGTTCTCTGAGTGATCCCACTTACCTAGCATAGTACCCTTTATACTAGGTGCTCAATAAATATTGTTGGATTGAATTCCTTGTTTGGGATCAATTTTTTCCAAGTGGACTTTCTGCTGTTTTTCCAGGGAAGAGCATCTTGCAACTGTGCTCTTTTCTGAGCACAGTTGTGTAGAGGATCTTCCATGGTAGTCTTCATACGGCGTGATGTCTGGGTAGCTGGGGTAGCAGCGTTATCTGCTGAATAAGGGCTGGATGAAACTCCTGTCCACTTGTGTGTGGGCCATTCCTTACTCTTAGTGCCCAGGAGGTTCTAAGAAAAGAAGAAATCCTTTTTTTTCACTCTGTTGCCCAGGTTGGAGTGCAGTGGTGCCATCTCGGCTCACTGCAACCTCCGCCTCCTGGGTTGAAGTGATTCTCTTGCCTCAGCCTCCCAAGTAGCTGGGACGACAGGCGTCCACCACCATGCCCAGCTAATTTTTGTATTTAGTAGAGACAGGGTTTCACCACGTTAGCCAGGCTGGTCTCTAACTCCTGACCTCAGGCAATTCCCCCGCCTCGGTCTCCCAAAGTGCTGGGATTACAGGTGTGAGTCACTGTGTTCTTGATGATCTCTAAGGCTCTTAAAATATTTGATTAGGTATCTGTGTGAGAATCTGATGAAAACTCTGGGCTCTCTCTTGAGAAAGAAAGAACACACAAACACAATTTTACATTTACCTATGATGCAAAGGACATTTTGAAGTCCAACTGAGAAAACTCTGGAACAGTGCTTCTCGAGTTACCTATGGACAATCTACATATTTTTTCAAAATTTCAATCTGCCACCAATCAATATTAGTTCCCAGCTCAAACCACGTGAGACTCACCCAACAAGTGTGACCACACCCGCCCTGGTCTGCATCCTGATATGAGCCTACTGATCACATGCTTCAATGCCATGTCAATGTGAAGTTTCTAAAGGCTCACTTTCAATCCTGCTACTTACCTTGGTGGGTTGGTATCTGTGGCTGCGGTCTGTGGACCCCACTTTGAGTGGCTCCATTCCATGGTCTAAGGATTATAAACTGAGACTGTCTACGCTCAGGGCTCCCCTGTGCTTACGGACTGAAGCTCATTCCTCACCATGGCAAATGAAGCCCCAGGCTCCAGCCACAGCACATTTGTTTCCTGTTTCCTTTGCCATACTCTTCATTCCATCCCTCCTTTTACTTTTCCCTAATGTTCCCTCCCTCACTTCTAATTATCCTAGGAAGGATTTACTGCTTCCTCACCTGTATCCTTCTACCATTTAGAATACACTACTTATCACAATATATTATGATGACATAGTGTACATCTTTATTCACCTCCAAATAGTTATCTCTTTAAGTGCAGAGGTAACTTTGCTCATATGTTTTGTATGCAAAGAGATCTTCACAGCACCTGGCACATAATAGGTGTTCAGTGAATGTATGTTGAACCAAAGTGAAGTGAGTAAGAGGTATTGGCCAACAAGGACAGAGAACACTGATGTCCAGTTCCTAATGAGTCTTGTGTATTCCTTAGCTGGTTGCTGTCGCTGGGGAGAGATCAAGGGCTCAGCCACAGGTGTAGCTGACGAGAAAAGCAGAGCTGAAGACTTAGCTTTGGACCATGAACATGTTTGTCACTCTTTTGGCAGGGATTTGGCTTTGGCTGAAGGAAGGTTGATTTAGATTTTTCCTGGGCCTTGGGAAAGGGGTGCAAACTCAATGGGAAAGGGGGTGGGAGTATTTGTAAGCTTAGGTACACCTGCTCTTAGCAGAAGATGCTGTTTCTTTCCATCATGTTTTACTCTCCAAGCAGGATCCCTTCACTTGCTGAATAAATGATTGATTTCACCTCCAGGTGGGAATGTTTCTCTTTACTCGTTTGGCTACAGCCTACTGAAAATAATCCCTACTCAAACGTCAAAGGGGACTTGGGGTTCACCACCTTGGCTAGAGTCAGGAACTAAACTTGAATTACATTTATATGGGGAAATGATTGCTTCTTGGGACTTGGAAGGTAGGCGTTCAGTGTCTGCCCAGAGGTGGAGGTTGGTGGTGGGTAAGAAGAATAGGAATTCTGGATTGATGAGGCAGGTTGGTTATGTCAATGATTTACATTATAAGGAAATTAGACATTCTGGAAAAGGTTATTAAGGTGTTTTAAAAGAAAGCCATGTGAGAACACATGGACACAGGGAGGGGAATATCACACACTGGGGCCTGTTGGGGGGGTGGGGAGGCTAGGGGAGGGGTAGCATTAGGAGAAACACCTAATGTAGATGACGGGTTGATGGGTGCAGCAAACCACCATGGCATGCGTATACCTATGTAACAAACTTGCACATTCTGCACATGTATCTCAGAACTTAAAGTATAATAATAAAAAAAAAAGCCATGTTTTGAAAAAGTGATGAAGACTCTGAGTAAAGTAACGGGAGAGGAAAGGTTAGGGATAACCACTGGAAATAGCCTCAAAGCAAGGAAAGGAATGGAAGAGTGAGATCTCAGTACAGGGCAATGGGGAAGGAAAACTCGGTCCAGCCATTGCTCCTGAGCACTAGACCTGTACACTCAACTGATTCTAGAAACATCCCCACCAGAATCTCAAACTCAAGGAGGTTGAGTTTGAGATCTGGCTGGACCTCAAACCAGAATCACTTTTATTTATTAGGTAATATTGTATTTATTAGTGATCACTTTTATTTATTAGGGAATATTTTATTTATTAGTGATCACTTTTATTTATTAGTGAATATTAACCCTTGACCTTCTGCTCCCCCTGTGTTTTACATCACTGGGAGTGGTTCCAGCATACTCTTGCTTAAGCCATTTCTGGGTGTGACTATTGGTTTCTTCATCCTCCTCATCTCGTACATCCTGAACATTGCCAAGTCCTATTAACCCTAATGTCTAAATATTTTTTATAATCCTGCCCACCTCTTCCAATCTTCACTGAAACTCTCTAGGTCAGGCTACCACCATTTTGTGCCTAGGTTAATTTTGTTCCCTCCAGTCTGTTCTCTACTTTACAACTGTCTTGGGTTTGTTCCCAAAATATCTAACTGTGGTATTTTTCACCTTAATACCGTTCAGTGATTCCACATCGCTCTTTGGATAAAGTCTAACTTCTCACAAAAGCTTTTGTGATTTGCCTCATCTCTCCCCAACTCATTCTTCTTACTCTGTCTTGCACTATCCTTGCTCTGAACTCTCAGTTCTCTGTGCCACATTGTCTCAGAATATCTGCTCATGTTCCGTTCTGTCTTACTAGTTACCTTTCTCCTGCATCATACTTCCCTATTCTTTTTTTTTGGAAGACAGAGTCTCACTCTGTCACCCAGGCTGGAGGGCAGTGATGGGATCTCAGTTCACTGCAACCTCCACCTCCTGAGTAGCTGGGATTACAGGCACCTGCCACCATGCCTGGCAAGTTTTGTATTTTTAGTGGAGACGAGGTTTCACCATGTTGCCCAAGCTGGTTTTGAACTCCTGGCCTCAAGTGATCCATCCACCTTGGCCTCCCAAACTGTTGGGATTACAGGCGTGAGCCACTGTGCCTGGAGTACTTTCCTGTTCATGAAATCTCACACTGGGTATTATTTCTGTTGGTTCCCCAAGATTAAATTAGTTGTCCCTTATATTGAGTTACATTGTTCTTCTTCTGTTTCTTCTTAATATTTTTCTGGTGTATTCATTTTTTGTTTCATTCACTGGAAACAAATGCTTGAAAACAAGGACTGTGTCTCCTGCACTGTTGTATTTACAGTGGCAGATATCCTTAAGTCCTCAGTGAATATTATTTGAATAAATGAATAATTTCAGAGAGATTCAGGAAGAAGCTGAGTGTCAGGACCAAGGGAAAGAATTCATGTGGGTGAAGCCTCAAGAACATTGACCTGTTGTCTATAAATCAGTTTAGAAATGAGAAAATTGGGTTGGACTCATGCCCCGAAGGAAAAGTGATCATCTTTATTCAGGTACTGAAGGGCCTGAAAATAGACTAGGTCTGGTATATTAGTAAGGTTCTAGAAAAAGCTTTTAATAAAGGACCTACCTGTAGCCGTCTGGTCAGGGTTAAGGAAATCAATAAAGGATGCTGATGCTCCAAGAGACTAGGAACAGTGTGAAGCTGTTACCACCTCTAGGACTGAAGGAACAAAGAGAGGAAATAGTGTTAAGAAACTTAACAAGAACATGGAGGGGATGCTTAGCAGGAGTTGCAGTGTTCAGGCAGGACCAGGACAGGGAAGAAACACCTTGGTCTCTCTCCTGTTGCTGCTGTCCCTTTCAGTCATACTCAATGTAAAACCCGAGGACAAGGGAGCCTGGGTGGCACAGCTCCCCCAAGGGTGTTGATCTCTTAAGGCTCATAGGACAGAAAAGGGTGGAAAGGGGATCTGGAGGCACAAATGAACCAGCACACCTGGTTGTGAAATGAGAGAAGGAGAGAAAACTAGAAGGAAAAGAGAATGCTTCTAAGTGTGGGAGTTAGAAGAAAATGTGTGATGATTGGAGGACTAGTGGACATTCCCAATGACTTGGGTAAGAGTCTGGAATCTTTACATCTGCACCAAGGATAATGTCCAATGGGGCCCTGTGACTTTGGCCATGGGTGGGGTGTGCATGTGGAGATTTGTTCCCTCATGGTGTTTGTGAAGGTCAGGTGACCTTGAGCAGTTGGGCTGTTCACCTGGAGCATGGGTCGTGCTGCCAGAGAAGCAGTGTAATGGTAGATGTGTCGGGGAGGGGAAGGTCAGGGCTTGGACTTGGAAGAGAGCTCTTCCACTTTTTGGATTGCTGTGTGCAGCATTGAAAATACGCTCTGAGAAGCACGCGGCACCCAGCCTGCCAGCCCGGCCGTCGTTGTTGCTTGTCTATGCATGTGCATGTGTGTGTATGCATGTGTATGTCTGTGTGAGCAGCTGGGGATGTGCATTTGGAGCAGGCTGCTCTATTCTTTTGTCATATGTGACCTGGCAGAATTTCTCCTGGAAATGCAGTTCCTCGGAGGGTATTTTACAAGGAAAATACCCTGGCTTATTACCTTCTGTTAGAATACAACAAGAATAAATGGTCTAAACGACAGCAGGAAAAATTTAGTTTAGACTTAAGGGATGGTTTTTAATAACTTGTGTATCAGATTTTCTTTTGACCCCGGGGAGACATTGTTTTTCTCTTCAATTCTGAATTATATCACATATCCAAACAGCAAGATTTCTACATTTTAAGTTCCACTTAGATGACATTAAAAAAAATGGATGTACCAATTTTCTTTAAAATTCTGACTGCAATAGCCGAATATCCCGGTTGTCTGTATTTCGGGATTATTGATGCTTGTTTGTCTAGGTCCTTTCTCTCTCTTCATGCCTGCAGGGTGCAGAGAGCAGAGGTGAAATTCATACGCTCTGGGGGAGAACTCAGGAAGATTCAAATACTGCCTTTTCTACTTAATCTGGCCCATAGCCACTTCTCTGATTTCTTTCTCTCTTTATCCCTTTCACTCACTGAACTCCATACATATTGGGCCCCTGGATGTTTCCTGTATGACTTGGAACGCTGTGGAGAAATTTCCTCTATTGGTAGCTGATCCAGATACATTGTCTCTACCATGTCTTCCAACTCTGAGATTTCCAAGTTTCTATGTTAGTGTGTGTGACTAATAAGCTCATACTTAGTGAAACAAACATTGGCCTCGTAATCCAAAATCCCAGGGTTAATCTTAGATTTCTCCCTTGCCGGTTGCAATAGCTTAGCCATCACTTAATCTAAGTTTGTATTTTTTTAAAAAATGGAGATGATCATACCTGCTTCAAATAGTTTATGTGAAGAGCATCTGAAACAAGGTTTATCAAAGCATTTTATAAAATTCTAAGGAAGGGGTAGCTACAATTAATTACCTCTGACACAGTGATGTTAATAGTGGAGAATAAAGGGTGCAAATTTGAAAGACAAAAATCAACCAATCAAAAGACTGCTATATTCTTGCCTGAATTTTAAGACTAGGATAAAGGAAAAAATATGATTGGAGAGAGAACCACTCAATTATTCATGAAAACAACCTAATAGACCCCTTGTTTTCCGTAAGAAGGCCCAGAAAGGGTCTGGATCCCCATGACTGAAACAAAGAAGATGTTAAAATTCCTTTGCATAATAAAGCTATAGGATTTTTTGTGTCCTTCCTCCTGCCCTGCAATGGGCAGACTCAGGAGAGAAGAGGTAAGGGGGTTAGAAAGGAGAAGATTTACTAGATAAGTGCATTAGTCTGAGTTCTCCAGAGAAACAGAAACAAACAAGATTTATTTACTTATTTATTTAAAATTAAGATAAGTTAAAGGATGTGCAAGGAAATTTATTATACATTTCAGCAGTTCTGGAGGCCTAGAAGTTTCAGGATCTGTAAGCCTGAGACCCAGGAGACTGAATGGTGTAAGTTCTAGTCCAAGTCGGAGTTTGAAGGCAGGAGAAAATGTCCCAGTTTAAAGATAGTCAGACAGAGACAGAGAGAATTCTTTCCTACCAATCTTTTATTCTATTTAGACCTTCAATAAATTGAATGAAGCCCTCTGACACTGGGGAGGGCAATTGCTTTACTCAGTCTACCGATTTAAATGTTGATCTCATCTGGAAACACCCTCACAGACACCGTGGAAATAACGTTTGACTACGTATCTGGGGCACCACATGGCCCAGTCAGGTTGATACTTAAAATTAACGGACACATTAGGGAAGGAGTTGGTGCAGGGAGAAGGGGCCCAGTCCCAGTTCTGGGTTAAGCCCTAAGAGGGAGATGGCCTAATGTTAGAGAGGGTCCCTTCGTCTGAGATGGGGACTCTAAGCTTGGTGATGTTTGCAGTCTAATGTTAGGCGATTACTGCTTGAGTTAATAATACTGTAGGAATGAAGGAGGTGGGTTGGGCTGTGTCCATGTAGAGCAGTGGGACAACAGTCAGAAAGAGCAGATGCCCAGAAGGCCATAGGTGGTGTTGTAGTAGCCTGAGCTGCAATTTGGAGCAACTAACAAGAGGTGATAATCTGCATCTTTTTATACCCAACGGAATTTTCAGAAATACTTATGAGAGGACCGAATTTCTTTTGGCTGGTAAGGAATAGGGCTTGAGTAATTTTACATTGATGTTAGAGGAAAGTCTTCCTTAGAGGACCCAGGCATTTGGGCTGCTCGGGTGGTAGTTGTTTCCTATTAGATTCTGTCCCAGGATGGTAGGGACAAAGCTCATTTTGTTCGCTGTTGTAACCCCAGTGTATAAAACAGTGCCTGGTGGTTAGTAGGTGTTGAATGAATATTTGCATTGCCTTTTTGTTGTTTGTTTAAATATACTCTTAATTTTGAAGTACTTTTAGATTTAAAGAGAAGTAGCAAAGATGATCCAGAGAGTTCTATATATCCTTCTCCTTGTTTTCCTATTGGTACCTTATATTACCAGAGTAATTTGTCATAACTAAGAAATTAACATTGGTATAATATATTACTCTAAAGTAAACTCCAGGCTTTACTTGGAGTTTCCAGATTTTCCACTGATGTCTTTTTTTTTTTTTCTGGAAGCCCACCCCAGGGTACCACATTTACATTTAGTCATCATGTCCTCTTAGTCTCCCTTGGTCTGTGACAGTTTCTTAGTCTTGCTTTGTTTTCCATGACTTGGTCAGATTTGAAGAGTACTGGTTAGACATTTGGTAGAATATCCCTTAATTTGGGTTTCTCTATGTTTTTCACTGTAAGACTGGGAGCTCTGGGTTGATAGACATGCACTGCCCATTGGTTTAGGATTTCCCCTCTGAAGAAGTTGCAAGTGGGAGAGTATCTAAAGCTGGAGAGGCAACCTTGTGGGCAAAGATGGTGAGGCTGAAGCCTACAGTCGGTTGTGTTTTTCTGTTCTGACCTGCCATTCCTTAGGTGATGCTCCTAATCGCAGCCATCTCCCAGTATGAGAGGCTACTGAGAAGTAGTAAAAAACCATCTGCATTCCTCAACAAATGAGCCAGCTTGTGGACCTCTGACAGTGCCTGGCCCCAAGCAGGCTCTCAGCTCATGGTGGCTCTTACCATAAATAATCCAAAAGGCTGTTTTTTTCTTATAAAGGATGACCTCGTGATGATTACTTTGAGAGGCATGAAATTATACAGCCTGCCTGCAATGATTTCCTTAGATAAGCATGCTTTTTATACAAATATGTTTGAGGAAAAACCAAAGTCTTTGAGCTAGGAGTGAGAGGGATAAATACGTTAAAATCAGTTATATCTTCTTTGAATTTTTTTGAAGCCTATTGTCCTCAAAGACTTCCTATGTTCCTCTTTTGCTATCTCCTTTGACTGATACAACATTAAGAAGTACTTAATTTTTGACTTATTGAGTTATTTCACCTTGAGGAATTTATTTCCTGCTTGCTCAATTTGCTTTCTCAAACAACTGGAATCATGCTGTTTTCAGTAGAGAGTCTATCTTAATCCATTTTGTGTTGCTATAACAGAGCAGTAGAGATTGGGTAATTTACAAAAAGAGAGGTTTATTTAACTCATGGCTTTGCAGTTTGAGAAGTTTAAGACTGAGTGACTGCATCTGGTGGCTTCTGGTGAGGGCCTTGTGCTGTATCAAAATATGGGAGAGAAACAGAAGGGCAGCTGGGCTCATGTGAAAGGGCAAAACGTGAGAGACAATCTCACTGTGCAACAACTCGCTTTCATGGGAACTAATCCATTCCCAAGAGAACTAACCCAGTCTGGGGGGAAAGACATTAATCCATTTAAATAACCTAATCACCTCTTAAAGGACCCACCCTCCAACACCACCACACTGGGATCCAAGTCTCAGCATGAGTTTTGGTGTGGACATGCCATATTCAAACACAGCAGAGGCCTTGTGGTATAGAAAAGGGAATGTAAAGGTTGGAGTTAGGGTGTTTGAGTTGCCACATCACTCATTATTGTGAATAAATCCGTTATTCTCTCTGAGCCTTGAGTCTTCTTGTATAAAATTGGATGGATGCAATGGATCCCACATCATCCATTATGGTGTCAGTGTGGGCTAGTCCCTTATTCTCTCTGAGTCTTAAGTGTTCATCCATAAAATCGGATGGATGGAATGGACCCCATAGGAGTGTTGCCAAGAGCATAGGAGATGTGAAATGCATGTGAAGAATGTTTGACAGATGAAGTCCTATAGAAATGCTTGTTGCTACCTCTAGAGCTTCCTTCTTTCAATGCAGAAGTGTGGAAATTACAAAGAAAAAAGAACAAATACAACTAAATGGTTCAAGTCCCCTGCCTGAATATTGAAAGTCAGAATTTGCATGTAGATAGAAGAGGGATGAGGAGACAGGGAGGGCACTGGGTGTCACATTCAAACAATTCCTCCTCTTGGCTTGCTGTAGCTTGGCCCTCTGCCCAGGGCTTGTTGTTATCAATGAACTCCCCCCAGCAGCTGAAGAAAACACACATTGGATGGAATAATGTTTGCTGAACACTGATCCCAAGATGCTCTGATCCTGGGGTGTGGGGGTAGAGCTTATTGGAGCTTCAGTTTTGTTGAACATCTTTCCTTCCTGTTCTGTGCATTTTGGGCCACAAGCAGAGGTAGTATTTGACATTTCTGGGCTCCCAAGCAAAACACAAAACCACTACCTTATCTTCTCAAAGGGACAATCTTCTTTCTTAAACTTTCTGACTCTAGACTTCTCCCATATAATGGATTCTTAACTGTATTACAGGCCAGGTTTCTAGGAAACAGCAATGCTTTTCGGACTAATTGCAGGAGAGTAGGAAGAGATGTGAGGGTAGCAAAAGATGTCATTTTTTAGGAAACTATCAGCTTTTTTGTCTTGGATGCATTTTGAAATATTATGTCACATACAGCTTCTTGAGATCTCCTCCTAGCCATTCGTACTCCACTGCCACTCAACTTGTAGTCCTTGTATCTTGTTGGAGGATGCTTGTCTTTGGCCTCCCATAGCACTTAACTTTACATGCATGATCTTATTTAATAAGCACAACAGCAAAATGGTAATATGATTTCTTCACCTGCTGACTTTCTACTCCATGTTACAGTGGCTAGAGCACTAAGGAGCCTTGTTTCCTCTATCAGATAGAATTTGTCTTGAGGACAGGAGTGATGTCTTGCTCGTCTTCATATTTCCCACAATACCTCGCTGATGCATGACACATAATAAATGTTCCCTAGATTTTTGCTGAATAACTAAATGGCTTCGAGGATACTCTTCTATATTTTTGTTAATAGCAATACATTGCTCTAAAAACCATGAATATTTTCAGAGAACAAATGTATCCCATGAAACTGTGCCAAACATAAGTCTTAAATTCAAGGCCACAGATGAAAGAAACTTATTTTGCTGAAGCTTTTGTATTTATTAGATTTTTCTAGGTTCATTAATCCTTTGGAATTTTGTAATCCTTGTGGATATGGGAAAAGATGAATTAGAGTGAGCCATCCAAATTTCTAAGAAAGCAAGAATGGAGAGAAGCATGCAAAGACTGAGAGATAAAGAGAAGACCTGAGGCTGAGCGTGGTGGCTCATGCCTGTAATCCCAGCACTTTGGGAGACTGAGGCGGGCGGATCACGAGGTCAGGAGATTGAGACCATCCTGGGTCACACAGTGAAACCTTGTCTCTACTAAAAATAAAAAAAAAATTAGCTGGGTGTGGTGGTGCACACCTGTAGTCCCAGCTACTCGAGAGGCTGAGGCAGGAGAATTGCTTGAACCCAGGAGGTGGACGTTGCAGTGAGCTGAGATCACACTACTGCACTCCAGCCTAGGTGACAGAGTGAGACTCTGTCTCAAAAAAAAAAAAGAGTAGACCTGAGCCAACCGAACAACAGAGGTAAAGGCATGAAGTAGGAAGGGTTGTTGTCCATGACTAGCATGTATAGCATGTAAGCACAGGTACATACCTGGAGGAAACTGTGTCCATGTAAGGAACGCTGGACTCTCGGTCTTTTTGTTTCCTTCTTAAGGAAGCCTTATAGCCAGAGTGAAATGGAGGACTGTGTAATTTCCGTAGATCTTGGGCCTTTATAAGGTTGCTCATGGTAATTTGGTAACCAGGTCCCATCTAAAGGCTGAGACAACTCTATTGGTCCATATTTCTATTTTGCTTTGTGCAATTCTGGCTTTTTTGTTTTCCAGAACTGTGAGAACTACTTGTATGCTGTACCTATGAGCTGGACAGCTGTCTCTGGAAGCTGTGGTATGAGAGGGACAGTTATGTTCCTTGATGAAGATGTGCTCCCATGTCCCAACTTTTCTTGATAACCTCTGTCAAACATGAACATATCTCAACACTTCATGAAGCTACTTAATATTTTAGCCTGAACTATTACTTTTAGTTAACAAGGCTTACTTACTTTACTACCTACCATATAAAAAATCCCCTTTGTTTGTCCAAAATAAAGTAACTGCAGATTAGAGGAAAGAATCATAAGCTTGCATTCAGAAGTCTTAGATTTTAACCTCAAAATTGCCACTTACTAAGTGTGTGTTGCTCTAATCAAATCCTTTTCTGGGATACATATATACACATATACACTGAAGTAAAATGACTTAGGGATTTTAGAATTAGTTGGTTTGATCAGCATGATCAGCATGAATATTGGAATCAGATGGCCTGGTTTACAAAATTCCTTCCATTACATACAAGTCATGTAATTTTGAGATGTTCACATGGTTCTGTAAGTCTAAGCTTCCTCATTGTATAAAGCAGATTATAACAGTACTGAATTTTAAAAAGTTGTTGTGAAATTAAAAGAGCAAAATAAAGGATGGAAATGCTTAACATAGTAGCCGGTGCATGGTAAAAACTTAACAAATGTGAGGTGTTATTATGATTTATATTCATATATACTAGCAGAGCAACCTTGGCAGAGGTCAGTTAAAATCTTAGCTTTAGGGTTGTTAGTTCTGAAATAAAATCTAGTCTCATAGGACTACTGCTTTGTCTATCAGAAATCACTGTACAATTCATTATATAAGTTTCTTCCTCGGGAATTCAAGGTGGGTATTCTCAAAGTCTGGTATTTGGGATTTTTGCTGAACCAACTATACGTCCACATCTGTAATAGTTTAATAGATTTCAACCATATCCCTTTTCAGCCCATGGCATTTTGTTTTGTTGACTCTCTGTCTTTATATGGCAGCTTGCCAAATCTTTTGGTCATTCATTTAATTTTTCCTGGACCTTTTCCATCCACGTTGTGTCATTCTTATGAGGCAATGACCGGGGCTATTCTGAAATACACACAGATGTCAAAAGTAGAAAAAAGACAGAAGAAAATTAAAATGTGCATTGATGGTATTCATTTTTATTTATGTGACTTTGTCCTGGCCAATCTGAGGAAACAAACAAAAGGCAGGTATAATTAAACAAGCTCTCCAAACAGTATACAAACATGAAGGTTTTCTTAGGTCTGAGTCAATGAGCCTACACTGGCCAAACCTTCTTTTCTGGTGAGCCACTACCCATTTTATAGGCTAGTTGCTATTTGTAATGCTGATATACTTAACTGTGGTTATAAGACATGGAAGGATGCATTTTTCTTTTATAAGAAATAGAATACCTTTTTCTCTGAGCTCCACTCCATCGCTATCTAAATTATCTGACAGAAAGGAGGAAATAACATGAATAAACACCTACTCCTCTGAATTGGCCCATTTTGCTAGAGAGTCATTGATCTCCAGAACCATCCACAAATCACAACTAGACAAAAATTATTCCTGACAGTGAGAACTGTAATAAAAGTTTTCATTTCCCAGCACATGGGAGAAACTGTATTGATTGCCTTCCAGGGAGCCTACCCTCCAAATTGTTTGGGGGGAAATAAGGCCAATAAAATAATCTTAATAGCATTTGGTGAAATTTATGACTTACCCAAAAAGTTTCTGTGTCCTTCTTATTGAAACATTGCTTTTAAGAAAATAGCTTTAGATATGTTTCTCCCAAATGACTACATATCATTCATATAATGAATAACTCAAATTTGCTGAATTTGAAAGTTTAGCTGCTTGATCGGTAACAGAGATTTTCGGCAAGAGTATTTTAAGTAGTCATAATAAAAGAGCAAATGGCAGATCCTTTTGTGATTGTTGCTACAATGGTTAGACTGTAGACTCTCTGACCTGGGTGGGAACTCAAGAGATCTCTGAACCAGATACATCCATGGTTTAGGAGTGAAGCCAATATTTATAGACACTACTGCATCTGCTGTGTTTGAATATCTAGCTGGCTAAGTGCAGTCCGTCTGCTATACAGAGAGCTCCAATACAGTATAATAGTTCTGAAATCTATCAGTTCATTAGAATTGCCTGAAAAATTTAAAAAACCCAATGCCTGATTCTCAACCAATTGAATTAGAATCTAGGGGTTGTAAACTCCACTGTGAGTTCTTTGAAGTTCACCATCATATAGAATCTTTCCCTAAAACCCTAATGCCTAGTATAGTACCCAGTTCATAAAGGCACAACACATATTTGTTGATTAAATGAATGTCAATGAAGTAAACATTTAAAAATTTTTCTTATAATTTTTAAAAATCTTTCCATGAATGGCGCTAAAGCTTATGAAAGAGAAATGTCTATACAAGAAGGGGATCCTAAAGGTGGGAAAATAAGTTTGGCAAATAGGTGAGAGCGTGTGTTCGTCTGTTTTGTGTTGCTGTAAAGGAATATCTGGGTCTGGGTGATTTTTAAAGAAGAGGGATTTATTCGACTCATGATTCTGCAGGCTGTACAAGCATGACACCAACATCTGCTCAGCTTCTGGTAAAGCCTCTGGAAACTTTTACTTCTGGCAGAAGGCGAAGGAGGAGCTGGCATGTCACACGGTGAGAGAGGGAGCAAGAGAGAGAAAGGAGGGGCCAGGCTTTTTAAACAACCAGCTCTCCTGTGAATGAACCAAGCAAGCACCCTCTGTACTGTGCGGGGTGGGCACCAAGCCGTTCATGAGGGATCTACTCCTATGACCCAAACACCTCCCACTAGACCCCACCTCCAACTTTGGGAATCACCTTTCAACATTAGACTTGGAGGGGACAAATATCCAAACTATATCAAAGGGCATCAAAGATGGGCTTTTGTTCCTTCCTCATCTAGATGGTAGGTAGAAAGTGATTCTTCTCTTTGGATTAAACAAGGTGATGCACGTGAAATATTCAGTACTGTGCTTGGCATGCAGCAGACAGCCTGCAAGCACACTCCTACGCTCTTATTGCAATGCATGGAATGTCAACATGGGTGGAACTGGGAAGAATGAATGGGAGATAAGAACCCCTGCTCTAGCAATACAGCGCATTTGGATTTTCAAGTTAATTCAGTCAATGTTTCTTCATTACCCAAATGTAATGAAAAATCTCTGTCTCCCTGCAGTGAGATGTTTTACATATTTTTCAAAGAAGCTGTATTTAAGAAAAATATGAATCTAGATAAAAGAATTAGGTGTTGTTTCCACTTAGAATTAGGGAATCTCAGTTTGGAAGAAACCTTAAATGTGGCCTATCTCCTCTTCCTCTGCCTTCAGCGACTGCCAACTTGACATCAACAATAACTGTAGCTATAATTTGTTGAGCACTTTACCTTCAATATTTCCTAACCCCTCTCTCCAAGCTGTGAGGTGGTGCCCTGCATCTTAGTTTTATTGAAAAGAAAACAGGAGCTTAATGAGATTGGTAGCGTGTGCAAGATTACACAGCAGGAAAATTTTACAGCCAACATTCAAACTCATTCCTGGTTTCCTCTATTCCAGAGGTTCTCGACCAGGAGGGACACTCCCTTGCCTTCCTCAATTCAGCCCTGGGAGATATTTTGCAATGTCTGGAGATAGTTTTGGTTGTCACAACTGGGAATAGGTGGGTACTACTGGCAGGGGTGCTGCTAAACATTCTGCAATGCACAGGACATTTCCCCCACAAAGAAAACAGCCAAAACATCAATAGTTTCAAGAGGGAGAATTTTGTTCTAACACCTACACTTTTGAGTACTATGTTAAACTCTCTTGTAACCATAGGTTTTCAGTTTTAGCTTGAGTATTTTCAGGGATGAGGCACTCACTTCCTTTTGTCCATCTCCTTTTTGGACAGCTCTGACAATTAAGAAAGTCTTTTTTTTTTTTTTTTTTTTCCAACTGGAGTCTGTTTCTTTGGCATTTCCACCTATTGGCATTATGAAAAGCAATATATTCGTCAGAGTGAGGGTCCTCCCTCAGTGTCACTATTTATGATCAGACCCACTTTCAATATAGCACTGTACACCCTACCCATATTGCAGTGATGGTTTACTTCTCTACTTCCTATCAGAACTTCAGTTTTTGAGGATAGGGACTGTGCCTATAGCCCCAGGGTTTAAAAAACTGTCACAAAATAAATGTCTAATAAATATCCTGGGAACAAACACAAAATAAATGTCTAACAAATACACTGGGAAATAACAATCATGACAGCTTTGGGTGGTCCCTTTCCTGAGAAAGCATCTCTTGTTCCCTCAACCATGGTATTGTACCACCTCCTGGTTACTCATGTAAGGGAACGTTTAGAGAGCCTTGAGTACCTGGTCAGGAACCTGAATTCCCTCACAGAAAGTTTCTCAATAGCCAGCTTGCATAGTACAATACACAGTGACTTGGCTTACACAACATTGATATCTAAACCATATTGGAGAACCACCTGGACCAAACTCCCTTACAATCATGTTTGCTTGTGACAAGAACTAGCAGTGGATTTTTAATGGGGTGACTGACTATGCCATTTAGTTTTTATTCTCATAAATTATGAAAATAAAAGTCAGCTTCCTGGCTGAAAAGTTGTTTTGCTAACCAATACCTCCTGTGGATGCATGGTGAGATATAGAATGAATGATGTGATTTGTTTATAACTTCAGGTCCAGACCAACCAATGTTAATGGGGAGTACTTTGATCCACTGGTAGACACTGACATTGTATGGGTGGAGGAGATTTCTTTGGACTTGACTTTTACTTCTCTCACTGTTGGGGTAGTGTCTTGATTGGCCCAGGCCGCCATAACAAAATACCATAGACAGGGTGATTGAAACAAAATAAACTTATTTTCTCACAGTTCTGGGGGCTGGGAGTGCCAAATCAACATGCCAGCAGATTTGGTTTCTGGTGAGGGCTCTCCCCCTGGGTTGTTGATGGCCACCATCTTACTATGTGCTCATATGACATCTTTGTGTACACACTGAGAGAGAGTGAGGGAGTTCTCTGCTTTCTCTTCCTATGAGGATACTAGTCCTATTGGATCAGGGCCCCACACTTATGACCTTATTTAGCCTTAGTTCTCTAGAGGCCCCATCTCAAAATACAGCCACATTGAGGATTAGGGCTTCAATATATGAATGGAGTGGGAGGGGAGTTATAAACATTCAGTCTAGAACAGGTAAAGATGCCTGTTTTAAGAGAATTATTGAGAAAAGTTGACTAGGGAGAAAACTAGGGTGGTGGATAGGATAAACCAAGGATCCTCAGGGATAGAGCTGGGAGGACACTGGAGAAAATGAGAGGCAAAGGGATGTTAGGTGCTGTAGATATCAGGAAATTGAGGCTATGATCTCAGCTCTATTGGTAACCTAACTGGGTATGTGATCCCAGTGTAGTCACTGAAAACCTGTGATTTAGTCTCTTTGGTCACCTAGAGCTGTACAGATGTGTGATCTCATGGATGAGTGGGAGCTGGCTAGGTGAAGAATGGATAGAGGTAAGGAAGAAAGGAATACCAGGCACAGGAAAATAATGTGCATGAAGATGAGGAAGCAGGACAGAACGTATTTACTTTTGGATACAGCAAATATATTTTTGAGGGCATTAAGAAATGTTATTTTTACTGAGCATGTACTGTTTGCTTGGCAAACAACATGTACTAGGTGCTATATTTATTTTCTCTTGCTGTGTAACAAATAACCACAAACTTAGTGGCTTTAAACAACCCCTGTTTATCTCACAGTTTTGTAGGCCAGGGTCTGGATGTGGCTCAACAGGGTTCTGTGTTCAGGATTTTACAAGGTTTGAATGGAGACATTGACTGGGCTGTGTACTCATCTGGAGG
Source organism: Macaca nemestrina (assembly GCF_043159975.1). NCBI lineage: Eukaryota > Metazoa > Chordata > Mammalia > Primates > Cercopithecidae > Macaca > Macaca nemestrina. The sequence goes on from NC_092132.1 coordinate 22,803,666, forward strand.
GTGGGATTGGAAAGAATCTACTTCCAAGCTCATTGTGCTTGATGGTAGAATTCAGTTCCATGCAACTGTGGGACCTGCTTTCTTGCTTGCTATTGGCTGGGTCTGTCTGGGCTCCTAGAGATCACCTTCAGACCTACTTGTGTGGCTCACTTTATGACATGGCATTTTGGTACAAGGCCAGCAGGAGAGTCAGAGTCTTTCCCTCTCTCCCAACCTCTTCCTTAAGAAAGGACCTAACACTTCTTTTAGGTACTCATCTGGTGGGTCAGGCTCACACATGATAATCTTCATTTTTATTAATTCAAAGTTAGTTTATTAGTAACCTAGTCGTAGGAGTCAGATTCCATCGTATTCATGAGATCTGCGTACATTCGATGTAGGTAATTATATAGGGCATGTATACTAGGCAGCAAGAATATTGGGGACCATCTTAGAATTCTGATCACCATCGATGCTTTATATAAATCATACAATTTAATCCTCACAAAGCTTTCTGAGTTAGATAGTATTATGCATATTTTTAAGGTGAGGTTGTTAAGGTTTAAGGTCACACATCTAGTAAGCTAAAGAGCTAGCTGGATCTCAAATGTGTTTTACTCCGAGCTTTTCCTCTTTTTATTATGCTGCACTGTCCTGACAGAATTTGTAAATGTCAGGGTAATGCCCGTTTAGTTCAGGGCTTAAATAGCATTGATCTAAGAAAGGGGGATGACAGCATCAATAATTGCTTGGCTTTATTTAGTACTTGACATTATCTGAAGGGCTGTCACTCATCTCATTTGACCTTCACAATAACAAACATTTAGCTTCAAAGAGAGTACATGATTTGTCCAAAATGTGCAGTTTTATAACACCAAGCCAAGAAAAGTCTATGAAGATTATGCAGTGACTTCAATGGAATGGAGGAGAAGTGGGTGAGTGTATGTGTGAGTGAGTATGCTGAGTCTTAAATCCAGAAAGAGTTGTCACTGTGGAGAGTGTATGGTTCCAACAGAGATTCTGTGACTGATAGTTGGCAGCTATGTTGAAAAGCAAGAAGTACACAAAGCTTAGCATGCCTGTGAGCAAATAATCAGTAGGATCTCAAGATGACACAGTCTCAGATGAAACCCTCAGAGAAAGCTGTCTGAAGTATCTTGTGGACATGCCAATGTCATGATATATGTAAGGCTTGAGAAGACCAGGTATGTGATGGAGAAAGATGGTGGATTTGAGTGCCAGTTTAGTTACTCACTAGAATTATTTGTCTGAATCTCAAACTTCCTTTCTGTAAAATAGAAACAGTAATAGGAACTTCTTAATAAGGCTGTTATGAGAATTAAATGACCTGAAAAGCAATAAATAAGGCATGGCATGGCTCATAGAAAGTGTTCAACTTATTATTTTTACTCATATTGTTCCTATTAAAAGTTTTAAAGGAGGTCAATAATGGTAGCTTTTGATTTTCTAGAAAACATGAAAAAATGTTTTACTTATTATTCACAAATGTTCCAAATGTAATTTTATGAAGAAGATAAGTAAGGCATAGCATATGGATAATTTTCTTATATTAACAAATAACTACATATATCTAGAAGATGTTGAAGAAAGTGAAGGTATGATACACTTTTCTAAAAGGTTATTATTCCCTCATCACAAAAGTGACTTTTTCTCCTCTAATAGCTTTAGAAATTTGAGAAGCAATTGGCATTAGCTTATAAATTTGTATATTCTCATGCCCTATGACCCACCAGTCTTAATCTTAGGATGTATCCTCCAGAGACACCCACATACATGTGTGCAAGGGGACAAACACAGAATGTTCATACCTGAACTATTTATAATAGCAAAATCCTGGAAGCATACTGAATGTCCAAGAAAGAAGATGGTCCAAATATTGTGGGTGTGTACATAATGGACGATAATGCATCTGTTACAGTGGATTAACTATGTTACATTGACATTTTATCCCAGGAGATCCACTAGAGCATAATACCCATTTTAGAAAAGTCAAACGTAAGGAAAATTAGATAACTGAACAAGAAAAAACCTGAAAACGTTTAGTGAAAAACTTAAAAGAAAAAGCAAAGCAAGATGGTAATAAATGCTGTGAATATAATCTCAAGAGGACATAAAGGACTGAGACCGGGAGAACACATGGAAAGACCTCAGTTAGGGGTAATGCTCTAGTTCTTAGATTGGGCAGTAGGTTCAGGGTGTTTATTATATCATTTAAAAATACAATAGAACGAAAGAGGATTATGCAGAGACTGATGGTGATAGTGTATCTTGAAGCATGGATTACAATGAACATAATTCTGTGTTTTTGGGGTTCCAAAACAACACAAAGACAAGCAAAATAAACAAAGAAGGAGGCAGAAGTAGAAGCAATAGCTCTGGAAACTGGTAAAGGGAAGCTCCACAGAGACATCACCTGGGCATTGAGGGAAGAAATGTGTTGGAGCAGCAAGATAGAAAATGTGCGCATAATAGAGAAGTATTTCGTTCCTGAGCTTACTGAAGCATGCAAAGTCACATGACAAAAATATATGTATATAAATACATTTAAGAATGGAATAATGGAGTAATCAGGAGCAAGTTACATACTAATTGTTGACTGTTTTATCTTTTAAAATAAACTTTTTTGGGTACATTTCATGATTAAAATGGCCAAATTTTAAGTGTAATGTTTGATGACTTTTGACAGGTATGTACTATTTCCACAGTCAAGATACAGAACATTTCCATCATCTCCCTCAATTCCCCAAGGCCCCATTGCAAGTCCTTCCCCTCCTGCCCCTGGCCTCAGAAATGATAGATCTGCTTTCTATCACTATAGAGTAGTTTTGGCTTTTCTAGACCTTCATATAAATGGAATCATATAAATGTACTCTCTTCCATTTGGCTTCTTTTGCCCAGGAAATTGTTCTTGAGATGTGTCCATGTTTTGGTGTGTACCACTAGAATATTTATTTATTTATTTATTTATTTTAGAATATTTATTTTTATTGCTGAGTAGTATTCAATTTTCAGGCTAAACTATAATTTGTTATTCATTTCCCTTTTGATGAACTCTTGTGTTGTTTATAATTTGGGAGGCTATTGTGAATAAAATTGCCTTGTTGTATATTTTTTATTTCCTCCAAACTTGAATCTCTTGGAAATTTCTTGGAAAGTCATTTTTATGACATCTTCAGGGACATTTCCAACTTTTTTGAACCAATAAAGTCCTTCATTCAGACAATTTAGTAAGAAAGCCCAATTTTTAAAAGCTGTTCTGGTCAGGGAGTCTAAAGTTTAATCTTTTCAGTCTTCCTTTTATCAACATCTTGGAATGTGTTCCAGCTACATGGAAGTTGAAATTCCATGGAATAGTTTTGAAGCTTAATGGTGTAGTGGAAAGACTACTGAACTAGAAGTTTGGATATCTGAGTTCGAGGAAGACTTTAGCATTAATACAGAGGAAGGGCATTGGAGTGGCAATGAGTTTGGAAGCTCTGTTTGTAGAAACAATGCGTTACTTTAGCTTATACACTATGTCTATGTGTTAGTGTATTTGTGATGCCACAACACAATACCACAGACTGGGAGGCTTAAAAAACAGAAATTTATTTTCTCACAATTTTGGAAGCTAGAAGTCTGAGATAACAGTGTCAGCAGGCTTGGTTTCTCCTGAGGCCTCTCTCCTTGGCTCGCAGATGGCAACCTTCTCTCTGTGTTCTCACACAGTGTTTTATTGGTCCATGTGCATCCCTCCTGTCTGTGTGTGTGTGTCCAAATTTCCCCTTTCTATAAGGACACCAGTCAGACTGGACTAGGGCCCACCCTAAGGGTCTTGTTTTAACTTAATCACCTACTTCAAGTCCCAATTCCCCAATACAATTACATTCTGAGGTACTGGGGGCTCAGGCTTCAACATATGAGCTTGGTGGGTGGGAGACGCAATCCAGCCCATAACACCGTATACTTGTGGTGGCTTGGGCAAAGGAGGGATTCAGGGTGGAGCTAAAATCAGCCTCAGCCACTCCTTGATGCTTTGCTATCTAAATTAAATCATTTCATTCATCAAATAGTAATTGGGAGCCCATTATGTTCAAGACACTCAAGGAGATTACAGTCTAGAAGAGGAGACAGACTTGTAAAAAAAAAAAAAAAAAAAAGAAACAAACAATTGAGCAAACTTGAAACTATATCCTGTGACCCAGGTGCTCCACTTCTAGGCACATACCTTAGAAAATCCTTGCGCATGTGCACAGAAACATGTTCAAGGTGTTCAGTGCAGCATTATCGATAAAGAAAATTCAGGAACAGTATAAAAGGGTCATCAGTGGAACAGTGGGAGGTAGATTGTGGTACATTTATACAGCAATGAAAATGAATTTGATCTATTATGATTACATATGGCTAGATCTAGAAAACATGAGGTTCAGTGATAAATTCAAGTTGAAGAATAGTATTTTATACATTTGTACACACACACAGGTATACGTAATCCTCAAGTTGTTTAGGGAGGCAGACACAATAAAATATAAAATGTAGAAGGAAAGCTTACACATTAACTCTGTTTGTGGTTGACTCCAGGGAAGAAAGGAGGGGAACAGTCTTAGGAAGGGAAACAAATGGAACTTTTACTGTATCTATTCTATTTCAAAGACAAATCAATAAAAGGAACAGGACCAAATATAACAAAACAACATTTGTTAATTCTGGATGGTTGATTCATGCACGTTCACTCGGGTAATGAGCGTGTTTTTATTTTTCTGTATGGAATAGGTAGAGATTGCATTCAGTGGTGTCTAATGGAAAACTCAACTAAACAGTGTCTTAAAAAATTGTGGTTTTATTTTTTTATCCAACCATAAGTTGAGTGGTTTCACCTATATGTCATCATGGACCCAGGTCATCTGTCTGTAAACTCAGACATGTTTTTGTTGGCTTTTGTTCTCAAGCTTTTGGTCTCATGGTTACAAAATGGTTACTGTATTCCTACCATCAGACTCTAACAAGGCAGGTGGAAGAGGAAAGTAAAAGGGCAAATCCAGGTGAAACCTCCTCTCTTTAAAGATTTTTCCCCAAATTGCCACCTAGCAACTTCTACATATGTCTCACTGGCCAGAATTGGACCAACTGCTTCTCCTAGCTGCAAGGGAAGCTGAGAAATGTAGAATTGTAAGTGCTTATGTCATTACTTTAAATAATACTGGTGAGAGAGTGACTATTGGGCAGGCAGCTCTCAGTCATGCTGTACATTTAACAATTTTTACATTAAAACGAATTGCAGAACACTATGATGAGTCCAGTAACTATTGCGTGGATAACTTTTCTGGGGATGAAAGAAACCTTCCTAGGGGAGGTGAACCCTAAACTGTGTTTTTAGAAATTACTGAGAGTTTGGGCCGGGCGCAGTGGCTCATGTCTGTAATCCCAGCACTTTGGGAGGCTGAGGCGGGTGGATCATGAGGTCAGGAGTTCAAGACCAGCCTGGCCAACATGATGAAACCTGTGTCTACTAAAAATACAAAAGTTAGCTGGGTGTGGTGGCAGGTGTCTGTAATCCCAGCTACTCAGGAGGCTGAGACAGGAGAATTTGAACCCAGGAGTCGGAGGTTGCTGTGAGCTGAGACTGTGCCATTGCACTCCAGCCTGGGCAACAGAGCGAGACTCCATCTAAAAAATAAAAAGAAAAAAAGAAATTTCTGAGAGTTTGAATGTTGCCTCCTGTAGCTGAGAGTGAGATATTGACCAAGCCACTTTGAGTCCATGTTTACTTATCTGTAAAACAAGGAATGAGACTCAAACCCAGTGCTCACATGGCCAAGCAGGTACTGTAAGCAGGTGAAACAGGTCTGTGGAATGTAGGGGTGGAATGGAGCCTGTGTTATTCTGGAAAATCCATACCACTCCCCTCCAGAAGTCCCAATGCCAAAGAGCACTGTGTGGGTGCCATGTTGCTTGGCCTTATGGTTTTTCAAGAAAAGTCAGAAATAGGATTTTTGTGTGATAATTTTAACTTTGAAAAAAAATTCAATCATAAAACACTGGATTTACTCATTTGTAAAATTGAAACTGGATGATCTACAGATCTTTTCTGGATTGGAGTTAGAGGTCTGTCTCTGTTTTTCTCTGTCTCTGTTGTAACTGAAGAGACCTTGGAGAACATTGTATTCTGTCTCTTGTACAGACGCACAGATTTAGAAAATTTAATTGATTTTTCCAAGGAGGCCTAATTAGTTAAGAGTCAGGGTAGAAGCTGAACTCATTTCTAATCCTAAGTAGTCCTGACATTGGTCTTCATGAGAATTGCTGTTTTTCCAACTGGTGGCTTTTGAGTTCTGGTGAGCAAAGGCAGTTGTTAAAGTACAGAATCATAAGTCCTACTCTCCTGGAGTCTTATTTAGTAGATTTGGGACAAGACCTAGGAATGTGCATTTTGACAAGCACTTCCCCTCCCTCCAAGCCTCACAGGTGATTCTGACAGAAAGTCTTTGGCTTATGCTTTAAGAAACATTGGTATGCACTATATTCATAGATGTCATAACATAGTCCATGCCTTTGGAAAAGCTAACCACAAAAAACCCGTCTTGAAGATAGTCACTAGCAACTGAAAGCTGGTGGAATGTGTGATGACTTACCTGATTCCTTCCTCACCCTAAGCCCAGGAACAAGATTTAAGGCAGGGATCAGAATTTTTCATGTTTCCTCCTCCCACCCCTTAAATGTGGCCATGGTGCCTTAATGAAGAGCTGGAAGCTGGGGACAATATGCTTTGGTACATTTGGAAAGGCTTTGTAGTCAGGAAGTCATAAAACCCTCAGAAAAGTCGTGATCACTTAAGTTCCTATTCGTGTTTGCTGCAGAATAAGCAGTTGAAAAGAGAGTGCTGCCAAATCAGTGAAGACCGTAGGTACAGCTGAGACATCCTATAAAGACTGAGGCGATGTCATCAGTTGGAGAATTTCAGAGTTGCTGAGGCTCTTTCAGTGAGATCTAAGTCTTTTTCTCAAATTTTTCCTGGAAGCTGCTGATATTCAAGAAGGACTCTCTATGGTGTTGTGATCACAAATAGGTTTCATCCTGAGGGTCATTGGTGGTGTGTTGGTGTTGCTGCCTGGAGCACTGTGCTGAGGCTCATGTGGGCTCATTGAGAAAGTATGCCACGATCAGATAGTAATGTCTGTCATGGTCAGAAAAGGACGAGGGTGGCAACTGTTAGGAGTATCTGACCTGCCAGGTTGAGGGAGTCATGAATCCAGAGGTGTGCCATCAAATGGAGTCCAGATAACATTTAGCCTCCTTCCTTCCCTTTTTTCTTTGTTTTTCCATTGTATTACTATGTCTAATATTTTGATTATTGGTTATCTTTGCAATTTTTGAATTCTATACTTACTGATGAGCAGAAGAGGATATTGAGGCCAGGGAGACAAACAAGGCCATTTGGTTGATGAGGGGTTGGAGGAGAAATGGAAGACCACAGTGTCTGAGTTCAAAACCACTGCCCTGTCTACTCTAATGAGCTGGTACCTCAGCAACCCTTGACTGGCTATCAGTGGTATTCACCCATTCATTCTTCAAATATTGATTCAATGACCATTCTGTGCCAGGCACTGTGCTTCTCTGATTCTCTGATGTGGGAGTAGGATATTTATCCTTCACCGGCATGGTATGGAGACTGCTTTGCCATCTTGGGAGTTACTTCTTTCCAAGCCTCTGTCTCTTTTTCTATAAAATGGGGTGGAGGGTGTAGTGAAAGTAAAATTCAAACCTATCAAACTCATAGTGAAACACTTAATGAATATTAGTTATTAGTGCTGAGAAGTGACAGTTAAATTTTCAGGGAACTTTCTACATTATATGAACTTTCCTATTCAAAAGAGTTCTTGACTAGCTATAAATTGAGAAAACTGACTTTAAACCACTTTGTGTGGGGGAGTGAAGGTTTCCTTGAACAGACAATTTCCACTCTACATCATAGTTTTTGTGAAAACTGCTCTTTGTGGAACACACTCACCCCTAACTCAGAGAAACAGCTTCTCATCGTTTTCCAGAGAGGTCTTCCCTGATATCCCTCACCTCCACCACCCCCTCCCAATGTATACCAGGTCTCCCTGGAAAGCACTGTCATTATACCTTAGGACCTATTGTTTTCCTTCAAACGTTTATTACAATTTATATTTAGATATTTATTTTTGTGCTAATTCATTTAATGCATGCTTTCTACTAGTCTATGAATTTGGTGAGAGTGAAATCTGTGCTGCTTTGTTTGTCATTGTATTACTCCCACAACCTGCACTTGTACCTGGTTGGCCCCTTCGCGGTGTTCAGGAAGAGGCTGTTGGGTAATAAATGCAGAGGGAGAAGACTGACTCTGGTTGATCAGTGCCCAGTATATCTTTGATCTCCTACTTGTGTAAATTTCATAACCTCTTTAAGATCTGACTTCCTCCTCTTTAAAACTGGATAAAGATGCTTTCTTCAGGTAGTAAAATAATGAGTGGTTGCCAGGATTTTGACGGAGTGGAGAGTGGGGAACAGAGGATTTTTTGGGGCAGTGAGCCTCTTCCGTATAGTACAGTAATGGTGGATACATGTGACTGTACAGCATGTATTTGTCAAAATCCACAGAATGTGTACCAGGAGTGAATCCTCGTATAATCTATGGATTTTACTTAATAGCAATGTAACAACATGGACTCATCAATTGTAACAAATGTACCATACTAATGTAAGATATTAATAATAGGGGAAATGGAGGTGGGAGTAGGGGTAATATGGGAACTCTCTGTACCTTTACTCAATTTTTCTATAAACCTGAAACTGCTAGAGAAAAAAGTCTATTAATAGAAAAAAGTGCTTCCTTAGAGGACAGCTGTGAGGATCGAATGCTTAGGTTAGTACCTAGAACATGAAATTATACTATAAGTAAGAGCTCCTTTTCTATAAGGAGAATCTTTGTTGTATCTAGGTAATATACAGTTACTGAGTTTTTATAGTTAGCCCTAGAATGTCCAAATTCTCTAAACTCACATGTCTAAGAGGAGCAGTGGAAAAAAGATTTTAGATTTATTTTGAAACTAGCTGCAGGAAATCTGACATCCACTGAAGCTCTCAGCAGAAGCATTTATTTTTCATTTGTTGCCAAGCAACTCCCATGCCAAGGGACCCTCTCAGAGTATGAGCAGCAGCCTGGCTCTGCATCTATGTGTGGTGCAGCTCTTGGCACAGCGGCTATGAAGCCAGCTACCAACAGGAGACGGGCCAGAGCAGTCTTGGGGCCGATTTGTGGGTGTTTCTGAACCCTGGTTTCCTCTGAGAAGTTCTGTAATTGCCCTGAATGTTTTACTAGGAAGTGGGCTGAGGGCTTGAGTTTGCTTAGATTCTCACCATCTATGTTACCCTAGGACAGATTTTTCTTATCCCCTTTTTCACCACTGACTTGCAGACCTTCCTCTGGGACTGGCTTTTGTTTGTTTGTTTGTTTTTTTAAGCTATAGGAAGACAGATTGACCATAAGGAAAGAAAAAGAAGCTACAAAAGAAATAATAAAGGGACTAAATAAAACCTAGACAGTCTGAGTTTCTCTGTGGTCATGAACTTTGATTTCTAACCTTCCTCAACCTGATTTTGGGTTAAAATCATAGACTCCTAGAGCTGGAGGATCACCTTGCTCAATTCCCTCTGTTTTCAGAGCACAGTCTCAAAGCCCACCGAGTTGGCACAAACCCTATGGGGCAACTCAGCTGGAAGAGAAGCAGGTTTCCTGCCTTTTATCTTTTGAACTACCTGTTTCACAGCTAATCTTTCTCTGAAAAGAGCCTTTTCCTCTAATTATACACTACTTCTTTCCATAGACCTCAGGGGGAAACAAGAAAAGATTATTTGCCAACAGTCTATTAACCCCAGATGTATTTCTTTGGACTTATCCTTTAAATCCTCCCTCTTTTTCCTCGGATTCATGGTGGTAACAGTTGCTTTTTTGTTATAGCAAAGGGGCCTCCCTTTCGTATATTTTAAGTACAGTTTCTGCTGGGGACATTGGAGAATTGTGAATAAATTTAAAGTGGGAAGCGAGGAGTAGGCTGGTGATATTAATATGACCTTTAGATGAGAAATCGTTCCAGAGACCTTGAACGGCAAGGTCAAGGTAACATGCACTGATCTCTAAGTGCAAACCAAGGACTCAGGCTGAAGACTCTTTAACTTAGTGAAGTCTAAGTTCAGAGGTAGAAGGCAGGTGCTGGTAGGTTTTTCAGATATCTGGGCAATAGAAACTGCAATAGAGGTTGCACCATGAAGACAGTGTCCATTGGACAGATTAATAGATGAGGTTGGGCTGCCTCGTTGACTCCTCGTTTGGTCTCCTGGTATCTCTGACGCATTCTAATACTAATCTTGCTCTCTCGGAACCACACATCCCACCTTCTCTTTTCTCAGTGACCTGATACAACACTAGCTTTCTTGTCACTCCCAGACATTCTACTGGATGGAGGACTCTGTTCTTCTCTTGCGATAGCTAATACTGGCCCTGTATGCCCCTGATGTCTGTATCCTTTTGGCTTCCACGGAGGCACAGGATGCAACAGTGTGAGGTGAGTAGAGCTTCCTAGGGCCATGCCTAGAAAGAGGAGCAGAGATGCTGCCACTCATAGTGTTCTGGGGTTACTGAGACAAAAACAGGGGTCTCCAGTCCTCTGACCTCTCTGGTTCCTGCATACAGCAGGTACTCAGGTACCCCCATGTGACCTCAGAGGAGGTGGGATATCTGAATGGGGGTGAGGAAAGAACAGGTCTGGGATTTAGGAGGCTCCTACGTGACCTGAAGCAGCCCAATTCCGTAAGGTAGACAATGATTTTCTCATCTGTAATGAGAGGGATGATGAAATACCCTGTTAGATTTCTTGCAGTTCAGTAATTCAGGGTTACTCTATTCAGATCTTCTTACCAGGCCCTGCTTTTGTGCTGATATAATGATTCCCTTCATCTGATTTGTTCCTAAGGACAGGCCAAACCCCAACAGATTCAGCCTCTCCATCTAATTCATCTCTACAAAAAAGTCAGGTGGAAGGATGCTTGCTGGCTGTGTCCTTATGAAGATGTGACACTCTTCAGAACCCTTTCCCACACAGCTAGCAGGAGGCCCATTAGGAAGTTCAGAGTTGTCCTCATCCTGCCCCTTTTCAAAACCTACCAATGACACTTCAGTGTTTATAATCTAACATCCAAGCTTCTCCACATGACATACAAAGTCATCCTTCATAAAATGCCTGACTGCTTCTCCAACATTATCTCCTTCCATCTCAGCCTTGAAACTAATGCCTTATAACTGAACTTTACTTTCTCACATGTGCCTTGAGGTTTCTCACCATGTGACTTTGCTTACACTGTGTCTCTGCCTGTAATGCTCTCCCTTCTCTGATCTTCCCTTTCTTTCTCCAGGAAAATACCCATTCACCCTTCAGGATACAAGCCAGACATGAACTCCTGATATGGTTTTGCTCTGTGTTCCCACCCAAGTCTCATGTTGGATTGCAATTCCTAATGTTGGGAGAGGAACCTGGTAGGAGGTGATTGGATCTTGGGGCTGGATTTCTCCCTTGCTGTTCTCATGATAGTGAGTGAGTTCTCACAAGATCTGGTTGTGTAAAAGTGTGTAGCACTTTTCCCTTCACTCTCTCTCCTGTTGGCCATGTGAAGATGTGCTTGCTTTGCCTTCACCTTCCACCATGATTGTAAGTTTCCTGTAAGTTTCCCAGTCATGCTTCCTGTTCAGCCTGTGGAACCGTGAGCCAATTAAACCTCTTTTATTGATCAATTGCCCAGTCTCAGATTGTCCTTTATAGCAATGTGAGAACAGACTAATACAACTCTGTCATAAGTTAATAAATAAGAGAATGGACAGAGCCAAGCATTCAATGTGGCATGGGATTACTGTGATGCTTCACTTAAATATTTTAGAATCCATGAATTTGGAGTGAGAAGGAGATGTGAAGGGAGGGTCCCAACTTGAAGTAATTCTGATACCTGGATTCAGAATCTTGACTTAAGAGGTTCTGATCTCTGGGCTGCTGTTTGTTTGCTAGAGATCACTGAGATCATGAGCCAGATTTTGTTTGATTTTTTATTTAACAGGGATAATAAGAACTATATTAAAGGAAAATTATAATGATCAGTTTGATTCTGGGTATAAAAATGCTATGCAAATATATGTTGATCTCAGCCTTTTGTGTGGTCAGCACAATGATACTTTATCATATGGTGCATGGTAATTATGTGATTAGTTAATATTATAGAAATGAGTAAATGAATGAATGAAGCATGCCAAAACACTTTAGAAAAATGCATGACAGAGCACCACCCCGCTCATGCTACCACTACACTGACTAAAAATATTAGCTTACATTTCTTGATTACTTCTTGTGAGCCAAACAGTGTGTTGGGCACATAAATATATTATTTAATATTTAAAAGAACCCATGATGTAGGTAGCAATTATTCCTACTTTATAGATAAAACAACTAAGAGATTATGTAGCTAGTCTATGGTAGATCATGTTATCCTTTCCAATTCTTTAGCCTTCCTGTAATGCACACTTTTTCCTATGTAACTTTGCAGCTCCTCACACTAATGGGGTGGGGAATATTTTGAAGGTCTTTGACTTCGGGTTTGACTCTGAGACTGACTTTGGCTGATTGAGTATGGCAGAAGTGATGAGGTGCCTATGCCAAGCCGAGGTTGTGGAAGCCTGGAATGTTTTTGCTCACCTACTTGTACTGTTGCCATTGCCATGAAAACATGCCCGGGGCTGGGACATATAGTTTGCTGATCCCAGGAGTAGGATGGGAGAAAGCCACCTCAGGCAAGCTTTCCTGGTTAACCTGAAGATGTGTGAGCAGGGGCAACAGGGATCAGAAGAGCCACCTGGTTGAGCCTGGCCTAGAGTAGCCAACTCTTGGTTGACCCACGGTCAATCAGGCTAAATCAGTGCTTATTGTTGCATGCCACTGAGATTTTCTGGTCATTTCTCATGTGGCAAAATCTAACTGATGCATTGTCTTTAAGTCACCAAGCTAAGAGTTGACTACACCAGGATTTCAACCACTGGACCATGCTTGAAGGCTTGTGAGAGGGACGTGACCTGAGCAGTCCCTACAGGAGAGTAATTAACAGTCACTGCTTTTTTTATTTTTATTTTTTATTTATTAATTTTTTTGAGACAGGGTCTTACTCTCTTGCCCTACCTGATGTGCAGTGATAAGATAATGGCTCACTGCAACCTCAACCTCCTGGGCTCAAGTGTTCCTACCACTCCAGCCTCCTGGGTGGCTGGGAGTACAGGCACACAGCACCACACCCAGATAATTTTGTGTATTTTTTTTTTTTGTAGAGACTGAGTCTTGCCATGTTGTCCAGGCTGGTCTCGAATTCCTGGGCTCAAGCAATCTGCCCACCTAGGCCCTCCAAAGTGCTGGGATTATAGGCATGAGTCACCATGCCCAGCCACTACTTTTTATGGAACACTAGTGATGCTATATTATTGAATCATTATAGCAAGCCAACATAGTAGGCATTAATATCCCCATTTTATAGATGAAACTTGGAGAGGTTAAGCAATTTTCCCAGTATTCACAGGAACATGAAGGGGTGGAGACAAACTTAATGCTCATGTTTCTCTATCTTCTAAGCCAATGAACTCTCTGCTCCTGCTGCATTTAGGTAGGCTCCCTGGCTTGCCAGAGTTCATCCTCCAAGACTGACTTCATTTGAGTTCATTTGTTAACAGGCCAAAAACCTATGGGGTATGTAAGATGTGCATGTATGTGTATGTATTTTGTGTGTGTGTGTGATATGTGTGATGTTGTGTGTATGTTGTGTATGTGTATATGTTGTGTGTGTGCATTGTGTGTATGTTGTGTGTGTGATGCGATGTGTGTGTATGTTTGTGTATGGGTGTGCATATGTTGTGTGTGGTGTGTATATGTTGTGTGTGGTGTGTGTGTGATGTGTTTCTGTGTGTATGTTTTGTGTGTGATATGTGTGTATGATATGTATGTGATGTGCGTGTGATATGTGTGTATGTGAGGTGTGTGTATGTTGTGATGTGTGTAATGTGTGTTCACGTGTGTTGTGTGTGATGTGTGTGTGATATGTGTGATGTGTGTGTATGTTGTGTGTGGTGTGTGTGTGTATGTTGTGTGTGTATGTGTATGTTGTGTGTATGTGTATTTTCTGTGTGTGTATGTGTATGTTGTGTGTATGTATGTGTTTGGAGGAGCTATTGGGAGCTTCCTCATTGTGCATTGTCTTTTCCTTGTCGGACTGTTTTGACCACAAGGTGAGGATCCAGTTACTAAGTGTTCTGAAATTTCTACCAAGGGAGAAGGAAGTGTTATTTTTTTCTTTCCTTTAAAAAAAAAAAAGACATTCATGGTTTTATCAATGGATATCATTGTTCAAGTTTTCAAAAGTCCTATCATTTTTCCTGTGTGACATTTTCTCCCTTTTCTTAACAAATTTGTAAGTGAAAAAGCATGCTGCATCTTTTACAAGGATTTTTTAGGAAGCATCACCAACACTGCCCTCCCAGCAGGCTGCTCATGTTGAAGCCATTGTCGAAATATGGCAACCTGCCACTGCTCAGAATGGGACTTGTCATTTATTCCAAAGGCCATTGTGGAAATTTGTCTTGTAGCTGTGTCTCAAACCAGCAAGATTTATTTTCCTTTCTTTACCACACAGTCACAGCTCTTACTTCTTTTTCGTTGTTTAGATTGTGAAGAATGGCTTTTAGAGATTAGGACAGTGTAGATGCATGACGACGAAAAGTGCAAGATGGTGGAAGACTTCCATGGGAATGTGTCTCCCGGGGGATCTGTCATCTAAAGGCATTTATGGCCCAAGTGGAAACAAGCATGTCTGAAAATCTTTGTCCACAATAGGGTTCAGGAGAACAAGACACTCCAGGGTATCATGGGGTATTGTGGAGAGTGCACAGACTTTGGAGGTAAAATCAGAATAAAATTGCAGCTCTGCCACTTAGTGTACATGCGAACTTTTTTCAAGTTAACAGATTTCGTGGCACCTCAGGTTCCTTATTTATAATAAGAAGTGTTCATTGGGAATCTTTTAGCTTTGATTGATAACAGGCAATATAAACTAGGTTAAGGAAAATGGTATCTGTCAGCTCACAATCTAGCTTCAGTCTTGGCTGGCTGTGGGTTTCTCTGGCTTCAGCAGTCAATAGTACTTCTTCATAGTTCTGTCTTTCTCCCTTGCTCAGTTTTTCTTGTCTACCTTTGCTTGTTCTTGTTATCAGATAGGATTTTTTTTCATGTTGTGGCAAGATGCCTCTAGGATTTCCAAATTCCTCAGAGCTCATGGACTCATAAAAATTGCAAGTGGCTTTCCCAATATGTCTACGACCTATCTATATGCGGGAGTGAGTGTGATAGACATCTTGTTATTTCCTTTCAAATCCATGCTCCAGAGGACACTTCACTTTGCTTTCTGCCTTGGGAGGCTATTTGTTCTGCATGGACCACACTAGTGTCTTCCTTGCCCTCTGTGGTTTCTAACTGGGTTTGGCCAATGTGGGACCCTGATAAGATATTGAAGGGAGGATAGAGAGTGGGATTAGGGTATTTGTTCTCTCTGCTGTCTCTCCGAGATGTTTCCATGGGTTGGCTGCTTTCCTCAATGGAAGGTACAGCGACTGCCTAGCAACCGTCTCCATAGGGCACTCTGTCTCCAGATTCTGGTCCATGCTCCTTCCATGTGCCACCTCAGGACCAGCAGTAGTGATAACAGTCCTCACAGTTACTAGCCCTGGGATACTGCTCTTTCTCATGTAGTTTCTCCACATGCTACATCTCGAAAATAGTCCTTTTAATCAACTGTCATCAAATTCATTTGAACGTGCTGTTTTCTGCTAGGATCCTGATGGATGTAGCAAGCTATCAGAAGTGTGGAAGCCACTCACATGAGTTAGGCATCGGGGCTCAGGTGCTTCTTCCCTTCACAGCTTCCCCAGCTCGCTGGTTCCCCCGCCTCCTGCTTTACCTCACTTATTTTCACTTCTGTGCAGAGTTGTCTGTTGCTGTTACAAGCTCCTGCTCTTACCTGGAGGCAATAGCTGCAGTGATTTCAATCTTTTACTTTTGTAAAATGTTTTGAGATGAAAGAACGACTTTCCCATATAACCTTACAAAAACTTGTTGACAGAGTTGTTACAACCCTTGTATTAGATATACGGAAAGTGCCATTCAGTAAGTTAAATGGATGACACAGGTCAAAGCTAACAGTGACTGAGTTGGACTTCAATCCTGGGGCTGTCTAATGTGCAGTGAATGAAGGGATATATAATTAACTCATGGATTTAAGTGTCAAGGGGGAGGGATACTTGAGATGGATAAAAGAATAAAAACACATTATGACTGTCTTCTCTTATGTACAGTCAAAATCATGACCCTGATATCACCTCTAGTACCACACATGGGGTAGAGTATTGAGTGCTGAGAGTAGGGGAATCTGGGATAGAGCTAAATGGCTCTTTCTAAGAAAAGTGTGCATTTCAGAAACCATGAGATGGAAGGAGACTGAAGGCTGTCTATGGGGAAGGTTGGGGCTGGGGTGGGGTAGAGAAGAGAGACAGAGGTATGTAGATAATGAGATAGAGACAGAGAGACAAACAGAGAGAGATAAAGGGACAGAAATTGAGATAGAGAGACAGGGCTTGAGAAGGACAAAGAGAGATACAGAACAGACAGAATGAGACACAAAGAGACTCAGACAGACAGGGAGGGAAATGGGTAAGTCAGTATGGTGGTGGAGCATCCTGGAGAGATTTTGTGAAAAGAAACATGCCTCACAGGAATTTTTCTAAAGTGAAACACTGTTAGTTAAACTCTGCTCTCTCTACAAAAGTCTTTTTAAAAATCTTTTTAAAGTTTCTTTTTTAAAAAATTTTAAGTTCAGGGGCATATGTGCGGGTTTGTTACAAAGGCAAACTTGTGACATGGGGTTTGTTGTACAGATTATTTCATCACCCAGGTATTAAGCCTGGTACACGTTAGTTACTTTTCCTGATCCTCTCCCTCCTCACATTCTCCATCCTCTGTTAGGCCCCATCCTCTGTTGTTCCCCCTCTATGTGTCCATCTATTCTCATCATTTAGTTCCCACTTATAAGTGAGAACATGTGGTGTTTGGTTTTCAGTTCCTGCTTTAGTTTGCTGAGGATAATAGCCTCCAACTCCATCCATGTTCCAGCAAAAGATATTACCTAATTCTTTTGTATGGCTGCATAGTATTTCATGGTGTACATGTACCACATTTTCTTTATCCAGTGTACCATTGATGAGCATTTAGGTTGATTCCATGACTTTGCTATTGTGAATAGTACTGTAATGAACATATGCATGTATGTGTTTTTATGGTAGAGTGATTTATATTCCTTTGCGTATATATACCCAGTAATGGGATTGTCAGGTCAAATGGTAGTTCTATATTTTTAGCTCTTTGAGGAATTGTCACACATTTTCCACAATGGTTGTACTAATTTATTTCGCACCAACAGTGTATAAGTCTTTAATTAAATATACATTTCTCACTAATGCCTCATGGAATGCCTTTTCTTTTAGGGACTAAACAGAGTATTGTCCACGTTCAATGGTTGAAATGGATGAGAGAGAAGTTGCCATCAGGAGATCTCTCGGCTCCATTGCAGGTGCAAACAGAAATTACAGCCTTTGTCCTTCAAGTCTCAGGTTTGCTTTATTTTTTTATTTTTTATTCTTTTTGAGATGGAGTCTTGCTCTGCCACCCAGGCTGGAGTGCAGTGGCGTGATCTCAGCTCACTGCAAGTTCCGCCTCATGGGTTCATGCTGTTCTCCTGCCTCAGCCTCCCGAGTAGCTGGGACTACAGGCGCCCACCACCATGCCCGGCTAATTTTTTGTATTTTTAGTAGAGACGGAGTTTCACCATGTTAGCCAGATGATCTTGATCTCCTGACCTTGTGATCTGACCACCTCGGCCTCCCAGAGTGCTAGGATTACAGGCATGAGCCACCGTGCCTGGCCTCAGGTTTGCTTTAAACTGCAGAACACTCCTGTATGAAAGGAACACCGGAACTGGCCATTCATGAATAAACAGCCCAGATCAGAGCAGCCACATGCTGGTGAGGGTGAAGGTTCCGGTGAGGTGCCACCAGGCTGTGCTCACAGCTCTTCTTGTGGCTATGACACTGATGAGGTAGGTCTGTACTGAAGAGGAGGCTGTGTCAGGGGAGGTTTGCCCCCAAGCTCCTCTGTAAAACTGTTTCCTGAAGAACACTTTCAGCACCTAAGGCCACCTTCTGGTGATGTGAAAGCTGTTTAGAGAACCCAAGGGTTTAAGAAAAGATTTACAACCCCTTTTCAATTGAGGTATATTAAATGATAAACAAGGAAACAAATACAAATGATAGCAGAGCTGCTGAACTGGAAATGGGGGAATTCAGAGCTTACTAGCCTTGTAACCAGGGTAGGGTAGGAGTCTCTCCAAAGTCTCTCTGTGAAGGCTTCTAGGCCTACCCAGAGCACAGCTCTTAAAAACTGATGCCTTTTTTCTTAGTTTTTGCCTCTCCAGGAGATTCCTAGAATAAATTATCATATTAACCGTGCTGAGGTGTTCTGCTGAAAGAAAACATTTTACAATTTGTTTAACTAGTATTTCTCCAGTTTTATTTACTTGACCACAGAACACATTATTTGCTTATCTTTCCAACGTATTTATTAACATATCAAGGCCAGTATTTTGAGATAGCTCTGTATGAGAAATACTGCTTTATAGGCCAAAGATCTGCGCTGTACCATATGGTAGCCACTAGCCACTGATGGCTACTGAGCACCTGAAATACCATTAATCTAAACTGAGATGTGCTGTTAAGTGTAAAATGGACACTAGATTTTGAGGATTTTGTATGAAAAAGGTAAAATTTCTCATTAATAATTTCATATTGATTACATGTTGAAATAATATTTTTCGTATATTATATTAAACAAAATCTATTACTAAACTTGTTTATACCTAGTTCTGTTTACTTTTTAAAATGTGGCTATATATAAAAAGAATAAAATACCTAGGAATACAGCTAACCAGAGAGGCAAAAGATCTCTACAATGAGAATTACAAAACACTGCTCAAAGAAATTAGCAAAGACACAAAGAAATGGAAAAACATTCTAAGCTCATGGATTAGGAGAATTAATATCATTAAAATGGCTATACTGCCCAAAGCAATTTATAGATTCAATGCTATTCCTATCAAACTACCAATTACGTTCTTCACAGAGCTAAAAAAAACTATTTTAAAATGTGTTTGGAACCAAAAAAGAGCCTGAATAGCCAAGACAATCCTAAGCAAAAAGAACAAAACTGGAGGCATCATGTTACCCAACTTCAAACTATCTTGCAAGGCTACAGTGACTAAAACCGCATGGTACTGGTACAAAAACAGGCACATAGACCAATGGAACAGAATAGAGAACCCAGGAATAAGGTCACACATCTATGACCATCTGATCTCTGACAAAGCTGACAAAAACAAGGAATGAAGAAAAGACTCCTTATTCGATAAATGGCCAGCCATATTCGGAAGATTGAAGCAGAACCAATTCCTTACACCATACACAAAAATCAACTCAAGATGGATTAAAGACTTAAATGTAAAACACAAAACTATAAAACCTGTGGAAGACAACCTAGGCAATACCATCCTGGACATAGAAACTGGCAACAATTTCATGACAAAGACACCAAAAGCAATTGCAACAAAAGGAAAAATTGACAAGTGAGCTCTAATTAAACTTGAGCTTCTGCACAGCAAAAGAAACTATCAACAGAGTAAACAGACAATCTACAGAAAAGGAGAAAATATTTGCAAACTATGCATCTGAAAAAGGTCTAATATCCAGCATCTTTAAGGAACTTAAACAAATTTACAAGAAAAAAACAACCCCTTTGAAAAATGGGCAAAGGACATGAATAGACACTCCTCAAATACAAACATGTGGCAAACAAGCACATGAAAAAAAGCTCAATATCACTGATCATTAGAGAAATGCAAATCAAAATCACAATTAGATATCATCTCGTGCCAGTAAGAATAGCTATTATTAAAAAATAAAAAATAACAGATGCTGGTGAGGTTGTGGAGAAAAGGGAACACATATACACTGTTGGTGGGAGTGTAAATTATTTCAAGCATAGTGGAAAGCAGTATGGTGACCTCAAAGAGCTCAAAGCAGAGCTACCATTTGACCCAGCAATCCTATTACTTGGTATATACCTAGAGGAATATAAGTTATCCTACCATAAAGACACATGCATGTGAATGTTTACTGTAGCACTATTCACAATGCAAAGACATGGAATCAGTCTAAAAGCCCATTCAATGACAAACTGGATGAAGAAAATGTGGTACATATACACCATGGGATTACTATGCAGCCATAAAAAAGAATGAGTTCGTGTCTTTTGTGGGAATATGGATGGAGCTGGAGGCTATTATCCTTAGCAAACTAATGCAGGAACAGAAAATTGAATACCACATGTTCTCACTTATAAGTGGGAGCTAAATGATAAGAACTTATGAACACAAAGAAGGAAACAACAGATACTGGGGTCTACTTGATGGGGGAGGGTGGGAGGAGGGAGAGGAGCAGAAAAGATAACTATTTGGTACTGGTCTTAATAACATGGGTGATGAAATAATCTGTACTACAGACCTCCATGACATGTCTTTACCTATGTAACAAACCTTCACATGTACCCCAAACCTAAAATAAAAGACAAAATAAAATGTAGCTGTAAGAACATTTAAATGACATATGGGATTTTTATAAGTGACTCACATTGCGTTTCTATCAAAGAGTGGCAACATAGAACATAGCTGGAACATCTTCACCCACCTACAACAGAACCTCATTTCCAGCCCCCGGTGCCTCCATCTCCTTTCCCAGCACTCTCCCCCTTGCTAACTCTGCTGCAGCCACAGCATTCCTCAAATATGCCTGGAATGGCCTTCCTAGGTGTTATGGAACGAATGCTGGTGTCCCCCACATTCATATTTGAATTCCTAACTCCCTAAGGTGATGGTATTAGAGCTGGTACAATTAGGGAGATAATAAGGTCACGGGGAACCCTTGGGAAGAGAGTTCTCTTGCTCTCCTGCCTTGTGAGTATACAAGAAGTTAAGTGTCTGCAACCTGAAAGAGGGCCCTTACCAGCACCTGATCATGCTGGGACCATGATCTCTGACTTCCAGCCTCCAAAACTGTGAGAAATAAATGTTTGTTGTTTAACCACCCAGGCTATGGTAATTTATTATAGCAGCCTGAGCAGACTGAGGTACTAGGGCTTCTGCCTTTACCGTTCCCTCTGGAATATTCTTCCCTGCCTTACCCACACAGCCAGTTTTCTTTCTTCATTCATGCATCTGTTCATATGTTACCTTATTAGAAAGGCCTCTGTGTTAGTCTGTTCCTCATGCTGTAACAAAGTTCTTTAGACTGGGTAATTTATATATAGCATTTATTTTTACTATTCTGGAGGCTGGGAAGTCTAAGCTCAAGGTGTGGGCAGATTCAGTGTCTGGTAAGGGCTTATTCCTCATAGGCCGTGTCTTCTTGCATGTCCTCACATAGTGGAAGGGCTCAAGCCTTTTCTTATTAGGGCACTAATAAGCCTTTTTTATTAGGGCACTCATCCTATTCATGAGGATACCACCCTCATCATTCAGTCACCTCCACAAGCCACACCTCCTAATATCCCCACATTGAAGATGAGATTTTAAGACATGAGTTTTGGAGGAACACAAACGTTCACACCATAGCAGTCTCCTAACACTACTCACTTATTCATTTTATTTTCTTTCTTAGCACTAAGTTTTACCTAACACATCACATGTTTATTTACTTATTTATTGTCTGTTTCCCTCACTAGAGTGTGAACTCCTTGAAAAAGGATAAACTTTTACTGCTTTATCCCAGGTGCCTGAAAGAGTGGGACAACAGAGGTGCTTGATAAATACTTTTTCAAACAAAGGAGGAATGAATGGATGAATGAATGACTCAGTTAAAAAACTTTTTCCTGCTGGTCCCAGATGCTGCTTTAGAAGCCTTTTCATTGTGTACCCTGGGCAGCCATACCCTATTACTAGAGTTGGCATTCTAGACAAGGCCCTTCACCATGCTGCAGAGATAGCCTTCTCCCCACAGCCTCTGCAGGGTGTTTGCTGCCTGAGGGAATCTGGGGCATATCCACTGTGATTTTCTCCAAAGATAACTGCCACCAAGTTCCCACCTCCCTCGGTGCACAGGTTGCCCCACCAGCTTAGAAATGGGAGTCTATTTCTTCTCCTTGAATCTTGTGGTTTACTTTAACTAATGGAATGTGGCAGAAATGATACTGTGTGAGCTCCAGGACTAGCCCTTAAGAGGCCTGGAAGCTTCTGCTTTTGTTTGCTCAGAGTCAGCCACCATGATGTAAGGAAGTCCAAGCTATCCTCTTGAGGAGAGAGGACATACGGAGAGACACTGAGAGGTAAAATGCCACACAGTACTAAGGGCCACATGGAAAAGAACTGAAGCCCCTCAGCCAACAGCCAGCACCAAGGCCCAAACTCTTCAGAGAGGTCTCTAAACCTCCAAAATATACCAGCCTTCAGCAGGATGCACTTGCATAAGTGACCCCTGTGTGATACAAAGTGGGGCAGAACCACCAGCACAATCACAGATCATGAGAAATAATAAATTTTACTCTCTTACTCCAGTCAGTTTCTAAGTAGATTGTCATATAGCAAAAGATAATTGACAAACCCACGTTGTCTTTTTTTTTTGGTTAAGACGGAGTCTCGCTCTGTCGCCCAGGCTAGAGTGCAGTGACGTGATCTTGGCTCACTGCAACCTCCGCTTTCCACGTTCAAGCAGTTCTCTGCCTCAGCCTCCCGAGTAGCTGGCATTACAGGTGCCTGCCACTGCGCCCAGCTAATTTTTGTATTTTTAGTAGAGACGGGGTTTCACCATCTTGGCCAGGCTGGTCTTGAACTCCTGACCTCGTGGTCGACTCACCTCAGCCTCCCCAATCTTGTCTTATTTTCTCATCCTCTGCTGATTATCACCTTGTCCACCTGGCTCAAGGAGTTGGCCTGCATTGTTGTGATGCTACCATGATAATATGTCTTCCTCTCCAGGGCAGCAACTTGGTCTGCTGTGCAGCCCACTTCAACCCCTGGAGGCCATGGTTGAAGATTTGTATCTATTGGGCCTTACCTCTGGCCCTCTGCACAGTTCTGGGAAAGGTGGGTGGGGACTGTAGGATGGGGCTTTGGAGTCAGGTCAACCTGTGTTCCAATCACTGCTCTGTTTCCCAGCTGCTGAGGGGCCACAGAGTTATTTACATCTCTGAGCCTCAGTTTCCTTTTCTGCAAACAAGGACAGTGATACTTATCTCACTGGGCTCTTGTGAAGATTAGAGGTGATGCGCGTGTGTGTGTGTGTGTGTGTGTGTGTGTGTGTGTGTGTGTGTGTGAAGTGTCTGGCACATCATGAAAACAACCAGTCAAAACAAAACTCACCCTCTAGATTTCCTTGGATAATATTCTGTCTCACTTTCTGAAGAGCTTGGCATTTCTAGTCAAACACAAGGAGCAGAACTGAGACCTGATTTCAGGCTTGTGTGGACTTTGAACATTGGCCCCCCAGAAAGTTCTCTCTAAGGCTTTGTTGTAGCAACCACAAACAACCAGCAGCCCACTCACAGGAAGCCCTGCCCTGTGGGCCCTGCGGCAGGGCTCTGCACAATAGGGATCTGTCTACTGATTACCCTGACCATGACATGGCTTTGAAAAGCACATCTCATCGCTGCCTGGTGACTCCTTTCAGAGCCTCCCCCAGGGCAGGTTGTTTTGCAACCAGACAATGAAATTCAAATTTACTAGGTACTTTATTTTGGAGGTTGAGAGGGAAACAAAAGTTCTTCAATTAATCATTCATCCTAAACCATGTTATGCCTCTAAACATTGCTTTCACCTTAATAAAACTCATACTCCAGGGCAGTAGCTATGGGGATAATGACAAGCTAAAAGTGAGTGCTAGCTGGAGTGAAGGTTAAGAAACAGGATCTGTCAAGTTGCCCTCCTGTGGGGACACTGATCCAGCCCAGGAGGCAAGGTTGGGCTGGTGTAGATAGGCCTGACTTTGCAAAACATGGATAAAGACATGGATATTAGGAGGTGTCCAGAGTTAGTGGGTGCAGGGATGAGGCCAAGTTGCTCTGCTTTCAGCTTTCCTAGGGGCAGGGAAGATATGCAGCAGGTAGGGGCTGGAATGGCACCCTGGAGAATGTCTGTTCTAATTGGTTAGGATCCCATGCTGATTGGCTAGTTGGGCAGTGCTACAAACACAATCTTTACCGAAGAACATATCTGAATGGAGATCAGGATGTAGTCAAATTCCTTCTACTTGGCTTTAGGGCTAGAAATTTGATGTATCATTCGCTTGCACCCATTGAGGTAGTTTCCTTGAAAGCTTCCTTGGAGGGAAGTGGTAAAAGCTGTCAGAGGAGTGAAAGCTTTGGGAACAATCAGAAGAGTATTTTCATTTGGTTGAGTTGTAAATTCCAAGTTCGAAAAGAAAAAAAAAAAGAGGTGTAAGGAAGGGGTCCAGTTTCAGTTTTCTGCATATGGCTATCCAGTTTTCCCAACACCATTTGTTAAATAGGGAATCCTTTCCCTGTTGCTTGTTTTTGTCAGGTTTGTCAAAGATCAGATGGTTGCAGATGTGTGGTGTTATTTCTGAGTCCTCTGTTCTCTTCCATTGGTCTATATATCTGTTTTGGTACCAGTACCATGCTGTTTTGGTTACTGTACCACTGTAACATACTTTGAAGTCAGGTAGCATGATGCCTCCCCCTTTGTTCTTTTTGCTTAGGATTGTCTTGGCTATGTGGGCTCTTTTTTGGTTTCATATGAAATTTAAAGTAGTTTTTTCTAATTCTGTGAAGAAGGTCAATGGTATCTTGATGGGGATAGCATTGAATCTATAAATTACTTTGGGCAGCATGGCCATTTTCATGATATTGATTCTTCCTATCCATGAGCATGGAATGTTTTTCCATTTGTTTGTGTCCTCTTTTATTTCATTGAGCAGTGGTTTGTAGTTCTCCTTGAAGAGGTCCTTCACATCCTTTGTAAGTTGTATTCCTGGGTATTTTATTCTCTTTGCAGCAATTGTGAATGGGAGTTCACTCATGATTTGGCTCTGTTTGTCTATCATTGGTGTATAGGAATGCTTGTGGTTTTTGCATGTGAATTTTGTATCCTGAGACTTTGCTGAAGTTGCTTATCAGTTTAAGGAGATTTTGGGCTGAGACGATGGGGTTTGCTAAGTATACAATCATATCATCTGAAAACACAGACAATTTGACTTCCTTTCTTCCTATTTGAATACATTTTATTTCTTCCTATTGCCTGATTGCCCTGGACAGAACTTTCAATACTATGTTGAATAGTAGTGGTGAGAGAGGGCATCCTTGTCTTGTGCCGGTTTTCAAAGGAAATGCTTCCAGCTTTCGCTCATTCAGTCTAATATTGGCTGTGGGTTTGTCATAAATAGCTCTTATTATTTTGAGATACATTCCGTCAATACCTAGGATATGAACAGACGCTTCTCAAAAGAAGACATTTATGCAGCCAACAAACCTATAAAAAAAGCTAATCATTACTGGTCATTAGAGAAATGCAAATCAAAACCACAATGAGATACCATCTCATGCCAGTTAGAATGGTGATCATTAAAAAGTCAGGAAACAACAGATGCTGGAGAGGATGTGGAGAAATAGGAACAGTTTTACACTGTTGGTGGGAGTGTAAACTAGTTCAACCATTGTGGAAGACAGGGTGGCGATTCCTCAAGGACCTAGAACTGGAATTACCATTTGACCCAGCAATCCCATTACTGGGTATATACCCAAAGGGTTATAAATCATTCTACTATAAAGACACATGCACATGTATGTTTATTGCAGCACTATTCACAATAGCAAAGACTTGGAACCACCCCAAATGCTCATCAATGATAGACTGGATAAAGAAAATGTGGCACATATACACCATGGAATACTATGCAGCCATAAAAAAGGATAAGTTCATGTCCTTTGCAGGGACATGGATGAAGCTGGAGACCATCATTCTCAGCAAACTAACACAAGGACAGAAAACCAGACACCGCATGTTCTCACTGATAAGTGGGAGTTGAACAATGAGAACTCATGGACCCAGGGAGGGGAACATCACACACTGGGGCCTGTTGCAGGGTGCGGGGCTGGGGGGTGGATAGCATTAGGAGAAATACCTAATGTAGATGATGGGCTGATGGGTGTAGCAAACCACCATGGCACGTGTATACCTATGTAACAAATCTGCACATTCTGCACATGTACCCTAGAACTTAAAGTATAATAAAAAAAGGGTGGCAGAGATTGATTTTTTCCAATATTTATTTTATCCATATTTTTTCTCAATAATAACATCTCTATTTTGGCTTGTGACCACTTCAGAATAAAAACCTCCTTGCTGCCGGATAGTATCAGCTGAGGTGTCAGTAAGAAATGCATGGCGTGCTTAAACTGGATAATCGACCAGAGTTTAATAAAAAGGCTGTTTACAAAGGGTTTTTAGAAACTCAGTGGAGCATATGCAGAGAGCTGTTACCATCCCTAGTCCTGAGAAGCCAGGGGAAGAAGCGGTCACCAAACCTCCAGAGTCACTGAGTAGGAAGGGGTGATTGACAGGAACTGCCTTGGGAGAGGTGGTGGCTGCCCTGGGGAAGGGGTGGAGATGGAAATGGTCTGTTCCTGGCAAGAAGAGTGTTTTATTATTGACCTTGTTTAGAATTGTCTGTGGATGGTGATAATAAAAAGTTGGTAGACTTTTATTTGGCTTTATTATTGCTTTTAAATTATCTACAAGCAATGTAGCCTTTAGTGTGTGCAACCTGAAGTAGACCATTCTTGCTCATGCACTAGAGAGAGAGAGAGTGCCAACCCATATAGACTTAGAAGAGAGCCAGCTGGAAGGCCAGTCTTACCCTCCTTCACCTCCTCCTTTCCTGAGTGTGTCTCCCACTGGCTGTACTCAACAGAAGCCAGACAGCCAGAGGGCCCACTGATGTCATCAATTCAGGTAAATCCTTGACAGCACAAGACAGTGTAGAAAAGGGTGGAGTTGGATGTGGTGAAGGGACAAACAGAAAATATCCAGCACCAAGGGAAAGCCTGGAGATTCAGTTCTGATCAATGGGGTGGAGCTTTGGTCAGTGGATTTGCAACTGAATGAAGTGTCCTTAATATAAATGGTGTGTCCACTCCTTTCTTCTCTTTCCCACTGGTTAAAATTCAGATGTGATGGAGAGAACTGGAGCAGAAATATTACAGCACATGGTGAAAACACACATTAAGGATAGTGGGGCAATGAGAGAGAAGGAGGTTTGAAGGGTCAGGAAGGCTCTACACTCGTCTATATTCACATGAGAAGAAAACATATTTCCATTTTGTTTAATCCACTGTTATTTCTTTTGCCATTTGCTGCCAAACCTAATCCTACCTATTGTAATCAGTTTCTTCTATGTGAGAATGTATGGAATGTTTCTGTTTATCCATCAAATAGTTACTTAACAACTTCTGTATGCTAGGTCTGGATAAAACAGCATGAAGAGACTGCTTGCCCCCAATTTTGGTCTCTGATGTTAATATTTACAAGACAAAACTGTCTTACCTGTATTTTCCCAAAAGGAAAGAGAAAAGATTTGAAGCCACTAACCTTTGGATTAGGAAGCCAGAGTCTTACCTGATGGGATCCTGGACCATAGCATAGGAAGAACACCTAATGAGTCTCTTATCTTCATTCTTTTCTTTCAGGGATTTCAAGACGCATTTAATATCTTAAAGAGCTGATAGCTGCCATGTATAGGGGAAATACATGAGAGGAATATGCCTGCATAATGGGGATGCAGCTAGCCTTGGGTAGTGATTCATTCAGTATTCTTTTGGCTACAAGTAACAGAATATCCATATAAAATTGGTGCTATGAAAAAAAAAGTGGTGCTATGAACTGAATGTTTATGTGTCCCCAAATCCATATGCTGAAATCCTAATCCATAATGGGCTGGTATTTGGAGATGGGGCCTTTGGGAGGTAATTAAGTCATGACAGTAGAGAATGATGGGATTGGTTCCTTTATAAGAAAAGACAAAGAAGAGCTTGCTTCCTCTCTGATCTCCACCAGGTGAGGACACAATAGGATGACCATCAGCAAACCAGGAATAATGCCCTCAACAGACATCCAATCTGCTGACACCTTGATCTTGGACTTCTAATTCTCCAGAACTGTGAGAATAAATACCTGTTTTCTGAAACCACCCAGTTCGTGATATTCTGTTATAATAGCCCAAACTAAGACAAGTGGTTAATGCAGAGGGCTTTATTATCTCATGCAAGGAGAAATCTGGGGGAGTGCATTGGAGGGAGGCTAATTCAGAAGCTCAATGATGTCAGGGCTTTGGGTCAGCTTCCTTCTGATTCTCTTAACTTCCTCCTCTTGGTAAAAAGATGGCTGACTAAACTTCAAACACCACATTTTCAAATAACAACATCAAAGTCAGGGAGGAAGGAAAGAAAGAAGAAAGGAAGAGAACATTTTTCTTTGTTGTATCTTTTTCTTAAGAAGAAAAATCTCTCCTAACATCCAGCTTCCCCTGCCCCTCTTCAGATTTCCCTTGATTTATCATAGTCTAGATCTTGCACACATGGCTATCACCTTAAACCATCACTGGGTGAGAGAGGTGATTGCAGTGACTGGAGAAGGTCAATCATGATTTATTCCTGGGGCTGGTCCCATTTGCCTGTGTATACCAGTGCCTCATAGTAGCATGAAACCAAGACACTGTTAATAAGGGGGAAGGGATGGTTTGGGCAGTAACAGGAAAAAGGAAATATAAAGGCCATTCTTAAAAGAAGGAAAAGGAAATTAAACACAATTTAACTGCAAACAAATTAAGCGATATTGTAAGCTAAAGTTGACTGAACAAATGCTTAGCGTCTGGGCCATGGTTAGGGACAGAAAGCTGACTACCATGATGGAAAGGAACAATTTAGGGAAGATTCCAAGGAGAGGGAATATAAGTAGAAAAAGGCAGAGATTAATCATTGATTTTCTGCTTCTGTGTCTTGGTCATGGCTAGCTGGAATGCTACTTTGATCTAATTATGTAGTTTATGGATATATGTGTCAAGTCCCCTGTAGGAAAATAATGGCTCATTCAGATTGGGTAATTACAGAGAATTTAATAAGAGACTGTTTGTAAAGGTGTAGGCAGAGTTTAAGGAAATCAACAAGGCATACTGCGGTATCATAGTGCACCAAGAATGTGGAGCCATTATCATCCCCAGGACAGAAGCAGCAAGGAGAGGGAACAATTACTGTAACCTGGAAAGAGATGCATTAAAAGAATACTGTGATAGGAGCTGTGGCTTTTGGTAAAGGGACATAGCTAACCCATAGTAGCCTGGCAGAGCAGGAGCCTGGACACCCCACCCTCATTCCTTGTCATCTCTGATATCCACTCCCCAACTTCAGTTGAACAAAACTGAAAACTAGAGGGCAAGGGAACATGTTGACACAAATTATAGAAGATTTTCTGGGGCACAGAGTAGAAGGGTGGAATGTGGATCTTGAGGTGCAAATGGGAAATGAAGAATATACTCTCATAAATGTAGTAAGCAAATTAATGTGTCTCTTTTAGTGCGGATAACAGAAACATGCATAATAAAAATCGATGGTAATAATAAAAGTACATTTTAATGATAAATTCCATAAGCTAAAGCCTGAGGCTTGGAGAGCTTAAATTACCCAACTTAACACAGCCTGGGATTCACACCCACATCTGTCCATTTCCATCACGGGCTGGATGGTGACTGTGGCATGGCTGTCCTGGCATTATGAATCAGCGTCAGTTGCCTTTAGACAGTAAGGAGGCAGGAAGAGCAAATGATCATAAGAAACCCCTTTCCTGTTTTTAGATCCTTACTTTGGGGAACATGACTAGGACTCTGAAGACCTTAGGGGAACCTCACCCTTCCTCCTAAGGTCTGTTGTGACAGAAGGGATCTGTGCTTGTGTAAATCTCATACTATGAGGCCATCCTTTTATAGTCAGCACTGATAGCCATCCTGGTGACCTTTTCAAAGGGAAACATTCATCTTTGAGTCTAGAATCTACCTGGAGGGACCTGTCTGCTTTGCATTATCGTGCTTACTCTCTCAGACCTGCTGCTTCCCCACATTCTCTACAACAGTGACTTCAGGATGGAGGGAATCGCTGGGCAGCCGCAGAAGCAAGGGAGCAGGGCTCTAGGGGAGGAGGTGGTGGTTCATGGTGGTGGCTTCGTGGACTTGAAGACCTATTTTTGTTCTGTCCCTGACTCTGCTCCCTACAGAAAATACATATTTCTATGTGATGTGAATTTTGGTATTCTGAGAGGACCCCCTAAGCTTCATCACAAATCTGGTGCCTAAAATCCTGCAGTCCACAGTACATTTCTTTAAAGCAGCTTGATGTATTACAATTGTATCTTAGCTACTTTTTAAGGTACTATATTGTATGCATAGTTTAATTGAATAACTACAAGAAATTATGATACTGAGGCTCCTAGGGGGTTCACAGTCACACAATTGGTGGCTGATGGAACCGGAATTTGAAACAGACTCCTCTGATTCCAAATCTAGGATTCTTAACTAGTATATTTTACTCAGCATGGCTTGAAGTAGGGTGTTCATGGATTTGCTCATCAACTGATGTATGTATGAGATCTCCAGAAAGTTATTATTCCTAAGTCTGAATTTTTTCATCTAAAGAATAGGAGCTGGAGGAATGGCAAAACAATATAGAATAGACAGGCTGGTGTCATTAATGTCAAACTCGATCTTCTTTAGAACTTTTTCAAAGCCAGTGGTGGCAGGTGGGGGTGGTTCTAGTCTTCCCCAGGTAAATAGCATCATGAGCAGATTATTTCATGTCAAGGGGAGAGGTGCAGAATATTGGCATTGGAGAAGAAGTACTGGATATAACAAGAATGGAGTTTTTACTCTTCCACTTGCTAACTGAGTAAACCTGTGCAAGACTCTTAATCACTGTGACATACCTAGAGACTGTATCTTTATCTGTACAACATATACTTACTTTATGTAACTATACAACATCATTGAGAGTCTTAATTGATCAACTGAGAAAATACTATGTTATAAATTATTATATGCAAGGTCATGTAATTTGTTATATAATCATTTTTCTTGTTTTTTTGCCATGAAGAAACCAAATCTTTACCAACAAAATTAATTTGTGTCTAGGGAAGTTTGTTTCTCTCTTCTTTGCCTAGTGGTTACATTACTTTCCAGCTACAAAGGGGTGTTTGACATTGGCATATTACAATTTGACCATCTTATTTGCTTTAAATATTTTTAAAGATACGATCTATTGAAGAGGTAGCTATCATATTTAAACAATATAGTTTATAAAAATAATTTTTATTAATTTATGTGGAACATAGGCTTATAAAAGTTACTGATAAATATGTGGTGAATTGCTTTAATCTGTTATATATATATTATATGAGGTTGATTAAATTCTCCTTCTCTGATCTCAGAAGCCAGCTTAATGATTTTTCCCCTTTCCAGTGTAACGCAGCGTGTGGCTCACTGGGGTGGTTTGATGATCGATATGTGGTACAGGGGAAGGCGGGCACAGGGAAGAGGCTATAGGATCCATGGCTCCAACCCACAGTAAAGGGTCTTGGGGGAGTTTCTTTATCCTCCTCTGGCCATCATTAAGGTTCCATTTCATAGATAAGGAAAATGATGCATAAACACATCATCTGAGTTCTAGAATGTTACTTAGAATCGAAAGCACCAAGATCCCACCTGTGTATTTCCCACTAGATAAATCAGACTGCTGCACATCCTAGAAAAAGTCAGGTGTGTATGCGCCACGTGAACATAGCCTAAAAATGTGACTTATTAAGAGAATTATAGGCTTTAGAGGTGATTTTCCAAATTATCGTGTTCATTTCTTGCCCTAAATGTACCTTTTGGTGTCACTATCGGATAGAATACAGGCCTGAAATTGGGCAATCATTTCTCTTCTTATATTTTAGAATTGTATTTTGAGAAACTACTATCAGAAAATAAAGAGCCACTTTCCTCAAGTTGGAATCTGTGCATTTTTAGATAAAAAACAAGAATGATCTTACATTTTTTTGTGGTTAGAATCTTTTATAAGGATGGGACAGACTAGAATAAGCTGAATTTTTTCATCTAAAAAATGGGAGCTGAAGGAATAGCAAAACAATATAGAATAGACAGGCTGGAGCCATTAATGTCAAACTCGATCTTCTTTAGAACTTTTTCAAAGCCAGTGGTGGCAGGTGGGGGTGGTTCTAGTCTTCCCCGGGTGAATAGCATCAGAGCAGATTATCTCATAACTAGGGGAGAGGTGCAGAATATTGGCATTGGAGAAGTACTGGATATAACAAGATTGTAATGATACGATCCATTGAAGAGGTAGCTATCATACAGCATTTAAATAATACAGTTTATAAAAACAATTTTTATTAATTTATGTGGAACAGGCTTATAAAAGTTACTGATAAAAACGTGGTGAATTGCTTTAATCTGTTATATATATTATTTCATGATGAGGGGAGAGGCCTAGCAGATTTGCAACCAACCCAGCATATTTGGGAGTTATTTACAAAATATCCTTGAAGATATTTTGCTTCTGTAATGGATCCATATCTTAAGGCAAGAGTAGGCAATCTATCTGATTAAGCTTTATTCTCATTCATGGTTTTAATGATTAAGAAGAAACAGAGGGAAAACCTAATTATAGGCCTTTGGAGTTTGCTGACGCAGGCTGAAAAATACCCAAATCTCCTCCAATTTTTTAATTTAAATTGCATATTCTCCTTACATTACAAAATTTGATGTAAAACTTTTTAAAATAAGAGAGGAGCCCATACAAAGTTCAAACGAAGTTCATGTAAGTGATAACCCTCTACTGCTGTGCTATGAAATCCCCACAGGTGAGATCTGAGATTTGTCCCAAGTTCAAAAAAGGAGCTACAGAGATCAATCCTGTCCATATTCCCACCTCCTAGAAAAATAGAAAGTAGTCACTGGTAGATGCAGGCTTTCTTTTTTTCTTTCTTGATCTTGTCCATATTCCCACATCCTAGAAAAATAGAAAGTAGTGACTGGTGGATGCGGCCTTCCTTCCTTCCTTCCTTCCTTCCTTCCTTCCTTCCTTCCTTCCTTCCTTCCTTCCTTCCTTCCTTCCTTCCTTCCTTCCTTCCTTCCTTTCTTTCTTTCTTTCTTTCTTTCTTTCTTTCTTTCTTTCTTTCTTTCTTTCTTTCTTTCTTTCTTTCTTTCTTTCTTTCTTTTCTTTCTTTTCTTTCTTGATTTTGTTTTAGAATTGATTGAATTCAGGTTGGTCTTAGCCAAATCTAAGCTGTGCTTTCTTCTTTCAAAAGCTCTAACACAATTCCAGAACACAAGGAGAGTTTGGGAATGGTGGGGTTCTACAAGAAATTGGATGGTGGATGGGTTCGCTCACTCATTCTTTCTCTCATTCATTCATTATTCTTATTTAATATTCTTAAGCAAACTATGAAGTAGATATACGATATTTATCATATTCTCACCACTAAGGAAATGAAGCCTCAAATGTTTTGCTTAGTCTAAATGAGAACTTATATTTAGCAAAGGAGTTTGAGATTTGGATGGACTATTAAAAAGTTTATGCTTTTAACCACTACACCATGGGGCTTGAGAACCTCCTATTAGCCTGACACTGATCTAGGTACTGGGATACAAACGTACTTGCTGCTCAAGCCTTACAGTCTAGGTTTGTAGACAGGCAATTATGGTAAGTGCGTGGTAAGTGCTGTGACAGACATTAGGTAGAGAGAAAGTCTTTCTAATTCACCTAAGGTCGGGGGCAGTGTTCAGTGAGAATGCCTTTCTTCTCACAGAGGAAGAGGGGTCTGTAAGCTCTATTCAAGGTGGTGCAAGGGCACCATGCAGTGCAACAGTTCACTAAAATGTGTTCCTCCAGTCTAACTGAAACTGTGTACCCTTTCACTAACATCTCCCCTTTCCCCATCTTCCCTTCTCCCTCTAGCCTCTGGTAATCACTTTTCTACTTTCCATTTCTATGAGATTGCCTTTTTAAAGATTCTCCAATAGCTTTTTAATGTTCTTACCACACACACACAAAATAATAAATTGATAAGGTGATATATATATTAATTAGCTTGATGGAATCTTCCTGTAATGTATACATAGATCAAAACATCACATATTACCCCATAAATATACACAATTATAATTTGTCCATTAAAAAAAAGAAAAAGAAGAAGAAAAAAAACAACAAAAAGAAGAGTCCAGAGGATTGGGGATAGAGACATGTTGTGGCTTAAGACAAGGGAGTCCTTCCCAGCAGAGCTGCTGGAAGGGAGAGTAGGAAGCCATGGGAAGCAATGGCCCTCTAGTGAGAGGAGTTATCAAGCAAAACCTGGAAGATCAATTTGCAGAGATATTTAAGAGGGGCTTCAAGCACTGAATAAGTCATTGATTGGATGACTCTTAAGATTCTTTAAAATGCTGAGACTCTGAGATCATAAGGGAGTGGAAGTGCTTAGGTGCACTTCCTGGGGGTGGCCAAATCAGAATGCAGGATGGTCAGTCTGGGCAATTTAGCTGTCTGGTTTATCAATAATGACCAGGATGGTGACATGTTCATACTGCAATATAATTAGTTACTTTTAATTTATTTTATTTCAAAAAATAACAGTATTCATGAACGAGTATTCATTATTGAAAATTCAAGTATTACCAAAGCATATGGAGTCTTGTGTCCACCCTTCCCCTTACTCCTCTCTCGGCCTCACTCCTCACTTCATACCACTATTCACCTATTTCCCTCCCCAGACATAATGACTTTATCTTTTATTACCTAGGCATCCATACCTATTTTTTATTAATTTCCATGCCTACATATGTACATGTACACACCCTTGTTCAGCCCTTCAGAATACGTAAATGGGATCATACTATGACTATTATTCATTAACTGTTTTCATTTAGCACTAAATCGTGGAGAGATTTCCATGACAATGCCATACTCAGTTCCTCAATATTCAATTCCTCAGTATTCAGTTCCTCCTTTTAAAAGTCCCTTTCTTTTAAAGGCTGCATTGTGTTACCTAGTGTGACTATGAAATGACTTGATGGAGATTTCTATTGTTTCCATCTTTTGCTATTACAAACAATACTACAATGAACATCTTTGTGTCCAAGTGCAATTATTTTGGTAGGAGAGATTTCACAGATGAATCAAAGTTGAATTACTCATCTAAGTGGATGTACCTTGTAAATTCTAATGGATGTCAAATCCCCTTCCAGAATATTGAATTAGTTTATACTTTTACTAACAATGAAAGTAAGTGACCATTTCTTTACAACATTTACTAACATATTAACAATCCTTAAATTTTTTGTCTATCTACTAGGTAAAATTGATTTCTAATTATTTTATTTGAAATTTATATGATTACCAATAAAGCTGATCATATTTTAATATATTAGCTGGCTTTTGGGATGTCTGTGAATTACCTCAATATAACTTTAGCCCATATTTGCACGGGAAACACTTTATTATGGAAATTAACCTTTTTATATATATGCATATGTCCTGGGCACTCAATATGTGCTCAAAGGTTTTCTGCTGAGCTCAGTATGAACTGGTCACGTTGGCATGTGGTCTTTCATCAGAAAATAGATATGATGCAGTTCTTTATTTTTCTCCTTCTCCCCAAATATCAGTTGTTATTAAATTTAAAGAAAAAATTATGGTCGATTATAGTAATCAGCTAACTTCATTGTCATTGACGATCCGCCACAAGCTTAGATTGTGCATTGTGAAGGTTGATGATGCTGACAGAGTCAACCACCACTCCCACTTCGTGCAACAAAAACCTGCCTATTGAGCAAGTCTTTGAAAGGGCGTGGGAGGTTGTTATTATTTTGCTGGGCTTCAAGAAAAATTAGTTTGCCCAGAGGTGTTTTCTTTGATGACAGGACTGTATGACTCTGGCTACAGGAATTCAACAGTGAGTGGGGTATACATGTTAAAGTGTGTTGGTGTTGAAAGACATCTCTGTGCTGGGTTGGTTGAGGGTGACTTGTACTCTCTCTCATGCAAATCAGAATTTCTTGTATGTGTTTCGTCCTAGAAATGAATTTTGGATTCTACCTAGCAGTTTTTAAGAGGCAAGCTTTGGCTTGAGTCTGGGGAAAATTTACCTGGGCTTATTTGAATAACTAAGATATGAGTCTCCCTGAACCCCTGTTACTTGAGGATCTGATGAGACACATAAGGAAGAATGAGGGAAATTATTCTAGGGGACCAGTTTACCTTCCTTCTCAGAATGGATGCAAAATTCATCGTCTGTTGTAGTATTTTTCACTGACATTAGTTTTCCAAAGTAGGTCCCCATAAGTACAGATGGTCCCTGACTTACCATGGTTTGACTTAGGATTTTTGGACTTTAGGATGGTGTGAAAGTGATATGCATTCAGCAGAAGGTGTATTTGAATATTCAGTGAATTACTTGAAGTATTCAACACTTTATTATAAAATAGGCTTGGTGTTAGATGATTTTGCCCCACTGTAGGCTAATGTAAGTGTTCTGAGCATGTTTAGGCTAAGCTACTGTGTTCAATAGATTGGATGTATTAAATGCATTTCTGACTTAGGACATTTTCATCTTATGATGGATTTATTAGGACATAATCCCATTGTAATTTGGGGAGCATCTGTGT
Organism: Macaca nemestrina; assembly: GCF_043159975.1. Taxonomy (NCBI): domain Eukaryota; kingdom Metazoa; phylum Chordata; class Mammalia; order Primates; family Cercopithecidae; genus Macaca; species Macaca nemestrina. Next base: position 22,840,606 of record NC_092132.1, read on the forward strand.
ATGATTGAGTCCTACTGAAATGGAGAGGGAGATGCAGTTAGCAGTGTAAGTTAGAGCAAAAGAGACATTCTGTCATTTTAAAATGCTGCAAGTCACCGAATGGCTCTGCTTTGGCTTCTCAGAAAAAAATGAGCCACGTATTCCCACAGCACTGTGAGGCTTGCTCTCCCGAGGGCTCCTGTGCATCTATGGCAGGGTCTGGGCATGCCTGGTACATCCAGATGTTCTCATTATAGGTTGACACAGCCCAAAGGATGGGGATGGCATGCCGACATGGTGATACCCACTGTGATGGGACAAAGAGGGAAATAAGACACCACAGGGAAGCCTTATCTCCATAGCTATCTGTCTATCTATCTATCTCTCTATCTATCTCTCTATCTATCTTTCTATCTATCTATCTATCTATCTATCTATCTATCTATCTATCTATCTATCGTCATCTATCTGTATGTCATCTATTTGTCTATCATCTATTATACTCCTGAGTACATGTGAGATACCTGTTAGGAAAATCCAAAAATACTTGTTGAGACTTTTAAGGGAACTGTTACCACATGAACTGTTGGAGTGAAGTTAGAGAAAGAGAGACCTTAGTTTTTTAGTCCCATATTTAGTCAGTGGCTGATACTAAAATTAAGATGGGCTGGGCATGGTGGCTCATGCCTATAATCCCAATACTTTGGAAGGCCAAGTAGGGAGGATTGCTTGAGCCCAGGAATTCGAGACCTGCCTGGGCAAGATGGTGAAACCCTGTCTCTGCAAAAAGTACCAAAAACACCAAAAAACCCCAAAACAAAACAAAACAAAAAACTGGCCAGGTGTAGTGGCACAGGCCTGTAGTCTCAGCTACTTCAGAGGTTGAGGTAGGAGGATCACTTGAGCCTGAGAGGTCAAGGCTGAAGTGAGCCATGATTGAGTCAATGTACTCTAGTCTGGGTGACAGAGAGAGACCCTGTATCAAAAATTAAAATAAAAAAGGTAGAGCTGTGAAAATAATTAATTGGGAGGTCATTGGGCTGAGCTGACTTCAATGCCTTGAGTTCCTATGTAAGCAAACTGAAACTCAACTCACTGTAAAAGGTAAAACAAAGCAAGGTTAACCAATCAGAAACAACTAAGTAATCTTCAGGGACTTTCTGCTTTAACCAATCAAATATTTTCTTTGTTTTGCTTCTTCCAGCACCTTATAAAAGTTTTACCCTCTCATTTTCTTGGTGGAGTCCAAACTGCTTGTGGTTTGGCACTGACCGATTCATGCATCCCTGTTTGCTCAAATAAACCTTTAAAATGTTAATATACCTAAGTTTATTTTTTAACAGAGCCTAATGCAATGAAGTGGTAAGCCCTAGAAAAAGATGACTAAATTGGAAAGAGAGACAGAGGGAGAACAAGAATTGTCAAAAATATGCATTGTGACTTAGAAGTCCAGAAGAAGAAAAAAATAAATTCATTAACATAAAGTTATTTTTAAGATAAGTTTAAAAGATTCAAGAACACTAGTGAAGACCTTAATCAAGAATTGTTGGTAATGCAGAGAGAGAGAGAGAGAGAGAGAGAGAGAGAGAGAGAGAGAGAGAGAATAGACTGAGAAATTTGAGTTGGACCACCTGGTTGTGTGTGTCTTTGCATAATATCTTAACCTTCCTGTGTTTCAGTTTCAGTATCCTTGTGGAGATCCCTGTGTACTTTACAGGATTGTTGTGAGAACTCAGTATGCCATACTGAAACATCTAGCTGAGTATCTCATATGAATTATGTGCTCTGCATTTGTTTTTTAATGTTTATTAAAATCCAGAAGGAAGGATGGCCATGGAATGAAAACAATAATTTCTTAATTATCATCAAAACATTTGTTTTGAACATTTACTATTTTTTAGTGGTGACACTTTTTAGTGAGGTGAGGGTTGTTACTGTCTTTCTTTTGTTAAACTTTTATTTTAGGTTCAGGGTTACATGTGCAGGTTTATTATATAGGTAAACTCTTATCACAGGGATTTGTTGTACAGATTATTTTGTCCTCCAGGTATTAAGCCTAGTACTCATTAGTTAATTTTCCTGATCTCCCTCCTTCCACCCTTCCAGTAGGCCTTGGTATCTGTTGTTCTCCTTTATGTGTCCATGTGTTCCCATTATTTAGCTCCCACTTATAAGTGAGAACATGTGGTATTTGGTTTCCTGTTTCCGCATTAGGTTGCTAGGGATAATGGCCTGTACCTCTATACATGTTCCTGCAAATGACATGATCTCATTCTTTTTTATGGTTGCATAGTATGCCATGGTGTATATGTATCACATTTCCTTTATCCAGTCCAGCATTGATGGGCATTTAGGTTGATTTCATGTCTTTGCTATTGTGAATAGTGCTGCAATGAACCTATGCATGCATGAGTCTTTATGGTAGAACAATTTATATTCCTTTGGGTATATACCCAATAATAGGACTGCTAGGTTGAATGGTAGTTCTGGTTTGAGTTCTCTGAGAAATCACCAAACTCTTTTTCCACAGCAGCTGAACTAATTTTTACACTCTCACCAACAGTGTATAAGTGTTTCTTTTTCTCTGCAACCACACCAGCATCTGTTATTTTTGACTTTTTAATAGTAGCCATTCTGACTAGTGTGAGATGGTATCTCATTGTGGTTTTGATTTGTATTTCTCTAATGATTAGTGATATTGAGCTTTTTTTCATATGTTTGTTGGCTGCATGTATGTCTTTTTTTTTTGAAAAGTACTAATACCATATCTGTTCATGTTCTTTCCCCACTGTTTAGCGGAGTTGTTTTTTGTTTTACCTTTCTTTCTTTTTTTTTTTTTTTCGTAAATTTGTTTGAGTTCCTAATAGATGCTGGATACTAAAACTTTGTCAGATGCATAGTTTGCAAAATTTTTTCCTGTTCTGTTGGTTGTCTATTTACTCTAATGATAATTTCTTTTGCTGTGCAGAAGCTCATTAGCTTAATTAGATCAAATTTGTCAATTTTTGCTTTTGTTGCAATTGTTTTTGGTGTCTTTGTCATGAAATCTTTGTGGATTCCTATGTCCAGAATGGTATTGCCTAGGTTGTCTTTCAGGGATTTTGTAGTTTGGGGTTTTATATTTAATTCTTTAATCCATCTTGGGTTAGTTTTTGCATTTGGTGTCAGGAAGGGGTCCAGTTTCAATATTCTGCAAATAGCTAGTTACCCCAGTACCATTTATTGAATAGAGAGTCCTTTCCCCATTGCTTATTTTTGTCAGCTTTGTCCAAGATCAGATAGCGTAGGTATGCAGCCTTACTTCTGAGCTCTCTATTCTGTTCCATTGGTCTATGTGTCTGTTTTTGAACCAATACCATGCTGTTTTGGTTATTGTAATCTTGTAGTATAGTTTGAAATTGGGTAGCATGATGCCTCCAGCTTTGCTCTTTTTGCTTAGGATTACCTTGGCTATTTGGGTTCTTTTTTAGTTCCATATGACTTTTTAAATAGATTTTTCTAGTTCTTTAAAGAGTGTCATTGGTAGTTTAATAGGAATAGAATTGAATATATACATTTCTTTGGGCAGTATAACCATTTTAACAATATTGATTCTTCCTATCCATGAGCATGGAAGTTTTTAAAAATTTGTTTGTGTCATTTCTGATTTATTTGAGCAGTGTTTTGTAGTTCTCCTTATGGAGATTTTTCACCTCCCTGGTTAGCTGTATTCCTAGGTATTTTATTCTTTTTGTGGCAGTAATGAATGGATTGTGTTCTTCATTTGGCTCTTGGCTTTGATGTTGTTGGTCTACAGAAATGCTACAGATTTTTGGCCCGGAGCAAGATGGCTGAATAGGAGCAGCTCCAGCCTCCAGCACCCAGTGCAAGTGACACAGAGGATGGGTGATTTCTGTATTTTCAACTGAGGTACCAGGTTCATCTCACTGGGGAGTGCCGGACAATCGGTGCTGGTCAGCTGGTGCAGCCCGACCACCGAGAGCTGAAACAGAGCGAGCCATCGCCTCCCCTGGGAAGTGCAAGGGGGAAGGGAATCCTTTTTCCTAGCCAAGGGAAACTGAGACACACAACACCTGGAAAATCGGGTAACTCCCACCCTAATACTGCACTTTACCAAGGGTCTTAGCAAACGGCACATCAGGAGATTATATCCCACACCTGGACGGGAGGGTCCCACACACCACGGAGCCTCCCTCGTTGCTAGCACAGCAGTCAGAGATCTAACTGCAAGGCAGCAGCAATAGATGCAGAAAAGGCCTTTGACAAAATTCAACAGCCCTTCATGCTAAAAACGCTCAATAAATTCGATATTGATGGAACGTATCTCAAAATAATAAGAGCTGTTTATGACAAACCCACAGCCATTATCATACTGAATGGGCAAAAACTGGAAAAATTCCCTTTGAAAACTGGCACAAGACAGGGATGCCCTCTCTCACCACTCCTATTCAATGTAATGTTGGAAGTTCTGGCTAGGGCAATCAGGCAAGAGAAAGAAATCAAGGGTATTCAGTTAGGAAAAGAAGAAGTCAAATTGTCCCTGTTTGCAGATGACATGATTGTATATTTAGAAAACCCCATCTTCTCAGCCCCAAATCTCCTTAAGCTGATAAGTAACTTCAGCAAAGTCTCAGGATACAAAATTAATGTGCAAAAATCACAAGCATTCTTATACACCAGTAACAGACAAACAGAGAGCCAAATCAGGAATGAACTTCCATTCACAATTGCTAGAAAGAGAAAAAAATACCTAGGAATCCAACTTACAAGGGATGTAAAGGACCTCTTCAAGGAGAACTACAAACCACTGCTCAGTGAAATCAAAGAGGACACAAACAAATGGAAGAACATACCATGCTCATGGATAGAAAGAATCAATATCGTGAAAATGGCCATACTGCTCAAGATAATTTATAGATTCAATGCCATCCCCATTAAGCTACCAATGACTTTCTTCACAGAATTGGAAAAAACTGCTTTAAAGCAAAAAAGAGCCCGCATTGCCAAGACAATCCTAAGTCAAAAGAACAAAGCTGGAGGCATCACACTACCTGACTTCAAACTATACTACAAGGCTACAGTAACCAAAACAGCATGGTACTGGTACCAAAACAGAGATATAGACCAATGGAACAGAACAGAGTCCTCAGAAATAATACCACACATCTACAGCCATCTGATCTTTGACAAACCTGAGAGAAACAAGAAATGGGGAAAGGATTCCCTATTTAATAAATAGTGCTGGGAAAATTGGCTAGCCATAAGTAGAAAGCTGAAACTGGATCCTTTCCTTACTCCTTATACGAAAATTAATTCAAGATGGATTAGAGACTTAAATGTTAGACCTAATACCATAAAAACCCTAGAAGAAAACCTAGGTAGTACCATTCAGGACATAGGCATGGGCAAGGACTTCATGTCTAAAACACCAAAAGCAACGGCAGCAAAAGCCAAAATTGACAAATGGGATCTCATTAAACTAAAGAGCTTCTGCACAGCAAAAGAAACTACCATCAGAGTGAACAGGCAACCTACAGAATGGGAGAAAATTTTTGCAATCTACTCATCTGACAAAGGGCTAATATCCAGAACCTACAAAGAACTCAAACAAATTTACAAGAAAAAAAACAAACAACCCCATTAAAAAGTGGGCAAAGGATATGAACAGACATTTCTGAAAAGAAGACATTCATACAGCCAACAGACACATGAAAAAATGCTCATCATCACTTGCCGTCAGAGAAATGCAAATCAAAACCACAGTGAGATACCATCTCACACAAGTTAGAACGGCAATCATTAAAAAATCAGGAAACAACAGGTGCTGGAGAGGATGTGGAAAAATAGGAAAACTTTTACACTGTTGGTGGGATTGTAAACTAGTTCAACCACCGTGGAAAACAGTATGGCGATTCCTCAAGGATCTAGAACTAGAGATACCATATGACCCAGCCATCGCATTACTGGGTATATATTCAAAGGATTATAAATTATGCTGCTATAAAGACACATGCACACATATGTTTATTGCAATGCTATTCACAATAGCAAAGACTTGGAATCAACCCAAATGTCCATCAGTGACAGACTGGATTAAGAAAATGTGGCACATATCCACCATGGAATACTATACAGCCATAAAAAAGGATGAGTTCGTGTCATTTGTAGGGACATGGGTGCAGCTGGAAACCATCATTCTCAGCAAACTATCACAAGAACAGAAAACCAAACACCGCATATTCTCACTCATAGGTGGGAATTGAACAATGAGATCACTTGGACATGGGAAGGGGAACATCACACACCAGGGCCCATTATGGGGAGGGGAGAGGGGGGAGGGATGGCATTGGGAGTTATAACTGATGTAAATGACGAGTTGATGGGTGCTGATGAGTTTATGGGTGCAGCACACCGACAATGCACATGTATACATATGTAACAAATCTGCACGTTGTGCACATGTACCCTAGAACTTAAAGTATAAAAAAAAAAAAAAAGAAATCCTACAGATTTTTGTTCATTGATTTGTATCCTGAGACTTTGCTGAAGTTGTTTATCAGCTTAAGGAGTTTTGGGGTCAATACTATGGGGTTTTCTGGATATAGTGTCATGTCTACAAACAGGGTTAGTCTGACTTTCTGTCTTCCTATTCACATGCTCTTTATTTCTTTCTCTTGTCTAATTGCTCTGAAAAGGATTTCCGATACTATGTTGAATAGAAGTGGTGGGAAAGAACATCCTTGTCTTGTTCCAGTTTGAAGGAGAATGCTTCCTGCTTTTGTTCACTCAGTATGGTGTTGGATGTGGGTTTGTCATAGATGGCTCTTACTATTTTGAGGTATGTCCTTCAACACCTAGTTTATTGAGAGTTTTTAATACGAAAGGATGTTGAATTTTATTGAAAGCCTTTTCTGTATGTATGGAGATAATTATGTGGTTTTTGTTTTTAGTTATGTTTATGTGATGAGTCACATTTTTAAATTTGTGTATGTTGAACCAAACTTGCATCTCAGGGATAAAGCCTAGTTTGTCATGGTGGATGAGCTTTTTGATGCACTGCTGGATTCAGTTTGCTAGTATTTTGTTGAGGACTTTTGCATCAATGTTCATCAACGATATTGGCCTGGAGTTTTCTTTTTTTGTTGTGTCTCTGCCAGATTTGGGTATCAGGACGATGTTGACCACATAGAATGAGTTAGGGAAGGATCTCTCCTTTTCAGTTCTTTGGAATATATTTTCTTTAGCAATGGTACCAGCTCTTTGTAAATCTGGTAGAATTTGGCTGTTACTTTGTCTAGTCTTGGGTTTGTTTTGGTCAGTCGCCTATGTTTTACTGACTCAATTATGAAGCTCACTATTGCTCTTTTCAGAGATTTAATTTCTTCCCAGCTCAGTCTTGGGAGGGTGTGTGTGTCTAGGAATTTATCAGTTTCTTCTAGATTTTCTAGTTTATGTGTATAGAGGTATTCATGATATTCTCTAATGATTACTTGTATTTCTGTGGGGTCAGTGGTAATATCCCCTTTGTTGTTTCTAATTGTGTTTATTTGAATCTTCTCTCTTTTCTTCTTTATTAGCCTAGCTAGCAGTCTACCTATTCGACCATTAAAAAAAAATCAATCGTTAGATTTATTAATCTTTTGAATAGTTTTAAATGTCTCAGTGTCCTTCAGTTCAGCTCTGATTTTGGTTATTTCTTGTTGTGTGCCAGTTTTGGGATATGTTTGCTTTTGGTTCTCTAATTCTTTTAGAGAATTAGGTTAGGTTGTCAAACTGAGATCTTTCTAACTTTTTGATATGGTCATTTAATGCTGTAAATTTTCTGCTTAACACTGCCTTAGCTGCGTCTATGAGATTCTGGTATGTTGTGTCTTTGTTCTCATTAGTTTTAAAGAATTTCTCATTATTTACCCAAAAGTCATTTAGGAGCACATTATTCTCCTCTGCCAGGATTCCAGAAACCAGCGGCAAGAGCGAATTACTCCTTGCCAGTTCAACTCACCCATTCCCTTGGGGTCACTGGGGGCCAGTAACGAGTTTCCCGTTGTACAGTAGTCCTGTGCAGGGTTCCCAGCTTCCTCCCGCTTCAGCCTAGCTTATGTGTGTTCCCTCCATCCACTCTCAGTGCCTTCCCTCTGAAGATCTGTTAGGAGTGCACCAGTTGTCTCAGTCTCTCGGTGGCAGCTGTTCTACCTGGCTGTGTCTAGTCAGCCACTTTCCCTTCTCAATCTCTTCATTTTGCATATTCGATATTAATATCAGATGTCATGTTACATTCTACACAATTATCATCTCATTTAATTTTCAACAAACACCAAAACAGCTGGTTCTGTTTTTATTTTCATTCTACATATGTGTAAGCTGAGCTCAGAGAGGTAAATGATTTTCCCAAGTCATTTAGCAAATTTGGGTGGCCGTGCTAGGTCTGAAACTCATGGATTTTGAATCACACATGAGCTGTGTTCTGTTCACATAGCATGACTCATGTCAGTCAATCAGAATACAGAAGGTTCCAGAGTATGGTTTTGGACTGTGGCATTGTTTTATTGTTTGCAGGGCTGATTTTTGCTTTTGGGACTCGTTGCAGAAAGAGTAAAATAAGTCAATCCATCCATGATCACTGTGAGGTTTGCCTGACAACATCGCTTACTTCTTGATAATTAAAGTTGCAGCCATTTGATGAGGCAGAGGCTTTCCCTTCACACTGCCTTTCTTTTCTCTAAGGTTTGTTCTAAGAAAATGCCCATGTGGTCTCAATCAGCATTCTCCTTTGCACCTTTGGTTTAATAGGCTTCTGGCATTTGGGTGTGCCTAAAACATTGCAGTTTTTTTAACATTAAAAAACATGTATGTAAAATATAAAATGAAATAAAGACAGATAATTAATATCCATTTTTGGAACACAGTGACTAATTATAATGACACAGGCCTGTGGGGGGTTGAATGTAGCTAATCGTTAGCAGGTGTGTTTGCTGCCAGACGACGTCTTTCTTAGAAAGTGGAGTCCAGAAAGCTTCAGAACATCAGGAAGAAACCCAAGTGATGGGAGGTGTCACACAAGAAAGAAATCCTAGACCTTCACTGTGCAAGATAGAAGCCACTAGCCACATGTTACTGTTTGAATTCAAATGGTGAAAATTAAATAAGATAAAAAAATTCAGTTTCTCAGTCTCTGTAGTCATATTTCCAGCACTCCGTAGTCACATATGCACCAGAGGATAGCACAGAAATTGAACTGTCTCTGGGACGTTCTACTGGACAGCATGGACCAGATTGAAATAGGTACGGGATGTTGGGATGATAAGAAAGAATTGAGTTAGAATTCTAGGCCGGGCGCGGTGGCTCACGCCTGTAATCCCAACACTTTGGGAGGCCGAGGCGGGCGGATCACGAGGTCAGGAGATCGAGACCATCCTGGCTAACACGGTGAAACCCCGTCTCTACTAAAAATACAAAAAACTAGCCGGGCGTGGTGGCGGGCGCCTGTAGTCTCAGCTACTTGGGAGGCTGAGGCGGGAGAATGGCGTGAACCCGGGAGGCGGAGCTTGCAGTGAGCTGAGATCGCGCCACTGTACTCCAGCCTGGGCGGCAGAGCGAGACTCCGTCTCAAAAAAAAAAAAAAAAAAAAAGAATTCTAGCTCTACCATTTTTTTGCTATGTGACTATGGCAAATGATTAATCTCACTCTCCTTCAGCATATTTTTCCATAAAATGAACAATATACTGCATAGTGCTTAGGGTTTCAATGATCCATATACTCGTTGCACTTAGCATGGTGTTTCCTCTTCTGAGAGGCCTCCCTTACCACCCTATCAAATGTGGCCACCACATCTGTTACTCTTGTTGGTACCACTCTATCATTTTTATCACAGCATTTATCATTTTGTAAAAGGACAGAGTCGTATCTATCTGTTCGTTGCTTGTCTCTGGCCACCACCCCCAATACACACATTGTGTAGTTTTTTTCCAAACACTAACCAATTCTCTAATTCTCTGACAGCAACAGAGTGGGCAACAATTCAATTCAATTCACTTCTGACATTAACTACCCAGGGTTTAAGGGCTCAGTCTTGCAAGAATGCTCCCGCTTCCAATGCAAACACAAACAAGGTGCCCAGTCTACCCACACTTCTGTCTGAGCTGGCTACAAATATGGAGGTTCCCATATGGTTTATTATAAAGGACACAACTCAGAAACACCCAAGTGAAAGAGATGGATAAGGCAAGGTTTGGGGATAGATGTGTGTGTGTGTGTGTGCGCGCGCGCGCGCATGCACATGCACACACAGTGGAGGGGGAGGGAGTGGGAAGTGGGGTGGCGGGTGGAGCACAGAACTTTGGGTGTGCCACCCTCCCTCATGATGACGAGTTCTCCAACCCAGAAGTTTCCTTAGACTCCTTGTTTCAGATTTTTAATGAAAGCTTCATTATGTAGGCAACATGATTGATTAAATTATTGGCCATTGGTGATTGAACTCAATTTCTAGCCCCTTTCCTCTCTCTGAAGGCTGGGGACTGAAAATTCTAACCCTCTAATCATGTGGTTGGTTTTTCTGGTGTGACCAGCCCTCATCCTGAAGCTATCTAGCTCCTTCCTTGTTCCCCTCTCACTCTCACCATGAGTCATCTGCTTAGCATAAGCTCAGGTATGGTCAAAAAGAACTCATTATGAATAACAAAAGATACTTTTTTTTTTTTTTTTGGACACAGGGTTTACTCTGTCACCCAGGAGTGCAGTTGTGCAATCTCTGCTCACTGCAACCTCCGCCTCTTGTGTTAAGTGATTCTTCTGCTTCAGCCTCCCGAGTAGCTGGGATTACTGTTGTAAACTGCCACGCCCAGCTAATTTTTTCTATTTTTTAGTAGAGACGGGGTTTCACCATGTTGGCCAGGTTGGTCTCGAACTCCTGACCTCAGGTCATCCGCCTGCCTTGGTCTCCCGAAGTGCTGGAATTACAGGCATGAGCTACTGCTCCCAGCGTGAATAATAAAAGATACTTTTATCATTCAAGAAACTGTTTTAGGATCTCTATGCTAGGAACCAGATTAGGGACAAAGACCAAATATGTATATTATATTATAACACACACACATACACACACACACAGAAGAGTATAAACCTCATTAGAGAAGAGAACTTGTCTGCATCATGGATAGTCCCTAACACAGAGTAGGTGGTCAATCAATATTTGGTAAATTAAAAAATAGTGAACCCACAATTATTTGATTGAGAGGCAATGTAATAAAAAAATTAATGAGGCCAGGTACAGTGGCTCATGCCTGTAATCCCAGCACTTTGGGAGGCCGAGGAGGATGGTTCCTTTGACGTCAGGAGTTCGAGACCAGCCTGACCAACATGGTGAAACCCCGTCTCTACTATAAATATAAAAATTAGCCGGGCATGGTGGTGGGCATCTGTAATCCCAGCTACTCTGGAGGTTGAGGCAGGAGAATTGCTTGAACTTAGGAGGCGGAGGTTGCAGTGAGCCAAGATCATGCCATTGCACTCCAGCCTGGGCAACAAGAGTGAGACCCCATCTCAAAAAAAAAGAAAAAAAAAAAGTAATGAACATGATGCTAATGAAAATAATAATAGTTATAATAATGGTCACTTTTATTGAGGATTTTCTGTGTTCCAAGTACTTGTTAAATACTGAACTACATTACCACATTTAGTCTTCATGGCAATTTTATAAGGCGGTCAATACTATTATCTTAATCAACAAGGAGGAAATTGAGCCTCAGAGAAGTCTAAAAACTTGCATAAATCTCATACCTTGTAAGTAGTAGAGCCAAGATTCTAACCAATTTTAATTAATTTTTCTTATTGGTATATACTATTAAAAGGGAATATATTTTTTCTACAGAGTCAGGACATTTTTTTTTTCCTTAGGTGGATGTGGAGCCTACAGTAGAGTTTAGAAAACATTCCTCACCTTGGATTCAGGTCCCTCTAACCCCCTCATTGTTAAGACTGATGTACTGACTTGCAATTAGGCTCCTGGGATTAAAAACTAGGTTTCTGTTTATATGTCTTGTTTTTGTCAATGGATTAAGACATAATCACCCCGTAAATTATGGGATTCCCCAAACTGTCATTAGCTTTGTACTCTGAAAATCTTCCAAGTCTCTTCATTTGTGGTGAAATGAAGCTGGAGAGTCCTGTTAAATCAAATGACTATACCTGCACCATCTGTGCAGTGTCCTAGGAGATACTAAGGGACCAGTCCGCAACATGGGAGATGTCAGGTCCTGTGGTACCGATAGGCTGCATCTCCTGTAAACTCCTTGGAGCCATCCCCAACAAAGAACCCCAGGCAAAATTGCAGACCATATGCCATGGCATCAGAGTTGACTCAGGAGGCTCTGGAGCAGCACAGAACCAGGAGTTGTGAACTCAGCAGGTTGGCAAAGGCCACTGCTAATTACCTAAGTTGTGGCTTCAGAGTCCAGCTGGGGCCAGAGCAGGTCTGATGATTTCTGGGAGACAGGTTTTGGCAGAGACAGCTTGTTCTTTCTCAATCCCCTTGGGCTGTGTCGTCTCTGCCTGGAGAAGCACTGGGGTCTGGTGGAAAGGACATTCCCTGCACATTTCTGTGGATGGGTGGAGTTAGGGAGCTAGAGAGGAGAAAAACATCTATGGTAATGGTGAAAACCTTTTCATTATGGAAGCAAGGCTATTTGAACACATATTGGCTGACTTCTGTTCAAAAGCAAAGTTAAAAGTTACTTTTCTTCAAAGGAAATTTTTACAGTTCAATTTTTTTCTTAGAAATAATAAAATAAACCTTATTTAGGGATTGTTATGTGCCAGGTATTATTGAACATGCTTTAAATATATTAACTCAATGAAATCTTAATAGATCTATGAAATAATTACTATTATACCCACTTACAGATGAAGGAATTGTCACAAAGAGGTTAAGTGACAATTAACATTACTTTAAATCATTAGCCATCTTTCAACAGAACATTTTATTTCCTGGTTTGTTCATATGTAACTAAGAGAGATAAAAGTCTCTTGTTCTTTCTGTCTTTATTAAACATTGTCTTCTAAGTCAATCTGATTGACTTCTTCATAGAGGTGATATTAGCATCTCGGTCCAGGCCATTTTTCATCGCATGGACTGTCCACTCATTGTAGGGCATTTAACCTCCTTGGCTCTCACCCCCTACAGGGCAGTAGCAAATTCCTCCTGGTTATTATGACAACCAGCCCCCTCCTACTTACTCAGGAGCCCCCCAGTGGGGTTATTTCACCTCTGGTAGAGAATCACCAAGGTATCGTCTGTGCATTTGCTTTTGAGACATGTTCTTTAGTTGTTTTTAAACATGGTATATTTTTAGCCAAAAATCTTACATCAAGAGATGACATGCTCCATCTCCCTTTTGTGGCAGGTGTAGATAATACTCCACATTATGTCTTATCTCCATAACCCTTTCCCCTTGAGTTTAGATCCTAGAGTCTGTTTTCAGCCTCAGCTTCAGGAATTGGGTTCCACCAAGAACTGAAAAAGTGTTTACAACCAGGGCCAATTTACTACAATGACGCATGAGATGCCTAGGGCCCAGCAACATATGTGTGTGTGTGTGTGTGTGTATAGAGAAAGGAGTCACAAATGAAAGAATGTGACTCTATTTACAAACACACCCTGGCTTTATGAGCTACTGGGAAATAATCACTAGATAGGACACAGTATCATGAATATTACTGAAATATTCAGCTTTGTTGGAACCTGCCAAGATATTCCAAATTCAATGTGTTGTTTCAGAATTCAATGCACCATGAGATTTTTCTATAGCTTTTAAAAGTACCCTGCTATTAAAAAAGTCATGCATATTTAAAAAAGCATTTTTATGACCCCATTTTCAGGTTTTTAAGCCAAGTCCATCCTTACAACCAACACATCTCAACTAATCATTAAAACAAACTGCAAAATCCAGATGGTGTCTGAGATCATCTCTCAAATCAGGCTCCCACCACCCATTTTACCCACTCTCTTCCCACCATTTATATTCTAAATTATGACATTTCTTCCTTTGTTTCAAATTTTGACTCAATACCCAACTTTAATGTCCATTTCTAGTCTTCTATAGATTTTTCATTCTTCCTGATTGTATTCGATAATTAGACATTGGAGTCCAGGTGTGGTTTCTGGCTTTATTCTTCTCTGCCCTTGCAATGACCATGTCACAAATGAGTTCTTCCTGCTTTAAGATCCTTGTTCTGTGTACAGCACCCCGACCTTGGGGATCTCCTCTATTTCTCTTCCTACAAAAGGCCCCTGCGTGCCTCAAGCCTTTATTTAAAGAGAACCACTGCAGACTTTTGGGTGCTTTTGTGCATAGCCTGATGAATTGCCTTTGTTAAAGAAGAGAGAGCCTGGAGGCTCATGTCAGCATCCCGCCAGGAATTTTTTTAGACAAACATTTTGACCAGAGTTTTATAAATTGTAGATAAAAGGATATTATAATGGTACGTTTGCACATTAGTTTCCCGAAAATAGATGTTTTGAATTTTGTCATCCTTCTAGAAAATGTGCATTTAAATTGACATTTATGGTGAAAGTCTTGAGATGCAGCCAAACTACGAGTCTAGATTTGGAGTAGCGATCATGAGGCTACAAAGATGGGTGATCATAGTGGGGGAATAAATCAGACATTGATACTGTGGTTGGTTGACTTGTGCTAAATGAATAAAGAAAGTAATGAGTTGTACATTGTTTTTCCTAAGGCTGATGTAAACCCCCTTTTCTCTCTTCTTATATTGGATTCTTTTGGCTCCCAGCCCAACATAAACTGTTGTCAAGGACTCTCTGAGCTGGTGATTCCTAGCTTTGCATGCCACTCCTCATCTTCAGGGCATACTTATGCTTAAACTCCAAGGGTTGTAGTATCATAGAAGTGACTTGCAGAATAACTGGGGAATTTTCCTAAGAGGGCAAGCAGGGATTCTTACCTACGTTTTATAAATTCTTTTAGGGGACACCACGGAGGATTGTCTTTGGAGAGTCTACAAAACTCCTAAGATTCTTTGTAAAACTCATATATATGTGTACTTTTGTCCTGTAGAGAAAGCCCACAACTTTCATGAGATTCTCAAAGCGGTTTGTGATACCCCCAGTTTTTGGAACAATCGGAACAGCATATGGAAGCATGCAGTGGTAGCTTAGAATTTTGAAGCTGAAGGCTGAAGTCATGTGGCCTCTCTGCCAGGCATCACGGTCTGTAAAAAGGGCAGGGGCTTTCTTACTTATTTTTGTCACCCTCCACTTTCTAGCACAGTGGCTAGACCTAGGACATCGTCACTTTATGATATATCAGCAAATTAATAGACATCTTTGCAGAAGAAAAAAGCCATTATGTATATTAAATGCACTTTGATTGCTGAAATGTGAAAAAAGGTTGGTCTCAGAATTGAGAAAATACATTAGTATAAGCTTAATTATTCTTTGTTGAATGAGTGAATAAATACTTGGTAACCACCATGAATAATCATAACCATATCTACCATTCCAACGTAGTTATTATGTGCCAGGAATCTCACTAAATCTGTTACATGTATTATCTTAATTTTGGGGGTTTTGGTATTGTGTGGCAAGTACTATTATCTCAGCTTGACAAGTGAGCCAAATTGAAGCTTAAGAGAATAAAAATTTTTAAAAGATTATAGTACTCATAAGGACAGAATTTGAACTGAGGTTTGTTTGAATACAAATCTCAGTCTCTAAAGTTTGGAAGGTAAAGCCACATGAAACAGGTTTATCAACCTATCTCCAGTTTTCCCCCTATCCTCAATAAAAAATAAAATAAAATAAAATACTTGATGTTGGCCTTGGTGATGCCTTGATTTCTTTTATATCACTCCCCTCTACCTACTGTTTCCATTGTGTCCACCCTGGGGTTAATGTAAACTTTAAGCCATAAAAATGGCTACAGGTCTGATTAGTATTAATCTCATAGAAGTGTGGCTGATGGTGTTTTTCCATAAGGGCAGAGGGGTGGTGGTTGCCTTATAAAAAAGGTCAGAGAAAACCTCTATGAGGAATATGGGTTAGCATTTGTCACATATTACTGTATATGTGTGAGAGTGTGTGTGTGTAAATGCATGTTTTCTTCACAATATGCCAGTAAACATTGGCAGCAAAATAGGTTGCCTTTTGAAATATATTGAATCTAGCAAAAAAAAAAAAAAAAAAAAAAAAAAAAAAAAGAAAAATCTGGCATAGACTTGACTCCTCAATATCTCTCACACACTATATCCAATTCATTAATCAATACTTTTTCCTGGATGACTAAAGCAGAATGATGAGGTTTGTAATTTGAAGAAGAAACTGAAATAGGAACTTTTAATATCACAAGCACAAAAATATTATAGAAGTAGCAGAAGTGTTTTAGGATATAATTTGAAAGAAGGAAGAAATAAAAGGTTAATCACCATCCAAATATGTAGCCATCCACTATCTTCTTTAAGAGAGCAGGAGAGTTGAGTTGGGTAGATTTAGAAGTTCATAACCATTTGGTATTATTTCAATTTTAGTAGTTTTAAACTCCATTCTTGATCAATAGAAGCACTTTTCAGTGTGATTCTGAAATCTTGTCTTGTTTTGCCCTTAATAGGAATCTCCTAATCTCAGTTATGACAATGTGGAGTAGAATTCCTTAGTGAATCTACAGATTCTCTTAGGGCAATTCAGGTTCAATTTTGTTGGGTTGTTATATTCACTCCATTCAGATCGACATGTAACTTGAATCTAATGTTAAGCATATTTTTGGACTTTAAGTTACTTCTTCCTGTGGAGTTGGCAAGAAGTCTGGTGAACATTAATTTTTAAATCCTGCAAAGAGAGATTTACTTTAATTGAAGCCCCTTTGGAGCTCGATCAAGTTAGAGCCATAATTTCTTAAGAACAATAGTGGTAACTTGTCAATATATATATATTTTTTAAATTGACTTTTCTTGGTTCACTTCAAAAGTTACCAAAAACAACTGCTGATATGTTCAACATACAGTAGTTTAGAAAACAACTTTGTGCTATCCAAGGTAAAATAAAAAGATTCTGTTTAATATTCTGGTATTAATGTGTATGTTGTGTTTATTTATTTTAAATGTGGCAGACATTTTTATAATGAAGACTTAGCATTTAAAAAAAAATTCAGTTGGCTCTTGGTGATTTATCTAAGGTAATTATCTAAAATTTAACTTAAGTAATTTCTTTCCTGAGTATAGTCCTCAACTTCTTTGTATTTAGTTTTTTGGGGTTTTGTTGTGATGTCTTTGTTTTTATTTTTGCTCATTTATATTAAGAGAGTATAGTATGGAAGCAAAAATACTATATTTGAAAGCAGAAAACTTGGGACCTCAGACGAGTCATCTGATATCTAGATCTGTATTTCCCCATCTGTAAAATGGGATAAGAATTATGATATTTTCAATTTTTTTTTTTTTTTTTTTTTTTTTTTTTTTTTTTTTTGAGACGGAGTCTGGCTCTGTCGCCCGGGCTGGAGTGCAGTGGCCGGTTCTCAGCTCACTGCAAGCTCCGCCCCCCGGGTTTATGCCATTCTCCTGCCTCAGCCTCCCGAGTAGCTGGGACTACAGGCGCCCGCCGCCTCGCCCGGCTAGTTTTTTGTATTTTTTAGTAGAGACGGGGTTTCACCGTGTTCGCCAGGATGGTCTCGATTTCCTGACCTCGTGATCCGCCCGTCTCGGCCTCCCAAAGTGCTGGGATTACAGGCTAGAGCCACCGCGCCCGGCCGATATTTTCAATTTTATAGAGTCTTTATCAGGGTGAAGTAATGTATGTGGAAACTGCTTTATAGACCAACTAAAAATAAAAAAGTATATGTGGGCATGCATTTTTCCATCTGTCAAATGGAAATAATAATACCTCTTTTTAAAGTTGATATGAGGATTAAATAATTCATAGGGTTAAAGTGCTTGTATTTGCACCTGGTACATAATAAACATTTGATGAATGTCAGATAATATTATTAGTAGTCTAATAATTAATTTATTAAACTTAAAGTCCAGAGAGGTCCAGTCTTGTATATTTTACAGTATAAAATAATCCATCTGAAAATGAGTGGGGCATCATGAAACCAGAACCAAACCTAGCCAAGAACCAGAATGAGAAACAAAAACACAGAGTCAGAGAAAGACTTAAAAAAGATAAACTTCTAGTGTGTTTTGAGTATCATTTGAGGAGAAAAAAGAGATGTGTTTGAGCTTAAAATGTCTATCACATGCTTTTTTGGAAAACTATAGTTTCATTGGTTCCAACAGGTAAGTCAACTTGGACATCTTGGTGAGAACCTCAAAACTGTCAAGTTTAATTTTCAAAATCTTGGAATGACTCTTATGCAAATATAAAATAACCACGTATCAAATGTGTTTATGCTACTCATTAATTAATAAGGTAACCTGTAAGATGGCAAAGCTGGTTCAAAAGAGAATTGGAGGAATGGTGATTTAAATTTTCATATAAAATAATTTTGAACTGAAATTTGCTAATACATATGCACTGGTTAATATCATAGAGGACAATATAACTGTAACCTTTGGGTTTATCTTTTATATCAGACAGAAATCTATGATTTAACATGCCACTTCCTAAAATTTGGGCTTTATGTGAAAAGTAAGTATCAAGGAAAAATTAAGGTGTGTTTTCCTTGATAATTAAACAATTCTTAGGTAAGCCTCAATAATGCCTCATATTGAAAAAACATAAAATCACCCTCTTTCCTTATTTGCAAGTTTTGGATACTTTTTTTAATAATAGAAAGACAACAGAATGTTTTAAAGAGAATGATACAATATTCATATTTTAAGAGAATCTCTAGGCTGCTTTGGAGTAGTAGGGTTTAGGAGATCAATAGAGGAGGTAGGAAGACCTTCTAGGAGGAAATGACTTCAGTCCATGTGAGAGATTATATTGATGTAGACTACGGTGGTAGTGGCTGAGATGAAGAGAAGTGGCCATATTTGAAATACATTTTTTAAACTAGAGCCAACAGCATTTGTTAATGGGTTGGATATAGTGTGTGAGAGATATTGAGGAGTCAAGTTGAATGCTATGTTTTTGGCTGAGACATGAGTATGTAGTGGTGAGGAACACAAATAAATTCCCTGCCCACATGGAGCTTATAGGTTACCAGGAGATTTTTTTTTTTAAAGCAAACACGATGTTAATCCAAATTCAAAATTGTGTAAAGTATTATAAAGTAAAGTATTATAAAAAATACAAAGTGCTGAGATAGTGAAGAAAGGGTGGGATCCTACTTAATAGGTGGTGGAGGATGTCCTCACAAGCAGCCAAGGAAGTGAAAGTTGAGGAGCTAGTCATGCAGAGTCAAGGGAGAAACATTCCAGAAAAAGAAAATAGCTATACAAGTGTTCCAAGGGAGAAAGAACTCAAGTTTTAGAAACTGAAAGAAGGCTTGCATGGCTGGAACACATTGAGTGATGTGAAGAGGCGGCTAACTGAGGTCAGAAAAGTAAGCATGGTAGAGCACTGCATAACATTTTAAAGCATTTTGGTTTTATTCTTGGTACAATGAAAACAGTAGTGCAGGTGAGAAATGATGGTTGCTTGGACTAGGGAGGTGGCAGTGGAAATGGAGTGAATAGATATGGGAAATAGTTTAAGGTAGAATTCATCACTTGGATTATATTATTCAGTGGGGAGATTCCAAAGGGAATTAAGTGGGGGACTAAAATCTCTGTTGATTCCTAACTCTCTCACTAATTATGGATATCACCTGTGAATAAAATACTTCACTTCTCTGATTTTCAGGTTTTCATTGTATGAGTTCTAGGTTGCAAGTCATTAGGCTGTAAATGAGAGAAGTCCAATTAAAGGGAATTAACTGACTCATGGATTCCAATAAAATGTTGAACAACAAAACTCAAGAAGGACAGGGAGCCATCTAAGCCTCAGAAACAATGAAAAGTAGGTGATCAATGATACTAGGTCTGATTCGCTGACTTTTTTCTCTTTTTAAATTTTAAAATATTTAATTGAAAAGTAAAGACGGACTACATTCAAGGTGTACAACGTGATGATTTGATACACACATACATTGTGTAACGATTACCACAAATTAGTTAACACATCCATTACCACCCATGTCTCAGCTGTGATTTGAGAGCAGTCCTGCTCACAGAGACTCAAGGGAGATGTGCAGGAGGATCACTTGAGGCCAGGAGTTCAAGACCAACCTGAGCAATATAATTCGACTTCATCTCTAATTTTAAAAAATTAAATTAAACAAAGGAAAAAGCTCTGGTTGGCCCAGCTTGGGCTAGATACTTATGGTGGAATAAATTAACGGTGGCCAGAGAAGCATGAGTTCATGTAGGAATACGGCAGCTCCTATGAAATAACTGAGGAATGGGGAGAGTGGATCCCAGAAGTGTGTGTGAAAAGGTGCTAGTGTTATTATTCTAACATATAATCTGAGGGTGTTGGACTAGAATCAGTAGTTCATTCAGAGAACAATTACTGAGCATCTGCTATGTACTGTGTACTGAGTGCTTAAGATGTAAGCTGTCTACTGATGACTCCTCCAAAAATGAAGTTCTGCAATTCTATGAGATTTTAACAATAGAATGACAAGACAGCCAATTGTTGTCACACCTTTACATTTTAAATAATTATCTTCAGGTTTACTACTCTTTCTCCATAGTGGAAATAAGTAGTTTAAGCTCTCTGGACAAAACAAAGCTTTAGGTTCCAATGTATTATGTCTTGTCTTTTTTTTTTTCCTAACTGATTTCTCCAGTGTTTGGAGTTTACGTATCCCTAACACTAACACTATATGCAAGGCTTTCAGGATGACAAATTAGATTTGATGTTATTACTGATAAGGTTTCTCCATGTTATGCTCTGTCACTTGTTTCCAGAGCCTTACAGCTAACGTTTGAGAATCCATTCTTGTTTATACTCTAGCAAATTGCCTTAGGCACTGGAATTTAAAAGATTTTGTAAAAAAAACAAATACAAAAACAAAAACAAAACAAAACAAAAAAGCCTGACTCTTCATTTTCTCTTTCCTTTAAATTTTATTCAACCTTAAACCTTTTTTTTTTTTTTTCCTATTTCATTCATTTCCTTGGGTATCAAATAGATTTAAATAACATATATTGGCTTCCTCTAACTGCCTACTTGACATCTCCACTTGATTACCTGATAAAATTTTTAAACCTAATATATCCCAAGCTGAGCTAATCTTTTTCTAAGGATCTGTTCCGCCTGTGGTTATCCTTATCCAGGTAAAAGGCAATTTATCCTTCCAAGTGCTTAAGCCAATCAAGGCCTCTCTCTCCCACCCAATAACTAATTCTATCAGAAAACCCTGTTGGCTCTACTTTCAAAATATTTGTAGCACCTGACCATTTTTCACCATATCCACTGCTGGATTCAGGTTCAAGTCACTATTATCTCTCACCATTTTGTTTTTTTATTGGTCTCCTAACTGGTCTCCTGCTTCTGACATTGACTACTATGGTAAATTCTCAACAGAGTAGCAAGCAGGATGCTATTAAAACTTCGGTCAGGTCATGCCTTTCTCCTGGTAAACTTCCTTCAGTTATTTCCATTTTACTCAGGGTCCTTCAGTCATCTACAAGGCCTACAAGACACTACAGTATCTTCCCTTTTTACATTTCTGACTTCATCTCCTTCCACTCTCTCACTCTGTTCAAGTTATACATCCCTCCTTGCTGTTCCTCCAACATCCCAAGAGTACACACCCATAAGTGCCTCAGTTTTCACTTTTCCCTATTCCTGGAAAGCTCTGCCTCCTAAATATCCACAAAGCTTCATTCCTTACCCTCTTTACATCTTGATTCAAGTGTCACTATGATAGGCTGAATAATGGCCTCCAAAAGAAGCTCTGGAACCTGTAAAGATGTTATGTTACATGGCAAAGAGTGATTAAGGTTGGAGATGGATTAATATTGCTAATCCATTGACTTTAATAGGGGAAGAAGCCTGGATTTATTCCGGTGTGTTCAATGTAATTATGAGCCCTTAAAAGAAGAAGAGGGAAGTAGAAGAAGCTGCGCCGGGAGATGCAAATACAGGATAACATTCAGAGAGATGCAACACTGCTGGTTCTGAAGATGAGAGAAGGGGAATAGGAAGTAAGGAAAAGTGAGTGACTTCTAGGAGCTGGAAAAGGCAAAAAATGAATACTCCTTCAGCGCCTTGATATGGCTTAGCTGTGTCCCCACCCAAATCTCTTCTCCAATTGTAATCCCCATAATCCCTACGTGTTTAGGGGGGGACCTGGTGGGAGGTGATTGGATCATGGGAGCAGTTTCCGCTATGCTGTTCTCGTGATAGTGAGTTCTCATAAGAGCTGATGGTTTTAAAATGTGGCACTTCCTTGTTCTTGTTCATATGCTCTCCTGCCGCCCTGTGAAGAAGGTGCCTGCTTCCCCTTCTGCCATGATTGTACGTTTCCTGGCGTCTCCCAGCCATGTGAAACTGTGAGTCAATTAAACCTCTTTCCTTTATAAATTACCCAGTCTTGGGTATTTCCTTATAGCAGTGTGAGAATGGACTAATACAAGCCTCTAGAAAAGAATAAAACTTTTATGACACCTTGATTTTAGCCCAGTGAGACCTCTATTAGACTTATGACCTGCCAAACTCTAAGACAATGGATCTGTATTGTTTAGGTCACTAGGTTGTGGTAACTTATTATGACAGTAATAGGAATGAACACAGCCACCTAAGCCCTTCCCTATCAGCCCTCTTTAAAATTGGAACCATTTCCCCATCTCATACTCCATGTTTCTCTTTTCTAACCTATTGTTTTCCACAATGCTTACTACCATCTCTCATAGTATATATTTTACTTATTTGTTTATTTTCCAGCTCCATCCCAACTAGAATGCAAATTCCTGGAGGGAGGAGTTTTCTATTTATTCAACAATGCATATTCAGTGTCTGTACCTCGTAGGTGCTCAGTAAGTATTTGTTAAATGAATGAGTGAATGAATTTACTGAACCTTGAGTCTGGTGAACATGGCTAGGTGCTGATGATATAAAGAATAAGCCATAAACCTTGCTGCCAACCAAACCATAGTCTAGAGGAGACTGAGGACACATAAACAAATACTTGCCTGGCAATTATACATGAAGCTAAGAAGGCAGTCACATAGCACCACAGGAAGTGGTTGCACAAGGGGTTTAGAGAAAGTTTCAAGTAAAGGTAAAGTCAGAGACCAATAGTAAGAGAGGCAGATAAAGACATTTTCATTGGATAATTTGCATATCATATTTAAAGCTTGATGTCCTTACTTTCTTAAACTTTCTGCCTTCTCTAAGAAATTACAAACTTTAGGAGGTCAGTGACCATCTGATACAATCTTGCAATGATTCAAGGTTAACTTAATATGCTAATCTCTTAAGTTTACATAGCATTTCAGAGTTTATGAGGTGTTTTCACACACATTTTATTTTAAGTCTTCAGGTATCACAAAGATTCTGAAAAGGATGTAGATTAGGTGTTTTTATCTTAATTATGCTGAAACCATGAAGTCTAAATGATAATAATGATATATCATTGGCATACTTTTTCAGTATTTATATAGTGCTTTCCTATGTATCAACTTCCTTCATCTCCCCGACAATCTTAAGTAGATAGGTAGGACAGCTACTATTGACCAAGTTTGCTGATGAAGAAGTTGAACCTGAGGGTGTTTAAATGACTGCTATGGATCATGCAATGTTAGGAAATGGGACCAGGATTTAAACTCTTTCCATGCCACTTCCAGTTCAGTGAATTCATTTTTAATTCATTGACCATGAGAAGCTATGGGACATCCTTGAGGAGCTATTACAAAACAGTGGGGAGGTAGAGGCGGGCGGATCACCTGAGGTCAGGAGTTCGAGACCAGCCTGGCCAAAATGGTGAAACCTTGTCCCTACAAAAAAAAAAAAAAAAAAAAAAAAAAAAAAAAAAAAAAAAATTAGCCAGGCATGATGGTGCATGCCTGTAATCCCAGCTACTTGGGAGGCTGAGGCACAAGAATTGCTTGAATGTGGGAGGCAGAGGTTGCAGTAAGCTGAGATCATACCACTGCACTCCAGCCTGGGTGACAGAGCAAGACTCCATCTCAAAAAATACAAAAACAAACAAACAAACAAACAAAAAACCAACAATAAACAAAACGTAGTGGAGAGAAAAGAGTTCAGGCTTGGGGTGGAGTCCAACACTTTTCAATCATTTCCCTTACTTCCCTAAGTCTTTGGGTGAGTCACTTAAACTCTGCAAGCCTTAGTTTCCTCTCATGTAAAATGGGAATAATGTTGTTATAAGATTATATAAAATGATTATATGCAAAATGCCTACAGCAGTGCTTCACTGATGATGATGATTAGTTTTAGTATGCAATTAAAGTTATAGGTATGGCATTCAGAGGAGCAATCTGGCCTGGATTTGGGAGATAATAAGGCCTAATATATCTACTGGGGGAAGTTTAGGGAACAAACTAGTTAAGACCAGAAGCATTGAAGCCTGCGGCCCTTATGCTGTCTCGTGGGGGCCTCTGCTCAGTGGTCATTTTTTGGCCAAAAGGAAAGCAAACCTTCCACCTGACATTATTTTTTAGAGAGTAAGAGAAACCAACCTCCTCTAGCATTAGCAAGAAAGGGGAAAATATCATGTGTGTGTAGGAATGTCTCAAATAATTTAAAAGCAGAAAGTAGTTAGGCCTCAGGAATGAAAAGACTAGTTTTTCTCTATTCTCATCTTTTTTTTTTTTTTCTTAATCTGCTGAGTGACCCACTTTCTCTGAAGGCCAAATTTCTCTCCTTCATTCCACATGGTTGTTCCTAGGCTTATGTGTTATTGTTCTAGGCTACCCACAAGGACTTGCTCAACACTCTTGGTTGAGATTCTAAATTCTAAAGTCCTGGGAGTTTAATATTTAGAATTTCATTGTCCTGGCCTTAGTCAAATGTCCTTCCCTGATTGAATCGACTAAGCCAAAGTTAGAGGGAAGGGTTGTGTGGCATAGATGTGACTGTTGGAAGCCACTCCTGTGAGTCGAGTGGGGTGTTAGACACTGGGAAGGTATCCCAAAAGTTGTTCACAAAACTCCTCCACTCTGTCTCTTGGTTTTCATGGTTCCAACCTGACCTCATATAATGAAGTAGACTCTCATTATCAGACTTGCAGTGCTTAAGAGCACTGATCTTTTTCTATTCATTTTGGATCTTAAGTGCATGGCATGTAGCAATATTGATAATTCATGAAATGCTCCCAGGTCCAGTGTTAAGCTTTCACATGAATTATCATATTTAATCCTCACATAGCTGACCAATGGGTGAGTATTACATTTCTATTTTCTATATGAGATACTAATGCACAGAAATATTATATGCCTTGATTAAAGTCCACAGCTAGTAAGTGACAGAGCTAATGTTCAAACCCACTTCTACCTGGGCTCTCAACGTCACAACATTGCCTCTTACTGTGCTGTTAGCAGAGGCTCAATATATTCTTGTTAACTGTTTGCTGTTGCCCTAAAATTTTAGTCAACTCCAAAAAGCTGCCAAAATTCTCCCTTTGGGTGAAATTTGTTTGCATAAATACATTTGAAAGGAGTGAGATATTTAGAAATATATTCTGTGCTGTCAAGAGGTTATTTGTGGAAATGGAGAGAGTGGTGCCATCCAGATGAGAAGAGGTTGGAGGATAAAATCTGTATATCTATATCAGAACAATTTGTTTTTCTAATTCTTTAACATCAAGCCATTAAATGCATAGACACACACTTGTATATTAGAGCAACTCTCCAAGGGGCTTGGTTTCTTTTGTTCTGTCTGAGCTGATTAGAAGGAAGAGATCTGGGTTCTGAAGACTTAGTGGGTACATCTCTTATTCCTGGTGCTGAAAAGCCCAGGCAGACTTTCCCTTAAATACTATGTGAAAAGTATCCACAGAATTGTATTTACTTTTTCTGATTACAGCTGTCAAGAGAAGGCTCTGTAATGTGGGACAGCATGTACCATGTTAGCTTAGGTGGGGAGGAGGCAAATAGCATTATGTTTTGTCATGATAGGAATGGTGTGGAACAAAGTCAGCTCATCCAATAATGTAATAAGCCAATAGGAATGTGATCAGAGAACTGAGTGTCTTATTGAAACATTGTTTTTACCTAGAGCTTGTGGATTTCTTCGTGTGTGTGTGTGTGTGTGTGTGTGCACGTGTGTGAGAGGATGGAATGAATATTTAACAGTCATATCCAGTGAGCCACCCCACCTGGGTCTATGCTCTCTTGGGCATTTATTACTTTTTTCCTTCCTTTTCCTCTGGAGTCAAACTTAGTACTTTCTTTGATCATTCTGATCTTGCCCATCAATAGAAAAGGTGTTTTTTTTCCCCCAAATCACAGCTTTGTATGAAAGGGATACCGAAGACCTGTTACTCAAGGTTTGTATTTGCATGGTTTCCTGGGGGCAGGCATTAATTTTGTCACATTCTTAACCATCTTTGTTTATAATAGATTTATATTTATTAATCAGTAGCTGGGTATGAGAGACATGGCCTATAGAGGGAGACAGAGGCTGTTTCAATGATTCAGGCCAATGGAAATATTTCAAAAACTGTTTTGGCCACTTGGCTGGCCGAGGCAGTTATTTTTCATGGTTGATATATCCGACAGCAAGATCAACAGAGGCCAGCCATTCCTGAATCACACAACCATGCAAGCACACCACAAATCATGATTTGAAGAAAAATTAAAATTAAGATGTCTTTAAGAACTTTTCAAACTTCCATTCTGCGAGTAGATACAAACCAAAGGAAAGCAAGTTGCAGAACAATACTTAAACCCCAACTGTTTTCCTGTTAAAAGGAGAAATTCTACATGAAAGAAAAAAAAAGAAGAGTTGTAAAGCTGGTTCATTTTGAGGCTGGAGTTAGTCCTATTCTACCGTGTTCCATGGCTGCTCACCTCCCTGGTCAATTACTTTCTTTGTATTTCACCTTCCTGTCTGAAAATGATACCTCGGCAGGAGTCAGTATCTCTTAGTTGTGGTGAGAACCTAAAAAGGCTTATAGTATAAAACCTTTCTGATAAACAGTAGTCAGGTTTCTAAGTTATGGTCTTCCTTTCTTTTTAACTACTATAAAAAAATTACAGCAATGCGAGGAGTTGTGTGATAGAACTTGCAAAGATGTAGACTCTTGACCTGGGGTGAGAGTGGTAAGTTCATTGATCAGAATAAGCACAGTGGTTTGACTCCTTCTCCTGTGTGTCTGTGAGAGTACACGGGGGACTCTTTAGATGCTCCATAGGATGGAGTTCTTTAGGAAAGGGACACCCCTTCATCCAACAGAATGAAAATATGATAAATAGGGTGATGTTTTGGTTTTCCATTAGCCTTTCTGTACTGTAGCAGTGAGGAGAGCTCCGGAAAGAAGGACTTGTGTTACTCTGGGAGGAAACTCCAAATATGTCTCTGTATATTTAGGGATCACTTAGACATAAGAATAGGCTATTATGTGGCCATTGCTGAAAGATTTGTGACCTGCCCATTCCAGTATCTCAAAATCCCAGAAGGAGCTCTGTTTGTCCTGGATAGACTGGAGAGAGCATAAGCCTGGAGAAGATACCTAGACAAGAAGAAAGCTGCTCATGCCAGCAGAGCCTCACATTACTGGAACTCCTTACTTGTGTTGTGCAGGTTAAAGTTTAACAACTGGCCAGTAGAAAACAAAAGGGTCTGAGTTTTAGTGTTTGTCGATTTTCATAGTGTAAATACCCCTGGTACTTCCTCCATGAGTGGTTTCAAGCTACAAATTAGGCGTTGCTGATGCAGAGTTGGAAAGCAATGTGCACTCAGCTCTTGCAAGCTTGCACACCACTGCCTCTAACCCTCCTGCACATTCCTCCATACTCAGGGACTCTGGATCAGCCAGCACAAGGCAAGTGGAACCCAGATAACCATTCCTGTTTGTGGACAAAGAAGCTTGACCTGAATCTTGTCTCCTTTAGTAATTTTAAGAATGGAGTTGCAAGATCTTAGAAACTTTCCCTTCTTTTCTGTAGGACAAACAGTGATATGTTAGTGATCAACAAAAAATATTTCTTTATAATGAAGACCTGTTTTCCTTTTGGATCCAATCTGGAAGATATTATTTGTACCAAAATATAAGGGGCTATAAATTTCTCTACTACTGTAGCAGAAATACAGAGACATGGATTACTGGATATTGAAGAGACAGAGAGACAGGGTTGAGTTTTATTGGTAAATGAATAAAACAGTCAATTCTAAAATTATAAATTACAGATGATAGAATTTTTGTAAAGCATATTGGTAGAAATTGAAACCTTATAAGAAATACACTTGAGAACTACTCCATAATTAGTAAAGTCTGAACTTCGAACCATTGTAAACTGAGAGACTGATAGTTTTCTAAAAGCAATGTCGAAAACTCTTATGTAAAAGTGTAATCGTCACAGTGCAGACTAGAAAGATGAAAACAAAAGGGAATACTGGTTGAACGGAATCAGAGATAATTCTTCTAGACCCTAAAACAATGGTGCTTCAGCTTTAGCGTGCATTAAATTAAATATCATGGAGGTTTGCAGGAGTGGCAGCTGCTGTCAGTGCACTGCACATATTCCGGGCATCTCATCTTCCTGTACACCTCAAAGACTCTATACAACAAGCATCTCTAACTCTCTGCTTGGGGACTTTCCCTCTAGACCTAGAAACAAACACGCTCGACCTCTGTGCATAGCAGCCTGGAAGTTCCAGGGAGCTAGTATGCCCTCAAACAATCAGGAATGAGAGTTGGCACACAGATACCCCAGGGTCCATATTCTTCAAATTGTACAACTTTGAAATAATGTTCTACACTAGTGGTTCTCAAAGTGTGCTCTGGGGACCTCCGGAGGGTCCCTAAAATTCTATTAGAAGGTCTTTGAGATCAAAACTATTTTTGAACTACTATCAAGATATCACTTGCCTCTTTCACTCTCCTTCTATCACAAGGGTACAATGAAGTATCCCAGAGGCTACCTGACAGGTGATAATGTCACCCCTATGAATTCTTGTGTTTAAAACATATTAGTTTTAATTTCTAATATAGTAGGTATCAATAGCTATAATTCACACAAAAACTCTTTGGAGTCATCAACAATTTTTAAGAGCGTAAAGGGATTCCAAAACCAAAACATTTGAGAATCACTGCTCTCTACCATCTCCCAGACCCGCAGAGATTCGGCCCCAGGTGTGTGAAGCAGTGACCTGCTCATTAACGTATTCAGTGTTGGTACCTTCATATCCTTGCCTCATTTTCTCTTATCCATTCTGGTCTCAGCGTCTGCTATTGAGGGATCCAAGTTAAGTCTCCAGACCTCACTCTCCAAATCAAGATTGGATGGTGCTTGGGAATCTGAAGTTTAATAAGCAACCTGGATGATTCTGATGCTGATGAATCATGGGCCTGATCTACAGTTCTCTCTCTCTCTCTCTCTCTCTCTCTCTCTCTCTCTCTCTCTCTCTCTCTCAAACACTGTTTAACTCCTTGGGTCTGTAAATTCAGGTTTTAATTCTGTTTTATCACCCAGCTTCTCAGGGTTTTCTTAATCTCAATATCAATCTCTTTCTGTTTGTCTTTCTCATTCTAATTGTAGTTACATTCTGCAGTGTAGTCAAGTACCTATATACCGTATACTTGATATAGTTCTAGCTCTGTAATGAGAGTTGAATCCATTTGAAATATGTGGGTTTAATTGCCGAGATTATGAAATTCTGAGTTAAAAGACACTCCCATGTCCATCAGTGACAGACTGGATTAAGAAAATGTGGCACATATCCACCATGGAATACTATGCAGCCATAAAAAAGGATGAGTTTGTGTCCTTTGTAGGGACATGGATGCAGTTGGAAACCATCATTCTCAGCAATCTATCGCAAGAACAGAAAACCAAACACCGCATGTTCTCACTCATGCATGGGAACTGAACAATGAGATCACTTGGACTCGGGAAGGGGAACATCACACACCAGGGCCTATCATGGGGAGCAGGGAGTGGGGAGGGATTGCACTGGGAGTTATACCTGATGTAAATGACGAGTTGATGGGTGCTGACAAGTTGATAGGTGCAGCACACCAACATGGCACAAGTATACATATGTAACAAACCTACACATTATGCACATGTACCCTAGAACTTAAAGTATAATTTAAAAAAAAAAAGACACTCCCAGTATTGGAAAAGAGCTATCTAAACCAGGTGACCAGTGTCCAGAATGGAGGACTAGATAAGCAGTATATGTCAGGGAAGATTATCCGATAGACATTTATACTAATGCACGTCTGAATCAAAATGTCCATAGCCCTAATGAAGATCTAATATGCACTCAAGGGAGCTGCATGGGTGGCAGTAAAATGCAGTGGGACACAGGTTGGAGTCTCTAACTAACTGTATGATTAAGTCACCAGATTATTGTGGAAATTATAAAGAGAACACATGTAAAGCACTTAGCCTTGTGAAAGTTTACTCACAAAGTAAACATTTCATAACTGCTAGCTATTATTATTATTATTCATTACCAGGTTTTCGAAAGTATAAGCCAATTTTTAACATTCAAGAACTTATAGTATGATTGGAGGGTGGCAGAAAATAATCAAGGTTTGCGACCAGCACAAGAGAGTATGCGATTAAGTGCTAAAGGAAAAGGCACAACTTTAAGGACTCAAAATGTCAGAGAAGGGAATCAGAGAAACTTGTAGTGGTAAGAAAAAAATTCTACAGTGACTATGATTTGATGCATGTGTCTTTGAAAACTAATTGGGCATCCTGTTTCTGAACAACTAAATCAGCTCACACTTTTCATGGCAGATTGAGAATGCAATGTATAGGATGGCTAGAGCTTGGGGCCACTTCTCAAAGTAAATGTCCCATGAAAAAATATAGACACTGTGTGTCTGCTCAAACAAGACATTCTGGATGATCTATAAGGGCCTTTTACCTATTATGACATGTGATGCTTTGTCATAGGTATTTCCTCACAGTCTGTTTTCTTTCAAAAGCATTTCATCACATTTACTTAAACATTTCCCTGGGAAGAATTGCAGTCATTTATTTTCTATTTATGCCTTTTGGGAAAGTCAAGGTACCACGTTTATCCATCCAATATGTCATTCCTCTGGAACTTTCAAGAAAGTATCTCCATAACAAAACATTTTTCTCCATTCTTCACTTACAAAATAACCAAAAAAAATTCTATTATGTACGTGTGTATGTGTGTGTATATGTATTTTTGAACCACAGTCATATGGGAAAAGGTATTTTATTGTTGGGTGGGTCTTGTTCTCTCTCAATAAGAAAAATGTATTGAAAGTCTAATTGTTTTACTCTCTTGTAGTAAATGGCTAATTTGAATACAAATTATGATGCTACCATTTAGCCATATCCTGTAATCATTATTAGTGATTATTATTACTTTTCTATTACTTTATCAATACTAACATAACATTGATTTTAAGACACATTATTATTTTATGTATCACTAAGGATGAAGAAATGATCCTGCAAATGGAAATGTGAGTAATACTTTCCTGACATTTTGAATTTTGAGTCATACTTGTTAAAAGAGCTCTTTTTGACATATTTAGATTTATGAATTGTATTATGTTCACTTTTTATACACATAAGAAGGAACTTCTTCATATTCCACACTGAAATATTTTTAATCATTAAGACTCAGAATTTTTTTTTGACACTGCTATCCTCTTTCTTTCGAACTGCTGATATGCTCTTCAATTTTGATGTTGCTACATTCCTATTTGTAATTTTTTTTCGGTTGAATCTCATGTTGACATCAGAAGTTAAGCAGTTTCTCTTCAGAGTCATAGTGAACTGTAGACAAACTGATATTTGACAATGTAATGGCGGTCCTGAATGATGCATAACTTGCTCACACCAGCACTTCATTGCTTTGAAATTTCTCTAAGTTATTTTGTTGGATTTGGCAACCTTTTCCTCCCTTCAGTTGCGTTTCTTGGTATGCAATATACCTTGGCATGTATTTCAGTAATCAAATATAACACAGTGTTATCTACTTCTGGGGATGCTTTGCCAGAAAATATGGAATTGTGGTTGTGCTCGGCAGGATGGGCTAGATTATATCAAAATATCTGTGGCTTAAAACCACAGGGCCTATTTCTTGCTCATACTACACAGTTTTCTGGATTGGCTGGGAGCTTTTGTCCATATTATCCTCTCTAGGACCCATGCTGATAAAAAGTAGCCACTGTTTGGAACATTGCTGGTCCTTGCGGCAGAGGGAAAAAAGAAATGGAAATGTCTCACTGCTCTTAAATGTACCTATGCTACTGGTGCTCATATTTCTCTTGCATGTTACATGGGCCACACCCATCTTCAGTGATTTGGGGAAATGTAGTCACACCAAATGCATGAGAGAAGAGGTGGAAATATTTGGTAGACAGCAATAGTGGCTACCACCATTTACACTTCTGGTCACATCATATCCTGTTCACACTCTTACTATATGCTGAACGTACTTACCGCCTCCTCAAAGGAATCAGTTCACAAATTCAATCCGTTTCTATCATCTAGTTTAGAAACAGGATATCTGATTATGTAAGATGATTTCTGCATTAGGAGGTGGTAAGCAGTGGCTTCTATATCGGGTTTGAATGTGGCTTCTCTTGATCCGGAGACCTATGGACTAAGAAGGCTACTTGCTGTGTTCCTCTCACCAATTCCCTATGCCACACAATTAATGTGAAAGATAGAAAAGGGACTTTATCATTACCAACACTTGCATTCACAGAGCGTAAGAATGGGAGACACACAGAAGTCAGTCTTCTGAAGCAATTTTGAAATTCCATTGGGTAGGCATTACCAAGGTCTCCTGACTCAGTGGGGAACGTTCCTTGATAAGTCTGCGGGGAGGGTATATCTCCCTACACAGTTGCTCACTGTGAAATTTAGGTCCACCCTCTGGGAGTTTCTCTCCTTTATTCTCTCTGGCCACAATGCTTGAAGAGGGCAGTGACGAATATGACTCACTTAGGAGCTGACTGAGATTGTAGCTCATTATCTACATGTAGATAACTGGGGAATCCCATGTTGGTTTTAAGTCTCAAATAGTATACATTCATGTTTAATCCAGGCTGGTGGTTCTTCAGGCAGTGTAATTTCCCCCAAATTATAGCTTTTTATCTGTTTAATTTTAGTCAGTTTCATGTGTCAAGGAAGGTTATAGTTATCTTACAGACATACTTCTTAGATTTCTTCATTTCTCCTCTCTTCACTTAATTGTGAAGATGTCTATTTTCCCTGGCACATTTTGTTTACTTGAAAAAGTTTATCCTGTGCCATTCTTAATCTGAAATGGGATTATTATTCCAGCGATGGGATGGTAAATGTTTAAAAACTAGCTCTCCAAAAACAAACAAACAAACCCTGATTTCCAGCATTTTATGATTTCTAGGGCATAAATACTCCCACCATTGCCAGTTTCAAGCTGTGAAGGTAATTGATATAATTACCCACCATGGGAGATAATATAGACGTGAATAACTTCAATAGCATAGATAATAGTAAGAGCTTATAAAATAATTAGAAAACAATGAGTTTTGAGTATTTATTACCTTTGTTCAAAAATAAGTTATTTTTTAAAAATTAAGGAGCAAACATTAGAGGTAGTTATCCTGTCGACATCTGCATTGAAATGTTCATTGCCCTATATTTCAGCCCTATAGATACTTGTATTTAACAACTGTCTTACAGATTTCTAAAAATTTAACCATTGACTCTTGTTGAGCTGGTATGAGCTGGTTCCAGACATAACTGCCTTAATCCCATCAGATGTTGTGACAGTGAGTGTGGGGGCTATACTTTTACTTTTGTGCATTCTAGGAGATTGAGCTTTTACTACTACTGTTTCACCCATTTCTCAGTTTTAGGGTTAAAAAACCATTGCCTCAACAAGTCCTGAAATGCTCGACTGAGGGCAGAAGAACCTTCCAGTTTATGAATAATGAGTTTTGAAATGGTTTGTTATACAGCAGTATGTAATCAATAAACTATATAGTAAGTTTTTGTCTGAGCATAAGTAGTCAAAGCCAAATGTAGGCTTGCTTAGGACAAAATGAAGAACTCATAGGTTCACGCATCAAAGTAGTGTTCAAAATCAGAATGTGGGATCAATAGGACTCTGGGAACACCTGCTTTGAGAAAAATAGAAACTAGGATCTTTAGCACTATTGGACACTGTGTCTCTCATCTCTGCTGTTTTCTGCATGTAATTTTTCTTTCTCGTTATCTTCCTCCACCTCAGAGGTTTTAAGATTTTCATCTTGGAGTTACCACCACAAAGAAGGAATAATCCTTCACTTCCAGTTGAAATCTCAAGAAAAGATTTGAGATTATTGGTCTAACTTGGGATTGGTGTCCACCCATTGACCAGTGAACTGTGATTGAGGGAGTGGAAGTGGTGAGGCAGGTAATTATGATTTGCCCCCAAGACGGCTAGGCATCCACCCTTTAACTATAGAAGCTCCCACTATACCATCTAGATGATGGAGTAAAGGTATGTAGTTATCCTAACAAGGCAAAGCTGTATATTATGGAGTACACTGCAAATGTTTTCGTATTACCCTAGTGATAGACAAGAAATTGTGCATAGCTATCTGGGAGTTTGTGTTTAGCAATTGTCTATTAATTTCATTATCCATCCATCCTAATGAATTGACCTCTGGACTCTTTGAGGTAAACAAAAAGATGAAGAAAGAATTCAAAATGGAAAGACTAAAGAGGCTTCAAAATACAAGTGTCTTTTAAACTGAATGTTGGAAAGTTTTAAAATAATCTATTCATTGAGACAGGTTGGCTCTGTCAGGCTGCAAATCAATTTTAATATAATAGTTTGTTCATATTTCTGCTTTCATGTGAAGTTAGACAAGTGCAGGTTTCAACTCTTGAGTAAAATCTAAACAAACTCTACCAATATAGCAGTTAAACCATCTGAATGTGTGGGCTAGAAGTCAGGAGAAAGTGGAAGAAGAGACAAATGCAAATACAGAATTCCTACCATATAAGTGAGGGCAAACGGATTGGTACAGATATGTTTCCCTGACTCTAGACTAGTGGTTAGGTGTGAACTATATGATACCAAGCATCTTTATCGTGAACTGAAGTGTGGTCCGTTGCAAAGAGTATGTCTTATAGCTGTAAGATTCAACATTTGTACCCAGTCTCTTTCCTTTGTTGGACAGTGCCTTGGTGAGGAAAAGCTTGCTTGATAGTAGTGCAGAGGGCAGGACTGGCATGGGGATAGAGTGCCTCTCATCCTGTGAAGGTGCAGATTGGAAGTTGTCTCCTGAAGAGGTGCCAGGGTATAGGTCAGCATAATATGTTCAAAATTAGGCTGCCTGTCCAGCAGTTAAGAAAGAGGGTTGACAAAGTAGGGCCGAAGCAGAGAAGGCCAATGCATCAGGTAAGTAGGCACAAAGCAGTCAAATAGACACAACCTGCAGGAATGCCACAGATGAGTGTGTTGACACCATAGTAGTGGCAACGTACTGCAGCCTAGGGCCATATTGCTTGGGAAATCCTGGTTTATTACATGAACTGTACAGGATGGGCAGAATCAATCATAGTTGAGGCTAAATATATGCTTATTTGGCAACAAAGAAATTGGTTACATTTTCAATTTATTTACATAAGTGGTGTTAGGACTAGGATGATGCTGAGATGAGCAGCAAAGGGTAAGGGCATGAAGGTAGTAGGTAACCTAATGTGTTGGAATGAATGAAAGAATGGGGAAAGATCTGCGTATAAAATGTTCATAAGCATGCCGGGTGCGGGGGCTCATGCCTGTAATCCCAGCACTTTGGGAGGCTGAAGCAGGCGGATCACCTGAGATCAGGGGTTCGAGACCAGTCTGGCCAATATGTCGAAACCCTGTCTCTACTAAAAATATAAAAATTAGCCGTGTGTGGTGGTGTGCACCTGTAATCTCAGTTACTAGGGAGGCTGAGGCAGGAGAATCACTTGAAACCAGAAGGCGGAGGTTGCAGCGAGCTGAGATCGTGGCATTGCACTCCAGGCTGGGTGACAGAGCAAGACTTCTTCTTAAAAAAAAAAAAAAAGATATTGATGAGCAAATGAGGAAAAGCTGCCCATAATTATCATACTTATATACTGGTCTAAAGGTTGCTGCTGTCTGCCATCATTCCTTCCTGCTCTCAACTCCCCATCCTCAGGCTTTCCATGGCTATTTGATTATGGAGGTGGGGGAGGAAAGAGAGTTATGATTACAAGGATAGGATTTAACTTTGGAGTAGAAACTATTCTGTATTGTTTACCTATTTCCCAGGAGTGTTCTGAAGATTTTTACTGATGAGATAGTTGAGAGTGTTATACAAAAAATCCAAATGTGCCTTGTTTAAAATATTGCCTTCTTAGCCTTTCATTGCCTTTGGTAAAGCACAGATGTTTTACCATGCTTGTTTTTGTACTGAAATATAGATAAGATTCTACTTTAAATGACTATAAGTGACTCTAATTATAATTATTTCTTTATTCTGTATACATGTGCATTTTATACCGATTAAGGTGAATATCATGGAGCCTCTTAAGAAACATTCCTAACTTATGTGCTGTGCCTTAATTATTTTTTAGGGCACATATTTGTTGAAAGTGCTGGTGAATTCACTGGCTCTGAATTTCTTCCAAACATATTAAATCACCTTGTAGTATGATTAATCACAGTTGATTTTTTTTTATGAACTCATATCATATTTTGATTTAACTTACCATTTTTTTTCTTCTTGATTCCCTCTGCCCAATTCTTTTAATGAGAAACCAGATTCCTAGAGAAAATATTCCTTGGCACAGATGCCAATTCTCTGACACTGGTGGACTGCAATGCCGCTGTGCTGAATCTCCCAGCGGAATGGGGTATCTGCGGTCAGGTTGTTTTCAAAAGGTTGACACTGGGGCTCTGGCTATGATACTACGGTTCCATTCAGTCTTTTATTATTCCTGCTCTGTAACCTGACTTTGGTCCAGGAAGAGGAAGTCCTTAGGCTTAATTGAAGACAATCAGCCTAAGGTCAGGAGGGTAATGCTAAACAGACTGGAGGTAAAGGTAGCATGGAAATAAGGAAGAAGGTAAGACCAGAGTGGATTCAAAGATTAGACTCAAAGATGTTAGCCAAATGCACCTGGAAGGCAAAATATGAACCCTAAAATATACAGAGCCCTGGGGAGATATAAAAATAAATCAAGCTTATTTGGTTTATTGCCTTTCCACTTCCCTGGTGGCTAGTCCAGCTGTTACCCCAGTTTGGGCAGGCGGCTCATATGCCTGAGTTTTAGGTGTTTATCATGGGGTGCCCTGCTAGAACACCTGCTGGTAAAAGGACCCTCAATTCCTTCATTATGCATCAGCTCCCAAACTTCACAGTTCCTGATATTAAACTGCTTTGATTGGAGATTATAGTGTTTCATTTAAATTTTAAATGGCATGTTGCAATGTGCTTTTAGGTAATTTGTAATGTGCCTCTGGGCATAACACTATTTTAATGTTGCTGTCTAAATTACACAGGAGAGTGGGAATGCTTTAGATGCAAAGGAGTAACCAGCTTCATGTAGGATCTTCTTTCAGACAGCTGTGTCGCCCCTTGCACTCCTGTACATAACTGATAAAATACTGTATCAAAGTTACTGAATGTTCAAAGTGGATTCTCCTTTGCAAAGGCCATTGAGAGTTGGCTGTAAGTTTTCCCTGAAAGGTGGTTGTTAATACCATATTACACATGAGGAAACCAAAGGCATTTATATAAGACTCGTAACTTCGGAAGTACCAACAGAGTGGTCAAAAGCCAGGCTGTAGGACAGACTGCCTGTGTTAGAAAACTGGCTCCATCATTATCTATGTTACTCTAAGTAAGTTACTCATCTTTTTTGTTTCTCAGTGTTCATATATGAAATTAGGAATAATAGTTTCTACTTCGTATAATGATGGAGAATGATGAGTTAATATTTTTAAAGCATTTAGAACAATGCCGGATACATAAGGATGATCAGAGTATTACAATAGATCCATGGTCTCTTATCTGAAACCCTAAGGGAGAGATAGGTTTTTGAATTCAGAATTTTTCAGATTTTAGAACAGTAATATGAAGCAAATACTATTTTACATAACAGCTACAGCAGGTTCGAGGGCACCCTATAATCAAACACTTTGGCAGTCTGCAACCCAATAGATGAATGATTGTTGTAAGTGGAAAAAAAAAAAAAGAAAATATAAATAGGCTTACATAAGTTCAGGCCAGATTTTGTCACTAAGTAATTACAAAAACCTTTCAATTTTCAGAGCCTTTTCGTATTTTGAAATTGTGAATAAGGTATTGTTGATCTGAATTAATATTGAGTGGTAGATAAATTATTGGAATCCAGAAATTTCCAAGCTCCAGGTTAGAATTTTGAGCCAAAACTCTTCCTTTTATAGTTTTGCAAACTGAAAACAGAGAACTTAAGTGGTTTCCTCACAGTCACACAGGTGCTCATGCCAAATAAGGGACCAGATCCTTGGCTTTCTGCTGTGGAGTACAATGTTCTGCACTAAACACAAATGTTTTTTTTAAAAAAGGACACCCCTAAATGGTAATTCCATGGAATAATGCTTGATGAAATTTTAAAAAAAATTTTGGGAGGCCGAGGCGGGCGGATCACGAGGTCAGGAGATCGAGACCATCCTGGCTAACATGGTGAAACCCCGTCTCTACTAAAAATACAAAAAGAAATTAGCCGGGCGTGGTGGCGGGCGCCTGTAGTCCCAGCTACTCCAGAGGCTGAGGCAGGAGAATGGCGTGAACCCGGGAGGCGGAGCTTGCAGTGAGCCGAGATCGCGCCACTGCACTCCAGTCTGGGCGACAGAGCTAGACTCCGTCTCAAAAAAAAAAAAAAAAAAAAAAAAAATATTATTATTATACTTTAAGTTCTAGGGTACATGTGCATAATGTGCCAGTTTGTTACATGTGTATACTTGTGCCATGTTGGTGTGCTGCACTCATCAACTCGTCAGCACCCATCAACTCGTCATTTACATCAGGTATAACCCCCAATGCAATCCCTCCCCCCTCCCCTCTCCTCCTGATAGGCCCCGGTGTGTGATGTTCCCCTTCCCGAGTCCAAGTGATCTCATTGTTCAGTTCCCACCTATGAGTGAGAACATGCGGTGTTTGGTTTTCTGTTCTTGCGATAGTTTGCTGAGAATGATGGTTTCCAGCTGCATCCATGTCCCTACAAAGGACACAAACTCATCCTTTTTTATGGCTGCATAGTATTCCATGGTGTATATGTGCCACATTTTCTTAATCCAGTCTGTCACTGATGGACATTTGGGTTGATTCCAAGTCTTTGCTATTGTGAATAGTGCCACAATAAACATATGTGTGCATGTGTCTTTATAGCAGCACGATTTATAATCCTTTGGGTATATACCCAGTAATGGGATGGCTGGGTCATATGGTACTTCTAGTTCTAGATCCTTGAGGAATCACCATAC
Organism: Macaca nemestrina; assembly: GCF_043159975.1. NCBI lineage: Eukaryota > Metazoa > Chordata > Mammalia > Primates > Cercopithecidae > Macaca > Macaca nemestrina. The sequence continues at coordinate 22,880,166 of NC_092132.1, forward strand.
TGTTTTCCATAATGGTTGAACTAGTTTACAATCCCAACAGTGTAAAAGTGTTCCTATTTCTCCACATCCTCTCCAGCACCTGTTGTTTCCTGACTTTTTAATGATCGCCATTCTAACTGGTGTGAGATGGTATCTCATTGTGGTTTTGATTTGCATTTCTCTGATGGCCAGTGATGATGAGCATTTTTTCATGTGTCTGTTGGCTGTATGAATGTCTTCTAAACAACCCCATCAGAAAGTGGGCAAAGGATATGAGCAGACATTTCTCAAATGACGGAATTTTTTTAAAAAAGAAAGGAATTCTGTATTCTTTTTTTGAAACCCGTTTCCCCTCCCCCACCACCCCGAGCCTTTACTATCCTAATGAGCTTTGTGAATCTATGAGAGGGAGATACGTTGTGCACCTTTCTTAAATGTATTTTACTGTAATTCCTTATTTTGAGAACTTCTCACAGAGCACAACGGGACATTCTGTTTCACTTTATTCGAAACAACAAGAGTTTTAATGATCACTGCACTGTGTGGATACAGGCAGGGTGGTGATTCCCATCATTATAAGCAACACAAGATACCGTTCTCTCTCTTAGACTGCATTTCCTTCCAAGGAGAGCTGCAGGCTCATCAAGCTTTGTGAACTCCATGCTTCTAGATGAGGTTAGCTTGATTGAGAAGGCACTGCAATCCACAGTTAAGGCATCCAGGCATCTCAATGTAGCAATTTTCAAAAATGTAAAAGTCCCGATGATTTATGGATGACATTTCTACAAACCATGTTTTGTTTTGTTTTGTTTTCAAAGAATGTGGTTCATGGGTAAACCAAAAAGAAGTGAACTCATTCAAAACTGACTTCATCCAGTCTCCCATCCAATGACTCTAGTAAAGAAGCACAGTTTCCTTATGTTGTAGGATTTCAGTTCCATCACTCTCACCACAAGATGGTGAGGGGGTTGATGCTTACAACATCTGTGGGTAAATCCATGGGTTTGAAATGAAATGAACCTCCTGGTATGTATGCCCTCAAGTCTTCCAAAGAAAACATGGTTTCTTTTCATCTTAAGATATTCCAGAAATGTTGCTCAAGCCCTTAGAGATGAGTTGTTCTTCCTGAAATAATACCAGTTCTTCTGGACATGCAATGGGGGTGTACACTATGTGCTTAAAGCATTTTGTTCTACTAAGGTTCTGTTGGGAAAACTTTGGGTTAGGAAATGGCTGTTATGCTAAAACTTTAATAATGCCCTGTATTTCTCTGAAATCTCTAGTCCCCTAAATATTTACTGTTTATGTTTCTTTTATAAGCAACTGGCTTTTCTTCTAAGTTTGTGATGTCTGTTATTAAATAAAATATTGACTACTTTGGAAAGAAGGATTGGATGGATAGACTTTACCTGTGTTACCAGAAGCATGGTAAGTTGTATTCAAATGGACTCCTGAAAGAAGTAGTGCTTACTTGGCTGTACATTAGAATCATTTAGCAATCCTTCAAAGTATCTGATGCCCTGGGTAAACCTGAGTAATTATATCAGTATCTCTAGGGACAGGATCCTGGCATCAATACTTTTTAAAGTGTCTGGGTGATTATGTATGACCAAGGTTGAAAAACACTACCTTGGTCCAGATGGTTTGTTTGTCCCATCTAATTCTAATACCTTTCATTAACTCTATCTCAGGGGTTCTAATCTAGTAGCCCTTGAGCTGAATCTTCTTTTGTTTGACCAGCACAGAACAAGGTTAAATATGATTGAATTAGAAAGACCCTAGGCAAGGTCTGCACTGCACAGTGGCAGTCTCAACAATCTCTTGTGTTATACCCGGCCACTTCTCACACTGAGGATACCTGTCTGACTCCTACAGGTATTTGATTTTGTGAGTCTTTAAAGATGAAAATATTTATTGTTTATGGAAACATAGATTCTCATTTTCTCCCCATGGCAGAGCTCCCTTCAGAGCAAAGAGGTGCTCCTGGGGTGTTGGGTAAATCGACACCCAAGATTTGGAGACAAGTCTTGGGTATCAGTTTACTTGTCACCTCCACTGACATGTGGTCAGTGGCAGCAGAATCAGACGGAAACTGAGACTTTCCCTGAGAGGAATCAATAAGACCTAACATCGCATCCCAGGGAGACACTAAGAGGAAAATAGTAGGATGCGTAATAAGGTTGGCAGTTGAGAGGGTTGAAAGCCAGATTGAGTTCAGATTCAGCAAGTTTCCAAGAGAAGCACTTTGAATCAGGGTGATGAGGATGGAGTCTTCTGTCTCCCTCTACCTGGAGGTGCCCTGTGATAGTGGCAGGGTGTTACAGACTTACCTGGCCTCTCGTCAGGGCTACCCTTCCATCCCATTTCAGGTATTGCATGTCAGTACACACCACACCAGAGTCAGTAACCACAAGCATTTCAAAGGTATATTACTCATACAGGGACAGGTAAGGTGAGGGGAGTTCTTGGGCAAGCGGATGCGCCAGCATGAGGCTCTTTGCTGTCTGGGATAAGTGAGAGGGTCTGGTCATGGAGACGAGCATAGCACAGGAGCCCTCTGGTGGGATTTTTGAATAATGCCTGTGGCAGACTAACTTCCAGTGGCCTGTCCCCATGTGGGGGTAGATGAAAGGGGCAGGCAGGTTGCTTTGCGTGTGTCTTAGGGGGATTGCATAAGTGAGTCAGGTAAGATATACAGAGAACAAATAATTAAGAGACCTTTCAATCTATGAATGCAACCCCTTTAATTGAACAGCCATGGCATTATGCATAAACACTGTGATCCCTGGGCAGAGAGACACAATAAACACACAAATAAATACACATTATATAAAGTGGTAAGGATGGGATTCAAGTAGCAGTTATTTACATACAGCAGTCAAGGAAGGGCTCTCTGATAAGGTGACCTTTGAAAGGAGCCCAAATGAGGTGAGAATGAGCTTAAATCTATCTGGGAGATGAGGCAGAGTGTGCCAGGCAGGAAATATTAAGTACAAAGGCTAAGGGGAGCAACCTGGCTGAAGGGAGGGCAAGGATGCCCGGGAGATTGGAGTGGAGGAAGCCAGGGCAGGCCAGGGAAGACTGAGGTCAGAGAGGGCATTCCTATGGGTCTATAATGCTATAGTAGGGAATTCAGATAGTTTTTCATTTTGTTTTTATTTAGCATGAGAAGGAAGCCATGGGAAGGTTTTGAGCAGTGGAGAAGAACAATCTGATTTACCGCATACAAAGGAGTAACAATTTGTGGTATATATACACTTATTGCAAAAGGAGTTGTGGAAGGGAGGAATGAATTTGGATCAGAACCATGAGACAAGGCTGTAAGAAGAAGGGAGATAAATTCGTTCTGCTTCTCTTCCTGCATAGACCCTATAAAGAAATACTGAAGTTGGAAAATTGTCATGTGTTAATTTACCAAAGATGGGGTTTGTTGCCTGAAAAGTAAAGAAGAAAAATTAAGCATTCCACATAAAAACATTTACTGGGGAAGAGGAAAGATGGACAAACTTGAAGCACTTCCAGAATGGACACAGTCATGTTGATAGAATGATTGTCCTTGGCAGTTGCAATCAACTGTGTAAATCTAGTTTGGATCAGTCTGAAGTGCATCTGTTGTAAAATCTTGAATTTACTTTCAATAGGGTGTATGTGTGTCTTATTGTAACCCTTGAATGAAAGATAGCTATGGTACTTCCTGCTCTATTTCCTGAGGCCTGTGGAAGCCCTTACAATCATCCCACAGTATCCACAGGGGATTGATTCCTGGATGCCCCCAATACCAAAATTTATGGGTACATAAGTCCCTTGTATAAAATGGCATCATATTTGCATAAAACCTATGTGAATCCTCCCATATACTTTAAATCATCTGGAGATTACTTATAATATCTAATACAATACTATGTAAATAGTCATTATACTGTATTTTTAAAAATTAATATTACTTTGTATTATTCTATTATTTTTTTCCCCAAACATTTTCAATCCACAGTTGGTTGAAACTGTCATTGCAGAAGCTTGGATATGGAGGGCCAACTGTACTTCTTTTTGGCTGAAGCCCTTCGCTGGGAGCATTGGTCACACATCTAGTTTGGGTCCCCTTCCTTTTCATTTCCTTAGTCTATGTCTATAACTCCATTTCTTAGGTTGCCCCATTTGTGTTCATGATGAGATTTATGCAAGACTGGGCACTTTTGTTTTGGAGCTGACGATACATTAATTGCAGAGTTTTCTTTCTCTTCATCTGCAGTCACTTAAAAGTTCAATCTTTCCAAATTTCTACCTTATCTAAGTTCTGCAACATATTTGTACTCACCTAATTATTTGCATCTGAATCGCTACTGCACAAACCCATGCACAGTGAATGCCTTGGGTGTACAACTCTCAGGGCTGCAGAGGTCTCAATGAAATGCTCTGTGCCCATGAATACCTTCTGCAGTTTTTGCTACTTCTATGGGATAATTTTGTTTTAAAAGACACTTTTCAACTTTCATTTTAGATTCATGGGTATATGGGCAGGTTTGTTACCTGTTATATTGTGTGATGCTGAGGTTTGGGATATGAATGATCCGGTCACTGAGGTACTGAGCGTAGTACCCAATAGTTAGTTTTTCAACCCTTGCCTCTCTCCATCCTTCCTCTAGTCCCTAGTATCTATTGTTTTTGTGTCCATGAGTATCGAATGTTTAGCTCCCATGTTTTCACTTATAAGTGAGAATATTTGGTATTTGGTTTTCTGTTTGCCTAAGATAACAGTCTCCAGCTGCATCCATGTTCCTGCAGAGGACATGATTTCATTCCTTTTTACAGCTGCATAGTATTCCATGGTATATGGGTACTGCATTTTCTTTATGCAGTCTGTCATTGATGAGCATTTAGGTTGATTCCATGTCTTTGCTATTGTGAATAGTGCGGAAATAAACATATGCATGCATGTGTCTTTTTGATAGAATGATTTATTTTCTTTTGAATATATATCCAGTAATGCGATTGCTGGGTCAAATGGTAGTTCTAAGGTTTTTGAGAAATCTCCAAACTGCTTTCCACAGTGGCTGAACTAATTTACATTCCCATCATCAGTGATGAAGCATTCCCTTTTCTCTTCAATCTCACCAGCATCCATTGTTTTTTGTCTTTATAGTAATAGCCATTCTGACTGGTGTGAGATGGTATCTCATTGTGGTTTTGATTTGCATTTCTCTAGTGATTAATGATGTTGACCATGTTTTCATATGTTTGTTGGCTGCTTGTATGTCTTCCTTTGATAAATGTCTATTCATGTCTTTTGCCCATTTTTTTTAAATGGGGTTGTTTTTTGCTTGTTAATTTGTTTAAGTTCCTTATCAATTCTGGATATTAGACCTTTGTCAAATGCATAGTTTGTGAACATTTTCTCCCATTCTGTATGTCGTCTGTTTACTCTGTTGATAGTTTCTTTTCCTGTGCAGAAGCTCCATAGTTTAATTAGGTCCAATTTGTCAATTTTTGTTTTTGTCTCAATTGATTTTGAGGACTTAGTCATACATTCTTTTCCAAGATTGATGTCCAGAATGTTGTTTCCTAGGGTTTCTTCCAGGATTCTTGTAGTCTGAGGTCTTACATTTAAATATTTAATCCATCTTGAGTTTATTTTTGTTTATGGTGAAAAGAAGGGGTCCAGTTTCGTTCTTCTGCATGTGGCTGTCCAGTTATCCCAGCAGCATTTATTGAATAGGAAGTCCTTTCCCTATTGCTTATTTTGTTGAAGATCAGATGGCTGTAGGTGTGTGGCTTTATTTCTAGTTTCTTTATTCTATTCTGTTACATTGATCTATGTGTCTGATTTTGTACCATGTTGTTTTGCTTACCATAGCCTTGTAGTGTAGTTTGAAGTTGGGTAATGTGATACTGCTAGCTTTGCTTTTTGCTTAGACTTGCTTTGGCTATTTGGGCTCTTTTTTGGTTCCGTATGAATGTCAGGATAGTTTTTCTAGTTCTGCGAAAAATGACATTAGTAGATCTATAGTAATACCATTGAATCTGTAAATCACTTTGGGTAGCATGGCCATGTTAACAATATTGATCCTTCCAATCCAAAAACATCATGTAATGTTTTTCTGTTTGTGTCATCTATGATTTCTTTCTGCAATGTTTTGTAGTTCTACTTGTAGAGATCTTTCACCTCCTTGCTTTCATAAACTTCTAGGTATTTGTGTGTGTGTGTGTGTCTGTTGCTATTGTAAATGGGATTGTATTCTTGATTTAGCTCTCAACTTGAATGTTATTGGTGTATAGAAATGCTGCTAATTTTTAGACACTGATTTTGTAACCTGAAACTTCACTGAAGTCATTTATCAGTTCCAGGAGCCTTTTGGTTGGGTCTTAATGGTTTTCTAGGTATAGAATTATACAATCAGTGAAGGGAGGTTGTTTTAGGTCTTCTTTTCCTATTTGGATATTTTTTATTTCTCTTTCTTGCCTGATTTCTCTGGCTGGCAGTTCCAAAAATCACTTTTTGTAATGTGGAATTAATTTATTTTTGTAGAAGATGTCTCAAATACTTCTTGGTTCAAAATGCTTTCATCTTTATTTTTAAAAAATCTCTCCCAATTAAATGTCCCTTCTGCCTAGCTTCGAAGTTGGCAGTAAAGCTCCCTCTTTGTGGCTTTACAACTTTATCTTTCCATACTTCCACTGTATGAATCATGTTCATCTGTGAGGTATGATGAGCTCCTCACTGCTGTGGATTTTAGCTAAAACTAAAATTCACAGCAATGCCGCTCTTGCTGCAAACATTGGGATCAGCCTTGACTATCCCGTAACATTGTATTTCTGATTTTATTCTTTTCCTTTATCCTACCAATTTAATCTGCAGTCATTTCAAGAGAAGTCTGTTTAAAGGATATTCACATTCTGGTAAGGTTCTTTTTGAACTTTTATATGAAATGTAATATGTCATATATCTAACACATTGTCTTGCATGGAATATACATTCCAGAAACATCTTTTGATTCTTATAAATTCCTCCCATGCTACTCCTCTTTTTCTCCTACAGCCTTAACTCAGAGGTACTTTTCATATCAGGTCTGATGCATTAAACCCTTGATTGGTTTTCTGCCTTGCCTTCTCTGGGTCTTACCTCTTCATGAGGACATAAGCTCTTAGAAAGCAGATACTTTCTCTTATTTCAATTTTTTTTTCATTGTCACATACAATGCCCAGCATATAGTAGGTTCTTACTGAGTTTTTTTAAATTTAATTTTTTAATTTTTTATTTAAGAAATGGTGCTCGCTCTGTAGAAATACTCCAAATCAGAATTTTCCAAAGTAAGGAAAATTCTGCGAGGGTCTCTCTTCAATATTCTCTGCTTAAAACAAACAAGTTTCATGAGCAAATAATTATGGGAACTATTACAAACTGCACCTCTATCTTGGATATTTGTAGTGGGCTTTAGATATGAAAAGCTATAGAAAAAAAAAAACCGCTTAACTTTAACTCTTATTTCCAAAACATATTTGACTATAGATTTTATTTTTAAAAACAGCACATATTGCTCTCTTTTGGAATTATTAATAATATTTTGTGTGCCACAGTTTAGGAAATGTTATTCTAAATTTTCTATTTCCAAAACAGCTAGGGAATGAATATTGTCACTTATTGAGTCAATTAACTTATTAAAATAAGTAATTCAGGTTTCTGGCCCTCCAGGTTCTAGCTAATGAAGTATGCATAAAAAGGACTTGCAGCAATAGTGGTCAAAATGTTATTTTAATTAATGGCCAGTCAGTGCCAAAATACTTCCAAATTTATGACCGTGGTAAGCTCTGTTGAAGAATGTGGATGATAGTATAGGACATCCTATTCTTTTTCCTTACTGAATTGCAGAAAACCAGGCCCATGAGTGTCACAGATATAGACACAATAGTCCTGTGCTTTTACTACCTGGATTCTGGAAGTATCATCACCTCTGGACTTCGTAAAGATCTAAGGAGTCATGCAGAACCAAAGACAGGGGTTGGGAGTTACTTTGCACTTGAGTTAGAGAAACTTTGCTCACCAGTTTCAAGGTGGTTAGAGTCTCAGAAATCACATTGATTGCTTCTGTTACACTGAAGAGATGGAAAAATAGATGGATAGAGGAATCAAAAGGTTTGATTGAGTATACTTTCATTTGTAACAAAATAGGAGCATAAGAAAATAAAGGTTTCCTTCTTTCAACACTTTCCAACAATTTGTATTTTTAGCCATTTGGGCTGAGTAGCTGTTCACTTGGGGAAAGGGCCTGCACTGAATCACTGCAATTGCAGTCTTATTTTTATTGGGGTGGTTTACTGCATATATACTTTTAGTCTTCTATGGCCATTGGAAAGTTTAGCTTTTGCCCCCCAGAAGATACTAAAATGCATTACAGAGAATATTAATTAGATTTGGCCTCTTTACATAGTCCCATATTTCTTGGAGATTTCGTTTATTTATTACTTTTTAAAAATTTTTGTCAGATTGAGTTATTTTGGAGAGTCACTCTTTAGGTTCTGAGACCCTTTCCTCAGCTTGGTTGATTCTGCAGTTGACACTTGTGACTGTATTCTGAAATTCTTGAAGTAAGTTTTTCAGCTCTATTTGATCAGTTTGGGTCTTTGCCTTTCATCTCCTTGTCATTTTATTGTATTTCTTAGAATCCTTAGATTGGGTTTCAACTGTCTCCTGAATCTCGGTTATCTTCCTTCCTTTCACATTCTGAATTCTATTTCTTTTATTTCAATCATTTCAGCCTGATTAAGAACCTTTGCTGGGGACCTAGTGTGGTTGTTTGCAGGTAAGAAGGTACTTTGGTTTTGGAGTTACCATAACCTCTGAAGATTGAACCAGGAATAAATTGAATCCCTGAACAGACCAATGAGGAGCTCTAAAATTGAATCATTAATAAAAAGCCTACCAACAAGAAAAAGTCCATGACCTGATGAATTCACAGCTACATTCTGCCAGATGTAGAGGAGAGCTGATACCATTCCTACTGAAACTATTCCAAAAAAAAAAAAAAAAATGAGGAGGAGGGACTCCCTCCTAACTCATTCTATGAGACCATCATCATCCTGATACCAAAAACCTGGCACAAACACAACAAAAAATAGATCTTCAAGCCAATATCATCAATGAATATAGGCACAAAAATTCTCAACAAAATACTAGCAAACTGAATCCAGCAGCATTATCAAAATGCTAATCCACCATGATAAAGTAGGCTTTATCTCCAGGGGGCAAGATTGGTTCAACATATGCAAATCAACAAATGTGATTCATCACATAAACAGAACTGAAAACAAAAACCACATGATCATCTTAATAGATGCAGAAAAGGCTTTCGATAAAATTCAACATTCCTTCATATTAAAAACCCTCAACAAACTAGGCAATGAAGGATCATACTTTAAAATAATAAAAGCCATCTACCACAAACCCACAGCCAACATCGTACTGAATGGGAAAAAGCTGGAAGTATTCCTCTTGAAAACCAGAGCAGGACAAGGATGCTCTCTCTTACCACTTCTATTCAACAACTACTGGAGGTTCTAGACAGAGCAATCAAGCAAAAGACAGAAAGAAAAGCCATCAAAATAGGAAGAGAGAAGTCAAACTATCTGTTTGCAGATGACATGATCCTATACATAGAAAACCCCCATAATATTGGCCCAAAAGCTCCTTGTTCTGATAAATAACATCAGCAAAGTCTCATGATACAAAATCAACATACAAAAATCAGTAGAATTCCTATACACCAACAACATCCAAGCTTAGAGCCAAATCAAGAACACAATCTCATTCACAACTGCCACATAAAGAATAAAATCCCTAGGAATACAGCTAACCAGAGACGTGAAAGATCACTACAACAACAATTACAAAACACTGCTCAAAAAAATCAGAGATGACACAAACAAATGGAAAAACATTTCATGCTCATGGATGGGAAGAATCAATATTGTTAAAATGGCCATACTGCCCAAAGCAATTTACTGATTCAATGCTGTTGCTACCAAATTACCAATGACATTCTTCACAGAATTAGAAAAAATATTTAAAAATTTATATAGAACCAAATACAAGCTCACATAGCCAAGGCAACCCTAAGCAAAAATAACAAAGCTGGAGGCATCACATTACTCAGCTTCACACAATGCTACAGGGCTTCAGTAATCCAAACAGCAAAGTACTGGTACAAAAACAGATACACAGGCCAATGGAACAGAATAGAAAACTCGAATTGCTCATCTACAATAATATAATCTTCAACTAAGTTGACAAAAACAAGCAATGGGTAAAGAACTCCACATTCAATAAATAGTGCTGGGATAACTGGCTAGCCATATGCAGATGATTGAAACTGGACCCCTTCCTTACACTATATACAAAAATAAACTCGGGCAAGGTGGTGGGCGCCTGTAGTCCCAGCTACTTGGGAGGCTGAGGCAGGAGAATGGCGTGAACCCGGGAGGCGGAGCTTGCAGTGAGCTGAGATCCGGCCAGTGCACTCCAGCCTGGGCGGCAGAGCAAGACTCTGTCTCAAAAAAAAAAATAATAATAAAAAATAAATAAATAGGGAGGGGGGCGGAGCAAGATGGCCGAATAGGAACAGCTGCAGTCTCCAACTCCCAGCGCGAGCGACACAGAAGACCAGTGATTTCTGCATTTTCAACTGAGGTACTGGGTTCATCTCACTGGGGAGTGCCGGACGATCGGTGCTGGTCAGCTGCTGCAGCCTGACCAGCGAGAGCTGAAGCAGGGCGAGGCATTGCCTCACCTGGGAAGCGCAAGGGGGAAGGGAATCCCTTTTCCTAGCCAGGGGAACTGAGACACACAACACCTGGAAAATTGGATAACTCCCACCCCAATACTGCGCTTTAAGCAAACAGGCACACCAGGAGATCATATCCCACACCTGACTGGGAGGGTCCCACACCCACGGAGCCTCCCTCGTTGCTAGCACAGCAGTCTGTGATCTACCGGCAAGGCAGCAGTGAGGCTGGGGGAGGGGCGCCCGCCATTGCTGAGGCTTAAGTAGGTAAACAAAGCTGCTGGGAAGCTCGAGCTGGGTGGAGCTCACAGCAGCTCAAGGAAACCTGCCTGTCTCTGTAGACTCCACCTCTGGGGACAGGGCAATAACAAACACAGCCAAAACCTCTGCAGACGCAAACGACTCTGTCTGACAGCTTTGAAGAGAGCAGTGGATCTCCCAACACGGAGGTTGAGATCTGAGAAGGGACAGACTCCCTGCTCAAGTGGGTCCCTGACCCCTGAGTAGCCTAACTGGGAGACATCCCCCACTAGGGGCAGTCTGACACCCCACACCTCACAGGGTGGAGTACACCCCTGAGAGGAAGCTTCCAAAGCAAGAATCAGACAGGTACACTCGCTGTTCAGAAATATTCTATCTTCTGCAGCTTCTGCTGCTGATACCCAGGCAAACAGGATCTGGAGTGGACCTCAAGCAATCTCCAACAGACCTACAGCTGAGGGTCCTGACTGTTAGAAGGAAAACTATCAAACAGGAAGGACACCTACACCAAAACCCCATCAGTACATCCCCATCATCAAAGACCAGAGGCAGATAAAACCACAAAGATGGGGAAAAAGCAGGGCAGAAAAGCTGGAAATTCAAAAAATAAGAGCGCATCTCCCCCGGCAAAGGAGCGCAGCTCATCGCCAGCAACGGATCAAAGCTGGAGGGAGAATGACTTTGATGAGATGAGAGAAGAAGGCTTCAGTCCATCAAATTTCTCAGAGCTAAAGGAGGAATTACGTACCCAGCGCAAAGAAACTAAAAATCTTGAAAAAAAAGTGGAAGAATTGATGGCTAGAGTAATTAATGCAGAGAAGGTCCTAAACGAAATGAAAGAGATGAAAACCATGACACGAGAAATACGTGACAAATGCACAAGCTTCAGTAACCGACTCGATCAACTGGAAGAAAGAGTATCTGTGATTGAGGATCAAATGAATGAAATGAAGCGAGAAGAGAAACCAAAAGAAAAAAGAAGAAAAAGAAATGAACAAAGCCTGCAAGAAGTATGGGATTATGTAAAAAGACCAAATCTACGTCTGATTGGGGTGCCTGAAAGTGAGGGGGAAAATGGAACCAAGTTGGAAAACACTCTTCAGGATATCATCCAGGAGAACTTCCCCAACCTAGTAGGGCAGGCCAACATTCAAATCCAGGAAATACAGAGAACGCCACAAAGATACTCCTCGAGAAGAGCAACTCCAAGACACATAATTGCCAGATTCACCAAAGTTGAAATGAAGGAAAAAATCGTAAGGGCAGCCAGAGAGAAAGGTCGGGTTACCCACAAAGGGAAGCCCATCAGACTAACAGCAGATCTCTCGGCAGAAACTCTCCAAGCCAGAAGAGAGTGGGGGCCAATATTCAACATTCTTAAAGAAAAGAATTTTAAACCCAGAATTTCATATCCAGCCAAACTAAGTTTCATAAGTGAAGGAGAAATAAAATCCTTTACAGATAAGCAAATGCTTAGAGATTTTGTCATCACTAGGCCTGCCTTACAAGAGACCCTGAAGGAAGCACTCAACATGGAAAGGAACAACCGGTACCAGCCATTGCAAAAACATGCCAAAATGTAAAGACCATCGAGGCTAGGAAGAAACTGCATCAACTAACGAGCAAAATAACCAGTTAATATCATAATGGCAGGATCAAGTTCACACATAACAATCTTAACCTTAAATGTAAATGGACTAAATGGTCCAATTAAAAGACACAGACTGGCAAACTGGATAAAGAGTCAAGACCCATCAGTCTGCTGTATTCAGGAGACCCATCTCACACGCAGAGACATACATAGGCTCAAAATAAAGGGATGAAGGAAGATTTACCAAGCAAATGGAGAACAAAAAAAAGCGGGGGTTGCAATACTAGTCTCTGATAAAACAGACTTTAAACCATCAAAGATCAAAAGAGACAAAGAAGGCCATTACATAATGGTAAAGGGATCAATTCAACAGGAAGAGCTAACTATCCTAAATATATATGCACCCAATACAGGAGCACCCAGATTCATAAAGCAAGTCCTTAGAGACTTACAAAGAGACTTAGACTCCCATACAATAATAATGGGAGACTTCAACACTCCACTGTCAACATTAGACAGATCAACGAGACAGAAAGTTAACAAGGATATCCAGGAATTGAACTCATCTCTGCAGCAAGCAGACCTAATAGACATCTATAGAACTCTCCAACCCAAATCAACAGAATATACATTCTTCTCAGTACCACATCGTACTTACTCCAAAATCGACCACGTAATTGGAAGTAAAGCACTCCTCAGCAAATGTACAAGAACAGAAATTATAACAAACTGTCTCTCAGACCACAGTGCAATCAAACTAGAACTCAGGACTAAGAAACTCAATCAAAACCGCTCAACTACATGGAAACTGAACAACCTGCTCCTGAATGACTACTGGGTACATAACGAAATGAAGGCAGAAATAAAGATGTTCTTTGAAACCAATGAGAACAAAGATACAACATACCAGAATCTCTGGGACACATTTAAAGCAGTGTGTAGAGGGAAATTTATAGCACTAAATGCCCACAAGAGAAAGCAGGAAAGATCTAAAATTGACACTCTAACATCGCAATTAAAAGAACTAGAGAAGCAAGAGCAAACACATTCGAAAGCTAGCAGAAGGCTAGAAATAACTAAGATCAGAGCAGAACTGAAGGAGATAGAGACACAAAAAACTCTCCAAAAAATCAATGAATCCAGGAGTTGGTTTTTTGAAAAGATCAACAAAATTGACAGACCACTAGCCAGACTAATAAAGAAGAAAAGAGAGAAGAATCAAATCGACGCAATTAAAAATGATAAAGGGGATATCACCACCGACCCCACAGAAATACAAACTACCATCAGAGAATACTATAAACACCTCTATGCAAATCAACTGGAAAATCTAGAAGAAATGGATAATTTCCTGGACACTTACACTCTTCCAAGACTAAACCAGGAAGAAGTTGAATCCCTGAATAGACCAATAGCAGGCTCTGAAATTGAGGCAATAATTAATAGCCTACCAACCAAAAAAAGTCCAGGACCAGATGGATTCACAGCTGAATTCTACCAGAGATACAGGAGGAGTTGGTACCATTCCTTCTGAAACTATTCCAATCAATAGAAAAAGAGGGAATCCTCCCTAACTCATTTTATGAGGCCAACATCATCCTGATACCAAAGCCTGGCAGAGACACAACAAAAAAAGAGAATTGTAGACCAATATCCCTGATGAACATCGATGCAAAAATCCTCAATAAAATACTGGCAAACCGGATTCAGCAACACATCAAAAAGCTTATCCACCATGATCAAGTGGGCTTCATCCCTGGGATGCAAGGCTGGTTCAACATTCGCAAATCAATAAACATAATCCAGCATATAAACAGAACCAAAGACAAGAACCACATGATTATCTCAATAGATGCAGAAAAGGCTTTTGACAAAATTCAACAGCCCTTCATGCTAAAAACGCTCAATAAATTCGGTATTGATGGAACGTACCTCAAAATAATAGGAGCTATTTATGACAAACCCACAGCCAATATCATACTGAATGGGCAAAAACTGGAAAAATTCCCTTTGAAAACTGGCACAAGACAGGGATGCCCTCTCTCACCACTCCTACTCAACATAGTGTTGGAAGTTCTGGCTAGGGCAATCAGGCAAGAGAAAGAAATCAAGGGTATTCAGTTAGGAAAAGAAGAAGTCAAATTGTCCCTGTTTTCAGATGACATGATTGTATATTTAGAAAACCCCATGGTCTCAGCCCAAAATCTCCTTAAGCTGATAAGCAACTTCAGCAAAGTCTCAGGATACAAAATTAATGTGCAAAAATCACAAGCATTCTTATACACCAGTAACAGACAAACAGAGAGCCAAATCAGGAATGAACTTCCATTCACAATTGCTTCAAAGAGAATCAAATACCTAGGAATCCAACTTACAAGGGATGTAAAGGACCTCTTCAAGGAGAACTACAAACCACTGCTCAGTGAAATAAAAGAGGACACAAACAAATGGAAGAACATACCATGCTCATGGATAGGAAGAATCAATATTGTGAAAATGGCCATACTGCCCAAGGCAATTTATAGATTCAATGCCATCCCCATTAAGCTACCAATGACTTTCTTCACAGAATTGGACAAAACTGCTTTAAAGTTCATATGGAACCAAAAAAGAGCCCGCATGTCCAAGACAATCCTAAGTCAAAAGAACAAAGCTGGAGGCATCACGCTACCTGACTTCAAACTATACTACAAGGCTACAGTAACCAAAACAGCATGGTACTGGTACCAAAACAGAGATATAGACCAATGGAACAGAACAGAGTCCTCAGAAATAATACCACACATCTACAGCCATGTGATCTTTGACAAACCTGAGAGAAACAAGAAATGGGGAAAGGATTCCCTATTTAATAAATGGTGCTGGGAAAATTGGCTAGCCATAAGTAGAAAGCTGAAACTGGATCCTTTCCTTACTCCGTATACGAAAATTAATTCAAGATGGATTAGAGACTTAAATGTTAGACCTAATACCATAAAAATCCTAGAGGAAAACCTAGGTAGTACCATTCAGAACATAGGCATGGGCAAAGACTTCATGTCTAAAACACCAAAAGCAACGGCAGCAAAAGCCAAAATTGACAAATGGGATCTCATTAAACTAAAGAGCTTCTGCACAGCAAAAGAAACTACCATCAGAGTGAACAGGCAACCTACAGAATGGGAGAAAATTTTTGCAATCTACTCATCTGACAAAGGGCTAATATCCAGAACCTACAAAGAACTCAAACAAATTTACAAGAAAAAAACAAACAACCCCATCAAAAAGTGGGCAAAGGATATGAACAGACATTTCTCAAAAGAAGACATTCATACAGCCAACAGACACATGAAAAAATGCTCATCATCACTGGCCATCAGAGAAATGCAAATCAAAACCACAATGAGATACCATCTCACACCAGTTAGAATGGCAATCATTAAAAAGTCAGGAAACAACAGGTGCTGGAGAGGATGTGGAGAAATAGGAACACTTTTACACTGTTGGTGGGATTGTAAACTAGTTCAACCATTATGGAAAACAGTATGGCGATTCCTCAAGGATCTAGAACTAGATGTACCATATGACCCAGCCATCCCATGACTGGGTATATACCCAAAGGATTATAAATAATGCTGCTATAAAGACACATGCACACGTATGTTTATTGCAGCACTATTCACGATAGCAAAGACTTGGAATCAACCCAAATGTCCATCAGTGACAGATTGGATTAAGAAAATGTGGCACATATACACCATGGAATACTATGCAGCCATCAAAAAGGATGAGTTTGTGTCCTTTGTAGGGACATGGATGCAGCTGGAAACCATCATTCTTAGCAAACTATCACAAGAACAGAAAACCAAACACCGCATGTTCTCACTCATAGGTGGGAACTGAACAATGAGATCACTTGGACTCAGGAAGGGGAACATCACACACAGGGGCCTATCATGGGGAGGGTGGAGGGGGGAGGGATTGCATTGGGAGTTATACCTGATGTAAATGACGAGTTGATGGGTGCAGCACAGCAACATGGCACAAGTATACATATGTAACAAACCTGCATGTTATGCACATGTACCCTACAACTTAAAGTGTAATAATAATAAATAAATTTAAAAAAATAAAAATTAAAAAAAATAAAAATAAAAATAAATAAATAAAATAAAAAATAAACTCAAGATGAATGAAAGACTTACATGTAAAACCTAAAACTATACAAATCCTGGAAGATAACCTAGGAAATACCATTCTGGACATAGGACTTGTCAAAGATTTTATGACAAAGATGTGAAAAGCAATTGCAACAAAAACAAAAATTGACAAATGGGACCTAATTAAACTGGCAAGTTTCTCCAGAGCAAAAGAAACTAGATATTTTCTCCTATTCTGTAGGTTGTCTGTTTACTCAACAGAGTAAATACAGAGTAAACAGACAACCTACAGAATGGGAGAAAATATTTGCAAACTATACATCTGACATAGGTTTAATATCCAGAATCTATAAGAAACTTAAACAAGCCAACAAGCAAGAAACACACAACCCCATTCAAAAGAGGGTAAAGGACATGAACAGGCACTTTTCAAATAAAGACATACATGAAGACAATAAGCATATGCAAAAATGCTCAATGTGACTAATTATTAGAGAAATGCAAATCAAAACCACAAAAACATATCATCTCACACCAGTCAGGATGGCTATTATTAAAAAGTCAAAAAATACCAGATGCTGGAGAGGTTGCAGAGAAAAGGGAATGCTTATACACTGCTGGTGGGAATGTAAAAATTACTTCAGTCACTGTGGAAAAAGAGTTTGGTGATTTCTCAGAAAACTCAAAGCAGAATTACCATTTGACCTAGCAGTCCTATTATTGTGTATGTACCTAAAGGCATATAAATTGTTCTACCATAAAGACTCATGCGTGCATAGATTCATCGCAGCACTATTCACAATAGCAAAGACATGGAATCAGCCTAAATGCCCATCAATGGTAGAGTGGATAAAGAAAATGTGGTACACATGCACCATGGAATGCTACATAGTCATAAAAACGAATGAGATCATATTATTTGCAGCAACATGGATGGAGCTGGAGGCATTATCCTAAGCAAATTAACACAGGAACAGAAAACCAAATACCACATATTCTCCCTTATAAGTGGGAGCTAAATGATGAGAACTCAGACACCAAGAGGGGAACAACAGACACTGGGGCCTACTTGAGAGCGGAGGGAGGGAGTAGGGTGAGGATCAAAAAACTACTTATTGGGTACTATGCTTATTACATAGGTGGCAAAATAATCTGAACACTAAACCCCTGTAACATTCAATTTACCTATACAATGAACCTGCATATATACCCCAAATCTAAAATAAAAGAATAAAAAGAATGCTAATTAAACTAACTTTAGGCTCACCCTGTACCTCATGGAAAAAAAAATTCCCTATTTACTCTTCCACTTAACAACCTAGTCATGTTGTCTGGTGTAGCTTACCATAGAATACTGTATAAGTATATTGTGCATGTGCAAAAGATGGCATAAAAATCCCCCCATATAATTCACTCTTAACAATATAAAAGTGTCCTGGTGAACAAGATAAATGATGTTCTGATTATTGTTTTCCCAGAAAGAAATAGAAATGAAATGTCCTGAAAACATCCAGAGAAGTTAAGATCAAATCTTTTTCATTTTTAATTACATATTCTACTCAGTCTACACTCAGAGGGAATAATGATTCTCAAAACTGGTAGGATTTCAGAATATTTTCTGAGGTATATTTACTAGTAATCAGGCTTGCTTGCCCTCAATGATTCTAATATCTTGCCTTTATTCTTTCTGTCTCTTTAATTAGAAGGATAGGAATTTCTTCAGATTATTGTACCCTTCAGCCAAGTAGGAGATAGAAAGTCTCCTACCATGAAGACAGTTTACTTTCAGACAGAATGTGGAGGGTTCATCTTGACTAAACGAAAAGAACCTGCATTGTATCGTTTTCAATTACTTCTGCTCAATAAACTGCTCAATAAGCTCCTTCATTCAATAAACATACATTGAGTTTCTATCATGAATTAACTATGTGGTAAAGAGCAGGGATTTGCTATCTGCGCTTGTGGTACTTAGAGTAACAGTGGATTTTGCAGAATACACAAACGATTATTTGCAGCTGTGGGTGATACACTTTCAGAGAGGCAGAGAGAAATTGGGTGTGTCAAAAGAAGAACAAGCATAATGATTATGACTCTGCCAATCATATCAAGTGGATAACAGTGGGAAGAACCAAGTATATTGCATTTGAAGGTTAAGTAGGCATCTGCCCTTCATGGTCACTATGTGAAGAAAACATAAGCCCACTATGAGTGGTCCTAGGGGACAAAACTAATCACGGTGGGGAGAAGTAACAAGGAGGCAGTTTAACGAGTGGGGAAGCTAAGTTGTGCAGGCACAGAGTGGACTGTCCTACTGATTGTGGAACTTCCAGTCCTCAGAAGTGCTCAAACAGCTGCTGCTTACATTTTTGACAATGCTGTAGAAAAGATGCTGAATAAATAAGGAAATTGAGCTAAATAACATCAAGGTTCTTCAAGCTCTTATGATTTAACATCTATAGATGCTAAGGGCTTGAAGAGCACATCTTAACACCTCTTATGATCTGTGTCAGTTCAGATCCTCTGGGAAATAGACACCAACATAGAGTTAGAAACACCTGTGAAGGATAAAGGGGAGAAGCAGCTGGAGTTGTTGGAGAGAGCCTCTGACTGTGAGGCAGGTCTGACTCCTGTGAGGGGAGAGAGGAAAGGAAGGGAGATTGAGTAGAAAGATTCTCATGCTACAAGGTGCCTTTGAGAAAGTCTCAGCCAGGCTGATGGCAAGCTCCAGAGAAAAGATCACCAGCTAGAGGAGGCCCACACTGGGTGGGAATGGCTTGACTATGGCACCCCTGCTGTACTTGGTCACTGGTTGGGGGCAACTCAGTGACAGCATGTCCTCAGCATGAACACCACAGTGGATCAGAGAGCACAGTAGTTAGACACTGTCCACTCACTCCAGTCCTCACACCAGGTTCTCTATTGAGGAGAACCTGAAGAGCACACTCCTATGACTGCCATGTGATCTCTAGTGCCCAGCAGAGCATCTTACATATGGCAGATATCTAGTAAAGGCTTGGTATGAATGAAGGTATTAATGTATTTGTATTTCAATGTCTTAGCCAAAAAGCTGCTTAGTAGTGAATTTTAATTATTGTATAATGAGTCTCATTATCTGGAGCTGAATTCAGTTAGGCACATTGTGGACCCCAAGGAAGCCTAGCGCTCTGTATTCTACCTTGGGTCCTGAAATGGACAGGGTGAGGAGGAATAGGAGGAGTTGCTCACAGCGAAACTGTCTGACCTACCTTGAATTTCACATACATTAAAAGCAAGGACCAAGAAGGAACAAGCTGTAGGAAGACATCCCAGTCCTATGAGGGGATGTAGTCCTGGATAGTTTGTTTTCACTCCCAGCTATGTTTCACTCTGCCATTTCATTTCTGGATATATCTAATTTAAAAAAAATTTGATTTTTTTTCCCCCTGGTCTTTGACTTCTTTGGTCTTGCCTTTGGGGTTCCTCCCTTTCCTTCTTTCTTCTGCCCTCCCTGGCCCCCATCCACCCTTTATTTAAAGCTTCAATAAACTAGCTTCCTGATCAAGTCTGAAACTGTCTCCAGTACAGACCTACTTGGCTGGGGTCCAACCATTTTTAATGAGAAAATAAACATATGTCCACTGTTTCTGTGATTGAATTGATGTTTTTATGAAATCCATTGCAAATCAGTTTTTAGCCAAATCAAGCTCTGGTAGACTTGTTACTTATGTTGACTTTATTCTCCTTTCTTCTCTATCATAAAATGTTGGTTTGATTTCAGTTCTCATGTCTGAGGAGAAGCCAACCCTTGCCCAGCTTTATAGGCGAATCTGAGTGATCTTAGGATAATCTCATCTTCTGTTTCCAATGACGGGTTCAGGAATGCAGGGCTAAGCCAATTATCACATGACATTCCTTGGGTTGCCTGAATACATTCCTTGGGATACGTTTAGGATGGACCCATAACCCCATTCAAGCCAGTAAGACTTATAAGAAAGGTAGCTGGAGCTTTCAAGAAGTTTATTTGCTCTTAAAGGAGGAGTTACAGGAAGAAATGACCTTCCTTTACATGGATGTTGTCAGAATGTGAGGTCTGGAACAGCTGAGGACATTTTATCAGCTTGACAATAAAGACTACACACGGAAGTTGGCAGAGCCTTTGTGTTAAGTTTGCAAAACAAGTCATCTAACTTTGGGACTTCCAGTTCTGTGAGCTAATGCTTTTTCAGGATGTTTATGCCAGTTCGAATTGGATTTTCTATTACTTAAAGGTCAAAGACCTTTTCACTTATGTACAGCTTAATATTATTAATATCACAAATAGAAGGCTGTAGTCCCTTGAAGTCCTAGAAAAAATATGTATATATCCCACTGTCTCTCTCAAGCACACACACACACGAACACACACACACATACACACACGTACACACAAGTGTATGTATATCTATCTATCTATCTATCTATCTATCTATCTATCTATCTATCTATCTATCTATCTCTATCTATCTATCTATCATCTACCTGTCTGTCTATCTAGATACATTCTAAGATTGTAAAGAGCATCAAGGAGAAGCATTACAAACTTGGGGCCTAAGGAAATGTAGAAATACCTGGAACTTAGAAGAAGAGGCATGTGTTATCTTTAGCACCAACATGTGATTGGGTAAATGATAATAAATGAATTTCCAGACTTCTATCACCATGTGTTTAATAAGTCATACAAATGGCAGAAAAAGTATTTACATTGAAAAACCATCTTTGTTCTGGTGAGGAGCTATCTTTTCCACTAGGAAGATCATCTAGTTACAGCTTTGCTTACTTCATTCTGCTTCCAAAGAAGCCTATCAATCATTTCCACCCCTGCACTGGTTGTGGCTGACAAGGAAAAAATTGAAAACAGGACAATATCTTGCAGAAAATAATTAGCAAAGATTAAGAATACCATGGTGCTGTACAGAAGCTGCTGTTGATAAGGCACAGAACAGTCATCTAGTGACAGGAAACTGGGCAGAGAGGTGATGGTGAACTCTAATATTGGGCTGATGCAAAAGCAATTGTGCAATTACTTTGATAGTTCAGCTTTGAAAATGGCATGCCTTCTTCTGTCTCTGTTGTATTGACTCATATAGAGCTGATCTTTTAAAAACACCAGTGGGGGATTGTGTGGATACAGTCATGTATACATAAAAATTTAAAGGAGAAACTTAATATTCATTTTTTGTTGTGGAAGGGATCCCTAAGAAGCAATTTCCCTATGATAACTCCTGGTTTTATATTGCCGAGGGAAATGGGTAATGGTCACTCTTTGGAAAAGGACTGTGTAAAGGAATGCTCGTTTTCTTATTCTGATTGTGCTTTATACCTTTCACAAGTTTAGAGTATCATGTCACAAAGCAATGTATGTAACCAACTTTAGGGAGTGAAATCAACTAGAAGAAATTGGGGAAGAAGACAGCGCTATGAGCAGTAATAGGGCTCAGGACAAGCCTAAGTTCCATTGCTGCTCCAATATCCTCCAATACTAGATTTTTCATCTCTATTTGGCAAAAGAATTGGGAGCTGCAGGTTGTTGCTATGGATATCAATCACTATATATATTTTTTATATATATATGATCTAATGTACCTGAAAATGTTTTATAACATTATATATAAAACTAGGAAATTTTAATTATTGCTTGAACATGCAATTACTGAGTACATTTTGAAGAATGACTATATCTAGAGGGTTGCTAGGTGCCAGAGATACAAAACACTATAAGACAAATTTCTACCTTCTATTGTCTAATGATCTGGTTAGGAGTATTACAAAATAGCATTTGTAAAACAATGAGTAAGCAAGGGAAGGAAAATAATAGAGCTTGGGGAAACAGATGAAAACAATATAATAAATATGATTTGATTGTAGTAGTTTTAAAAATTCCACAGTTAGTTTCTATGTTCCATTTGTTATACTATAAAATGTGTTTATAATAAAGGAATTTTGTTGTAGATGATCCACAAATACAGTTGTCATCAATCTCTTCTCTATCTGTATGTATGTTCTGCTTCTTACCTTAAGACGTGGGACCTAGTTTCTCCCTTTGAATCTGGGCTTGTTTTTCTTTTTACCTGACAAGGTCTTGCTCCAAGTTCAAACTCCTGGGGTCAAATGATCCTCCTGCTTCAGCATCCAGAGTAGCTAGGACTATAGATGTGTGTCACCATGCTTGGCTATTTTGTTTAAATTTATTTTTTGTAGGGACAGGGTCTTCCTATGTTGCCCAGGCTTGTCTGGAACTCCTGGACTCAAGCAATCCTCCCACCTTGGCCTCCTAGGGTTGGGATTAGAGGTATGAGCCACTGTTCCAGGCCTGTGCTGGTTTTAGTGACTTTGTTGGGCAATAAGGTGAGAAGGAATTAATACTTGGATTTCTAAGTCCAAGGTCATAAGCATCCTTGCAGCTTCTGCCCAACTGAGGCCATTCGACTGACAGAACCATGAGAGACAGTCACGTATTTTAAGTTACTAAGTTATGAGACATTTATTATGTGTTAATTGTTAGCCACAACAGAAGCTATGCTGAAAACAGGATACTGCTGTAACAGAAACCTAAGTCATACAGGCATTAGCTTTGGAACCAGGTGGCTGGAAGAAGCTTGGAGAGCCTTGAGGAGCCCATAAGTGAAGGTTTCAAGACAGCAAAGAACTTGTTATTAGAAAATTGAGAAGAAAGGACTGCATTATGGTGTAGCAGAAAGTGTGGCAACACTGTCCTCTAAAGTAACATGGAAAATAGAAACATACCTAATGAACTGGTGAATTTTGTTAAGGTGATTTTCAGACAGACTATTGAAGGTATTACTGGTTGCTTTCAGGCATATATGATAAGGTAAAGCTAGAGAGAAATGGACTAAAAAAAGGAACTGTTTGGTTTTCAAGTAGAATTTAGGGAAAGTATAAACGAACCATGGCTTTATGGGTTTTAAAATACAACTGTTTCTATTCCCAGCCTTTTCACAGAGTAAAAGGTTCTTAAAATAAGAAATGACTCGAAAGCAAAGATTAACTTGTGGGCATAGTTGCAAGATCTTTTACTTAGACTTCAGAAAGTTTTAAGGGCATGCCTCGGAGACCCTCTTCAATTAGACACATCATAAAGGGCATTTACCCTCAACAACCTAATTCTAAACCCAGTTCAGAGAGGGTAAAGTTTCAAAGAGATTTGTGGGTGTAACTTTTGTCTGTTGAAATAAATTAGAGGATTCATAGGAGATCCACACACTTTGTAAGAGAACCATATTGTTGAAGTTCTATTGGATTGAACTTAAAAGGACAATGACAATTCAAAATGAAAAGCGCTCTCAGGACTCCAAACTTTTCTTGGATAAGAAGAAAGCTGTAAAATCTATTCAACTGAAAACACAAGGTATTTGTTTAAAAAAAAGAAGGATGACAGAGTAAAATGTCAACAATCACAAAGTCCCAGGCAGCAGGACTGCATCATCATCAAAGAAATGGTGATATATGCCTAGCTGGATTTCAGAATTGCTATGAAGTAGTGACTTCTATGTGCTTTCAACACCCCTCCCACCACTGAATTTGAATGAATATGTTTATTGTATTTATCTTATCACCATTAGATAGATATATAGGAAATAATTTGTCTCTTTAGTTCACAGATTTTGAGAGGAGCTGTATTCAAGTTGCTGAAACCAAGGAGCTACACTCATGAGTCTCACCTAAACTCGAATCTGATTTAGATGACATCATCCTCGACTTTGAGTTGATGAAGTCTTGGAGGTCTTGGGAGTAAAGTAAGTGTGATTTACATATTTGGACATGAATTGTAATGGCCAGAGCATGGCTGTGGTAGATAACGTCTAGAGATGGCCACCATTATTTTTTTTTTCTCCTCTATCCGCACATAGTACTTCTCCTGTACTCTTGAAACTGGGATGAAATTAGCAACTTTGTTAACCAATATAATGCCACAGAAGTGACTTTTGAGACTTGCAAGGTTATATCCTAAGAAGTCTTGTATCTTCTTTCTGGATCACTTGGAATGCTTGCCATGGGAACCAAGTCACTGGTTTATGAGAAGTACAAGTCAAATGGAGAAACCATGTGTTGGCAAGCTAGTCTGCATCCTCAGGTGAGCTGCCAGCCAATAGCCAGCCCTAATTTCCAGTTAAGTGAATGGCTGGATGTCTAACTCAGGTAAGACTTCTGATTATTGCAGCCTCAGGTTACCCCTGACTGCAACTGCACAAGTGGTCCAGATGAGATCAATCTCACAACTATGGGAGACAATAATACTATTTTGTGTTAATGACTAAGTATTAGAATAGTTTGTTACACAAAACAGATATTAAGATTAAGATATTTATGTCTCCAGATAATAGGCCCAGGAGCTTCCTTATGTCTATTCCCCTTTAAAGTCCTTTTTTAAAAAAAACTCACAGCTGGAATAATTATGCCAGAGCAAGGCAAGTTGGGTAGCAGCATTTGGCTTCTGATGATTCTTTCCTCAGTGGATGTAGGATGCCGTCATCTTAGGAACTTGAAAAAGAAAGCCTACTGTTTCTTGAAATTTAATTAGTCATGCTAATTATAATACAAGTTTTCCTGGAATAATAAAAGGGCTGCATGTCTGAAGTAAGCAAAAAAAAAAAAAAAATCCATATTTGCACAGTAGTTTTAGTGATATGCCCCAGTTAGTTGTAACCATTAAATAACTGCTAGGAAAAATACACGGCCTTGGAAGGTGTTTCCTTGGCGGTAGTGGAGGGGCAGGAACAGATCTGTATAAACAAATTTTTGTTATAAGCTAGAGGCAATTTTAGAGTCTGATGGATAAGAATGACATTAGATAAAGCATATTGTATTATACTGGGAATAGCTCATTAACAAGCAACTAACTTTGTGTGTGTTTACACTCATATTTGTCATGTTCACAGCTGTATCCTCAGCAACTAAAATAGTAACTGGCACTTTAGAGAGACACAATAATTATATGATGAATTAATAAATTCCATTTGTTTTATTTAATGAAGTCTTTTGATTTAATATTAGACTGTGCTTAGATCAATGGGTCTAAAATAACTCAAATTTTCTTTGAAAATAAATACATTTCTTCTGGTGTGAATGTAGTCCTCTTAATGGTCTATATGTGAATTATTGAGTTCAATTTTAGAAATTGACTCTTGTTTTACTTCAATATGCTTCTGTACCTGTTCTTTACCTCTTTCAGTCCCGAGACTAATGATGAATTTTTGTTTGTTCAGGTTAACACATTTTCTTAATATTAATAACAGATTTACAGTATGTATTATGTGTCAGCCACTGTACTTAGCTCAACTAAGCTCCGTGATAACTTCTGATGTAGGGACTATTATTATCCCACTTGTAGAGATGAGGAAAAAAACTATAGGGGAATGAGTCTTTGCTTGAGATTACAGTGATTTTAAGAGGTGGCGCCAAAATAAGAGTCCAGAATAAGTGGCAAAACCCAAGGGGCACTTATTTCCTATTGCCTGATTTTTAAAGTTGCTAGGCTTATCTATGAATCTTTGTATTGGATAACTATTTTAGGGGTTAGGGGAGTGATAATTATTTATGGTTCTGACTGCTCATTTTGTGTTTGGAACAAATTAATAAAAAGATACAAGAGTCACAGAGATATAGATTTATAAATGTTAGCTCTATAATTGGTAAAACTAAGTCATAGAATGCTCCTTGGATTCATGAAGAAGATGGAGCCTTTCACTGTTACCTCCTTAATTCTAGACATAGAGTTAAGCCAGTAGAAGGAGTTGAGTTCTGCAGAGAAGACAAGGAGAAGCAGCACCTTAAATTTAGTACAAAAACTCCAATATTGTAATCACAGAAATAAAATACTCTAGCAGATGAGCCGTAACCCATGAGTTCTTACATTCTGGTGTAAAGTCCAGAACCAAATTCACTAGTTCCAGGAATAGGTAGATTTCACAATAGAAGGGAAAAAGCTGCTGAGCTAGACATGTTCCTATTTGTCTGCCAGGCTCACCAATCAGGTAAGTTGGCCCTCCTCCCTTGGGCAGGAGAGAGCAAGGTATTATGTATGTGAACAGAAGATTTTTGTCTGTTACGTTTTCAGAGGATGAAAACTCACATTTTAGGGAACCAAGACTGAATTCCATGATTTGCATGGATGTTTGGAAGGTGTCTGCAACTTAATCTGTATTCGTTTCTGAGATGTTCGGCAACTCCTTCTTGGAAGATGTGGTAATGGTCTCTTTGAAGAGGAAATAATCATCTGAGTTTTGGCCAAAATTGTTGATCAGATTACCTATGAAAATGGGTCTCACCCAACTATAAGAATGTTATGACGTAGAAACTCTAAATGTATGAGTAATTAACTATAGAACACTCCATTCCCATGTGAAAATCTTTAATCTTTTAAGATACTGAAATTCGGTGCATGTGTCATGATTTTCTGTATATGGTCAATGAGTTTTGCCTTAGACATAAGTGGTCTGTCTGAATTCTTCTCTATTATTTGTGGATTTTCTTCCTGATGTACCAAGCCTAGTCTGTTTGTTTTTTCCTAAGAGAGGGGCAGATGATTCAACAATGTATTTCTCAGTGTTGATATTGTGGTTATGAGCTATTTCATAATCTTGAGTAAAATCTTGTCAATTTCTTGCTATGCCTTGAGGGAACATATTTTTACTTTTAAGTCTCTTTGGCAAAGTGGAGCTTCCTTTGTGTTTCCTTGCCAAATGTATTACCCATTGTTTTCTGGTTAATTCTTTTTCAGAGTGTTTACTCCTTCTTACCTCAATGTCATTTCTTTTCAGTCTTGGCTTTGGGTAAACCTAGGATAAGAATTGGAAATCCAAAGCCAATTTCAATAAAAACTATAATATCTATCAAAATCTATCTAAAATCATGTGTGTATTTCTCTTCTTTGTTGAACAGGGGTTTATAATCATATAGGTAAATATACGTGGTTTTGATTTCAGCACTGATTACCAAAGATTTGTCTCCCATTCTTCTGGGCCAGGCCCACACACAGTTGTAGTTAGAAGTAAAACTATTTGCTATACCTGGAATGCCTTTCCTTTCAATCTCTGAATGTCTAAAATTACTTCTTCTTTGAAGACCATCTCAGGTGACCCTACTGTGGGGAATATGCTTGAATTATCTTTGTAATCCCAGCTCAGCCACTTAAAGATTGTGTAAGTTTAGTGTCAGCATATTACTTAAGTTCTTTTAGATTTAGTTTCCTCATATGTAAGCTGGAGATAATAATACCTACCTCATAGAACATAAATGAGAATCAAGTTATATAATATATGAACACTTGATACTGTGTATGAACACTTAATACATGTAAATCATTATTATTAGCAAAATGATTATTAGGTTCTCATGCTAATCCACAATTTTGATTGGCAGATATCCATTAGTTTATAGTTAATGTTATCCATAATCTTTTCTTCATATTCAAATAGGAAGAAGAAGAGATGACTTCTCAACCTAGTTAATCCTGGATGTGTATTTCTTTTTTTATTGACTGTAAAATGTTCATTTATGTACATACAATTTCCCTTATTTGTGAACATCTAGAAGGCAGAATGGTACTTCATTTCTTTCTGTATGTTTAGCACCAAGGACAGTACCTGGTACATAGAAGATACATATTAAAGACAAATAAAACAACTCTTAATGGATTTCATTTTAACAAAATTCTTAGGTAATTATAAAGTCTCTAGTAAACCAAATAATTGTATATTAACTTATTTACTTTTATTACTGTGTTTATTTTCTCCAACTGCTTCATCATACAAAGTAAACACCTGAATGTAAGCTGCATGAGGGCAAGAGCTGTGTCTTGTTTACTGCTCTCAAGAACATTTGAGTGAAGTGCCTGGCACATGGCAGACAGTCAGTAAGTTACAGTTAATACTCAATGTATGAACTGTGCTATACTTAGAATTGACTAAGAAGAATAAGTCTTACACAGACTCAGTCTCTGAGAACTTGACAATCTAAGTTTGCATATCTCTGTTGATATGTTTTCAGGTTACTCAGTAGAAAATCAAGTTATTTACACATTCTCAAGTGTCTCAAGGTTTAATCTTCCATGCATAAAATATCTGGGTGATTGATTGTATTTCTTACTTTGCTTCTAAGTATGTTAGCGTCGTGTAGGCACAGCCTAAGTCAGACCAAAATGAACTCACTGATTGACTCAACAAATGTTTATGGATCTCAGATATTATATGGAGATGGTGTCAAACAACAGGATGTGCTGTGGAATTTGATGTGGAGGCTGAAGGAGGAGAGGAATCTAGGTGGACTCACGGATTTTTTGGCTTGAGTAACTTGGTGAGTAACTGGTAGTGCCACTTAAGAAGGATGGAAGAATGAAGGAAGAACAGTTTTGTAGGGGAAATTATGTATTTTAGCTTAATCTTAATCATTTTGAGATGCTATTAAATACAGAAATATTTAGGATCCACTCTCATCATCTTCATCCATCCCTTGCACTTTTGCACTCCTAATTTGCTGGACCTTCATTCTAAGCAGTGCTCAGCACTTAATGCTATAGCTCTCTATACAGGATGCTATCTAAAATATAAGAATTCTGGCTGGATGCAGTGGCTCATACCTGTAATCCCAGCACTTTGGGAGGCTGAGGTGCACAGATCACCTGAGGTCAGAAGTTTGAGACCAGCCTGGCCAATATGGTGAAACCCTGTCTCTACTAAAAATACAAAAATTAGCAGGGTGTAGTGGTGCATGCCTTCAATTCCAGCTACTTTGGAGGCTGAGACAGGAGAATGGTGTGAACCTGAGAGGCGGAGGTTGCAGTGAGCTGAGATGACACCACTGCACTCCAGCCTGGGTGACAGAGTGAGACTGTCTCAGAAAAAAAAAAAAATTCTGGAACATGGGCAGCACTCTGGTGCACACTAAGATGTGGCTGTCTGATTAACAGATGAATGCATTACATTTCTTAGAAGCCTTGCTTTCTATTAGATAATACTATGTTAACATAAAGAAAATAAGCCACCATAGTGAATGTCCAGGTAACAGTATACTGATAGCATTATTATTGGATAGTAGGCCCTCACACACTATTTTCAGGTATCAATTTGTTTGTTCATTTGTTTGTTTTTTGGTATAAAATCCATAGAACACACTCTAAATGAATTCTTAAGTTTGCTTTGTGGAGGTAGAATAAAAGTAGAAACAGCTACATCATTCATTTTTTAAAAATTTCAGTCTATCACTTCTTTATGTGGAAGTTTGTGTTTTATCTGATATGTTGATGCTCACTTTTTTACATCACTGATATAGTTCGTATTGAAAACATAATTATGGAAGACTTAAGTTTCTTATTTAATTCTATAAGAGTTAAGTAGAATGTATGTGTATGGTTGTGGGTGTGCATGCACATACATATATTTGGTCTATTTTTACAATTATCAAAAGTCAAAGTAATCCATGTGATTGTGGTATGACACCGAAAATGACAACTCATTGTACTCTGTTCCATTTTTAAAAAATTTTCCTCCACTCTTTTCTTCTGTTGCCCCTTTCTCCTCAAGTTTTGCATGTTTCCCAAAGAATGCAGGGATAACTTATTTTTTCCATAACAAAAATTTCAAAGTGAAACACAAGCTCTGGGTAGGTAACAAGATATTGAATTTGAAATTTCAACTGTGGCAACTGGATCCGATAGATATGAAATATCAAAGTAAAATGCCAGGCAAAGATGCAGATTTTTAAGTTTAAGTTATGGAGCTTCCTGAATTTTTATCTAAGCATAGAGATGGAGATAAGGCTTGGGGAGATAGCTAAAACATGCATTTGTGATTTTGTGTCACAAATTTCAGCTTATGCAATTAATTGGTTACAGAACCTGTGGTAGAATTTTGAAAGACACAAGCATATGTATGTTTACTGCAGGACTATTCACAATAGCAAAGACTTGGAACCAACCCACATGCCCATCAATGTTAGACTGGATAAAGAAAATGTGGCACATATACACCATGGAACACTACGCAGCCATAAAAAAAGAATGAGTTCATGCCTTTTGCAGGGACATGGATGAAGCTGGAAACCATCATTCTCAGCAAACGAACACAGGAACAGAACACCAAGCACCGCATGCTCTCACTCATAAGTGGGAGTTGAACAGTGAGAACATATGGGTACAGGGAGGGAAACATCACACACCGGGGCTTTTTGGTGGGTGAGGGGCAAGGGGAGGGATAGCATTAGGAGAAATACCTAATGTAGATGACGGGTGGATAGGTGCAGCAAACCACCATGGCACATGTATACCTATGTAACAAACCTGCACATTCTGCACGTGTATCCCAGAACTTAAAGTATAATTAAAAAAAAAAAAATCTTCTCATGGGTCTCAGCTAGTAAGCAGCATGTTTATCAGCATCTTGCTCCTTGACTGCAATCTCAGACTGCAGGAGGTATCTAGACAAAACTTGAATAGATAAACAATGTTCAGTTTTTCATCATTTATTCAAGAAACACTTGTGGATAATCTAATGCATGTTCACAACATGTGAGGTGAGAACCACTGCTTTTAGTTCTAACAGAATAATTGAAACTCTGAATCAAATTTTAGCTGTACATTTAGAAGCAAATCCAATGATAAAATCATCTTATCTTTCAACCTTTTGATTTACTTGAGTTAATTCATGCTAGCATTACACTACAGGACACAGAAAATCTTTATAAAGTGCTACACATGTAGATTATTTTCTAAAACAGTATTTTTCATCCCAAACAATACTTTTCTCCCCAAACAAACTTATTTGACCCTGTCATTTTTTATGGGTTATTCTAAGGTATTATTTTATTAAAAGTGCCAATCTCTGCCCTCTATTATTTTCAGTTGCTACATTTACTAGTAATCAAATTAATAAAAAAATCTCTCCTTAGAAAACATGATACGATCTTCCCTTTTAGCCTTGGGAAAAATCTGTGGAAATCTAGTTTAAAAGATACATGTAAAAGAACCTGGGAATATTCTAGTTCTTTTAGCCAACCACCTGATCTCACCAGGCCTCTTATTTCTTGATGGACTAGTCATGTATTGTAGCTGGTGGTGGCAGTGATGCTGGGATGAATATGTCTTGCAGGACATTATGGTGAATTATTGAATGGAAGTCTAGGGATTGTTCAACCTCTGAAAATAGACCACATCCCATTGCATGAGGAAATTTGGGTAAAGTTCTGCCTTTTCTCATAA
This sequence comes from Macaca nemestrina, assembly GCF_043159975.1. Lineage (NCBI taxonomy): Eukaryota > Metazoa > Chordata > Mammalia > Primates > Cercopithecidae > Macaca > Macaca nemestrina. Next base: position 22,912,137 of record NC_092132.1, read on the forward strand.
AATCAGACTGATCTAATTTCTTTCACAATTAAGCTTATCTAAAATATGTTCACGCTGAAAATTAATGCATTTTTGTCTGTCAGCATTTGGCATTGCCTTGGTGGTGACAGTATACAGCCCAATTGTTAAGAGAGTTTTTTTTTTTTTTTTGAAACAGCTTTGCTGGTTCTTTCGTTGTAGTGCATACACAGCATTATATGTTCAATGTTATTTGCTTCATTTTCTACAACTGGAAAGAATGTATTTTGAAGTAGCATAAGAGAGTATATTTGAAGATTCTTCTTGTACCTTGATATAGTCATTAAGAAAGCTTTTAAAGGAATAATACTTGGGGGTTGCAGAAATGGCATTTGAATTAAAATTTAAAAATATATAAGTGAAAGAAAATATCAAGTTTATTTCAGGAATTATAAATCATAGTCTGTGTGATAAATGTGTGGAACTGATTCTTGTTGCCTAACACAGCTGAGAAAACAATTTAATGTCAACCTACTGACAAATTAAACTGCCATAGCACCATTGTTGTTTTAAGAAACCACATTGGAAGCCAAATGTTTCAAAGTTAACATGTGTACTGTGTATTTTGTCAGTATAGTTTGCTTATTACTGAATGAAAGAAGGCAAATAGTTTTATTTGGTCTAATGATCGACAGAGGTGAGATTATAGGATTATGGAGTACTATAGTGGAATGGTAAATTGGCAGTCCTTTGGTTACCTAACAGGAAAACTGAAGCTCAGAGAGGTCAAGACACTTGCTCAAGGAGGTGAGTCCCAACCCCCTCACTTTTTTTTATCTCCCCTAATTTCAAGTCAAAATTCTAGAGAGGGTATACAGTTAAGAATCTATGCTTACATGGAGTAGGGTGGGACCTTTCTACTCCGGCATCTGTTGAAGAAAATCGAGCTTAAATGTATATGAAACAGAATTTTTTTTATGAAGCATAGAAATTATTTCTTGGAGAAACAGCAGTTCAGATCTCTTGAATACCTTTTAAAAATGCTCCCTTTTAAATGTTTGTCCTGTTAATGAAATAATTAATAAGAACTTGCTATTAGGATTTTATTTTTTCTGAGCACAGAGAAGCTAAAATATGGGGCTATTTAGCTCAGTGACACTGTGACACAGATTTCTAAAAGTTATTTTGGGTATATATATGTCTATTTAGCTGAAGATGTGGTACACCAAAACATGATTTGCAAGCTAAATTTATTCTAAATGGGCTTATTGTTATAAGTGAGTTAGGAAAACTGGCAATATTATGATCACATACCCAGGCACAGAGTGGAAACAGAATGGAGGGATTTGCAGTGAAGAATGATGCAAAACCTACCAAGACAGGAACTTTCATAAGTTAAGGCTCACTAACTAGAAAGAAGAGTTGAGGCCATGCTCCCATCAGAAAATGTCATGCCATAGAGATTTTTCATAGCGCCTCCAAGTCTCTCATCTGACCAAATCCCACTGGAGTCTTTGTTCATGTATATATCCCAAGGTAGATGGTTGGCAATTGGGATGATTCCTTTGTCACAACCTCTCATCTGTGAAATTTGGGCAGGGTTTCACCAGAACTTAAAACTTTAAGGCAGTCACAAGAACATTTTGAGTTACTACTCAACAATGCTCCTAAATACATCCTAAGATAATATAAAGTATGAGTCTAGATAATAGAGGCACCTCATTTTGTATTAAACCAAAGTCATAGGTATATGTTATTAATTTGAAGTCTTTTGGTTTCACATCTTACACGTTGTGAAAACAGTTAATCTTTCACTTTTTTAAGCAAATATCTGGGCATCTACTACATACCAGAAATGTCAGACACCAGTGATAATAATAATACCTGACTTTATTATCTATTATGTGCCAATTCCTCTTGTAAATGATTTGCATGCTGTAGCTTACATAAACCTCACAATAACTCTCTGTGTTAGGTGTCATCATATCTCCATTTTGCATATGAGGATTTCAAGGCAAAGAGTGGTTGGCTAACTCTCCCAAGGACACAAAGCTAGAGACAGTGGATCTGGATGTGAAAGGCAATGCAGTGTTGTTTCAGAGTATGTGCTCTTGCTCCATATGCTATTCTGCTTCTCCAACAAATGGTAAAATGACTCAGGCCTCTGTGTTCAAATAACTTACTTAAAAAAAAAAATTACTTTAAGTTCTGGAATACATGTGCAGAACGTGCAGGTTTATTACATAGGTATACATGTGCCATGGTGGTTTGCTGCACCCATCAACCCATCATCTAGGTTTAAAGTGCTGCATGCATTACATATTTGTCCAAATGCTCTCCCTCCCCTTACCCCCTTTCCCCCAACAGGCCCTGGTGTGTGATGTTCCCTCCCTGTGTCCATGTGAAGAACTTACATTTTAATAAGATAAAAAGATGATCACATAAATAGTGTAGTAAGTGCTGTGTTAGAAGTGGAGGACTCCAAGGGAACACAGAGGGGACACCCAGCCCAGTCTTGGTCCATTAGGGACAAGTCCTTGGAATGATATGTTAGCAGAACCCTAAATTTTAGGTTGCCTTCCAAAGTTCTCTATCACTAACTTGAGTCACAGACTCATAGAATCTTAGAAAATATTTATGTCAGCACCTTCAGTACACAGATGAAGCAAATGAGGGCTCAGGCAAGTTATTTGGCTAGTAACTGATAGAGATTTAGCAAGAATGCAAGGATCCAGACATCGTTATGATTTTTTAATTATTATTATATCACTTATTTAGGCAGTGTCTTAAAAATAAATTAATAATACTCATACCTTGATTGATGATAAAATGGTCTTCTTTCTTCCTCTGCCTTTCTATAGAACTTTTCACTTTTTTTGATGTCATGTGCAGTTCAATCAAGATATAAATTCTCTATGTAGATTAAGTGATCTTACAAAGGAAAGAGAAAAAAACTTACTGCTTATGAACCCTGCTGAGTATACATTAATGTATTTTGAGGTGAGTCACAAGTGCACCACCATTAACATAGATTTTTGGTACATTAGAATTCTAGCTTTATTACTTAGTAGCCAGTAAACTTGGGCAACTTACCTTTTCTAGGCCTCAGTTTCTAATGTGTAAAACAGGAAAAATAAATAATAATCCTTCCTGTGCATCAGCATTTTGAATCCAAGTTGCACTAAATTTTTAATCTTTCAGTTGGTAATTACCCAAAAATCTCTCACCCTCTCGGTTTGTATTATCTTTCTGTACTGGATGTGACTGTCTCCAAAATTTAAATAATAGTTAATGATAGTGGTTGTAGTGGAAAATTTGACTAATTCTTGACATCATAGAACACTTAGTATTACGTTGGTTGTTCATTTGAAACAGACATTCTTTAGCATGTTAAAGAAGGATCTTTTTATTCTTAGTTTCTAAGACTTCTTTTTCTAAGTATATATGTATGGGATTGATTGTTCAGCTTTATCAAATGTCAGTAATCAAGGTGCTCAAATGGTTTATTTCCTTTGGTCTATATATGTGATAAATTTGAATATATTTTAAAATATTAAGCTTTCCTTGCACTCCTGATTGATCATGATGCATTTTTCTTTTAATATTTTTCTTAATTTAATTTTAATTGATAAGTAAAATTATATATATTTATAGTATGTAAAATGATATTTTGATATTACAAAGGTCTCTTACAGATTTTCTGTTAACTGTATAGTATAACTGATAGCATAACTGATGTTTCTACCAAGATTTTGATTGAAAACAGATGGATGTTTATTTACATTCTTCACTGTGGGTTTTCATTTGAGGTCCATGTACCTCTTAAAGTCTATGGATTGGGGTAGAGAGTTCTTACCTGGCTAATATTGTGCATTTTTAGGGAGAGAAGGCTCATGGTTTTCTTAGTGTCTTCAAAGGGTGTCCATGATCCCCATGTTTTAACAATTACTTTGTATTCTACGAAATGAACTCAAAGCTGCTATCTCTTGAAACTGATATCTGTTATTCCCCCTTGCTGATCAGAACTTCTCACTATTTTGCACTTTGCTGACTACACATTAGTGGTAGGATAAGTTTTATATTCCCTTCTCGATTTTCTCTCTAGAAAATAACTTTCAGATTATGTATAACCAGAAAAGATCTCTAGTTAACTGAACCAACCAACCAGTGAAGCAACCAGTCACCAGATGGAAAGACAGTTGATAATCAAACTCTACTGAAGTAAGCCTGTGGAAATCATGAGGTCTGTGGCAATGTCTCTTCTGATTTGTTTGACTAGATTCAGGAGCTGTACCTAGTTGTAGAGGAGCTGATTTTTTTGGACAAACAAGCTTTAGAATTGAGAACAGAAAAGTGGTTGAGGCCTTGTGTCCATCCATTTTAGACTGAAAAAAAAAGCAAAGATCAGGTGAAGCCTACTATCCAGTTGCAGGAAAGGGTTGAGTTGCACACTGTGGCTTCTCTGGCATTAAGTGGTGTCAGAGACAGAGAGGCTCACACAGAAGGTAGATCATCTGTGTTGTCCCATGGCCTGACTATGCAAATGGAAACTAACATTTGGAACCAAGAGTATTTGAAAACGAGCAGTGCAAAAAACAAAAGAAAGAAAGAAGGAAGGGAGAGAGGGAGGCAGGGAGGGAAAAAAGAAAGACAATCAATCAATCAATCCCCTTAGATAAGTTAGTGTCAAGTATATGTGTGTTTCCCCTTAATTGATTCCATTTGGTCCCGTAAGCTAGAAGCACTCTGTCTTATCTGAAGTCAGATAAGACTTGGATGAATGTACTCCCAGGAACTCTTGCCTGTCTGCTTTCTTAAACTGGTAACTCTGGTAACTCTCTTATCCAGGGCATCAATCATCCTATAGTCTTCTACTTCCTTCTTCATCTTACACATAGTTTTAAGGTCCTCTACTTAAAGTCTGTTGCCTCACAATGACCAGGGTCTTCCCCACTAAAAATAAGAAGGTAGGCTAATTTCTACTCTTGAATTTGAAATGTTTCTTAATGGCATTCCCATTTTTGGATGGCATGTTGTTGTTTGTGTCTAAGCAACCTGACCTGTTCTGGTCATTGAAGTAGTCAAAAGGGCTTGACTTGGGCCTTGAATAATTGATTTCTACCTCCAAGATAAAAAAAAGTTATAATTGGGAGGTTAGCTAGTCTGGAACAATATATAGTGATTTTTAAGATTCTCAAGTGAAAATGTCTTATTAATTCAAATTTGATGCTTGCTTTAAGTCTTCTTGCATAGGGATTTAAAATAATTTCCCAGCTACATAGTTTGTGTTTTTCAGATTTTAACATTTTCTCTCTAGAAACAATTGCAGTTAAATTTGGGAAAGTGGTTGCTATACTTATTGGCAAAGTCATCTGTCTCCCAATATTGTTTGGTAGCCTGAATAACTACATTCTAAAAAGCATGCTTTTTGTTTGGTTGGTTGTTTTTACTGGCCCATACTTTCATTGCATAGGGGTGGTATATGGGTTATCTCCTGTAATATTTTAATGATCCCAGACTCAAAAATCTAATCCAGGCAATGGAATTCCAAGTAAGTAGTGATAGTCAGTTATATTTATCAAGTTGTGACTTGATAAATATAATCCATTCACACTTGAAATCTACTAACTATTGTCCTTAACATCTAATCTTCCTTTGCAATTTATTTATTTATTTATTTGGTTGGTTGGGGGAGGCAGGTAAACTTAATATCTGAAGATCCCAGCAGGTTATGTGGATGGCCCCTGAGTAAGATTTTAGGGAACTTTAGGGATTAAGGAAACTGAAGAGAATTTTGTTCCCAGAGAGCAGCTAATACTCACTTACAGACAACTGTGCTATACAGGAATATGGTGCCAGTGTTGCTAGAATGTCTGATTTTTAATAGAAGGCTGAAATACACATTTTATATGCAATATTCTGATTTTAAAAATATTTTTTTTTTCACTTAAAAATTGTATTTTATTTTTAACTGAGAGATAATAATTGCATATGTTATAGGGTGCAATGTGATGTTGTGGGACATGTACATGTTGCAGAATGATTAAATTAGGCTAACTAACATATCCATTACCTCACATACTTTTCTTTGTGGTGATAACATTTAAAATCTTTTAATAATTTTGAAATATACAATATGTTATTATTAACAATAGTCAGCATGCTGTGCAATAGATTACTAAAACTTATTCCTCCTGCCTGACTGAAACTCTGCACCCTTTGATCGACATCTCCTCTTTTCCCATCCCTCCTCCTGCAGTCTCTGTAACCACCATTCTACTCTCTAATTCTATGAGTTTGACTTTTTTAGATTCTACATATAAGTGAGACCATATGGTATTTGTCTTTCTGTGCCTGGTTTATTTTATTTAGCATAATGTCCTCTGGGTTCATGCATGTTATTGCAAATTTCCTTCTTTTTAAGGCAGAATAGTATTCCATGAGGTATGCACACCACATTTCCTTTATCCACTCATCTGTTGATGGACACTTAGGTTGTTTCCATATTTTGGCTACTGTGAATAATGCTGCAGTGGACATAGGAATGCAGTTATTTCCTTGACATACTGATTTCAATTCCTTCGGATATATACCCAGAAGTGGGACTGCTGGATCATATGGTAGTTCTATTTTTAGTTTGTTTAAGGAGGCTTCATACTGTTTTTCAAAATGGCTGTACTAATTTACATTTCTGTCAACAGCGTCCAAGAGTTCCCTCTTTTTCACATTCTCTCCAGCGCTTACCTTTTGTGCTTTCGATAATCGCCATTTTAACAAGTACGAAGTGATAGCTCATTTGGTTTTAATTTGCATTTCACTAATAATTAGTGAAGGTGAACATTTTTCATTTATCTGTTAGCCATTTTTACATCTTCTTTTGAGAAATATCTGTTCAGTTTCTTTGTCCACTTTTAGTTTTTAAATTTTAGTTTCTTTTTTTTTTTTTAACTTTTAGGTTTGGTGGTACATGTGAATGTTTGTTACACAGGTAAACATGTGTCACGGGGCTTGTTGTACAGATTATTTCATCATCCAGGTATTATGCCCAGTCCCCAGTAGTTATCTTTTCTGCTGTCCTGCCTCTTCCCACCCTCCACCCTCAAGAAGACCCCAGTGTGTGTTGTTTCCTTCTTTGTGTTCATAAGCTCTCATCATTTAGCTTCCACTTATAAGTGAGAACATGAAGTGTTTGATTTTCTGGTCCTGTGTTAGTTTTGATAAGGATAATGGCCTCCAGCTCCATCCAAGTTCCTGTAAAACATACAATCTCATTCTTTTTCATTTTGCCCATTTTTAAATCAGGCTATTTGTTTTCTTGTTATTGAGCAGTTTGAGTTCCTTATATATTTTGGACATTAGCTCCTTATCACATATATGATTTGCAAGCATTTTCTCTCAATTTGAGGGGGGAGGGGGGTTCTCTCTTCACTTCTTAATTTTTTCCTTTGCTGTACAGAAGCTTTTTAGTTTGATATCATCCCACTGATCTATTTTTGCTTTTTTATTGCGTTATATTTAAAGTGTTACAACATGATTTTCTGCTATACACACATATATATAGTCAAATGCTTAGTACAGTCAAACAAAATTACATATTCATCATCTTCCATGATTACCTCATTCTCCTTGTGTTAAGATCACCTAAAATCTAATGTTAGCAAATTTTCAGTATGCAGTGCAATATTATTAACTACAGTCCTCATGCTGCACATTAAATCTCTAGATTTATCCTACCAATTTTTAAATGATAGCCATTCATTCACTTCTTAATTTTTGGAAATACTGTGTGGTCAAGAACAGTTTTACCCTGGGTTAGAATTTACAAAGTACTCTTAAGTCCACATTTGGTCCAAACAAACAGGCTATCACATAGGAAGATGTTTTTTTCCTTTGCAAATAAAGAAACTGAGGAATAGAGTGATTATGTGACCAGCTCAAAGTGACATATCTATTATGAGAAAAGAAAGTAGGACTAGAACCCAGGTGTTTACACACCTCAGCTTAATCAAAACTCTTCTATGTTTATTGAGCCTTTGTGCAGATGCGGAAACAGTCATTATTTATGTTATAACAGTTTCCACTTAATTGCTTTCTTGCTCATTTAGTTCTTCTGCTTTTACATTTTATATAATCTGGGTTGTCTCCCAAACAAAACTCAAAGAGTAACCTTAACACTTTTGACTTGGTCTGCTTCACTGACTTGACTTTGAGGAGTAACAAGAAAATTTCTTAATGGAATTAATTATTCTCCATCTAGTTTTTTCTTCATTTCATGTACTAAATAATTTCAGCACATTCTCAGCTGTAAGCCTCTTTGCTGAAGTCATTCTCAACAAAATTATGAACATACTACCAAAAAGAAATGTTTGTTTTTGTGAAATACATCTCAGAAAGAACAACTGTGATAAACCTATTTGTACAAAAACTTTGTACTATAAGTTACACATTATCTTTAATTCCTAGGATTTACTGCAGTAATTTCTGATAGCCTAGGACTTCTGAGACCTTCACTGAGAACCACTTAAGACAGGATAGAGGCTTTCCTTTAGTAGTTAATAAGAAAATTATATTTTACTAAAACCAAACTTTTTAAAAATTATTATACTTTAAGTTCTAGGGTGCATGTATACAACATGCAGGTTTGTTACATAGGTATACATGTACCACGTTGGTTTGCTGCAGCCATCAGCTTGTCATTTACATTAGGTATTTCTCCTAATGCTATCCCTCCCCCAGCCCCTAACTCCACAACAGACCCCATTGTGTGATGTTCCCCTTCCTGTGACCAAGTGTTCTCGTTGTTCAATTCCCACCTATGGGTGAGAACATGCAGTGTTTAAATCAAACCTTTTTTGAAGTAGTCGATGAGGCATTTCTTTTCTATAAATGAGATTTGCAAATAGTGATTTTATTTATTATTTTAGGAATCAAGAAATACCCAGAATGAATGGTAAGGTAACTCGAGGGTCTTTTGATAGGATCACACTATTGGTCCCCAGAATGAATGGTAAGGTAACTTGAGGGTCTTTTGATAGGATCATACTATTGGGTGTTTGGAAAGTTTCCGGATTTTTTTTTTTTTTTGATAAGCTTTTGCACCAGAGTTTCAGAGAGAGAGAGAGAGATTGGAACATTCTCAAAGGGGCATTCATTGGTTTTACCTGCAGCTCATAAGCTTCTTGATACCAAGCAGGTGCATCCTCAGCAACAGCCATGTCTTTAGATGCTGCTGAGGATGCACCTGCTTGGTATCGAGAATCTTTTAGATGTTAAAACTAGCTCTTGGGCAAGTTTAACATCTCTGAGGCTCTGTTTCCTTAAAGGCTTCCTGAAAATTTTAAACGAAACAGTCATTTATGCCCTACACTATTAGACTTTAGACTTCCCAGTGGCCTCTTCCCTGGAATTATACATATACAATTATACATGTACACACACTTAAAAACACATGTAGTGTCTAGAGTTGTTCTGTCTTCACAAAACATATATTTTAAATTATTTGTATTACAAAGCTTTATTATTGCCAAAAAAAGGAGAACAGAGTAAACCTTTCAGGAGAGCAAGAACAATTTAAAACTACCCACCCCTTTTTACCTTTCCTTAGAGATTTAATAATTACCTTAAAAGACAGAAAATTCTAACAGTACATCTGCCTATCAAGTCTTTTTAACATTTTTACTTTAGCTCAGTGATTTTCAAGTGTTCAGACACAAAAGTACTATTATAAAGGGTTGTATGCTCAACACCATGGTGATTCTGATGAGCAGCTAATTTGGATATGGTTGTGTTCCTCTTGTTGCTTCCTTTCACTAATTTAAGCATGAGGGATGGTAAGAGACTGCCGTTAGTCTACACAACTAGTTCATATGATAGGTCACTATCTGAAGCAAAATCAGTATCGTTTTTCATTTGTTTGTTTTTGCTGTTGCTTACCTCAACTTCTATTTTTTTCCTATTTGGATAAATAGCAAATCCTTCCAGATTATTTTCATAAGGCTCTAATATTTCCAACCTGATCTCTGTCGTCCTGCTCCCTCTGTTCAAACATTCTATTTAATAATATATTTGAACAAAAGCATCATTTTAAAGCAGCAATGTTTACAATGGTGATGGCTTGATTCATTTGTTTATTTAAAGTAGTTGTCTCCACAATGACTTCACTTATTTATTCATCTAAAGTATTTGCTTCAAGACTCAGAGCAACCCGAGAAGGTTGAAAGTTTTCTTGGAATCATGGAAGGTCAAGCTGAAAGGATGCTTTCAAGTTATTTAAATCCACATGTGAAACCTGGAGAGGGTGAGTAACATGTTTTACATTATACATCAAGTAGGCATAAGGACTAGGATCTGTGTCTCCTCACCCGTGGACCGGTGCTCTCTCCCGTCACCATTTTGCTACTTCTTACTTTATGATTTCTGTCATCCTTAAGGCTTCCAGTGTGATCCATTCCACAAGGTGATTTTAGCTTAATATCCCATGGGAAGTGTGATGCTTTCCCCCTTGCACCTTAGTTTTTGCTGGGAAAGCCTAGGGAATACAGAAGTCAAGTAGGCTGCCTCATGATCCCATCATTGGACCCTGAGTTTAACTTTTCCACTTGACTCATTTGGTATTTTTCACAATAACTATTTTTTATGAGATGATTCCTTATTTTGTCTTATTTTCCATGCTTAAATGTGCCAATCCTTGTTCAGATGCATACGCTGGAAAACAACCTAGGAAACAGCTTAGGAAAACAACATAATTTCTGCGCTGCTTGTTAGTTTCATTGTTTTTTATAAAACATATGGATCTTGCTTATAAATATATTTGTATGCATCTAGTTCAGAGGGACAATAGAATATTTATAGTGATTTTTATGCCATTTCTTTATTTTCAACATCTAAAACTACATTTTATGATTATTTCTATCTACTTTTCTTTTTCCTCTAGCTCTTTAAGACATTAATAGTTGATTTTGCACCAGCCCTTGACTTACTTGACTTCTTCAAGCAAGGCAGGGGCTTGTTTTCCCAATTTGGTTGACCCATGTGTAATTTCCTTTAATAGATGAGGGAATTTCAATTTCTTTGATGACATTTAAGTTGTATAGGACACCTTTTTGAATGAAACCTGATGAATTAAATAGAGTTAAATAACATTCAAGAGGAGTTTTTTTCTCTGATATCTAATAGTTGTACATACTTTTGCCAATTGGGATTTTGAAGGTGAAACCAGGGGGCATGGATATAGAAAAGATTGGCTAGCTCTTCACCAAATCAATTTCTTTTCTCTCTTGGGAATGAAGCTGGATACATTTTTCAATGCCCATTGCAGTTAATGTGTCCCTATGACTGAGTTTTAACCAATGGAGTGTGGGTAGAGTAATGTGCACCATTTCCAGGCCTAGGCGTCAAAAGCACCTCACACTCTATTCATTCCACAAATATTATTAAGTGTCCACCATGTTCCAGGCCCTTGTAAGTGAGTAAAGTGATGCTGTTGTCAAAAGGATGTCAACAGATAGGATTTAAGAATGTAAAGTTTCTTTAACGGCAAAGAATATAAAAACTTATTTGCAAAACTTCCCTAACCCCCAATTCTAGGTGCTTGACAAATTTATAGTACATCTTTACTTTTAACAGCTTTATAGAGGTATAATTTATGTGCAAAGAAGTACACATGTTTAATATGTTCAATCCGATGAGTTTGGACAGTTCCAAATCCTTGTGATAACCATTACCACAATGAAGTTAATAGATATATCCAACACCTTCCCTTTTTTTGTGGTAGGGACACTTAACTTGAGAGATATCTTCTTAATAAATTTTGAAGTGTACAATATTTTGTTAACTATAGGCACTGTGTTGTACAGCAGATCTCTAGAACTTATTCAACTAGTATGACAAACTTTATATCCACTGAACAACAACTCTCTGTTTCCATCTTCACCCCCCACCCCTGGCAACCACTATTGTATTCTTTGTTTTCATGAGTTTGATTATTATGGATACCTCATGTGGAGGAATCATGCAGTATTTGTCCTTCAGTGACTGGCTTTTCCTAAATGAGCAAAGAACTTGAACAGATGTTTCTCCAAAGAAGACATGGTATATCTTAATGAGATTAATTCAGAAAAGCTGGGAAGACGGGCTCAGGAGAAGGTAAGAGTGGTGATCTCAAACGAGGACTTAAAAGGACCCTGAGTTTATTTTCCTTTGCTTTAATGAGGCTAATATCAAAGTGGGAGGGCTCAAACCACAGCAACAAAAAAGAGGAACCATTGGGTGGCCTTACTGCAGAGTGGGGATGCTGGGACACCCCGCAAACAACATGGTAGGGGAGCTGTGGCTCTACGAGGAGGTTGGTTAAGGTTTGGTGGTGATAAACAACACGGTTTTCTGCACTTAATAAATAAGAGCACAATGTACTGTTATATTTGGCAATTGTTTTAATGAGGTCTTGTTTTTGTTCAAGCAGTTTCACGAGTCATGGAAGTCAGGAAAACTTATTCTTCGCACTAGCTGTAGGCGTCTGTACCTCTTGCTCTGTGTAGCCATCATTGTCCCATTTGTTTCCTCCATCAGAGGAGTTTCACTGTATCTGTTGGTGTTTTCTGTCAAACCCCATTTCCCTTGTGTCCATTCTCAGCGATGGTAAATGAAACAAACATATAGGACCTATCATTATTTGCCTGCAGTGGATTCAAATAGGTAGTCCAATAAATAAGAAAGCAATCGAATAAAGTTATAAACAAAATAATATGGACAATTCTAAGAAGGAAATAAATTAGGTGATGGACAGTGCAACTGTTGGTCCATGGTATGCCTCTTCAATGAAATTAGAATATGACACTTTCTCTGAGCATATGCCACAGAGTTTGGGGAGCAGAGAGCTAAAGGTCAACTCCTACTGACCTCCCTTGGTTGGATGCCTTTGTGAAGGTACAACCTGCACAATGTTCTTTGTGTAAGTATGACCTACATAATGTCCTTTGTATAGGTAAAACTTGTACAATATCCCGTACACCCTGCAGTATGTTTGTGGCAACCATGGTGATAAGATAGAGCACAATTTTAGATAATGTGGTGGGAGAGGATGCTGAGGCTGAAGGATGAAAATGTACTAGCTTTTTAAAATTGGAGGAGAGTTTTAGAAAGAAACATCAACATAGGTAAAACCCCTAAAACAGAGAAGTGCTCTGCCTATTGTAAAAATCAATAAACAAAGAAAGACCAGTGAAATGAGAGGTAGTGAGCAGAAACAGTGGGTGAAGATAGAGATGGAAGCAAATTTTCCGGCCAGGCAAGATTTAGATGCCAAGTATAGAATTTGTGTTTTATTCTGAGTGCAGTATTCATTGAAGGGTTTTTAGAAGTGAAATTATATAATCTGATGGACATCATGGCTTCTGTGTATAGAATGCAGGCCGGTGGAAGAGTCCAGATGAGAGGTTACTGTGGCTTGAACTGGTTGGAAGTAGAGCTGGAATGATGAAGCAGATGGGATATACATGTACATACAGACAGGATGGACAGAATGTCTTTGCTTGCTCATCAAGACCTCAGATGAGGAAACTAAGACTCAGAGATGTTGAACTTGTCAAAGGTCAAAGAGCCAGTAAATGTCAAGGCAGGTTTCAAACTCAGGTCTGTATGACTCCATTTCCCACACTCTTAACCATCATGCCATGCTACAGTTCTTGGTGCATAGAAGATCCTCACAGCTCCTCATCAAGTTAAGTTGCCAGTATGTTAGTACTTAATAAACAAGGCTTGCCAAATGATAAAATGAATGAAATAGTCAATAAACTCTACACAGAGGAATTGTATGTTAATTGTTGCCCCCTGAAGATACTGTCTGAATCAGGAATAATATGGCACAGAGGGGTAGGTTCTAGCCCTTGCACTGCCATTGTATACTGTGTTTAGAAATCTCATCCAACTTATCTGAGCCACCATTTCCTCACCTATTTCGTCTGGTAATTGGACTGATTGCTGAGATCCATTCTAGGTTTAAGATTCTATCCAGTTTGTAATGTTCTCTTGGAGTCATGCGATGGGGACCATTTGGAAGCTATAGTGATGCCTATGGTCATGCAGGCTCTGTACTTCACTACTCTAGGGGCACTATTCACTGATTGCAATGTCAACATTGTCTCCTGGAGTTGTGCATGTGGTAGGGCCATTCTTTCCTCACTGTCCTCCTGCATATGTTTCTTGGGGTGTGGTTTTGTTGGGTGAGTTGATATGGCTGTGAAACTCATGAAACATGTGGGGCCAGGCTAGAAGGGTTATTTGGAATGAGTGGGTTTTAAGAGCATGGTATCATATTAAAACTGTGTCCTAACTACCCAGGACTATATTCAAAAGGTGAAGAAGGAAGGGAACACAGAATGCTTCACTTCATAGAGCCCTGTGGCTGTTTTATTTTATCTATCTATCTATCTATCTATCTATCTATCTATTATCTATCACCTATCTATCTCTATCATCTACCTATTTGATGTGAGCATAGTGTGCTATCCAGGACTGGGTCTCTTATTGTAACAGTCTTTAAGATCCTGAGATAGCCCTGGACATTAAGGATAGCTGTTTTTATTTGAATGATTTACACTAAGTCACCTGGCAGCCAGCCAGCTAGCTGATCATCCAACTGACCCAATAAGCAATGAATAAAATACAATAAATATCTGACTTAAATACTGAATGACAATGTTTTTCCACCAGATGAACACTGAACACATTCATGCTGGAACATGAGCTACATAGCTCATCACAACTACTGAACAACAAAAACCAGCTTGATTTTCTTTTCTCCTCTCAGCTAATACTTTATTCAAAACTATAAATTATTCTGATTTCAAAATTGCATCTGTTATAATTTCCCCTGCTCTCCTTCTATTCCCTCCTCCAAAATGTCATTCCTGTGTAGATTTAAAAAAATGCTACTGGAGTGTGTAGAATATTGAAAGGATCTGGGTTTAGAAAACATGGGTTTAAATATCTTTCTGCTTTTTTATAACATGTGTGATCTTGGTTATGAAGCTCAACCTGCCTTGTTTTCTCTTTCTTCAATTTGTTTAATGAGAATAATAGAGTCTGAGCTAATGCATGTGAAAGTAATTGGTGGGTACTTGGCACATAGTAAACACGTAATAAATGTTTGTTGAACCCTAACTCAGTTAAATAAAAAATAAGAGCACTGACTGGGCAAGATTTGGGAACAAACTACGGACAGCTCAAAGGGTTTTCTTCCCTTTTGCTTTGTGTCTGCTCCAAGGTGACAACTTCAGTCATGACTATAGCTCCTTTTGTCTCTTTAAATCCAACAATTTTTACCCTAATCTTCTCTGACATAGTTAGGGAATGGTCATTGGAAAGAAATTTCTCCAAATAGTATCAACATGATCAACCTTATGCTAATTTGAATCATGCTTATTTGAAATGGTGAGATTACAACAGCCCTAGGGAAGCCTTGTTTAATGTATACAACTAGAAATAATGTGAAACCTTTCAAATTAAAAATTCACTGAGAAGAGGAGAATTCCAAAGTTAAAGGACTCAGTAGATAGTAAAGTGTATTTACTTCCTTGCTCCCACTTAGCTGGTGAACAGAAATACTCAGCGTGCTTTGAGCAATGTGAGCTTTGCATAATATAAGTCCTTAGGTAACACATCCCTTACAAGAATGCATTATGCAAGTAGTAAGCCAAGAGAAAGAAAATTATAAGAGAATAATAATGAAAATAAGAGATGTTATGGTTATCTAAATATATAAGGAGGGGAAGGATACATTACTAAGGAAAAGGTTAAAAAAAAAAGGTGAAAATATAACTCATAAGCTTCTAATCTTGATTGAAGGTCCTTTCTTTGTATACTAGAAGCCTGGGTTTTTCTGATACTTAGAAGCATGCCAGAGGTGTGAACATACTTTGTAAGTCAGAGAATCCCTGGTAAGGTAATTCTTGTCTAGGCTGGGGAGATAGTCGTGTTTCATTAAACAGGAATGAAACTGTTTGGATCTAGCAAATATTGTGTCTATTAATGAATGCCAACATAGTGACATTTATTTATATTTTGTTCTAAAATGTGCACTTCTCAAATGTACGTTTTAAGATCAAGATATAAATATTTACATACATTTTTGTCCTTGTAAATAGTACTACTTTTATGTAATACAGAGCCCCCTTTAATGGGACAGGAATCTCATTCATATTGCCTGCAGGTCTTTCAAAACTGCTGCAAAGTAGACATCATTATCCCCTTCCTGAAAAGGTTGAAACTGAGGCTCAGAAAAGTTAGGCAACTTGTTCAGAACCACAGAGATGGAAAGTGGCAGAGCAGAGATTTGAATCCAGGTCTGGCTTCCTAGCCATGCACCTTGTTGTCCCAGCCAAGATACCACTTTGGAGATGCTTACTCCCAACTGAAGCTCAAGTAGGAGGAAGTTGGTTTTCAGCACTAGCCTCACAAACACAAACCTAAACATGAGAGACACCACAGGCCCCTAGTGCTGTTTTGTAGTGGTCTTTAAATTATTTGGAGTAGTACCTGGAGAGCATCTCTCCTCAGTGTGACCCATTTACCATTTCCATCTTAAAGAAATAGGAAACCATCCTTTCCAGCACATCACACTCTAAGTGCTGGCCTAAACTCAGTTGGGACACCCAACTGCCAAAAGCCATCTTTCTGCTTTTTGTGCGGCTGATACAAGCTGAAACTGAAACAGTATCAAGAGCCTTGATTTTTCTCCACATGAGTTCTTATTTTCAAGATCTACCTTCTCTGGAATCTTTCACTCCCTCAGTTCTTGTGTCCACCAGAGGTCATCGTACCACTGCAACTCACATGGCCATCCCTGGCCCCGTCCTTGGGTATGGTCTATACAGCATGGTTAATGAGAGAGACATATGCCCAGAAAGGGGAATTTGAAATTCCATTATTTATTTTGTAGGGAGGAGGATGGATGGTGAGGTTGAATAACACTTTAAGATGGTTTGAAGGACATCTCAATGTGTAGAGGCCTACTGAAATGCTGCAATGAGTCACTGTGTTTTGAGTACCAGGAAGAGTTGAACTGTGTTTGGCACTTTGCCCCATATCCTCTTCAGATAAGCCCTGGAATCATGTTTGGAGGACCTGGGACAGTGCAGGGACATGTTGCCATTGTCTCATTTGGAGCCAAGGTAATGTTAACACACAGAGCATCTCCAGCAGGAAGAGCTCAATCAGAGCCAGGTGGACCTGGTGAAATTGCTACTTGTTCAAGGGAACAAAAAGAGGAAGCCCAAGTAAAACACAAGACAAAAAGTGTAGTGGACTGATGACAGACAGGTAGGAGCAGAACTTGAAGCACTGCTGTAGTTACAGTGTTAGAGAGACTCTTTATCCCAACCCTGAGTAGAAACTTGTGGAAATTCTGAGACTCCATAAAGGGTCTCCTGAAAATGGGTATCATTTAGATGAGAGATTGGAAAATGTAAGAACATATCATTTTTATATCCAAGTTTTTCACAAGAAAATGTGTCATTTCAATAGAGAGGTCTCTTTTCAGAAAAGTTAAGGCCCCAGGATGAATAACAAAGCAAAGATCTGTATATGGTACTGGCTCTCACCTTTCTACCTCCCACCTTTCTTCCTAATGATACAAATGTGTCTTCCATGATAAATTCTTGGGAAGTGTGGGACATCAGGTGGATTATATGCCAAATGAATAGAACTGTAAAATGAAAATTCTGTAACTGTGACCCATAAGAAGAAGATATGTTTTATATATTTTCTGATGCTAGGACTGATAGAAGAGGAGTTTGAGGTTTGTTATAGGAAGGGCAAATGTGTGTTTGGATGTATATGTCTGTCCGTTTCTCACAACATTCTAAATCCAAATGTAAATTGCTTAGAGCTACTCTTAGGCTGTCTTAGTAGAAACACAGACCCTGCACACTTTTAGAGTGTAATTTAATGTTCTATGAATCACTTGGCCTAAATCCACCATTTTAAATCAGAATTGGCAAATTAAAGCCCTATGGCCAAACCCAGCATGCTACCTGTTTTTTAAATAAAGTTTTATTGAAACACAACCGTGCTCATTGTATTAATCTATTCTCACGCTGCTAATAAAAACCTACCTGAGACTGGGTAATTTATAAAGGAAAGAGGTTTAATTGACTTACAGTTCAGTGTGACTAGAAGGCCTCAGGTGTTGTGGGAAGTCAGGGACCCCAAACGGAGGGAAGGGCTGAAGCCGTGGCAGAATATAAATTGTGAAGATTTCATGGACATTTATTAGTTCCCCAAATTAATACTTTTATAATTTCTTATGTCTGTATTTACTGCAATCTCTGAACATAAATTGTGAAGATTTCATGGACACTTATCACTTCCCCAGTCAATATCCTTGTTATTTCCTATGCCTGTCTTTACTTTAATCTCTTAATCCCGTCAACTTTTTCGCAAGCTGAGGAGGATGAATGTCGCCTCAGGACCCTGTGATTGTGTCAACTGCACAAATTATTTGTAGAGCATGTGTGTTTGAA
Organism: Macaca nemestrina; assembly: GCF_043159975.1. NCBI lineage: Eukaryota > Metazoa > Chordata > Mammalia > Primates > Cercopithecidae > Macaca > Macaca nemestrina. The sequence goes on from NC_092132.1 coordinate 22,930,613, forward strand.
CAATATGAAATCTGGGCATCTTAAAAAACAGCAGGATAACAGCGATGTTCAGGGAACAAGAGAGGTAACTTTGAACTGGCCGCCGGTGAGCTGGATGGAACAGAGCTATATTTCTCCTCTTTCAAAAGCAAATAGGAGAAATATCACTGAATTCTTTTTCTCAGCAAGGAACATCCCTAAGAAAGAGAATGCACCCTGAGGGTAGGCCTGTGAACGGGCCCCCTTAGAAGCCTGCCGTCTTTTATGGTTGAAGCCGAAGGGATGAAATAAGCCCCAGCCTCCTATAGCGCTCCCAGGCTTATTAGGACTAGGAAATTCACGCCTAATAAATTTTGGTCAGACAGGTTGTCTGCTCTCAAACCCTGTTTCCTGATAAGATGTTATCAATAACAATGCGTGCCCAAAACTTCATTAGCAATTTTAATTTCACCACATCCGGTGGTCCTGTGATCTCGCCCTGCCTCCACTTGCTTTGTGATATTTTATTACCTTGTAAAGTATGTGATCTCTGTGACCCATACCCTATTCGTGCACTCCCTCCCCTTTTGAAAATTGCTAATAAAAACTTGCTGGTTTTACGGCTCAGAGAACATCACGGATCCTGCAGACATGTGATGTCTCCCCCGGACACCCAACTTTAAATTTCTTTCTCTTGTGCTCTTTCCCTTTATTTCTCAGACCAGCCAAGACACCTAGGAAATAGAAAAGAACCCATGATAAATATCGGGGGTGGGGCTCCCCCCGATACTCAAGAAACTAACAATCACGGCAAGAGTGGAAGCAAGACGTCCTTCACATGATGGCAGCAAGGAGTTGTGCCATGCAAAGGGGGAAAAGCCCCTTATAAAACCATCGGATCTCGTGAAAACTCACTCACTATTACAAGAAGAGCAGCATGGAGGTGAACGCCCCCGTGATTCAGTTGCCTCCCACTGGGTCCCTCCCACGACACATGGGGATTATGGGCTAGAGGATACGAGGAAATATCTCATTCAAGATGAGATTTGCGTGAGGACACAAAGCCAAACCATATGACTCATTCATTTATGTATTGTCTGTGGCTGCTTTTGCACTGTAATGCAATGTTGAGCACTTGTAATAGACCACATAGCCCAGAAAGCTGAAAATATTCACTCTCTGGACCATCACAGAAAAGGTTTGACGAACTCTGATTTAGATGAATAGTGTGGGAGTCAGGCAGGTTATACTGAAGCTGGATGTCTTAATCACTTCCATGACTGCACTTCTGGGATGTCACTTTCACTTGGGTCTAACTCACAGGTCACTTCTCATTACTCTTTTTCGAAATAGACTTTATTTTTTGCAAATGTTTTAGGTTCACAGCTAAAACGGAGTAGAAAGTACAAGGATTTTCCATAAACCACTTGCCCCACACATACATAGCCTCCCCCATTGTCAACATTCCTCACCAGCGTGATATACTTGTTATCAACGAACTTACACTGATACATCATCACTCGGAGTCCCATAGTCTACATTAGGGTTCATTCTTGGTATTGTACATTATATGGATTTGAACAGAATGCATGTGCCTGTCATTATGGGGTCATGCAGAGTAGTTTCACTGCCCTAAAAATCCTCTGTTGTCTGTTTTCGTTCCTCCTTCCCCTCTACTCCTGGCAATCACTGATCTTTTTATTGTCTCCATAGTTTTGCCTTTTCCTGAATTGTGATAGAGTTGGAATCATACAGTACGTAGCACTTTCAGATTGACTTCCTTCACTTGGTAATTTAAGTTGGATTTAAGTTTCATCCATGTGTTATCCTGGCTTGATAGTTCATTTCTTTTTAGTGCTGAATAATATTCCATTATCTGGCTGTACTACAATTTATTTACTTCTTCACCTATTGAATGACATATTGGTTCTTTCCAATTTTTGGCAATTATGAGTAAATTTGTGATGACTGTCTGTGTGTAGGCTTCTGTGTGGACACAGACATAGGTTTTCATGTCTTGGGTAGATAACACGGAGTTCTTTGTTGTTGTCTTTGTATCTCCCTAGGAAAGTCCTTAGACCTCTTGTCTTATTTACATTCATTTTCTAGCTGACCTTATTTTGGTCTTGACAATTTCAAATACTTAAAAAATACTAACTTCTAAACTTAGTCTTCTGCCTAAACCTCTCTTCTGGATTCCAGACTTCAATACCCAATTGCCTACTTGACTCCTCCATTAATATGTCTAATAATTACTTCAAAATTGATGTGTCAGAAACTCCAGATTTCCTCTCTCCAAACATACAACCGTCTCAGTTTTTCTGTTTTCAGTAAATAACAACTCCATGTCTCCAGTTGCTCAGGATAAAAAGTTCAGAAATTTCTCCCACATCTCACATGATTCTTTAGCAAACTGTTGGCTCTACCTTCACAGTATCTTTATAATCTGCTCCCTTCTCACCACCTCCATGGTTGCCACCTGATCCAAGCTACCATTATTGCTCATTGAGATTTAGCCATGCCTTTCTAACTTTATTGCATCTACACTTACCAACCTCCAGTGTATTTTCAACACAGTAGTCAAAGTGATTCTGTAAAATTAAGAGGTTCTTGTTGACTATAATCATGCCACTGTGCAATAGGACACCAGAACTTATTCTTTCTTTCTAATTGTAACTTTTCATCTGCTGACCAACCTCTTACCATGCCCCTCTTCCTCCTCCCCTTCCCAATTACCAGTAACCACTATTCTATTCACATGTATCGAAATATCACATTTTACTTACTCCATAAATGTGTAGAAATACTACGTGTCAATTAAAAATAAAAATAATAAAAAGAGATTCCTGTTACTAATGACAATAATTACAAGGGGCAAATTAAGACAGCTTTTGCTTCATTGTTCCATGTATATAATTGAGGGAATACATCCAGGTTACCATTTATCTATTTACTGAGTATTTCACAAATGTGTGTTAGTTTCCAATAATGGTAGTAGTAGTAGTCATAGTAATGGAAATAATTCTTTGCTAGAAAATTTCCCAGATTCCAAAAGATTATAAATAAGAGTCTCAGTGCTAATTGTTTACAACAGTACCTCTGTAGCATTGTGGTGAGCCAGGAGAAATGTCTGCTTAGGGATACTTCAGGTTAAGTATCTCCTAAAGAGGTACTTAAGGGGTAACGGGAAAAGGGGATTGATAGCAAAAGTATATCAATATAGTGTCTATATGTCAGGATGGGAAGAATGGGATTAGATTATCAGATACAAGTCAGATTGTCAAAAGTATATGGAACGATTATAAATTGTAACACCAAGTCACTGTAGCACACCCATGTTCATAGCAGGGTTGTTTACAATAGCCAAAAGGTGGAAGCAACCCAAGAATTTATTGATGGGTAAAGGGACAAACAAAATGCAATGTATGTATACAATGGAATATCACTCACCTTAAACAGGAAGGGAATTTTGATACATGCTGCGACATAGATGGACCTTGAAGACGTTACTGTAAGCAAAAAAACTCACAAAAGTACGAATATTGTATGATTCCATGTCTACGGAGTACCTAGAGTAATCCAACTCATAGAGAACAGTGGTTGCCAGGGACTGGGAGAGGGAGTAACATGGAGTTAGTGTTTAATGGGATTGGAATTTCAGTTTAGGAAGATGAAACAGTTCTAGAGATGGACGATGGTGATGGTTGTACCACAATGTGATTATATTCAATGCAAGAGAACTTTACATTTAAAAATGATAAAAATGCTCAATCTTATGTATATTTATCATAATAAAAAAGGGAAGTCTTGTATTTTTCTGAAGAAAACCTTTTAAAAGTTCCTCATTGCACTCAGAGTAAACGCCAGTGTCCATGCCTTGGACTACAAGGCCCTGTGTCATTGGCCTCCCTTCTCTACCTCTCCAGCATCATCCCCACCACTTTCCGCATGCTCCACTCTGCTGTAGGGCACTCCAAATGCATTATTCACTCAGGCCTTGGCTCTCAGCATCCCCTCTTCTGACAACAAATTTTCCCTAGATCTTTCCATGACATGCCTCTTTTCTTTCAGGTCTTTGCTCAAATGCCACCAGATCGATAAGGCCTTCCTTAATAACTTCCTCTTAAATTATAATCCTGGTATTTAGCATTCGTCTACTGCTCTTTCTGCCATAACTCTTATATTCCTGACACATTACTTGCTTAATTTAATTGTTGTCTGCAACCATCATCCCCTGCAATGGAATTTGAGCTTTATGACAGAAGTGATTTTGTCAATTTTTGGATGGCTGAATGCCCAGTGCCTAAAGCATTCAAACTTATGTTGTAAAGAATATCTAAGGCAAAAATGAATAAACGAATGAAATTATTAAATTAAATTAAATAAAAAGTCAGGTGCCTAAATTTAGCAAGGAGCCACCTGTTTTTCTCCCTTGAACTGAGACTTAGCTAATCTTAATACATTGTCAAGTGTCATCCAGATTTATCAACAACCTATGACTTGAATACAGGACTTATTTCTCTCAACCAGGGCTCTTTGCTTTTCATCATGCTGCACATCAAGGAAATAACCCTCATTATGCTTTCATCTTCCATCCCTCTGCTTTGTCATCATGATAAACAACAACTTGATAATATTTAATACCAGTTCATCATAGGCTTCATGCTTTTGGTCTGCTCTTGAATAGTCCACAACTATTTCAGCATGGTGGCTCCATTTGACGTATCATGCACCAAACACAGGAGGCCATTGTAGATAGAGAAATCAGGGACTTATTAAAACCTGGAGTCTGAAAACCTCATTTCATTCTACCCCCTACTTTAAAAAAAGACCACATGTAGCTAGTTGAAAGCTGCATTTTCAGGAAGGAGGTCTCTTCTCTAATCACTTCCAGGACTTGGTTGGATGTGACTGCTGTTCTGGGATTCTAGTGAATAAGTTCCCTGAGCCTGGAGGCCAACTGGAGTTGAAGCTCTAGAGGAGAAAAGCTGTTCAATTCAGAGCTGTCAGCACGTCTTTCTCTATGATTTACTCTCCATAACCTATCATGCTCTTTTTTTTTTCTTTTGGTATAATAGAAGACTTTCTGTAAGAATGGGGCCCATTCAGAGCAGTCACCACAAACATAGATTTCCTTGTTAATACTCATTTGAGCCAAAGTATACTTCTCAGTAAATAGGATTGGGAAGAAATGGAATAGTTGAATCAGACAACATTTGTTATGTGGGAATTTTTAATACATTCATATTAACTCAGCCAAACAAAATCCCTCTTTTCTATTTTGGCACTAAACATGGGTGGCATTTTGACACGATGGCCAGAACACATGAGTTTATCATGGAAATGAGGTGAGAGCATATCTTGGGTGGGGAAGTAGAAAAAGAGTGGATTGATATTAGTCCTGGCACCCTACATTGAAGGCCCTCCCCAGAGCCCCTGAAAGAACAGGAATAGTACATTAGGTGCAGAGATCCAGCCAGCTCTGTCTTTTGACCTTGGCTGCCACGTCAAAAATGGATTTTGTAAAGAATCAGGCTGACCCCATCATTCATCCATCATTGGCCCTGGAAGCGATGTCTACACAACAACAAAACAATTGAGTGATTCAGGCGCAGCTACACCAGGGAGTTCCCAATCTGTTGTTGCTTCCAATAGTTTCAAGGCATGTTACAAAATTTCACCCACTGTGGTTTTGTTTTTTTTTTTTTTTTTTTTTTTTTTTACAAATTAAGGTAAATGTATTTTATAAAGAACTGAAAAAGAAAAGATTCTGTTTGAAATGAAAACTTCAAAAGGAGTAAGGATCACCCATCTATACAAGGCCCACGTAAACAATGGAGATCGAAAGAATTCATTAATCCACTGGTTATTTGGACTTCAACAGACCAAATAGCCCTTTTGGTGAGCTTTTTAAAAACTGAACTATGTCTACATTTTATATTTCCTTGAGAAACATTCTGTTGTATTAAATGAAAAGTGAGAGTGAATTATTATTATGAGAAAGGGATTTTTTAATCAAGCAAACAGAGCTTTTCTTTTTTCCTCCTTTCCTCCATCTCTTCCTTCATTCCTTTCACTGAGGAGAGGGAAGCTATTTACAAGTCATTTGAATACAATAGTGCTTTGTAATCTAGGGAGATAGGTGAATATTTAGGTTTATAAGAAAATTTTTGTTTATACCACTAAGACACTTGGCTAGGCTTTGAGTTTTTAGTAATAAAAAGGGGGTAGGATGAAACTTCATGTATTCAATTGTAATTCATTGTCCTCAATGTGCCTCCAATCATTTTTCGATATCTCCAAAGTCTTTCCCAATCAAGAATAAATGAACAGCATCACTATGGCAAACAATCTCTCCAGTTCTAACACCATGCATTTGGCAAGTCACATACGTCTGTGAGCCTCAAAGTTTTAAAACCTATATCCTGTATTTCCTACTTCTCTGGGAAGCTGTAAGTGTTCATTGAAAATATTTTGAGACGTAAGAGTTAAATAAAAGTGGCTTATCTCAGTGGTGAAATGGAATCCTAGAATTACAGTTTATACATTTGATTTCAGTTGCTTTCATATTAACTTTGCAATTGTAAGAATTCTTAATCTCTGTGCATATAAAACTCCAGACAATAGCATTAGGTTATTAATGAAATTATTAATATGATAAGAAAATAAACCAATACGTGGAAAACATTTAGCATAGCATCTGGTGCAAAAATAAGTCCTCAATAAAGGCTAATTGCAATTTGTATTTCTAGAGATAATGATAAAAGAGGATTAAAATACTTAAATAGGAGAAACATTTCTTATTTGCATTATATAATGCAAAAGTAAAGCTCTTTACCACAGATTTCCTAGTTATCATGTGTTCTAAATTAATAGAATCCAAATTAAAAAGGGAATTTGGTTTATTTGGTTTTAAAGCAAAATTCATAGTGAAAGATATGGTTATATAAACAATTAGGGATAGAGACAATACAAGTCATATCTGAAAAAAGTGAAAACAAGCTATTAATGTTGTTGGTCATTTAAGCTCAAAGCAGATCTCTCCTCTCTGAACTCGGTTTCCCGAGAAGATTCCATCCATTGCAAGCCTTTGTACATTACATAGGTCTCATTATCAGTCTTCAGCCTGGACCTTTCTTCAGAGCTCCAGCCCTCATGTGTTCTCATTTCCTCTTGAGTGAAGAGCAGGCACCTCAAACTTAATTCCTCTGAATTGGAACCTTTGATTTCTCCTTGGAATCTTTTGCTCCTCAGTCTCTATCTCTGGTCAATGGCATCATAGACTCATAGACACAGACAGAAATCTAGATAACATTCTTGAACTTTCCCTCTCTTACAACTGTTATTTGTTCAATCATCAATTCCTTTGATTCTATCTACTTAATCTGTATTTAATCTGTATATTTATTTTTCCCATTTCTACCACACTTCAGTCTACCTTATTCTCTTGCCCAAACTCTTGCAATAGCCTCTTGATAAGTTTCCCCAATTCCACTCTTAGCTCTCTTTAATCTACTTTCCATATAGCTCCAGAATGTTATTTTACAGAAGAAAATTGGACCATGCAACTTCCAAGCTTCAAATCATTTGACCCAAATCATAGAATAAAATCCCTGTCCCTTAACTTCGCCTACAAGACTGCACGGGCTGGCTCTAGCTCAGTGGGTTCTAACCACGTGTACTTTTTATTAGTTTTCCAACAAGCTGAGGCCAAGTTCCTTCTCGTCTTTGAATATTTTACAAAGTTTTTTGTCTGCCTAGAATTTTCTTGCCTCTCACCTTATATGCCTACATTCTTCTCATTTTAGGGGGAGTGGGGATAGAGCTCAAGTTGTAATGACTTTTCCAGACTATTCTATCTAAATAGATATCTACCTCAGTGTTCTCTGTTTCAGAACTGTGTTATGTACATAACACTTACACAAATTGAATTATGGGGTTTGTTCTTGATTTACTTCATATTGTCTGTCTTCTCATTATGCTTTAAGCTCTATGAGGGAATATCCTTTTCTGTTCATAAATGATGCTCAATTTCTATGACAAGCACAGGGCTTGTCCTAGGAATTCAATAAGTATACAAAAAACGACATTTTAAAACTTGGAAAGATGTGCCTGATAAAGGACTGTTATCCAAAGTATATAGAGAACTCTCAAAGCTCAACAATATGGAAATAAGCAAACTGATTAAAAATGAGCCAAAGACTTTAACGGACATCTCACCAAAAATGATACACAGATGGCAAATAAGCATATGAAAAAATGCTCCACATCATCTGTCATCAAGGAAAGTGCAATTTAAAACCATAAGATACCACTATACACCTATTTGAATGGCCAAAATCCAGAACACTGACAACACCAAATGCTGATGAGGATGTGGAGCAACAGGAACTCTCATTGATTGCTGGTGGAAATGCAAAATGGTACAGCCATTTTGGAAGACTGTGGCAGTTTCTTACAAAACTAAAAATACTCTTAGCAAATGATACAGCAATTGTACTCCTTGGGATTTACTCAGAGGAGTTGAAAACTTATGTCCACATAAAAACCTGCACATGAGCAAGATGGCCGAATAGGAGCAGCTCCAGTCTCCAACTCCCAGCGCGAGCAACACAGAAGACCGGTGATTTCTGCATTTTCAACTGAGGTACTGGGTTCATCTCACTGGGGAGTGCCGGACGATCGGTGCTGGTCAGCTGCTGCAGCCCGACCAGCGAGAGCTGAAGCAGGGCGAGGCATTGCCTCACCTGGGAAGCGCAAGGGGGAAGGGAGTCCCTTTTCCTAGCCAGGGGAACTGAGACACACAATACCTGGAAAATCGGGTAACTCCCACCCCAATACTGCGCTTTAAGCAAACAGGCATACCAGGAGATCATATCCCACACCTGGCCGGGAGGGTCCCACACCCACGGAGCCTCCCTCATTGCTAGCGCAGCAGTCTGTGATCTACCGGCAAGGCAGCAGCAAGGCTGGGGGAGGGGCGCCCGCCATTGCTGAGGCTTAAGTAGGTAAACAAAGCTGCTGGGAAACTGGGTGGAGCTCACAGCAGCTCAAGGAAACCTGCCTGTCTCTGTAGACTCCACCTCTGGGGACAGGGCACAGTAAACTAAACAAACGCAGCAGACACCTCTGCAGACGCAAACGACTCTGTCTGACAGCCTTGAAGAGAGCAGTGGATCTCCCAACACGGAGGTTGAGATCTGAGAAGGGACAGACTCCCTGCTCAAGTGGGTCCCTGACCCTTGAGTAGCCTAACTGGGAGACATCCCCCACTAGGGGCAGTCTGACACCCCACACCTCACAGGGAGGAGTACACCCCTGAGAGGAAGCTTCCAAAGCAAGAATCAGACAGGGACACTCGCTGTTCAGAAATATTCTATCTTCTGCAGCCTCTGCTGCTGATACCCAGGCAAACAGGGTCTGGAGTGGACCTCAAGCAATCTCCAACAGACCTACAGCTGAGGGTCCTGACTGTTAGAAGGAAAACTATCAAACAGGAAGGACACCTACACCAAAACCCCATCAGTACATCCCCATCATCAAAGACCAGAGGCAGATAAAACCACAAAGATGGGGAAAAAGCAGGGCAGAAAAGCTGGAAATTCAAAAAATAAGAGCGCATCTCCCCCGGCAAAGGAGCGCAGCTCATCGCCAGCAACGGATCAAAGCTGGACGGAGAATGACTTTGACAAGATGAGAGAAGAAGGCTTCAGTCCATCAAATTTCTCAGAGCTAAAGGAGGAATTACATACCCAGCGCAAAGAAACTAAAAGTCTTGAAAAAAAAGTGGAAGAATTGATGGCTAGAGTAATTAATGCAGAGAAGGTCCTAAACGAAATGAAAGAGATGAAAACCATGACACGAGAAATACGTGACAAATGCACAAGCTTCAGTAACCGACTCGATCAACTGGAAGAAAGAGTATCAGCGATTGAGGATCAAATGAATGAAATGAAGCGAGAAGAGAAACCAAAAGAAAAAAGAAGAAAAAGAAATGAACAAAGCCTGCAAGAAGTATGGGATTATGTAAAAAGACGAAATCTATGTCTGACTGGGGTGCCTGAAAGTGAGGGGGAAAATGGAACCAAGTTGGAAAACACTCTTCAGGATATCATCCAGGAGAACTTCCCCAACCTAGTAGGGCAGGCCAACATTCAAATCCAGGAAATACAGAGAACGCCACAAAGATACTCCTCGAGAAGAGCAACTCCAAGACACATAATTGCCAGATTCACCAAAGTTGAAATGAAGGAAAAAATCTTAAGGGCAGCCAGAGAGAAAGGTCGGGTTACCCACAAAGGGAAGCCCATCAGACTAACAGCAAATCTCTCGGCAGAAACTCTCCAAGCCAGAAGAGGGTGGGGGCCAATATTCAACATTCTTAAAGAAAAGAATTTTAAACCCAGAATTTCATATCCAGCCAAACTAAGTTTCATAAGTGAAGGAGAAATAAAATCCTTTACAGATAAGCAAATGCTTAGAGATTTTGTCACCACTAGGCCTGCCTTACAAGAGACCCTGAAGGAAGCACTAAACATGGAAAGGAACAACCGGTACCAGCCATTGCAAAAACATGCCAAAATGTAAAGACCATTGAGGCTAGGAAGAAACTGCATCAACTAATGAGCAAAATAACCAGTTAATATCATAATGGCAGGATCAAGTTCACACATAACAATCTTAACCTTAAATGTAAATGGACTAAATGGTCCAATTAAAAGACACAGACTGGCAAACTGGATAAAGAGTCAAGACCCATCAGTCTGCTGTATTCAGGAGACCCATCTCACATGCAGAGACATACATAGGCTCAAAATAAAGGGATGGAGGAAGATTTACCAAGCAAATGGAGAACAAAAAAAAGCAGGGGTTGCAATACTAGTCTCTGATAAAACAGACTTTAAACCATCAAAGATCAAAAGAGACAAAGAAGGCCATTACATAATGGTAAAGGGATCAATTCAACAGGAAGAGCTAACTATCCTAAATATATATGCACCCAATACAGGAGCACCCAGATTCATAAAGCAAGTCCTTAGAGACTTACAAAGAGACTTAGACTCCCATACAATAATAATGGGAGACTTCAACACTCCACTGTCAACATTAGACAGATCAACGAGACAGAAAGTTAACAAGGATATCCAGGAATTGAACTCATCTCTGCAGCAAGCAGACCTAATAGACATCTATAGAACTCTCCACCCCAAATCAACAGAATATACATTCTTCTCAGCACCACATCGTACTTACTCCAAAATCGACCACGTAATTGGAAGTAAAGCACTCCTCAGCAAATGTACAAGAACAGAAATTATAACAAACTGTCTCTCAGACCACAGTGCAATCAAACTAGAACTCAGGACTAAGAAACTCAATCAAAACTGCTCAACTACATGGAAACTGAACAACCTGCTCCTGAATGACTACTGGGTACATAACGAAATGAAGGCAGAAATAAAGATGTTCTTTGAAACCAATGAGAACAAAGATACAACATACCAGAATCTCTGGGACACATTTAAAGCAGTGTGTAGAGGGAAATTTATAGCACTAAATGCCCACAAGAGAAAGCAGGAAAGATCTAAAATTGACACTCTAACATCGCAATTAAAAGAACTAGAGAAGCAAGAGCAAACACATTCGAAAGCTAGCAGAAGGCAAGAAATAACTAAGATCAGAGCAGAACTGAAGGAGATAGAGACACAAAAAACCCTCCAAAAAATCAATGAATCCAGGAGTTGGTTTTTTGAAAAGATCAACAAAATTGACAGACCACTAGCCAGACTAATAAAGAAGAAAAGAGAGAAGAATCAAATCGACGCAATTAAAAATGATAAAGGGGATATCACCACCGACCCCACAGAAATACAAACTACCATCAGAGAATACTATAAACACCTCTACGCAAATAAACTGGAAAATCTAGAAGAAATGGATAATTTCCTGGACACTTACACTCTTCCAAGACTAAACCAGGAAGAAGTTGAATCCCTGAATAGACCAATAGCAGGCTCTGAAATTGAGGCAACAATTAATAGCCTACCAACCAAAAAAAGTCCAGGAGCAGATGGATTCACAGCTGAATTCTACCAGAGGTACAAGGAGGAGTTGGTACCATTCCTTCTGAAATTATTCCAATCAATAGAAAAAGAGGGAATCCTCCCTAACTCATTTTATGAGGCCAACATCATCCTGATACCAAAGCCTGGCAGAGACACAACAAAAAAAGAGAATTTTAGACCAATATCCCTGATGAACATCGATGCAAAAATCCTCAATAAAATACTGGCAAACCGGATTCAGCAACACATCAAAAAGCTTATCCACCATGATCAAGTGGGCTTCATCCCTGGGATGCAAGGCTGGTTCAACATTCACAAATCAATAAACATAATCCAACATATAAACAGAACCAAAGACAAGAACCACATGATTATCTCAATAGATGCAGAAAAGGCTTTTGACAAAATTCAACAGCCCTTCATGCTAAAAACGCTCAATAAATTCGGTATTGATGGAACGTACCTCAAAATGATAAGAGCTATTTATGACAAACCCACAGCCAATATCATACTGAATGGGCAAAAACTGGAAAAATTCCCTTTGAAAACTGGCACAAGACAGGGATGCCCTCTCTCACCACTCCTATTCAACATAGTGTTGGAAGTTCTGGCTAGGGCAATCAGGCAAGAGAAAGAAATCAAGGGTATTCAGTTAGGAAAAGAAGAAGTCAAATTGTCCCTGTTTGCAGATGACATGATTGTATATTTAGAAAACCCCATTGTCTCAGCCCAAAATCTCCTTAAGCTGATAAGCAACTTCAGCAAAGTCTCAGGATACAAAATTAATGTGCAAAAATCACAAGCATTCTTATACACCAGTAACAGACAAACAGAGAGCCAAATCAGGAATGAACTTCCATTCACAATTGCTTCAAAGAGAATCAAATACCTAGGAATCCAACTGACAAGGGATGTAAAGGACCTCTTCAAGGAGAACTACAAACCACTGCTCAGTGAAATAAAAGAGGACACAAACAAATGGAAGAACATACCATGCTCATGGATAGGAAGAATCAATATCGTGAAAATGGCCATACTGCCCAAGGTAATTTATAGATTCAATGCCATCCCCATCAAGCTACCAATGAGTTTCTTCACAGAATTGGAAAAAACTGCTTTAAAGTTCATATGGAACCAAAAAAGAGCCCGCATCTCCAAGACAATCCTAGTCAAAAGAACAAAGCTGGAGGCATCACGCTACCTGACTTCAAACTATACTACAAGGCTACAGTAACCAAAACAGCATGGTACTGGTACCAAAACAGAGATATAGACCAATGGAACAGAACAGAGTCCTCAGAAATAATACCACACATCTACAGCCATTTGATCTTTGATAAACCTGAGAGAAACAAGAAATGGGGAAAGGATTCCCTATTTAATAAATGGTGCTGGGAAAATTGGCTAGCCATAAGTAGAAAGCTGAAACTGGATCCTTTCCTTACTCCTTATACGAAAATTAATTCAAGATGGATTAGAGACTTAAATGTTAGACCTAATACCATAAAAATCCTAGAGGAAAACCTAGGTAGTACCATTCAGGACATAGGCATGGGCAAAGACTTCATGTCTAAAACACCAAAAGCAACGGCAGCAAAAGCCAAAATTGACAAATGGGATCTCATTAAACTAAAGAGCTTCTGCACAGCAAAAGAAACTACCATCAGAGTGAACAGGCAGCCTACAGAATGGGAGAAAATTTTTGCAATCTACTCATCTGACAAAGGGCTAATATCCAGAACCTACAAAGAACTCAAACAAATTTACAAGAAAAAAACAAACAACCCCATCAAAAAGTGGGCAAAGGATATGAACAGACATTTCTCAAAAGAAGACATTCATACAGCCAACAGACACATGAAAAAATGCTCATCATCACTGGCCATCAGAGAAATGCAAATCAAAACCACAATGAGATACCATCTCACACCAGTTAGAATGGCGATCATTAAAAAGTCAGGAAACAACAGGTGCTGGAGAGGATGTGGAGAAATAGGAACACTTTTACACTGTTGGTGGGATTGTAAACTAGTTCAACCATTATGGAAAACAGTATGGCGATTCCTCAGGGATCTAGAACTAGATGTACCATATGACCCAGCCATCCCATTACTGGGTATATACCCAAAGGATTATAAATTATGCTGCTATAAAGACACATGCACATGTATGTTTATTGCAGCACTATTCACAATAGCAAAGACTTGGAATCAACCCAAATGTCCATCAGTGACAGATTGGATTAAGAAAATGTGGTACATATACACCATGGAATACTATGCAGCCATAAAAAAGGATGAGTTTGAGTCCTTTGTAGGGACTTGGATGCAGCTGGAATCCATCATTCTTAGCAAACTATCACAAGAACAGAAAACCAAACACCGCATGTTCTCACTCATAGGTGGGAACTGAACAATGAGATCACTCGGACTCAGGAAGGGGAACATCACACACCGAGGCCTATCATGGGGAGGGGGGAGGGGGGAGGGATTGCATTGGGAGTTATACCTGATGTAAATGGCGAGTTGATGGGTGCAGCACAGCAACATGGCACAAGTATACATATGTAACAAACCTGCACGTTATGCACATGTACCCTACAACTTAAAGTATAATAATAATAAATAAATTTAAAAAAAAAAAAAAACCTGCACATGAGTCTTTAGAGCAACTTTATTCATAATTGTCAAAACTTGAAAGCAACAAAAATGTCCTTCGGAGGTGAATGGATAAATAAAATATAGTCTATCCAGGCAATGAAATATCATTAAGTACTAAAAAAAAATGAACTATCAAGCCACGATAACACATGGAAGAAATGTAACTGCATTTTACTAAGTGAAAGAAGCTAATCTGAAAGGGCCATATACTGTATGATCCCAACTATATAACATTCAGGAAAAGGTGAAACTATGGAGACAGTAAAAAGATCAGTTGTTTCCAGGGTTTAGGGGGATGAGACAGTTGTATAGGTGAAGCACAGAGGATTTTTAGGGCAGTGAAACTGCTCTATGATAGTATAATGGTAGATATATGTCATTATATATTTTTCCAAGCCTGTGGAATATACAATACTGAGAGTGGCCCCACTGTAAGTTGTAGACTTAGTGATGATGATGGTCAGTGTAGGTTCATAAATTGTAACAAATGTACCTCTCTTGTGGGGGATGTTGATATGAAGGGGGCTATGCTGATGGAGGGGCAGGGGATAGAGGCAGTATCTCTGTACTTGCTGCTCAGTTTTTCTGTGAACTTTAAACTGCTCTTAAAAAGTAAGTGAAAAATGGCCAGCCACGCTGGCTCACGCCTGTAATCCCAGCACTTTGGGAGGCTGAGGTGGGCAGATCACGAGGTCAGGAGTTCGAGACCATCCTGGCTAACACAGTGAAACCCCGTCTCTACTAAAAACACACATAAAAAATTAACCGGGCATGGTGGTGGGTGCCTGTAGTCCCAGCTACTTGGGAGGCTGAGGCAGGAGAATGGTGTGAACCTGGGAGGCGGAGCTTGCAGTGAGCCGAGATCACGCCACTGCACTCCAGCCTGGGTGACAGAGCGATAAAAAAATTAAGTGAAAAACAAAAATTCAGTCATTCATTGTGGTCTTAAAAGGCATAGATTAATAGGAGACTTGCATTCTGAATTTTAGGTTTTTCTTTAATGACTTTTATGACCTAAATATAATAGTTTTATCTCTTTATATCTCTCATTGTATTTTTTAAGAGAATGAGTAAACAGCAAAAAATAGATGCCCTATGTTGACTCTTTAATTTTTTATTTTCAGAAAGATTATTTATGTTGAGGTAAGTTGGTGAAAAAGAGCATCTACTGTTTTCATGAGTCTCATAGAAGATAATTGCATGATCCAGTGGTCCAGAGTCCCAGGTGACTTCATGTCTATTTATTTTCCCTGTGTGTCTCTCTCACACAGACAACTTCTGTCTCCTTGAATATAATTTTTATCTTTAACAATTTTCAGTTGCCAGACTCTAGTTTTTACTTTTCATCCACGTGTTTGGACTCAACAACTGTTGCTGGTTCTTTGTGCTATCTCTATGTCACCCTTTTGAAGTTTTCTTCATAGGCACATCTTTCTAGTTACCTATTTATTGTTACACTTTAAAACTTCTCCAGTTCCCATTATCTGTCTGATCCCTCCCAAAGTCCCAACTCAATAGAAAGTTAGGAGGAAGCATTTGATTTTGTAAATCTTTTCTTCATCTTTGCCAACTGAGACTATTTGATCAATTATAATAATAGCATACATTTCTGACCTTCTGTTAATTTCAAAGAGTACTTCTCTAGAGATGCTGCTATCCATTCTCTAGATAGGACTCCTCATAACCCAGGTAGTGGCTCTCATATAAGACTAGGATGAAGCTGGAAACCATCATTCTGAGCAAACTATCGCAAGGACAGAAAACCAAACACCACATGTTCTCACTCATAGGTGGGAATTGAACAATGAGAACACTTGGACACAGGGTGGGGAACATCACACACAGGGGCCTGTCATGGGATGGGGAGAGGGGGAAGGGATAGCATTAGGAGATATACCTAATGTAAATGATGAGTTAATGGGTGCACCGCACCAACATGGCACATGTACACATATGTAACAAACCTGTTGTGCACATGTACCCTAGAGCTTAAAATATATATATGACTAGACATTCTTGCCTTAGTGTTGTAACAAGCGTACCTCTTGGGCTCCATAGGAATCAGAACAGCTGTGTGAGCAGTACTTGTTATTTAATCCGTTCATGAGGGGATAACTCACCCTTCTTCTTTACAAAACTTTGGCAAGAAAGACTTCATTAATATCTAGATATGGTGAATAATTCTGGAATTGACAAAACAAAGGCAGGATAACAGGATATAAACTTTTTCTTATCATATTATGTTATAAACATAAGCATTATTATGCATTTGATAGTGTATAGTATCCTTTAATTAGTTTCATATGCAGATGACATTCAGGTATACTGTTTCTGTTTAAAATACTTTTTAGAATGAATTATTTGGCTTTATTATGCACTTTGTTATTCTATTTTTAAAGAAATGTGATATATTTTAAAGTATTTTTGAACTAATACTTTTATTATAAATAAGTATAGTATGTATCATGTATAATTAAATTTTCATAGTATGTTTAGCATGTATAATTAAATCAACAAACATTTACTGGCCACCAACTTTGTGTTGGATATCGGACTACAAGGTCTAATGAAGAACTTAAGGTTTAGTGAGAGAAACAACAACTATAAAGGAACACCCCTTTTGGTCTGTGTGATGATTTGTAAGATGATCAAAGATTTCCATTCAGTGCACAGTACTCAGATAGAGTATTAGTTTCAAATTTAAAAATTGTCAGAAAAAAAATTAGGAAGCTTATGAAGAAGAGAAGAATATCGGCAGGGAACTCTAATTAGATTAATGATTAGAGCTAAAGATGCCAGGTTCAGCTCCAGGTGGCTTGTATTATACTGTAATTCATTTAATTTTTGCAACAACTACATGACATGAGTACTGTTATTACCCATGACTTACAGGTTAGAAAACTAAGTAACAGAGAGGTAAGTCATTTTCCCAGGGTCACAAGGCTTGGGGGGCTGAGTTTTAACCCAGGCAGCCTACCTCTGGAGCCTATGAGTTTAGTCATGATGCAAAACTGGCTTCCAGGTTAGTTACAGGATTGACCTTGCTTCCTCATGCTTGTTCTCTGCACACCATTCCCTCTCCTGCTCACGCTCTCCCATTCTATCTCTCCCCTCTCTTTCCATTGTAAAATGTAATAGAATATAAAGGGGATGAAGACATATCACATTTCATAGATCATGAGAAGACGAGAAAGTGAACTCAGGTCTTTCCTTAACTAACTCTGATGGGCCAAGCCGCAAGTACACACCAGTTTAGTGGAAGCTGAGAAAAACCCTGAGCAGAGTTGAAGTGAATTTGTTATACTAAGCACAAGATCCTGGACCATGCATGCTTATGGTAAGAGAGTAGAAGTTGGGGACATCCATTGGCAGAAAACTCTCTCTCTCTTTCTAATGTGAGAATATTCAGAAAAGAGGCATAAGAAAGGCAGTTTTTTAAAGCAATGACTTCTCCTAAGTTTTCACTTTTGGCAATAGTGTTTTTATGATACGAGCATTAGCTAGTCATAAATATAGTTTAAGCTTGGTTTTAATAAATTTTAAATGACAGCTAATATTTAGAGCAATTAGTGTGTGGCAGGCATTGTTATACATTATTTTACTATATTAATCCATTTGGTCTTTTTAACAACTAAGAAAATTATGTACAACTATTTCACAGATGAGAAAACAGAAGAGTTGTGAGAGGCCAAGTCACTTGCCCAAATTCACACAGTCACACAACTGGGACAAAGTGCTGCTTTGAAGCCAAATTGACGGACTGCAGAGCCCATTCTCTTAACCCTTTCTATAACAAGAGTACTTGTATCTGTTTGCCTGGCATATGGTAGGCACTCAATAAACATTAGTTTATTTATGGAATTACATAAATTCTTGTTGGGATTGTTTCCCATTACAGATCCCATCTTTTTAAAAGATTAGGATAACTATTACATTAAAATGAAAAGTTCAAGTCAGAATTGGGAAGTAGAGCAGAAATAAGAGCCACAGAAACTTTCACAATAAGAGCATCAGCTTTTTCACAGCCCACAAGTCATTTCAAGCCATTTTCCAAGTATGCCTCTCTCATGCCTCTGTGATGGTTCTAGGGACATTTAGTGCTTGAAGTATCTTTTGTTATTCGATGAGTGCAATTCACATTTATCTTTCAAACTTCCTACTTAATAGCCTCTGATATGAAGTTTGTATACTTTCTCTTCAGTTACCAAGGGCTCAGTTCTCCTTCTCCAAGCTGACAAGAAAAGTACACTAGGTAAGGAAGACTTCATTTAAGACTTTTGCAATAGAGGATGAAGATTGAACTCAATTCTGCTCAAACCAAAGCAGGCTGATTTTTGAGCATTGGGTGAGATAGTGGAAAAGTCCTGAAAGACTTTAGCAGGGTGATTAGTCAATTTGATTAGGCCATCTGTGTTTGCTAACTTTTGCTTGTCTAAGTTAAGCTCCTACTCTCTCGGTAGAAACTGGGAGATGGGGTCTCTATCTTTCTTGATAATTACATTTCAAAGGGACAGCTCCCAGGTCCTTGAGAAAGACATTCTTGGGTTGTAAAACTGGCAGGAGGTTGGGAGAAGATTTGCGTCTCAGAGAGTCAAGAAAGAATTTACAATGAAAAGTTTCCTACCATAAATGCTCTAAGAAAAGGAGGCCAGGGGCCTCTAGTCAGGAAGCAATCTTTCTAAAGTTGAGTCAAGCTGGGGAGAACTTTAGTGGTGCTTTGGTCATAGCACAAACATCTTTAATACTGGCTTTCATTGTACTATAACCAAGTCTTTTGCCTCATAAAACACAAGCCTCTTAAATATTAAGTCTTGGCCTGACTGCACGAAGCTCAGTGCCACGCTCGTTGAAATACCCAGTAACTGTTCATTAAATGAATATGTAAAGACCCCAAACACACATAATAAAAAGCCCTGGGGTACCTGGCTTTTTACTTATATTTCCGTCCTGAAATACCTTTTGCTGTAGACTTTAACAGATATGAAACTGAAAGGAGAGCTTTCTCTTGTGTAATTTTCCTTTCAAGTTAATTGAATTGAAAGAGTCTTGCTGAGAGAAAATGTTAGGTGTTAATCTTATTGCTGATGACAATCATATTTAAAATGTCTTCTTCTCTAAGCACGTATTTTCTCTCTGCTTGTTGATAGATCTCTCTTGTTAGGTCCCTCTGCCATCTAGCTGCCCTATCGGTATCCTATATGTACCCTATATACACATGTGATATAGTCTTTATCCAGGAGAGTGTTGTAAGAAGACCACAGCAAATAAAGAGGCAGAAGGCTTGGGTCTGAGGTGACTGAGTTTGTTCCAACTTACTTCTTGTTGTTGTTGCTGTTGTTTGAGACAGGTCCTCATTCTGTTGCCAAGCTTCAGTGCAGTGGCGTGATCATAGCTCACTGCAGCATTGACCTCCTGGGCTCAGGCGACCCTCCTGCCTCAGCTTACTGAGTAGCTGGGACCACAGGCACATGCCACCATGCCCAGCTAATTTTTAATTTTCTTTTTTTTGTAAAGACAGGGTCAAACTATGTTGCCCAGGCTGGTCTTAATTCCTGGGCTCAAGTAATCCTCCCACCTGGGCCTCTTACTGTGCTGAGATTATACAAGCATGAGCCACTGTGCCCAGCCTCTAACTTACTTTTTGAAGGCAAATATTCTACACTGAGTGGCCGCATTGGCTTATGGACAAAGAATACACATTAGGCTATTTCACATTAAAACTGCAGTTTCCAGAATATATTGGAAAGTTCGAAGCCCTGTTCTGTTGAAAGACTGTCCATCTCCTGCAACAATAGTTCTCGTCATTCCTCCACACTCAGCCTACTCCTGTCATATATATCACCTGCCTAGTGCACGGTCAGCCCAATTTCTTCCTCTTTCCAGGACTCACTTTCTTCATTTATTAAGTGGAGTAGGTCTGTTAAGAGGAGGACGAACAATACTTTGTAGGAAATTTAGGAGAATAAATGGAATTTTATTAATGGTCCATATTACTTACACATTTCATATCCAGGTTTTATTTTTATTGCTGGTATAGAATAAATATATTGCTTGGCTCTGCTTATCAGACAAATTTGATGGTAGCTAAAATATGTTGATTTTCTGCTGACATTGACCAGTTAACTCATTCAAAACACTCACAAAATGTACATTAAGGCACTCTTTAAGGCATTTCTTAGTTGAGTAAACATAATATATCAGTCATCCAACCTTCCATTCTTCCACCTACCATGTGTTTCCTTTGTGGATTAAACATTATATCAAGTGTTAAAGGCACATCATCATTATACAATATCTAAGTTGACCGACCATTAACTATGCAACGATTACATTAGTTCATTATTTCACTTAATCTTTACAATAGTCATATAATTTAAATAATATTTCCATTTTAGAATGAGGAAACTCAGGCTCAGAGAAATTAGACAACGTTCTCAAGGTCCCAGGACTGTTAGGTGGCAAAAATTAGAATACATTAACAATACATAGTATTCACCTTCAAGAAATTCATAGTTTTATAGGGGAAGACTAAAGAGTATTCTTCAAATTTTTACTGATTTTAACAGATTATAACTTTAACAAATTTCCTCTAATCTAAACTTCAACTAATCTAGCTAGGTTGGCATATCTCTTTTTCCAATTCTGTAGTAACTAAAATAAAGCAGAGAAATAGTTACTATAGCTCCATTGTATAAAGTAATATTGAGAAATTATTAGCAACATTAATTTTCTTTTTGGTCTCTGAAGCTGAAAGTATTTTCGTTTCTCCTTTTCTTTCTCTAAAATGCACACAAATTTTGGACCCTATGTGTGCCTTTCAGTGATGTTGGGGTATGTAAAATGTGAAGACCTTTGCTACTTAGACTTCATCTAGAGCTCACCTTTTGAGCAAACCATTACCATACGTAGAAGATATTAAGACTCAGGCACTGTGCTTTAATAAATAAGACACTTTCCTACCCTGGCTGACATAATTGGGCTATTATTCAGGCTTTTCCTTTCTCCCCCCCTTCTAAAATATTTTCTGCTTCCCCAGAATTTGATTATTCAGCTTTGTGTAATACCATATTGCTTATGTTCACCTTGTATTTTACCATGTGGAACCTGGAATGATTTCCTAGAAGAAAGACTCTTTTTTCTATTCTCTGGTAGTTTCCATTATGTTCTCTTCAGACTTATTGTTCTACTTTTTCTTCATTTTCTTTCTTCAGTAATATTTAAGACAAAAAAGTCCCTTTTCTTCCTGAAAGGTTGCCATCAGTAGCATCAAACCTCAAAAGTCCTCAATGGCAGACCTATATCTCTTGGTACAATTTTCTTGGGTTACGTCTAATTGTGGAACTCCTCTAATAAAAATCTTTCAACTGAGCTTCTCAATGCCCATTAAGATAAATTCCAAGCTCTTCATTTCAAGATCACGATAAGCTCTTTATAATTTGTCCCTGCTTTCTGGGGTTTTATATTTTACCACTTTCTCCCTTGAGCATGTAGCTCAATTTTCATTCTGAATCTTCAGTTCTTCAAAGGCAGAAGCTACCACTGGCCTTTGAAATCTTTTGCCCCTATTTTAATGTCTTTTTGCAGGCTTTTAATACCTATTTATTTAAAGCTGATTCTTGTTATTTAAGGTATTTATGTTTTATAAAGTTGCTGCAACACTACATTAGCAGATATTAAACCATTGCTCCTAGGGGATATGTATGTAAGGATTATAATCTTAAATCCTAAAAATAACTCATCTTGGTGGATTGTGTTTTCTTTATTTTATGAAAGAGTAAACAAGGTCCAGAAATGTTAAGTGACTTGCCTGAAGCTGCCCTACTAACAGGGGCTGGAGTTGAGATTGAAACCCAATTAAGCTGGAGCAGTGTTAGAGCTCCTTGTACCAAGTGGTGCAGTCCTTACATCTCCATCCTCTACTCATGTCTGTATAAGAGCTGAAACAAAGAGGAAGGGTTCCACCTAGTTCAGGTTCACCTGCAAACATGTGAGTTGAGGCAGTCAAAATGCACGCCATTCTGAGCATGTCTGTAAACGATGGGAAAGTGCTGTAAGTATTAATTCTGGGGTTCCAAGCACATTTTAGTGATAGATGATTTTGCAAATACAGAACCTGCTAATAATCGGAATTGACTGTGCAAGCTTCAATTGCTACTTCTAGACAGGGTTACATATTCCTGCTGGTTGCTCTTGAACCTCCTCTATTATAACCTTTATCATACAGTATTGGACTTGCCTATTTCATTATCCTCCTACCCTGTGAGAGTATATAATATACGAGAATAAGGAGTTTCCTCTATTATTCTTCTTGTTCTCCGGGTCCTGTCTCAGCACTTGACATATAACAGAAATCCAAAAAGTGCTTGTTGACCATACAATATAATGAAAACACTACAAAGCATAATATAAACAAGTGGTAGGAAGTGGTACCCCTCGAATGCGCCACCAAGATTGTACTACTCATGCTATATGGGTTTCATGCTGCTGTGCTTATGCAACCACCTTAGTATTGGGGGCTAGCAAATCTTTGGTTAGAAACTTACCAACAAAGACAAATGGACAAGTGCTTTGAGGATGTTTTGATCAACTTTCCCACAGTTGTTGTGAAAGGCAATGATAATGCAGCAACTTTGAGGCTCTAGCTGTTTCCTCAGTTGTTTTCTTATATCAGGAAAGCCTTTAATAGATGTAAGTGAAGTCATTATTTCAAAGGGTTCTTGTATTAACTTTAATTAGAAGAGATTTCTTCTTTTACCCAACACACCCATAAAATAATAGCTGTGTAAGAAGCTTAAAAGGGAGGCTGACAAGTCTAATTTCTACATCTTATCTTTGGATATAGAGAAATTGTCCAAGTGGCACTTATTTTGAAATGCTAGTCACTGAAGTAGTTTGACAAGGTCAAAGTCAAACTGCTTTGTCCTGTGACTAATTTTAACCATGCCCTTCTACTAGTGGAGTGACAATTATCTTGTAGAAAGAACAAATATATTGCAATATGAGGAATAAACTTTTATTTCAATGGGAAAAT
Organism: Macaca nemestrina; assembly: GCF_043159975.1. Taxonomy (NCBI): domain Eukaryota; kingdom Metazoa; phylum Chordata; class Mammalia; order Primates; family Cercopithecidae; genus Macaca; species Macaca nemestrina. Next base: position 22,954,327 of record NC_092132.1, read on the forward strand.
TTCTCATTTTGATACAATAAAATTCATTAAAAACCTATCATGTCACATCTGATAGAAAATGAACCCACTCGTGATTGATATGATTATGACTAACATTGAATAAGTCTAATAGGCATTTCTCTTGGACCTCCACTCCATTGATGATGTCCAAGCTGCCATGAAGAAATTTGCTCTTACCACATACCAAGTCATCATAGGAACCATGGACTGAACTCCAGTCCTCTGGCTCTTAGGAAAGTGCCTTACACATCACATTGCCCTTCTAATCTCAGCCATGTTTATCTTGAGAATAAAGCTTGGCAAGATGTAATGAAAATATGGTCATTCCAAAATTTTTATGAAAATACATGATTTTCTCATTTCAATATTGAATTTCTTTCTGGGTTCTCACTTTTTTAAATTACCCATCAGACGGGTGTCTCAAAAATTAGATTTTTTGGAGTTAATTTGAGTAACTTGGTTACAAAATTAAAGTAGAACATTTGTTATAATGATTGATTTAATCTTTCTAAGCAAGATTGCTCTTGTATAGGTTCAAGATTGTTTGGGTAGGAAGTGCTGACCACTTGCCAATGATAACTGCCAATGATAGACAGTAAAATTGCCCCTAGTGACAAGTCTTCAAGGTGAACTTAGTTGGAAATAATTTGCATTGATCTTATTTTCCTCTCCCATGATGAGCTATGCTGTAAGAATGTAAATGTGAAATGTTCTTACTTAAAATTGGTTATTTCTAACTCATTAAGTTGGGTTTTTAATTTTTGTGTCCGAAGGAGTAAGGCCAAGTTAGAATGTACAGAATGTTAGCAGTTTAGAAACCTAATAATTTGGCAAGTTTGTTTTTTAGCACCAATGATAATTTCATTGATGCCTTTAAATGTACATCGTTCCCAAGTTTTTCTTTTTAAACATTTTATTTATTCTTAGGTGTAATTGGTATCGAAGCCACTGTTCTTTTTTGTCAAATATTTACGGGGTAGTCCTAGACAACCACATCCCTCAAATAGTTTGTCCTTTCTTCTTTTCTTTCTTTTTGTCTCCCCGCCATACAAAATTTCTGTATAGTTTTGTTAATTTTCTTTCACCTCCACATTCTATCATTTTCCCATTTTTTGTCTCTCCTTTTATACCCCATGCTTGTCATCCATGACACAAGCAACTAAATGAAAAGAAACTGATAAATCAGGGCTACTTCTTAGATATTTTTTAAACAATTGAGACCCCCAGGTTAACTTTTGTAATAAATCTAAATTTAAAATGACTTGACAATAATACCCAGAGGGTGTGTATCGTCAATGGTCATCATTTTTTTCCCCACATTTTTATTGATAGAATTAACAGAGAAAAGGCAAAAATGACTCTGAAGAGAAATATAATCTTAATATATTAGTTTAAAAATAAATTAATTAAAAAGAAAGAAAACAGGCAGTCAAACTGATGGAGATTCTGATTCTTTTGAACCTTTTATGCTGGTCTCTTTTTGTTAGGTTTCATGCTTTATATACAGTAATAGTCAGAGAGTTCAAAGACCTGTTTAAGTACTAATTAAAAATTTTGAGGTTTCTAAACACTATTGATAAGATTTGGAATTTTGTAGAAAAAACACTATTTATGATGCTTCTCCATAGTTAATCATTGGAATAAATTGCCAAAACAGTTACAAGAATTTAGAAGTTGATTTTCTTTTTGGCATAACCATAAGTGTAAATTTGTTTATGCTGGCTTCTGTTGACCTCAAATCTTCTACTAATAAAATATTTTAAAATATGGCTTGCTATTTGCCCACTAAGAAGAGATATTTTGGAAGTTGTTATGGTATTCAAACAGATATTTAGGTCTAGAAGAAAGACTTTATAATGAGTTTAATGTTCAAACATTGTCTAGTGTTGCTTGCATAATAATCAGTGTTACATACATTTATCAAAATAAACCCCAACACAAAAGGATTCTTGATTTTTAAAGGATAAATATAAATACAAATTCAAAGGTGAAGATTCTCAAGGATGTCATTAAAATTGTGATCCAGAGAATGAACGTGCAAAGTTTAAAGAACGACATAAGATTTATTGAGGAGAATATTTTAATTTATGTTTGCCCTTGAATGCATATTTTAGTTATGTTTGCCTAAACTTGCATGGTTGAGTGTGTGTGTGTGTGTGTGTAAAACAGTTTCTGTATGTATTCAGTTGACTCAGTTGTGAAACATAGTCATTATGATGTGCCAGAAAACTGGAGACTAAAGATGTTAATCCTGAGACATGTGTGTCTGAATCTCTGGTGAGTATAATGAATAAGCCATTCAGTTGTATCCAGTGTAACTACTCATTGTTGCCCTGGAACATACACAAAACGTCTGCTAATAAGGGCACATGTGACTGTTGTAAATTCCCATTTATTCTGAGTGTGGAATTCAAAGGAAAGAATATGGCAACAGTCCACCCCTCCCCAATTCTCATGGGGTAACTGAACATAGAGAGGAAATGGTGTTTTTGCCCCATAGAACCAAAAGGAATTTTAACTCCTTTATTTATTCAACAGTTTTTGAACACGCACATTGATGTAGACATGAGCTACCCATGGGTTTATGTTTCTGTCAGTTCCTTTTTCATTTGGAGCTCAGGCCTGACTGTTTTTTCGTTAATGATGGGAACACATGTTAAGCTCGCTGTTTCTACTGAGTTTCAGTCAAATTTGCTCTCTGGTAACAGAATTATTTTCTTATTCTAACAACTCACTCTCTGCAGAAGAGTGAGAGTGATTTTCAAAAACATAAATCTAGTTGCAAAATGTTCCTGGTTACAGTCTCAAAATGTTATCAACTGCACTTAGAATTAAAAAAACAAAAAACCTTCTTCATCTTTTTCTACAAAACCAAACATCATCTATCCAACATCATTTTAATGCTAATTCCTTCCCAGACTACTCAGCTCCAATCAGCTCCTCAAACACCCCAGGCTTCTTCCTGATGCAGAAACTTGGACAGACTGTTTTTCTGCCTGAACACTGCCCCATATTCTCATCTCAGCCTAGGTCTTTGCATGAAAATTTTTGTTTCTTCTTTTATTATTTTGGTTTTTTTTTTTTTTTTTTACATATTTTTAAAACTTTAGCTTTTAAGATCAGGGGTACATGTACAGGTTTGTTATACAGATTATTTCATCACCCTGGTGTTATACCTCGTACCCATTAGTTATTTTTCCTGATCATCTCCCTCCTCCCACCCTCCTTTCTCCAAGAGGCCCCAGTGTGTGTTGTTCCCCTCTATGTGTCCATATGTTCTCTTTTCCTCCTTTAAAGTCAACTGAGGTCATTCTGATTGACCTACTAAGAAACTTCCATTATTTTCTCATAGTGCATTAATCAGGGTTCTCTAAAGGGCCACAGTAGGATAGATGAATACATGAAGGGGAGTTTATTAGGAAAATTGACCCACACGATCATAAGGTGATCCCACAATAGGCCATCTGCAAGCTGAGGATCCAGGAAGCCAGTCTGAGTCCTAAAACCTCAAAAGTAGGGAAGCTGATAGTGTACCCTTCAGTCTGTGGCTGAAGGCTTGAGAGCCCCTGGCAAATCACTAGTGTAAGTCCAAGAGTCCAAAAGCTGAAGAACTTGGAGTCTGATGTTCGAGAGCAGGAAGTTTACAACATGAGAGAAAAATGAAGGTTGGAAGACTCAACAAGTCTGTTCTTTCCATTCCTGCTTTCATGGTAGCAGCTAATTAGATGGTGCCCAGACTGAGGGTGGGTCTGCCTCTCCCACTCCACTGACTCATATATTAATCTCCTTTGCAGCACCCTCAAAGACACACCCAGGAACAACACTGCATCCTTCAATCCAATCAGGTTGACATTCAATATTAACCATCACACATAGTATGCCCTTTATTCTTTATAAGATTTATTACAATTCTAAATTATATATTTGCTTTTTTACTTTTTTATTTGTTCCCAAGACTAAATTAAAAAATATTTCCTTTGTCATGGATTTTATACCTAAAACATATTCAATAAACAATGAGAATAACTAAATGAGTGGATGAACAGATGAGCAGAATTAAATAATATAGTTTTCTACAAAGTGGCAAAAAGAAGCTAGAGATTCTTCCCAAGAACTTTCTCATCTCAATCATGAGGCATTTGAGGGACAAGCTCTGAATGAATAGATGTATTATTTAAGGCAGGATAGATCCACTTCTTGTAGGGATGGTGGTAACTGCTTAGATAGCCCAAATGAAACTCTTGATAGGTTACCAAGTCTCATGGTTAATATTAGGTGTTGACTAGATTGAAGGATGCCTAGATAGCTGGTAAAATGTTGTTTCTGGGTGTGTCTGTGAGGGTGTTGCCAGAGGAGATTGACATTTGAGTCAGTGACTGGGAGAGGAAGACCCACCCTCAATGTGGGTGGGCAGCGTCTAATCAGCTGCCAGCGTGACTAGAACAAAGCAGGTGAAAGAAGGTGGAATGAGCTGGCTTGCTGAGTCTTCAGACTTTTATCTTTTTCCCATGCTGGATGTTTCCATCTGTTCCTCCCACACTCCTGCCCTTGGACGTCAGACTCCAGGTTCTTCGGCCTTTGGACTCTTGAACTTACACCAGTGGTTTGTTTGCCTGGGGTCCTCAGGCCTAAGGCCACAGACTGAAGGCTGTGCTGTCAGCTTCCCTATTCCCTGCTTTTGAGGCTTTTGGACTCAGACTGAGCCACTCCTGGCTTCTTTCGTCCCCAGCTTGCAGGTGGCTTATTGTAGGACTTCACCCTGTGATTGTGTGAGCCAATTCTCCGCTTTCATATATATGTATATATTCTATTAGTTCTGTCTCCCTGGAGAACCCTGATTAATACCCCAAGTGAACAAGAATTTTTTTCCACCACAACCTGAAGAGGTGCCATACATAGACTTAGGCTATAGACATATGTGGAAGGATGGTCTTGAATTCAAATATGAAAGCAGCACCTGAGAAACTGATTCTTAAGAAAGAAAGGCAGTTTGAAACCAGCCCATTTCAGATAGACAGACTTGGAGTTGTACAGACCTGAAGCATTGGACTAATTATAAACCATGCTTCTCTCCTACTGTGAAGAGATGACTTCATTCTACTGTTTGATTAAACACATGATAGTAAAGGATGATAGGTGTAAGGAAAGGGAATTTGGTGATATGAAGTATCATAGCATGGAAACTGTATCAGTCTGCTTGGGCTCCCATTAAAAAATACCATAGACTTGATGGCTCACACAACAGAACTTTATTTCTCACAATGTTAGGGGCTGGGAAGTCCAAGGCCAAAGTGCCTACTGACTCAGTTTCTAGCGAGGGCTCTTCTCCTGGCTTATAGAAAACTGCCTTCCTGCTGTGTCCTCATCTGGAAGATAGAAGGAGAGAGATCTCTGTCTTGCCACAGTCCTACAGGATCAGGGTCTCACCTTTAAGCCTTCATTTAACCTTAATTATCTCCGAAAGACCTGTCTCCAAATAGAGTCACATGGGTGTTAAGGCTTCAACATATGAGTTTGAGGGGGGTGCGGCAATTCAGTCCATACTAGGAACACACCCTAGTTGCTGAGCTAACATAGTAATAGAACATTAAGTCCCTGGTGTGTATCACACTGACACAGAGCACTTTACATATCCATCTCATTTAATCATTTTAATAGCCTATAAGGAGAGTCCTACTTACAGTGGCAAACTGAGACTTTGTGTTGTGTTTTAAAGCTAGCTTTTGCAGTCACTTAATTTTACTTGTAAACAAAATTTTTGCAAAAAGGTGTATCTTTAATACTATTCCTAATTTTAGGAATGTATGCATGCTAATTGAAATAAGGTTATGACTAGTGGCTTGAGTGTGAGGTCAACTTTCTGTGATAGTACTTTCATCTTTAGGTGGACCAATATGATTTTCTACAACAAATAATTTAATAAATGTGGTTTCCTATAATTTTTTAAAAACTCTCAAGGTTACAAGTCTTTGTAATTACTAAACCAAATCTCTCTAAGTTTAAGAAGATTTGTTCACCTCTCTGATGATGTAATATAGAATAACTATAGATAGAATTTATTTTTTTGTATGTAAATATTTGCTCACCCATTCCTTATCTACTGACAACTTTTAACAACCAGCTCAGGGTTTTGTCCCCTTCAGTACCTAAGCTATTAGGTGTTGGATATGACTGTTGTTTCAGTGGCTTAGGGCTTCTAGTTTCATTTATCCAGAGATGAGTTAAAGAATATGAGACTGATTATATATTTTGTTCTATACTTACAATAGGGAAACTGAGACCCAGTGATTATAAAACTGTCTCACAACACTCCCAGCAAGAAAAGTAACTTGAAGCTCAGGCTCATTCCTATAAGATGCGTTGCCTTAACCACCCCCCTCCCTTTTTTTTTTTTTTTGTATGTTGCTGTGGATGCTCTCCTTTCCTTAATCTGCAGAAGAAATTTCTGAGTTAGTAAGTTTTTTCCCAGAGAGTTTTCAAGTATTCCCCTAATGATTCTTATCATATATGGGCTCACTTTCTCTTCCCCTCATTTTCTTTAACAATTTATTCTAAACAAAACACAAAGAAAGTTTGACTACCAAATTCTCCTCTGCCAATGTACAGTTGTATGCAGTCTTTTCTGATATCTGGTTTTTTGTGATGACATATTTTTAATCATGAATATACTCTTGTGATATGGTTTGTCTGTGTCCCCACCCAAATCTCAACTTGAATTGTATCTGCCAGAATTCCTACATGTTGTGGGAATGACCCAGGGGGAGGTAACTGAATCATGGGGGCTGATCTTACCCATGCTATTCTCATGATAGTGAATAAGTCTCACGAGATCTGATGGGTTTATCAGGGGTTTCCACTTTTTCTTCGCTCTCATTTTTCTCTTGCTTCTGCCATGTAAGAAGTGCCTTTCGCCTCTCACCATGATTCTGAGACCTCCCCAGCCATGTGGAACTGTAAGTCCAATTAAACCTCTTTCTGTTCCCAGTTTCGAGTATGTCTTTATCAGCAGTGTGAAAACAAACTAATAAGTCTTGTTAAAATTGATAAATTCCAGAATTTCTTGCTTTGTGGTTGGACTATAAAACATATGTGATCATAGTGGTTCAGGATCTTGGCTGAATTCTGAATTAAAGGGATGTCTACATGAATGGTCCCTTTGGTGACTCCTTGGCAAATTTGAACTTCATGAATGCAGTTCCAGATTCCATTTCTAGGTACTAAAAGCTTGTAAATTCATCTTCAAAACTAATAGGTTTGTGTCTCTTGGGAGACTCCTGAGGACCATAACTCTTAAATTTGCTCTTGATTTCACAGTTTCAAATGCTCTTAATGATTTTTTCTTTTTAAAGATTTTCCTTTGTGGTAATGATGTTTGCAAGTATTAGAAAAGAATTATTCTTCCTGTTAGTTTTTTCCATATATCTTTAATTCAAACTCCTGGATATGATCTGTATAGTTAAAATGTGTTTCCAATACAGGAAAATATGCTCCTTAAGTGTCTGTATTAGTCAGGGTTCTCTAGACATACAGAATTAATAAGATATATACATACATACACATATGTATATATATAAAGGGGAGTTTATTCAGGAGTATTAACTCACACAATCACACGGTAAAGTCTCACAATAGGCCATCTGCAAGCTGAGGAACAAGAAAGCCAGTCTGAGTCCCAAAGCTCAAGAACTTGGAGTCCAATGTTTGAGGGCAGGAAGCATCCAGCACAGGAGACAGATGCAGGCGTGGAGGCTAGGCCAGTCTAACTTCTCCATGTTCTTCTGCCTGCTTTTTTTCTGGCCATGCTATCAGCTGATTTGATGGTGCCCACCTGGATTGAGGGTGGGTCTGCCTCTCCCAGTCCATTGACTCAAATGTTAATCTCCTTTAGCGACACCCTCACAGACACACCCAGGAACAATACTTTGCATCCTTCAATCCAATCAAGTTGACACACAGCATTAACTGTAACAGGGTCTCTTCCGTGCTGCTCCATGTTTTGAAGAAAGATGCTTAGATGATTTTTGCCATAGCATATCAAGCCAGGGTATAGGAACTATTGAGAACGAACAGAGACTTTCAGAAGACTGGCTGCATTTAAGCATTTGCACAGTGCACAGGCAGCAAAGCTTTCCTTGGCTATCCTACCATGTAGGACATGAATTTTGCCCACATGCTGAGTGTAACTCACATGCTTCCCATCTTTAATGTAAGCTTCAGGTTCAATGGGTCAATATTCATCTCAGTGGATAGTTTTTCTGAGGTCTCAGTTTTCTCCAATGTTCTACTGTAAGTACATGAAGGTAGTGCAGCACTGTGTAAGTATAGTATCACCTAGAATGTTTTGTTTGAGATATGAGTTTTAATTTACCAGAAACTGTGGCACAGTCCCTAAAAGTCTCTAATTTCACAGGGAATTATGAAGCACTACATTTGTTCTATTGGAATACTAAGTAGTAAAGACTGACCTATCAAACTCTGAATTGCGAGTAACCTTCCCCTGGGCAAGAGGCACTTTTTCCATCTTTTTATCCCTGGAGTCTATCTTGGTACCTAGCACACAGTAGTTGGTTAATGAATATATACTAAGTGAATATATAAATGTTCAAATATTCCTAATATAGCCCAGGTGGGAAAATTCTCCCATCCACACAATTGCATCTTCCAAACCTGGTTTAATGCCACACTCAATAAAAAGGAAAGAAGATTTTACTGAAGTTTTCTGGGGGAATGAGCAAGCAGAACCAGATTTTACAATCGATACATCTGATTTTCCTTCACAAGGTTCCTTTCCCATGACTGTTACTCATCTCCATTCTTTCTCATAGCTTTTATCTTGCTTTTACTTTATGCCTCTCCTTCAAGAAATTCCAGTTTTGTTGTGGGCGAATCAGCTTTGAATTCAACTTATGAACCTCACTCAGTAAAACATAAATGTAGTCATTAGCCAAACTGTGACTCCTTGTTTTTTCTTAAGTATGCTCTTTGATAGCAGGGCAGGAGGTGAGAATCTCATTTTTTTGTAACCCATGGTCCCCAGTTTTGGGTATACACTGTGAAAAAGTACCTATTTGTAACTATTGCACCTTGAGTTCTTGTTGTTTCAAAAAGTTCCAGGAAGAAGCTCAGCCCTGGAAATACAAAAACATCTCATTTGGATCCAAAAATAACTGAAGAGGAAATTAACTTTGGTGAACTCCCCTCATTACCATACTAAAAACCCTGCCCAGGAAGGAGCTTATTCTTCATTCTCTGTATATGTAATATATGTAGAAGCATGATCTGTGACTGTGCCTGTACCAACTTTACTGAGCCTCTTTGTGCAATGATGCAGCCAAGCAGCCCAATAAAAGCCCTGTTTTCACCACTTACTCATTGTGTGGGTAACATTTTCACTTCAAGCGTACAATTTATATATGTTCAGTAAATTCTCTTCCAAAGGAGAAATTCTACTGCTAGAACAATAAGGTTCAACATTCCTCCAATTATTTTCATTTTCTTTCTGTGGCTTCTTAATTTACCTCTGGGACAAATTGTAGTTTGGCATGGAAGGGGTTTTGAATCTTAATTATTTATCTGAATTACAGTAATTTTAGTTGTTAATAGAACTTCTTTATTACTGTAGAAGATTAGGGATTATGTTCCAACTCTGTTACGAAATATCTGTGTGACCTCAATCATTCTAAAACTCTATGTTCTTCAGTAAAATCAAGCTCTTTAGAATTAAACCAGTCAGCGGTTTTCAATCTCAGTTGCACATTGGACTCATCTGGGAGTTTCACAAAATATGATGCCTGATTTAATTTGTATGAAGTAATTCTCAAGCATCTAGATTTTTAAAAGCTCCCCAAGTGATTTTAATGCACAGTTGAGGCTGAGGATTACTAACCCAAGAGCTATGGTGATAATTAAATTAATGTGTATGGAAACACTGATAAACTGGAAAGGATTATATGAGTATAATTTACTTCTAGAGTTTTTATTAAAGTAAAACCGATAAGGCATCGTAAAGTCTTTTGTTCATGCCCGTAGGTAGAAGAACCAAGCTGTCTCAGTTTGCCTGGAACTTTCTTGGTTTTAATACTAAAAATCCCATATCTTGGGAAATCCCTCTGTCCTAGGCAAAATTTGATAGTTTATCACCCTAACTGCAGCTGTTATTGCACAAGTGAGATTTCAGGTTTACAGAGTTCAAGAAGAATGTGTTTATCTCTTTTCTATTTCTTACAGTGCTAGGATATTCAATGGAGCTATAAGTTAAAAGAACAGAACTCCTATCGGAATTGAATTGAATGTATTTAAATGTTTCACTATCTTCTCTCTGCCTCTAAAAAACCCTTTCTATATTCTTTACCTTGTTTTCCGTATATTTATTTACGATAGTTTCTCAACCTGAAATGTCTTTCTTCTCCATCTTTACCCAACTTTTAAGGTTTTTGGGATTTTGGTGATTATCTAATCTTGAAAGAAAGAAGTAAGGCAGGTAATAGCATTTGTGTTGAAAATTACCTTGGTGATGATTTTTCCCCCTTAAAAAATGTAAAATTTACATTAACAGTTAGAATCAAATAGTGAGAATGTATATGCTTAAAACAAGTCCTGAATAAAAAATGACTTTCTATAGGTCACTTTGTCCCAGCTGGCATAACGGCTTGATTTAGTAAATTTGCTCTGATAAGTCAAGTAGATCAATTGATTCAGTAATAATTAGGACCCTACTTTGCTGCCTGACCCTGTTAGGAGAAGTTAAGCCAGTGAAAGCCTTCCCCTTAAGTGATGGGATGATGTGTATGTGTTTGTTTCTGTTTTGTGTGCATGTTTTTGTGTGTGCTGGTGTGTGTGCTTGTGTATGTGCTTGTGTGGTAGTAGTGCTGGGTGATAGGGTTGAAGTTTTCTTCTGTGCCACTGATTCAGTTTGGCTGTGTCCCCACCCAAAACTCATCTTGAATTGTATCTCCCATGATTCCCATTGTTGTGGGACTCAGTGGGAGATAATTGAATCATGGTGGTGGTTTCCCTCATACTGTTGTCATGGTAGTGAACAAGTCTCATGGGATCTGATGGCTTTATAAGGGGAAACCCTGTTTGCTTGGCTCTCACTCTTCTCTTTGTCTGCCACCATGTGAGATGTGCCTTTCACCTTCTGCCACGATTGTGAGGCCTCCCCAGCCACGTGGAACTATGCGTCCATTAAATCTCTTTATTTTGTAAATTGCCCAGTCTTGGGTATGTATTTATCAACAGCATGAAAATGGACTCATACAAGAGACTCTCTGTCATTGTCTGAATCTAGCTCCCTGTTGGAGGAGAAGTCTGAGTTTTGCATTTTCAATGCTTTCAGATCCCATGGTATAATAACAACCATAGAAGGGTGGGGAAGACACTGAATATTAGTAGACAACATCTAACAAATTACCACATTGACTTCATAACTAGGAAAGACAACTGACTCCATGTAAGAAAATTACTTTCTGGTAGAATTTTATTTTAATGTTAATAATTTGAAGTCACAAATGGTATACTTCTTGGCTCCTATTATTGTCCAGGGAACAGACTGAAGGAAGGTCACCACCCATCTCACTGCCTGGAGCATGCCATGCACTCAATAAATGGTGGTTGTCATTACTGTCAGAGCAGCATGAAAGGCAATTAGCTCTTGGCAGCATATTCAGGCCACAAGCCTGAGTCACTCAGGAAACTTGGGCATTGGCCACAGAAATCAGTGTCTCTACCACATAAAAAATGGACGGCTGATTGGAAAAACAACATGTTGGGCTTTGGTCTTTTCACATCACACTCTACACCTCATTGCCCAGCATTGCCAACATTTTTGAATTTATCCTTGAAGATTCTTTCTCTCTCTCTCGATGTTCTCAGTTTATTCAACAAATGCTTATTGAGCACCTGCTGTATGAAAAGCACTGTCCTGGGAACCAATGAAATAGAAATTTGACAGTTAATGGCTACCTTTATGGGTTGATAATGAAGCAGGTAGAGAAGGAAGTGTGTGTGTGTGTGTGTGTGTATTTGGGCACCTGGTGCATATTATGCCATAGGTACTGGTGATAAAGCTGAAATAATAATTTTCTCCTTTGTAGGAATGTGTTGGTGTAGTAGAAGGGCTACGACAGGTGTGAAAGAGAGTTTGGGAGGATTTAGATATTAAAGAGTTCATAAAAAGAAGAAATGCATTCCTGCTGGATTTGCTGCTAAACATTTTAAAGAGAGTCAAAAGGTGAAGAAATTGAAAAAATTAATAATATTGGGGCATATCCCAAGGACACAGGTGCTAACTTAAAGGGATTCCTACTCGCAAAATCTGGGACAATTTGAGTGCAGAATAATCAACAGTAGTAAATGGTCAACCATCAAAAAATCAGTAATTATACTAATTTATCTTAATAATAAATAGATAGATGGATAGATGGGGTGAATGGAGTTATTGCTCACAGTTCTTGCTAATTGGTAAATGTAGAGAGATTATGGGGTATGGAAAATCATCATTTTACAATCATTAAATAAAGAGTGTTTCAGGCAAAATTTATCAGTTGAATGTTTAATCGAAGCAGAAATTCTTATAAGAAGCAGCATGTTTACATTCTTATAAAGTGTTTCTCCCAATTGCAAATTAGTTGTGAAGGAAAAATAAAATAATCATACAATAGTTTTAACAATGTATATTACCATTAGCAATGTATGAGATGGTCTACATTCTTGTCTGTTTGAATTTTAGCTATTTTCATGAGCTTGAACTCTGGCAACTCAAAAAGCCAAAGTGTCTTCTTACCTCCAAACAATTGCACTAGTTTTCCTGCAGTGGTTCTTAACCAGGGTAAAATGGCTGAAATGACGGAAATAGAATGGTTCTTAACCAGGGTAAAATGGCTGAAATGACAGAAGTAGAATTCAGAATATGGATAGGAATGAAGATAGAGATTCAGCTGAAAATAAAATACTCAATCTGAGGAATCTAAGGAATGCAATAAAATGATACAGGAGATGAAAGATAAAATGGTCCTTTTAAGAAAGGACCAAACTGATCTGATAGAGATGAAAAATTCACTTCAAGAATTTCAGAAGCAGAATAGACCAAGCTGAGGAAAGAATCTCAGAGTTTGAGGACTAGTTCTCCAAAATAACTCAGTCACATAAAAATAAAGAAAAAACAATAAAGAATGTGAGAAACCTCTGAGAAAAATGGGATTATATGAAGAGACAAAATCTGTTACTCATTGGCATTCCTAAAAGAGAGGGAGAGAGAGCAAACAACTTGGAAAACATATCTGAGGATATCATTCATGAAAATTTCCCCAACTTCATTGGGGAGGCCAACATTAAAATTCAGGAAATGCAGGGAACCCCGGTGAAGTACTATACAAGACAACCATCCTTAAGACACATAGTCATCAGATTCTCCAAGGACAAAATGAAAGAAAAATTGTTAAAAGCAGCTAGAGAGAAGAGGTAGGGCACTTACAAAGGGACCCCCATCAGGCTAACAGCAGACCTTTCAGCAGAAAACCTACAAGCCAGAAGAGATTGGAGGCCTATATTCAGTAATTACAAAGAAAATACATTCCAACCAAGAATTCCATATGCAGCCAAACTAAGCTTCATAAGCAGAGGAGAAATAAGATCCTTTTCAGACAAATAAATGCTAAGATAATTCATTACCACCAGGACTGTCTTAAGAGATATTAAAGGAGTGCTGTGTATGGAAAGGAAAGACCATTACCAGCCACCACAAAAACACACTTAAGTACATAGACCATCAACACTGTAAAGCAACCACACAATCAAGTCTGCAAAGTAACCATCTAAGAACACAATGGCAGGATAAAATATGCATATATCAATATTAACCTTGAATGTAAATAGTCCAATTAAAAGGCACAGCATGGCAAGTTGGAAGCAAGAAACTGTATGCTGTTTACAAGAGACCCATTACACATGGAATAAAAACCATAGGCTCAAAGTAAAGAAATGAAGAAAAATCTACCAAGCAATCAGGAAAAAATAGCATGGGTTGCTATTCTAATTTCAGAGAAAAAGCACTTTAAGCCAAAAATGATAAAAAATGACAAAGAAGGGCAGTACATAATGGTAAAGAGCTCAATTCAACAAGAAGACCCAAGTATATAATGGTAAAGAGCTCAATTCAACAAGAAGACCCAACTATCCTAATTATCTATGCACCCAACATTGGAGAACCCAGGTTCATAAAGTTAGTTCTTAGATGCCTATGAAGAAACTTAGCCACACAATAATAGTGGGAAACTTCAACACCCCACTTACAGTATTAGACAGATCATCAAGGCAGAAAACTAACAAACATATTTAGGACCTGCACTCGATATTTGACCAAATGGACCAAACAGATATCTACAGAATTTTCAACCAAGAAGCAACAAAACATGCGCTCTTCTCATCTGTATATGAGACATACTCTAAAATTGACCACATGATCAGCCATAAAACAATTCTCAGCAAATTAATAAAAAAAACCCAAAACAGAAATTATAGCAACCACACTCTTGAACTACAGTGCAATAAAAATAGAAATCAATACTAAGAAAATTGTTCAAAACCATACAATTATATGGAAATTAAACAGCCTCCTCCTGAATGACTTTTGGGTAAATAATGAAATTAAGGCAGAAATTAAGAAATTCTTTGAAACTAATGAGAACAAAGATACAACATACCAGAATCTCTGGGACACAGCCAAAGCAGTGTTAAGAGGAAAGTTTATAGCACTAAACACCCATATAAAAAAGTTAGAAATGTCTCAGTTGAACAACCTAGCATTGCAATTAAAAAAACTAGAAAAACAAGAGCAAACCAACCCCAAAGCTAGCAGAAAAGAAAGAATCAAATTTAGAGCTTAACTGAAGGATATTAAGATGTGAAAAACCATAAAAAAGATCTGTGAGTCCAGTTTTTTTTTTTTTTAAAAATAGGTAAGATTGATAGACCACTAGCTCTACTAATAAAGAAAAACAATAAATACGATCAGAAACGACCAAAAGGACGTTACCATCAACCTGAAAGAAATACCAAAAATCTCTCAGAATACAATGAACACCTTTATGCATACACAGAGACTAGAAAACCTAGAATAAATAAATACATTCCTGGAAACATACAACCTCCCAAGATTGAACCAGAAAGAAATTGAGTCCCTGAAGAGACCAATTGACTTCTGAGATTGAGTCTGTATTAAAGGGCCTATTAACAAAACAAAAGAAAAGTTCAGGGCCAGATGGATCAACAGCTGAATTTTATCAGATATATAAAGAAGAGCTGGTAAAACAATGAACTGGTAAAGCTATTCCAAAAGTAATGAGGAGGAGGGACTCCTTCCTAACTCATTCTATGAGGCCAGCATCATTCTGATACCAAAACTTGGCAGAGACACAACAAAAAAAGAAAACTTCAGGCCAAAATCCTTTATGAACATTGATGCAAAAATCCTCAACAAAATACTAGCAAATGGAATCCAGCAACATTGTCAAAATGCTAATCCACCACCATCAAGTAGGCTTTATCCCTGGGATGCAAGGTTGGTTCAACATATGCAAATCAGTAAATGTGATTCATCACATAAATCAAAACCAAAAACCACATGATCATCTCAATAGATGCAGAAAGGCTTTTGATAAAATTCGACATCACTTCATATTAAAAACCCTAAACAAACTAGGCAATGAAGCAACATACCTCAAAATAATAAAGAGTCATCTATGAGAAACCCACAGCAAACATATTGAATGGGCAAAACCTGTAAGCATTCCCCTTCAGAACTGGAGCAAGACAAGGTTGCCCACTCTCACCCCTCCTATTCAACATAGTACTGGAAGTCATAGTCAGAGCAATCAGGCAAGAGAAAGAAAGAAAAGGCATCCAAATAGGAAGAGAGGAAGCCAAACTATCTTTGTTTGCAGATGAAATGATTCTATACCTGGAAAACCCAAAAGTCTCTGCCCTAAAACCCCTAAATCTGATAAACAGCTTCAGCAAAGTTTCGGGATACAAAGTCAATGTACAAAAATCAGTAGCATTTCTATAAACCAAGAACATCCAAGCTGAGAGCCAAATCAAGAATGCAATCTCATTCACAATAGCCACAAAAGAGTTAAATGACTAGAAATACAGCTGATCAGATAGGTGAAAGATCTATACCATAAGAATTACAAAACATTGCCAAAAGAAATTAGAGATACACAAGCAAATGGAAATACATGCTATGCTTTGTAAACAAAGAATTAATATTATTTTAATGGCCATACTTGTCAAAGCAATTTATAGATTCAATGCTATTCCTATCAAATTATCAATGACATTCTTTACAGAATTAGAAAAGTCTATTCTAAAATTCATATGGAACTAAAAAAGAGTAGTACAAATAGCCAACGCAATCCCAAGCAAAAAGGACAAAGCATGAAGCATCACATTACCTGACCTCAAACTACATTACAAGGCTAGTGTAACAAAACCAGTATGGTACTGGTATGAAAATAGACAGACCAATGGAACAGAATAGAGAGCCCAGAAATAATGCTGCAAACCTACAACCATCTGATCTTTGACAAAGTTGATAAAAACAAGCAGTAGGGAAAGACTCCCTATTCAACAAATGGTGCCAGGATAACTGGATAGCCATATGCAAAAGACTGAAACTGAACCTCTTCCTTACACCATATACAAAAATCTACTCAAGATGAATTAAGGACTTACATGTAAAATCTAAAACTATACAAACTCTGGAAGATAACCTAGGAAATGCCATTTTGGACATTGACTCTGGCAAAGATTTCTTAATGAAGATGCCAAAAGCAACTGTAACAAGACCCAAAATTGACAAATGGGATCTAATTAAACTAAAGAGCCTCTGCACAGCAAAAAAATTATCAACAGAGTAAACAGGCAATCTAAACTGGGAGAAAATCTTTGTAATCTATACATGTGACAAAGGTCTAATATCCAGAATTTATAAGTAACTTAAATCAGGCAAAAAATAAACATCCCCATTAAAAAATGGGCAAAAGACATGAACAGACACTTTTCAAAAAAAGATACACACACGGCCAACAGACATATGAAGAAATGCTCAACATCATTAATCATTAGAGAAATGTAGATCAAAACCACAATGAGATACCATCTCATACCAGTCAGAGTGGCTATTATTAGAAAGTAAAAAAATAACAGATCTGGAGAAGTTGTAAAGAAAAGGGAATGCTTATATGTTGCTTGTGGGAGTGTAAATTAGTTCAGCCATTGCAGAAAGCTGGTTGGAGATTTCTCAAATAATTTAAAAAAGATCTATCACTCAACCCAGTAATCCCATTACTGGTTATATACCTAAATGAGTATAAATCATTCTACCATAAAGACATATGCAAGTGTATGCTCATTGCAGTGCTATTCACAATAGCAAAGACATGGAATCAACTTAAGTGCCCATTAATATTGGCTGGATAAAGAATATGTGATACATATACACCATGAAATACTACGTAGCCATAAAATGAATGAGATCATGTCTTTTCCAGCAATGTGGATGAATCTGGAGGCCATTATCCTAAGCATGTTAACCCAGGAACAGAAAACCAAATGCTACATGTTCTCACTTACGAGTGAGAGCTAAACATTGAGTACACATGGACACAAAGAAGGGAACAACAGACCCTAGGGCCTACTTGAGGGTGGAGGGTGCAAGGAGGGTGAGGATCGAAAAACTACCTATCAGGTACTATGCTTATGATACTAGGGTGATGAAAGAATATGTACCCCAAACCCCTGTGACATGCAATTTCCCTGTATAACAAACATGCACGTATACCCCTGAACCTAAAATAAAAGTTAATAAAAACAAAAAAATGCCTAAATCTGGGGTATAATGGAAAATTATTCTTTTCCTTGTAGTTTTGGGTTTCTTTCTTCTTTTCTGAAATCACAGACAAAAAGCTCTCTAGCAAAATAGGAAGAAATAGCTATGTATGGACAATAATCCATTCCAAGAGGTTTATCAACAAAGAGCTAAAATGGTGAAGAATTTAAAACCTTTCATTCTATTTTATTTTGATTGCTTTTAGGTCTGAGCCAACTGTGTTAGATGTAAAGGAGTTTTACATCTGTCTCTAGCTTCAAAGGCATCTACTTTTTCAACCTTCCTAAATGAGAAAAACACAGTCTTTTAGAGGTGTGCTAAAAGATCAAGGTTGCCAAGGCTATAAGTACCCCACTGACACAATATGATTTTCTGTGTCTATATTTTTTACTTGCATCTGCAGGCAGTGGATAAGTGTATGAAAGGTAATCTAGTCTCAATCTAGGCATACAATTGTGTTCATGGAAATATCTATCCCCCTCTTAGGCGGAAATGGAGAGATTCAGAAATACACATGAATTAACCTGGTAAGTCCTCAGGCAACTTGGTGATTGAAAATTTTGCAAAAAAGACTTTAAGTCATTAGGCTTTTCTGATTCATTTAAAAACCTTATCCTCCTGATATGCAAAAGGTCGTATGGAAGGATTTGATGGAATACTGATGAGGAAGGTAAGTGACTAGAATACCTGCCCAGATGTGAGAAACCATCTTTACACAAGGGCTCAAGGGGACATTCGGAAAGAGAGACCCTGAGACAGCCAACCTTGGGGCCATGAAGCGAGACCAAAAGGTGTATCTAAGAAACATTCTGTCTGTTGGTTTTACAGGCCTGGGCAGAACTAGCCAGTGGAGTTGGGTGGAGGGAGAAATGTGGTATGACAAGGTGATGGTCTCTATTCTTTTTCAAGGCAGTGGTTTCTGTAGGTCATCAAAATAACAAACAAAAACCGCCCAGCTTTGTGTATGGTAGATAAAATGACTCTATCCTTTCTTTGCCAAGGATCTAAAAATAATTTATTTCTGTCTGAAGTTATCTTTGATACTTTTAAAGTATTAAAACAAAAGTATTTAATACTTTTAAAGTATTGGAAGTGTTGTTTTTAATACTTTTAAAGTATTAAAAGCAAGTAAACATAGTTTAAAAAGCAATTGTTCTTAGTATGTTCTCTTATAGAAAGAAGCTTGGGGGTGGGTGTTCAGTGTGTCACCTTCTCGTAACAAATATTTTCAAGCCGAGAAAGATATTACCTGTGTTGGGATTTGGTCAGCCATTATTCATTAATTTAATGGGTAAATTAATTGATAAATTAATTCATTAATTACCCTGCAAACAGACAGGGTAACATTCCACTTCCTCTCCACTTATGTTAAATGCTCTTGATTCCTTGCTTATGATGGCCGTGGGCTTGAGACAAGGCAACCATTGGACTCAGATCAGAGTTCAGACTCTGTTTTCAGAAATACCTAGTTTTTAGATCCCAGCTTCATTGTGCAATAGCTATGAGACCAGTTTCTGCACGTGTAAAATGGAGGGCATAATGGTATGTACTAATATAGTGGCTGTGAGATTTAGGATATTGCATTAAATATAACAATGCGGATGGCACACATGGAAGCACTCAAGAATGTTAGCATTTATTTATACTAATTATCACTTACATTATTATTATCTGTAAGTACCGTATCTAACCATACCCTAAATAAATATACTTCTAATGATATTCTCATATAATTTTTGGAATTTAAACTTTCTGTTACATGAGAGAGAGGTGGGTAATAAAGAAGGTGTATGACAAAGAAAATGGGGAAAGGAAGAAAACAGGGATTCTGTTTTAAATAAACTTATACCTTTAAGTTGGAAAGCAGAATTAACAACCTTCCCCCCAGGAAACACTGAAAACTTTGTGCACTGGAAATAATTGTTTTAAGATTGTAAGTTTCGGATCATTACACTTTGTAAACTTCAATATAGTTAGGCAGAAATGCCTAACCATTTTCTGATACTTCTGCATAAAGAAGTGCTTTAAAATTGTATCTTGAGGTTATGATACTCTTATCAGGATTTCTCATAATTTATTCAATGCTGAGTTTCACAGCCTCATACATAGAATTATTAAATATGGAAATGTACAACTGCAAATGATCATTGTGCTATTAATGTAAATCTTATAGTTTATAGATGAGGAGAAGGTAGACAAAGGAGATGAAATAACATGCTTTCCTTTATACAGTGAATTAGGGCAAAAATACAGGTTTATTAACTTCCTAGGCTAGGGTTTTGTTTTTTCCCCCAATTCACCTTCTATCTAAAATAAATAAATACATACATACATACATACATACATGCATACATTTTAAAAGCTGTGCACATTTAAGAATGAAAAGTACTGTATACGTTTGGCTTATTTTCTAATTTTCCTGAATGTAAATGATTACTGTAGATCAGTAATTCTTCTTTCTTTTAGTTTTTTTATTGTGAAATGTACATAACAATGTTTATAATTTTAAACATTTTTAAGTGTGTAATTCAGTGGCATTAAATACATTCCCAACGCTATGTATTCATCACCATTATTATACCTCCCAATTTTTTTTCATCCCAAGCATAACATGTACCTACTAAATGATAATTCCTGCCCCCCTCCATGTAGCCTCTGTTGACCTCTATTCCACCTTCTGTGTCTATGAATTTGGCTATTCTAGATACTTCATATAGGTGAGATCACACAATATCATCCTTCTGGCTTATTTAACTAAACATAATGTTTTCAAGGTCCACCCATGTTACAGCATATATCAAAATTACATTTCTTTTTATGATTGAATTATATTCCATTGTATGTACATACCACATTTTGTTTATTCATTCTTCTGTTGATAGACAATTGGGTGTTTCCACCCTTTTGCTATTGTGAATAAAGTTGCTTTGAACGTTGGTCTACAGATATTTGTTTGAGTCCCTTCTTTCAATTATTTTGTATATAGGCCAATAAATGGATTGCTGGATCATATGGTAGTTCTATGTTTAATTTTTTGAGAAACTGCCAAACTATTTTCCACAATGGCAGCACAATTTTGCATTTCCACCAGCAATGCATAAAGGTTCAAATCTCTGCATCCTTGTCAACACTTGTTATATTCCTTTTTTTAAAAAAAATGCTACAAATCCTGGTAGGTGTGATTAGATCAATAGTTCTTAAACAGGAGAACAAAAATCATTTTTTTTTGTTTTTGTCCACCCAGAGGAAGTTTGACAATATCTGGAGACATTTCTGGTTACAATTTGGGGAGAAGGAATTTTGCTACTGGCCTCTGGTGGATAAAGGCCAGAGATACTGTTAATTGTCGCACAATGCACAAGACACCCCGTTCTCTGACTACAAAGAATTGTCTGGCCCACAATACCAATAGTGCCGAGGTTGAGATACCTTTCTCTAGATACAAGTCCAGTAGTTGGAGCTAGGTGTCTGATACTCATTCTTTTTAAAATTTTTGCCATTGAAAGGGCATTATGTTATGAAACAGATTCCTTAACACTAGATGGCACAGAGATGAGTTTTTGTGAAATAACGAAATGTAGGACACTGGGAGATACAAGACTTTACTTGGAAATTCGTACAGAGCAATTAGCAGGCTTATCTGATGAACTCTGTATTTGTTGCTTTCATGCTGCTGATAAAGACATACCCGAGACTGGGCAATTTACAAAATAAAGAGGTTTAATTGGACTCATAGTTCCACGTGGCTGGGGAAGAGTCACAGTCATGGTGGAAGGCAAGGAGGAGCAAGTCATGTTTTACATGGATGGCAGCAGGCAAAGAGAGAATGAGGAAGAGGCAAAAGAGGAAACCCTGGATAAAACCATCAGCTCTCATAGGACTTATTCACTACCATGAGAAAAGTCTGGGGGATGCCTTTCACAATATGTGAGAATTATGGGAGTATAATTCAAGATGAGATTTGGGTAGGGA
This sequence comes from Macaca nemestrina, assembly GCF_043159975.1. Classification (NCBI taxonomy): domain Eukaryota; kingdom Metazoa; phylum Chordata; class Mammalia; order Primates; family Cercopithecidae; genus Macaca; species Macaca nemestrina. Next base: position 22,976,189 of record NC_092132.1, read on the forward strand.
CACAGAACCAAACCATGTTTAACTTTATCTAGAATTAATCACCCAAATTATAGTGATACCACTGCCACTTGTGATATTACCTCAAAGCATCTCTTTGTACTGAGCTTATACCAAATCAGAAGTTCCCTGGGAATTACCACAATAGTCCCAAGCCTTCTTGAAACATGAAACTTATAAGAAAGAAAAATTCACCTATATCAAAGAAAAATACAGTCTGTCATTGGATCTTTTTGAAATTACTCATTATATGTAGATTGAAGACCTTTAGTTAACGTAACTCTTTATGAGAGAAAATTTAATTAAATGTTTATATGGTGCCCAGACATCCTGTTTTCAGTACAAGGAATATTACTGAAGGCATCTACTATGTGCTCAGCACTGTTCTATTCTTAGGGAAAATATGACAATGCTTAAATAATGTCTCAGTTTTGTGGAGTATATATGCATGTTTCTCTTAAATCAAAAGTATGTACTTGATATAACTTATGATGTAATGCCATGTAATAATAAAGTCACATTTTGACTCTTTAATGCAGGTGGAAATGTTGATTGTTTATTATTAATTGAAACAAAAGTGTAAATTGTATAAATTGAATTCTACCTTAAGGACTGAATTTGTATATTTACTGTTTATCATTTCAATATATATTATGCATATGCCTGAAGGAAAGACAATGATAATATAGCTAACTGGTAACTGCTTAGCTGGGAAGTTACAAGGTTTTTTCCAAATATTTTCTCAATTTTTAAAGATTTTCCACATGCATTAATTATAATTCAAAATATATAGTACTTATTAAGAACATAAGATTAACCTATCTTAGATGATTGTTGACTACCCCTGCACCCAAGGGTAACAATGTCTACTCAAACCCTTCTCAGTTTGTGGATGGGGAAAGAAGAACTTGGAGGAAGATTCAGAAATGAATCCCATGAGTCTATATTGTCTGGACAATACATGGAAGTCTACTAGGAAAGAACGATGAAGTGTGAGACTGAAGTAAGGGCTGTGCTTTGCAAGTTTCATGTGCATAGAAATCACCGGGAGGTCCACTTTATTTCTAAGGAATAAAAACTTTATGCCACTTTATTCCTAAGGATTATTTGCCAACATGTAAAATCTCGAGTGTGTGTGTGTGTGTGTGTGTGTGTGTGTTGTGGGGAAAGTAGCTGGGATAGGGTAGGAAAGAGTCACCAGAATACCAGGTAGGTGCATCTTTCTAGGCCTCACAGAGGGAAAGAGAGAGAAACAGTGGTAGGGAAGATCTGCTTATTTAATGAATGTACAACACTTCTCAATGGGAAGCCTTTTTACTTCCAGGATTATTCTATAGATTGGCCCTGAGAATTGATTTATTAATATCTGTAATTCTATGCATTTGACAGGCTAATAATAATACTATTTTCTTTATGCCTGTGGCACTAGAGCTGCATTTTAAGGACTTTTCCAGGAAGCTCTATGGAGGAGAATAGCTGGAAGACCACTCAGAAATGGAATGAAGGCTCGTATTTCATTAATCCAGTTGGGAGTCACTTACGAATGCAAGGTCAGGGAATCAAAACCTAATCACAGAGTTTCCCTTACTGCCTAAAACACCAGTTAAAATCAAGAGGATTGCGAATTACAGATTAGCTTTGCTATACAATATTGTTTTCCCATTATTACTATTACTATTTTTTCTGTGCTTATCTTGTACTTATTAGGAATAAATGAAATCTAGGTCAGAGCAGGGATGGGGCTTTGTGCCCACTGGGCTAAAGGAATATATTAGTTACCTATTGTGGCATAAAAATTACTCCAAAATTTAGTAGCTTAAAACAATACATATTTATTATGTCATAGGTTTTGTGAGCCAGGGATCTGGACACAGTTTAACTGGGCCATCTGCTTTTCCCACAGGGTGCAATCAAGGTGTTGTTAACTGTGGCTGCAATCATCTAACGATTTGACTGGGGAAAGATCCATTTCCAAACTCATTCATGTTGTTGTTAGCAGGATTCAGTTCCTCAAGAGTTGTTGGATTTAGGGCTTCAGTACCGCTGGCTATTGTTTGGAAGTAACTCTCCTTTGCCACATGAGATTCCCTACAGTGCAGTTTACAACATGGCAACTTTGTAAGAGCAAGCAAGCAAGAAGAATCTGTGTGTGTGCGTGCATGTGTGTGTGCGTGCATGTGTGTGTGTGTGTGTGTGTTTAGGGAAGGGGAGAGAGAGAGAAGGGTGGGGGGCAGGCAATGTTAGCAAGATGGAAGTTAGCAATTTGTAAGCTAATCTCGGCAGTAACATCCTGTCACCTTGTAGGATTCTATTCATTAGAAACGAATCAATGGACACAGCTCACACTCAATGGTAAGGGGATTACACAAGGCCATGAATACCAGGAAGCAGGGGTCATTGGAAACCCTTTTAGAAACTGCCCACTCTAAGGCCCCTATAATCTTATAGCATTGTCTACATGGCATCAAATTTTGAGAAAAATCAGAGAATCTCACACTGAGCTATCCAAATTTTGAGGATGGCCCAAGGGACTTAACCTTGAGTCTGTTTGGGCCTCAGGGACTGAATAGGGCCTGGGTGTCCTAGAGGCCTGAATGCAGTTGAGCAAGTATTTATTGAGTGCCTACTAATTCTAGAGGCTTGTGCTAGCCATTGTGAAGATTACAGAAGGAAGCAAGAAAATGAACTTAATACATGCCTGACCCCATGTTAGCTGCTTTCCTGTTCATCATTTAGTCTAGAAAGTGAGAAAGCTGAGACTCAGCAGCATTAAAATGTTGCTTAGGACCACAGCGTTATTTAGCAGTGGGGATGATATTTAAATACAGAACTGCCTCACTGTTAGACTCTTCTTTTCCCCATTAAATACCATTATACAGTCTTTAAAAGAATTAGCCAAGTGTGACAAAATCTCAACACAAATGGAAATATTGTTCCTATATCCACAGTTATCCCAGAATTGATTTTATTGACTTAATTTCAGCATGATACATCAAGCTACTCTGAAGAGTGTAGGAAAGAATTTCCATCATGTGTCTCTTAAGGATGTAGATCATTATTTCTCACAGTGTCCTCTCTAGCAAGATTTTCATGGAAGTAAGAGCTGCTATTCTTCTAGTAAGTAAATGTTTAGTTGTCATTTTATGGACAGCTTTCCCATTTTGGAAAACGTGAGCCATGTATTTGGTTGTCAGAAAGCTCAGAGCCAAAAGCGTGAGGGCTCTGATGATACTAACTTTTATTCTCACTCCTGAATCTGATGTGTTCGTACTCTTGATTTAATTTCTACTCTCAGGACATTATTTTTAAGTTTACACTTTCATTTATTATATATGCCTTTTTAAGCAATATTGAAATACTTATGAAACAAGATGGAATATAATCAATGAATAAAAGTTAACTGTACATAATCTACTTGAAGCTAGAAAAAAAAAAGACTTTAAGTGCTACACGGTGCCATCACTATAGCTGAAGTAGGACTTCAGATGAGAGAGAATGAAAACAATGTGGATTGATGCAGTATTACAGTTGATCAAAGTGTAAAATTAACCCTTCTACTTCAGGGAAAGGCTCTTCTGGGGCCAATAGGGCCCAAAAAGTTTGTCACCTCAGAATGGTTAATAAGAGGAGAATGAATGGCTTGTATATCCTAGTGAGTTATCTTATTTCCATTTGGTTCCACACTTGCCACTTCAACTAATACTTTCTGAAACCCTCTGTAGGAGGTATGGCTATAAAGGTTGTGCTGCCAAGGCTCACTGAAGTTGTGGCTTGCCTGAGGTCACACACTTAGGAGTGAAATATAGGGATCCTAACACCCATTCAATTTACTTTATTGGATCATTTTTCAATCTCCTTCAAGAGAAGATTCTTTTAATGTTTAACGCAGAAACTTCTCCTATCAGTAGGTGGAGCTTTGTGACTTGCAGACAGTCACATTCTTCTCTTTACCATTACTTCTGAATCTTCTCTTCATCCATTCTTTTTCAAACTCCTCTTCTTCCTCCTTTCTTCTTTCTCTTCTGTCCTTTCACCCTTCTTTCTTGATTCACATTGACTTTATTGTCATGCTGCCTATATTCTACAATTGTAAAGGTTTAGACTTCAAAGTCCTGCCATCTATCTATTGGCTTGCCTGGCTCTTTAAGGCAAATGTCCTAAGACTCACTAGTGATCAGCACCTTCAGGGTGAAGAAGACACCTACCTGGTCCTTCTCCACTGCTTCCCTGTCTGGGCTTCTCATGCATGTGCAAGACTGACCTTCCCATCATGAGAACCACAATTGGCTTGCTCACTTGGTTCCTTCTCTAAGACCCAGCCGTCATTGCATGTATGCGTCAAATTTAGTGACTGATTAAACCTGCATCCCTGATCAACCTATCAACCTCTTGCCTTAGAACACTTTTCACTACCTGATACACCCATTTATTTATTTGTTGACGGTCTCTCATGATGTTATGTAAGCTTGATGAAAACCCACACCTTGCCTTGAGTTTACCATTCTAGCACTAACCCAGAATAGAACATAGAGTGAACTATACAGAATTGATCTTAGAGCCTTGATACTCAAAGTCTGGCCTGAGCATCAGCAGCATTGCATCACCTGGGAGCTTGTTTATCTCAGGCTCTACCCCAGACTAACTGAATCAGAATGTGATTTTAGTAAAATCCCTAGTGATTTGTGTGCACCGCATTAAAATATGAGAGCCACTGCTCCAGAGGAGCCCTTGTAAGGTGCAGCTAGAGTTACACAGCCAACCTGCCACTACCAGAACAGTGCCACTACCTGCCACTGGAGAATGAACACTCAGAGGTTTGATTCAGTAATAGGCGCTCAGCACGAGTAGCCTCTACCATTGTCAATGCTTTTTTAAAGAGAAAAATGTAAGAAACACATACATAAAATTTACTATCATTTTAAAGTGTACAGTTGAGTAGTGTTTACTATATGCATACTTCTATACATCACATTTATTTTTCACCTTGCAAAACTGAAACTTTATACCCACTGAACAACAACTCCCTCTTTTCTCTCCTCCCAGCCCCAGGCAAAAACCATCCTGCTTTCTGTTTCTAAGAGTTTGATTATTTAGATACCTCTTACAAGTGAAATAATGCAGTATTTGTCTTTTTGCAACTGCCTTATTTATTTCACTTAGAATGTCATCAACATTCGCCCATGTTGTAGCCGGTGAAAGGGTTTTCCTTTTTTTTTTTAAGGCAAAGTAATATTCTATTGTATTGTAAACCACATTTTATTTATCCATTGATCTGTGGATAGACATTTAGATTACCCCACCTCTTGGCTGTTATGAATAATACTACCATGAACATGGGAGTACAGATATCTGTTTGAGACCTCGTATTCAATTCTTTTGGGTCCATACCCTGAAGTGAGAATGCCGGATCACATGGTACTTCCATTTTCATTTTTGGATAAATCTCCATGCTGTTTTCCATAGTGGCTGCACCATTTTATATTCCCATCAACGGTGCACAAGCATCCAATTTCTTCACATCCTAGCCAACACTTGTTATTTTTTTAATTTTTTAAAACTTTTTGCTAGAACATGTTAATAGATGTGAGGTAACATCCCATTGTAGCTTTGATTTGTGATGATTAGTGATGTTGAGCATCTTTCCACATACTTGTTGCTCATTTGTATATTTCTTTGTAGAAATGTCTATTCAAATCCTCTGCCCATTTTTAATTGATTTTTTTTTGTTATTAGGTGGTAGGAGTTATTTAATATTCTGGGTATCAATTCCCTATGAGATATATGGCTCACGCATATTTTCTTCCATTTGGTAAGTTGCCTTTTAACTTCTTTTGCTGTGTAGAAGTTTTAAAATTTGATGTAGTCCTATTTGTCTATTTTTGCTTTTGTTACCTGTGCTTTTGGTGTCATATTCAAGAAATCTTTACTAAATTCAATGCCACAGAGCTTTTCCTCTATGTTTTCTTCTAGAATTTTTATAGTTTCAGGTCTTACATTGAGGTCTTTAATCCATTTTGAGTTAATCTTTGCATATGGTGCAATGTAAGAGTTCAACTTCATCCTTTTGCATGTGGAGATCTAGTTTTTCTGGCACCATTTGTTGAAGAGACTATTCTTTCACCCTTGTGTAGTCTTGGTATGCTTGATCATTTGACCACACGTGTGAGAATTGATTTCTGGGATCTTTATTTTGTTTCATTGGTCTATACGTCTGTCTTTATGCCACTACCAGGCTGTTTGATTACTATAGCTTTGTAATATGATTTGAAATCAGGAAATTTGATATCTACAGTTATGCTTGTTCTTTGAAAATTGTTTTGGCTATTTAAGGACCTTAAAAATTCCATATAAATTTTATGATTTTTTTTTTCTATTCTGCAAAAACTGCTGTTGGGATAGCATTAAATCTTTGGATTACTTTGAGAAATATGAACATTTTAACAAGATTAAGTCTTCCAATCCACAAATATGGAATTTTTTTGACTTATTTGTGTCTTTAATTTCTTTTAAAAATATTTTATTATTATCAGTGTAAAAGTCTTTTGCCTCCTTGGTTAAGTTTATTCCTAAGTATTTTATTCTTTCTGGTGCCCCATCACTGCTTTTTGGCCTGCACAGTGCTGGGGAATGCACATCATAACACTACTCAGGAATACTCATATTTTTAATGACCTTGCTAGATGGCAACAGTAGCCAAAATCTGCAGGAAGATTTCTCCACGTCATTTCCCTTTCCACATCTCATAGAACCTATATCTGATACAGAACCTTAGCAGCAAGGAAATCAGCAAAATTAAGTTTTCAACTTTCGGCCTTCTCTAATAGAATGAGGGTAGAAGAGAGGCTGAGGGAGCCACTCCAAAGTAACTGTTCCAGAGCATGAGCAGTGCTCGTGCTCTCTCTAGATCCTTTCTCATCCCTTATACTGGTTTTACGCACCCATCACCCTAATTCTGTGCTTCGCTGCTAAACTAGAACCTTCGACTTTCATTTGAGGGTTACTCTTGAGCTACTGGAGTCACTCCCTCCCACCAGGAATTCTCCCCCAACCTCCATCCGGGAATTTACCTACTGACTGCCTGACTGCCCATCAGGCAGTGGCCTGTACCAGTGATTGGCTGGTATAAGAGTAAAGCAGACCAGGTGAGGCTGGGAGTCAGCCTGAAATCCTGTCTTTTCTTGGCTTTTCCCCTTTCCCTGTTCTGCTTACATTATTCCCATTACCAGCTCCCTGGGGAGCACTTCCTTAAATACTTGGCACAGATACTCTTGCCTTAGGCTCTGCTTCCAAAAAACTAGGCCTGAGACAGTATGGACAGCATGTATGATGTAGCTAAGAAATATTTATGCTCAGATTTGTAACTGTTTCCTCACATACTGCTTTGTTAACACTGTTAATCTGCACTCCATATAACCTTTTCCTTCAGGCATAAAGTTAGTGTTTCAATTAAAAGAATGGACATTGTTTTCTCTAGTCAGACATATTTTGTGAATTAATGCTTGCTGATTACAAATTTGTTATTCCCTGGATACTTAAAGAAAAAAATCCGTCAAATTTGTTCCATTACTTCAGAATTTTCTTCCTTTAAAAGAACTCTCGCATAGTAGGCATAAGACAGTCTGAAACAGTTTTAATTAATTATGACAGAATTAGCATTTTTAATTGATTTATTCACATGGTTATTTCAATCCCATAGCCAGCCACTCTGCTCCATTCAGAGTTAGGGGATGTGGAAAATTCAAATAATTAGAAGAAATTATCTCTATCTTCAAGAAGAATAGTCTATTTGAAATCATGAATTATCAGAACAGTCCAGAGGCTGTGTCAGTGTTTCAGTTTTTAACTCAGTTGCATGACGTATAAGAAATGAGATTAATATGGTAGTGGGTCAATTTCCATCAGTTCATTAATTTTTTTAAAGAATTCCTTTTAACTCAGTCTTCTTTCCCATCTGCAGATGTTCAAAAAATAGTCAGTAATCACTACCTCCACTTTCTTCTCTCTCCTTCATTATTTTTTCCATTGGATCTAGTTCTGCCTCCCTAACTGTGCTGAAAATGCCCTAGCATAGGTCGCCATTCCAGTGGACATTTTCCCATCTTCATCTCTCTCTGTTTGATGTAACTTTTGAAACACTTGCAAGTCTTCTTCTTTAGTTTGTATAACGCTAGGTTTCTACATTTCAAATGCTCTTCACAGTTCTCGCTCTACTCTTGAGGTAATCAAACTTTTTCTTAGTGTTTTTCTAGTTTTATAGCCCAAGCTTTTCTTTCCTGATCTTGTTCATTTCTATACTTTACAATACATTAGAATTCTAACATAAACCCATTCACAGTCTAGAAATGGAGAGGGCCGTGGCATTCTGCAAATCAAAAGTAATCTGAAAAATTCCAGTGATCTGTCATCTGTGATTTACTTGCTGTTGGCAAACATTGCTGGTGAATTTCCATAGCATAATTGGGAGAACTGCTGCTGTTTGGAAAGTTATACGTTAAAGGCTTAGTAGAAGTTGAAATAACTGTGACCTGTGAATAAAAAAAGATAACTAAGTAGACACAATGTTGTTTTAGTCATCTTGAATCAGAAATAGTAATATTTGTAAAATTTGATGGTAATAGATACAAATTCTTTTTGAGTGAAGATGGGTGATAAAATACCTAGTTTGAGGAAAACAAAGCTAGCACTTAAAAGATACATCGCTTTCATTTCCATTACTTAATTCACTCTTTAGAGAGCTACCTGGTAGTTAAGATCCTTTTATTAGCCTTTTTCGGTTGCAAATGAAAGAAAAAATCAACATGGACTAGCTTTTCAAATTAAGAAAATATATTCACTCACGTAATGTAGCAAAATCTGGGATAGTTCTGGGCATGGGTGGATCCAGATGCTTAAGCAATACAGTCAGAAAGGTTTCCCTCATTTTTCCTTGTTTCTGTGTTTATTTCTGTTGGCATCATTCTGAAGTAGGTTCTTATTCACATAGTGGTAAATATGCCTGCAAACAGCTTCAGATCATCTACATTTTATTGAATCAGCAACCCCAGAAAAGCAGCACTTTGCTGACAGCTCCTAGACATGATTTTTCTAGCTTCAGCCTGTGTCTTGTGTCACTTTTGGAATCAGGGGATGGAATCAACCTTATCTGAACCTATTATGTTGATGATGGGGAAGGAATGGACCCAAGATGCACCCAGACACACACATATATGTCTCTTTCCTTCTGTATATTACAGTCACGTTTATTATCCTATTGTATGAAAAAAGCAGCTCAGAGACATTAAGTTACCTGCCAAGGTCATATGGCTAGTAAGAGGACTTTATGAGAAACAGATGTTACCCTAGTGTCAATGAATTATAGATATTTAGAGCTGAAAGTAACTTACAACTATAATGTACAATCTTTTTCCATGGTTTTCAAAATCTTACTTGAGCTGGGTGTGGTGGCTCATGCCTGTAACCCTAGCACTTTGGGAGGCTGAGGAGGAAGGATCACTTGAGGCCAGGAGTTCAAGACCAGCTTGAGCAACATAGTGAGACCCTGTCTATACAAAAAATTAAAAGACAACAAAAAACTAGGTGGGCATGATGAGACTCCATGTGTCTGTAGTCCCAACTACTTAGGAGGCTGAGGTGGGAGGATCACTTGGGCCCAGGAGGTTTGAGGTTGCAGTTAACTATGATTATGCCACTGCACTCTAGCCTGGGAGACAGACTGAGACTCAATCTCTAAACAAACAAACAGAAACAAAAAACAAAAACTTATTTGTTGTGTCCTAAGAGCTGTGCACTTGTTCCAAAAGAGTGTGAAATCCCTCCTCATTGCAGCAGCATTGAGTTTATCTGCTTTACATTTTAGATTATATAAGATTCTGTAGGAGAAAAGATTTCCTATGTTAGAAAAGTTTCGAACAACCACCCTAAGTCACCCTCTTATTCTATGGAAGTGATTTGATATGTTATAATCAGGCCAAAAGATGCTTCATAATCAGTTTAACTAACTTTGATCAGTGTGAACCAGTAGTGCAAACTGAACTCTATTCAATAATCCCTGAGGCAAATGTCAAATATATAATAGAACAGGCATTCACATTTTCCCATTTGTCAGTTGCTTTGAGTATCTAAAGATGTTCTCAGCTTCTTCACATAAACCCAAAGGAGGTTGAAGAGCAGTTGTTATTTTTTTTTTTGAGACAGGATCTCATTTTGTCTGTCACCCAGGCTGGAGGCACGACCATGGCTCACTGAAGCCTCGACCTCCTGGGCTCAGTTGATCCTGCCACCTCAGCCTCTGGAGTAGCTGGGACTACAGGTGCATGGCACCATGCCTGGCTAATTTTGTATGTTTTTGTAGAGACGGAGTTTTCGCTATGTTGCCCAGGTTGGTCTTGAACTCCTGGGCTCAAGTGGTCGATCCTTTCTCCTCATCCGCCCAAAATGTTGGGATTACAGGGGTGAGCCACTGTGCCCAGCCTATGAAGCAGTTGTTCTTTATGGAAGTATTCTAACATAGAAGGGAGTTAATATGACAAGGGTAAATATGGGAAGAAACTATGTTATGGTGTAAAATCTCAACTTATTTTAAAGTTTTAAGGATTTCTCTTTTCTTCTCAGAGCATAATTTAATAAAAATCTGTCAACGTTTTGGCATCAGTGGGTGAGATCTCAAGTTCTTTAGGGCCTGGCAGATAATGTACATTATTTAAATGGAGTATGTGCAACCTGTCTACAGGGACCAGCCTCTATTCAGCTGCAGCTGACTGTCGCTATGCATAAATTATCATTTGAGAAGTTGTTTTAAAAACTCCAAATTGCATTTTTACATGAATGTTTAAATATTAGAAAATCAGATATTTGAAAATAATATTGTTCCTGCTAAAACGTGTCTCTAGATTAAACAAGCCTGTACGTTGCACATTTGTGGTCTCTGTTTTACATAATTAGTGCATGGTGAATTGTTACACTATTATTGACTTTGTTGGGGAAGGTTTTTTTTTTTTGTTTTTCCTTTAATACTTGATCCAAACTCAGAATATGGAGGCACAATCAGATTCTATACAACAGATTATTTCAAAGAAAAGATATTTAAAGTTCATACAAATTGAAGTAGGGAACCGTATTTTTAAATTTATTTTTCACTGAAGCTCTATTGAGTGCTTATTTGGCTGAACCTATATGATCTTTTGTGACTAGCTTACCTGTCTTTGACTATGTTCACCCCACACCATTAATCAAATTATCCTCTGTGGAAAAGTGAGCTTATTTCCTGAAAGATATTTAAGAAAAGAGGAGACATTTACTGCCTTCTACATACTCCACTCCCAACATAAAAAATTGTTCTTGCACTCAAAATGTGTTGCGTATGTGGCTAATTCACAGTTTGCATCTTTGATCCTAGGCTTGGCAAGTTCCTGTCTAAGTGAGTAATAAATCACTGCTCATCCTCCTTATTCTCTACCACCCCCCCAAAAGACTTAAAATCTAAAAAGCAACGAAGGGCATTCTGTAAGTACAAGACGGGGTTGGAACTTGGCAAATAGAGTCCATGTATAGGTTAATACCAGGGACGGAAAAAATGAAAATGAAGTGAAGCATTCCTGAGACTTGTTTACCTGAAGCCTAGTCCAATTGCTTTTATTCTCCTGGATTTTGAATTTGTATATGCCTCTGAGAATCTTCTATTTTCCTCAGAAATGTTCTGAAGTAGGATGAGAGTGAAGGTACTTTGTGCAGAACAGTAGGTATAAGTGATCATTCTCTTGTCAGCTTTCTAATGGAAAAAAATGGGAAGTTTGTGGACTAAGAGGCTGCTCTGAGTAGTAGTTAGTGCTTAGAGTTACAAGTCAAACAGAAATGGGGTTTGGTCTTAGTTTGGTCTCTTCTGCATGACTTTGGCCAATTTACTTATCTTTTAAGTCTTGATTGCCTGTCTGTAAAACAAGAATCATATTAGCACTTCTCTCATAGGTAAAATGAGCTACTCACACAAAGGAAGTGTTCAATAGCTCCTGGAAATTTACAATAATAAGAATTTCTGTAACATAAAGAGTCATAAGAATATGGATGCTACACCTTCTGAATATTCAGCTTGGACAACAAAATCCCTTTTGTTGAAAAGTCACTTATTCACTGATTAAATTCAATCTTTCATTTAGACATTTATTAAGCACCTGCTGAATGCAAGAAAATGAGCTATGTGTACATTAGTAATAAAATGTATTATCTGTTTTTATGTGTATACTAGCAAAATAGACATTTGACAAGTGTTTGTTGGATGAATGGCAAGAATATTTAAGGTCAATAATGGCCTGGTATCTCTTTCCAGAAGGAATAAAAAGTAGGTAGCCCCTACTCCTGTCAATAGCTATTGAATAGAAACTTTAATTTGAGTCCAGGACTCTGATTTTAGAGGAGGAAGCAAATCTCAAGCTGTCCTTGGTGTTTGCTTTTATTCAACAGGTAGAGATATAAATAGGAGTTGAGGATTTGTGCAATAATTATCTTCTAAAATATTTGCAATATAAGCAAACTGGTAAACCTAAAACTATCATGGGTATTTTCCTGCTGTAAACCGCATAGGGCCAAGATAATTAGTCTCAAGTTTTGTTTGAATTAGAATGGAAAGGACTGAAAACCACTGAAGACCTCAAGTCTGATATGTGCTCTTTCCTAATCCCTAAACCTTTTAAGAAAATGGTCTATCTCCTTTTAAATCCCCAGGAGCTCAAGACATGCCCATACTTGTCAAACTTTCACTTTCATGAGCTTCATATTTTCTCCAGATACATTTATTTTTGAAAAGTGACTTGTCAATAATATTTATTTAGACATTTTGTTTTTTCTCCAAGAGAATTTGGGATTAAAGACTGAATTCTCATTCTTTCTAACCAGTGGCCTTTTTCGAACTGTTAAATCCTTGATGCCAAAAGCTTCTGATTGTGAAGCTAATGAACCAATGCCTAGTGTGGTTACCTCCAACTGCTAAATTTAATCCAAAGAATATGCCTGATTGCAAACAATCTTGCCAAGCACAGACAAAGGAAGACCATTCATTAAAACTACTTGTTTTCTAACAGATTCCAGTCCAGATTTTATTCAGCTGCCTGACCAAGGAAGACTGCTTTCACTTTCTGCAAACTAGGCAATACAAGCCACAGAGGCCAGTGGCCTCCTATAGATTTTTCTGGAACAGGAGTTGGCAAACTATGGTCCATCAGACACATCTGACCTGCTTTCCTTTTTTGTAAAGCCCATGAGCTAAGAATATTTTGTACATTTTTAGATGGTTGTGAAAAAAATCAAAAGAAGATTACTATTTTGTTATGTCTGAGAATGAAATAAAATTCACATTTCAGTGTCCATAAGTAAAGTTTTATTGGAACACAGCCATGCTTATTCATTTATGGTATGTATAACTGTTTACATGCAACAATGGCAGCACAGTTGTGACAGAGACCATATGACATGCAAAACATAAAATACTTACTCTCTGATCCTTACAGAGAATGTTTGCCACTTCTGTACTGAAATAATCTTAAGTATGAGTTTAGAAAACTTGAGTTGTCTACCATGTTACCAGTCACTTGGAGGCAGGACTGCATTCAGTAAAATCAGCTCAAACAGACCTGCAGGTAGGGATAGAGTAAAGGGCAGAGAAACTGCCATCAGAGAGCCCTAAACTGGAGTCTTGGATCCTTCATTGTATGTATGACTTTAGGCAAAGTATGACTTTAGGCAAAATTCTAAATAACTCTGATTCTTAGTTTTCTCCAGTGTAAAATGGGATGGATAATTCTTCATTCTCAAATGATTGTTTGGAAATCATTGTGTCTTCTTCTCTAGCTATATATTTATCTTCTATCTATCCATGCCCTCATCTTACGTAGCAAGCCTATATCTACACACTTATCTTACTTGCCACATAATAAATAGGTGCTCAAGGAAAAGCAGTTCTCCCTTTTCTTCTCTTATTCCCCAAAGTCTTCAGAGAAAGAAGCTTCATGACCTTTGTTGGTAACATTGCTTACACTCACTTTTCCATTGCAGAATCTATGCTTAGTGCCTCATGAAAATCCCTGCCATGTGCATTCTTAAATGAAACCCAAAACCTGTTTTATATCAACCACCAGTTTTCTGTGGGGTGGATACTTTTTATTAAATATATCATATTCCATGATGAATCTTTTTCTTTTCCTAGGATAAGCAACAAAATTCTCTGACGTTTTTCATGGCAGTCATTTTCCCTAATTGTAATAATTTTAATTTTCTTTGGGCTTTATCCCAGTTGTCTGTTTCAACCTAGTTCACTGTCTTGAGTGATTACTAACTCACTTGGAACTCAGTTTGGTTGCCAGATCCAAAATTAAATTCTGTACTCGAAGGTAGGAACTCCTGCCACCACCACCCCAACCCCACCCCCCACCCCTGGCTGGCCATCATCAAAGGAGGACCAAGTTTTATTTGCTGCAGATCTTAAGATCTCTAAGAAAGAGAGGACAGGCACTGGGTATGCGTTTTTTTTCACTGGACATGGACATCAACCTAGTGAAGAACTCCAGTGTTGGCTATTAGAGTTAAGGCCCTGTGTGTCTTAAGAGTTTAGTATTAACCTTGTGGCTAGCCAGTTGGAGCACCCAGAGGTTCTATCGGTAGACCCAACCCAAAATTGCGTGAGTGTATCATAATTACACTGTGTGTGCAAATTCTACATGTCACAAATACCGCACTTGGTAGACAAGCAATTACACATTTTAATGTCATAGAGCTAATGTTGCATTCACTTATTTTCAAATCTGATCTGGCTCTAAGATCTATATCAGAAATTCAGAAGAGGGAAAAGTCCTCTTTCATCCCACATGCATGATGAACCTCTGATCCAGATTCAACTAACATCTATTAAACACCTGATATATGCCTGAAATGCAATTGTCACTTGTAAAAACAACGTTTACATACATTATGTTATTTAATCTTCATGCAGTGTGTGAAATATTGTTAGTTCCAATTTACTATTTCTTTTCTACCTTTTCTGTTTATTTTATATTTATCTCTTCCCTTCTTTCTGTCTGTGTTGTTTAAATTTCTAATTTATTTCTCTTCTATTTTCTTCCTTCCATTTTTGGGAATGTACATGCTCTCTCTATATTATTTTATTGCTTACCCTAGCTTTTTTAACATACATATATACTTAAGGTAATTGATATCTTTATTTTTCTTCTGCACAATAAAATATATTGGAATAATTTATTTCTGATCACAACTCTTCCAATTTAATGAATTTTTCCCCAGTGTTTAAATTCTATCTTGTTCGTTCACATTTTACATTTTAATAAGGTCATTTAGAAAGATATACCCACATATTTACAATATTTTTTCTCCTCTTTCCTTCTTGCAACTCAGATCTCCCATTTGGTTTTATTTTCTTTCTACTAGAGGCACAGTCCTTTAGAATTACTCTTCTTAATGACTGTTGGTGGTAAACACTCTCAAGTTTTGTTGGTCTGAAAATTGTCGTATTTATTACAAAAGTAATACATGTTAATTGCAGGAAATGTAGTTGAATCATACAGATTATCACGTGTAAGCATCCTCACTTTGCATGTTTCTGATATGCACAAATTTCAGTTACCATGGTTTATTTAAATATACAAATCTTACATCAACACAGCCCAAATTTCAGTAACCATGCTGTAACTGTAACTGCATAAATACAAGCTTTGCTCCTAATTCTGCATTCTACAAATGAATGTGAAAATAACCAATGCTAGTCTGATCAGTGACCAATCACATCATTTCTTCAAAGTCTGACAGTGATTGGTCACTGGATACCTGTTGTTCAGCTTATTTATAAATGGCAAAGCATGTTAGTATTTACCCTAGTCTACCAGTAATAAACTAGTGCAGCATTTTACAAAAATGGAAATCATGAGAGAATTGGCCAAGAAAGGTGAAAGTACAGCAAAAAAAAAAAAAAAAAAAAAAAAAACCCAAAAAATGATGCCAATGAAATTTGAATCACATGTAAATGGAGTTATAGAAGAAATAGCTGCCTGTGGGAATTTTGATTTACCGTTGTTTGAGAGACTACAGATACCCAGTAGAGAAACGTAGTGAAAATGAACTTGTCAACATAAATGAGGAAAGTGGGAGTGACAAAAGATACCCCAGAGTGGGTGGTGCTGGCAAAAAAATATATTAAACCAATTCTTGATGACATTGAAAGCACAAAAGATATAATGCTGGAAGCTGATACAAACTTAGAATTGAGCATTAAAATTTGGCAAGGCATGAAAAAGATGTTTGCTCTGTATTCTAATTTATACAATGAGGAGAAGGCAAGCACTGTTCATACCACTCTTGATAAGTTTTTACAAAGAATTAAGACTCTTTTATTCACAAAGTTTCTAATGTTTTCAATAACAGTGGTATTTAATAAATGTTAGTTTTATTATTTTCTTCATTTTGGTGTATATTTATAACTGACAGAAAGAAATTACTGAATGTTTTGACAAAAACTTTTAAAGGTCATGGAACAAATTTAATTTTCTCCATTGATTATTAAGGTCACTTTGTAAGATTTCAGCTGCATGGCAGTTCTGTGATCCCGCATTATTGTGCAAAGCCACAGCCAACTATGTCTTACCATAAACACTTATGTATAAATATAATATTGTGACAATCACAATGCCCGAAAAAAACACTGTTATTATTTTATGCACCTAATTTTGATATTTCTATCTTTCTTAAATATATCTTTATTTTGAGATGGTTGTTAAAAATAAGTTTTGCCAAGTATAAATTTCTTGGTTTGGATGTTTTTCCTTCATCTCGTTAAAGAAGGTATTCCATTGTCCTCTGAATTCCATTGTTGCTCAGGAGAAGTCAGCTGTAAATATGATAATCAATAGATTTTTTGGTGATTTGATTTTACTCTGGCTATTTTATTATCTCTTTTCTTTCTTTATTGTTCTCCAGTTTTACTATAATGTATGTAGAGGTGGGTGTGTTTTACTTAATCTTGTTTGTCTATTTAATCTTATCCTAATGGATAATTGTACAAATGTATGCATATATATATGTATATATTTCCTTCATTTTTTGGCCATTTGAATGATGCATATTTAAGTGTCTAAGAGTAGCCATATTGCCAAAACCAGAAGATATTCACCCCAATTTTCAATTAGAACTATCTTAATATGATAATTTATTGTTTTGGAGATGTGAGATTAAGTATTATATATTCTCTACTCTAACATTTGTTATGTTTTATAATTCCAAATTTAAGTAAAATTTTACTTATATTCCCAATTCTCTCAATAACCACATACTTAAGACAAAAGAACATTCAAACATACACTTAAAAGGATTGTAGGCCGGGCGTGGTGGCTCAAGCCTGTAATCCCAGCACTTTGGGAGGCCGAGATGGGCGGATCACAAGGTCAGGAGATCGAGACCATCCTGGCAAACCCGGTGAAACCCCATCTCTACTAAAAAATACAAAAAACTAGCCGGGCGAGGTGGCGGGCGCCTGTAGTCCCAGCTACTCGGGAGGCTGAGGCAGGAGAATGGCGTGAACCCGGGAGGTGGAGCTTGCAGTGAGCTGAGATCCGGCCACTGCACTCCAGCCTGGGTGACAGAGCAAGACCCCGTCTCAAAAAAAAAAAAAAAAAAAAAAAAAAAGGATTGTAAAAAAACACAAAAACTCCAGTCCATGTATGACCACAGATATATTTTGAGAAGTATCTAACCTGTGGCATTAGGATATGCAGAATAAAAACAATAAATATTGAACTGAAGAAAAATGTAGTTATAAATCCCCTAGAGTTAAAATGTTTGGCTTTATGCACCTTTATGGTTTTCTACCATAAATCTGAAATAACTATGAAATTGAAGACTATTATGGTGATAACCAATGAAGGATAAAAGTGACTGAAAATTTTCAAACAATTTCAGTATAACTCTGGAGTATCTTTTCTAGACAAGATCATACCCTTGAAGTTAATGAGGCTGAGTATTAGTGAAACAGATCATTTTTTCCTATGGATTAATTTATATTTCTAAGGAAGAAATGAACAATCAGATAGAATGAAATGCATGTGACTTATCTGAGATGAATCTCCTAATCAAATGTAAGCCATGTCAAGAATACACACTGTATAAAAACTTACCTGTCAAAACAATCTCAAAGTCAGACAAGTTATGTCATAGAGTAAAATGAGCATGGATTTTAACACCAAATCAACCTTGGTTTGAATATGCATGAAGTTGCACTTGCTAGATCGTCAACTTGAATCAATTAAGTAACCTATACATAGTATCATAAATCTCTGAATTCCATTTTCCTGATAACTTATATGGAGATATTAAGATATCTTATAAGCTTTTTATTTTTATTTATTTTTTATTTTTTAAGTCAGAGTCTGTTGTTGCCCAGGCTGGAGTGCAATGGTACAATTTCAGCTCACTGCAGTCTCCTCCTTCTGAGTTCAAGTGATTCGCCTGCCTCAGCTTCCCGAGTAGCTGGGATTACAGGTACCCGCCACCACGACCAGCTAATTTTTGTATTTTTAGTAGAGACGGGGTTTCACCATGTTGTCCAGGCTGGTCTCGAACTCCTGACCTCATGTGATCCACCTGCCTTGACTTTGCAAAGTGCTGCGATTACAGGCATGAACCATTGTTTATTGTGATTTATCAAATTTAAAAATGTGTGAAAGACCTATCAAAATACCCACAAAATAATAAGCATAAAATAAATGGTAGTTCTCTTTCTGAAATAATGGTAAAACATGTTTTTTTCCCTGTCTGATATTTCCACAAGCAAAATAGTGAAGCAGAAATAATATTCTTCTCATATGCTTTTTATTTTAAAAATCTTTGGCTACAATTACTTATTGCATAACATTCTCTTTTGAAACAAATCTGTCATCTCCCAATGCCAAGGTTAGATTTTATGATCCGTAGGTAATCTTTGAGGTCTCTTCCAAATCTCATTCCATGAGTCTATAAATTGAACATGCCATTTTAATTTTAACCTTTGCTCATGTGTCATTCAAACTAAGTTTACCACTGAATTATGGCATATTAGAACTGTAAGACGCCTTTCTGAATTTCTTTAACTTCTCATTTTATAGACGAGTAATCCCAATGCTTAAGGAGGTAAATGGGCTTACGCAAGGCAGATATTGGTTAGGGATGAAACCTAGACCTAAATCACTAAACCTCAGCCTTTCTTCATTGTTTCTGAGTTCTAGGTCCAGATAGCATTTTGGTTTTTTGTTTTTTGTTTTTTCCTCTTTTTCCCGATGATGAGACCAGATAGCTTTTGAAAAATTAGAATTTCTTTATATAAAACATTTCTAGATTCAGAGGATTGGTTATGAGACTATTATTAAAAATTGACAGGCCTTGGCTTATAACTGTAATCTCAGTACTTTGGGAGGCTGAGGCAGGAGGATTGCGTGAGGCCAGGAGTTCAGGACCAGCCTAAGCAACATAGTAAGACCCATTATCTACAAAAAATAATAAAAAATAATAGCAGGGTAGGACATGTTCCTGCAGTCCTAGCTACTTGGGAGGCTGAGGTGGGAGGATTTCTTGAGACTGGAAAGCTGCAGTGAGCCATGATTGCACCATTGCACTCCAGCCTAGGTCGTGGAGCAAAACCCTGTAAGAAAGAAGGGCAAAAAGAAAGAGAAGGAGAGAGAGAGAGAGAGAGAGAAGAAAGAAGAAAGAAGAAAGAAAGAAGAAGAAGAGAGAGAAAGAAAGCGAGAGGGAGGGAGGGAGGGAGGGAAAGAAGGAAGGAAGGGAGGGAAATAAAGAGAAAGGAAGGAAGAAAATTTGCATATATCTTGCACATATCTAGAAATAATGTGAGGGAAGATTTGGCATCTGATATTTCTCAGTCTCATTAACAATCTCTTTCCTGAGCCCTTCAACTAATTGTGCTGTGATTTGTCATCTCACTGAAGGTGCTTCATTCAAGCAGGAAAGTTACCCAACAAATCCATTTACCAGAAAGTTTTAATTACTTAACATGTTTGTCCCAGAGAGTTTCTGAACAGGAAAATGCTCAACCCCCTCGCTTCTCTGTCAGGTATTCTGATATTAGTGGTGGATATATTACAGCCTCCTTTGCCTGTTTATAGATATAAACCTGAAATTTTTTGCTACTACTATCAATAGAAAAATTTCTAGATTCCTGTCAGGTTAGCAGAAAGCTTGAGGTTATATCCAAGTATAGGATTATTTGAGTTAAAAGCAGAATTTACAAGCATTGATGTTTGAATGTTAGGGCAGGATTGTGTATACACATAGGACACTGGAAGAAAGCAGCAACCATTGTCATTTTATAATGGTCAATCTGATGCATGTGGCCAAATTAAGTACGCATATTTCGAGTAAAATGAGAATTCTCTGCCACGTACTTAGGAAACGAATACAGGAACGTGATCATAGCTGGGCAGAGGAACAGAGAAAGAATAGAACTAGGATAGCAAAATATGCCTAGCTCCTGTATGAAAAAACAGGAAAATATGCAGTAGAGTTTTATCATGTGAGAAAAACAGAAAAAAAGAGCCAGAAGATTACTATATAAATTTTCTTATCCCTCCATAGTTTAGACAGTATGTTCTTGGTAGTGGTTTTGAGTTTTTAATTATATTTTTAAATTGGAAAATAAAAATATGTACTACAGAAAACTTTGAAATATTGTAAATTATAAAAAAAGATCCCCATTCCACAATGTCACCACCATCCAGAGATCACGTAACTATTTACCTACATTTTTTCTATTTTTTATAATTGGAAGTTTTATATTAACTTCTTTATCTGGATTTTCTTTTGGTGTTGGATGTAAGTGGTGAATCTTGGCTGAGGAAGTATCCACTGTTGGGCATTTTAGGATTGAGGCTATTGGAGGTCAGCCCTGGTACTGTGTGCACGTTCATAGGAAAGGCCACGTGACCACTTTCTCACGGTGAGCTACTTCTTGCAGGAATCGGAATCCTCATCTGCAGACTGTACAAAGACAAACAACATAGATTAAAAGCACCATGATCCTTGAAAAAAAAAAAAAGGCCACGTGAAACAGAACAATATACCAGGATTTGTGCTAAGTGCTTTTCATACATTATGCAATTTAAATTCTTGCATCCTCATTTTAAAGATGAGGACACGAAGGGTGAGAAATTTAAGGTGATTTATCTAAGCTCACACAGAGCATACCAGCCTCCAGCCTGTGTGATCATGCAGCTTGAGCTCTCCATCATGACAGTACGCAAAGACAGACTTTCCTGATTCCCCAGTGTGCCTGGAGCCCTGCTCATGAGGGTTTCCTGGTGGAGCTCCCAAGGTTGAAAATCCCCCTAAAAATGCTTTGATAGGTAACTGGGGATTCTGGGATTTTAAAAAATAGTCGTGCCTATAATCCCAGCACTTTGGGAGGCCGAGGAGGGCAGATCACGAGGTCAGGAAATCGAGATCATCCTGGCTAACACAGTGAAACCCCTTCTCTACTGAAAATACAAAAAATTAGTCCCAGCTACTTGGGGGGCTAAGACAGGAGAATGGCGGCAACCCGGGAGGCGGAGCTTGCAGTGAGCCGAGATCGGGTCCCTGCACTCCAGCCGGGGCTACAGAGCGAGACTCCGTCTCAAAAAAAAAAAAAAAAAAAAAAAAAATAATAATAATAATAATAATCGTTACCCACACTCCATTTTAAAGTGCAATGATCAGAACCTGGGGTTACTCATTTTTGAGCAAATGTATCAGTCAGTTTGGTTAATGAGCTTCAGAGCTTCAGGACCACAGATAGAAACAGCTCTCCGCTGGGAGTAAAACCTGTCAGCCCATTCGTCAGCCAAAGGCTTTGCTGACAGTAGTTTCCCTGGGGAAAACTGCCCAGTCAGTCCCATAAAAAGTGCTGATTAAATAATGTGTTCCTAGTTTGCTGAACAACGAGGCTTCCTTATTCCTTGTTTTAATCTGCCATCAAACTGAAAATGATTGATAATTGCTTTTTATCTTGATAGCCTTGCTTGAAAGTGTGTAGGAGACCTGTGAAAATGCACTGTATTTAATGTCTTTCTCAGGGCAGATTTTTATATTAGCTTATAACCCGGACATCTGGTGCCTGGTTACTAATACTCTTTAATACTGTAGTTTCACACTTCTTACATTCTTATTAAAATAAGCCCCAAACAAATCTCTTTTTTTTTTTTTTTTTTTTTTTTTTTTTTTGAGACAGAGTCTCGCTCTGTCGCCCAGGCTGGAGTGCAGTGGCCAGATCTCAGCTCACTGCAAGCTCCGCCTCCCGGGTTCACGCCATTCTCCTGCCTCAGCCTCCCGAGTAGCTGGGACTACAGGCGCCCGCCACCTTGCCCGGCTAGTTTTTTGTATTTTTTAGTAGAGATGGGGTTTCACCGTGTTAGCCAGGATGGTTTCGATCTCCTGACCTCGTGATCCGCCCGTCTCGGACTCCCAAAGTGCTGGGGTTACAGGCTTGAGCCACCGGACCCGGCCAAATCTTTTATTTTTTAATCGCTTCCCAGAAACCACACCACATACTCCTTTCAGAATTTTCTGAGACAAGTGTCATTTTCTTGAGAGGCATTATGGAGTCAAGTAATAATTCTCAGATATGAATCACATATATTGCCATTTTAAAAGACAAAAATATCTCATAGATTTTCATTGTTGAGATTTCTTCACTTTAATATTATGTGAATATGAGCAACATAAAGATAGTTATAAAGTGCTTGTACTCACAGCTCCTATGTAACTATAGAATCAAAGCAAATTTATAAATCAATTATCAAAATCATAAAACCAATCAAAATTTAACCATCAAGGTCATGATTTTGTCTTTTGGAGAAGGAATGGACTTGCAAAATAAGTCCATGGATGCTTGGAAGTAGAAGTAGAAAGACCTAAGATACTGCATCAGTTAACTTAAGTCTGGAGACCAGTTTCATGCTGATGAACTTGAGTGAATTTTTGCATTTCTCTGGGTCTCAGGGTTTTCATCTTTGGGAAGGTTTTTAAAATGTCTATTGTCAGAGAGCTTTTTTTGTACATTAAACTAAATCACTCGTTCCATTGTCAGCCTAATGCATAGTTGTGGGGACGGGCTGTTTCTATTTCTTCTTTTCTATGAGGGGGCTTATGGAGATGGAATCCTTTTAGTCTGTCCCTCTATCCACTACTTTGTCCTTACCAAGGGAATAGAATGGATGTTTGCTCTGTGATATTGAGAAAAGGCTTACCTTTTTTATGGTTCTCTCTTTTGATCTGCCTACCTTTAGCTGTAGTGTATATCCTTCTCCTGCCTTACCTGGATACATCTTCCTGAAGTACAAGAGTGATCTGCCTTCTGGAGATAGGGCTGGAGATGATTTCTCTTTCTCTTCATCTCTGGAGCTTGATGTGTTTGGGGCAAATGAATATGAGGCAGTGATCTGGGAAGAGCTAGCTCGGTAAACTCATGTTTCTTCATGAGTGGGTTATCCCAAACTAGACTTGATGGCTGCAAGGATCTTAGAAAATCTAGTACAAGGGCCAGGTTGAACCATTTCTCCAGTGAATATTTGTCAGCAATAGAACTGAAATTTTCATTTTCATTTGTCTGACCCTTGTGCCTGCCTGTCAACTCTTTGTAAACTTGGTGGTGGAGAGGATAGTTGTGGTTATTATTCCCCAAATCTTAAATGTTCCTCTTCTATTCCTATGCTTAAAACATGTTTATGGTTTCTGTTTCCCTGCAGGAATTACCTTTATTTACCTTTTACTTTGAAAGTTAATATTTTATGTTCAACTCATTGAGAATGTCATTACTGGAATGTAAGTTTCATGAGGGCAGGAACTGAGTAGAACATGTCTATCACTATATCCCCCGCACCCTAGCTTAGTGCCTGCCACATAGTAGGTGCTCAAAAAGTCTTTGCTGATAAACAAATGAAAGAATTTTGTACATATTTCCTTATATGGTATTTATAATCTTCTATTCTATGGCTCTAACTACCTTTCTAGACTCATCTCCTTTCAGTCACTTTTTCTATCAAGATGCAATAAAAAATATCAAACTTAACTAAAGTTTTAAAATAATATACTCAAATAATGCCTTATTTACTTTAGACTCTATTAAAAAGTCTTTTAGAAATGATTTTTTTCCTGGGAGTTCTGGATGCTATAGAGTTATCAGATAACTGCGTGTCTGTGATTACGAGCTATAACATTTTTTCCCACACTGAGCAATGTTCATTCCACTGCAACATTAAGTGCAAAAATGTTCCCTAAGGACTTCCACGTTTCTTTGAAGAAGGATAGTACTTTTGAAAAGCCTTACTGATAACACATTCTTTTTCTTGATTTTTGTACTCATCCAGAGTATAAAATGGAAATTTCTAGTAAAATAATCTAAACTATATTTAAAATAATTTCAAATTGGAGCTAAAGTAAATATAATAGCATCATTAAAAAGTCACTAGGGTTATAATGTTATTTTAAGACCATAATTGAAGTTAGAATTGTGAGGATATTTATACTTAACAGAACTTAGATTTTATCATAACTTAAAGTATAATAATAATAAAAAATTAAAAAAAATAAAAAAAGAAATGAATTCATTGGGAAAAAAAAGAAAAGCACTTCCTATACATACATACTTATTAATTAATTAATTAATTAATTAATTAATTAATTTGAGATGGAGTCTCTGTCAGCCAGGCTGGAGGGCAATGGTGTGATCTCGGCTCACTCAACCTCCACCTCCCTGACTCAAGCGATTCTCCTGCCTCAGCCTCCTGAGTAGCTGCGATTACAGGCACACGCCACTTTGCTTGGCTAATTTTTGTATTTTTAGTGGAGACCGGGTTTCACCATGTTGGCCAGGCTGGTCTCAAACTCCCAAAGTGCTGGGATTACAGGCATGAGCCACCGCACCTAGCCTACCTACACATACTTATAAGTAGAAACATGTAGAATATAGCTATTTAGTGTATGTGTGTGTTTGTGCATTGTGAAAACATTTCCATGAATAATGGAAATGACTTTTATGTATCTCCATTTTTTGTAGCTCTCATTTTTTTCTGATTTAGGTTTATTTTCATTTAAAGGTTTGCTGCATTAATGTGATCAGCTACATTTTTCTGAGATACTGATGTTTCTATATTAGTTCCTTCAATGTGACATAATATTTAAGCTTGGGTTTGTCTATGAGAGTTGGCATGTATGATGACAATACCTATTATCATGACAAAATTGTAGTCAGTTGAAGTTCAGAGGTTGTATAGACATTGGCTTCATTTATAGTTGGGGGAAATAAAAATAATGAAGAATTGAAGATTTTTGCCCCGAATATCTGCTTACCTCCTCCTACATTATAGCTGAATGGTCATTGATCTTAACACATTTGGTCTTATTCCACTGGTCTTATAAATTAGTCTTTGTGGACTTCCTGTCTTTTCATTCTTCTATTTTTCTGGAAGAGATTGTTTCTTCTCTTTCCAGTCTAAGTGACTCCTTTTTTTGAAAGCACATTCCTAGGTTTATAATTCTTTTCAGACTTAATATTTCCAGTCTTAACTGTTATTTTTGTTATCATAGCCAACATTTGAAGAATGGCAGCTTATTCAGAGTTGATTTGTATGTCTTCGAAATAATTAACGCTTCCATTTGATAACTTATTTGTGTGGGCAGAAAATATTAAAAGTACCAAAATACACGCATGCGTAGACATATCCATACCCGTGAACATATACACAAACACAGAGTTGCAATAGTCATTAAAAGATGTTCATTTGTCCCAGCCATCTCTTAATAGTGATGGAACCTTTGTCCAGAGAAATGTCATCGCCTAGTATTTAGAAAATACTAATAAAAGATTGGATACTCTTCTAATGTTGACTCTCTTTTTTTCTCCTGTGTATTCTTGTGCTGATAACTAATTTTAAATGATGTCCCTCTATTCTTTAGTTATATAAACAAAAATATTTCTTCTATGTATCTATTGCTTCTGCACCCAGGAGAGTAGAGGCCCCGATGCAGATGGTGGCAGCGAACGATAGCTGGTGGTACAAAGTTTTCAAAATCTTCCTGATTTGTTTGGGGAACTGTTTCCCATGAATGGTCAATGCAAGCGTTTTGCTGTGGCAATCCAAGCTTTTTCACATGTGAATCCCTAATCATTTCTTTACCCGCCTTGTATAAAAATCAAACAAATGCTGTCAAAGAAAGAACAACAACGAAGGGCTGCAAAAACTTTTTGAAAAATCACCTGGACACAATGGAAAGAAAACATATTTATTTTTGTCATTCAGCTGATCCTAACACTTTAGGCCTCAAATAAACCCTAACAGTGATCTTTTCTGGCTAAGTGCAGTAGCTCACACCTGTAAATCCCAGCAGTTTGGGAGGCCAGAGTTAGAGGACTACTTGAGCCTGGGAATTCCAGACCAGCCCGGGCAACATAGTGACACTTCATCCCTATAAAAAATAAACAGAAAATTAGCCAGGTGTGGTGACACACACCTGTAGTCCCAGCTACTTGAAAGACTAAGGTGGAAGGATCTCTTGAACGCAGGAGGTCAAGGCTGCAGTGAGCCAAGATTGTGCCACTGTACTCCAGTCTGGATGGCACAGTGAGATCCTGTCTCAAAAAAAAAAAAAAAAAGTCTTTCAGTGCTTGAATTTACTCAGTCATATCCCTACCCAGGTAAATGGTTCCTTAGCCTCTGATCACTCCAGATATATGGCCAGTAGTTTTAGGTTGTAAACCAATTAGTACAGTTCGAGAGGTAGAAAGACCATTGGCTTTGAAAGTAGAAGACTTGAAATCCTATTCTCCAACAGCAGAGAATATTAGATTAGCCAGGATATGTGTATTTCAATCCCAGTACTTCCATTTGCTGGTTCAGTGCAAGTTGCTTCATTTTCCCAATCCTTATTTACCCGTAGAATGAGGTAATAACCTACCACCAACTTTATAGATTTGTGTGATTCAAATAAAAGAATGAAGATAAAATTGTTTGCAAACTGGAAAGCATATGACAATATTATCATGGAGAAAATATTCATAGGATGCTCCTTCAGGAAACACAATAGAATAGTGAAAATATATATATATATATTTTGATACAAAGTTTCACTCTGTTACTCAGGCTGGAGTGCAGTGACATGAAACCTCTACCTCCTAGGGTCAAGCATTCCTCCTCTTTCAGCCTCCCAAGTAGCTGGGATTATAGATGTGCACCACCATTTCCAGTTAATTTTTTTATTTTTGTTGAGGTGGCATCTTGCTACGTTGTCCAGACTGATCTTGAACTCCTGGGCTCACACAATCCTCCTGCTTCGGCCTCCCAAAGTGCTGGGGTTACAGGCATGAGTCACTGCACCTGGCCAAAAGTTCTGCAGGATAGCATTAATTTACAGCCTACAATCCCTGGTGGGTCAGATAAATAATTGATTTAAAATATAGCCAAACTTTTTACTCAAATATATTGCCTTTAAATGGAGAGAATTTTAAAAGGCGGCAATTGATAAAAAAAAAATTTTTTTGTTTTGATTCTTTGCGTATATTCTTCTGTACTTTTAAAGAGTATTTTGGGATGAGTGAAAATGCAGGAAGACATGAGCCTACCTAAGAGGAAAATGGTGCAGATTTGATGATTCAAAGAACAATGTAAGTGGAGTCGTGTTTAGAGATCAACTGTTAGTGAGTTTACCTCTTTGTTATTCCTAAGAATAAGTAAGAACCACAATGATGAAGTATTTTCACATGTCACAGAGGTATTCAGTGTTAGATATAGGACCAGAGCTCAGGTCTTTTCTCAGCCAGTTCCTATCTCTCTTAATAGCATGAGAGATGGCAAATTGGTAGCAAGGTGTACTGTTATTCTCTTCAGCACTTCACCTCATGGAAATCACTGTGAACTAATCTCCTTTATTCTAAACCTGGGCATAATGCAACCCAGAAAGCTACAGCCAATGGATTACAGTTGAAAAGTAGCCCCTATCCTATGTTACAGAATTTCTATAGACATCACCAACAACATGTCTTCAGTAGGCAAGACCAACTATGCTTCTTTACAGTAGTTTAGTCTATCGTAGATCTGTCCAATTCAGGGTCAATAAGGAAATAACTTTTAATAGGAAATTATGCAGTCAGTAGTCGTAGTAGCCACAGAGAAATGTATTTCTGGCCACCCACATTCTATGGGGGCTCTGAAATTGACATAGGCATTTGGATGAAGATTTGCAGCTAGCTCTCAGCACTGCTAACATGGGCTCCATTCCATCTTGGATTCCCCAAGAGTTATGATACAGCATGAGAATCTGGCCCATTAGGCAATAACCCATAGTCACGGAGTTCATACAGTCATTATGAAGACTAGAGTCATAGACTGAGGACATCATGAATCATACCCTATAGGAGAGATTGCAAAAAAGAAGCCTTTTAAGGGCGAAACTTGGCTAATGAGGTTGTGGTTTATCATAGAAGTCATGTGTGTACAGCCAAGAGCATTTGCAGGGGTTTCCTCCCATCTGTGTGCGAGTCTGATGCCAAGTCTCCTCTTATGCTTCTGGGGGACACCAACTGGGGAGCAGATGAGGATTCCAAAACTGGGACTTCATTTCCTTTTAAACCCTGCCCCTCATCTGTCTGGGAAATTCATAATAACTTCAAAGGCATGTCTCATCCTCCAACATACTCAGTTTGGTGTTAGACTCATTTCCTCTGTCAAATTAGGACATGAGAATTCATCTTAAAAGTACTAATTCTTCAGAAGTGATCAAAAATTCTATTTCTTCAAAATCCACTTAATTTATATCACTGTTTCCATGTACCTTATCGTTACTCTCTTACATTGCATACAGTGAAATGCACAGATCTTAATAGGACTGTCAGTTTTGACAAATGAATGCATGTAACCAACACACTTATTGAGATATAAATATTTATATATATATATAAAATATTTATATATATATAAAAAATATTTATATAAATATTTATATCACTGTAGAAACTTTCTTAGGTTCTACTTTTGTCAGTTGCCTCTCCACCAGAGATAAGCATTGCTCTAATTTCTATTATCATAAATTCATATTTTTCTTTTAGGTATCTATATATATGGAACCATACAGTATGTACACTTGTGTGTCTGGGGATTTTACTTAGCATAGTGTTTTTAAGATTAATTCATGTTGTCTCATGTATCAGTAGTTTATTCCTTTTAATTGCTGCATAATGTTCTATTATATCAATGTACTAGGTTTTTTTTTCCCCCATTCTCTGATACATAAACATTATGGTTGTTTCCAGTTCTGTCTATTACTAAAAAAGTTGCTACAAACATTTCAAAATAATGTCAAAATATATTTTTATTTATGTTGGGTAAATACACAAGGTCATAAGAAGCTACCAAACCATTTTGCAAGCTGGTTATCCCAATTGCACTCCACAAAAAGTCTATGAGAATTCTGGTTTTGTCATACGCCTGACAACACTTACTATTGTCAGGGTATTTAAAAGTTTTTTTTCACAATTCTAGTGAATCTGTAGTAGTATCACATTTTGCTTTTTATTTGTAGTTTTCTCATGACTGATATTGATCACTTTTTCATACAGTGTTTTGGCCATTTGTATTTCTTTATGCAGTGTCTATTAAATATTGTGTTCATTTTTATTGGGTTGTTTTCCTTTTTTATTATTGAGTTGTAGAGGTCCTGTGTATAGTTTAGTTACAAGCCATTTGTGACATATATGTATACCTCATATTTTCTCTTAGTCTATGGCTTGCTTATTCATTTTCTTTATTGTATCTTTTTTAAAAGTAATTTTTAATTTTTATGATGTACAATATGTGTATGTGTGTGTGTATACATATACATATCATGGTTAGTGCTTTTAGGGTCTTTTCCATGAAATATTTTACCTCAGGGTTGCAGAGTTAATCTCCTATGTCCTTTCTTTAGAAATCTTTTATTTTTTAAATTAAAAAAATCTTAAAGAAGCATTTTGGTTATTATTTGTTCAAATGAAAATGTTAGCATAGCACTTGGTCTCATCTTTTGGAATTCGAGACTTTCTATTTTCTGGATTATGATTTGGATCTCTGTGTGGCAAAACATATGGCAAACATCCAGAGAAGAAAACCATGAAGTTTTCAGAAATAGAGGCTAGTCCATCTGGAGAACATAGAAGCCCTATGTTCTCGGAATAAAGTGCTTTATGCACGTGATCTCATTTAACTCTATAAAGTAGCATTATCTTTATTATTTGACACATGAGGAAGCTGAGGCACAGCAAGTTTATACAATCTGCCAAAAACCTCATCAATGATAGCGATAGATTCTTGTGAGTCTTCTGAAAAGACTACTAAACTCTACACCAGGAACTAGCCTTAATGATTGCCAAACTTTAAGTTTCTTTTCCTGCTGCCGCAGAGTGTGTGGGTTCTGTGGTTGTGGACAAATTCAGAGGAACTTATCCTTAAAGCTGTCACTGCATGAACTTGAATGGACAGATGAGTCTCACTGGATAGCAGCACTTACTAACACTTTCTCCAGTTTCCTAAAGGGTGCACCATTCTATGCCCAGTTTCTTTCTTTCTATGGTGCCCCAAATACCTACACTGCTATTTAGTGGAAGATGTAAGTTTAGACTTAAGAACTCCAGATTAAGTTTTGCAAAGGCTTCCTCCTATACTTCATTGCTCACTGAAACCAGGGGCTCCTTCCTCCGGAAGACTCAAACACCTCCAGGTTGTGTCTTCTTCATCTCTCACAGCAATTATTACAAAGTCAGGTATCTGCATCCTTTAGGGTGTTTCTCTTATTGGATGTTGTCCTACTATGTGTAGTACCATTATTTGGATTCAATTTTCTAGGAAAAGGGGATAGTGGTCTTTTTGCAATTATAATATTGTATTCTGGGCACCAGCGGGGTCGGCTTCAGCTAGAACCTCACAGCTTCCTTCTCTCACAGCTGACAAACATTTTGAGTTTGACCTCCTTGAGTAAATTGCATTTTCCAAACTCTTTATACATCTCCCCATCCCATACCATTTATTTTGCTGGAGTCTCTTTTAGAGCCCCCAAAATTAACCTTCTGTTTTCTTTTTCTCTCAATGCTCTTGCTCTGGAATTCATGTTTCCGGTGCTTCTTGATGCTTCACTGCGGTGAACATAACTCTGTCTCATCACTTTCTGTGGGCATCAAGTTGACAGGTAGAGGCAACTGAAAACATCTTTGTGGGCTGATTTATCTCTTCTTCAGCACTGTTTTTCCTCTTCCGGGTCAGTTTGTGACCTTGCCAGAAAAGCTCAGAATCTTATGATAAATTTTTTTTACAACTTTTAAGGAACAATCAGGTAATCAAATGAGGGGAATTGAGTCAATGTGCAGAAAGTGATCCTTTTATTTTATTTTGTTTTTTACTTTCTCTTTAAAACCTTGTAAGGGCTGGGTGAATGGAAGATTTTTATTACAACTTGCTGAAATAAACTCTGTAAGACATTAGAGCTAGGCTGGATTTTTATTTTACATCTGCCATCTTTTCATCTATCTGGTCTCATATATTGCACAGTCATCTGTACTCACTTTTGCGGAGTGACATTGTTTTATGTGATCCCCTTTTTCCCCTCAGTGATATAAAATTTTCCTCTCTTTGATTTCAATATCTAACTTCATGAAGGACTCAATCATAAAGTCAAGAGAATCAACAGCTAATTCCATGGAAGAATTTAGTGTCTCCGAGAACTTCTAAGAACAGCTTCACAAGTTATAGTGTATTGATGACACACTAATAGCTTTCAAATGGTGTACTTGCTCTAGTAACAAAAGCTTTCCAGTACTGTTATTAAAGTCACAGGCAATTGATAGGATTCTCTGCCAGAGAAGCAATGGTAAAACATGAATTAATAATAAGCAATATCAGTGGCATGCAAGGGACTCCAAACCCATGACTCAATGTGTATCTGGAAATCTTCACTTTAAATAGATTTTGAGTTTATTCTACTCTGTCTTCTCCATTTGCTGATGTTCATAGAAAGGAAAGCAGTGTTCCTTAGCAACATATTGTGATTTGACTGTTGGTGCATACTTTTTTGACTGTTGGTGCATTTTTTCCCCCATATTTATCCGTCTCCTCATAGTAAATAGGATACTCATACTTACTAACCTGTAAAATGAGGAGAACCTCTTACAACAACGTAAGCATATATTTTATTTTGTGGTCCAAATTGGGAACTTTTTGAGAGTTAAAAGGGACACAGTTAATAATTATTTCTAAACAACAGGTGTAAATTATGATTATGTGGGCAAAGCATGACAGTGATTACCCTACTGATATACAATTATTATTATTTTTTTTTGAGACAGAGTCTTACTGTGTCATCCAGGCTGGAGTTCAGTGGCATGATCTCAGCTTACTGCAACGTCCGTCTCCCAGGCTCAGGCAATTCTGCCTCAATCTCCTGAGTAGCCGGGATTACAGGTGTGTGCTACCATGCCTGGCTAACTTTTGTATTTTTAGTAGAGACAGGGTTTTACTATGTTGGCCCGGCTGGTCTCAAACTCCTGACTTCAGGTAATCTGCCCACCTCGGCCTCCCAGAGTGCTGGAATTACAGGTGTGAGCCACCACGCGTGGCCTATACAATTATTTATAATTCTGGTGTTGGACTTTTATCTTCTCACCAAAGTACATCAATTTTTTCTTAATTATAATATACCAATCTGCAAATGTGTAATTTGTGTTAGGTTTTGCAAATGTCATGGACTTGCTATATCTACTTCTCATGATGTCCATGGGAAGTCAATCAAGTAAAGTGGATAGAAGTGTTTATAATCTTTAAAATGCCCCCTAGGCAGCTGACCACCACTTACCACTACATAAATAGAATCTGAAGATGTGTTAGGAAACTGTCTTCAATTGAGATTCATGGGAAAAGTCTGAGATGGAGAATTATCGGAAATTTTATTATAGGATACTGTGGAGCTCAACACCTATTAAAAGAAAAACTAGAGAAAAGGACAAAGTAAATAAGTTGAATTATGATGCAGTTGCAACAGTGGCATCAGCTGATACTATTGGGAGCTCTGGACCATAAAGGACCCTTCAGAGCTGACCTCAACTGAAGCAAGGAGGGTAGGCCTTTGTATTTCTGCATTAAGCAGTTCTTAAATGTGTGCTGCCTCTGTGGAGGAGGTGTAATGATGGGTGAGACATATTTCTGTGGTCTAGGTCAATTCCTGGGGATGGACTTAGCTGTAAACCATCAATAGCCAATACTCCCAGATGGTGGGGGAATGAGTGCCTTCATCCTAAAGGGGGTTTTTGGGATGTGCACCCCAGTATCTCCTACTGAAACTCAACTTCTGTTTAGAAGACTTCTATTCAAACACAGAAACACCTTATCCTCATTGGTAATTAGAAAAGCAAATTAAAACATTGGCTTACTATTACAGATAACTTTTTAAGTGCTAAAAACACAAGAAAACAAACCAACACAAAAGAAATTTTGCTTTCTATTTAATTTGAAGTAACTATGAAATCTGCAGGGACCAATTCAGAAATGGTGACTGATATTTCAGAGTCTGGCTACATTCACGTGGCAAAGTTAATTATTGAAATATATCTGGCCAATTTTGTAGTAAGACTGTGTCAGAGGTAATTTTCAAAACCCTAGCTGAGATGACACAGAAAAGGGCCTATCCCTGTTTTAGTTCTGAGTTCTATATTCCAGGAAACCTGCCAGATATGGATACATCAGGAATGTTGGTCATCCTAGATAGGAAGCAAAGCTGGGGATAATTAATTGCTGAAAGTCAAAATTGAGTGAATTGGTGGTTGGGAGGAAAGAATGACTCCTTCCAGCTTCTACAAACCAAAAAGTCTTTCTCAGTTATAGGCAGAGACCTGGAGGTAGAACCTGAAGCCCATGGCTGACCTTGAGTGAGTCATGGTTAAGTATCAAGTGGTGAGTTGTATAAAATCATTTTTTTCTGTTTAAAATTTCACACTTGTCTAAAACTGATTATAAAGGTGTAGAAGTCTCTGAAAACTCAGAGAAAATTAAAGCTATGCTAGTGATAGTTGAGAAGCTCTCCTTAGCTCAATCTATCACCAAAACCATCTCACATGGAAATTAATCTTCCATAAAAGGGTTGAATTAGATTTCACATTCAATATTTGAGTATGTTATCAAGATCTGGGCTAAGTCAATTGACTTTCAGAGTAAGAATATGCTAAACAAACAGGAAGTAAGGAAGAAGGTAAGTTAATAAAGGAATGGATGTGAGGAGAAGATTGTGGCTCAGTGAGTGGATGGGAATACAGGACTTCTCCAGGCTCAATGCACATAGGCTAATGGCAGCATCAGACATTTCAGACCCACAAGTAGATACTCCTAAAATTGTCTTGTCCTGACTGAGATGAGTTCAAGAACAGAATGGGACTGAATGATAGTGCTAAGGACATGAGAAGGCAGAGCAGGTCCGATGTCCTACTCCTGGTTGTTTTCTTTCCAGTAAATTGGAGAGGTAGCCTGATCCATACAATTTTTAACCTTTGGGCTTGAGTTTTCTGATTTGACTTCTGAACTCACTGCTTCCCAGAGCCTCCAGACTGTGTGCTTTTCTTCTGCAGTGTTAGCACCTCAAAAAGTCCCAAGGGATGCCCACTGCCCATGATCTGAAAGGATGACAAAGTCAATGGTTGTCTTTGATGACTGTCACAGCTAATGCATATCCCTAAAGAAGGCTATTTTTTTGCAATTACGTTTTTACTTTAAAAATTAAATTATAAAAATAATTCATGCTGATTGATAATTTTGAGACAATATCAAATCGTTTAATGTAAAAACATGAAAGTCTATCATTTCTTCTTTTTTGTTGTACTTTCCATTGGTTAAAAAATAGCTACTTAATGTTTTATAAAATTTTGAATGGGGAGGAATTACTTGGCCAGCCCCTGTTGTCAATAAATACATACTCCTTCTCCCTATGGAAGGAGTCATTCTGACCCCAGACTCTGAGATAGCTTGAAATGTTTGATCTCAGATTTTGACAGATGGTCTTTCTTTAAGTGGGTTAGATAAGGGATGTGTTATTTAGGGAAAATGTAGGCAATTATTTTGATGTTTCTCTCTTACATGATGCCAAACATCTGGATATTTGAAGAGCTGGGAAAATGAACTTTACCTTAATAACTTTAACAGAAATTTCTCTTCAGCGAATTTTTATGTCAGAGTTGCAATGAATCCAAATGTCTTGACTTTTAAGCCACTGGAATAATTGGGTAAAGGTGCTGCATAGAAAAAAGAAGTCTATTTGAGATGAAAAAGACATGGAAGAGTAAATTTTTAAAACACATCAGTGATTGATGTCTAGTAGACAATGTCCCTGGATGGCATTTTTAATCTATCCCTAAGCAGGTTGGGTTCAAGCGGCTTTTGTTGCAGCCCTGCCTAGAGGCAGAGGATTCCATTATCTGATAAGCTACCCAGGGTTCTTTGTGGCTCTAAGTCCGCTACAATTTCTTTGTTTTATCAAGTGTGCATTAGAGTAGAATCCTGCTTTGCTTCCCCATATCAGGTGCAAGAGTCATTTCTGGCTAAACAGCTCTTGATATTGAATTAGAAAAAAAAAAAAAATCCTATCATAAATCTACTTAGGTGCCTGAGTTGCCCAGTGATTGGGCACCAGGATTTTAAGGTTTTATTCCTAACACAAGGGAAATAAATTCCCTAGGATACTTTCCATTGTCATTACCACACATTTCACAGTTTTACTCTAATATATGACTTTTTTCAGCACTCTCCACTCCATCTCTTCTGTTTTCTATGATCTTCCAATGAAAGCATTTTATCTTTAGGCAATAACTAGTTTGTGAAGGTGGCAGGAGAATCTTGATTACTTAGTGAGTTGGTTAGGCGTGAAATCAACCAACCTACTTGTGATAGGCATGAGAGTTTGTTGAACCATTCTTGCTGTATCTAGATGGGGATCATTCATCAGAACAAGATTGAAGTCCTCTCTGCAGAGCAATGGGAGTTTGGGGCTTGGGTGAAAGAATATTTAAATCATGTGTAACTTTCCAGGAAGAGATACTGTATAGTGGAGTAGTAGAATACTGCAGAATAGCAAGGAGACTTCTTTTGCATGTTTGTTGTTGTTGTTGTTTCTGTAGAACAAGATGTTTAAGGCAGCAAATAAAGACCAGTAAACATTCATCTGTATTGAATCAAGTAAGTGAAAGTATAACTTGGCAGTGGAAATGACCCAGAAATTCTCTGAAGTTTTGTTATCCCTTGGGGCCTGGGACAGAACAACAGGGATTATAATGAATTTGTGCATTGAGATGCTCAATGTTGGGAACACTAAAGACATACATTTTTAAGATTCCTTGGGACTAGTGTCCCCAGAATTTCTGATAAAGGAGTTTCTTGGTGCTTCGGAGATAATATAACTCCAGGAAATCACTGATCTTGCCATCTAACCATAATACTTGTATACATGCATCCACATGCACACAGATACACATATCCAACATACACACTGTCAGAAATTAAATTTTACATTCATTTCTTTATTTTATAACTTTTTAAAATGTACTATCTAAGTCTAAAACATATAATACTTGAAGATACTGTCTTCTGAAGCAGATAGACTGGTGTGTGGTTTGGCTCTGCCACATACTAGTGGAACTTGAGCAGGCTTCCTCACTTGCAAAATGGGAATAAGAATAATCTTCTAAATGAATTTTTGTAAAAATGAAATTCAACAATGGGTGCAAATGATATAATATGGTACCTGTCATATAGTAAATACTCAATAGAGGTTGGCTTTTTAAAAATTACTTGTATAGTTGTCTTAAGCTCTTGCCATCTGAACTCTCCTATCTGAACTGAGAAAAATAAGTTAATGAACAGCTATGTACATATAGAGGGTGACCACTGGACTTTTGTCCAACTTTCCCCCTGTACTATATCTTATTTCTTAGTAATTTGCCGGATGTAGGTCTTGCCTGCACAAGAAGTTTAAAATATCAAGTTTTAAAGGAACTCACCTTATGTGTTCTTGTTGTTCTCTAAGGCATTTAACAGTCTTAGGCATATGGTACATACCAAAAATTCTTCATTGATTGATGATAGATATGAATATGCCCCTCATATTTTCCTTCTATCCCACCGTAGCTGTTAGTGTCATCTCTACTTTTTGAATGGGACATTAATAAAGAAGATGAAGAACTTCTGGATGTTAGGGCATGTAAGTGCGTTATCCATATCAAAATTGCTCTATATAGTAAATAGTTGTTGCCACATACAAACTGTCCAAACATTAACTTAAAAAGTGAAAGTGCTTTCTGTGTACTTGATGCCAATTCATCATTTTAACTGCTTGTATTTTACAACATGTAAACGACAGTAGCTGGTTTTCTATTGTGTATTAAGGGTTAGCACTCCAGGAAAAGGAAACCAATATATTTATTCAGGCGCTTTCATATCTGGTCTCTCACTTCTTGATTGCATTGGTCACCAGGGAGTGTGGGTCTTATGACCTCCAGCTCACAAGGAGTTAAGAGAGAGTTAGATCATCCATTAATAATAAGAAGACAATATAAAAAGAAAATAAATTTAACTTCGAGGGGAATCAGTTAAATTGATTGAAACTATTTTGCATGTGGATACAGTATGCATGGGACCCACTCTTTGGAAAACCTAAACTCTTCTGAGAATTTTGCCAAAAATGACCCATTAGCGCTCCTCCTATTACCCTGCTTAGGACTTGAGTGAGCATATCTACTTTGATTTCTAAACCAATTCCAGATTTCCACCTCCTAAGGAACTTATGTTAATGAAATAGTGTATCCTTAAGTCTTGATATAGACTGTACAATGAAATAAGATTTTGCCATTTTACTTGGGCACCAAAGAACATAAATCACTTTTTTGGAATCCATCTTAACTGTTCGCAGTTTCCAAAAGTAAAGACATATCACATAGAAGCTTCTGGTTTTTTGGAAGTGAAAAATATTAGTGTCACTTGGGGACTAGAGTTCACTGTGTAGTTCATGCTAGTTCTGTGGGAAACTTGTACTGTAAGTTGGAAAGCAGTTTAAACATACTACCAATTTGGCTAAAAGGAAATTTCTGATGATCATACTGGCATTTGAAAAATAAAAAATTAAGATGAGAATTTACTTCCTTATATAGAAAAGAGGGAAACTTTACATCGAGTTGACAGAAGACAGAGAAGGTGTCTATAGTTAATTCACATCAAGTCACTATATTTGGGGTTAGATTTTGAGACAGTGTGTGGGTATATTACAGTCAGGGAAACTATATAACGAAAAGAAAGAGCCAAGATTGGGGAAAGAGATAGAGATAAAGATAGACTGAGATGTAGAAACGACATAGAAAGAGGTGGTCACAGATAAACAGATGCAGAGACAGAGGCAGAATAAGAGATAATTATGTTGGTACTAAGAGGGACATAGAGGATGCATTCAGAGGGAATGCATTCAGAGGGAATGACTCCATGAAAAACATCATGGTGAAAACACACGGGAGATTTCCTTTTTTCTTTTCTTTTCTTTTCTTCTTCTTCTTTTTTTTTTTTTTTTTTTGAGATGGAGTCTCACTCTGTTTCCTAGGCTGGAGTGCAGTGGCACAATCTCGGCCCACTGCAACCTCCACCTCCCAGGTTCAAGCGATTCTCTTGCCTCACCCTCCCGAGTAGCTGGGACTACAGGCTCCTGCCACCATGCCAGGCTAATTTTTGTATTTTTAGTAGAGAAGGGGTTTCACTATGTTGATCAGGTCCTTTTGTCTTTGTGTGTGTGTGTGTGACAGACTGAGACTGTCGCAAAAGCTCTGTCACCCAGGCTGGAGTGCAGTGGTGTGATCTCAACTCACTGAAACCTTGACCTCCCAGGCTCAAGTGATTCTCCCATCTCAGCCTCCTGAGTAGCTGAGACCACAGGCGTGTGCCACCATGTTTGGCTAATTTTTGCATTTTTTTTTTTGTAGTGATGGAGCTTTGCCATGTTGCCCAGCCTAGCCTTGAAACCCTGTATTCCACCTACCTCAGCCTCCAGAGTGCTGGAATTACCAGCATGAGCCATCGCACTTGGCCAGGAGATTTTCTCATTCCAAAAAATGATACAGTTCTTCAAGGTAGCAGCTTGGATACTTGGACGTATATCTCCTTTTGAAAGATACATACACACAACACACACGCGCACACAGAGACACGTACACACCCCATCAATGTGTATGTAAGTGGATTTTTTAAAACCTCATGATATAAGAGTTTTGAAGAGTATGGGTGTTGGTGAAGGACCCCGTACTGGCGGGCTTTGTAATTTTGTGAGAAAGCATGTAAAAATATTTGCAAATATTAGCTTCAAGGTATGACAGATCTGTCATGACTGTGGGGCCTCCCTAGCCATGTGGAACTGTGAGTCCATTAAACCTCCTCCTTTATGAATTACCCAGTCTCAGGTCTGTCTTTATTAGCAGTGTTAAGAATGAACTAATACACAGGTCAAGCCATGGTCTGATTTTCCAAGCACATTGTCACTTATTTTCACTACATATGAATGAAGCTTTATTCAGCATGCTGTAACTTTCAACAATAATCACACACACACAGCCACATATGTGCACACACACACTCACATATATGATGCTATATACATATATATATGTATTTATGAATATGTGACTATAATTATATATTTAAAATCACTGGCTGCTTTTGATTATCCAATACAATGCAAGAGGGTAGGCAGAAGCTGGTGAGGAGGGGCATGTGTGGAATTCATGCCGTAAAGTATTTTACTGTGCTCGCTAAATGTTGGCTACAGAATTAACAGCAAGCTTTCTAGAAGTCCTTTCACAAAGGAAAATAATAATGAGTAAAAACTGCAGTTTTAAAACTGCCACTGCTGACTATGGAGAGGTACTACTCTCTAGACTTGTATCTGCTGACGCCCAGGTCCTTGGACTTCACGTGTTCTCATTCTGTATCCACCTGGGTGTGAAAGAATCTCAGCTGTGGAGCTGGACGTGCAGAGCACCCACTTCAAATTCTGGTGTTTTGAATTCATTCAGCGACTACAGCTATGCTGAATCAGCTGAGGTCTTCCTGGCCAGCCTCTGATGAATTGAAATTGGGCAGGAAAACCTATATTCACCATTATGCCTTGCACATAAAGCTCTTTCTATCTCTCTCCTGACCTTAAGTGTCAAATTTATAGAGACTTCTGGGACTCAACAGGCCAGCCTCTCCTCTCACTATTTTCTCCCTCCATTGTTCTCCCCCTGTGATTCCTCTTATTATTTTAGGAATCATAGTCTGTAACTCAGGTATAGAGATATTGATGGAAGAAGAGGTGGAAGAAGAGGTAGGAGATACACAATATTTGGATCCCTTAGAAAGCATCCCCCACACAGTGGAGAAGCAGTTGCCTAGTTCTCTGGATAGTACAAACTCTGAATTTCGAACCAGGAGTTGAAGAGGAGAAGGTGGGAGAAAACATCTTTCTTCCCATTTTCAAGCAGACATAGCATGTTGGCCCAAGTTTTGGAAAAGAAAGAGCAGAATCTAAGACAAGCATTCACCAGTTTATTTTCCTAAGTGTTCTTAAGGAACTGGGAAGAATGCAACAGATCAGGAAGGAAAGCCACTCCAAGTGTCTGCTATTGAACTGGTTACTTCAGTGGGCAACTGGAGCTCCACCCCATCAGGAATCCTCTGAAGAACTGTGTGAAGTGTGCTTCAGAATTGTCTGCCTGAGATACAGCAAAGGAAAGGACTTTCTCGCCTGTGCCTGTCCCTCGTTGCTCAAGGGTGACTCCATGGAGTAACTTGCTCACTCATGCAGGTTTGCCAATGTGCTTGAATGGTTGTATGGCTCCTTGCAGGCATCACTCACAGCAGCTGTAATGTCCTAACGGAATGCAAGAAATACTCAGTCTGGCAGTGGTAAGGTGCTGCTGGGTCACATTTGCCTGGGGTTGGTTGCCACAGTAATACTAGAGTAAGAAATGGGAAAAGAGATTGTGAGGTAGCATATAAGAGGTGTCTAATATACATAGTAAGAGTACAGGTCTATTTATATTTCACACTTACATGTCATCAATAGAAAGCTCCTCCATTCGAACTCCCTATAAGAACATGGAAAGAAACTGTATCAAAGGTTGTTTTTTTTTAGACATATGAGTTGCTAATACATCTGGCTATTGTAATTTATTTTACAATAAGTGGAGTTTAATATCAAATATGTATGGAATAAAAAAATAAAAAAAGAGTAGTAAGAACAAAAACTTAAAAGTAGAAATTGGTAAATAAGTTATAGATGAAACCAGAAATGTAATAACTTTAAATGATGAAAAATTAGCAAAAGTTATTCTAGGCATCACACTTGTAAGTTTTCTGAATTTTGTACCTTAGGAATATATTATTTTTCCTTGCCGGGCGCGGTGGCTCACGCCTGTAATCCCAGCACTTTGGGAGGCCGAGGCGGGCGGATCACAAGGTCAGGAGATCGAGACCACGGTGAAACCCCGTCTCTACTGAAAATACAAAAAATTAGCCGGGCGCGGTTGTGGGCGCCTGTAGTCCCAGCTACTCGGGAGGCTGAGGCAGGAGAATGGCGTGAACCCGGGAGGCGGAGCTTGCAGTGAGCCGAGATCGCGCCACTGCACTCCAGCCTGGGCGACAGAGCGAGACTCCGTCTCAAAAAAAAAAAAAAAAAAAAGAATATATTATTTTTCCTTAAGAGTTATTCACATTGAATAGATAGGCATTCTATTCCCCCAACAAATTTCTTCTTTCAAAGGACTAATAATGAGAATCTAACATAAAAAGTATAAGAAATGAGAGTGATTAAGAAAGTATGAAGATAAACAAAATGGATGGTTTAATAAAGAAATGTGTGAGAAAGAACCAGAAAAAACTTTACCACTGATAAACCTGAAGCAATGTGAGATGTTAAGTTCTACAATTGTTTACATATGTGATGAAAACTGACAACAATGTAGGAATAGGGAAAAAAGTCTATATTGGGATATATGAGAAAATTAGAGGAAAGAAAAGTATTTTAAGGCAACACTAGTGTGTTTGCTTTTGAAGGGGCTGTCTTGCCCTGAGCTATTACATTTTGTATAATATCTTTGGCAAGAGTCAAAGATGTCCTTTCCTTTGACCCCTTATCTCATGCATTGCCTTTGAGGATATTAATACTTTTAATCATAACTAATATTCATTTAAAAACTTGCTCTGCACTCAGTGTTCTGCAACTACTCTAGCTTGGGTTTCATTATTTAATTCTCACAAAGACCTTAGGAGGTGGGTTTATTATT
Organism: Macaca nemestrina; assembly: GCF_043159975.1. NCBI lineage: Eukaryota > Metazoa > Chordata > Mammalia > Primates > Cercopithecidae > Macaca > Macaca nemestrina. The sequence continues at coordinate 23,018,553 of NC_092132.1, forward strand.
TCTATTATTGCAGGCTGGTTCAATGAGGCTTTGAGGGGGGAATTAAATTGCCCAAGGTCAGAGCTAGTGAGTGCCAAGCTGGGAGTCAGCCCAGATCTGAACTCAATGCCAGTGCTCTCCACCACTTTGTTCTCTGCTGGTAAACAGGAAAGGAGCAGTGCTGATCTAGAGAGAGCCCAGTGCTAGGCTTTCACCAGCCCAGGTTCCTGAGGGGATAGGACACTGGGTCTTACTGGTGATCTATCGTGACTTAATTTTCAAATTGGAATTTCATAGTCTTGTTGCTGCTGCTTATGGCTATGGTGGTTTGAAAACAGCCCCAGGGCACATGGTTTGACAATGGCTATCTTCTGATTTGTGTATTTATTTGTATTAAAATGATTACAATGTTATAAAATTTAAAGAACATTTAACTCTCATTAGCACTTACTATTATCTAATAATACAGTTATTACAACTGATACAGTCACATAAAATCGGGTCCATGGTAGAAAAATCTGAATGCTTTCTGTGTACCTGTTCTATCACCTAGCTATCTGTGTGTCCAACCATTTATCTATCCATCCATCCATCCATCCATCTGTTCATCCATCTGTCTCATCATCATTATCATCATCAACAGGAGCAACAACATCATTTGTCTATCTAGTTAATATGGTGAATGAGTGCCTGGGTAAGTGTATGGATGGGTAATGGAGTATAAATTATTTTTATCAGGACACTGGTGCTGTCAAACGACTAAGAAGATCATAACAGGCCAGGCACGGTGGCTCACACCTGTAATCCCAGCACTTTGGGAGGCCAAGGCGAGCTGATCACGAGGTCAGAAGATTGAGACCATCCTGGCTAACATGGTGAAACCCCGTCTCTACTAAAAATACAAAAAATTAGCCGGGTGTGGTAGTGAGCACCTGTAGTCCCAGCTACTCAGCAGGCTGAGGCAGGAGAATGGTGTGAACCCAAGAGGCAGAGCTTGCAATGATCGCGCCACCACACTCCAGCCTGGGCGACAGAGCGAGACTCTGTCTCAAAAAAAAAAAAAAAAAAAAAAAGAAAGAAAAAGGAAAAAGAAAATCATAACGAACATGCTATATATATTTTTATTCTAAATCTCTGACAACAGAGGTGGTTTGGAATCATAATGACTCTCATATGGAAGTGGTTACAGAAATGTGCTTTTCCACATTAGTCTTGGCTCTAGTTTCTCTCCAGCAAATACTGTGGTGATCAGGCTGCTGAGAGAATAAATGAGCAATTTGGGGCAGAGTACCTTGTGCCCCTGTTGATGAGACTCAACAAACAAATTCTGGTGTAACAAATGATTGTACCACGTGAGTGGGTGACAACCTAATGGATTGTGGTTATAACCACAGCCGGTTCTGCTGAGGCTTAATCCAAACTTTTTTTTTTGCTTGTGTTTCTGGGAAATTCAGGGAAAATAATGACTTTTGGATGGAATTGTCTTGTAAAGTCAAGCCAGCTAGGTTTTTCTTGGTGTGGCATTCAAATACACATCAGTTCTACACAAAAGAAAGAAAGAAAGAAAGAGAGAAGAAAGAAAGAAAGAAAGAAAGAAAGAAAGAAAGAAAGAAAGAAAGAAAGAAAGAAAGAAAGAAAGAAAGAGAAAAGAAAGAAAGAAAGAAAGAAAGAAAGAAAGAAAGAAAGAAAGAAAGAAAGGAAGGAAGGAAGGAAGGAAGGAAGGAAGGAAGGAAGGAAGGAAGGGAGGGAAAGAGAGAGAGAAAGAAAGAAAAGAAAGGAAAGAAAGGAAGGAAAGAAAGAAAGAGAAAGAAAGAAGGAGAGAAAGAAAGAGAGAGAAAGAAAGAAAGAAAGAAAGAAAGGAAGAAAGGATAGTTAAATATTCACTACACTTCACACAACACAAAACACCAATAGTGAGGGTTACGTTCATATCAGTTCTACACGAAAGAAAGAAAGAAAGAAAGAAAAAGAAAGAAAGAAGAAAGAATGAGAAAGAAAGAAAGAAAGGATAGTTAAATATTCACTACACTTCACACAACACAAAACACCAATAGTGAGGGTTACATTCATCACCCACAGCAAAATTCCTTACCTCCTCCTTCATCTCTTATTCACATAGCAGCTGTCACCAAAGTCCTCTAGTCTCCGACCTCAAACTTCCCCAAACACTCTTTCAACTTACCCAATATATTCCTTTTTCTCTCCTTTCATGCCTGCCCACTGAAATCCCACTCCAGGAAGTTACTCTCTGTTTTGTTTTTTCCATTATAGAATAACCCATAAACCTTTCTGTCATGCCTATTTTTACCACTCTTACAAACAGCTTTCAAGATAGACACAGCCTCTCTCATCTTAATGATAGTGGAAGTGTGGAGTTGGGAAAATTGCAAGCACTAATAATTTAATTTAAATATGTTCTTTATTTCTTGTTACAAATACTTGAATAATTCCTCCCCCACCCACCGTATCATTTCATTTCAGCATAAATGTAAACTACTGAGGGGCTTTAAGGAAGGAAGTGATGAGGCATGTTGGATCCGATGTATATTTTGGCTGCTGTATGAAGAATAGACAGATTGGGAAATGTTAGTGAGATTTAAGGCAGGGGAAATTCTGCAATGTAAAATACCATAATAGTCCCTGGAAGGAATAGTGGTCTGAAGTGTGGGTAAGTATTGCAAAAGGCAAGCTGACAGATTCAGGAAAAAGAAAAGAAATGGTATCAATAGGGCTTCATGATTGACTGGATGTGGCAGGTGAGGAAGAAGTTCTTGCTGACCTGGAAGATAGAAATCATGCAGGTAAATTACTTTCAGTGTTGCCATGAACAGACTGAAACCCAGAAGTCAATGCATAATATTTCTGTTCCCCTCGCCTAACCTCTGAAGATGTGATAAAATGGCTAAACCATCACCATGGGAACCTACTCAATTTAAGAAAAGGACCAAGGCTGTGTAGACAAAATTAGTTTCCTTGTTTCACTTATCTTGTTGATTTCAAAATGACCCAGCTCTTCTAAAAAGCATCTTGGAAGATACGAGTTATCAAGCATCGTTCAACAAGAAGAGAGGCTATTAGAATTAGAAAACTAAAATATGGGACAAGCCATAAAGTCAGAGATCTCTGATTTTTTTTTTTTGTCTCCTCTGGATGCCTCTGTGTCTCTTTCACTTTCAGAAAAGAAAGGGGCTTTCTAAATCCCACATCACTGCTCTTCTCCTAGGCAAAGTGGTTTGGAGAAGAGATGAGACAAAAGCTCCTTTCCCTCTCCAGCTTTCTTAGTTGATGAGCCTTTCATGCCCCTTGGCAAGAACTTCCCCACACAAATCTCTAGAACTCTGCACTTCGTGGGCTAAGGGGCAAGATAGAGGCCAGAGTTCCTGTGTGAGCTAGATGTTGTGTAGATGAACAAGTATAAGGAATGAATTCTTACATTTTAATTCTAGATTTGATACTTAATAGCTTTATTGCCCAAGTCAAACTTCTTTGCCTTTCTGAGCCTTTTTTCTCCTTCCACAATGGTGGTTGTGGGGATTAAACGAGAGAGTATAAAATAAATGTATTCCATTAGTTGACAATGCCAAGTGACCAGCAAATGTTATTTGAAATTGGTATGTAGCAGGGACTATCTGTGCCCAAGGCTGAGCTATTGTTTTACTTACTCCCAAACTTCCCTGTCTCCAAAACTTTCCTCTCTATTGGTACTACAAGAATGGGCCTGTCGGGGAGGGGGATTGGGGGTGTGTCTCTGAATTCCCCCCCACCTTTTTTTTTTTTTTTTGCCTTTTGAATATTTCACTGATGGCCCCTTTAAACTTCCTACCAAGTTTTGCTAGAAATCCTTGAGATTTACAAGGGTCATCTTTCAGTGGAGGCAAGTTGGGCGGCCCGTAATAGAATATTGATTCTATTGGTGATGGGAGATTTGGGGCAGAGGGAGGGAGAGGTCATATGAAGATCTTCTCCAATAACTGTGATTACCAGGGAGTATTTGTCAGATGCTGCATTGGGTGTTTTTGAGACATTTTTTATTTAACTCATATAACAATTTGCGGTAGATGTTTTGACTCCAGTGGGATCAAGTCAGTCCCACAAGGTGACTAAGCTAGTTAGAGGCAGAGCTGGAATTAGAACCCAAGTCTGTCCAGCTCCCAAGGCCATACATACTGGGTTCATTATATTCCCTGCATCTCATGTGAAATAGCCTATAGGCAGCTCTCTCCTTCACTCATTATTAGATCCTTCACTCATTATTAGATTCACATTAGTGACAGTTGTGTATTTACTTGGCTCTTAATGTCCAGAGATTCCTCTCCTCAATATATTAAGAAATAAGTGAAGATAGTTTATTTCTAGTCCTTCTTGGAGCCTTTCATGTTCTGTTTCTACTCTTTGTTTCTTCTAACATGATGTTTATTTTTCTTCTTAATTGCATGTTTATTATTAGGCAATGACTTAATCCTCCTCTCTTCACACTCTTGTAATGGGAAAATAGAGTTTTGAGTTATTTATAATCTTCCTTTCCAGATTTGACCGCCACTTTCACTACACTCAACCTACCTGGCAACAACTTCATGCATTCCTGAAGCATAGAGTGTTTCTCTAAAGGACAAACAAACAGCAACAATGACAAAATCAAGATGAATTTTTGTCCACTTTGGTTTTATGGTCATCTACAACAGATGCTGTCCATTGGCTGTGAAAGATTTTTCCAGAAACTTCTGTCAATCCATTAATGTTTAATTCTTGCAAAGAAATATTGGTTCAGTCTGTTGACAGAATTTGAAAAAAAAAAAAAAAAAGCTGCAAGTGAAACAGCCAAGGGCAAAGTCAATATCTGACAAGACCAAGTAAAACTTCAGTGACCAAGGCAAAAGCAAACAGCAATCAGCAACAAGAGTCCTTTCATTTGGACACTAATATTGGGCAAAGTGGCATAAAATGTAGGCAAACTCAAATACATTTAAATAGGAGACTCAAGTCTTCCTAAAATTTTCTTCCTGATGGACACATTCTGTTCTAGGAAAAAATTACTATCCTTTTCTTTCTTTCTTTCTTTCTTTCTTTCTTTCTTTCTTTCTTTCTTTCTTTCTTTCTTTCTTTCTTTCTTTCTTTCTTTCTTTCTCTTTCTTTCTTTCTTTCCTTCTTTCTTTCTTTCTCTCTCTTTCTTTCTTTCTTTCTCCTTTCTCTCCCTCTTCCTTTCTTTCTTTCTCCTTTCTCTTTCTTTTTTCTTTCTTTCTCTCTCCTTTCTTTCTCTTCTCTCTCTCTGTTTCTTTCTCTCTTTCTCTCTTTTCTCTCTCTCTTCCTTTCTTTCTTTCTCTCTCTCTCCTTTCTTTCTTTCTCTTTCTCTCTTTTCTCTCTCCCTTTCTTTCTCCTTTCTCTTTCTTTCTTCTTTCTTTCTTTCTCTCTCTCTCTCCTTTCTTTCTCTTCTCTCTTTCTCTTCCTTCCTTCCTTCCTTCCTTCCTTCCTCTCTCCCTCCCTCTCTCCCTCCCTCCCTCCCTCCTCTTTCTTTCTTTCTTTCTTTCTTTCTTTCTTTCTTTCTTTCTTTCTTTCTTTCTTTCTTTCTTTCTTTCTTTCTTTCTTTCTCCCTCTCTCTCTTTTTCTTTCTTTTCTTTTCTTTTATCTTTCCCTGTCTTCCCTTCTCTTTCTTTATCCCCTTCCCTTTTCCCTTCCCTTTCTTTATCCCCTTCCCTTCTTCCCTTCCCTTCTTCCCTTCCCTTTCCTTTCCTTCCTTCTTTCCTCCATTCCTCCCTTTCTTCTTTTCTTTTCTCCTTCCTTCCTGAAATGGCTTGTTGATGTCACTAGCATGATCATGTATCTAGAGCTTAGAATTTAAGCCTCCAGAGAAATTTGGGAGTTGCTCAAATCTCCTTGAGCACACATAAGATGGTGAACCCTTCTAAGCCCCCTTCTTTTGGATGTCACATCACACAGGGCTCACCTGCTTCTTAGCACCCTATACACTTTGTCATTATCTGTGTTTCTTTCAGTACACTAGGATTCCTCCCATTCCAGTAAACTGGGTGTGTTTATCTGTGTATGCTCAGCATGGTATAGGCAATAAGCACTCAATGCTTTTGAAGAATTTAAATGCATGCTTTATTTTGTGTTTGAGGTGAAAAAAAATTAAATATTTGTACATTCAATATGGACAGCCATCTGAAGTTGGTGCTCCATGGATAATAATCTTTTCTATACAAATTCTTTGTAATTCTTAACTTGTTATTCAGGTGCCTTTACAGGTTGATATGGTTTGACTTTGTCCCCACCCAATCTCATCTTGAATTGTAGCTCCTATAATTCCCATGTGTCATGGGAGGGCCCTGGTGGGAGGTGATTGAATTATGGGGCGGATCTTTCCCATGCTGTTCTTATGATAGTGAATAAGTCTCATGAGATCTGAATGGTTTTATAAAGGAGAGTTCCCTTACACAAGCTCTCTTCTCTGCCACCATGTAAGATGTGACTTTTCTCCTCATTCACCTTCAGCCATGACTCTGAGGCCTCCCCAGCCATGTAGAATTGTGTGTCAATGAAACCTCTTTCCTTTATAAATTACCTAGTCTTTGGTATGTCTTCACTGGCAGCATGAGAACAGACTAATACAGTAAATTGTTACCAGTAGAGTAGGGTGCTGTTGTAAAGATACCCAAAAATGTGGAAGCGACTTTGGAACTGGGTAACCGGCAGAGGTTGGAATGGTTTGGAGGACTCAGAAGAGAAGACATGGGAAAGTTTGGAACTTCCTAGAGACGTATTGAATGGCTTTGACCAAAATGCTGATAGTGATATGAACAATAAAGTGCCGGCTGACGTGATCTCAGTTGGAGATGAGGAACTTGTTGGGAACTGGAGTAAAAGTCACTCTTCCTATACAAAGAGACATTTTGACCCTGCCCTAGAGATCTGTGAATCTTTGAACTTGAGAGAGATTATTTCAGGTATCTAGCAGAATAAATTTAGAAGAAATTTCTAAGCAACAAAATAATTCGAGAGGAAGCAGAGCATAAAATTTGAAAAATCTGCAGGCTGATAATGCAGTAGAAAAGAAAAATCCATTTTCTGGGGAGAAATTCAAGCCTGCTTAGAAATTTGCATAAGTAATGAGGAACTAGATGCTAACTACCAAGACAATGGGGAAAATATCTCCAGGGCATGTGAGAGACCTTGGGGGCAGACCCTCCCATCAGAGGCCCAGAGACCTAGGAGGGAAAAATGGTTTTGTGGGGTGGGCCAAAGGCCTGCTGCTGTGTGCAGCCTAGGGACTTGGTGCCCTGCATCCCAGCCACTCCAGTCATGGCTAAAAGGTGCCAAGGTACATCTCAGGCCCTGGCTTCAGAGGGTGCAAGCCCCAAGCCTTGGCACCTTCCACATGGTACTGGGCCTGTGGGTGCACCGAAGTCAAAAATAGAGGTTTGGGAACTTTTGCCTAGATATCAGAGGATGTATGTAAATGCCTGGATGTCCAGGCAGAGTTGTACTGCAAGGGTGGGGCCCTTGTGGAGAACCTCTGTTAGGGCAGTAAGAAAGGGAAATGTGGGGTCAGAGTCCCCACACAGAGTCCCCACTGGGGCACTGCCTAGTGGAGCTGTGAGGGCCACTGTCCTCCAGCCATGCATCTGGGACTACAGGTGCATGTCACCATGCCCATCTAATTTATTTTTATTTTTATTTTTAGTAGAGATGGGTCTTTACCGTGTTGGCCAGGATGGTCTCAAACTCCTGACCTCAGGTGATCCACCTTGACCTCCCAAAGAACACTTTACTTAACCAGCCTAAATGTTCTGATACTGTCACTAAGTACCTTGTAGAGCCTTTTTCTATTCCACTGATTTTGTGAACATTGCTTTCACTGCTGCCAAAAGTTGTTATTATTCACATCTAGTTCACATAGTCTGATTTTTTTCATGATGGCAGAGATGCTTCCACTGGTCTGATCCTTCTGTGGCCATAGTTATCCTTTGAGAAATACCTTCAATAGCCTCCCTTGGACTTATTCTATACTTGGACTATCAAGGGTGCAACCACATGCTTAGTAATTCTTGCTACATTGTTTTTGAAGAAGGACTTTCAGACTCCCCCAGATGCTGTACTAGAATAACAAATATGAACATAAATTCATAAAATAGATAACAAAGTCAGAGTTGGCTCTTTGCCAAGGTTAATGAAATTGTTAAGCCTCTGACTTGACTGAGATTGAATAAGAAAAGAGAAAATGCAAATAAGTAATATTAGAAATGAAGTGATATAACTCAAAAGCAGATTTATGTCAGTTTATTTAAAGTTAGATAAAATGGTTAAATTCCTAGAAAAAAATGTAAATTATCAAAATTGGCTTAAACAGAAATTTAAAAGCCTGAATTGTCTAATTGCATTTAAATAAATTGAGTACCTAGTCAAAATTTTTCATACCAAGAAAACCACAAGGCCCACAGGTTTCTACAGGTGAGTCCTAACAAAACTTAAAGTACAGATGATTTCAATCTTACACAGAAGCACACCCCAACTCAAAATTACTGACAGTTGTGCTATGTCACACAGTGACTGTAATTGGTAGGATTCTTAACATATTATGCAGTTGGACCATTTTAAATATTCTTGCTAAATTTCCACTTGATACATAGCTCTTGAGAGCTCACTTTCTGGATATTCTAACTGATGATGATACAGATAGAAAAAAACTGTAAGTATTGTCTTTAAGGAATTCGCAATCTACTGAAATATCCAGGAAAGCAAATACACAATTATTAGCCATTATATTATAAAATTTTACCTATCCAGGGCAACTAAACCGTTCCCCTAGATTGGAAAGAGGCCATCAGGTTCAGGCTTCCCATAGGAAGTGACACCATGGTAGAGTCTTGAATTGTGAGTAGGATTTAGGCAGACAAATAAGAGAGAAGATCATTTTAGTAATAAGGAACTCGAAGTGCCAAGGCTCAAGGATAAAATAGTTGATGATATTTAAACATTTTAAAAATTATTTAGTATGTCAGTAATTCAGATCAAGGTAAGACAAGAGACTGAGAATTGTCACTGTATTATCGAAGACCTTGTGTGATGCTCACACAGCTTGAATTTTCAACTTGGGGACATTGGGAAGCCATGCTCAAATCAAAAGAGGTCAAATGTGCCAATCAGAAGCTGAGTCGGGGACTATCTTCATGGTTATTTTTGTCTTCATATTTCCTCTTCTCTGTAGGTGTGTGCTTGTCTTTGGGAGTTTGCCTTGCTCTATATTTGCTTATTGATGGTTACTACCTCATGGTCAGAAGGTCTCGAATTTTATTAAATGTGTCCAAATTCCAAGTGAATGCAGGATATTTTACTACAGCAACTCTGAAACATGATCATTAAATTGGTTTCAGTATTTTTGCCCTTACAAAATAGCTCACCCTTTGTTAGAGGTATCATGATTATAATTACTATTTATTAAGCACTTTGTACTTGCACTATGCTAATAGTCCTACATTCTTTGTATAAATATGTTGTTAATTAATGTGCTAAGTACAGAAAGATTTGTAGAACAGCTACTATGTGCTAGGTGTTATGCATACTAGGAGTAGAATGATGTGTAAAATCAACATAGATGTAAGACATAGGTAATAATCAAGTAAACAATCAAATTTTACAAATTTATTAAAATATAACCATATATACATGTATATGACCATACACACCTATATATATGAATACACACATATGCATATATATATATTATATATATATATAAAATTGTGAACCCAAATATTGCAGTACTACATCAATGATAATAAGATATATGGTTGGTATAGTCAAGAAAGAAATTTCTGTGACGGTGACATGGAAATAGCATTCTTTTCTTTTAAAAGCTTATGGATAGGAATTAATGGCACTATTTTAGAGATAAATAAATTAAGGCTTAGAGAGATTATATAAATTGCCATGGCTCATATTATTAAGTGATAGATCTGGGATTAATTCCAAATACTAGCTTGGCCACAGTGTTCATGATTTCTCAATACTGTTTTTTTTCCCAAGATAAACTAATACGTACTTTCCTGAACCTTAATGTACTTCTCTTTTCTTATACACTTTGGAACAAATCAGTCCATATTTAATCTCAAATATTTGGAAAACATTGCTTCTTTTTGTCCTTGCTCTTCCAAATTAGTAATAGCAACTCTCTTCCAAGTTATTAAAAATTGATATTTTGAGTTATTCCTGCATGCCAGGGTGTGCAGTGGTGAACAAAATAAACATGATCTTTGTCTTTATTAAAAATACAATCTAGAGACAAAGTGTATCAGTTACAAATTGTCACTATAATGTTATGTAACAAGGCATACCAAAATGCAGAGACTTAAAACAATGATAGTTTATTATTTATTTGTTTCTTGGTGACTCAATTCTCTTTCACATGCCACATCCCTCTAGGAAGCCAGCTCAGGCTTATTCTCATGGAAGTCAGCAGTGTCCATGTAAGGATGTAAGGAAGTGGAAATGTGAACATGCTCTTCAAATCTGTTTGTGTTTATTACTGTTCCATTGTCCAAAGCAAGTCCTATCGCCAAGACTGAAATCAGAGAAGAAGGGGACTATGAAGGTACAGATAAAGATCGTGAATAGAGAGAGAAGTCATTAACTGGGGCTACCAACACAATCAATTTACCATTGGAAATTTATGGTGTTCTGTGTGATGTTCAAAGCATGGTTTATAGATTTTTTTATAGGTCATTCAAACAGAACACAGTAGATTGATAAGATTAAATGATAACTATAGAAATATTTAATACATATTAGATAATTATATTTGAATATATGAATATTCATCATTCTACCCATTCAGTAAACAGTGAATGACAATAATGATAATTTGATCATGATAATCTACTAGACATTCTCATTAAGAATGTCCATGCAAGAACCATGGAGTTGTTACTTAAAATGCAGACGAACCAAAGAAAAAATATAGTGATGGTGATTCCTTAGCTACCTCTTTTTTAATATAGAGAGAGCTTAAAAGCTGCTAAACATTCAATGGTCTCATATCAAATTATCATGTTATAATCTCATATCAAATTATGTTTGTATTGTGATCAAGATAACATTATAACATTGTGACCATTCAGCCTTAAACATTGGTCTTTTATTTATTTATTTTTTGCGGGGGACAGAGTCTCACTCTGTTGCACAGGCTGCAGTGCAGTGGTGTAACCTTGGGTCACTGCAACCTCCGCCTCCTGGGTTCAAGCAATTCTTGTGCCCCAGCCTCCTAAGTAGCTGGGACTACAGGCGCCTGCTGCCATGCCCAGCTAGCTTTTTGTATTTTTAGTAGAGATGGGTTTCTGTCTTATTATTTGACCTGATTGTATGGAAAAATGTAATTGAGTAACAATGTAGTACTAATGCTGAATACATCCTGTTGTCCTAGCCCACAGATAAGCTGGGAAAAAAAAATCATTAGCACAGATTTGGCTGTTTACCGTTGTGATACATTGATGTATACAATAAGGTCTTTGCTTACTTTTATCACACTGTATTCATTTGCTAAGGCTGCTGTAACAAAGTTCCACAAACTGAAGGACTTTAACAATAGAAATGTATTTATTCACTGTTTTGGAGGCTAAAGTTTGAGATCAATGTATTAGCAGCATTGGCTTCCTCTGAGAACTGAGAGGAAGGGTCTGTTCCCTGCTGTTCACCTAGTTTCCAGTGGTTTGCTGGCAATCTTTGGCGATACTTGACTTGTAGAAGTATCACTCTGATCTTCTCATTCTTCTTCATATGGCATTCTTTCCGTATGTGTCTGTGTCCAAATTTCCCCTTTTAATAAATATACAAGTCATATTGGAGTATGACCCAACCTAATGATCTCATCTTAACTAACACATTTGCAATGACCCGTTTTTCAAACAAGGTCACATTCTAAGGTACTGGGAGTTAGAACTTTAACATGTGAATTTGGATTGAAGGGCAAAATTCAGCCCATGATACATGCAGAGAAAATTTAAGCTCAAAGTTGAAGTTTTATTATTTTAGAAAAATTTCTTACTGACAGTACAAGCTAATTTTGGTTATGATGTATATGTATAACCAAAGGACTAATATTTTGTTAGAGTAAGTTTTTCAAGCCAAAGTTGCTAATTAGTAGTTACTGTGGGATGTTAATCTATACCAAAACATCACCATAAAGAGGGGGGAAAGGATGTTCTATTGGTAACATTCCTAAGTTGCATTAAAGGCTATAAACCTCACCCTAATGGCAAGTTTCTTTCTGGGTTTTGGAAAATATTCCCTTTTTTTTGTTCTTCCTCTGCCTCTGCAGTTTTTTTTTTTTCACCACAATTACTTGTCTTCTGCCACTTCACTTGACCTTCCAATTTGGGGCCTTCTTGAAATATGAAAAATTTAGGTAAGAGTGACACTAGAGACCCAGCAATTGGAAGGAGAATGAAAAATAATGGTATGTATTGTAAAGATGAGGATATTAAGATTCAAAGAGACTGCCCAGAATGAATTGTTAGGAAATAGCAGGGCTTACAAATATAGACTTACCTGAGGAGTGGATTTCTGTTGAGAATTAGATATTTGACACTGATGTGGTTTGGCTGTGTCCCCACCCAAATCTCATCTTGAATTGTAGCTCTCCTAATTCTCACATGTCATGGGAGGGACCCAGTGGGAGGTAATTTGAATAATAGGGGTGGGTCTATTATTCAATAGCATGAATAATGCTATTGAATTCATGAACAACATTCATGAACAGTTCATGAATTCATGAACACCATCCTGTTCTCATGATAGTGAATAAGTCTCGTGAGATCTGATGGTTTTATATAGAGGAGTCCCCCTGCACATGCTGTCTTGCCTGCCACCATGTAAGATGTCCCTTTGCTCTTCCTTCATCTTCTGCCATGATTGTGAGGCCTCCCCAGCCATGTGGAACAACTAAACCTCTTTCCTTTATAAATTATCCAGTCTCAGGTATGTCTTTATTAGCAGCATGAGAACAAACTAATACAGACACAGATTAAAAACCAAATTTAATGTCACTGATGATATTCCTGGTTCTTCTTCCTCCTATAACTCCCAACTTTCTAAAAAACGTTTCTCTAGTTTAATGGGGGGAAAAGGCAAGCCTTGAGTTCACACGGGGACATGGAAGAAGGGCAGTATTTTCTTTCCTAATGGCATAACCGAAAGAGGATGGTCGGGCAAGGCCTCTCTCAGACTAAACAGAAATTATGCAGCCTTGGTTGGCAGGTGAGTGACACACATGATTTGTGTATATGACAGCAGGAGAAAAGAAGTTCCTTTTGGGAACAATTCTTGATTGGTGGATGAAAATGGATGTGAAACATAACCTCCTCTTGACTTAGAAAAACGACAACAAATAATGAAGAGTCAGCATCCAAGGTCTTTGAACAGATCATGACTTTAAACTCTAGATGAAGTATATATATTCCTATCACATCTAACCTAAATGGTTTCAGGTTGAATTAAAATTTGTTGCAACTCCTCTCTTTGCTTTTATTCTAAGTGCGTTTCTACATACTATCATGTTTAAATCTTAAGCACTCCTATGAGATAATTATCATAAGTTCTGTTTGGCTAATGAGATGACTAAAGCTTGAAAACTTTCTTCTTGAGACAGTTTATTTCTTTAAATGAACTAGAAATTGTTTCAAAAAGAGGTCTATTTTTATGGAGAATGTGACTTGGTAAGACCCTTGGAGTGGTTACTGGGTCTCCAAAACATGATTATTGTGGAATCCTAGAGAGACTGTGGATGAATATTTTCAAGTTAAAGATGCTGGAGAGAGACAATGTATATGAGATCTGGAGGCATAAAGACAGACTTCACAGCAGGTTCCTCGCCATGTTCCCCTCCCCACCCAGGCTTTGGAAAACTTACTTGAAATGCCTGAGGTGAATATATTTCATTTTGAACTGGAGGTAGTGGGTGCCTTGTTAAATGATAATTTAATCAATAAAATAAAATCATGGCTTGTGCAAAAATAAAATAAACTTGTAACAAAGATTTCACAATTCACTAATTAAGGACAGAACAAATAAGATGTTAAGAAGAGTTCAAAAGGAAATTTCAAGGATATTCATTCAAATGATAAAGACAGACAAGAATGCAGAATTTTTTTATGACCATGTGCAAAACTGGCTTCTTCCAGTGGGAAGAGGGAAACCAATTGGACTTCCACAGATCAAAAAAAAAAAAAAAAAAATGCATTTGTGGGCAGGGTGTGGTAGCTTACACCTGTAATCCTAGCACTTTGGGAGGCTGAAGAGAGAGGACCCCTTGAGGCCAGGAGTTGAAGAGCAGTCTGGGCAACATAGTGAGAATTCATCTATTAAAAATTAAAAAAAAAAAAGAAAGAAAAGAAAATTAGCCAGATGTGGTGGCATGCACTTGTAGTCCAGCTGTTCAGGAGGCTGAGGTGGGAAGATTCCTTGAGCCTGGAACTTTGAGGCTGCAGTGAGCTATGATAATACCACTGCACTCCAGCTGGGGAGACAGAGCAAGACCCTGTTTCAAAAAGAAATGCATTTGTGCTTCAATGAACAGGAATCATTAATAGTATTATCATTTTCTACAACGGATAGCATTTTAAAATAGCTCAAAGACAAAAAGGACACAGATAACCTAGAAGGGTGTATTAGACAAAACATCCAGTGATAATTTTGTCCATTTCAAAGTATTTCACTATTTTTTTTCTGACATACTCAAGGTAGTACTAAAGCAACAAACTTGAAGGAGGAAGGCTGAGCCAGAGAGAAACCTGGGGAAGTAATTAGCTGAGAATCCATAGTCATGGGAAGGCTTTGGGCCTTGGCAAGGGGGTGGATTTGGAGTTCAAGCCGAATTTAACAAAATTGACCTATGCTTTGCATTTTGTGGTCCTTAGAATGGTAAGTAGAACATTGGGCTGGAACCGCATTCTTTATCCTTCCAAGCCCACTTCGATTTTTACTTCATTCTACCATATCAAAATATTATAAGTAAGAGCTTCCTTTTTAGTGAGTTTAATTGTTGAATAATACTGTTACAGCTAGAAGGTATCCAAGCCACACAGCACTGGAATATGTTAACAGTGGCAAATCCATTTGGGTCTGCAGCAACCTCAATTCTTGCCTCCTCAGAAGAAGGAATTTGACTGAGGGGCATAAGGCAGGAAGAGAGACTAAGGCAAGTTTTAGAGCAGGAGTGTAAGTTTATTTTAAAAACTTTAGAACAGGAATGAAAAGAAGGAAAGTACACCTTGGAAGAAGGCCAAGCAGGTGACCTGAAAGGCAAGTGCACAGTTTGACCTTTTAACTTGGGGTTTTATACATTGGCATAATTCCGAAGTCTTGTGTTACTTCTCCCCTGATTCTTCCCTTGGGGTGGGCTATCTGCATGTGCATGCTTGAGCCCACTTGTCCAACTCCTGAGATCTTATCAGGAAGCTGCTGGTCACATTTCAGGTGTTTTCTATCTATTAGGAGCCCACCTTTCCCTGGTGCCAGCTGTGACTAATTATTACTTGAGAGAAACAGTTAACAACCGCCAGACCATCACCTGATGGTCACCCAACACTTCTGCTATGTGTGGAGAAGGAGCCCTCTCCTGCCCTGTGTATACCCGACTAGCTACCCACTGTAACAATACTGAAATTAGTATTTTCTGCTTGGATATAAAGCTGTGTAACCTGAAAGACTATGATGTTTTTCATACACCCGTATGGGTAGGTAAATATTGTGGGTTGAAGTTCTAACACCCAGTACCTGTGAATTTGACCTTATTTGGAAATAGGGTGTTTGCAGATATAATCAAGTTGAGATGAGGTTAGACCGGATTAGGATGGACCCTAATCCTGATGCTCTCAGACACACACAGAGGGAAAAAGCTCACGTGAAGAAAGAGACAGAAATTGGAATAACACAGCTGCAGGCCAGGAACCCAAAGGATTGCTGGAAACCATCATCAGCTAGGTAAATGCAAGGAAGGATTCTTCTCTAGAGCTTCCAGAAACAGGGTGGCCCTGCCAATGCCTCAATTTCAGACTTTTATTTTCCAGAACGATGAGAGCATCAATTTCTGTTGTTTTAAGCTACTATGTTTGTCCCCAAGAAACCAATACAATAAAGAAGACGATATCTTTTCTGAAAATAATTTAAAGAAGCTTATAATGATGCACAAATTCCAAAAGGATAAGCGAATTTAAAGTAGATCATAAGAATGACACACAGGCTGGGCGCAGTAGGTCATGCTTGTAACCCCAGCACTTTGAGAGGCCAAGGCAGGAGAATCACTTGAGCCCAGTAGTTCAAGACCAGCCTGGGCAACGTGGCAAAGCCTCAGCTCCACAAAAAATATAAAACTTAGCCAGGCGTTATGGTGCACGCCTATAGTTCCAGTTACTTGGGAGGCTGACAAGGGAGGATTGCTTGAGCCCAGGAGGTCGAGACTGCTGTGAGCCGTGTTTGTGCCACTGAACTCCAGCCTGGGTGACAGAGCAAGACCCTGTCTAAAAAATATATAAATAAAAATAAAATTTGCACACAACAAAACAAAGGAAAAAACTGTCGAAAGACACAAATACTACTCTAGATATAGGCAGGATATTATCATTTTTCTCTTGTTGCCCCAAATGAGAAACCCACAACAGAAGGTGCAACAGGAAAAATATTCCGTGAGTACTCCGAGAACGGAGGGTTACATGAGTGTTCTGAAGAATTGACACTATACAACAGTGAAAAAAAGTTGAGGGAAAGAGCTAATGAGATAAAGTGGAAAATACAATTCAAAATTTTCTAATTCCTTTGTGGACTATGTATAGATTTGGTAGGTAGGATTAAAACACAAATGAGACTATTTTAAAATTTCTTTCGGAATCTGTATGAACATGGACTATTTGGAGGCAAGGGTTATACTGTTGAGTTCAGGGATGAATTCATCAGAAATTGCTTTGTGTGCTAGCTAATTCAGTGTTTGTATCCCCAGCAGGTGCCATAAGCTCCATGGGGACAGGAATGGTGGGGATACACACATTGAATTAAAACTGTTTACCCCTGAATCTCCCAGGACCCAGAATAAATGCTGGTAAATTGCAGGCATTCTGCCATTAATGACTGAATTAATAATAGAAAGAAATTGAATAACCCGACAAATGTTTCAGTTAGTGACTGACAAAGCTGCAAATCTGTAGTGTGGTCTGTTTAATTTACCTACCTGATTGGTTTACAGCTTCCGGTGTCTGGCTAGTAATTAATTACCTCAGGTTCTTTTATTGGAACAGCCTCTTTTACTTCCGTATTAATCTAAGTTTTGTTATGTTTCACTTAGTTGGTGTCATTCAATACAGTTCATGTGGTATCTGAAACTGTAAAACTACATGCAAATATATTCTTAAATTTTTATTGTGTAACAATTTCAGATTCCAGAAAAGATGCAAAGGTATTACACAAATTTCATATACTCTTCACCCAGCTTCCTCTAATGTTAACATCTTGTATAACCATGGCACATTTATCCAAATAGAGAAGTAACTAATAGTAGTATGTTACTACTAACTATAGACTTTTTTTGGATTTTACCAGTTTTTCCATTGATGTCTTTTTTATGTTCCAAGATCCAATCCAGGTTGCAGCATTGCATTAAATAAATACTTGTATATTTTTGTATTATATATAATGTCTATAACTATGTAAATAATAGTATAATTACCAGTTTTTGGTGGGAACCTCTTTTAATGACCTCTTTTCAAGTAGCATGTAGCAACCAAAATGCTTTCAGGGGGCACACAAATACTGAATCCATCAATTTTCTGGTTCTAGCTTACTAGGTCTAAATAGAATAGAGGCCATGATAGTGATCCACATTGTTTTTGAGGTGTTATCTTGATATAAATGGCAACATTTCATAAATTTGCCAGTTAATTTCCTTGAAGATATATAAGTAGTAGCTGAGCAGTCTATCTGTTAGGGATATTGCATTCCATTTGGGCTTTACGTAGGTGAAACTGTTAGACCAAGGAGCAACTCAGGTCCCTTCAGATTTAGATACTCCTTGGTTCATTGCTTCTTAGCTCACTCAGTGATGTGGGGCCTACACATCATAGGTTTCAGACAATCTGTTTGCAAATTAGGCAGTTTAACGCAAAAACAGGGGATGGTCAATCCGGTTTTGTTCATCTTTTTTTTTTTTTTTTTTTTTTTTTTTTTGAGACGGAGTCTGCTCTGTCGCCCAGCCTGGAGTGCAGTGGCGCGATCTCGGCTCACTGCAAGCTCCGCCTCCCGGGTTCACGCCATTCTTCTGCCTCAGCCTCCCGAGTAGCTGGGACTACAGGCGCCTGCCACCACGCCGGACTAAATTTTTGTATTTTTAGTGGAGACAGGGTTTCACCGAGTTAGCCAGGAAGTTTGTGGATCTTAATTTGGGAAAAGAAGATTTCTAGTTTCTCTTGAAAAAATTATAAGCCTTGGCAAAATATGCATGGCTGCTTTGGCTGGAAGTGAGCAGCATCTGCCACTTTAGATGGACATAAACTCTCCTGGTCACCACTGTCATCATTCTTCCCTAGTATCTTATAATTCAGCATATTATCTGACTGGTATGCCTCACATAGCTTAATACATCGTATGGGTCTACGTGTCAATTAATTCTCTGTGGTTTTTCATAAAATCCTAGTAAAAAACTTATTTGGGTAGTTACATATAGAAAGGAGCATGGTTGACAATTTTAAAGCAGAATTTGGATCTCAGAATGGAGAGAGAAGAAAATATAATCCTTTATGGAAGGTTTATTTGAATGTCGTCTGTTGCCTTCTAGAACAGTTCTTGTCCTAAGAGGTGCTTCATGTCTGTATTTGTTCAATGCAGACTTAAGCTCTGCATTTCTAGTATATACATCACTTCTCCATGGTTTTCTTACCTTTACTTCTCACTTTATCATTTGCACTCTCTCCATGTATTATTTGTGATATCTGTGTAACCAATTAGTTAATATGTTTGCTCTGCATGAGCAATGATAAAGACATGATTCTCCTAAGTCTTTTTTTTTTTTTTTTTTTTTTTTAGCTGCAGCTTGGAAAACCTCGAAGGGTTGAATGACTTTCTTGGGCAAATTACATGAAGAAGGGATTCCAAGAACACATGCTCCTGGAGAAGTTTTATTTCTTCCAGATCACCTGGAACTGAAACAAAGTGAAACTAGCAATTTTATCCAGGTTTCAACAAAATCTGATTGCTGTGTTTAGCCATAAACCAGAACAATGAAGTATACAAAATTCTTTTATGACCTATTTATTCACTGGTGCAAGCCATCTGTTTGATATTATGTGTCTGAATTTTGAGAAAGCAATAAAAGCCAAACGAAATTGAGGAAATTAATTCACCTTAAGAAAATAATCTTGCCAAATTGTTCCAGAATAATATTCAGCTATGGGTAAATTGTTTCTTGTCCATAGCGGGCACACATTCTCTGCTATTCACTGTCCTGTGTCAGAAATAGGCTGGCATTGCCTGAAGTAGCTCTGTGCTATAAGCATGTTAGATATTGTTAGCAGCTTCTTGGCCTTTTAAAACTTATATTGAGAGAGAGTTGGCTTGTTTCAGCATAAGTAAGAAGACCACTGATTGGAGCCAACATGTGGAAAGCAAAACTATTATGTTTTGATTTAATGAAGGCACTCATTATTCTCTAGGGATTCTCTGGGCTCTTATTGGAAACAAGACGTTCCCTGCTAGCATGACTAATTATTGCATCCAGCACAAGCTAAATCCCTACCTTAAACAGCTGTTCAGCCCACCTGGAAGTCCAGGGCTAAATCATGTCCCTCTCTGGCTTTATATCTAGCAGAAGTCTAAGATGTACCTCTGGGGCTCTGAATGAACACAGAGCAGAGAGGAGCTCACCTTGATCCTGGGCTCACAGACAAAACATTGCTGTGTTGTTGATGTAGAACCATTCATTATTTTGGATTTCCTTTTTAGTATGCTTCCCACTTTTGCTTGGTTGGATTCTGGATACCACTTCCAGGTTTCTCATTGGATTTTGCATCCTATCCCTTTCGTTATAGCATATGGCTCTTGTGAAATTAATCTTGACTCTGTGCCTGGAAGCACTTTCTCTTTTTATCTTCCACCTTAAGCTGATACTGACTGAACTCAGTTCAGACAAAAATTTTTTTTCTGACATTAAGGTTTTTTATTGACAGATAATAATTTTACATATTTATGGAGTACATAGTGATGTTTTGATACATATCACATGCAGTGATCAGATCTGGGTAATTAGCATAGCTGTCATCTCAAACATCTGTCACTTCTTTGTGTTGGGAACATGTAATACTCTTCTAGCTACTTGATGTTACATTATATATTATTGTTAACTGTAGTCATCATACTGTGGTAGAGAACACTAGAACTTATTCCTCCTATCTATCTGTAATTTTGTATCTTTTAATAAGCCTCTCCCTATCACCTTCTTCCCCCATCCTTCCCAGCCTCTAGTATCTTCTGCTCTACTTTTTACTTCTATGAGATCAATTTCTTTACCTTCCACATATGAGTGAGAGCATGCCGTGCTTAACTTTCTCTTCCTAGCTTATTTCACTTAACATAATATCCTCCCGTTCTATCCATATTGCCATGAATGACAGACCTTCATTCTTTTTTATGGCTGAATGGTATTTCATGGTGTATATATACCACATTTTTTGTATTACATCATCTGTGTTTTAAAATTATTCTTTTTGGGGGTTAAACCTTATTGAGGTATAATTTACGAAGGGTATGTTGCATCCGTTTTTAAGTGTACAGTTAGTTCAATGGGTTTTGACAAATACATATACAATCATATAACGACCACTACAATCAAGATATAGAGTATTTCCAACTTCTTGAATAGTTTCCTTATGCCCCTTTGTTGTTCAGACAAAATGTAAATATTTAATTTAATTTAATTTAATTTTAAGCTTGGGATATGTGTGCAGAACATGCAGGTTTGTTACATAGATAAACTTGTGCTGTGGTGGTTTGCTGCATCTATCAACCTATAACCTAGGTATAAAGTCCTGCATGCATTAGCTATTTATCCTGATGCTTTCCCTTCCCCCACCCCACAGCAGGCTGCAGTGTGTGGTGTTCCCCTCCCTGTGTCCATGTACTCTCATTGTTCAGCTCCCACTTATGTGTGAGAACATGTGGCATTTGGTTTTCTCTTCATGTGTTTGTTTGCTGAGGATAAAGTCTTCCACCTTCATCTATTTCCCTGCAAAGGACATGATCTCATTCTTTTTTATAGCTCCATAGTATTCCATGGTGCATATGTACCACATTTTCTTTATACAATCTATCATTCATGGGCATTTGGGTTGATTCCATGTCTTTGCTATTGTGAATAGTGCTGCAATAAACATATGCGTGCATGTATCTTATAACAGAATGATTTATATTCCCTTGGATGTATATCCCATAATGGGATTGCTGGGTCAAATGATATTTCTGGTTCTAGATACTTGAGGAATTGCTACCCTATCTTCCACAATGGTCGAACTAATTTACACTCCCACCAATGGTGTAAAAGCATTCCTATTTCTCCACAGCCTCACCAGCATCTATTGTTTCTTAACTTTTTATTAATCACCATTCTGACTGGCATGAGAAGGTGTCTCATTGTGGTTTTGATTTGCATTTCTGTAATAATCAGTGATGTTGAACTTTTTTTCATAGATTCGTTGGCTGCATAAATGTCTCCTTTTGAGAAGTGTCTGTTTATGTCCTGTGTCCACTTTTTAATGGGGTTGTTTGTTTTTTTCTTGTAAATTTGTTTAAGTTCCTTGTAGATTCTGGATATTAAACCTTTGTCAGGTGGATAGATCGCACAATTTTTCTCCCATTCTGTAGGTTGTCTGTTCACTCTGATGATAGTTTCTTTTGCTGTGCAGAATCTCCTTAGTTTAATTAGATCCCATTTGTCAATTTTTGCTTTTGTTGCAATTGCTTTTGATGTCTTTGTCATGAAATCTCTTCTCATGCCTATGTCCTAAATGATATTGCCTAGATTTTCTTTGAGGGTTTTTACAGTTTTGGGTTTTACATTTAAGTCTTTAATCCATCTTGAGTTAGTTTCTGTATAAGGTATAAGGAAGGGGTCTAGTTTCAATTTTCTGCATATGGCTAGCCAGTTTTCCCAGCATCATTTATTAAATAGGGAATCCTTTCCCCATTGCTTGTTTTTGTCAGGTTTGCCTAAGATCAGATGGTTGTAGATGTGTGGTCTTGTTTCTGAGATCTCTATTCTGTTCCATTGGTCTATGTGTCTATTTTAGTACCAGTACCATGCTGTTTGGGTTACTATAGCCTTGTAGGATAGTTGGAATTCAGGTAGTGTGATGCATCCAGCTTTGTTCTTTTGCTTAAAATTGTCTTGGTTATATGAACTCTTTTTTGGTTCCATATGCATTTTAAAGTAGTTTTTTGTAATTCTTTGAAGAATGTCAATGGTAGTTTAATGGGAATAACATTGTATCTATAAATTACTTTGGGCAGTATGGCCATTTTCATGATATTGATTTTTTGTATCTACAGACATGGAAGGTTTTCCCATTTGTTTGTGTCCTTTCATATTTCCTTGAGAAGTGGTTTGCAGTTCCTCTTGAAGAGATCCTTTATATCCCTTTGGGGTTTTGTGGGGACTTTTTTGTTGATGCTCTTGTTGTTGCTTTCTGTTTGTTTTCCTTTTAACCACCAGGCCCCTCTTCTGTAGGGCTGCTGAGGTTTGCTTGGGGCTCACTTCAGGCCCTATTAACCTGGGTACCTGGAGATGTTACCCGAGGAGGCTGGAGAACATCAAACATGGGTGCCTGCTCCTTCCTCTGGGATCTCTGTCCTTGAGGGGCACAGACCTGATGCTAGTAGGAATGCTCTTGTATGCGGTGTCCGGCGAACCCTACTGGGGGGTCTCACCCAGTCAGGGAGCACAGGATCTGGGACCTGCTTAAGAAAGCACCTTGTCTGTCCCTTGGTGGAGGAGTGTGCTGCGCTGCGGGGAAGCCCACTCATCTGGGCTACTCAGTTTCCTCAGAGCTAGCAGGGGGAAAGACTAAATGTGTTGGTCCGTGATCATGGCCATCCTTCCTGCTAGGGGCTAAGGCCCAGGGAGATTAGAGTTCTGTCCCTAAGCCCCTGGCTTGAGCTGCTGAAGTTCCTGCAGGGAGGCCCTGCCCAGTGAGGAGGGATGGGTCAGGCAGATAAAAATTTTTAAACTACTATCTGATCTCTGTTGTTCAGGAAACTTTCTCATCCTCTGTTTGGTTTCTGATCATAGATTTTAACTTTTCAGTTAAATGTACTGGATGCCATATATGCCCAAGTACTCAATTTAAGGATTCTTCCATTATTGCCCTGCACCACTCAGGTGGTGTACCCATCTGCACCAGCAGCTCCCCATATTGAGAGCCTTAAACTACACTGATGAAGCTGGTGGTGTGGAATACTGGAAAGATTCTGCACCAGGGTATTAGAATTAGAATTTGCTACTAATTATAATTTTCTATGTGTCATGGGGAACGATAGTACATCTCTCTTTGTCTGCTTTACCATTTATAAACTAAAGGAGAATGACAATCATTTTTAACTTTTCAGCTATCCCATGCTTCTCTAAAAATTTTAAGGGAAAATTGATAAAACAGACAAAAGTGGAGCTTTTTGCTCAAAATGGTAGTATGAGGTTTAAATCATGCCTGCTTGTCCCTGCCCCTCATATGCTACTGTCTCTACTTTAGGGACATTCCCTGAAGTATCTCATTGGGTCTCCTTAGGCCTCATAGAGAATAAACTAAAAACCTAGCTTATCTGTAGAGTTCATTTCAATTGTATAAAATCAGTGACTCAAGGCATGTTTTTTCTCTCTCTTTTTAGGGCCTTAAATGTTAAAGTAAAACCAATCAGCCAATTGCTTATAAATAATGGTTTGAATATTTTAAACTATGCCCACTGATCATTTGACCGTTCTACTAAAAACTGCAGATCAGCATATATACTTTTCATAAACAAGAAAAGATCACTGGCATAACAAAAATGAATAAATTGGTTGTGTGCCTAAGTGAATAAATACTGAACAATGTTATTAAGTACTACCTGAATTTGCTTTGAGGGATAGCAAGATTTTGTCACCTGGCATGTATAATGCGATATTAGTAAAAGGTATTTTCTTTATAGTAATAAAAACTATTTCTTATATGCACATGTTTTAGCTCATTATGTCCTTATAACAACCCTCCAGTGTCTTTACTCTTTTTTTTTTTTTTTTTTTTTTTTTTTTGAGACAGAGTCTCACTCTGTCGCCCAGGCTGGAGTGCAGTGGTGCGATCTCCGCTCACTGCAAGCTCCGCCTTCCAGGTTCACGTCATTCACGCCATTCTCCTCCCTCAGCCTCCCAAGTAGCTGAGACTACAGGTGCCCGCCACCATGCCCAGCTAATTTTTTGTAGTTTTAATAGAGACAGGGTTTCACCATGTTACGCAGGATGGTCTCAATCTCCTGACCTCATTATTCGACTGCCTCGGCCTCCCAAAGTGCTGGGATTACAGGCGTGAGCCACCACGTCCAGTTGTGTATTTTCTTGATCTGTGTACCACATTGCCTCTCATAGCCATAGGTAAAAATCATATGACAGCATAAAACAGATTGCCTTTTTTTAACTCAGTAATAGAATATATTGATAATTTCAGTGACCATCAATCCTGTCTAAGCACACACAACCAGTTAAAACATCTTACTAATGATGTTTAGACACCAACTTATCTACTACAAATACATAAATTATGTTAAAAGTAAGGAGATGTTTGTGAATCAGAGCTAAACGGTAAGGGATGGGGCTTTTGATCAGTCAAAAAATCTTACTGAAGGAAATAAGGTGAAATAAAGGATGACAGGACAGAAGTTTGGAGGGAAGAAAGAAGGAAGAAGGGAAAAGCAAGAGATAGCCTGAAAACCTGAGGACATTAAGGAGGATGTCTATCACTGACTGCTGTGTGATCTGGGAGAAGTTTTTTTTTTTTTTCTTCTATGTGCATGGGTTACATCAACTGTAACGTGGAAATAAGAACGACTTGCATTACAAGGTTGCTGAGATGTTATATGATATCTTGCATGAACATGACTTAGAAGACTGCCTGGCACATAAAAAGTGGCTCAAGAACATCGGTGGTGTTGTGCAACAAGTGAAGCCTTGTAGACTATGATCAGGTGAGAGTGATTAAATGGGCACCAGGGAAGTTTACCAGATGTAGTGAGGTTCAGAGCAATGGAGGAAAGGTGAGAATGGTACAGCAGCTCCCTGCTCCGCTAAACATAATCATACCTCCTTTGCTTTTCCTCAATACATAGGTGGACAAGAGTTTTTTTTGAGACGACTCTCACTACAGAACCTGTAGAACAAAATCATCTTATTGCCCTTCAAAATCCTTCTGCTTCTCTTGAATGCTTTTTCTCCCACAAAAGAACTCATAGCCCTTTCATTGCTTTCTGCCTGCAAACAGCCATCGCCTCCCACTCCTCCACTCCTGGATGCATAGGTACACAGCATCCTGCATTGCAATCTGTTCCACTCTGCCTTGGCGCTGTGTTCCATCACTCATGCTCCAAGTTCTGAGGCAGCAAAAAACCAGAGGCTGGGAGTGTCAGTCTATTCTAAAAAGAAGTGTCCATGAGTAAAGTTCATGAAGAAGGAGGAGGAGAAACAGGAGGAAGAGGTGAAAGAGGAGGAAGGGAAAAAAGAGTCTCATTTAAACAATACAGGTGAGATTAGCAGGTGTCTGAGAGAGTAATTTGATGAGGGAAGTAGCAAACTTGAGCATAAAGGTAAAGTTATTGATCAGAACAAGGGAAATAGTCCAACTGAAGCAACAAAGGTGGATAGGGACCGGGTAATACAATGTTAGAATATGAAAATTAGTAAGAGTCAAGCACAAATCAGGTAGGCATGGAAATGTGCAATTACTAATACTCCAGGTTGAATCTTAAAGGTGCAAATTTGATTATTCAGTACCGGCTTGGTGGACTCCCACCTTGTTGGTAATAGAACCAAAGTCAAGCTTTCTTCAGACATAAAGATGGCAATTTGGTGTGCTCTCCTGTGCCGGATGTTAATGGCTAATGCAGAGTTGTTTTCGGAATGTTTTGAATTTAGGAAAAGATTCATAGAAACTGGAGGACTTTTAATTTTTTTTTTTT
The DNA here is from genome assembly GCF_043159975.1 of Macaca nemestrina. Taxonomy (NCBI): domain Eukaryota; kingdom Metazoa; phylum Chordata; class Mammalia; order Primates; family Cercopithecidae; genus Macaca; species Macaca nemestrina. The sequence continues at coordinate 23,044,749 of NC_092132.1, forward strand.
CAAATCTTACAGCTTTGGGAAGTCAGCAGGAGCAAGATTTGATGCTAGGTGGAATTGTGGGAGATTCAACAACCACTTCCTACAGGAAATCACTTGTTGTGAATAAATGTAATGTTTTACCCCGATCCAAAACAATAATTTGGATTGCTTCAGTGTTCTCAAGGTTTCCACAAAGTCACATTCTTATCTATGTGGTTTTATTAGAATCTCTTCCATTAGTATAGCCTCAGTTACCACCTTTAGACTGCTGAATCCTAATTTTAAGATTTCCCTACATTATTTCCTAGATTAGATTAGATATCTAGTAGACAGATATTGTAACTTCTATACTAACAGGAATTTTAAAATTAGAATGTTCAAAAAAAAGCTTTTCTTCTTTTAAATTTTGTATTATTTTTAATTGACAAATACCAATTATATTTATTTACTTAATACAATGTGATGTTTTGATACATGTATACATTGTGGAATGAGCAAATCGGATTAATTAACGTATCTATTACCTCACAAAGTTATTTCTTTATAGTGAGAACATTTAAAATCCACTCTTTGGGCAATTTTGAAATATATAATACATTATTATTATCTATAGTCACTTGCTATTCAATGCATCACCAGAAGTTATTCTTCCGGTATAATTAAAACTTTGTAGCCTTTGACCAACATTGCCCTCCAGCCCTTGGTAACCACTATTTTACTTTCTACTTCTATGAGTTCAAATATTTACATTGTGTAGATAAGTGGGATTATGTAATATTTGTCTTTCTGTGCTTGGTTTATTTCTATTAGCATAATGTCCTCTAGATTCATACATGTTTTTGCAATTGACAGAATTGTATTCTTTCAAAAGGCTAAATAGTATACTATTGTGTATATACATCAATTTTTGTTATTCATTCATCTGTTGATAGGCACTTAAGTTGTTTTCATATTGTGGGTATTGTAAATACACTACAGTAAAAGGGCAGCCTCTTCAATTAATGGTGTTGGGAAAATTGGTTATTCACATGCAGAAGAATGAAACTGGAGCCTTATCTCACCCCTTGTCTCACCTCTTGTACAAGCATCAACTAAGAAAGGATTAGAGACTTAAGTGTAGGACCTAAAACTGTAAAACTACTAGAAGATAACACAGGGGAAAATCTGTATGACATTGGTCTAGACGATGATTTCTTGCATTTAACCCCCAAGGTACAGGCAACAGACACAAAAATAGACAAATGGGATTGGTCTAATGAAAAAGCTTCTGCATAGTAAATAAAACAACAGAGTGAAGAGACAATCCACATACTAAGAGAAAATATTTGCAAATCGCTTACTAGGTAAGGGACTCATATCAAAAACATATAAGGAAATAAAACACGTAAGTAACAAGAAAACAACTCTGTGAAAATGAACACTCAACTATTTTCTGTAATTATTAAATTTGATTTGATACTTATTTTATCTTTGCGTTAGAATTTTTACATGGCATCAATGCATCATTTCCCTTTTCTCCTTTACTTGTTATATATAAACTGCTTTTTTTCTGGATATATTTATTTGACTTAATAGTTATTAAGTGACTTGTTACATTATAAACTACTCAAAGGCCCCAGCTAGCATTTTATAGTCTACTCAATCTAAGCAAGGTGTAGGTTATTGCTTTTGTGTCTTAAAACCCGTAATTGCAGCCAATGCTCTGAGAAAAATCAGCTGTTGAGTAAACTCACAGCCTTTCCACCACTTCTAAAGTATTAGAAGCTGGCTGTGGGTCTCTGGGAGAAAGATATTGACTATGGCTGTAATTGAGGTTGCTCCATAAGTAATCAAGGCATAAGTGCAAAATACTGGCCTACCATTTATGTGAGTTTACCAAAAAACCCACATGGCCAAAATGCTAATAGACTCCTGAGAGTGCTGACCTTCAAAAGATACAAAGCACTTTGCTAATTAACATCACTCTAGCTTAGAAAGCACATTTGGTATAATTGCCCTTCCAAGTAAAATGAGATTTGTTTACTTGCACATTTTGTTTTTCAATTGTCTCCATCCTAATTTAGGAAAAGACCCTATTACGAAAGAAAACAAATTCTCAAGAATTCTCAGCTTCTCTTTTATGATGGTTGGCAAAGAGAAAGGCATCTGGATTCAGACAAACAGTGATGATTTCTCCTAGCTTTACAATGTGTGCAAATCTTACCCCCTGCTCTCTGCTCCATCAGTTCAATTTAATTTAATTCAAGCCAACAAATATTTTTAAGTAATATTAGGACCTGTGTATATGATGTTTAATGGAACATATGCTGTCCTTACAGAAATTTCATTGTGTGTTAGGGCACTTTATCTGCATCCCCAGAATAAATTTATCCATAGATACATTTGTTTAGTATTTACTATTCAGTTATCTCTCTCCATGTTCTTTTCACATTTGGCATTACTGAAATAAACCATGTACCAAAAAACGTGCCAAGCTAAACAAGTGAAACAGCATGCATTCTGAAATTTTTAGAGGTAGGAAGAACTTATTGAATGTTCGGGCAGTCAGGGAAGCCTCCTTTGAGAATGTGATTAAATAGTGGGTCTGGGGAAGTAGTCACAATCCCTTTAAAGTAGGTAATGACAAAGTACTATTACTCTTGCAAATGACATGTAATCAGTAAGTCAGTAAATTGAGCATGGATGCATGCATGCATCCATGGGAAAATACAATTAAATAAATCAGTCAATAACTACAACGTCAAGAAATTAAGATAATTTTGAGTATGCAGTAGTGGTGTTGCTGGGGTTCTGGAACTAGGTAGCCTTAAACTTCTCTTCTGGTTCCAGCTGTTAGGGACTTTATGAAATCTAGGTTGCAAATGGGCTGTGTTCACTAGGCCAATTCCAATAGATTATTATGCTACACTCCAGTCACAATAGTCACAAGAGATCTAGTTACAATTATTAAGAGTGTCAGATAATCCTTGCAAGTGGGGATTATATCTTATTACACGCTCTACTCTTCGTAGGACCAAATTTAATGCTTTGCTGACAGGTGATACTCTGTAAATGGCTACTGATTGATCAGTTAGTTGATTGGTGGATTGAAAGTGAGGAGACAGTAGAGGCTTTGAACAGAGCTATGGTTTGAATGTGTTCCCCAAAGTTCATCTGTTGGAAATTCAATCTTTAGTGCAATGTTGTTGACAGGTGGAACCTTTAAGAGGTGATTAGGTCAGGAGGTTTCCGTCCTCTTGAATGGATTAATAACATTATTGCAGGTGTGGGTTAGTTATTGATATGGCTAAGCTTTGTGTCCCCACACAAATCTCATCTTGAATAATAGCCCTCATAATCCCCGTGTGTCAAGGGAGAGACCAGGTGGAGGTAATTGAATCATAGGGGCAGTTTCCTTCTTGCTGTTCTTACGAGTGAGTGAATTCTCACGAGATCTGATCGTTTTATAAGGGGCTCTTCCCCCTTCTCTCAGCACTTCGCCTTCCTGCCACCTTGTGAAAAAGGTGTCTTGCTTCTCCTTTGCCTTCCGCCATGATTATAAGTTTCCTGAGGCCTCTACAGCCATACTGAACGGTGAGTCAATTAAACCTCTTTCTTTTATAAATTACCCAGTCTCAGGTAGTTATTTATAGCAGTGTGAAAACACACTAATGCAGTTATCCAGGGAGTGGGTTCCTGATAAATGATGAGTTTGTTCCTATTCTCCTCTCTTCTGTCTCTCGTGAGCTCTGTTGCCCAGAGATAGAGGAGAAAAAACAACGATTTTATTATCGAACGAGCGTTAAACCAGAGAATATGATGTGAATCACAGACACTTCACTAACAGATTACAAAGATAGAAAGACCATGTTATATAACTGAGCAGATACAACTCATTACTTACATGTTCTGAAGACAGATGATATTTGACAATTTGTCATACGTGTTCATCCTAAGTTCACCTTGTATTTGGGGTGACTGTGTGTGTTAGTCTTTATCACAGAAGGTAGTTTTGGAAAGGGATTCCTACTGAAGTGAGCTTTTTACTCTCCCACAGAAACTGGGAGGTAGGGTTTTTATCATCCTTGATTATTACATTTCAAAGAGGTGGTTCCCAAATCCTTGAGAAGGACATTCTTGGATCTTAAAGAAATGTATCTGGCTTTTAGAAATATTTACATACATTTCAAAAACATAAAGAACATACAAATTTTCTAAAGTAAATGCTCTAAGAGAGAATTGAAGGAAATCTCTTTGTTTTCAACAGGAAGAATTAGACCTCTTATTTTAAATGAGTATTTGCTTCTTCACCTATCAAGCATGTACTACATTTTATTGCAATTGCCTGTTTACTTAGCTCTGTCTCTCTAGAGAGTGTAAGATCCTTGGAGGCCAGCAAAATTCCTTGCTCATTTCTGTATTTTATTACCTAGAAGAGTTTCTGGCCCATAGCAGGTCTTCAAAAAAGTATTTGTTGATGGAAACAATAGAACTGCTTTACTTCATGTTGAGTGGACTGTACAATTTGAAGTTAACATGGCTTTTTCTACTTCTAGAATCAGAAAACTAGGAGGGGCCTTGGGGATCATTTGGTTCAATCCCTTCATAGCTGAGGCTGTAGAGTTTAAACAGCTCAAATGTATTACAGCAAATATCAGAAAAAATAACTACTGACTAGCCCTCTTCACGTGAAAATCAGTACCTTTACTTTGCCACACTACCTTCCATTGTTACATCACATAAATAATCTTGGGAAGTCTAATTTTTGTAAATTTTGATTCGATACTTTTATCATCTTCCCTAAGTCTCTGCTAGAATTCTTTAAGGGATGAAGGCTTTGACTAGAGGGCTACTGAAAGCTTTTCCTTGATGTTCACATTTTGAGTTCATACACATAATGTGTTTTCGAACAGTCCCTGCATTAAGTGTTCAATAAATGATAGGCATTAATATTCTTGTTCTTTATTTCTATTCTTGTTATACTAATGATTTAACTATTTTCCTGGCATATTGCTAGTACTTAGTAAATGGCGAATAATGGTTAATTCTCTCTCTACCTGTATGGGATAAATATGCTTCCAAGTTACAAAAGAACAAACAAAAGATAAGTGAGCTCATTTCAAACAGCTAATAAATGGTATAGCTAGGAATATTTTCTCCTTGCATATCACTTTAAAAATAATATTTTTCTATAAATATACTATATTCATTTCAGTAGACTAGGTAAAGTATGCATACAAGTATTGCAAAATGTTAAATAAACATGGAATGGACAACTTAGTGGGACAGAAAAGTTTACAGGAAATAAAAGGAAAGGGTAAGTAAGCTAATCTAAACAGAGCACTTAATGAGAGACATTTGTGATAAACACATTCTTAAACAAAATCTCATTGAATTCTCAACACGCCCCTGTGAGAAGGGTAATATCTTTACATAATCCCAAACCAGAAATCCCTGGGGGCAGATATTGATATGATTTGGCTGTGCCCCACCCAAATCTCACATTGTAGCTCCTGTAATCTCCACATGTCTTGGGAGGAATCTAGTGGGAGGTAATTGAATCATGAGGATGGGTATTTCCTGTGCTGTTCTCGTGATAGTGAATAAATATCATGAGATCTGATGGTTTTATAAAGGGGAGTTCCCCTGCACATACTCTTTCTCTTACCTCCTGCCATGTAAGATGTAACTTTGGTCCTCCTTTGCGGTCTGCCGTGATTGTGAGGCCTCCCCAGCTATGTGGAACTGCATCCATTAAACCTCTTTCCTTTACAATTACCCAGTTGCAGTTATGTCTTGATTAGCAGTGTGAGAATGGACTAATATAGATATATTATGAAATGTGGAATGTTACCTTTAGAAAGGTAACAGAATGCATTTATCACTGTATGTGCATCAATCAGCATTTCAGGTCTTACCCATTAAATACATTAATATTTATGCAGGTAAAAAGTATGAATGGTCATACTAGGTAAGTATAAGTTTATTGTTGAGCACAACAGTGTGAACTAGTTATTGATCCCAGGGGAGAACTCTGAACATTTCTGACCATTGCATCTTGTGTCCAAGCCACTAAGGAAAACAAAACACAGGTACTGGATGGAACACTTTGCTTATACAGCAGGTCTTTGAGTTACCTTGTTTTGTTCAGTGTTATTTCATTATAACCTTGAGATAAAATGGATTCCCGACTGGGGTCGTTGTCTATGTGGAATTTGCATGCTCTTTCCCTGTCTGTGTGGGATTTCTCTGGTCCTCTTGTTCCCTTTCCTGTTTCAAAGATGTGCAAATTAGGTTTATTGGTGTGTCTACATGGTCCCAGTGTGAGTATAGGTGTGTATGTGTGTGTGCCCTGTGAGGGCATGGTGTCCTGGCCAAGATGGGTTTCCACCTTGTGCCCTGAGCTTTTTAGGACTGGCTTCACCTGCCCACAATCACGAACTGGAATAATTGGGTAATTATCTTGTTTTTTATCAGTCTTTCTTAAATATATGTATATCTCACATTTATTTCAATGTTTAATATCAGAAGTGTTTTCATGTTTCTTTAGAGGTTTGGTGATGTATTGTAACCAGAAATATGCCATAGGAACTTAACTCTTGTTTATATCAATTAGTCTATGGTAACGTTGGTATCCTTAGATGTCATTTGCTTATTCATAGTTTCCAAGAACCTATTGAGAATGCTCAGTGAGTACTTACTGTGTAGAGAACAGACAGAGCAAGATCAGTTTCAATGATGTGTGTTGGTCCCCCATGACTAGGGTATCTCTCCTGGCAGAAGACGCAGTGCCTGCGCCCGTCGTGTGCCTCAGTAGGACCTCAATCCCTCCCCTGTGGGGTCTGAAACACTGATGTCTGGGGGACTGCTTGGAGACCACAGACTCACAAGCTTAAGCAAAACAAGGGAACACTCACTGAGTCTGAAAGAGGGAAAGATATTTCCACACAGTGATAAGCTTGGCATAGGCAGTGTGGGCTCTTTCTGTCTTGGTAAGGAAATGTTCCAGGCTCAAAGCCCATTCTTATGTAACTGAGCAGCGATCAGCAGAGGTTGAAAGACTGTGCAAGTGGGTCTGCCTTTTCCAACAGTTATAAATAGTTTAAAGTCTTTTCTTTTTAAGGTCCAAGGTCAGGACACGTTTGCTTTTCAAATAAATTAGAAAAAACTGCTATTTTTCTTTTTTATAGTTTTGTTTTAATTGTGGATCTATCATTTGAGTGTAAGAATACATTTTACAACACATTCAATAAGTGGCCACAAGTAAGAAAAAGTGATGAATGTATTTGGGAGAATTTGAGTTTGTCATGGACAAAATATTAACTTCGTTTTTCTCTGTAGAACAAATGGAGCAGCAATAGTGTAATCTTTGTTGTGCCCATGAAACTGACATTACTAAGTAAATTATGTAGTTAAGACTCAGGATTCAGTCTTGTGTATGTTAACCTCAAGCTCATTCGTGCATTCACAATTAAGAGGCAAGAGCAATATCTGATACTTTGCGTCAGAAACCTACTCACTATATATTTTAAGTAGCATTTAAAACATAATCAATTTTCTTTATATTCATTTCTGATCTCACATTTTTCTACCATGAACATGTTAAAAATTTTCTTTTAAGGAAAAAAAAGTTGTTATACAAGATGCTCATCTGTTTGTGATCCACCCTTCAACATACTCATTACTTTTTGTTTTTTGGTTTTTTTTTGGTTGATAACGTTGCATTAACGTTTAAGATTTAGCATGCTGTAATGCGCCATACATTCAAATGTGTAATAAAGTAAATTAACATTTTAGAAAGAAAAGCTGACCTAGCAGATCTATCAAGAGGCTTATTCTGCAGGTGAGAATAATAAACATGGAAAAGTGTTGAAAGTGTTTTGACCAATGCTACATAGGTAGGTAAGAAACTTGGGTCTATGACCTGCCTCCTCCTCTAACCCTTCCTCCGTGTAAGTTCAGATAGGACACATGATGCAACTGGAGAAACTTCATTCAAGGCACATTAATCATACACCTACCATATGCTAAGAGGTCACCAAAAGCAATATTTGCTTCTATCCAAATAACGACACAGCCTCCCCAGTAGGGTGTCTCAGAGGCAACCTAGTGGCAATGTATTCAAAACTGAACCTAAGCATTTCTGCTATAAACCCTGCTTTCTTTGAGTCTCTTTCTCAGATAATGTTGTTTACCCACTTATTTATATGTATAATGTATAGATAATGTATTCTACCCACTTATTTAAGCCAAAAGCTGATAGTCATCTTGACACTGCTTCTTCAACAACTTCCGTAATCAATAATTAATTCATGGAAATTTATTGGATTCGTCTCTTAAACCTCTCTTGAATAGGTCCAAGTTTCTCTATCATTCTTGTTACCACCCAAGTCTGTCACCCATCATTTGTGATCAGGATAATGTAACAATTGGCTTATTAAGTCTCCTCATATTTCTGTATCCCTTTAATTCTGTCCTCAATTTACTGCTGAAGTTCAATAGGAAAGGCAAAATAAGGTGTTTTTTCTTTAATAATTAGCATGCCTTAATCACTTCTGAAGGCCTTTTAGAAAAACCTCTTAAAATTCTTAACCTTCTCAGCAAACTAACATGAGAACAGAAAACCAAACACCGCATGTTCTCATTCATAAGTGGGAGTTGAGCAATGAGAACATATGGACACAGTGAGGGGAACATCACGCACCGGGGCCTGTCGGCGGGGTGGGGGGCTAGGGGAGGGATAGTATTAGGAGAAATACCTAATGTAGATGACAGGTTGATGAGTGTAACAAACCACCATGGCACATGTATACCTATGTAACAAACCTGCACATTCTGCACATGTATTCTAGAACTTAAAGTATAATAAAAAACAAATTTAAACAAAATTCTTAACCTTGCCTATATCTGGTCCTTCATACCTTTTCAGTCTGTTTTAATGACTCTCTTCTCCTGGTTTACCATCTTAACTTTCTCTAATGATACTGCCATTTTTTCTAATTATAGTATTTTCTATTTCTTTCTCTCTGCTTGGAATATTCTCTTCACTTCCAAATGCATCTTTTACCTTCTATTTATAATTCAGGTCTTGGCTCTTATAGCATTTCTTCAAGAATTGTTTCCTGTCCCTCCATATCATTCTGATGCCTATATTTTATGTTTTCTTTGTATTGTATACCTTTTTCCAGTAACAACACTCTTTTGCCGAGTAGGACTTTCATAATCCATATAATTAAGGCATGTCAATATGGAACATTCTTCAATTTTTCTCAACTAAAGTGAACTAGCTTCAAAGTCTTCATTTCAAAGAAATCATTAACCTTATTAAGTCAAGGCAGCCTCTGGTTTAAATTCAAGCACATATAGGTTACTCTTTCTTATGGTTAAATTCTCAGTCTCTAATCTTTTCTTTTCCTTTTTTATTTTTTTGAGACGGAGTCTTGCTCTGTCTCCCAGGCTGGAGTGCAGTGGTGCAATCTCGGCTCACTGCAAGCTCCACCCGCCAGGTTCACACCATTCTCCTGCCTCAGCCTCCCTAGTAGCTGGGACTACAGGCACTTGCCATCACGCTCAGTGAATTTTTTGTATTTTTAGTAGAGGCAGGGTTTCACCATGTTAGCCAGGATGGTCTCGATCTCCTGACTTCCTGATCTGCCCGCCCTGGCCTCTCAAAGTGCTGGGATTACAGGTGTGAGCCACCGTGCCCGGCCTATTTTCTTTTCTTTTCCCTCAGGAGACATCTAGATTTGTGGGGGAAGAGTAATAGCATGTGTCTAAACCAGGAGGTATAAAAGTTTTCTCTAAAGGGTCAGATAGGATAGAAAGGATATCGTTGGGATGTCCCCTCCAAATCTCATGTTGAGATGTAATCTCCAGTGTTGGAGGTGGGGCCTGGTGGGAGGCGTTTGATTCTGGGGGTGGATTCCTCGTGAATGACTTGGGCCATCCCCTTGGCGATAAGTGAGCTCTCACTCTGAGTTCACATGAGATCTGATCCTTTAAACGTATGTGGCCCCTGCCTGCTAACTCTCTCCCTTGTTTCTGATTTTACAATGTGATGTGGCTGCTTCCCCTTTGCCTTCCATCAGGATTATAAGCTTCCTGAGGCCTCCATAGAAGCTGAGCAGATGCTGATCATGCTTCCTATAAAGCCTGCAGAACCATGAACCAATTAAACCTCTTTTCTTTATGAATTACCCAGTCTCAGGTATTTCTTTATAGCAATGCAAGAATTGCCTAATACAGTAAATATTTGGCTTTGTGGGTCTCTGCCACAACTACTCAGCTCTGCCACTGCAGCCAGAAAGCAGCCATAGACAGTATGTAAATGAGTAGGCATGGCCGTGTGACAATAAACCTTTTATTTGCAAAAAGAGGCCATGGGCCAGATTTGACCCAGGGACTGCAGTTTGCTGATTCCTATTCTAGGCAATTATTGCCTTAGTACTTCCTTTAAATTAAGATGCTACATATGTTTCCAGGTCTAATCTTTGTTGCATCAGAAATGGTTCATGTCCCAGTTTTCAAATCACAGATTCTAGTTGTAAGATTCTAGCACTCTGCCACTTTGTCTTTCTAATTATGGAGAATACTCTGACTTTCTCAGTGAAATTATCACTTCTGAAAGCACAAAAAACAATTAGATATTTTAGATATTTTCCCCTGCCACTTCAGAACCACCAAGTCTTTTGGGGTGTCTCAGGCTGTCACTCTAGCGTTGTTCTATACTGCTATTCAAACTCTATCCTAGTCCTATCAGAAGTGCAGAGTTTCTCAGCTTCTGGTGTATATCCTGGAAGTGGTAATAAGGTGTAGGTGGTCCGCAGTGCTATCTAAGCTATCTTCTCATTTGTCTTTGTTTTCCCCCAGCTTCTATTTCTCCACTTAGATTTTTTTTCAATTTTCCATTTCAATGAATATTTGCATTTATTTCATCTCATGTATCATTTGTCTGAGTTATGGATTTTTTATTATCTCTGTGCATGGAATCATTTTAAGCTTTCAGCCTTTTTAATGAAAATGATAACAATAACACGTTTTGCACTGAAACCATGATTCTTGAATATCAGAAGATCACTTGTTCTTAAAACTAAGATCTATTTCAATCTCAAAACTAGAAATGTGATCCATTTAGAAGATGGTTCTTTGGAAACCTAATGCTGCTGCCAGCATAGTGAAGAAAAAATTCTGAATACAGTGAAAGGCAGGAAAAATAAACTTCTATTATATATCAACCTGTTTTCCAGCTACTTAAATTCTAGGTACTTATGGAATGCCAATAATCTCATAATGATTTTAAGCTTTTAGGGTAGAGGCAGTATCTGCCTTGACAACTTCTCATATGGTGCCTAGAATATAGCAGGTGGTCAATAATATAAAATGATTTGTAAATTGTTAGTCAGTATCCAAATAAGATCATTAATCATTAATTAATTTATGATCTCCTAGTGGTTGACATATTTAGTTGTTAATTATCTATTGTTTTACGTTCATTCTTTTTCAGTGGGACTTAATATGTGATTATCATTTCCTAAAATCATTTGCACAGGGCATCTGTATAGCATGCTTTATTCTGATTACTTCTATATGTGATCTCATTTCTGACAAGTAAGTCTTACCAGGTAAATGAGAAACCAACCATAACCTTCTTAGTGCCTCTTGTATGAAAGGCTTTAAAATTGCCCTGGCGAGAGTTCAAGAGATATGAACATTAAATGCAATGCATGGCAGTAGAGAATAGAGCCAAATGAGAATTTCAGACATGTTACTCCAAAGTCATTGAATACAATGGAAAGAATGTGAAAGATTGGAGTTAATAGTGCTGGCTTCCAGGAAGAGTGGGCATTTAACTTAACCACAAAGGTTAAGAGTAATTTGACAAATTCCAGTTAACTTTATAAATGTGAAGAGTCACCAGTCCCCAAAGAATGTTAAAAAAATAGTGATATAGAGTAATTAGAAAATAAAATGGCAATGTTAAACTTCAATGGCAGTATGTTTGCTGTATTAAGGGAAGATCTATTAGCATTGTGAATGGTTAGTAACACATAAAAGTAGAGTCTGGTAGCATCAATTCAGATAAACATTTCTACAGTCAGCTCATTAGTACAAAAGCTTATGTAGTGAAAATAGTCCTTAAAATATATAAAGAGTTGTGATACTGGAGATTAACAGATTGCCTCCCAATAAGTCGTATATAATTTCCACAAAATTATAGTAAGAAATTTTTGCTTTGGTGTAGAGTGCTAGATGGAGTAGCTGTCTGGAGTTTAGAGTCTAAATTATACAAAAATACATATTTTAAAACTAGAATTATACTAATTTCACTAATATACTTCTCTTACTGAGAGGTACTTTGAATACCCTGAGCACACATACTTCAAGTGGAATAACATATGGAAGCACCTTCTATGTTCTTTTCCTCCTTTAATTTGTTTTTTATTTTTAAAATTTAATTCACTGAATTATTAACTCTGTTTTTTTGTCAAGCATACTTATATGAATTCTGGTAAGTGAGAAACATGCGTTTTGTGACTTTACAGTAGAAGAAGCTCAAATCTAGCTCAATAACCATTTTTCATGTGATCATATATGGAATATTCTGTTGTGTGCTCAGAATATAAATGACTTGAATTGTTAGCAGTACTTATAGGAAAGTTCTAATGTTTTACACCTGCTTATTATAGGTTTTAATGGTTTAGTGAGTTTTACTGTAGACTAGGGTGGGAGCCATTGTTGCTCTGCTGTTGCCTGCAGATTGTCACTCTGGGCACCTGTTATGTTTTTGTTCCACCTTCCCTGTTTACTGTCTATTGAGATTCCTGTTGTCAGCACCCCTGGGTAGTTTATAACAAAAGCATATCACTTCATAAATTCATTTTATGTGCACTCATCCACTGTATTCAATTACTAAACTGTCTCTGTATAGCTGGCTGTTGATCCTCTTAAGTAGTCTTTACATTTTAGAATGGAGCTCACCAAAATTGCAATATTTAATCTCAATACTATTTCGATTATCTTTGAGTACTGGCTAAGCAACACTAAGAGGACTGGCATATAGTTACTGAGATTAGCACTCTCATTTGATGTTGTCTAAGGGTTTTGATTTGCATTCCTCTGATGATTAGTGTTGTCGAGGACTTTTTCATATACCTGGAAAAGACAGAAATCCTAGCACATGCAATAACATGAATGGACCTGGAGGACATTATGCTATGTGAAATATGCCAGACACAGACAGATACTGTATGATCTCACTTATATGTGATTCTAAAAATTGTGAATTTACAGAAACAATAACAGTGTTTACCAAGGGTTAGGGGAAGAGAGAAATGGGGACATACTAGTCAAAGGGTGGAAACTTTCAGCTAAAAGATGAAGAAGTTCTGGGGAACTAACTTATGGCATATGTGGTAATAAATGTGTTAAATAATCTGATCATTATCATCATTATACAATCATCACATGGTATACCTTACATATATACAATATTTTTTGTCAATATTTTTTAAAACCAGCATTTCCTAAGAGCTGAGTGTAATATAATACAATGTACATGCACTATAATTGCTAACAATGGTATAAATTCAACACAATTGCCTGCTCAGGGACATTTCTCCTTTGGAATCTGTCATTATGAAATAGAACATGTTTATCTCGGTGACATAAAAGTAATGCAACTAGTTTATAGGATGTTGTTAAGAATGTAGGAAAAGTAAACTTTGCTGATTAAAAATAATACCTGAATGCTTTAATTGTTAAACTTAATAGTTTAGAAAAACATTTTCTTAATTAAATATATATTTTTATGATTGTCATTTCAATCCTGGAAAATCTATTACTCTACAGCTGAATTTTTTAATATTAAATAATGGGCTTTGAAGTTCTATAACATGTAGTCAACAGTGGGAGCCTTCACATTCTGAATATTATCCTTTGTATATTTTTAAATATACTGTCATCCCCTTGTGACCTTGTGGATAACTTGTCAGCGACCATCTCTGCTCACCATTGGTATGTATAAATGCTTGATCATTCCAAATCTGAAGTCAACACTGTAAACGTGACAGCTGAAGGCCTGCCGAGGGTCTTCATCCCAGTGGGTCCAAACCAGAAGCCAGAGTAATGCAGTTGATTCTGCCAGACCCAGTGGCAATTCTCAGATTTTAATGTGTCAGCCATGGATAATGCTGGCCGAAAGACAGTCGTGTCTGGATGAGTGGACATAGGACCACAGTGTTTTTACTTCAACCATCACAACTGAGCTAACAGATTCACAGGAGGCAACCAGGAGTGAATTGAGTGCAGATCTATGACATAATCTTATGAGGTATAAGACACAGTTTCCAGCTTGTACGAAATATTCATACTTGGGAAAGGGGATGAGAACTAACAATTTTTAAACATATAAAATGTTCAAGTCTCATGTGAAGTGCTTTAGCTTCATTATGGTATATGTATGTATTTTTCCCAGATGGATGTAGTTTCAAAGCCAAGAAGTATAGCCTTATATCTTTGACTTAGACTTCTTTGTTCTCCATTTTTATATATTTATAAAAAGAATACGGATCACTGCTTTTATATATTCAAAAAAAGAAAAACTACCTTTTACAAGACTTTTAACTAAATGTGTTGGTAATATTCTAGTGCTATGATGAAAAGTGAAGTCTCAAAACTCAGACGGTCTGGGTTAAAATCTTAGGTCTGTCATTCACAGTTTAGGAGCTTTCTGCTTTCGTTTGTAATATATATGGTAGGATGCTTTTATACCTTGGTTTTCCAGGCACTCTCAGTTTATAATAGTTATCCTAGCATAATTATTAAAAACACTAATTTTTAACATAATGACAATAACTTTTTCAGTACTATTTAAGAGTTCTTGTAAGGATTAAATGAATAATATGTGCAAAATATTTGAAAGTTGACTGGCACATAGACGTGTTCAACCAAAATTTGCTATTAGTGTTCTGGTTTTGGTCCTGTGCCTGGGAGATGATACGTATTACATATTATGCAAAATATAACTAGGTCCCTCCTTGGTGCAAGTAGAACGAAAAGAAAACTGACATTAAAAGATATTAAGTCCCTCTCCTATAATCATACCCCTAGTAAGTATTACAGAAGGAGTACATTCATTTCTGTAACATTTTAAGCCTTGGGTTATTCCAAAAATACACCAAGGTTTTTCCAGCATGCAATTTAATTATTATAAAATGTTAATTCAAGAAATGAGGAGTTCCTAATTAGTTGGACAGAAAATTTTATATACAAAAGGGAGTAAGAAAGCAGCATTTTTCTCTTTCAAAGACACCCGAGACAGACACCTTCAAAACACATACCTCCCTGGATCCCTGTATAGCCGTGAGAAGTTGATAATAGAGTTCCATAATTCCATAGCTTAAGTTCTCAGTACTACATTGGTTTTAGAATTCAATAATTTTTTTACTATAAAAGGTAATATAATGCATATACTATATACTCCAGTAGGGTCTAGAATACTCTTATAATCTCATTTTAATATTTAATCAGAATAATGTTTTACTCTTCATGTTCTGATGGATTAACATTTTAAAATGTGTTAAGTAGTTTAGGGATTTGCCTCAAATGAGTTACAGACAGGTCAGGTTTTATTGATAAATAATATAGGTAAAATGTACCTGATTTCAGAGCTCTTAGTATTTTGTAATTAAGAAAAAGTTACTGAATTTATATGCTCCTTACCAGAAGATATTCTATAGCATTCTCCATGAATGAGGGATTTAGTAAAGATTATGAACTTTGGAAGCTTATGTCTGTTGATCTGGTTTTCATTATCTTCTATTCTAGTTCTGACCTTTTTATTTTTTTTTATTTTTATTTTTTTTTGGAGACTGAGTCTCACTCTGTTGCCTAGGTTGGAGTGCAGTGGTGTGATCTTGGCTCACTGCAAGCTCCACCTCCTGGGTTCAAGTGATTCTCCTGCCTCAGCCTCCCAAGTAGCTGAGATTACAGGCACCCGCCACCACACCTGGATAAATTTTGTATTTTTAGTAAAGATGGGGTTTTGCCATGTTGACCAGGCTGGTCTTGAACTCCTGACCTCATGTAATCCACCCACCTCAGCTTCCCAGAGTGGTGGGATTACAGGCGTGAGCCACAGTGCCCAGCTCTGACTTCTCTTTTTGGCTATACCTAAAGATCCTTTCAAATCATTTTTGTTATGATGATCAAACTGAGAACATAAGATATTATATCTAGTTAAGGATAAATTCCAAGTCTTAGCTTAAATAATCTTGTAGCTTTTATAGTCTTTATGCACTTAACAATTAATAGGAGTCATACATTTGCTATATTGTATTAATATACCTACTTCTATCAGATTTTCGAGTTTTAAAATAAAATACTTTTTCTTTATGCCAACCTGTTTTTTTGAAAACAGTTTTGCCACAAACTTGTAGAACATTTAAGATACCTATCTATATTATTATAGATATATTTATCATATATATAACAACTGAAGGTTTGGGATTCACCTCAACATATTCCGTATTAATTGTGAATTTGTAGGTGATATTGTATTGGCTTTAAAATTTAGCTTGGTGATTTTGTCATAAATTTAAATATGTAATAACTCATGTTTAATATTTTAGAAGAACATGTTCAAAGAAACTTTTGAAAAAAAATTCTTCCAACTGATTAACTTTTTATCTAAGGAACCAAGAGATGGAAAAGTGTTGAGGGAAGATAATTTGTCCAATAAATATCTGACTTCCTACTTCTTTGTGGGTTATATGTTTCCACTTAACATTTCTTGCAACTGTGAAGTTATTCTCTTATTCTGACGTTTTTAATACAAAAAGTTGGTTTCCCAATGCTATACTTCTGGGAGTCTGAAAGAGAAACCACTTAAAAATTCTCTACCAAACTCCAGATAAACTGCTACTAGGAATAGCTAATACAATTTTTATGTAATTTGAATGTAATTAAAGGCCTGTATCTTCTAAGAAGTAAAAATTCTCTCTGACTATGGATAGGCATTAGGGATACAATGATTTTTGCAATGTGCCTCAAGGCATCTAGAATGTTCCCTTAGAGAACTTCACTTGAGTGTTGATGCTTCTAAAAGTACCATCTATTAGAAATATTCTCCAATTTCACTTGTTTTTGCAAAGAGAAAAGGTGAAGGGGTAAGCAATTCCTATACCTACTGATAACGGATTTATGTTCTCAAACCAATGAGAAGATTAGGTGCCCATGCCAAATTTTAAAAAGTCCACTGACTGTGTGTTTTCCTGAAATATGGCATAAAAGTAGCTGGGACTTAGAGAAATTCGTAGATATTCTCTTTGAATAAATCCTTGTGTTACAGCCAAATTATTTAACAGTTTCCCCTCAATAGCCTAAGCTCCCAGTTCCTGTTTGTCTCAGTCAAAATTCAGATATTTACCATACCCTTTAAGCTCCAAAAGATATATCAACTTCCCTTATATCAGATGTACACTTTCAACTTCATGTCTATCAGAAAAAATTGAGGAAATACTTTCCTGTGTTATTATCTTTAATCTTCAACACCAACCTCTCCATTTGTGCTCTTGATTTTTACTATTTTGAAGTGTTAAAGATTTTGATATTGTCTACTATGTTTCTTTGTCTCAACTGGTACATTCTTCACCATCTACAGATGGCTTTCCCAGCTTGGATCCTGCTTTTAATTTTCTAATAATTTTCATCGATCTTTTCTAGTACTATCAGGAACACCAAATTTGTACTCCAAATCATCCATGAACTTAAATGCCTATTTCACTGTTCCTTGTGACTCTTGCTGGAGAGTCTCCTCTGAGGGTCACATAGATCAGTTTCCAGGATAGTCCCAAATTCCACCCTTTAAAGTACTATAATTATCAATGGCATTTCACTTTTGCTTTCCGTCTGGATGACAAATTAAATAGCCAACCTAACCAAAAGTCATCCTGAATTCAGCATGCCCCCAAGTGAATTCATCATCCTTCTTCCAAACCTCCTTCTTTTGTCTTTTCCCCTTCAATGAATGGTGCCACCATCCATCACCTGGCAATGGGAGACCTAGAGCTTATCCGTGACTTCTTGCTCGCTCTTCTATGCAGAGCTCACTGCTCAGTGTCTTTTGCTGTTTTCTCTTGTCTTTTTCATCTGGGAACTCTATTACACCACTGATAGGAAAAGATGACTCTATGTATTCTCAGAGAACCCATATCAAATCTGTTAGTATTAACCAATTTACATTTAATGATGTTTTATGCACTTCCCTTACACAAAGTAAGCCCCTGCATGGCAGAAAAACTATAAAATGTATCTATTTTTTCTAAAGCCCAGCCCCACATCCTGATATTTGTGATGTTATGAATAATGAATAAATATTTCTTGAAGGGAAATAAACATTAGTTTTTCTTATTTCAATACCATCTATTTAATACATACATAGTAATTAAATTATGTGTATTATATATCAATTTTTATATATAAACCAATGTATTTTAATATCAATTTATATGTAAAACAAATTTTTATGTCAACTATATTACATAATCTATCTACTATATAACTTAAAATTTATTACATTATATGATATAACTGATATATTACATTATTTTATAATATATTTATTGATAACAAGTTCAATTAAATATAATGTACATTAAATCCTACTCTTTTATTAGCACTTGATGTTAAAATACTAGAGCATACCACCAAGCTACAGTGAAGTTATTGTCGTCATATTAGAATGACCAGTACATCAAACACCATTTAACAAATTTTTACATACTGTGATAAACATCCTCCCCAAACTGCCATTCTTAGCTTGGGGAATGAATGTGTAGCTAAGGTAAAAAAGGGACAAACTATTAACACATTTGAGGACTCTCATTGCAAAAAATAAGACATTTGGTTGGGAAGCCCACAACTCCGAGTAGAGCCTGAGAGAAAAACGTATCACTCCCTAAATTTTGAGTCAAATATCAGACCAAAAAAGGGGGAAAAAAATTGCATAAAATCTCTGAAAGATAATAGAGGATGAAAGGACATTTTCATTCTAATTCAATAATAAATCATTCTAATTCATTCTAATTCAATAATGATACATTATTATTATTTTCTACACTTTAAATATTTATCATGTTATTTCATTACGGATACACCATGCTTAGAATACAAATACGTAACACCAAAGTCAAAAACATAATATTACCTTCTCCTTTACAAATACAAAGTTCAAATGATATGAGAAAGACAAAGACATTTGTGCCAAATGCTTTTTGTTGAAGACAAGTTTTTTGGTGAAGACAAGTATTATCTCAGGGATTTTCAGTTCCAAAATTAAAATGTTATGCTTCACCTAATTAATCCTCCCTTCTCTTCAAATCCCTGACAACCACTGATCTGTTTTTCATCTCTATAATTTCACCAGGACTTATTTTACATCGTGATGTTTGCAGCATCTTATAAGTGTTTATTTGCTTTTTACTTTCCCCTTCTAGAAAGAATGTCTAGTGACAGCAGAGGCTTTATCTATGTTGTGCATTGCTGGATGTACTGTGCCTAGAAGAATAATGAACAAATAGGTGCCAAATAAGTATCTGTTGAAGGTTATAAATGTAGTAACATTTTGAAGTATTATCACAATTTTATAATTAAAGAGAATAAACAAATTACCCTCTATCATAGTTACTAAGTGTTGTAGCAAGAAGTTTAGTATCATCCTGTGACTCAAAACATGATATTATTATTCATTATGGAATGTTGCTTCCTAATGTAAATAGAGTTGGTCTTCTTTCCTAAAATGTGCTATCAATTACTTCTATTATAGTCTTCAGTGAAACAGGTTTCTGTTAGTTCATCTTTCCCCATCTCTCTGTAAAATACATGTACTCGCAGTGGCTCACGCCTGTAATCCCAGCACTTTTGGAGGCTGAGGCAGGCAGATCACAAGGTCAGGAGATCGAGACCATCCTGGCAAACGCAGTGAAACCCCGTCTCTACTAAAAGTACCAAAAAAAAAAAAAAAAAAAATCTGGGCTTCATAGCTGGCGCCTGTAGTCCCAGCTACTCGGGAGGCTGAGGCAGGAGAGTGGCATGAACCCAGGAGGCAGAGCTTGCAGTGAGCTGAGATCGCGCCACTGCACTCCAGCCTGGGCGGCAGTGCGAGAGTCCGTCTCAACAACAAAAAAAACTAGGTCGAGAGTTTATTTTTATTTTTAAAATTACATACTTTTCTACTTCTCAATAAAACTGAGTTTATTGAACCTATGTAGTTAGTGTGGTTCTGGTAATATTATCTAAAAGTCGCAGAATAAAGAGAGAAGACAAACTTCAGGAAAAACATTATGCTGCACACGAGGAATTGACAATGATTTTTTTTCCTTGAAACTGAAAGAAGCAAGTTCTTTCTTCATTATAGATTGCAAAACCTTCAAAGTGAAAGTAATTTGAAACACACATTGAAAACACTAATGAGAAAAAAAATGTAACAAGCATTCCTTGACTCACATTACCTCAAAATTATTTCATATTCTCCTCCACATCATTTCATAATCCTACTTGAGAACAAAATAAGTATAATTTCTTTGCTAGAACAACATGTGAATACAATTGGAAATGAGTGTAGTTCTTTCCACATTATGAAGAATTTTCAGTTTTCATCTTGAGTTATTTGCAAATCCTGTGTGAAAGTTAGGCAATTATTAATATTACTCCCATTTTATGGGGGAGAAATTTACGACTAAATGAGGTTAAACGGCAAATACAAATAAAATCTTTTATAATACAAAGTTTCTTCCACAAACTAACTTCTTCAAAGGAATTATTTTCTGGGTCTTCCTATGGCTCCTTGTTTATACCTTCCTTATATTACTGTGTTATATATTGTTTCATGTATATGTGAGTTTCTGAGCACAATTAGTCATAGCTGTATACTTGGTACCTGGCACAATGTTTATTATACTCTAGCGTGATTTCTTTGAGTTGAGAATATTTCCAAGTCTTAGCTCACTGATTCCATTTTCATCCATTCATTTTCCCCAAAAATATCCAGAAAGTGCCACATACCAGTTCTACTGGGAGTAGAAGGAAGAAAACTGGCCTTCTTCAAATGTTTTACTTTTTTAATATTTAGCTGCAATAATTTCATGTGGTAGAACCAAGCCCAACTGAGATGTGCAAGCAATGGTAGAAACATTATGCAGATTGCCTGTGGCTTCACACTGGAGTTATCCTGTATATTTAATGTATTCACTAAGGATCAGATTGAAATATAGACTGTAATTTCACTGAATCATGTTCTTCAATTATCATTGCCTTAGCTTTTGTCATCAGTTATTCAGTTACCAGCTCACTAGTTAAAAATGATTACAAAATCTTTTCTATCAGTGGTGATTCCTCTCTTAGTATCTTTGCCATTCAGCAGCATAGGCAGGCTTTTACTAAGGTGTCCCCTTAAAATTATGAAACAAGAAAGACAATTGAGAGGAAAGACCATATGAAATATTGGGAGAAAAAATGACAGATACTGGTGTTAATAAAACCAGTGCCATCACCTAACTTCCAAGGGAGCTTTCCTGAACTGATAAGTGACTCCAATTTCATTTTTAATAAGTCTACATTGTATAATTGTCTTGTCACATACAATAAATACCACTTCAGCCAGGCTATCTTTAGTAGTGTACTAATAGCATAGCATTTTCCCTTGTTTCCTAATAGGATTCATCACATGGCCAAAAAAGCTCAGTATCATTGTCTGTATTTTGACTTGATATTTTTGGGTTTTGTGGCTTTTATCCTTTGACTATTGGTCACACAACTTATTTTTATTTATTTTCTTATTGATAATGAAGAAACTCTAAAGCATCACTATTTTTGTCTTATTTCAATATGCAGATTCTTTCTAACATCTTTACTTCCTCTTAAATGAGTCATTTTCTTCATTTTCTTTAATGCTTTACCCAACTTGCTGGATACAAAGGGCAGACTCTGATGATGTCCTTTCTGAGGAGAGGCAAAGACGGTGAAATGGAGTAGGAGGCCCATCCCAAACAGGATAAGAAGTTACAAAGACCTTGATTCCCTTAGTGGTGAGACTTCTGCAGAACACCCTGAGCTTTCCAACTTAGCAGGAATGACTCTGGAGAGAACTAAGGTCATTTTTTTCTCCCTCAACAGTTAACTTACCTACATTTTATTTTATTTTATTTTATTGATAATTCATTTTTTATTCCTCTTATTCTTATATTTGGAAGCAGCATTTCTGATGTTTGGATTTTTAATTTTTCGGAGAGAGTGAGTGTATTACTCTGTTTTCATGCTGCTGATAAACACACACCCAAGACTGGGCAATTTACAAAAGAGGTTTATTGGAATTATAGTCCCACATGGCTGGGGAGGTCTCACAATCACGGCAGAAGCCAAGGAGGAGCAAGTCACATCTCACGTGGATGGCAGCAGGCAAAAAGGGAGCATGTGCAGTGCAACTCCTGTTTTTAAAACCATCAGATCTCATGAGACCCATTCACTATCACAAGAACAGCATGGGAAAAATCTGCCCCCATAATTCATTCATCTCCCACTAGGTCCCTCCCACAACACATGGGAATTATGGGAGCTACAAGATGAGATTGGGTTGGGGACACAGAGCTAAACCACATCATTCCACCCATGGCCCCTCCCACATATCTTTACATTTCAAAATTAATTATGCCTTCCCAATAGTCCCCCAAAGTCTCAACTCATTTCAGCACTAACTCAAAAGTCCACAGTCCAAAGTGTCATCCAAGACAAAGCAAGTCCTTTCTGCCTATGAGCCTGTAATATGAAAAGCAAGTTAGTTACTTCCTAGATACAATCAGGGTACAGGCATTGGGTAAGTACAGCCATTCCAAATGGGAGAAATTGACTAAAATGAAGGGGCTACAGGCCCCATGCAAGTCCAAAATTCAGTGGGATAGTCAAATCTTAAAGCTCCAAAATGATCTCCTTTGTCTCCAGGTCTCATATCCAGGTCACGCTGATGCAAGAGGTAGCTTCCCATAGTCTTGGGCAGCTCTGCCCCTCTGGCTTTGCAGGGTACAGTCTCCTTCCTAGCTGACTTAATGGGCTGTCATTGAGTGCCTGCAGCTTTACCTAGCACATGGTACAAGCTGTCAGTGGATCTACCATTATGGGGTCTAGAGGATGGTGACCCTCTTCTCACAGCTCCACTAGGCAGTGCCCCAGTGGGGACTCTGTGTGGGGGCTTCCACCTCACATTTCTCTTCTGCACTGCCCTAGTAGAGGTTCTCCATGAGGACTCTGCTCCTACAGCAAACTTCTGCCTGGGCATCCAGGTGTTCTCACACATCTTCTGAAATCTAGGTGGAGGTTCCCAAATCTCAATGCTTGACTTCTGTGCACTCGCGGGCTCAACACCATGTGGAAGCTGCCAAGGCTTGAGGCTTGCACCCTCTGAAGCCATGTCCTGAGCTCTGAGTTGGCCCCTTTCGGAAATGGCTGGAGCGGCTGGGATGCAAGGCACCAAGTCCCTAGGCTGCACACAGCACTGGGACCCTGGGTCCGGCCCACAAAACCACTTTTTCCTCCTAGTCCTCTGGACCTGTGATCAGAATGGCTGTTGCAAAGGTCTCTGAGATGCCCTGGAGACATTGTCCTCATCGTCTTGGTGGTTAACATTAGGCTCCTCACTACTTATACAAATGTCTGTAGCCGGCTTAAATTTCTCCTCAGAAAATGAGATTTGCTTTTCTATTGCATCGTCAGGCTGCAAAATTTCCAAGATTTTATGCCCTTAACAGCACCCAAATCACCTCTTGAATACCCTTAACAGCACCCAAATCACCTCTTGAATGCCCTTAACAGCACCCAAATCACCTCTTGAATGCCCTTAACAGCACCCAAATCACCTCTTGAATCCCCTTAACAGCACCCAGATCACCTCTTGAATGCTTTGCTGATTAGAAATTTCTTCCACCAGATACCCTAACTCATCTCTCTCAAAGTTCCACAAATCTCTAAGGCAAGGGCAAAATGCTGCCAGTCTCTTTGCTAAAACATAAGAATCACCTTTGCTCCAGTTCCCAACAAGTTCCTCATCTCCATCTGAGACCACCTCAGCCTGGATTTCATTGTCCATATCATTATTAGCATTTTGTTCAAAGCCATTCAACAAATGTCTAGGGAGTTCCAAACTTTCCTACATTTTCCTATCTTCTGAGCCCTCCAAACTGTTCTAACCCCTGCCTGTCACCCAGTTTCAAAGTGGCTTCCACATTTTCTGATGCCCTTTCAGCAGTGCCCCACTCCTGGTACCAATTTACTGTATTAGTCTGTTTTTGTGCTGCTGATAAAGACATACCCGAGACTAGGCCATTTACAAAAGAAAGAGGTTTATTGAACTTACAGTCCCACATGACTGGAGAGGCCTTGCAATCATGGCAGAAGGCACAGAGGAGCAAGTTATATCTTATGTGGATGGCAGCAGGCAAAAAGAGAGCTTGTGCAGGGCAACTCCTATTTTTAAGGACATAAGATCTCGTGACACCCATTCACTATCATGAGAACAGCACAGGAAAAACCCACCCCCATAATTCAATCATTTCCCACCAGGTATCTCCCATAACACATGGGAATTACGGGAGCTACAAGATGAGATTTGGGCGAGGACACAAAGCCAAACCATATGAGTGAGAAAGAAGTTAAACTATTGCCTTGATTTTTCCCCACATTTCAGAAACTACTGCCACCTTTATATTGTAAAGCTCTTCCTATCTTGTCCTTAATGAAGTTCCAGCATATTTCTCGCAAGTTTCAGTTCCTCCAAATTATGGTCATTGCCCGTTTAATCCCACTTTTCTTTTTCTGTAAGAAACATGCTGCCTATTAATTATTTCTCTGAGTGTGTGTGTGTGTGTGTGTATGTGTGTGTGTGTATGTGTGGTGGGGTATGTGTATGAGTGAGGAACTCAAGCTAAATTAAATTGATTTAATTGACTTAATGTTTAATTTATAGCATTGCTTAAATTTTTTAGATTTATACATTGAGTCCTGTGCTTTTAAAAAATTCTAATAGAGATGAAGAGTGACCAGTCATCTCTGTTTATTAAAGTTTCAGCACCTAATCTGCACAAGGAAAACAAAAAATTCTTCATATCAGAAAAACAGAAAGAAAACAAAGTTGGGCACAGAAATAAGAAATTGTTGCATGTGCCAGTGCCCGAAAACATAAGCCAGTCCAGCCAGCAACACCTAGCCAGAGCTCATAGGCAGAGATGTTACTGTCAGCATCATGGGTCTGGCATTGATTGGAATGCATTCTACAACTTAAGAAAAGTATCAACAGATCATCACGTAAAAGGTGTACTAAATACTTTGACCAGATTAGGTGAGAAAGGATAAGAATTAAGTCAACCTTGGAGTACAAGATAAATGCTATATATTGTCCCCAATAATGTTGACAAAAGAAAACTTATTACACAGTAAACTGAAGGTTAGAGCAAAACTGAGTAAGTGCCTGAGTCCCAAGAACAGGAAAAAAAAGTCAACAACTTGGGTTTCCAGCCAAATGTGGGAGAAAACCAGTTGAGTAAGTAAATGACCTAAAAACATAGTTTATATGCCATTGTAACAATGTACAATTGTATAAATTATCCTGAGAACTTCTAGTTTGAGAGATATCTGCTTTATTTTCTGTTCTCTCTTACTCTTTGTAATTACACCAACATATGGAAAAATTCTAATAAATGTCATTTCTCCAAAAAGATTGTGAGTTTTGAATAATCAAGATAGTTTTTATATGTCATACAAATATCAGTATAGTGTTGGCCCCTTATGTATAGTTTTACTGTCCATGCTCTCAGTCATCTGAGGTCAACCATGGTCTGAAAATATATAGAAAATTCCAGAAATAATTCATAAGTTCTAAATTGTGTGTCATTCTAATTAGCATGATGAAATCTCATGCCATCCTCTTCCATCCAGCAGCGATGTGAATCATCCCTTTGTCCAGTGTCTTTGCACTTTATACTCTATCTGCCCATTAGTCATTTAGTAGCCATGTGGGTTACCGGATCCACTGTTGAGACAGCACAGTGCTTATGTTCAAGTAACTCTCATTGTTCTTAATAATGCCCCCAAAGTGCAAGAGTCGTGATGCTGGTATATTGTTATAATTGTTCCTTTATATTATTAGTTATTGTTGCTAATGTCTTACTATGCCTAACTTATAAATTAAACTTTATCAGAGGTATGTATTTTTGTATAGGGAAAAAAACTCAGTATAGTTAGAGTTTGTCACTATCCATGGTTTCAGGCATCCACTGTTGATCTTGGAATGTATCACCTGATAAGGGAAAGCTACTGTAGCTAGCTATGTCTGGACAATAATAAGCTTTCAATGATGATTCATCCGACTGACTCTTTTCAAACAAATCTTTATCCATAAAATTTTTCCAACCTTGTTGCTAGCTTCACTCTAACTTTTATCAGGTACCATAATCTCTTTCACCATCCTCCATAATGAGACCTTCCATTCCTTTTTCTTCAGTTGTATTTTCTTTATCTGTTCATTTTATTTTTTACAGCATTTCAGTCTTTTCACTTTGAAAATATTTGACTAACCAGTTGCTATGGTCTGAATGTTTGTGTCATCCCCCAGAGTCCTATGTTGAAATCCTAAGTCCCAAGGTGATAGTATTAGGAAGTGGAGCGTTTGGAAGGTGATCAGGTCATGAGAGTAGAGATCATGAATGGGACTGGAACCTTCATGAAAGACACCCCAGAGAGCTAGCTCGTTCCTTCTGCCATATGAAGACAGAGGAAAAGAGGCCTTCTGTGTACCAGTAAGTGAGCCCTCACCAGACACTGACTCTGAAGGCCTCTTGATTTTAGACTTTCCAGTATCCAGTACTGTGAGAAATAAATTCCTGTTTCTAAGCCACCCAGCTTGTGATATTTTATTTTAGCAGCCTAAATGAACTAAGATAGCAGTTAATGTATTTGTACCATGTTAATGCACATTTCTCCATTCTCCTTTTCTTACTCCTGGCATGCTATTTTTCTAAATAAATATTTTATCATGCCTCATGAAATATCAGTAACTCAATTATGCCCTGCTGTACACAAGTTACTACCCAAATTTCTTAACCTGTAATTTAAATCTTTTCAAAACTCTGTGATTTTACATAAAATTTTGGTCTCTGTACATCATCCAATTTACTCTTTTCCTACATTACGTTTAGTGTATCTATCTCTGAACGTTCATTTTTTATTTCTGCTACTACTGGAAACATGCTGCACCATTCATTTTACTTCTTGTATTAGCTAGTATAAAACCCTCAAGGTAGCCTTCATGTCATCTGGAATATTGCAGTAGATGATATAAGTGCCTTGCCTATTCCTTTGTTACCCAGTGTTCTCATACATTCTAGTGGTTTCTAAGTATAAGTATCTATGTCTACCGCCAAAGGGTTTTCTCTGACCACAGTAGTAAAGTCAGTGTTTTCATGGGACAGGTTGGAAGTGCCAGGAAGTTAACCACCTTAGGAAAAGCATCCTCCATCTTTGTGCGACTTAGGGGGCACAACTCTGAGGCATGCTAACGCAGTCTCCCAGAAGACCCCAGGGAGATTGAACCTCAGATTCTACATTAGTACCCTGCTGATTTGTACACCCGATATATTTTTTTCCCTATCCACTTTCCTATTCATGATCCCTTGGGTCACATCCCAAATTTAAAAAAAAAAAAAGAAAAGAAAAACTTGCACCATAGATCATTGTCCTAGAATCTATTTCAAGAGGAACCCAGACTAAGTCAGAAAACTCCCTTTAAATGGTGCAGCTCTTCTCAATCTGCACAATTTGGCATGTATTCTCTATCCAGGTTGCAACTACGCAGAATATCTACTTCCTCAATAAGGCTTTTCTAGGTGTTTGCCTCTCTCAAGTTCTTTGGCAATAAATGCTATGCTCTGACAGAACATATGTATTATATATTCTGTTCATTTATAAAACAAAATATAAGACCTTCCAATTCTGGGCTTATGCAGAAACCCGGAGTAAAAGTACTAGAACTTTTACCATAGCAAGGGGGTTTCAAGAATATGGCATTTTTTCTCCTCATAGTGATTGCTACATATCAAGTGGTATGGGAAGCTAAACACAAAACAGATAGTATCTGAAAAACAGAGCAGAGTAGTCTTAGAAAACTAAATTAAAAATTAGGGCACAATAAGGAGAGATATTATAGAGATTACATAAGGCCCTCATTTAAAAAAAAAAAACAGCACACAATAAATTCTCAGACGTATTTCAGAGGTAGACTGAGCCTTGCCACATACCTGGATTACAATAAACAGTTGCCACTCTACCTGGCCAGCAGAGGGAAGTGTAAACCCTCTTGAGAGGTAGGTGGCATTGCACAGAGCCTTTTCAATTTTTATGCACAATGTTGCTAATTTGATTTTTAAAATGTACTAGGCATGTTGAGGAAACAGGCCCATATGACTGAAAATGAAAAGAAATCCAAACGCCATACACAGCGTCATGTTTGATACAGATGTTGGAGTTAGCTCACCAGGACTTAAAAATCACTGAGAAATTTGATACATAATAAACAGAAAAAAAAAAAATAACAGGAAGAAAGAAATAAATGAAAAGTTGGAGAACCCACTAGATAATTAAGTGATATAAAACAAATCTAGTATTACATAATTCGGGCAATGTAGATGCATCCCAAGAATGCAAAAGTATTTTACTGGAAATCCCTCTTAAGTCTCCTCACTTTCCTACTCACATAGAAATTCTAATAGGATTTCTTCTCCTAATCTTTTTTTATTTCAAAATACTTCCATTTGATCATCTCATTTGACTCTCTTATCAATTTTGTTTTGATATTCAGCATGTTATTAAATAGAATAATCTCAACAAGATTAATTTAAAAATTAGCTTTTTTACCTATCACGGAAGGGTCTTCTAGTATGTCAACCAAAGGAAGGTCTTATATGCCTAAAGGTTGTTTTCGTGGTAGCACATGTGACAGTTTATCTTTCAGTACACTGGGTCAGGTGCGGCCCAGCCATCATCTAACTGCATCACGAGGAAAAATTGCCCAGCAGAGTCAAACTACAGAAATGAGAGAGAAAAAAATCGTTATTCTTTTACTCACTAAGTTTATTACAGAGTAATACGTAACCAGAATGACATGACAAATCTTCAGTTCCTAGGGTCCCATAAACTAACACAAATACAAAATAAAATTAAACATACCACAGGGAAAAAGGGCAAAATATGGCATAGAGTTATGAACTGAAGGATGTGCTATTCTCAAAAGACAAAAACCAATCCAGCCAGTGAAATCTGGCCACTACTCATCAACAGTGAAAGAACTGTTGTAATTTTGGGCAGATATTTTCTTGGAATCCATTCTACAACTGAAAGAGATAATAAGAATTTCAATAGGCAATCAAATGAAGACTGCTTCATTTAGTCAACTAGAGGCAAAGAGGACTGTAAGTAACTACTTATGAAGTATAATGTTATTGCCAGTTATTGTGCCCAGGGATATTGACATAATGAATCTTAATGTACAGTTAACTTAAAAGATTGGGGCAAATTAACAAGTTCTCAGAAATCCAATAATTGGAGGAAACATAGCAACAGTGATTTCTGGTCCAATCTAAGGAATAACAAATTGAGTTAGTAAAACATTAAAGAAACAAAATACAGTGCAGTACACCATTAGACAGGAAGTCTTCTCTAGACCTCCCACATATGACCCTACAGCATCTCTTGCTTACCTCAATTGCAGCATTTATCAGACTAGGTAAAATTACTCTTAAAAAATGCTCATATTTCCTAAGAATACATAAGCTACTTGTCAACAGGTGTTGTATTAGAATAACAAAAGTCAGTCAACACCTGGTAAATTGTAAGCATTGAGTAACGATCTGTTGGTTTGAAATGTTTACAAAACAGTCTTTGTGCTTATATTTAAAAAGGGGGAGCAGGGTTGCGCCATGATTTTTCAAGGTTCTACCATGTTAATTCTTTTCTTAACTTATATAATTGAGATATACAGACTCCCTTTATAAACATTTTTGAATGTTTTATTATCACTTATTATAATTCTGTATCCAAATACCTACAACATTGCAGTTTCCTCTCTTGTTTGTTATTGCTGTAGTTTTTGTGTATTTCTTATTTCATAGTCTAGTTTCCTTTCTTGAGTTGACAAGTCTTTCTTTGTAAATCCAGTTCCATCATATCACAGAAAATATCAATAACACTTTTAATATCCTATGACCCAAGAAGAAAATAAAATCTCCTTGGCCTGCCCTCCAAAATCTTTCAGAATCTGAGCATTTTTACCTTTCTTTACATTATACCCTCAAATGAGTGTTGTGCAACCAATTTATGCCTCTATGCTCTTCATCTCTTACCTTGATGACACCTACCTTTGCATATTTACCAATTTCGATCCTATTACCAGGATGTTACTGTAATTTCCTCTGCTTTCTTACTTTTAAATAAAGCCTCTAATTTACCTTCTTAACTTCTGAAAGTCTATCATTGCTGACTTTAGGCATTACTCCTTCTTTGGAATGATACATCTTTACCCAATCTGTGTTATTTATTTGACACTTTCCAAACCACTTTTTACTTGTTGAAAATATACTACTGGCCTTCAGCATGTCATTGTTCTTAACAAATAGATTGCTTAGTTATTATCTTTGAATTACTTGAAGATTAAAGGATGAAACTCACCTGTTGGCAAAGTAGCCACTTACTGCTGTTCTGGTCATTTACCTTGCCATAAATATAGATTGTTACAATGATTTGAGTGGCTATTTATCACACGCTAAATCCCAATGAAAAATGTAAATAAAAACATTAAGTTCACACACAACCGAAGGCAGAAAATAGTATTAGAAGATGTGTTGCTGGGAGGAAAAACTAAGTATTTGGTAAGAAATTTGGTTTGTTTTAATGCTGTACCTGGGAGACCACTAAGTTCCAGGTAGTTTTCCAGACCCTGGAATTATAGCAGAGATTAAGAGAGAGACTGCTCCTGCCCTTATATTCCATAGATTCTGGTGGGAATAAAGATATAAAACAGCAGATTGGAGTGCTATTCTTAGAAGTGAGTGCAGAATAGGAGTGTCACATGCTTGGAAAACCTATCATGAAGTGTCACATTTAGTTGTGTTCTTAAAAAAACAGCAACACCCTTATAAGATTGAGTGAGAAACAGACAAAATTGTGGATATAGAGTCCAGAGCGATAAGGTTTAGCCAGTCAAAAAGCAAGGAATCACAACACAAGAAGAAAACGTGTTCATGCTAGAAAAAAGACATTATACATTTATTTTTATTCTCAGGAAACCTCTGAAACAAATAGTCATAGTATCAGTTTATATTAAGTATTGAAGATTGACTACATACAACATATTTTGTGAGCCATGAAAAATGTCTAAGTCAAAAAGGTCAAGTTTAGGGTCTTTATCCTTCCCAGCAGGATCCTTGAAGTGGGCAAATATCTATTCAGACAGAAATCAGCAAGGAGAGTAAGGAGACAAGCAATAAATAAGAGTTAACTACTAGCTTTGGGAAAACTACTTGTTTAACCAGTTCAATGAACAGATTAAATTTAAGGTAATCCATTCAGGAAACAGGTTTTTTTTTTTTTAATCATAACTCTCAATACTTTTATCTGATCTTCCTTCTCTGCCCCAAATAATATATCTGGAATATTCCATTGCTTTCTTTGTTAGATTTTGGTGTTAGAATAGTCAAATTTGCAGGTATTAAGTAGATCAGTAAAATCTAACATCAAAATTCATGTTCAATTTAGGTTTTCTTGCAACCAGCAGTCAATTCAGTATTGACCATATTCCATTTCATGAACTAGCATGGACATGTGTGTGGGTGGGTGCAGCATGTTTAATTCCCTGTGCTTGACTGCTTACCATATTTAATCTTCTTCTAGTTCCTCTGAATTTGGGGAACAGGGAAAAGAGATTGTTGGGAGGAAAAGCTGAAGTCTGCCTTGACTAGGGCAGGTATAAATCTGGCTGTTGGTATCTGTTAGAAATGCAAAATGCTTGTTCCCTGGTGCTACAAAGAAATAGCACTCGAACATTAATTTTCTCAGCAAGGCAATTTTTACTTTCTGCAGAAAGGGTGTTCCTCGCAGATGGAACAATGGCAACAGCACACCTGGACAGGGGAGGGGAAGGAGTGCTTATTCCTGACACAGGGCCCTACTGCTGTGTTGTTCCCCTATTGGGGCTAGGGTTGGACCTCACAGTCTAAGATAATTCTGATTGGCTATTTTAAAAAGAGCAAGAGTAGGAGCCACAGTAGTGGAGTGAGTGGTATAGCAGGAAAGGCGGTTACAGAACTGGTGGCTCAGGATGAGTCAGGTCAAAGCAGGTGACCAGGGGTGACTCAGGTCAAAGCAGGTGACAAGGGAAACAGATGTGAACTACTGAGTAGGACTGGCGGAAAAGTTGTTTACTGAAACTAGAAGCAAGGGGGTGAAAAGAACCAGGAAGTTAAAGTTTAAAATAGAGAATCAAAGAATAAGAGAGCTGAACATATTGACATACTGATTCTTTGAAGAGAAACTTGGGGGTCACTATATTTAACAGTATCTGTGATAGAAGAGAAATCCAATCCTCACCCTGATACCATAGGACATGTGACAGTTCAAAGGGTATTAGCATTCAGACTCTGGAACATTACCCTTCAGAGTTTGTTCTACATGGAGCCAAAGTGTTCTAACACCCTTCCCTCACAATGTATTAATATTTCTTGCTAGTTACCCACCTTATATATTTTTTAAATATATATTTATATATTTGTTATATATATACACACACATATATATGTGCTATATATCTCCTTAAACTTTTTACCACATTTATGCCAGCATCTATTATTTTTTAATTTTTAAATTATGGCCATTCTTGCAGGAGTAAGGTGGTATTGCATTGTGGTTTCAATTTGCATTTCCCTAATAGAGATGTTGAGACTTTATATGTTTCTTGGCCATCTGTATATCTTCTTTTGAGAACAGTCTATTCATGTTTTTTCCCCACTTCTTGATAAGATCATTTTTTTCTTGCTGATTTAAGTTCCTTGTAGATTCTGGATATTAGTCTTTTGTTGAATGCAGAGTTTGCAAATATTTTCTTCCACTCTGTGGGTTGTCTGTTTACTCTGTTGATTACTTGTTTTACTTTGCAGAAGCTTTTAGTTTAATTAGGTCCCATTTATTTATTTCTGTTTTTGTTGCGTTTGGTTTTGGGGTCTTAGTCATGAGATTTTTGCCTAGGCCAATATTCAGAAGAGTGTTGCTAATGTTATCTTCTAGCATTTTCATGATTTCAGGCCTTAGACTTAAGTCTTTGATTCATCTTGAGTTGATTTTTGTATAAGATGAGAGATGGGGATCTGGTTTCATTTTTCTACATGTGGCATGCCAGTTTTCCCAATGCCATTTATTGAATAAGACCTTTTTTCCCCAATTTATGTTTTTGTACGCTTTGTCAAAGATCAGTTGGCTATAAGTATTTTGCTTTATTTCTGGGTCTTTATTCTGTTCCATTTGTCTAAGTGCCTCTTTTTATACCAGTACCATCCTGTTTTGGTAGCTACAGCCTTGCAGTAACCAAATTTAAAGTATGGTAATGTGATGCCCCAGATTTGTTCTTTTTGCTTAGTGTTGCTTTGGCTATGTGGGCTCTTTTTTGTTTTCATATAGATTTTAGGATTTGTTTCTAATTCTGTGAAAAATGATGATGGTATTTTGATGGGAATTGTATTGAATCAGTAGGTTTCTTTGGGCAGGATGGTCATTTTCACAATATTGATTCTTCCTATCCACGAGCATGGGATGAGTTTCTATTTGTTTGTGTCACATATCGGGGATCCTAACCCCCAGGCCACAGATTGGCACCAGTCAGTGTCTTGTTAGAAACCTGACCACACAGCAGGAGGTGAGCGTTACTGCCTGAGCTCTGCCTCCTGTCAGATCAGTGATGGCATAAGATTCTCATAGGATTGTGACAATGATTTGAGTGGCTGTTCATCACACACTGAGTCCCATTGAAAAATGTAAATAAAATCATTAAGTTCACACACAACTGAAAGCAGGAAATAGTGTCAGAAGATCTGTTGCTGGGATAAAAAAACTACGTATTTAGTAAGAAATTTGATTCGTTTTACTGCTTTAAATCCTGGGAGACCACTAAGTTCCAGATAGCTTTCCAGACACTGGAAGTATAGCAGAGATTAAGAAAGATGGCGGGGTATGGTTGCTCATTCCTGTAATTCCAGCATTTTGGGATGCCAAGGTGAGTGGATCACTTGAGGTCAGGAGTTCAAGACCAGCATGGCCAACATGGTGAAACCCCATTTCTACTAAAAATATAAAGATTAGCCAGGTATGATGGTGCATGCCTGTAGTCCCAGGTACCAGGGAGGCTGAGGCTGGAGAATGGCTTGAACATGGGAGACAGAGGTTGCAGTGAGCCCAGATGTCACCATTGCACTTCAGCCTGGGCAAAAGAGTGAGACTCTAAGAAAGAAGAAAAGGAGGGAAGGAAGGAAGGAAAGAAGGAAGAAAGGAAAGACACTGCTTCTGTCCTTGTATTCCATAGATTCCCATGGGAATAAATACATAAAACAGCAGATTGAAATGCTATTCCTAGAAGTGAGTGCAAACTCTGTTGTGAAATACACTTGTGAAGGATCTAGGTTGAATGCTCCTAATGAGAACCTAACACCTGATGATCTGAGGTGGAACAGTGTCGTCCCAAAACCAACCCCCTCCCCATCCATCTGCTCTCACTCCAGTCCATGGAAAAATTGTCTTCCACAATACTGGTTCCTGATGCCAAAAAGGTTGCCGACCACTGTCATATATAATTTCTTTCAGCAGTGTTTTGTAGTTTTATTTTGTAGAGGTCTTTCACCTCCTTGCTTAAGTATATTCTTAGAGTTTTGTTTTGTTTGTTTTGTTTTGTTTTTTTGCTGCTGTTGTAAAAGGGATTGAGTTCTTGATTTGATACTTAGCTTGTTCATTGTTGGTATAGAGTAGTACTACTGACTTTTGTACATTGATTTTGTAACGTGAAACTTTACTGAATGCATTTATCAGATCTAAAAGCCTTTTGGATGAGTCTTTAAGGTTTTCTAGGTATACAATCATGTCATTGGTGAACAGCAACAGTTTGACTTTCTCATTTCGCATTTGGATGCCCTTTATTTCTTTCTCTTGCCTGATTACTGTGGCTAGGACTTCCAGTACTATGTTGAATAGAAGTAACGAAAGTGGGCGTCCTTATCTTGTTCCAGTTCTCAGTGGGAATGCTTTAAACTTTTCCCCATTCAGTATGATGTTGGCTGTGGGGTTGTCACACATGACTTTTATTACTTTGAGGTAAGTCCCTTTTATGCCTAGTTTGTTGAGGGTTTTTGTCACAAAGTTATGCTGGATTTTATCAAATGCTTTTTCTTCTTCTATTGAGATCATGTGGTTTTTGTTTTTAATTATGTTTATTTGATTTATTTATTGACTTGCATATGTTAAACTATCTCTGTATCCCTGAGATGAAACCCACTTGATCATGATGTATTATCTTGCTGATGTGCTGTTGGATTTAGTTAGCTAGTATTTTGTTGAGGATTTTTGCATCGATGTTCATCAGGGATATAGTCTTCAGTTTTCTTTTTTTGTTATATCCTTTCCTGATTTGGGTATTAGGATGATACTAAGAGGTGACAACATCCTAGCAGCCCTCGCTTTCTCTCGGCACCTCCTCAGCCTTGGCATCCGCTCTGGCCATGCTCAAGCTGGGGGAGCCCTTCAGCCAGCCACTGTGCTGTGGGGGCCCCTCTCTAGGGCTGGCCCAGGCCAGAGCCAGCTCCCTGTGCTCACAGGGAGGTGTAGAGGGAGAGGCGCGGGTGGGAGCCAGGGCTGCGTGTGGTGCTCATTGGCTGGCGTGGGTTCCAGGTGGGCGCAGGCTCAGTGGGCCCCACACAGGGCACAGCCAGCCAGCGCCTGCTAGGCTTGATCAGGAGCTCTTGATCAGAGCTCCCTTTGGGCTGCCAGAGTGCCCAGGCTAGATGCCGCAAAGTCCCACGGCGAATGCCATTGAGAGGTGAAGCCGGCTGAGCTTCTGGGTCAGGTGGGGACCTGGAGAACTTTTCTGTCTAGCTAAAGGTTTGTAAACGCACCAATCAGCACTCTGTGTCTAGCTAAAGGTTTGTAAATACACTAATCAGTGCTCTGTGTCTAGCTAATCATGTAGGGGACTTGGAGAACTTTTCTGTCTAGCTAAAGGATTGTAAACATACCATCAGCTCTCTGTGTCTAGCTAAAGGTTTGTAAATGCACCAATCAGCACTCTGTAAAGTGGACCAATCAGCAATATGGATCCCCACTAGGACCTTGACTCAGATCATGGGAACTGGAGTTGTAAACATCTGTTGACCTGTGTTCTAGAAGGACTAAGGAGAATTAGGAAAAAATCCATGAATTATTCAATGATGTCCACCATAACTCAAATCCTGCCTTCCTCAAGTGGCTATGGGAGGCCTTAAGAAAATATACTCCCCTGTCACCTGAATCACTCAAAGGCCAATTGATTCTAAAAGATAAGTTTATTACCCAATCAGTTGCAAATATAAGGAGAAAACTCCAAAAGCAATCCCTAGGCTCTGAACAAAATCTAGAGGCATTATTAAACCGGGCAACCTCAGTGTTCTATAATAGGGACCTAGAGGAGTAGGCCCAAAAGGAAAAGTGAGATCAGAGAAAGGCCACAGCCTTAGTCATGGCCCTCAGACAAACAAACCTTGGCAGTTCAGAGAGGACAGAAAGTGGAGTGGGCCATCACCAGGTAAGGCTTGTCATCATTGTGGTTTATGAGGATACTTCAAAAAAGATTGTCCAACGAGAAACAAGTCACCCCCTTGTCCATGTCCACTATGCCAAAGCAATCACTGGAAGGTGCACTGCCCCAGAGGACAAAGGTTCTCTGGGTCAGAAGCCCCTAACCAGATGATCCAACAACAGGACTGAGGGTGCTGAGGGCAAGCATCAGCTCATGTCATCACCTTCACTTAGACCTGGGTACGTTTAACCATTGAGGGCCAGGAAATTGACTTCCTCCTGGACACTGGTACGGCCTTCTCACTGTTAATCTCCTGTCCTGGATGACTGTCTTCAAGGTCCGTTACCATCCGAGGAATCCTGGACAACCAGGTATTTCTCCCACCTCCTCAGTTGTAATTGGGAGACTTTGCTCTTTTCACATGCCTTTCTTGTTATGCCTGAAAGTCCCACACCCTTATTAGGGAGGGGTATATTAGCTAAAACTGGAGCTATTATCTACATGAATATGGGGAACAAGTTACCCATTTGTTGTCCCCTACTTGAGGAGGGAATCAACCCTGAAGTTGGGGCATTGGAAGGACAATTTGGAAGGGCAAAAAATGCCTGCCCAGTTCATATCAGGCTAAAACACCTCACCACTTTTCCTTATCAAAGGCAATATCCCTTAAGACCTGAAGCTCATAAATGATTACAGGATATTGTTAAACATTTAAAAGTTCGAGGCTTAATAAGGAAATGCAGCAGTCCCTGCAACACCCCAATTCTTGGAGTACAAAAACCGAATGGTCAGTGGAAATTAGTGCAAGATCTTAGACTCATCAATGAGGCAGTAAATCCTCTATATCCAGTTATACCCAACCCCTATACCCTGTTCTCTCAAATACCAGAAGAAGCAGAATGGTTCATGGTTCTGGACCTCAAGGATGCCTTCTTCTGTATTCCCCTGTACTCTGACTCCCAGTTTGTCTTTGCCTTTGAGGATCCCACAGAACACACGTCCCAACTTACGTGGACTGTCTTGCCCCAAGGGCTTAGGGATAGCCCTCACCTGTTTGGTCAGGCACCGGCCCAAGATCTAGGCTACTTCTCAAGTCCAGGCACTCTGGTCCTTCAGTATGTGGATGCTTTACTTTTGGCTACCAGTTCAGAAGCTTCATGCCAGCAGGCTATTCTAGATCTCTTGGACTTTCTAGCTAATCAAGGGTAAAAGGTGTCTAGGTTGAAGGCCCAGCTTTGCTTGCAGCAGGTCAAATATCTAGGCCTAATATTAGCCAGTGGGACCAGCGCCCTCAGGAAGGAATGAATACAGCCTATACTGGCTTATCCTCGCCCTAAGACATTAAAACAGTTGCAGGGGTTCTTTGAAATCACTGGCTTTTGCTGACTATGGATCCCCAGATACAGTGAGACAGCCAGGCCCCTCTATACTCTAATCAAGGAAACGCAGAGGGCAAATACTCATCTAGTGGAATGGGAACCAGAGGCAGAAACAGCCTTCAAAACCTTAGAGCCCTAGTACAAGCTCCAGCTTTAAGTCTTCCCACTGGACAAAACTTCTCTTTATATATCACAGAGAGAGCAGGATAGCTCTTGGAGTCCTTACTGAGACTCGTGGGACAACCCCACAACTGGTGGCATACCTAAGTAAGGAAACTGATATAGTAGCAAAAGACTGGCCTCACTGTTTACAGGTTGTTGTGGTGGTGGCTATCTTAGTGTCAGAGGCTATCAAAATAATACAAGCAAAGGATCTCACTGTCTGGATCACTCATGATGTAAATGGCGTACTAGGTGCCAAAGGAATTTTATGGCTATCAGATAACCACATGCTTAGATACCAGGTGCTACTCCTTGAAGGACTGGTGCTTCAGATACATATATTCGTGGCCCTCAACCCTGTCACTTTTCTCCCAGAGGTTGGGGAACCAATCGAGCATGACCGCCAACAAATTATAGTCCAGACTTATGCTGCCCGAGATGATCTCTTAGAAGTCCTCTTAGCTAATCCTGACCTTAACCTATATACCGGTGGAAGTTCATTTGTGGAGAATGGGATATGAAGGGCAGGTTACGCCATAGTTCGTGATGTAACCATACTTGGAAGTAAGACTCTTCCCCCAGGGACCAGTGCCCAGTTAGCAGAACTAGTGGCACTTACCCAAGCCTTAGAACTGGGAAAGGGAAAAAGAATAAATGTGTGTGCAGATAGCAAGTATGCTTATCTAATCCTACATGCCCATGCTGCAATATGGAAAGAAAGGGAGTTCCTAACCTCTGGGGAAATCCTCATTAAATACCACAAGGAAATTATGGAGTTATTGCACACAGTGCAAAAACCCAAGGAGGTGGCAGTCCTACACTGCCAAAGTCATCAAAAAGGAAAGGAGAGGGGAGAACAGCAGCATAAGCAGCTGGCAGAGGCAGGGAAAGACCAGAAGAAGAGAAAGAAAGAAAGAGACAGTCAAAGAGACAGAGAGAGGAAGAAACAGAGACAAAGAGAAGGAGACAGAGAGAGGAAGAGACAGAGACAGAAGGTCAAAGAGGGAGTCAGAAAGAGAGAGACAAAGAAGTCAGAGAGAGAGAGAGAGAGATAGAAGCAGTAAAGAAAAAAGGTGTACCCTATTCCTTTGAAAGGGTAGATTTAAACCCTATAATTTATGATTGAAGGTCTTCTCTGTGGCCCTATAACACTCCAATGCCACCTTGTTGTCAGTGTAAACAGGGGCGTAGCCCGAAAGCACTGAGGCCACTGAGAACCCGTAGCCTTCCTATCAAAAAATCCTTAACCCAGTAGGTTTCCTAACAGGGGATCTAAATCTTAATTAATTACCATACAAAGGTCCAACCAGACATAGGAGGAACTCCCTTGGAACAGGATGGATGGTTCCTCCTGGGCGATTAAGGAAAAAGACACAATGGGTATTCAGTAAGTGATAAGGAAACTCTTACAGAAGCAGAGCTAGGAAAATTGCCTAATAATTGGTCTCCTCAAACATGCGAGTTGTTTGCACTCAGCCAAATCTTAAAGTACTTACAGAATCAGAAAGGAGACATCTATAACAATTCTAAGTTAATATGGACTGAACAAGGTTTTATTTATAGCAAAGAAGAATTAAAATCCCAAATTTACAAGGTTTTCAACAAAAGTAAAGTTTGCTAGAAGTTAACAGTGTAACATGCATCATCCTACTACCATACACTCTCAAAGGATTTCTCAGACAGTTTGCAAGAAATAACAGAATCTATCCTTGCTCTACAATCCCAAAGAGACCTTTGGCAGCAGTGACTCCCCAAAACCTGTCTAGCTAAAGGTTTGTAAATGCACCAATCAGCACTCTGTGTCTAGTTAAAGGTTTGTAAACATACCAATCAGTGCTCTGTGTCTTGCTAATTGGGTAGGGGGTTTGGAGAACTTTTCTGTCTAGCTAAAGGATTGTAAATGCACCAATCAGTACTCTGTATCTAGCTAAAGGTTTGTAAACGCACCAATCAGCACTCTGTCAAAACAGACCAATCAGCACTCTATCAAAATGGACCAATCAGCACTCTGTAAAATGGATCAGTCAGCTCTCTGTAAAATAGACCAATCAGCAGGAGGTGGGTGGGACCAGATAAGGGAATAAAAGCAGGCCACCCGAGCCAGCAGCAGCAGCAACCCCCCGGTCCCCTTCCAAACTGTGGGTTGTTTGTTCTTTCACTCTTTGCAATAAATCTTGCTGCTGCTCTGTCTTTGGGTCCACACCACCTTTGAGGTGTAACACTCATTGCGAAGGTCTGCAGCTTCACTCCTGATATCAGCCAGACCATGAACATCTGAAGGAACAAACACCAGACACGACATCTTTAAGAACTGTAACACTCGCCCTGAGGGTCCGCAGCTTCATTCTTGAAGTCAGTGAGACCAAGAACCCACCAATTCTAGACACGATACTGGATTCACAGAACAATTTAGGGGGCATCCCCTCTTTATATTTTGGAATAGTTTCAGTAGGATTGGCCCCAGTTCTCTGAATGTCTGGTAGAATTCAGCTGTGAATTCATCTGGTCCTGGACTACTTTTGTTGGCAATTTTTTGTTACTGATTCAGTTTCACTGCTTGTTATTGGTCAGCTCAGGGTTTCTATTTCTTCCTGATTTAATCTAGGAGGGTTGTATGTTTCTAGTAATTTATC
Organism: Macaca nemestrina; assembly: GCF_043159975.1. NCBI lineage: Eukaryota > Metazoa > Chordata > Mammalia > Primates > Cercopithecidae > Macaca > Macaca nemestrina. The sequence goes on from NC_092132.1 coordinate 23,085,776, forward strand.
CATTTCCTCTAGAGTTTCCAATTTGTGCATGTTCATAGTAGCCTTAAATAAACTTTTGTGTCTTCAGTTTCATTTCTAGCTGAGCTTATTTGGATCATCTCTCTTATTTTCTTGGTTAATCTCACTAATGGTCTATCAATTTTGTTTACCTTTTCAAAGAACCAGCTTTTTGTTTCATCTATCTTCTGTAATCTTTTTGTTTCAATTTTATTTAGTTTTGGTCTGATCTTTGTTATTTCTTTTCTTCTGCTGGCTTTGGGTTTTATTTGTTCCTGTTTCTCTAATTACTTGCGGTGTGACTTTACATTGTCTCTCTAGATCAAAACCTAGAAATAATTAAGCTTAGTGAGGGCATATTGAAAGCCCAAAGCAGCCAAGAACTAGTCCTCTTGCACCAAATATTTAAATTGAAAATAGAGAGGAAAAGTTCCAGAAGAAAATTTAAAGTGCTACTCCTGTTAACATATGAATGATAAGAAAGTGGAACAGCCTTATTGCTGATACAGAGAAAGTTTGAGTGGTCTGGATAGAAGATCAAAGCAGCCACGACATCCCTTAAGCTAAAGCCTAATCCAGAGCAAGGCCCTAACTCTCTTTAATTCTGTGAAGGCTGAGAGAGGTGAGGAAGCTGCAGAAAAAGTTTGTAAGCTAGCAGAGGTTGATTGATGAGGTTCAAGGAAAGAAGCCCCCTCCATACATGAAAGTGCAAGTGAAGTAGCAAGTGCTGATGAAGAAGCTGCAGCAAGTTATCCACATGGTCCAGCTAAGATAGCTGATGAACATGTCTACACTAAGCAACAGGTTTTCAATGTAGATGAAACAGACTTCTATTAAAAGAAGATGCTGTCCAGCACTTTCAGAGCTAGAGTGAAGTTGATGCCTGGCTTTTGAATTTCAAAGGACAGGCTGAACCTCTTGTTAGGTGCTAATGCATCTGGTGACTTTCAGATAAAACCAGTGCTCATTTATTGTTTCAAAAATCCTAGAGTCATTAAGAATTTGCTAAATCTACTCTGCCTGTGCTCTAGAAATGGAATAACAATGCCTAGCAGACAACACATCTATTTACAGAGTGGTTTATTTAGCATTTTAAGCCCATTGTTGAGACCTACTGCTTAGAGAAAAACTTCCATTGGAGATATTACCGTTCATTGACAATATAGCTGTATACCCAAGAGCTCTGATGAAGATGTACAAGGAGGTTAATGGTTGCTTTCATGCTTGCTAACACAATCTCCATTCTGCAGCTTATGGTTCAAGGTCTAATTTTGATTTTTAAGTCTTATTAAGAAATACATTTCATAAAGCTGTTGCTTCCATAGATAGTGATTCCCCTGATGACAAAGGCAATGGAAACCCTTCTGGAAAGGATTCACCATTTCAGATTTCATTAGGAACATTCGTGACTCATGAGAGGACATCAAAATATTAACATTAACAGGAACTTGGAAAAGGTTGGTTCCAGCCCTCATGGATGACTTTAAAAGGTTCAAAACTTCAGTGAAGGAAGTAACACCAAAATTTAGTGAAAAAAATCAATAGATCTTGAATTAGAAGTGGAGCCTGAAGATGTGACTTAATTGCTACAATCTCATGATATAACTTGAACATATGAGGAGTTGCTTCTTAAGGATGAGCAAAGACAATAGTTTCTTGAGATGAAAGCTACTGCTAGTAAAGACACCATGAACACTGTTGAAATGACAATGAAGGATTTATAATATTACATAAATCTATTGATAAAGTAGTTGTGAGGATTGACTCAATTTTGAAAGATGTTCTTCTGTGGGTAAAATACTATCAAATAGCATCACATGCTACAGAGAACTTTTGTGAAAGGAAGAGCCAATTGGTGGGACAGATTTGTTATCTTGTTTTAAGAAATTGTCAAAACTACCTCAACCTTCAGTTACCACCACTGTGGATCATGCAGCAGCCATCAACATTGAGTCAGCACTCTTCATCAGCAAAAAGATTATAACTCACTGAAGGCTCAGATGGATGTTCACATTTTTTAGCAATAAAATACTTTAAAGTATGTACTTTGTTTTTATAGAGATAATGCACCCTTAATAGGTGAGAGTACAGTATAAATGTAACTTTTACGTGCACTGGGAAACCAAAATATTTGACTCCCTTTATTGTGATATTTGATTTATTGCAGTGGTCTAGAACTGAAACCACCATGTCTTCAAGGTATACCTTTACTGCCTCCTCACTATGTCAGGAAACCAGGAGTTACACTGCTGAAAATTTTCATAATTTTCTTCCCACTGTTTCTATTTCTTCATAGTCTGTATCCCCTGTTGGTTTGAATCTGTTATATTAATCTTCAAATATATTCCCTTTCCTATTTGATCATTTGTCTTGTTATTGAACTTGTGGAAAATTCTTCTACACCAACTTCCAACCTTTCCATTTATTTTTAATATTCATCTAGTCACAGTTTCCAAAATTATTTTTATTATTGAATCATCATTATATTTTAATGGCATTCTGTACTGTTTCTGCAATAACCATATTGTACAAGGGATTGTGTTGTAAGCAGACTGAATTCGGATGGGGATGGAAGTAGAGAGAGCTTTTAGGAAGTTATTGCAGTAATGTAGGCAAGACATCATGATGTCTTGTACTGGAATAATTGCAGAAAAATAGTGAAAACTGGTTTTTAAACATAGTTTGACTATTGAGACAATCAATATTACTTTGGAATTCAGGTCAGGGGTTAAGAAAAACAAAACAGTGAAGTTGTCATCAGATAAAAGGAGAATGGAGTTGTCATCAATAAAATGGGGAGTCCTGTGAATGGGCATAACTGGGTGGATAGGGAAGATTAGAAACTTGGTTTACAACAGGCTACATTTTAGATTTTTAACACATTCAGTAGATATGCTGATTAGGCAGTTGGATATGCAAATCTTGAGTCCTGAAGGAAGTTTAGAGACAAAAATTCAGGAATTGTCACTGTATGAATTTATAGGTTTTATAGAAGGAGACTAGATAAGTTCACCAAGACAGTGAATCTAGAGAGAAGAAAGAAGCAATGATGGAGTCTTAGGACACCCCAATATTAAGATATTGAAAGAATAAGAAAAAATTAGTAAAGCGGGCCTAGAAAGAGTGATCAATGAGTAGGGAAGAAAACCAGGAGAGTTTGATATTCTGGAAACCAACCAAAGACTGTGTATTAAAAGAGAGGAAATGATGTTTATTCAAGTGTTTGTTTTCACAAAATTAAAAACACAGTTGATAAAGTTTCTGTTGACACCATACCCATTCTTTGTCTTAATTCTTCTTTACTTGAGGTGGACACTAGGATGAATTTGGATGTATTGCTGTTCCAGCCAATTGTTTCTGTTACTGAGGTGAAATTCACATGATAAAAAATGAACCATTTTAAAGTGCACAGTTTAATGGCATTTAATACATTCACAATGTTGTGCAGCCATTGTCTCTATCTTGTTCCAAAACATTTTTATCACCTCAAAAGAAAACCTTTTAATATTTAAGCAGTCACTCCCCAGTTCCTCTCCCCTAGTCCTTGGCCACTTTCTATGAGTTCGTCTTCTAGTTTGTTTTTTCTACATCTAAATTATTTATAATTTGTATTCAAGAAAAATACAGAATATAGAAATACTGTGTTTTTAAGTATTATATCTAGATAGTATGTTATACTTTTCTGTAATTTAATATTATACATAGTATGTATAACACACTGTTGGTATATGTAGCTCTAGTTCATTGTCTTATAGGTGATAAGTAATACAAGTTGATAATTTCATATTTATCTATTTTCTTATTAAAGTCCGTTTGTGCTTTTGTATAATTGTATTAGACTAAGAATAGTAAACTAATGAATATGTTTTTTACATGGGTTAGTCTATATTTAAGACATTCTGTAGGCCATACGCTTAGAAAGAATTGCTGGATCATATAATACACGTATTTCAAATTGTATTATATATTGTGAGATTAGTCTCTAAAGTTGGTACACCAATTCATGTTTTCATCAGCATTTTTAATGGCTTCCTTTTTTATATCATCATTAGTAGCATAGTATGAAATTTAAAATATTGACCAATATTTAGTTATTTAATATTGCATTTACTTCTTTATTTACTAGTGAGGATAAGAATATTTTATAATATTTATTGGGTATTACTATTTCTTCCATATATTACTTCTCATATCCTTTGCCTTTAGGCAACATTTATTATTTTTACTACTTACAGATTCTTAATATCTGGATGTTAATTTTTGTCTACTTTTGCAAAATTTCTCTCAATTTGCTTTTTTAAACATTTTGTATATGATTACTTTTGTTTTTAAGTTATTTTTTGAATGATAGGCAATATTTTTTATTTTCTACCTTATCATCCATCTTGAGGTCAGTAAATATCTTATCATTTTTCTTGTATTTTAAGGCTTTTTAGTTGAATTCATTAACTATTTTTCTCTATGTTGAAAATTAGGAATATAATTTTGATTTTAATCTATTTAACACACAATTTTTAGAAACTTATTCAGTATCTCATGCTTTTCTTGACTATTTTAATGTCTTTTTTTTTTTTTTTCTTTAAGAGACAGTCTCACCGTGTTGCTTAGGCTGGAGTGCAGTGGCGTGATCTCGGCTCACTGCAACCTCCACCTCCCAGGTTCAAGCGATTCTTCAGCCTCAGCCTCCTTACCTGGGATTACAGGCATGTGCCACCACGTCTGGCTAAAGTTTTTTTGGATTTTTAGTAGAGACGGGGTTTCTCCATGTTGGCCAGGCTTGTGTTGAACTCCTGACCTCAGGTGATGCTCCCACCTCCCAAAGTGCTGGGATTATAGGCATGAGCCACCACGCCCGGCCTTTGAAGTCATCTTTATTTTATAGATTATAGGCATAAAACTGCCTTTGGTTTTTCTATTTCATCATATCGAGTTTGTCACATTGCTCTGCCGATAGCATATTTTGAGAGTACAGGTATGTGTAATAATTATCATAGTACCATTCTGTCAATCTTAACTCTCAGTTGCCCACCCCCTTCAACTTTGTTGTATATTTTCATAATGTTAATGGTTTCAATTTTATTCATGTGGATTTTAGAGAAAATAACTCAAATAATGTGAAAAATATAATATCCTTTTTTTCAGTTGTAAATTTCTATTCTTCCTTCTTTCTCATTCTGCTTCCTCTACAGATCTTCTTTTTTTTTTTTTTTTTTTTTTTTCAAATATAGTATATATTTTTCTGTTTGAAAGCTTTTTTTAATTTTTATTTTAGGATCGGGGTACATGTGCGGGTTTGTTATTTGGGTAAATTGAGTGTCACAGGGGTTTGGTGTATAGATTATTTTGTCACTCAGGTATTAGCCTAATACCCAATAGTTATTTTTTCTACTCCTTTTTCTCCTCTCACCTTCCATCCTCAGGTAGGCCCTAGTGTCTGTTGTTCTCCTCTTTGTGTCCATGTGTTCTCATCATTTAGCTTCCACTCAAAAGTGAGAACATGTGGTATTTGGTTTTCTGTTCCTGTGTTAGTTTGCTAAGAATAATGGCCACCAGCCTTATCCATGTTCCTGCAATGGACATGATCTCATTCTTATTTATGGCTGCATAGTGTTCCGTGGTGTATATGTGCCACATTTGCATTATCCAGTCTTCCATTGATGGGAATTTAGGTTGATTCCATGTGCTTGCTATTGTGAATAGTGCTACACTGAACGTATGTGTGCATCTGTCTTTATGGCAGAACAATTTATATTCCTTTGCGCACATACCCAGTAATGGGATTGCTGGGCTGAATAGTAATTTTTCTTTTAGTTCTTTGAGGAATTGCCACACTGCTTTCCACAATGGCTGGACTAATTTACACTCCTACCAACAGTGTATAAATGTTCCTTTTTCTCCACAAACTCAACAGCATCTATTTTTTTTTTTTGACATTTTAATAATACCCATTGTGACCAGGCATGGTGGCTCACACCTGTAATCCCAGCACTTTGGGAGGCCAAGGCAAGTGGATCACTTGAGGTCAGGAGTTTGAGACCAGCCAGGCCAACATGGCGAAATTCTGTCTCTACTGAAAATACAAAAATTAGCTGGGCGTGGTGGCAGGTGCCTATAATCCCAGCTAATCGAGATCCTGAGGTAGGAGAATAGCTTGAACCTGGGAGGTGCAGGTTGCAGTGAGCAGAGATTGTGCCACTGCACTCCAACCTTGGTGATAGTGTGAGACTCTATCTCAGAAAAACAAGAACAAAAACAAAAACAAAAAAATAGCAATTATGACTGGTGTGAAATGGTATCTCATTGTCGTTTTGATTTGCATTTCTCTAATGATTAGTGATACTTAGCTTTTTACATATGCTTCTTGGCCATATGAATGTCTTCTTATGAAGAGCTGTTCATAGCCTTTGCCTACTTTTTAATGGGGTTATTTTTTTTTCCTCGTAACTTTAAGTTCCTTATAGATTCAGGATATTAGACCTTCAGAGGCATAGTTTGCAAATACTTTCTCCCATTCTGCAGGTTGTCTCTTTACTAGGTTGATAGCTTCTGTAGCTGTGAAGAAGCTCTTAATTATATCCCATTTGTCAATTTTTGTTTTTGTTACATTTGCTTTGGCATCATCATCATGAATCATTGCCAGTTTCTATGTCCAGAATGGTATTGCCTAGGTTGTCTTCCAGGGTTTTTATAGTTTTAGGTTTTACATTAAGTCTTTAATCCATCTTGAGTTAATTTTTGTATGTGGTGTAAGGAAGGGGTCCAGTTTCAATCTTCTGAATATGGCTGCCAACAGGTCCAACAGTTCCCCTAGGGCTAAAGTCTCCTATAGGAGCAAGTGGAGCCTAGGGGTATAGGCATCCCTGGCTGTGCTCCACTACAGGCACTCTGGCACCAAACCGTATGGGCTCCACACCAGCTGGAGTTCTGCCCCTACCACTTTTGTAAGCAGCTTTCCCTGTTAACTCAAGTGTCCTTGATGGTAAAGGGGTATCCTCCTGCTGGGATTCTAGAGGCCTGTGGCAGGAGCACGTTGCTCCTGGCCAGTTCAGTTCACCAGCTCTGCAGGAGTTGTTCAAGGCAAGGAACAAGTCCTGGTGTGTAGTAGCCCCATGCAGGGTTCGCAGCGTCCTCCTCCTTCATCCCAGCATCTGTGTGTTCCTTCCTTTCATCCTCAATGCCTTCCCTCTGAAGATCTGCTAGGAGTGCAGCAGTCTTTCTGATGTCCCCATACTAGATGGGAGATGTTCCTCCTGGCCGCATCTAGTTGAATATCTTGGAGCAGAAATTTAAAAATGTAATTTCAATTGCATTCAATGTAATTCGGAGGTTGATTTGTATAGAACTAGTAACCTTTTATTATTTTTTTTCCTTTTCAGGTGCTTTATACATATCCCCATTCATTCAGTTCTTAATTTTTGTCTCTCATGTGAACAGTTTCAAAATGGTAACGTTTATTATCAATATTTACATTCTTAATTCCATAGTTAAAATGTAAGTATTATTTATATTAACATCTTTGTTTATTTTTTATACATAGACATTAAATGTCGTGATAAACTGTATTCAAGTATTCAAATTTCGTATGAAATAACAGTGACTTATTTTTATGCATTACCATGTCAGTACTCAATAACAAATGCCATTTAAAAAACTCAAAAGAAAACAACCCTGCTCACCTTTTTACACATGTTTTATGGTGTCAATGTGAGGAATATTTGGGCTTTCCAGTAGGAAGAAGAGAGATGTGGAGGCCAAAATTGGCAGAATGCTGTATGTAATAATTGGTAATGGTGCAAAATTCTGTCTGGTTAACAATATTAAGAACCCAGTAATGCTCCTAGACCACTAATACATATAAACATACCTTCAATAGTAGACATATAAAAAGGAGAAAATATGTTAAAAGGAAAGAAAACCTATTACAATTGACATATTCCTTCTTCTGAACCTGACATATGTCACTATTCTTTTTTTTTTTTTAAATTGTGTTGTTTTATTTATTATTTTGTAAACAACAACTCTTATTTTAGATTCATGTGGTATATGTGCAGGTGTGTCACATGGGAGAACTGTGTGATGCTGAGAGGTTTGGGATATGAATGATCCCATACCTAGGCAGTGAACACAGCACTCACTAGCCAGTCCTTCTGACCTCACCCCTCTCCAGCACTCCCCAGTGTCCAAGGCTCACATCTTTGTGTCCATGCATACTCAATGTTTAGCTCTTACTTTTAAGTAGGACCATGTGGAATTTGGTTTTCTTTTTGTTGTTAATTTGCTTAGGATAATGGTCACTAGTTGCATCTATGTTGCTGAAAAGCACATGATTTCAATGATGTTTATGGCTGCATAATATTTCATTGTGTAAATGTACTATATTTTCTTTATCCAATCTACCATTGATGGACATCTGGGTTGATTCCATATCTTTGCTATTGTGAATAGTCCTGTGATGAACATATGAATGCATGTATCTTTTGGATAGAATGATTTATTTTACCTTGGGTATATATCCAGTAATAAGACTGCTGGGTCCAAAGGTAGTTCTGTTTTAAGTTCTGTGAGAAATTTTCCAACTCCTTTTCACAGTGGCTATACTAATTTACATTCCCACTAACAGTGTATAAGCATCCCCATTCTCTGCAGCCTCACCAACATCTGTTATTTTTTGGCTTGTAATAGTAACCATTCTGACTGTTGTGAGATGGTATCCCACTGTGGTTTTGATTTGCATTCTTCTGATGATTAGTGATATTGAACATTTTTTCAAAATTTTTGGCCATTTATAGGTCTTGTTTTGAGAAGTGTTTGTTTATGCCCTTCACCCATTTTTAATGGGTTTGTTTTTTTGATTGTTGATGTAAGTTCCTTATAGAGTCTGGATGTTAGACCTTTGTCAGATGTGTAGTTTGCAAATATTTTTTTTCCATCCTGTAGCTTGTCTGTTTACTCTTTTGATAGTTTCTTTTGCAATTCAAAAGTTCTTTAGTTTCACTAGGTTCCACGTGCCAATTTTTTATGGTTGTTGCAATTGCATTTGAGGACTCAGCCAAAAATTCTTTGCCAAGGCTGATGCTGATAATTTCCTAGGTTTGTTTTCTAGGATGGTTATAGTTTCAGTTCTTACATTTAAATTTTTACTCTATCTTGAGTTAATTTTTGTATACAGTTAAAGGTAAGGGTCCAGTTTCATTCTTTTGCACATGGTTAGCCAGGCATCCCAGCACCATTTGTTGAATAGGGAGTCCTTTCCTCATTGTTTATTTTTGTTGGCTTTGTTGAAGATCAGATGGCTGTATGTGTCTGGCTTTATTTCCGGGTTCTCTATTCTGTTCCATTTGTCTTTATGTCTGTTTTTGTACAGTAACACGCTGATTTGTTTACTGTAGCCTTATAGTGTAGTTTCAAGTGAGGTAGTATAACGCCTCCAGCTGTGTTCGTTTTGCTTAGGATTGCTTTGGCTATTTGGGCTCTTTTGTGGTTCCAAATGAACTTTAGAATAGGTTTTTTTTAAAATCAATTATGTAAAAAATGACATTGATTTCGGACAAAATGATAGGAATGGTGTTGAATCTCTAGATTGCCTTTGGCAGTATGACCATTTTAACAATATTGATTCTTCCTATCCATGAGCATGGAATGTTTTCTATTTGTTTGTGTCATCTATGATTTATTTCAGCAATGTTTTGTAGTTCTCCTTGTAGAGATATTTCACCTCCTTGGTTAGATGTATTCCCAGGGGTGTGTGTGTGTGTGTGTGTGTGTGTGTGTGAGTGTGTGTGTAAATGGGATACTGTTCTTTATTTGGCTTTCAGCTTGTATGCTATTGGTGTATAGAAATGTTATTGATTTTTTGTACATTGGTTTTGTGTCATGAAACTTTACTGAAATTACTTATCAGTTCTAAAAACCTTTTGGCAGAGACTGTAGGGTCTTCTAGGTATAGAATCATATTGTCAGTGAAGACAGATAATTTAGCTTCCTTTTTTTCTATATGGGTGCCTTTTCTTTCTTTCTTTTGCTTGATTGCTCTGGATAGAACTTTCAGTACTATACTGAATAGGAGTTGTGAAAGAGGTCATCCTTGTATTGTGCCAGTTTTCAAGAGAAATGCTTCCAGTTTTGCCCATTCAGTATGATGTTGGCTGTGGGTTTGTTATAGGAGCCTCTTAACATTTTGAGGTATGTTCCTTTGACACCAAGTTTCTTGAGAGTTTTTATCAATAAGGGACATTGGATTTTACTAAAAGCCTTTTCTTCATCTTTTGAGATGATCATATGGTTTTTGTTCTTACTTTTGCTTATGTGGTGAATCACATTCATTGATTGGTGTATGTTTAACAAACATTGCATCCCAGGAATCAAGCCCACTTGATCATGGTGAATTGCCTTTTTGATGTGCTGCTGGATTTGGTTTGCTAGTATTTTGTTGAGAATTTTGCATCTATGATCACCAGGGATACTGGTATGTAGTCATCTTTTTCTTTTTTGTCTTTTCCAGGTTTTGGTATCAGGGTGATGTTAGCATTGTAGAATGTGTTAGGGAGGAGTCTCTGCTCCTCTATTTTTGGAATAGTTTCAGTAGAACTTTTACCAGCTCTTCTTTGTATGTCTAACAAAATTTGGCTGTGCAATCATCTAGTACAGGGCTTTTTTGTTGTTGTTTGGTAGGTTTTTTACTATTGATTCAATATTGGAACTCAATTTTGGTCTATTCAGAGTTTCCGTTTCTTCCTGATTCAATTTGAGAGGCTGTGTATTTCCAGAAATTTATCCATTCCCTCTAGATTTTGTAGTTTGTATGCATAGAGGGGTCCATAATAGTCTGAAAGGATCTTTTGTAATTCTCTGAGATTGATTGTAATATTACCTTTGTCATTTCTGATGGTACTTATTTGGATCTTCTTTTTTTCACTTTGTTAATCTACGGTAGTCTATTGTTTATCCTTTCGAATAAACAATTTTGGGGTTTGTTGATTATTTGTATGAATTTTTGGGTCTCAATTTCATTCTGTTTGGATCTGATTTTAATTATTTCTTTTTTTCTGCTAGCTTGAAGGTTATTTTGTTCTTGTTTTTCTAATTCTGCTAGGTGTGATGTTAGATCATCAATTCCAGATGTGGCTACCTGCTTAAGGTAGGCGGTTAGCACTATAAACTTTCCTCTTAACACTGCTTTTGCTGCTTCCCAGAGATTTTGGTATGTGATGTCTCTGTTTTCATTTATTTCACAGAATTTTTTATTGCTGCTTTGCTTTCATTGTTTATCCCAAAGTCATTCAGTAGCAAGTTGTTTAATTTTCATGTAATTTTGTGGTTTTGAGAGATCTTCTTGGTATTTATTTCTATTTTCATTCTATTGTGGTCTGAGAGTATGGTTGGTATGATTTTAAATTTTTTTTTTTTTGAGATGGAGTCTTGTTCTCACCCAGGTTGGAGTGCAGTGGTTGGTGTGATCTCAGCTCACTGCAACATCCACCACCTGGATTCAAACAATTCTCCTGCCTTAGCCTCCCAAGTAGCTGGGAATACAGGTGCACGCCACCCCACCTGGCTAATTTTTGTATTTTTAAGAGAGATGGGGTTTTACCACATTGGCCAGGCTGGTCTTGAACTCCTGACCTTGTGTTCTGCCCATCTCAGCCTTCCGAAGTGCTGGCATTAAAGGCGTGAGCCACCGTGCCCCGCCAATTTGAACTGTATTGAATTTGTCGAGACTAGCTTTATGGCTGAGCATATGTTCAATCTTAGATTATCTTCTGTGTGCAGATGAGAAGAATGTATATTCTATGGTTGATGAATAGTGTATTTTGTAGATGTCTGTTAGATTCAATTGGTCAAATGTCAAATTTAAGTTCAGAATTTATATTTATTAGTTTTCTGCCTTCATGATCTGTCTAATGCTGTCAGTGGGATACTGAAATCCCCCTGTATTAATTTGTGGCTAAGTCTTTGTAGGTCTAGAAATACTAGTTATTATTATCATTATTATTATACTTTAAGTTCTAGGGTACATGTGCACGACGTGCAGGTTTGTTACATATGTATACATGTGCCATGTTGGTGTGCTGCACCCATTAACTCGTCATTTACATTAGGTATATCTCCTAATGCTATCCCTCCTCCCTCCTCCCTCCCCACAATAGGCCCTGGTGGGTGATGTCCCCCTTCCTGTGTCCAAGTGATCTCATTGTGCAATTCCCACCTATGAATGAGAACATGCTGTGTTTGGTTTTCTGTTCTTGTGATAGTTTGCTGAGAATGATGGTTTCCAGCTGCATCCATGTCCCTACAAAGGACATGAACTCATCCTTTTTATGGCTGCATAGTATTCCGTGGTGTACATGTGCCACATTTTCTTAATCCAGTCTGTCACTGATGAACATTTGGGTTGATTCTAAGTCTTTGCTATTGTGAATAGTGCCGCAATAAACATACATGTGCATGTGTCTTTATAGCAGCATGATTTATACTCCGTTAGGTATATACTCAGTAATGGGATGGCTGGGTCAAATGGTATTTCTAGTTCTAGATCCTTGAGGAATCGCCACACTGTTTTTCACAATGGTTGAACTAGTTTACAGTCCCACCAGAAGTGTAAAAGTGTTCCTGTTTCTCCACAACCTCTCCAGCACCTGTTGTTTCCTGATTTTTTAATGATTGCCATTCTAACTGATGTGAGATGGTATCTCATTGTGGTTTTGATTTGCATTTTTCTGATGGCCAGTGATGATGAGCATTTTTTCATGTGTCTGTTGGCTGCATGAATGTCTTCTTTTCAGAAGTGTCTGTTCATATCCTTTGCCCACTTTTTGAAGGGGTTGTTTGTTTTTTTCTTGTAAATTTGTTTGAGTTCTTTGTAGGTTCTGGATATTAGCCCTTTGTCAGATGAATAGATTGCAAAAATGTTCTCCCATTCTGTAGGTTGCCTGTTCACTCTGATGGTAGTTTTTTTTTGCTGTGCAGAAACTCTTTAGTTTAATTAGATTCCATTTGTCAATTTTGGCTTTTGTTGCCATTGCTTTTGGTGTTTTAGACATGAAGTCCTTTGCCCATGCCAATGTCCTGAATGGTATTACCTAGGTTTTCTTCAAGAGTTTTTATGGTTTTAGGTCTAACATTGAAGTCTCTAATCCATCTTGAATTAATATTCATATAAGGAGTAAGGAAAGGATCCAGTTTCAGCTTTCTGCTTATGGCTAGTCAATTTTCCCAGCACCATTTATTAAACAGGGAATCCTTTTCCCATTTCTTGTTTTTCTCAGGTTTGTCAAAGATCAGATGGCTGTGGATGTGTGGTATTATTTCTGAGGGCTCTGTTCTGTTCCATTGGTCTATATCTCTGTTTTGGTACCAGTACCATGCTGTTTTGGTTACTGTAGCCTTGTAGGATAGTTTGAAGTCAGCTGGCCTGATGCCTCCAGCCTTTTTCTTTTGGCTTAGGATTGTCTTGGCAATGTGGGGTCTTTTTTGGTTCCATATGAACTTTAAAGCATTTTTTTCCAATTTTGTGAAGAAAGTCATTGGTAGCTTAATGGGGATGGCATTGAATCTATAAATTACCTTGGGCAGTTTGGCCATTTTCACAATATTGATTCTTCCTATCCATGAGCATGGTATGTTCTTCCCTTTGTTTGTGTCCTCTTTTATTTCACTGAACAGTGGTTTGTAGTTCTCCTTGAAGAGGTCCTTTACATCCATTTTAAGTTGGATTCCTAGGTATTTTATTCTCTTTGAAGCTATTGTGAATGGGAGTTCATGCCTGATTTGGCTCTCTGTTTGTCTGTTACTGGTGTATAAGAATGCTTGTGATTTTTGCACATTGATTTTGTATCCTGAGAGTTCGCTGAAGTTGCTTATCAGCTTAAGGAGATTATGGGCTGACACGATGGGGTTTTCTAAATATACAATCATGTCATCTGCAAACAGACAATTTGACTTCTTTTCCTAACTGAATACCCTTGATTTCTTTCTCTTGCCTGATTGCCCTAGCCAGAACTTCCAACATTATGTTGCATAGGAGTAGTGAGAGAGTGCATCCCTGTCTGTGCCAGTTTTCAAAGGGCATGCTTCCAGTTTTTGCCCATTCAGTATGATATTGGCTGTGGTTTTGTCATAAATAGCTCTTATTATTTTGAGATACGTTCCATCAATACCGAATTTCTTGAGGGTTTTTACCATGAAGGGTTGTTGAATTTTGTCAAAGGCCTTTTCTGCATCTACTGAGATAATCATGTGGTTTTGTCTTTGGTTCTGTTTATATGCTGGATTATGTTTATTGATTTGTGTATGTTGAACCAGCCCTGCATCCCAGGGATGAAGCCCACTTGATTATGGTGGATAAGCTTTTTGATGTGCTGCTGGATTCGGTTTGCCAGTATTTTATTGAGGATTTTTGCACTGATGTTCATCAAGGATATTGGTCTAAAATTCTCTTTTTTTGTTGTGTCTCTACCAGGCTTTGGTATCAGGATGATGTTGGCCTCATAAAATGAGTTAAGGAGGATTCCCTGTTTTTCTATTGATTGGAATAGTTTCAGAAGGAATGGTACCAGCTCCTCCTTGTACCTCTGGTAGAATACCACTGTGAATCTGTCTGGTCCTGGACTTTTTTTGGTTGGTAGGCTATTAATTATTGCCTCAATTTCAGAGCCTGCTATTGGTCTATTCAGGGATTCAACTTCTTCCTGGTTTAGGCTTGGGAAAGTGTAAGTGTCCAGGAAATTATCCATTTCTCCTAGGTTTTCTAGTTTATTTGCATAGAAGTGTTTATAGTATTCTCTGATGGTAGTTTGTATTTCTGTGGGGTCAGTGGTGATATCCCCTTTATCATTTTTTATTGCACCTATTTGATTCTTCTCTCTTTTTTTTTTGAGACGGAGTCTCGCTCTGTAGCCCAGGCTGGAGTGCAGTGGCCGGATCTCAGCTCACTGCAAGCTCCGCCTCCCGGGTTCACGCCATTCTCCTGCCTCAGCCTCCAGAGTAGCTGGGACTACAGGCGCCCGCCACCTCGCCCGGCTAGTTTTTTGTATTTCTTTAGTAGAGACGGGGTTTCACCGTGTTCGCCAGGATGGTCTCGATCTCCTGACCTCGTGATCCGCCCGTCTCGGCCTCCCAAAGTGCTGGGATTACAGGCTTGAGCCACCGCACCCGGCCCCTCTCTTCTTTATTAGTCTTGCTAGTGGTCTATCAATTTTGTTGATCTTTTCCAAAAAACCAGCTCCTGGATTCATTGATTTTTTGGAGGGTTTTTTGTATCTCTATCTCCTTCAGTTCTGCTCTGATCTTAGTTAATTCTTGCCTTCTGCTAGCTTTTTAGTGTGTTTGCTCTTGCTTCTCTAGTTCTTTTAATTGTGATGTTAGGGTGTCAATTTTAGATCTTTCCTGCTTTCTCTTGTGGGCATTTAGTGCTATAAATTTCCCTGTACACACTGCTTTAAATGTGTCCCAGAGATTCTGGTACATTGTTTGTTCTCATTGGTTTCAAAGAACATCTTTATTTCTGCCTTCATTTCATTATGTGCCCAGTAGTCATTCAGGAGCAGGTTGTTCAGCTGCCATGTAGTTGAGTGGTTTTGATTGAGTTTCTTAGTCCTGAGTTCTAGTTTGATTGCACTGTGGTTTGAGAGACAGTTTGTTATAATTTCTGTTGTTTTACACTTGCTGAGGAGTGCTTCCAGCTATGTGGTCAATTTTGGAATAATTGCAATGTGGTGCTGAGAAGAATGTATATTCTGTTGATTTGGGGTGGATAGTTCTGTAGATGTCTATTAGGTCCGCTTGGTGCAGAGTTGAGTTCAATTCCTGGATATCCTTGTTAACTTTCTTTCTCATTGACCTGTCTCATGTTGACAGTGGGGTGTTAAAGTCTCCCATTATTATTGTATGGGAGTAAGTCTCTTTGTAAGTCTCTAAGGACTTGCTTTATGAATCTGGGTGCTCCTGTATTGGGTGCATATATATTTAAGATAGTTAGATCTTCCTGATGAATTGATCCCTTTACCATATGTAATGGCCTTCCTTGTCTCTTTTGATCTTTGATGGTTTAAAGTCTGTTTTATCAGAGACTAGTATTGCAACCCCTGCTTTTTTTTTTTTTTTTTTTCCATTTGCTTAGTAGATCTTCCTCCATCCCTTTATTTTGAGCCTATGTGTGTCTCTACATGTGAGATGGGTCTCCTGAATACAGCAAACTGATGGGTCTTGACTCTTTATACAATTTACCAGTCTGTGTCTTTTAATTGGACCATTTAGTCCATTTACATTTAAGGTTAATATTGTTATGTGTGACCTTGATCCTGTCATTGTGATATTAGCTGGTAATTTTGCTTGTTAGTTGATACAGTTTTTTCCTAGCATTGATGGTCTTTACATTTTGGCATGTTTTTGCAATGGCTGATACATGTTGTTCCTTTCCATGTTTAGTGTTTCCTTCAGGATCTGTTTAAGGGCAGGTCTGGTGGTGACAAAATCTCTAAGCATTTGCTTGTCTGTAAAGGATTTTACTTCTCCTTCACTTATGAAAGTTAGTTTGGCTGGATATGCAATTATGGGTTGAAAATTCTTTTCTTTAAGAATGTTGAATATTGGTCCCCACTCTCTTCTGGCTTGGAGAGTTTCTGCAGAGAGATCTGCTGTTAGTCTGATGGGCTTCCCTTTGTGGGTAACCTGACCTTTCTCTCTGGTTGCCCTTAACATTTTTTCCTTCATTTCAACTTTGGTGAATCTGACAATTATGTGTCTTGGAGTTGCTCTTCTCGAGGAGTATCTTCGTGGTGTTCTCTGTATTTCCTGAATTTGAATGTTGGCTTGCCTTACTAGGTTGGGGAAGTTCTCCTGGATGATATCCTGCAGAGTGTTTTCCAACTTGGTTCCATTTTCCCCATCACTTTCAGGCACACCAATCAGATGTAGATTTGGTCTTTTCACATAATCCCATATTTCTTGGAGACTTTGTTCATTTCTTTTTACTCTTTTTTCTCTAAACTTCTCTTCTCACTTCATTTCATTCATTTGATCTTCAATCACTGATACTCTTTCTTCCAGTTGATCGAATTGGTTACTGTAGTTTGTGCATTTGTCACATAGTTCTCGTGTCATAGTTTTCATCTCTATAAATTATTTTAAGGTCTTCTCTGTATTGATTATTCTAGTTATCCAGTCATCCATTGTTTTTTCAAGGTTTTTAGTTTCTTTGCACTGGGTATGTAGTTCCTCTTTAGAACTGAGAAGTTTGATCAACTGAAGCCTTCTCTCAACTCCTCAAAGTCATTCTCCAGCTTTATTCAGTTGTTGGCGATGAGCTGCATTCCTTTGGAGGGGGAGATGCTCTCGGAGTTTTTGAATTTCCAGCTTTTCTGCACTGCTTTTTCCTGATCTTTGTGGTTTTATCTGCCTTTGGTCTTTGATGATGGTGATGTACTGATGGGGTTTTGGTGTGGCTGTCCTTTCTGTTTGTTAGTTTTCCTTCTAACAGTCAGGACCCTCAGCTGCAGGTCTGTTGGAATTTGCTTGAGGTCCACTCCAGACCCTGTTTGCCTGGGTATCAACCATGGAGGCTGTAGAAGATAGAATATTGCTGAACAGCAAGTGTTGCTGTCTGACTCTTGCTCTGGAAGCTTTGTCTCAGGGGTGTACCCAGCCCTGTGAGGTGTGAGGTGTCGGTCTGCACCTAGTGGGGAATGTCTCCCAGTTAGGCTACTCAGGGTCAGGGACCCACTTTAGCAGGCCGTCTGTCCATTCTCAGATCTCAACCTCCATGCTGGCAGATCCACTGCTCTCTTAAAAGCTGTCAAACAGGGTCATTTACATCTGCAGAGGTTTCTGCTGCTTTTTGTTTAGCTATGCCCTGTCCCCAGAGGTGGAGTCTACAGAGGCAGGCCGGCCTCGTTGAGCTGTGGTGGGCTCCACCTAATTCGAGCTTCCTGGTGGCTTTTTTTACCTACTTAAGCCTCAGCATTGGCGGGCTCTCCTCCCCCAGCCTCACTGCCACCTTGCAGTTAGATCTCAGACTGCTGTGCTAGCAATGAGGGAGGCTCCGTGGGCATGCGACCCTCCGGCCAGGTGTGGGATATAATGTAGAGGACTACGTGCTCGCAAACGAGACGTTCCCGATAAGTCCTGCTCTTGCAAACAAAGCAGGGCGTTCCCGATAAGTCCTGCTCTTACAAAAGAAGCAGGGTGTTGGGGGCTTGTTTATGTGTAAACATCTTGAAAATCCAGAAAGTCAGGGAAAGGTCAGAAAAACAACAATGTGTCTTGTGACTTGGCAACATTCCACAAACAACTGTATAAAATAAAGCAGAGCATGCCATTCGACGCGGCCGCCATGTTTGTTTTGTCTTGTGTTGTCTTGTATGTTCATTCCTTTGTTTAGGAAGCACGTGGACCCCAACATATAATCTCCTGGTGTGCCATTTGCTACGACCCTTGGTAAAGCATATTAGGGAGGGAGTTACCAGATTTTACAGGTGTTGTGTGTCTCAATTTCCTTTGGCTAGGAAAAGGAATTCCCTTCCCCCTTGCACTTCCCAGGTGAGGCGATACCTTGCCCTGCTTCAGCTGTTGCTGGTCGGGCTGCACCCGCGGAGCAGCACCAACTGTCTAACACGCCCCAGTGAGATGAACCCGGTACCTCAGTTGAAAATGCAGAAATTCACCTGTCTTCTGTGTCGCTCATGCTGGGAGTTGGAGGCTGGAGCTGTTCCTATTCGGCCATCTTGGGTGCCCCCTGAAATACTAGTTTTATGAATCTTTGTGCTCTGATATTGGGTGCACATATATTTATGATAGTTAATTCTTTTTGTTGAATTGACCCTTTTATCTTTATGTAATGCCCTTATTTCCCTCTTTTTACTGTTTTAAAGTCTGTTTTATCTGATATAAGAATAGTGACCATTGCTCTTTCTTGTTTTCTGTTTGCATAATAGATCATTCTCCAATGCTTTACTTAGAGCCTATTGGTGCTGTTACTTTATGCTTGGTCTTCTGAAGACAGTAGATGAATTGGTGATGTTTTTAATTCAACTTGCCACTCTGTGCCTTTTAAGTGGGGCATTTATACTATGTATATTCAAAGTTATTATTGCTGTGTAAGGTTTGTAGTTTCTATTATGTAGTTGCTTTATAGGGGCTGCAGGCTGTGTACACAAGTGTGTTTTTGTGGTAGCATGTATCATTCTTTCATTTCTCTGTTCAGAACTCCCTTAAGGTTCTTTTGTAAGGCTGGTCTAATGGTAATACATTCTCTTAGCAATTACATTTTAGAGTTATCGTTGACATCTTTTCCCAACCCAATATGATCAATGTATCATTTGAATTGTGTCAGTACTAAATGTATGTATTGAAGACTTACTCACCAATAGCAAAATAGCACATATAGTGATAAATGGAATTTTAATTCATTCTTATTGCTTTTGGAACCCTTTAGTGATTTCACTCTGCCCTTAAAATTCAGTGTGTTACCGTGGCTAACTAGGCTCTCTATATGATTGAGTGTCTGGTCTGTTAAACTCTAGTCATGTTAACTTTCCTTTTCTTTCTCCTTGATAACTACATACCAATGATACTAACTTTCTTATGCCAAACTTTTGTCTAGCTCAGGGTCTTTAATTTATACTTAAAAAAATATTTAACAAATTGGAACAAATGGAAATAAAATGGAACAACTGCCAATTAATCTACTGTAAATAAACTTATCTAAGTAATCTAAGTCCATTGTTAATATCATCCACCCCCTATGTCTTAGTCTGCTTAGGCTGTCATAGCAACATACCATAGGCTGGGTATGTTATATAGCAGAAATTTATTTTTTTAAAGTTGTGGAGATTTAGAAGTCCAGGATTAAAGGTGACCAGTCAGTTTGATTTCAGTTGAGGGCTCTCTTCTTGGCTTTCAGACAGTTGCCTTCTTGTGTCCTCACAGGGCAGGGAGGAAGAGGAGGCACTCTGATGTCTCTTTTTAAGAACACTAATTCTGTTGCATTTTGGCTTCACACATAGGACTACATTTAACCTTGATTACTTCTGTACTCCAAATATAGTCACACTGAGGCTTAGGCTGCACTATATGAATTTTGGGGAACAAAATTTAGTCCATAGCACCCTCCACCTGGCCCCATTATGGCCACCTGTCTATTGTCTTCTGAGTGATTATTATGAGTTTGATTTTGAGGTTTACCTTTACCTAATCCTTGTCAATTTATCTCATTAAAATTCAAATTTATTAGGTCAAGAATCTGTCTGTCTTATTCACTGATATGTTCCCAGTGCCTAACTCTGTGATTTAAACAAAGGAAGTTAAAAATTATGATTTTCCCTCACTTTTAACAGATTAAATGAATGATCTGGCTCTGAGCCATTTTACTAATATGTGTTATGTAAGAATTTTGGCCAAGTACTTTTTAAGTAAGAATTTTAATAAAATTGTTTTTCAATTACAAATATCTTATTAGTAATTGGTAAAATTTCATAAGTTGAGAGATTCTGGCATTATATCAAGTAATTAAACTTAACTAATATTTCATACTTAGATAGCTATTCTCTAGTATAGATGTTATACTAGCCAACATTCCCCCAGGTTATATAAATAAAACATTGTCAAAATGCTGACATTAGGTTTTAAAATAACTCCCTATAATTTTATCAGGAGATTTGTGATCATTTATACATTTAATAAAATTTATTTTAGTTCAAAATGCATATAGAAAAATACATGATGAGTTTTTTAAATATGGAAACTCAATAATGGGAACATTGCCAACACTCCAGGAGGTCTTTTACTCACTTCTAGTCACTACCAACCTTTGAGTGGTAAATGCTTTCCTGATGAGTCCAATATTAAATACAGAAATTTGTCTGCATTTAGTCTTCATCTAAAGGGATTCATACTAGATACCATTTTGTGTCTGTCTGCTTTCACCAATTTCTTGTGAGATTATCTATTTTTCCACTTAGAGTTTAGTTCATTAATTCTCAATGCTATGTGTATTCTATTGTTTGAATATATCAAAATTATATTGATGGAAATTTGGGTCAGTTTCTTTTGGGAGCTAAATAGTGATGCTATGGGCATTTAAATATATGTTTTTTGGATAACATGTGTTAGCCTTCTCAGTGGATAATAAACTTAACAGTGAAATCTCTGGAACATTGGGTATAAATAGGTTAATCTTAAATAGATGATAACAATGAGTTTTGCAAAGGGGTTCTGCCAATTTTCACTCCTCCCCAGTGTATGAGAGTCATTCATCATCCCTTTAAAGGGGTCCATGTTCTTTGACTGAAAGTCAATATTGGTAAGATGTCCCATTGTTTTTCCTAAGTTTCGATTTTCTAAAATTTCTTTTACATTTTACCTGTTCTAGTGGGGGTAAGCTGGGATCATGTTCTAAATATAATTTGCATTTACTGAGGCTAGTGAGTTTGTTTTAACCATTATCAACACAGTGGTTAAATTGGATATCCAATTTTGTGACAACACATCAAGATTTTGTCCATTTTTCTATTGGCCTTTTACTTTTTGATTTGTTTTATACATGCTGATTAATCTTTAGTCAGACATAATTCATCTCTCTGTGGCCTGCCTTATCATCATAATTTCACTTTGACAACCAGAAGTTCATATTTATACTTTAGTTCATTTTATTAGTTTTTAAATTATATTTAGTAATTTTTTTTGTTACCCTCAACATTTTTCTCTATTATAAAGCTATGAAAATCATTTTTTATGATTAGTTATAATTCCCTTATCTTTCTAATTTTACCTGTCACATTTAGATATGTAATCCATTTGAAATTGATTTTTTTGTGCAACATATGAGCCAAGTTTCATATTTCTCTATAGGAATATCTAATTAGCACGGATTTTTTTTTTCAAAAGACCATCCTTTTCTCTCTGCATTGCAATATTATCTTTGTCATTAAATTAGGCTCACATCTATATGTGTGTGTTTATTTCTGGATTTGCTATTGTGTTTCATTGACATATTTATCCTTAAATCAATATTTTACTGTGCTAAACTCCATTGCTTTTAGTTGATCTTAGTGTGTGAAAGGGGAATTTTCTAGAAATGTTTTTCAGGATCTTGACTATTCTTGCCAGTTTGCATTTACATACAATATTTTAGAATCATTTTACAATTTTTACAAACGAACTTGCTGGCATTTCTTCTACTTTCTTTGGATATATTATGTGATTATTTTCCTAGCTTTGAGGGAAGAATAACATATATTCAACCTTTCATGTTTTCTAACACATGCTTATAAAGCTATACATTTTACTATAATTACTACTTTAGATTACTTTACAACTTTTGATATTTCATATTTGGTTATCATTTCATTCAAAATTGTTTTCTATTTTTATACTGTATTGTGTAAAAATGCTTTCTTTAAAGAAATGTATTGTGGGTTGCTAATTTCTTAACATAAAATAATTTTCTAGTTCTGTTACTGATTTATAGGTTAATATCATTTAGTTTATAAATTATTTTAGTCATTTAAAATTTGTCAAGTCTTGTTTTATGGACTATCTTTATAAATAAATTATGTAGAACTTTTTGCATAACAGTTTGATATGTCAATCTGGTCAATTTAGTAAATTACGATGTTCACAAGTGATTACTTGGAGTAAGCTTTTTACCTGAGGGTGATATGTTAAAATTTCAAAATATGATTTTGAATTTGTTTATTTATCCATTTAGTTTTCTCAGTGTTTAGTTAATATATTTTTGAATTGTGATGCTAGGTATACATGATTTAATTGTATGATTGGTTGTTTAATATGAATCTCCAGTACCAGAATACAGTGTCCCATAAGGATAGACACCATTATATCTTTTACTCTGTATTATCTCTAGAAACAGCAAAGAGCCTCACCCACTGGCGACATAAATAAATGAATTATTCTTTTGAATTTAATTGGGAGTTTCCAGGAAAGTAGTAGAAATGTATTCTCTATATAAAGACTAAAAGGTGGTGGAAGAGATTGACTTTGCGTAGAGAATATCAAGGTGTGAAAGGGAGTAGATCTGAATGTAAGCACTGATAAGCTTCAAGCTTCTCTTCTTGTGTCAAACTTGGAGATTTGGAGATGACCTGTTTGGCTATAATTTGTGAGCTCATGGTCTGCCTTGCAGAGACTGCCCTTTAGTTCATCTGCCCCAGGGGATTCCTAAAGTGGATTTCTTCAACTTCTGTGAAAGCACACGATTTCCCAAGCTTCCTCATGTACCTCTTTCAAGTACTCCAGTTCCGGAAGCTTCTTTGTAGGTACACTATGGCTGTCTTTTATCAACTCTAGTGATAAGATAACATTACATTTTACCCTTTGTTTCTAAGTTTCTTGACATGTGTCATCTCTCTGCTGGGGCTTTCACCCCTGCTATCTTTCTTAGATGCTTGCTAATCTCTTCTGATAATTAACATCCTGACAGAAGCCACAGCTATCTACTGAGTCTTAACTGCCCCAGCTTTTCCTACCTTCATATATTTTGTTACTGAATGTTTTCAGAAATTATATGTTCCAGAGTTTCAGAATGTTCAAATTTTATGAAAAATGAACAACATAATCAAATGCTCCTTGCTCACATCTCTTTCCTCTACAGATTTCCATACATCTTTATCCCAGGTAATTCTCTTGTTCATGGCCTCTTTTTATAAGGATAATTTAAATAATTTAAAGAACAATATATACAAATAAGTATTTTATACATTATTAAAGACCCATTATAAAATAGGCACTACTCTATGCACTTTGTGTATATTACCTATAATTCTTACAAGAGTCTTGCAAGGTAGGAATTATCCCATTTTCCAGATAAGGAACAGTGCGACACTATCAATTCCTTTTGAGAGAGTTCACATCCCATAGATTCTGTGGGACAAAGTGTCTTCTCTGAGATATCCTAGAGGTGAAGGATGGTGTATCCTCCTTCTCTTTACCTCTTGGAAATATAAGATTAACTGAATGTTTCATCATTGTCACATAGAGACGGGTCTAAGAATCCCACAGTACAACTTTCAGGTATCCTGGGACATACAAGAAGGAAATTGTCAGGATTTTCTCTTTTAAACTAATTAGTAGGGAAATCCCCAAATATTCTTAGCTCCAAAGAAGGCATGGGTCATGACAGAGCACAGTTGGGCTTGGTCTCAGGGTTGTTGCCTTCAGGAAGTAAAAGCAGCACTAGGTTTAAATTGCATTGTGCCTTTGAAATTGCAATGCAGCTACAACCATGTCCCAGCTGTGTATGTTTCTCTCAAAAATATTATCTACACTGACACCTGATAAAAATTTCTATATAGAAATATTGTGTGATCTCGATGTAAAACTCTTCCATGATTCTTACCTACTTTGGTTAAGCACAGACTGTACTGTAACTTATGAGATGCTTCAGAATATGTATCCCACTGGGTTTCCACACATTAGTAGCCCCTGTTTCCTCTCTGCCTTTTGGATTACAGCCATATGAGTGAGTTTTGTTTGTTCCTACGTACCTTGTTATGTTTGTGAATGCTGCTCTCTCTGCTCCCACCCCTTGTTATCTTTACCCTCAGAAGTAACTATTACTGATGGAATTGTGTCTGATCCTTCCTATATGTTAGGGAAAGAGAATCGCTGAGAATCTCTGCATATGGATTTCTACACAATTGTGGTACAATGGACACTGTAAAGAAATTACGTATTTACATGACTTTCTTTGCTAGCTAAAAACTTCCTGCATCATACATGTTTTTATCTCAGTGCCTGGTACACAGTTGATTGTAAATTGTTAGTAATAGAATATGTGAGTGTTGGAATGTTTTCCAGAAAGATGGCTTACAAAATGTACTTCTTTCTTTCCTTTTTAAGATATTCATCTTCAAGATTAATGGAGGCCTCAGTATTTGAGGTTTTGCTTCCTTAAATAAAGGACAATACAAAATTGTCTTTATCAATATAGTGCTTCCAGCTCAGTCTTGCTATTATCTTGATTAACTTTAAAGTATTTTTAAATGTCCCAAACACCAACACAAATACAAAAGAATGAAAGAACATGACCCTGTATAACTACATTCAGAAATGGCAAACCTAAGGCATTTTAAGAGATGAGTGGATTTGTTGGCATTTCGAACTTAATATGAGGACACTTAGGAAAATGAAAATTCTTATGACCACTACAATTATTATTTAAAGTTCTATTGTCAGCAATTCATAAAATTCAGCTCCAAAAAAGAACCTCAAAGGACACATTCTCAGCAAAGATTTGCAAATTGCAGACTCTCCTTCAAAGGCTCCTTTTTACTTAAGAGGGAAACACTTGACCACAGTGGTTCCTAGTTTCCAGTAATGAGCTCACAGCCTCAGCTGTTGCATCTTTATGTTAATGCCAAGTCTGCTTGACAGTGGCTGACATACTGTGTCTCTGAAATTGCAGGCAAGTTACAAAGAAAGCTATTTCTTAAGACAATAGACTTTGTAAAGCCTTGTAAAGTCGCAGATGGGTATGTGGCATCCACAATCCTGCCCCTGTCTCACAAACAATACTTGGCATTTTCATCAGCAGCCTGCATGAGTTGAGGATTGCATCGTGTTGGGGAGTCCTGGAAGGTCTCCATCGGCACCCATAAAGACAGCCAGTGTTGTTACCTGGTTGTTCCTATAAGAGGGAAGGGAAACCACAAGTTTTGAATTCAACCTTTGAACAAATAATTGAATGAATATAAAGTGTCCCACTGAGACCAACTCCCATCCCTAGTATGCCCATAAGGACTTCTCATTTCCTAGTAACAGAATTTATATTATGTTTTTGAAGTTGAGCCTTAATTAAAACAATAGTTAAAGCTTAATGAAATATAGTTCGGATTCTTTTTAAAAAGGCAATAAGTAAATATTTTATGCATGAAAATTTTGAAGATCCCACCATCCAGGAATTCAGTCATATAGCCAATGTTTACCAAAAGCCTATACATATCTGGTTAAGTGCTAAGGATGGAGAATAGAAATGTGGATTTCTTTTTCACTACCCTTAAGTTACTCAATGTTAGGCAAAGAAAAACATCAAGAGGAACCAACATTTTTAACAAACAATTACAATTTGAAAAGCACTAAGAGGCCAGGCGTGGTGGCTCATGCCTGTAATCCCAGCACTTTGGGAGGCCAAGGTGGGTGGATCACCTGAGGTCAGGAGTTCACGACTAGCCTGATCAACATGGAGAAACCCCATTTCTACTAAAAATACAAAATTAGCTGGGCATGGTGGCACATGCTTATAATCTTAGCTACTTGGGAGGCTGAGGCAGGAGAATCACTTGAACCCAGGAGGCGGAGGTTGCGATGAGTTGAGATCATGCCATTGCACTCCAGCCTGGGCAACAAGAGTGAAATTCTGTCTCAAATAAATAAATAAATACAAAGCACTAAGATCCATATCTGGATATTTTATAAATATCCAGATAAATGATAAAGGACTTGATATTTAATTCTTCCCAGAAAAATATCTAAAATTGTCAGGTTAATACATTTTAAAGAGGACTATGCCAACTGGAGAGGAAAATTAGAACATACTTGTAAAGCCCCATTAATTCATTATATGACAGCTCATCTGACACATTTTTGTTTTATATAAAATAGAATAATTGTACTATGTACTTTCAATTTTTAAAAATATGCAAGTAGATAAGAAAATGCTTCCTTAAACAGTAATAATGTGGCTAAAAAATTATTATTAGCCTATAGGCAATCTTTTTCAATCTTATTTTCCCTCTTTTATGTGGAAGAGAGTATCAACTGACAAATATAACAGCTATCACACTTTATTTAATTTTATTGTGTTTTCAAGAAGGTAAAAACGAAACTCTCATTTTACATCAGAGTACTAAGGATGGGAAATAGAAATGTGGATTTCTTTTTCACTACCTTTAAGTTGCTTAAGTTACTCAGTGTTACCTAAAACAATGTTACATGTCTCTTTCAGGTTAAATGACAGTATCTCAATTCATTAACTCACGCAAGTAAAAAATAAATTTGTTGATGAAAGCCATTTAATTTATTGGCACATGCCATATCATAATCAGACAAAACTGACTCAATACAACCTCAAAGGAGGTTAACTAAACTATTTATCTTCCTATAATTCAATTCTACTGTATAAAGTGCTTAAAGATATGCCTGACACATAGTAGCCATTGCATAAGTGTTAAAAATGAATAAACAAATAATTACATCCCATTGTGGGTTAGTCTCATTTGATTTTATTGCAAACATTTTAAAGGGCTACATAAAATAAATATTAGTAGTCCTAAGTGTACATTCTTCTATTTTAGATAACACAGTGGAAGGAGATCAGTTTGGCCACTGTCATTAATTCTATGGAATCAGCCTCATTTTCCCCTCATGTGTCATATGCCTATACTTGAACAAATCCTTGTGTCCAGCAATATTAGATACTATGACTGGAACTCACATCATGTGGAACAAGAAGGGGTGTCTCACTGCTACAAGGGCACAAACAATATATATCTACCATATTTCACTTTTTGAATACCTAGAATCCCCATCATTTTTTATTTCAAGTATTCAATCCCAAAAAAAAGATCACAAAGGTGAACTTCTGCTTCCAACCAAGATGGAGTAATGTGAAGGAATGGGGGAACAATTTTAACCCAATTAGAATGTTTTTAAAAAGCCAGAATCTAAACACACACACACACACACACACACACACACACACACACACACACAGTTAACATCTTAGTAGTATAAGAATAAAGGCTTTCCTCCTAAGATCAGGAACAAAACAGAGATGGACTCTTTAACTACTTCTATTCAACATTATACCTAAAGTTCTTGTCAGTGCAATAATGCAAGAAAAAAGAAATAACACATTTCCAGATTGCTAAAAAGGGCAAAAAATTGTCTTGATCTGCAGATCACATGGTTATGATACCATTTACGGAAAAATCTAGGAAATTCAAGCTCATGTGGAATGCCAAAATCGTATCAGTGGTTTTCTGGAGACATGGAAATAAGAGAGGATTTGAAGCAAGAGATTACAAAAAGGCAAAAGGAAATTTACAGGGATGACAAGTGTGTTTATTACCATGATTGTGCTGCTGATTTCATAGCACAATATGTAAGTCAAAACTTACCAAATTGTTCACCTTAAATGTGCTTAATATATGCCAATTGTATCTCAGTAAAATGGTTTTATAAAAAGCAAAACAAAATCTTTGCGTAATATGTTAGAGTTTAGAGAAACAGAAATACACACACACACACACACACACACAGAGAGAGAGAGAGAGAGAGAGATGGAGAAATGGAGAGAGAGGGCTTTTAATGCACTAGCTCATGCTACTGTGGAGCTGGCAAGTCTGAATCTGTAGGGCAAATCAGCAGCTGAAAACTCAGGTAGGATTTTACTGTTGCAGTTTTGAGGCAGAATTCCTTCTTTGGGAAACCTCAGTGTTTGTTCTTAAAGCCTCCAATGGGTTGCTTGCAGCCCACCTATATTGTGGATCTGCTATGATCTGAATGTTTGTTTCCCTCAAATTCATTTGTTGAAATCCTAATCCCTAAAGTGATGGTCTTAGGGGTTGGAGCCTTTGAGAAATGATTAGGTTGTCAGGTCAGAGCTTTATGAATGAGATCAGTGGCCTTATAAATGCAGCCCCAGAGAAACCCTCACCCTTCTATCATGTGAGAACACCGGCTAACTGTGAGCCGGAAGGTGGTTCCTTACCAGAGACTGAATTTGTCAGCACCTTGGCCTTGGACTTTCCAGCCTCCAGAACTGTGAGAAATAAATTGCTGATGTTAACATGCTACCCACTTTATGGTATTTTGTTGTAGCAGCCTGAACAGATCAAGACAGAAGTAAATGTATGTAAAGTCAACTGACTCTAAATGTTAATCACATCGAAACAATATCTACACAGCAATATCTAGACCAGTATTTAACCAAATACTAGTCAAATACTAGTTCCTGCCTAGAAACTACCTTGCAGTTGAAAGAATTCACATATAATCAACCACCATATAATACAGTCATACACACACACACACACACACATCTCCTCCAAAAGGAGATAACCTAGAATCACATTTAATAACTGCTTTTAGTTCTAAGTAAAGAATTTTGAGATGATTTTCATGCCTCTCATCTAGGTCAGATGTGACTCCCTGATTATCCTAAAACATATGATGAAGTAAATGTAGTCACTGAAAAATCTTCCGAAATAGAGGTAAAGGCAGAACACCATTAAAACTCCAATTTAAGAAACAAGGACAGGCAAAGCAAATACAGTAAATATCTGTATATAGAAGATATCACATGCTATTTGGCTAGGGTAGGGAAAAATAATTCCTCTTCTGATAATAGTGTGAGTTATTTAGTTTGGCAATCTGGTAGCACACAGTTCTCTCTGGGATAATTTTATTCATCATTGACACAACTCAGAGCATTTTAAGTGAACATAATAAGGGACAGAGAGCAATCCATTTCAACAGGCTAAATTATGTAGGTCTAGGAAATATCTTGCAGTTCAAAAAATTTCACAGACTTTTATAAAAATTGTTGGGAGTTTCTCTGAATAAATATAACACCTATTAGGCAGCTAGTCAATTTGATTATCAGAAACACCACAGATTAGAAACTAATTATAGAAATGTAACTGCATAATTGTTGAATACAGATCATACTTTTGTTTCTTTTTCTAGGCAATAGTCTTCTGTCCCTTCTATCCTTTCCCACAGGCCTCAGAGTAATGGCATCATTAGGATCTCTACCAAGGGGCAATGTAAAATAACAGGCATGAGTGATGAAGCATAGCTCAACAGTTGCCTCTTACAAGGCTGTGTCCTGTAAAATGGAAACAATTATTACCTTTGCCTTATGAAGTCAGGAGAAGGGGATGATGGAAGGGTGGGGTTAAAAGAATCAACATTACTCATTTTCTAAATACCCCTGAATCCAAAAACTCATCCCCATTGCATTTGTTGCCTAACTGTCTATTTGCACTTCACCTTTGAGCAAAATGTTTTATTTTGTTGTGTTTAGTTCCTGGAGACCAAAGGCTTATCTGATCCTCTGTACTCTAGGATTGCTGCCTTCAGGTAGAAAAGCTCTTATCTTAAAAAAGAAAAGAACTACATGTCATCTCTTTTCAAATTCAGGTGTGATGCCTGAGATTGAAATGGATTATTTTCTATCAGAATTTTTCTAAAGTCTGTAAGAAATAATTAACACATTCCAACATCATGTGATTTTTTAAATTTAAGTTTTCTACCCTTCTAGGTTTGGTATGTACCTGGTCTAAAATCAACTAACTGTTGATTTTAATTTAGCCATCTCTTTTTTTAGTGTTAAACAATTTTGTCAAATTTCTAACCAGAGATAGAGCTTCCTGTCACCTCTCCTCCCAAATATCTACAGTTCATTTTATTTCAATCAGTTCCTTGTTTCACAGTATATTACTTTTAACACTGCAATCCTGGTTTAAATTTCTGTATTTTTGGGTAAATTATTTTATTTGAAAGCCAACAGAAATTCAACTAAAACTAGCTGACATGAAGAGCATTCAGTAACTCTTTTATACCGTAAATTTAAGAATAGATAAACTTTCAGGCTGGTTGGATCCAGAGATGTAATTGCTGCTGTACACTTTCTCTTCCTCTGTGATATGGTTTCGCCGTGTCCTCACCCAAATCTCATTTTGAACTGTAGCTTCCATAATCCCCATGTGTCATGGGAGGGACCTCGTAGGAGGTAATTGAATCATAGGGGTGGATTTTTCCCATGCATGATAGTGAATAAGGGTCATGAGATCTGATGGTTTTATAAAGGGCAGTTCACCTGCATATGCTCTCTTGCCTGCCACCATGTAAGACATGGCTTTGATTCTCCTTCACCTTCCACCATGATTGTGAGGACTCCCAGCCATATGGAACTGTGAGTCCATGAAACCTCTTTTTCTTTATATCCCAGTCTCGGATATTTCTTCATAGCAGTATGAAAATGGACGAATACACTCTGCTTCCTTCTAAATATTGTCATCGTTCTAGCCCACAGTAGCCGACTCCCATGCATATAGCCTATAGCACACATTTGAAGAAAAAGTCATATGAATCACGATATGTTTTAGAGGGCACTTTGTGAGTCAAGTCAAGGAGTCAACATACAGGCAGTAAATTCTTTTGCAGAAGTGGTAGGGGAATGTAGATTAGGAGAGTGTGAAAGGTGGGTGGCATAAAGAAAGAATAGGGCGAGAGAAAATAATTCACCTGTTTAACAGCTGAAACTGAAGCTGATTCTGTTATAGTGGATAAAATATATTAGCTACTTCTATCTCTCTTAGTGGTGCTGTATAAGGGGAACCTAAAGACCTCCTTTGGCTCAAAATTACATGTTGTAGAAGTAAGCTCTGGATTCCCAGGAATAACAATCCAACTGATGGCACATGCAGCCAACCCCACCCCATGGCTGAGGGATGAGAGCCATGCACTTTAAGGTTGCTAGATGGAGGTGGAGAGTACTTGTAGATTGTCTCGCTTCAGTGGTTTTGAACTGTGTTAACAATCCTGTCTAGAACAGTATATTTTGTGGTCAATATCTTTCCTTTTTATGATTGTTTTACCTTTATCCATTAAGAAAGATGTGGCAGAGTGCTGCTCTCTTCGTGACACTTACAATGTATAGGCAGTAATATGGAAAAGCAGAGTCTGGGTTGGGTCCCAATGGCTGCCATATGCTGCTGTCTGACATTTCCCGAGAAGTCCCTTGGGGGTGGAGTAATGAGTGAGTGTTTCGGATGTTAGTGAATGGGGAACAACAGAAAACTTATGAGCAAGCTTGTAAAAAAACCTCAGCCGCTGGGATGAGATTCAATAAAATAAGGCTAAAATTTCTTTTCTGGGAAAAGAAGAAAATAATCTTTCATTGGACTTAAAAGTAAAGATTTTATTTAGCCAAGCAAAGAACATTGCCTATTTTTTCACTATTTTGATTAGAATGATAATACCTGGTGTGTTTAGCTTCTGAGCTGTAGTGAACATCACACAGAGCTCCCCAGCCTGAGCATTGCCTAAATATTATTTGATAACACGGAGAGATTTAGGTGTTCAAAGATAGGTCATACCTGATTTACAAATGTAATAAATTACGAGAGAGCACCATTTACAAAGCAAAACCAAAAAGTGACAGAGAGAAATGTTAAAAGGAACATAATCCCACAGTCCCATAGCATTCGTGACTGACTCAGGACACAACATTTTAAGTAGGGCAGAGGGGATGTGGAAAGAACTCAAAGAAACAGGACAAAGATGATTTAAAACATTGAAAACAGCCTAAAAGGATCTATCTTAGATATCTGCTGGTAGTATGACTGAACCTATCTGGGTATATGAGTGTTCTTACCTGTGAAAGCAAAGGTTGAAATGAATGGTGGGCTTTTCTGGCATGAAAATAATATCAAAATTGATGACTTAATCCCTTCCCCAAATGCCTCACCTCTTAATTCCACCACAATAGGGCTTAAGTTTTTACACAAATATTTTACACATATATTTTAGTTTTCAGATCATAGAAAAACTAGTAGACTTTCAATAGAAAAATTATTGCTTTAGATGATATATTCATAGAAATGCACGTAAAACTAAAGGTTTTCGGAATGCAGTGGAAAGAGAACCAGCTCGACACACCTGGTGGTAATTGAGAAAACTGAACATGAACAGTTTTCTTGCCCAACTTACTGGTTTTATCTATTGGAATCTGTTGGAATATCTTGAGACCTACTATGGTAGTGAAAATTCTATTTTAGCCAGAAAAAAGACATCTTATTAACCCAGGGTGTCCACAGACCATTTAATTGAGTGCCTTTCTAATCTTATTCCCCTTTGTTGGTATAATACAAGGCCACCTTCTCCAAAATTCTATTGTATTAGGAGGATTAACCTTCCAGCTGGAGATTGCCTCCCTTTTCCTTTTTACCAAGAGGCAGGGAAAAAATAAGCAATAAAAGTAAGTAGATAGGCTGAGCGCGGTGGCTCACGCCTATAATCCCAGCACTTTAGGAGGTCAAGGTGGGTGGATCTCCTGAGGTCAGGAGTTCAAGACCAGCCTGACCAATACGATGAAACCCCATCTCTACTAAAAATACAAAAATTACCCAGGCATGGTGGCATGCACCTGTAATCCCAGCTACTTGGGAGGCTGAGACAGGAGAATCACTTGAACCCAGGAGGTGGAGGTTGCAGTGAGCTGAGATCGTGCCATTGCACTCCAGAGTGGGCAACAAGAGCAAAACTCTGTCTCAAAAAGAAGAAAAGTAAGTAGATAATGCACACCTTTATCTAAAAGCCTGTCTCTTCAAAGGATATTATCATTTTCAATAATTATACCTGAATGCTAGAAAAGTTTGAGATAGTTCTATAGCCGGGTCACTAACTGATAGTTCATGAACTTTGTCAATGCATCCCATAACTTCATAATTAACAAATTCAAACTAGAAATAATTTCTTTCCCATATTTGTTCCTGTTTTTAATATTCCTTTCTTTGTGATGTGGGACTACGTTATAAGCTAAGTGCTATCTTTGACCATCTTCTAAATAAATCTCTTATCGGCCTGCACAAGGCACCATGAAGGATCTTGTGTCAGTTTATCCCTGAGGACATATTGCAATAATGTTTTTACTGGATGGTCTATGTGAAATCTTACCCCATCTCACTCCAATAATCTACCACAATCTGGAATATATTCTATTCCCACAATCAAATTTATTTATTACTTTCCTTTTGAATCCACTTTTCCAACTTCATCTGGCAAAAATCGGATCAAAAATTGCCTATTCTGTAAAACTTCCTGAACACCATCCCACCTCCTTTAATTCCCATTTCTACTGGTACAACGCAAACTAACCAATGCAATACTTTTCCTCTCTATACCCAAACAACCAGCTCATGTAAATTTATCAAGTTTACCCAAGTCTATATCTTAATCTACTTATAAGGTCGGCAGCAATTCATGCGAGTTGGATTGGCCAGCCTGAAGTGAAGGGTGTGGAACTTTGAGGACATCAACATTTTCAAATCTTTCTTCTTCCCCTAGCTTTCCCCAAATCTGTCTCTGAGATCTCTCTGCATCAAAGCTTCTCTGTTCTTGGCAGGCCTAGACATAGCACTTTGCGTTGAATCTCTGGTCTGTCTTTCTGCCAGCAGAGGGGCCCCTCGCTCTGCATGGGTTTCAAGATCCAGCCTCAGGGAGCTGGGCAGAAACTAGTGAATGTTTCCTAATTAGCTGTTACAATAGCAAAAGAAAAGCTGGCCAACTGACCTTTTGCAGAAATCTTTAAACACAGTTAAAACCATCTAGATTAAAATTAATCATTATAAATTGCCTAAATAATTAAAATGAACAACTTTTTATTTGTAAAAATATGGAAATATGGCAAAATTTTTAATCAGCAAAATTTGGAGAGAATCCTAAAATAAAAAGGCTAAACTGTTGACTTTCTTCTTTGCATGGGAAAACCAGAGCCCACCAGGGCAGACAATATACATGCTGATGGTACAGCTGGGGAAGAACAACTGATTACAAATCTACTTACTTTTCTAGTGTAACGCGTTGTCCATGTTGCTTCTTACAGCTGCAAAATAGAAGATAATTTTTAGATAACCAGAAATGAATAATTTCTAAATTGGCAGCACAGTGGATGAAGTCTTAAAATAAAGCAAAGTTGAGTCAAATGAGAGAACAGACACAGAACTCATGGGTCATCTGTCAGATTTACTTACTTTATAGATTAGAAATGAATTAATACATATTAATTTGAATTTCAACAGAGTGACTTTTCCAAGGCCAAATACTAAATTTCTACAGTTAGTTTTTCTCCCTTTATCTCTCTCTTTCTCATCCTCTGCCTCTACTTCGTCTAGGATGTCAAGATTCTCTTAGACCTTACCTGAGTGGTAAATATTTACTTATCTTCCATAATTTGCCTAACATCTAGGTTAATGCTGCCAATAGCAAGCTGGTTTTGGGTGCCAGATGTGTTCTATTCCAATGAAGTTTAGGATGTTGCCATATAAAGCTGCCCTTTTTCCATTGCCTCATATTTCCTCATTATCTTCCTCACTTCAAAATCAGGGAAAGGTAAGCAACAATAATGATATTTATATTCATTTTATTATTATGTAACAACTATGTGGTAAGGCTTGAAATGTCCTATCAAGGCAGTAAGTCATATGGAGTTCCCAAAAGAATCAGCAGGCAAAGAACATCCTAAGGCCACAAAAAGCCTCTTCAGACCACAAAGCTACGTACACCATGGGAATTTCCACCACACTTTAGGCAGAGCTGTATGATATAGTCTCTAGTTTCAAGTATTGGGTTTTTTAAGAGCCTTAGGATAATCACTAAAGGTAAGGATGATATCTGAATCATGGTTGAAAAATGTTGAAACTCAAAACTTATTTTCAACGTAAGAAAAATTAGCCCAGGGAACACATTACAACCAAGAGGGCGTGAGTCCCGGTAGTAAGTAATGGTCATGTTCAAGTCTTGCTATGTCGATTTGACTTGATACAATACTATTAAAATCATGCGATTTCAAAGAAAACTCTGTTACTGGAATGTTGTTGAAATAATGATGGAGAGTTAAACATTCATGGCAAGTGCTATGTGCTGATTCCACAAGGGCTTCTTCCTTCATGTAGATATTTAAAGGACCTGAAGCTTGTCCCCTTTTTAGTATCAGTTTCTCCAGTTCTTCCTGCCACTACAGACTCTGATAAAATGC
Source organism: Macaca nemestrina (assembly GCF_043159975.1). NCBI lineage: Eukaryota > Metazoa > Chordata > Mammalia > Primates > Cercopithecidae > Macaca > Macaca nemestrina. The sequence goes on from NC_092132.1 coordinate 23,121,549, forward strand.
ATGGGAACTTGATTTGTTCTGTGTCTCTAGTGATATCAGCATGTTAAAGGAAGTTGCCTACTATGAGCAATACAAGCCAGGTACAAAAGCCCAAATTAGCTGTTAAGTCTTATTTGTTGCAGTATTTTGAGCTTGTTTTAGTCTATGACTTTTTAGTCTATGACATTGATTTCACATATTATAAAATTTAAAGGTAGAGAATATAAATGACTACTTCAGGGAGAAAAGGAAGTGTTAATTTTTGCTTGTCTATTGTATGTTAAATACTAAACTGACCATTTTGAACATGTGTTTAACATTAACTTATTTTAGGAAGTAGTATTAGTTTCTTTATTTTAAGGGTACAAAAGGAAGAATTGGGAAGTTTAAATAACTTGTCCAAGGTCATATGGCTTACAAATGGCAAGTCCATGTCTGGAAGTCAGATCTATTTTATTTGGTAGTTATTTTCTTACTACTGTACAAAAAGCTTGACAAATTGAACATTGCTTTTTAATGGGTCTACCAAGTGCTTCAGGAAATCTGCTACCTTTTTATTCAAAGGCCATTGCTCCTAAGAGTAAATGAAGCTACAAAGCCTTCCATAATTCTCTATTCTAAATATTTCTGTTAGTGAAATCAATGTTCTAAGACCGTGATTGAGGCAGCACATGCAAAGTAAGGTCATAATAATAAAATTCCACTTTTACCTGAGATGTTGAGCTTCTGCATCATATCATATTGAGGGACTACTACTGTCGTCTGAACCAAAAAAGATAAAACAATTTGAAAGAAGAAATAATGAAAAAAAGGAATAAAGAAATTGAAAAAATGTTTCAAACCCCTCAGGGTTCTAGACAGACTTGGCTAGTGGGTGGAAGTATAACTAAGAATAAAAATTTGATTTCCTGATTCTCTTTCCTGTGATCATTCTTTTGTAGCATGTTACTTCCCTCAATTACCAAATTCCAGAAGTTAGAAATTGATTCTCATTTTAGAATTTTTTAAATTTAATATACCTGATGCTTTTTTCTCCAAAATAAGTTTATTCAGAACAAATTACCAGTTACAGCAATTACTATGCCATAGCTGCAAAAACTAAAAGAAAATCTAAAAATAAAATTTAAAAAATCCCCACAACATTACAGCAACAATGTCAACGAAGGAAAACTAGGTTTTCTAACAACAGGGAAAATCAAGTTTAATTTCTAAGAACTTTAAAGTTCTTTAGATTTTAGATTTTAAATTGCAGAAATAAAAGAGAACTTGTTGATTCAGACACACTGTCCAGACATAAAGACAGTAGTGAAAGACAGAGAGGCTATAAAGTCCCTAGAACTAGTATTGTTCCCTCAAGAGTCTAGCAACCCAGGGGATTCATAGATGGATGGGCTTCAGGCAATTTGTGAACAAAGTATTTGTATCAAATGGATATGTGTGTGTATGCTTATACCTATATACAAGGATACATGTATATTTCAGAACAAGAGGGCTCATGGTTTTATTGAGACTTCCAATGGAATTCATGGTAATTGTTTTTACAGATTTTTAATTCAGAAACACAAATGTGCTCTAAGGCCTCTTCTCAGCCTGAATTCTGTAACTTGCAGATGATCTTTTTTTTTTTATTTTTCCAGAATAAAAATATGAATGTTGATATTATTGAGAGTAAAGTATATTTTAGTGAAAACCACAAAGGGTTAGAGATGCCTGCTAAACCTTTAGAAAAGCATGAAAGAGATGGATTAGATGAAGGAAAAAAATATATATCCTGAATTAAACAAGTCTAAAATATTTGCAGACAGTAGCCTGGTTTGAGCCAATCCTATATTTGCCTGAAAGCAGCCCATGTGGCTGATAATTATGAATCATCTTTGGCTAATCATACATTGTTTCAAGTGTAAGCCTTTTCCTCATAGTAGTCGTTCAATAAACATAGTCTTATTAAACTCAAGAATATAATCTTTAACCCCTAATATTAGCGGCATAACACGTCTTTGCTATTTCCTTTTTTAAATAAATAAGTGATAAAAAGGAATCCAACTTCAAAAATAGGAAAGGCTTTCTCTCTCCTACCCTGACAGAAGGCTTACCCTCCTAAAGGATTGCAGCGAAAGTAGATTCCTCAGTAGCCATTCTTTCCTTGAACTCTGGATTCTCAGGCTAAAATATTATTCCTTTGAGAACTCTATTGATTCTTCTGTATGATTGCTATTAATACCTCTATTTCCCAAAACATATGTATAGAAAGCTATTTTATGTTTGGAAATAAATATAATTTGATTTTAATTTTAGATTTGTTTTTCCTCAGTGCATGACCAACCTTGGAAAACTTTGTATTTCCAAGTCAGGATGAGAATTATGGAATACTTGGATCTTATTTTCTTCATTGGCTCTGTGGAGTTAATGCTCAAAATATCTCTAATTTTCCTTTGTTTATTTCATTCTGTTAATGGAAGATTGTACATTATTCTGGTAAAAGTTAAAAATAGTAAACCCATATTTATTTGAATTTAGAGAAGTAAATTCAATATTTTCATTAATATTTATTAATGTTTTTATTAACATATTCAGTGGAATGGATCAATAGCTGTAACACTGACAGGCACTGTGACAAAATGGCTGGAAGGCACAAAGTGAATTTTAGGTAAGTGTGCCATTTCAGAAGTGTTGTTTATATCAAATCACCAGGTCCATCACCCATCTTACCTTATAAAAGCTACAATCCTCCCCTAATGTACCTACCCAAATCAGCCAGCCACTCTTGAGAAAGACAATGCATATAAAATTGTAAGGACTCTCTTAATGATTCCTGTCCCCCAACATTCTTGGGAACGCAACTTTTTCCTGGGTGGTAAGCTAGATAAAAACTAAAGTTCTGGGAAAAGGGCAGAATTTATATGAAGATTGGCAAGTAGCGGAGTCCACCATCACATAAGGGCCAAAGCTGGAGAGTCAATACTGAAGAGCAAATGAAAAGTGAGGGAGAAAAGCTAGTAGGTACAGAGATGACCAATTGATTGAAAGTCCCATGGGGTCACAACCTATTTCTCGCAATGGTTTTGAACACTTGTATTATCCTCTTTATTATAGATTGCTCTCAGTGCTTTACTCAAAGAAGATGTTCAAAGTATAGCAGCTGTATGTTGTTTCCTTAAGGTAACAGCTTATTCAATGATTAAAGCACCTCCACCAGTGATTTCAAAGTATAGTCATCCCTCTGATGAGATTTTGGTGACTCATGTAAAACTCCAGGGCGAAATTATGCTTCCAATATAATATCAGTCTTCGTTTGCTTTTTGCATGGAGACATTCAGTGTTTTGAGTTTATGCTCTGCGTGGCTGACATTGAGATCCATGTACACTCTGCTTTGCCGAACTTTCTAGAGCAGGTGCTATTAATTATGTTGCAAAAACATGTCACATTATATGCGGTCATTTTGTAATGAAAAATAAATGATAGCGACTTAACTAAAACCATAAATTATTCAATACATTTTATTTCTGAGAGTCACCAGAGGCATTTAATTTTTTTTTTTTTTTTTTTTTTTTTTTTTTTTACCAGCAATGGTTTGCTTTCAACTGAAAGTAGAATCAAGGCAAGTGCCCATTTTTAGCAAAAAGCAAAATTGTCATCATTTCCATAACAAGTCATATTGGACACAGATATTGGCAAGCAGATCCCAAAAAGTTACTTGGTGACATGTGAACATGTCACCAAACGTGTACTGTAGTTATGAAATTAAACATTAGTTTTTTCTGCAGCACCTAAAAGAAATGAGGGTTTCACATGAGCATTAGAAATTGTTCAACTAAAAAAATAAAATTGGGAATATTTTAATTACGCTAATACTTGCTTAAATAATTTTTTCACAGCATGTATGTTTGACTGTGACAATTCCTGTCTGGAAAACAGTCATGTAGACAAAGTGATAAATGTGTCAGGAAATAATGGGTTAAGATTTAGCATTACAAAAGTCATAATCTTGCCCTAGTGTATTTCACAGTACAGTGAGAAAGAAAAATAAATCAATACATATAAATCTATAATGTGATATGTTTCATAATACATAAATTCAGTGAGATCTTAGATGAAAAGGGAAAAAGAAAAGTCAGTGATACGTGACCAACTTGAGATTCTATATTAGGGAAAGTGAATAGGGTTAGAGATAAAGTGAAAGATTATGGCTTCATTGGGTAGAGATTATGAAAACATATTAAGAAATTGTGGCTCTAATCTCTAAAGAGTCTTTTATTTGACTGTAGGGTAGTGTAAGGGTAGGGGGTGAATGCAAACTTACTACGTAGGTGCACTACGAATTGTCCATAAACTGTGTTGCACAATGTTATAACCCATTTGGGCGGTTATTAAAAAAAAGCCGTAGACTGGGTAGTTTCTCAGCAACTGAAATGTATTGCTCACTGTTGTAGAGGCTGGGAAGTCCAAGATCAAGGCTCCAGAAGATTCAGTGTCTTGTGAGGGCTCACTCCCATAGATGGTGCCTTCTTGCCGTATATGGGGAAAGGGGTAAAGCAAGCTCCCTTGGCCCTCTTTCGTAAGGGAACTTATCCCTTATCAAAGGGCTCCAAGGGGGATCCACCCTTTAACATAATCACCCATCAGAAGATCCCATTTCCTAATACCAGAACATGTTGGTGATTAGGTTTCAACATATGAATTTTGGGGGAACACAAGCATATAGACCATAACACACACATACCTGTTTTACTATTTCTCAATTATGTATAGATGCCTCTGGAATTAGTGCAGATTAATTAAAGAATCCATCGTTGCTTTCATTTTTATTTTATCAATACTCATTTTCTCAATGAATAGAAACAATGACTGGTCAGTATAATGTGAGGGAGGTCTGGAAATTACTGATGTATATGATAGTTGACATTTGTTAAGTACTTAAAGTAAGTGCTATTATTTGTGCTAAACATTTGTCACCTATTAACCTACAATCAAAAAGGTTGCAAATAGCAGTTCTAGATATTGGTAAACTACCTAATATGAAGAAACATAATTAAGTAATGAGGTTTGTGCTATAGAAAGATAATTTATGTAGAAGTTGGCAGTAGGAAAAGTATGTAAGGACAATATCGAAATCCAAGCATGAGGATTTGAAAGCTTAATTTGTGAGACTAACAGCAGAGTTAGATATGGGAGGAGTGGAATGACAATAAGAATGAGAGATTTTGTGATTCAATCATTATGGTAGAGATGGCAAAGGAAGCCATGGATAGATGTAAATAGTACTTGAACTTACATGATACAATGATGACAGTGACATGAGAAGGGAGGCAAATGTAGATGAGAATGAGTTGGTGTAATACTAACATTTGTGTAGGCTAAACTCTTTTCCCCATCTGTATTGTGTATATTCTTCTGGCATCTTCAGCTGATTAAAACCATTGAATCTCAGAATGAGATTGGAACTGAAAGAGCTTCAAATCTGTTTTTAATGTTACCTTACTAACTGTATGAAGCGAGCAATATAAGGTCACCCCCTCTTCAAAATGATAGGCTATAGGAGTTTGAACACTGATTCTTGTTCAGTCTTCTCTTCTTCAGCCTAAAATTTCTTCTATTCTTAACCCATCTGTCATTTGAACACATTCACCACCTGAAACACTATTTTATAAAGAAGTGTCTGATATCTTGAGATGCGTTTGGTCTGAGGATAGGAATATTTAAGGAATATTTCGTACACCATCCTATAAAGTTGAATTGCTTTTACATTTTTAATTGTTTTTAGACTTGAAATAAAATAAAAAGCTTAAACATCAAAGTACATATAAAATAGAAATTAAGGCCGGGCACAGTGGCTCACACCTGTAATCCCAGCACTTTGGGAGACCAAGGCAGGTGGATCACGAGGTCAGGAGTTTGAGACCAGCCTGGCCAACACAGTGAAACCCCATCTCTACTAAAAATATAAAAAAATTGCTGGGCGTGGTGGTGGGCACCTGAAATTCCAGCTACTTGGGAGGCTGAGTCAGGAGAATCAGTTGAACCCAGGAGGTGGAGGTTGCATTGCACCATTGCACTGCAGCCTAGGCAACAGTGCAAGACTCCATCTCAAAAAAAAAATTGAAATTAAAATGACCTGTAATTACCACTAAGAGATACTTTGTTGTATTTCTCTTATCATCTTTAATGATAACGGAAATGTGTGTCTGTATATAATTTATTTCACAGATGCTTTTGCTTACTTATGATTCAGACAGAATGAATTTGTTTGTTTTTGTTGGGGGACAGGGGTTCCTTAACTCAGTTTTAGATTAGGCCTTTTACACGTGTTCCTTCATTTGTTGTTTGCTCTTCCCTAGGCCTTCATATGACAGTATCCTTCTTATTATTTAGTTATTAGCTCAAAGTTACAACATCAATGAACCACAGTAGAAATATGGCACAAAAAGGCTGAAGTTCTTAGTAAGTAGACTATATACCTTCTGGCACAGCAAAACATGCCAGGAAGTGAGGGAATAATCCTATAAAATGAAGGACTAGAGAAAGGGAGTCCCATGTTCCGCATATAAATTCTGCCCCAGTCTCTGGTTGATCTCTACAACATATTTTCAAGGAACAGACTCTAACCACTTCAACTAAAGGCAAAAGAAATGCATACTACAGCACAGAGCAAAGTGAGGATAGGTAAAGGATGTATTTGATTGGAAGATTTCATGATTTTTTGTGAAGTGGCACAATATTGACTAGAATTACACAGGGGAAGATTAACCTCTAAAAATAAGGAATACATTCTATTAATATATTAATATATCTATCAATATTAATTATTAATAATCCAAAAGGTAAAATTAATCTAGACTTCTAAAAAATCTTTCAAATAATTCAAAAGAAGTCAAGAAAGGGGATCAGAATAACAGTAACATCAAATCAAAGCAAAACAGTAGATAAGCAAAGAGAAAACATAGTAAGTTGAAAGGCTTAAATATACCCATACAAATAATTATATTAAATATTATTGGAATGAACATTCTGATTAAAAGTCAGATATTTTCAGAATGGATAATAAAGGCATATCGATAGGCCATTAACAAGAGACATATTTTAAATATAGACATGGCTGTGTTAAAAATAAATGGATGGATAATGATATACCATGCAAGTACTTGTGCTAAGAAAACTGGAGTGGCATTTACAGGCAAAAAGTATTACCAGAGATGAAGAGAGAGATTTCATAACGATTAAAGGGCCAATTCACTTGGCAGACTTGAGAGTTATAAGTATGTGTGTATGAAATTATAGAGCTCAAAAAATTCAAGCAAAATGTGGCAGTTATCCAAAAAAAATTTTAGTTAAAATTACAGTACATTTTAACACTTATATCTTAGCAAAAAATCAACAAAAAATAGTAAAGAAACACATAATCAACAACCTTCTCAACCACCTAATTAATGATGTCCTGTACCCTACAATTTCAAATTAGAAATTATTTTCAATTGTATATGATAAGCTCACTAAAATGGACCATATACTGGACACAAAACCAGTTCAGATGTAAAAGATGGTCAATCATATAGAATATGTCTGGTGACAATAACAGAAATAAGTTAAAAATTAGTAACTATTAGATAGTTGAGAAAACTTTTTTTTTCAAATTAAGTGAAATAATTTCAAAGATTTCCTGGCTCAGAAAACAAACTACAGTATGATATTAAAAACAGGATAACAATCCAAATACAAATGTCAAAATTTGTGGAATGCAGCTAAAACAGTGCTTAGAGACAGTAGTTATAAATTCTTATATAAGAAAGTAAGGCAGTTTTAAGTCAGAGGCCTTAAGTTAGAAGAAGTGTTGAAGCCAGCAAAGAAAAGCAAAACAAATTCAAAGTAGAGGAAAGCAATGATAAAAGAGCAGAAAACAACAAAATAGAAAGCAGATACCAAATACACAAAATTGGCCAGGTGTGGTGGCTCATGCCTGTAATCCCAGCATTTTGGGAGGCCAAGATGGGTGAATCATGAGGTCGGAAGTTCAAGACCAGCCTGGCCAACATGATGAAACCCCATCTCTACTAAAAATACAAAAAATTAGCTGGGCATGGAGGCAGGCAACTGTAATCCCAGCTACTCAGGTGGCTGAGGAAAGAACTCGCTTGAACCCAGGAGGCGGAGGTTGCAGTGAGCCGAGATTGTGCCACTGCACTCCAGCCTGGGAGAGAGTATGAGACTCCATCTCAAAATTAATAATAATAAAATATACAAAAAAATAAAAGTCAAAAACTGACTCTTTGAAAGGAATTATAAAATTTTAAAACCTGAGGCCGGACACAGTGGCTCACACCTGAAATCCCAGCACTTTGGGAGGCCAAGGCGGGCGGATCACCTGAGGTCAGGAGATCAAGATCAGCCTGTCCTACATGGCGAAACCCTGTCTCTACTAAAAATAAAAAAAATTAGCCAAGCGTGCTGGCAGGCGCCTGTAATCCCAGCTACTCAGGAGGCTGAAGCAGAAGAATCACTTGAACCTGGGAAGTGGAGGTTGCAGTGAGCAGGGATCACACCATTGCACTCCAGCCTGGGAGACAAGAGCAAAACTCTGTCTCAAAAAAAAAAAAAAAAAATTAATTAAAAACCTTATCTAGACTACCAAGAAAAGAGAGAGAAAAAATAAAGCACCTATATTAACAATGAAAGAGGATTTATCACTACAGGTATTACAAATATTAGAAAGTTAATAAGTCATTATGAAGAACTTTATACCAACAATGTTAATAATTTAGAGGAAATTAGTAAATTATTTAATATACACAATTTACCAAAATTGATATTTAATAAAAATATGAAGAGCTCTATCTCGATTTAAGCAGTTGTATTCCATATAAAATACTTTTCCCAAAAGAAAATACTAGGTTCAAATGGTTTCATTGGTGAATTTAAGAAATGCACAATGCTGATCTTCCACAATTTTCTTCAAAAAATACAGGAAAAACACTGTGAGGCCAAATACCAAATAATAATATAAGAACATGTAAAGGTATTGCAAAAGAAAAGGACAGCCCAATGTTCTTGATAAAAATACATGTAAAAATCCTTAACAAAATATCAGTGACTCAAATTCAACAACATACAAAAGGAACAATATACCATGACCAACTAAGGGTTTCTCACAACATATAAAGTTATCTTTACAATTTTGTGGGACATAAACATTCAGTCTACAACATCTTATGATAAATTTAATAGATCTGGATAAAGCATTTACAAAATCAACCACATTTATTGATTAAAAACTGGAAATTGTGGCCGGGCGCGGTGGCTCATGCCTGTAATCCCAGCACTTTGGGAGGTCGAGGCGGGCGGATCATGAGGTCAGGAGATCGAGACCATCCTGGCTAACACGGTGAAACCCCGTCTCTACTAAAAATACAAAACATTAGCCGGGTGAGGTGGCAGGTACCTGTAGTCCCAGCTTCTCGGGAGGCTGAGGCAGGAGAATGGCGTGAACCCGGGAGGCGGAGCTTGCAGTGAGCTGAGATCCTGGCCACTGCACTCCAGCCTGCGCGACAGAGCGAGAATCCATCTCAAAAAAAACAAACAAAAAAAATCTAAAGCAAATGTTACACTGAATGAAAAAATATTAAGTGCTTTCTCCCTAAAATTGTGGAAAAGATAAAAATGCTCTATCACACTATTAGGCAACATTTATTGGAAATCTTAATCAGTGCAATAGGTAACAATTTTTAAAAGTATTTAAGGTAAGACAAGAGCATAGAGTTTGAAACGAAATAAACAAAAATGTATGTTTGCACTTGACATAACTATGTATATAAAAAAAATCCCAGGAATCATGAAGAATTAATAAGTATATTTAGCAGAGTCAACCTGTAAGGTTATTTTTTAAATAGCTGTGTGTGTATGTATGTGTATGTGTGTGTGTGTGTGTGTGTATATATATAGTATAGTATATATAGTAATATACTATATATACTATATAGTATATAATATAGTGTATATATAACTATATATACTATATATAGTAATAACAAAAAATTTGAAAAGTGACATAAAATGTGTTCTATTTCAATAGCATGAAAATAAAAACATACTTAGAAACAAATACAACAAAAAATGTAACTTTTATTCAGAAAACTATAAAATATTGTTGGGGGAAAAGAAAAGAAGACCTAAATAATTAGAAAACTACATATTATATTGGAAGACTCAGTATTGTTGAAGAGCCAGTTTTCCACAAATTGATCTATAGCTTTGATATAACCCCCACAAAATGTGCACATAGTACAACATGATAAATATCCTATATAATTCTATTTATGTAAGTGTCTAAAAAATGTAGTACTATTATATCTATGCCCAGAAAAAAATCATTGAATCTTGGGGAAGAAAGACTGATTTCAAAGAGGCACAAGGAAAAAAGGGGTGATACACATAATCTGTAGTGTGACTGTGGTGGTAATTTCCCAAATGTAACTCATAAAATTGTATGCTTTAAATGAATATAGTTTATTATATGCAAACTATATTTCAATGAAATTGATTTTAAAAGTCACTGAATCAGATAGCATATACTTGAAATCCATTTCTAAAGAATACAACAACCCATTCCCTATAAGATTTTTCTTTGTGATAATTTTATCTATTGTTCATTAAAATTATCTTTTTTACTTAGAGTAGTATTTGGTGATTACCTGTTTCCCTAAAATGTTCAGCCTTTCCATCTTTCTAGAATATAAATTCCCTGAGAATGGAGTTCTTGTCTATTTTATTTTGTGTTGCATCCCTAGATCCCCAAACGGTGTCAAGCATGTATGTACTTTTTTTTTGAGATGGAGTTTCACTCTTGTTGCCCAGGCTGAAATGTAATGGTGTGATCTCAGCTCACTGCAACCTCCATATCCTGGATTCAAGTGATTCTCCTGCCTCAGCCTCCCAAGTAGCTGGGATTACAGGTGTGCACCACCACACCGGGCTAATTTTTGTATTTTTATTAGAGACTGGGTTTCACCATTTTGGTCAGTCTGGTCTTGAACTCCTGACCTCAGGTTATCTGCCCGCCTCGGCCTCCCAAAGTGCTGGGATTACAGGTGTGAGCCACCACACCCAGCCCAGCATGTATGTGCTTTTTACAGGATTAGGCTAAGTTATATTTACAACTTTCTATCTCTTTTTTTTAACATTATAGGGAAAGTATTTGTCAAGCAGTCAGATATTCAACTTATAATTGTACAAGTCATATAATCATCATTAAACATTTTCTCATGTTGAATATTTAGATGCTTTCAATTAAAATACCCCTTTGTATGAACAGCCTTACAATTAAAACGTTGATGGCCCCATGACCATTTTTAATACAAACTTTTAGAACAGAATTATTTACATAAAGGTCATAGATATTTTAGGGCTTATAATATATATTACTAAATTCATTTTCACATTAAAAAGGCAGTTTGCATTCAGTTCTGCATACCTATGGTAGAATCTTCTATACCTACCACATAACTATTTCTAATTCTAAATAGAAGTGTGTATGATATCCTGCTATCAAAATTCTTCCTGTAGAATACTTCTTCAGAAAAAAAGACAAACACCACTTTCTAAATTTTAATGGAAAAATGCAGTAGAAGTTGTAGCCTGGTTGGAGAATAAGCTGCCCTTTGAACAAGTCAAATTTAAGAAGGCAGAGAAAAAATGTAAAGTATAGATAAAAATTAAGTATTTGGGGACCTAGTAGACAATCAGTTGGTTAGAGTAGAAAATTAACTTGGGAAATAGTATGAGACATAGTTGCCTTGACTGTGAAAAAAGAAATTAAACAAATTTCTTCTGCATACTTGTGTGATTCATTTTCTACCCAAAAAAGCATAACAATAATTACAGATAAAAAGGTGTTCCACAAATCCTAAACAGGGATTACAATCAGTTTGGTATTGGTTTTTCCATTGCAATGATGCCCTCCTACTTTTTATGTGGCTATGTCTACCATAGTCTGGCAATGTTAGAAATTTCTTACTCTCCACAAGGAAATACAGTAGCTACAAATCTTAGAGAACAGGTACTCAAAAGCCAGATCCTACAGTGAATTTTAAAAGCCACAGAAATATTAGAAATAGAATTGTGCATCAGTTAAGCTTCTTTATCTCTATTTTGACAGGAGAGTTCTGGGTTTATAGGAGCCTGAAAGTCTAGAAAAGATTAAAAGCTGGTGTTTACCTCTGTTAATCTTCCTAATCAGCAAGTACCAGCTACCTTATGTAATGGAACTGAGATTTCTAAGGCACTACTTTTAAGTAGGAATCACACAGCAGCGGGTTAGTGACACCCTGCTCAGAAATGGTGCCTGTGCAAAATGTTTCAACTAGCTCCCACAAACAAAAAAGATTAAAAATGTATCCTGAGGGTACAGCTATGTTTTTCAAAGTCTGGTCTGGGGACCACCTGATTTAGACCTAGAGCAACGGTTCTTAAATTTTGGTTTGGATCCAAACCTTGAAGAGAGTTGTAACATCCACCCTTTTCAGGATCCCATCCTCAGAAAAATAATCTACATTTTGGACTACTGTATGATATTAATACAAGTGTGATTTATAGTATTACAATTGGAGAAATACTAGCCTACAGTTAATTAGGGTACTTTGTTCAAAGAGAATCAACACTTTCTGATTCACCAGATCTTAAGCTTGTCCTCAAAATTTAACAACTTAGGAAATATACCCGTGACTTATACTAAAGCAAGTCAAGTCTTTCATGAAGGGGAAGTTTCTTTTTAAAAGGCAACTCGGTTTTCACCTTAAAATCAGTATGTGAGAATGCATTATTAATTCTGGGGGATACCTTTAAGTCGTGATATTTAGAATAAATGTTAATCGTCTTCACACAAAGAAAAAGTTTATGTATATATTTTAGATTGATATCAATATTTTAATGTAGGCCTGCAACTCTGGGTAAGTCATTTAAATTATTTGATCCTTAGTATTTTAGGGCAAAATGAGATATTTGAATATTATTGCTGGAAATTCAAGCTTTATTGTTTTTTAATTTATTTTGTTTGCTTTTCAAATTATTTTAAAAGGAAAATACGTTAGAATTCACTTTATAAACTGTTTCTCATTACTGAAAAACAAAACAGATTCCATCAGTGGCAATCAACTCTTGCTGCTTATAATCACGTGGGAAGCTGTTAAAATAATATATGAGTTTGGGCCTCACACCAGACTAGTTGAATCAGAATCTCTAGAGATGGGATCAGTGTATCATATTTCTTTTATAAGTCTCTAGATGATTCCAGTGAACGGCCTGTGTTGAGAATTGCTGGCATGGCTTATTGGCGAGACAACTTTTGGTTCTAAGATTAAAATTTACCTTCTGCATTGTTTACATTTCTATCCCAGCTAAAGCTTGATTTTCAGCTTATCTTTTCCTTAGTTGTATAAAATGCTGCTTTTTTCTCTGTTTGCTGGAAATAGACACAAATAGAAGAGAAATATCTAAATCAGTATTTCATAAGTGACAAGCTGCAGTTATATGACAAAATTTTTAGAAGCCTACCATGAGATCAGAAAAAACTAGAGTGAAGCAGTTGGTTTTTCCGAAATCCCTCCTTTTTTTTTTTTTTGTCTGAAATAACTTTGTGGTTTTGTTTTGTTTTTGTTTTGTTTTGTTTTGTTTTTCTTTCTTTTCTTTTCTTTTTGAGACAGAGTCTTGCTCTGTCCCAAAGGTTGGAGTGCAGTGGCACAATCATCTCGGCTCACTGCAACCTCCACCTCCCAGGTTCAAGCAATTCTCCTGCCACGGACTTCTGAGTCTGGGATTACAGGTGCCTGCCCTCATGCCCAGCTAATTTTTTTGTACTTTTAGTAGAGACAGGGTTTCACCATATTGGCCAGGTTGAGGTCGAACTCCTGACCTCAAGTGGTCCACCCTCCTTGGTCTCCCAAAATGCTGGGATTACGGACGTGAGCCACCGTGCCCGGCCAACTTTCTGTTATTTTGAGATAAGCATTTGTTTTTACTATTTTGATGTTAAAATATTTTCTTAAGGAATTGATGGTGAAAGTAGATGATTGGTATCTTAATTGCTTAATTTAGCAAAATATACTTTGGCAACTCTATGTAGGTCACTATTTTGCTTGTAAAATTTTCTTTTTCTTTTTCTTTTTTTCTTTTCTTTCTTTCTTTTTTTTTTTTTTTTTTTTTGAGAAAGAGTCTCACTCTGTCACCCAGACTGGAATACAGTGGTGGGATCTCTGCTCACTGCAACCTCTGCCTCCTGGATCCGCCTCCTGAGTTCAAGTGATTCTCCTGCCTCAGCCTCCCAAGTAGCTGGGATTACGTACCACCATACCCGGCTAATTTTTGTATTCTTAGTAGAGATGGGTTTCACCATGTTGGCCAGTAAAAACTCCTGACCTTAGGTGATCCACCTGCCTTGTCGTCCCAAAGTGCTGGGATTACAGGTATTACAGGTGTGAGCCACTGCGCCCAGCCTGCTTGTGAAATTTTCTGATCAATGAAACCCACAGATTTGAGAAGCATTGACTTAAATAACTGAACCAGCACCCAATCCTACTTTGACCTGCAGTGATTAGAAAGCTGGAACTAAATATAAACTTTTCTTATTTATATATTGTTCTTAAATATGGTAGTTATTTGTTGTTCCTTTTTTCACTTCACAATATATTACAATAATATTTTATAATATATAATACATATAATTATATAGCATGATAGTATTATTCTATTAATATATTTCAGATGTTTGCATATTTGTGCCAATATAACATTTTCAGTCAACATCCAATTACATATATGTTATTGCACAGATGCAAGTATTCATATGAAGTACATTAAAAAGTCCCTTTAGAGACCATTATTTTCAAAAAGTCAGAATTATTTTTTATTTTTAACAAGAATTTGTTAAAGTTCTTATTCTGTCAGACCCTTACACTAGATATCACCAAAATTTGTCCTAGAATTCTAACAATTTGATAAAATAAAATTGCATTCAAAAAATTCATCTCTTTTAATTTATATATTGATTATTTGCCATCTTTCCTCTAAGAACTGTATGTTTATACACTTTTTCCTTTTTCTGAATCTGATTATTTTTCTCTATCATTCTGATGAGAAAAGGGATATTTAAGAGATTCAGTGCTTGCTCCAATATTATACACATAGCTAGTATATTGCAAAGGTAAGATCTAAGCCCAAGCAGTTTGGCCCATCTTCAGAACCCTTTACCACTCTGCAGTGTTATCAGTAACCTCCGGGGCTGGAAAGGGCGAAGCTGACAAGTGGAGATAAAAGGACAAGTTAGACAGTCAAAGAAATAAAGATTAGGTTTCAGAACTTGTTCTAGGAGAAGCTGTTTGGTCAGAAATCTAGATAGGAAATGGTGAAATCAGAGACTAATTGGTGCAAAAATTCTTGGGTGACTGTGTTATATTAAAAGTCAATAGGAACAAGAAAATAAATAAACTTGGGAAATGAGGCTTGAGTTTTAGCGAGTTCCCATGGAGTTTGTTTTACTTCTTGCTTGTGGAAGACACAAAACTCCATGCAACCCAGCAGGGTTGGGTTAGAAGGATGTGGTTCAGCATCACATTCAGGCACAGTATATTCTTGCCAAATGGTCCTGTCTGAAGATTTGCTCTTCTCCTTGTGGTTCTGCTGTCACTTCCTTAGTAGGTTACTCACCTAATAAATCCACATGTCATTTCCTTCTGGGAAATTTTTAAAAACATTTTACAGTAGGATTCATATTCTGTGGTTGGCTCTGTGTGTTTTAAAGAGAAAGATAAAAGGGTTTTACATTTCTGGTTTGTCTGTATCTTATATTTGGTGACACCCAATCAAGCAATTTAATCTTTAAAATGCTTCACACAAGAGCTGGACAAAGAGTTGAAAGGAAACCCAAACTCCTGAGTAAACCAGCTCTATAGGTAGGGTCTAGCAGGCTACACCCAAAGTCCCTATTTGAAATGAAAAAGCAATCGGAAATTTTAGCAAGGAAAGAGGCAGTTTGTCTATCAGAGAGGAAGCGCAAATGAAACACTTGTGAAAAAGATACCTCATTGTCCTCTAATTAATGTCCTTTAATACTAATCTTGGTATTATGATTTTCATTTTATTATTTTTTCTCTTTATCAACTTAAAAGTTAACACACTCTTTCAGCACTGGTACTAGTTGTACTGAAATTTATATTTAACTTAATAAAATTTATATATAACTTTAAGAAACAGTTTTAGTATTATTTCAAACCATACAAGGATATTAGAATAATGTGGGTTGTATTTTCTCCTGACTTAAATGCTGCTGGAATTGAGACATTACGTTCCATCTTATGATATGTGAATCCAAAAATTAGATATCATTATCATATTTATGACTGTTGTTGTTTTAATATCTTGATTTTTCTTGAATTACTCGGTTTACTGTTTTTGCTCTCATCATCCTTTTTTTTCTCTCTTACCTTTACTTTGACATTATTTTTCTTTTTTCCCAAGCGTATTTTTAAATTTTTATAGTGGTGCCCGGTATTAGTAAACCTTTCCATGTTTTGTATGTCTGAATTCTTAATTAACTCTTGAAATGTATCTTAACTGAGAGTTGCTTTCGTATCTCATATTGTAGACGGTATTAGACTTTTTTGAAGGCTTTTTTTCTTTTTTTTTTTTTTACTGTTGCAAAATGATCTCTCATTCGTGGCAAGCAAACTTTGTTTTTAACTTTTGACTACTTTTTTGTTCATCTCTTTAATGTCATAATTCTTTGGTTTATTCCAATATTTTGATGCATCAATTTTGTATATGGATGTGAAAAAGCAAAATTCCAATATAATGTAGAAAAAGTGAATTACACAATAACTAATATTATAAATGTTGTCTGGCCATGTAAATACAGCTGAATCTAGGTAAGGCAGAAAATCCATATGTGTACAATGATTAAGGTAAATATTAATATTTAATTAATATTTTGTCATAAAGGAGATTTTTCTAGCATATCTTAAAACCCAGACTTCAAAGACAAAAATATTAATAGATTTCATTTATATATACAACACAGTGATTAAAAGACCAGAAGAGAAGAGATTATGAGAGCTAGCAACATGACAGATAGAAGCTAGAAAGAGTTGGAGAAGGTTAGAGAGAAAATACGATAAATAATTAAAACAGGCATATAATAGGCATATAAAAAGTGACTTAACCAAACTCAGGGATCAGCTTCTCTAGGAAAGGTTACTTGATTACTCTGGCTGACTTAAGCATTCATCTTGTTTGACTCCATAGCATAGTGTGTATACTTTATTTCTTAGCATGTATCAGGTTATTTTAAAATAACCTATTTCAAGTTCATTGAGTTTTTGCGGACAAAGAAAGGGTAATGTTTTATTTTTCCAAATATCCTTAATACTTAGGCTTGGGGTCAAGAAACATTTCCCTGTAAATGATCATATGGTAATATTTTAAATTTTGCAGGCCACTCTCAACTCTGCTGTTGTAGTAAGAAAGTGACCAAATACAATATATAAATAAGCAAGTACGGCTGTGTTCCAATAAAACTTTACTTAGAAAAATAGGCTGTGGGCCAGGTTTGGCCTGTGGGCTATAACTTGCCTCCTCCTGGCCTATGCAAATCTCTAGCAAAATGTAGACGGTGAATTAGGGCATCTAACCCGCAACATTCTGCCAACTATTCACACCCTTACAGCTCCCTCACTGTACACAAGTTAGAATAAAACTGGTTTTAGTTTGTGAAGAAATGAACTGCTTTCAAATCCCTTCTACTTCTTTTCTCTCCATCACCATGAAACATACGGACTCTCATCCTAACAAGATGAGAGTGTATTGTCTCCACACATTGCTTCTAATGAGATCACCAGTGCCCTAAGGACCATTGGGGTGGTAGCAATCCAATGTGAACATAGCCTGTGAAAAGCTGGTTTTCTCTTGAAGCCATGCCTATTTCCTTTCTCTACTTCCATACGTTCTTGACCCATATACATCCAACTTTCTTTTGCATACAACTCAGGGCCCAGAGAGTATGCAATCTGGGGACAGGCGTTAAATGATCATGGTCACCAAGACCTCTGAATGCATGTCTAAGTGCTGTTCTTGAGTAAGTTACATAGCTCTGTTCAGAAGAAGGGAGCATTTGGCCCAGTTTCCCAAATGAGGTGACCACAAAAAGGAGAAGTTCCCACATGCTGATATATTTTTATTTCTAGCTCTTTCTGATTTGGCTCTTCATCCTTTCTCTCCCCCAAGCACTTCCTTGTTTTATCCTTCTTGTGGCATTAAGAAATGAAGTGGCATTTCAGGATACATGGAATATTTAAGACCCAGCCATAATAGCATCTTTGGGAAAGAGGCACCAATCAGCTCAGGTGTCTCCTTTCAATACAATCTCTTTTTGAATTAAAACTCTAGGGTTTGCTATCCTCAGAAGTCTGTCTCCATGGCACTTGCCCAGATGAATGAGTCAAAATTTGGCAGCTACTAGATCTAAAGTCCCCCAAAGCCAAATCTCTACAAGGGACACAGTGGGAAGTGGGAACTTGCTAGTTTATCCACAGTCCTTTACTGAAAAGTCCTGAGAAAAAGTTGTAGTTTTTGTTTGTTTGTTTTGCTTTTGTTTTTGTTTTTTGGGAGAATGAAAAGACACATTTTCTCACTTCCTTGATTGGTTCTCACACTTTCTTTTCTAATATTTAGCTTTGCTTATTCTTATAGAACTGCATTAGTTTAGGTATTCAATTAATGTCAACTGTTTTGCAGTTAAGAATCATTTCATGATTTGAACTGCGTATATGAATTTTAAATGTTGTTCAAAGTGCCTTCCACAGAAAAGATAGTTTATTTTATTCAACAGGTTATAACTGAAGCCATTTTCTTACGTCTTTAGTCAGAGAAAGCCTAAGCCCTGCATTTAAGCTTTCCAATTGATTAAGTCAGCTCCATCCAGATTATCCAGGATAATCTCCTTTACTTAAAGTCAACTGATTAAGGGCTTTAGTTACATCTGCAAAATCTCTTCTCAGCAACACCTATATTAGTGTTTGGTTGAGTAACTGGAGACTTTAGCCTAACCAAGTTGACACATCCAAAAAGCTGTCACAATTATAATCCTCAATTACTATTCTCACTCTACTCTTCTAGCTCTCTTCTGTCTTCTGTTTTCCTTTCCTCTCTCTCATTTCTTCTCTCTTCCTTTATTCTTTCCATCGAAGTCATTACTTGTATTCACAAATACTACTGTTGTTCCCCTCTTTGGACATGCGATGAGTTTCGCTTCTTGTCCCTCTGATGGTTACACTGAATCCTGGGTCCAGTTCTGGCCAGTGAAATGTGATGGTGTCACTGATGCGAAATCCTCTAGAATTATCATGGGCACAAACTATGACTTACATAGGTTGCAGTCAAGATGGGAAGATAAGCTATATAACCATAAACTATTGACCCATAAGTCTAATTAACTTATAATAACTCCTAGAGGGCAGCAGAGTTCAGAGAAGGGAGGTATCCCAGTCAACCAAAGTATAGGTGCGGCTTACCTGTGTAATGGAATATCACAGACAAAATGGGGGCAGTGGAGGAGAGAGCAGAAACTATGAGCACTGTGAAGCATACCTAGTTTCAATTCATTTTATTGACTTCCATTTTTAAGAGTTCATTTCTTCACGTTTTCTGTGCACCTAACTTATTCTAGTTATTCCAAATTAAGACCCCATCCTCATAGAGACTGGGGAATAAAATAATAAATGTATCACATATTGTGATAAGTATTAACAGTTTGCTGAGATGGTGAAAACTCTTTCAACCACTTTTTGACAGGTAGTTCAAAGAAGGCCCTCTGAAATGTTGGCATGAAACTTAAATTTTGAGTAAGGGGAAGAAGTTGGCTGTATGAAGAGGCAAGAGAAGAAAAGATGTAAAGGCTATAAAGCAGGAAAAGTCTAATGTGGAAAGCCAGTGTAATGTAGTAAGAAAGGTAAACACTGGTATAACAGGACGGGAGACATAAGCAGTGGCCAAATTTATTTAGAATCACGTAGTCACACAAGTCAAGGTAAAGACATTTATTTTTGAAGGTAAAAGGAATCCTTGTGACCTAATGTAAGGAGATTCAGTCTCTGAAACTCAGTTTTCACATATTTAATATAAAAATACCTCTGTAAAATCGATGTAAAAATCAAATGAAAATGCCTCTGTATAATCAATATAAAAATTAAATAAATATGCTACAATGTAAAAGTTGTAACACAGTGCTTGACCATTTAAAAGCAAAACTCATACTAGGACCTCATTCTTTTCCTTAGTAAATATTACCCTTTTATTATTCTTGGGTAACTTAAAAGAGAAAGTTTATCTAGTTTGTGTGGAAAATTCTTAGGGCTTTAAAAAAAAACTATGGTTTAAAAGCATTAACTTTGATTGTCAGGTAATAGCTCAGGTTATAACAAACATAGGAGAAACAAGTCCTTATGAATATTTTAACACTAAAATATTATTGTTTTAACTTCTCTTTTTAAGTTGCTGTAGTGTCACATACGAAAAAAAAGAACCTAAATTGTTCGTGTCGTTTATCTCCACGAATGTTCAGTGATTTGTAAGATCTAATAAGTTCCACATTGTTTATAAAATAAGTAACCTAAATTTTGTGGATGACTGAGGTGTACTGATCAAAGATAGGAAACATATGAAAGAGTATAGAATGAAAGTTATATTCTAAAGTACTTCAGACAACAAATAGAAAAAAAGAGAGAAAAATAAAATCATCGTGCAAATACATGACCATTTATAATTTTCAAGGACATTGTGGTTTGTGAAAGCAATATTAAAGAATGGAAGCAGACATGAAAATTGTTTTCT
Source organism: Macaca nemestrina (assembly GCF_043159975.1). NCBI lineage: Eukaryota > Metazoa > Chordata > Mammalia > Primates > Cercopithecidae > Macaca > Macaca nemestrina. Next base: position 23,142,388 of record NC_092132.1, read on the forward strand.
TTTTCAGAGTTCATTTCTTTTTGTACTTTAACACAATACCTTTATAGAATACCATTATTATTTTTCAATAAGACTCTGCTACAAATCCACTGTGGAATTTGACAGCTGATATTTCAACTCTCTCAGCCCTAGATTCATTATGTGTAAAATGAGAAAGTAGGATGAGATAATCTCTAATGTCATAAAAAAAATTAGGTCTCTCATTTCTTCAGTTCCCAGAGAGATATGTTCTGCTGCAGTTTAATTTGGGAAGTAATTTGACAGTCAATTCTCTTTGATGATATCTTATCATTGTTGGGGAAGTTCACATAAAAATGGGAATCTTAAGTGATAGTAGCAAAAGCCAAAATGCACTGATTACTTCTTTCTCCTCCTCCTTTTCCTCCTTGTCTTCCTGTTCTTCTTTGTCCATGTTATTTATCTTCTTTTTCCTCTTTTCCCCTTATTGTCATCGTCACCATCATGAATTACACAATTCTACCCGTAAATGTTCCATTGCACAGAGAAAACTCTAGAGCTAATTCATATCCTTTAAATATGCATAAGCTAAAACCAAATGGAGGACACACTTATTGTCTTTAATATATGTAGGTAGATCTAGGTCTGCCTTCACTGAGATTCAAGAAATACATGACCGATTTACCAAGAAATGACTTCTAACAATTTCATTTTATTGCTATTCATATTCCAGGTCAGATGTAATTCCCTCTACCAAAAGCCTTTTAGAATGCCCCCAATACCTCTCTTTTTACATGTTCCTTGGGGATTTCACTTGAAAAGGTGAAGATCCTGTTTTTTCACCTGTCGTAATCACCACCACATCACCCTAATACAATTTCAAGCACAGAGTAGCTTCTCAATAAATATCTGAATGGGCAAATCTTTTACAAGTGAAAACCACCCAGTGCACATATCCAGATGATTACGTAGACTATGCTCTAAATATCATTGTGTTTAATCTTTGCAGACATGAAAATGGGTATCAATTGGAAATAAATTTTCTTTTAAACTTTTTGACTCTTTTTAAATAACACCTAACACATACAGTTGTTCAAAATATTTCCTTTCTTTATATTGTTATTCTATTAACATTTTTCCTGGGTTTTTTTGTTTTGTTTTGTTTTTTTGTTTTTGTTTTTTTTTTGAGATGGCGTCTTACTTGGTCACCCAGGCTGGAGTGCAGTGGCGTGATCTTGGTTCACTGCAACCTCTGCCCCCCAGGTTCAAGCGATTCTCCTGCCTCAGCCTCCAGAGTAGCTGGGACTACAGGCACATGCTGTCGTGCCTGGCTAATTTTTGTATTTTCAGTAGAGACGTGTTTCACCAGGCTGGTCTCTAACTCATGACCTCAGGTGATCCACCGGCCGCCACCTCCCAAAGTGCTGGGATTACAGGGGTGAGCCACCGCGCCTGACCTTCCTATTAATTTTTTTAAAACTTTTTGGCTAAAAACTAAGGCACACTTACCTGTTAGCCTAAGACTACACAAAGTCAGGATCATCAGTATCACACTGGCTTCCGTCTCCACATATTGTCCCACTGGAAGGTCTTCGGGGGCCATAACATGTCTTGAAGTTGCCATCTCCTATGATAGCAATGCCTTCCTCTGGAACACCTCCTGAAGGACCTTAATGAGGATGCTTTACAGTTAACCTCTTTTATTTTTTTTATGAGTAGAAGGAGTACACTCTAAAATAACAATAAAAGGTCTAGTACAGTAAACACATTAACCAGTAACATAGCCATTTATTATCATTATCAGCTATTATGTACTATACATAATTGCATATGCTATACTTTTATATAACTGGTAGCACAGTAGGTTTGTTTACACCAGCATCACCACAAACACGTAATACATTACACTAAGATGTTATGAAGGCTACGACACCGATAGGTGATAAACAATTTTCAGACCCATATATAATCTTGTCGGAGATCATATATGTGGTCTGTCATTGACTGAAATGTCATTATAGGGTATATGGCTGTAATTAGACTACTTAGGACTTATGTAAGTAGACATCTATTATGCATGTGTATATATATTTTACCTAATCTTTATCTTCTCTCCACATGAGGAGCTTGGATGCAGAGGCATGGAAACAGATGAAAAACAGCCCTCTCTTACTTTTTCTTTAGACGTCTTAGATGCACATGGATTTTCTGAATGTAGTTGAGTTGTTTTCTGGGGATTTCTTGTCTTTGGAGACCTAGGAGTGTTCTGAAGAAACAGTCCTAACATTCTGAAGTGTAAACCTTACCCGAATATGGCTGTACATTTTGTGAAGGAAAAGAATGATTTATTAAGGGGGTTTTACATCATAGGACCCCCAAAACACAAATAAATGTTACTTGCAAATCATACTTAAAAGTACCTTCAGTCAGTTCTTTAAGGGAAATTTTCACAGGTGGTTTCCAGAATCTTCTTTCTTCTTAATTCTCATTTCTTCTTCTATCTCCATATTCACCCCAGAAACTCCCAAATTCTCATTTTTATTTAAAACCTTTCAGTTCTCTTTAGTATTACCTGACATACTTCACTTCAGAATACTTTCTTGTATCCAAATCTGTCAAAGTGTACACTAAAACAAACAGCCTTCCTTTTACCAGGATCTGCCTGTTTTCAAAAGTAATGATGTCCAGCAATATATGCTTTTTCAGTTGCACTAAGCTGCTATTACTGATCTTTGAATTGGAGACAATAATACTTACCTGTCTGTGTCCTGGCATAAATCAGATATGATCATGTTTGCCTAAAACATTGCAGGGGAGAAGATAGTCAAAACCCTCAAAAACTAAGAGGATCCTGGCTATGACCGAATCACCTTGAAGATTTTCCCCTCCTATAGAGTTCAGGGAATTTTAGATTACACCCCTCAAGTCTAAAGCATCATTTTCAGGAGTTTTTCACTCCTAAATCAAGTATGGGTGATTATTTATGAGCCTGCTTCATGATATTTCCTCTCCATCTGTAAAAGATCGAGGAAACCTTTGTTGTCCAGGGCCTCCTGTTTACTGATGGACAGCTCGTGTTTCACGGCTTCATGGCAGTTTTGACAATTGGCTCCCAAAGTCTCGTCTGAACTACGCTATACAAATATAAGGTCCAAATCTACATTCTTCTGCTCTGCCTGCTGAAGTCTGGAGGGTCTGTGGTCGCATCAGGTTACCTGCCCTCTAGTGAAGGTAAATAACAATCCGGATATGCCCACATCCGTGCAGAATGTGTGCTCTCTAGAAGGCTAATTCATGCCCAGTGTAGCTGAAAGGATCCCCGCTATAGAAAGCTTCCTTCACTCCAAGGCCCTCAGGCTGAGAAGCCAGCCTAACATTTTGTTTTCTTTGTCTAAGCAAAATGAAAAGCTTGCTAACTTAGGTCAGACTGTGACAACTCTATTTCTGAAAGAATCTATTCATTATTCACTGAGCCAGTGTTAATGTGGGAATTTCCCAGGAGGTAGAGCAAAAAGAAGCATCAATTCTTTTCTTTCCCTGTACAGCCTTGGATCTGGCACTAACTAGATCTGTGACTGTGGGGAAATCTCTGAATTCTTTGGGCTCCAATGTGCTCATCATTTTTCAGTAAGAACAAAATCGCCCATCAAACGAATGTGGCATAGTTGGAAACATGCTTTGTAATTTACTAAAAGTCTGGAAACGTGAAGTGTATTTTTGCTTGCCAAAATCTCTAAAGTAAAAATAGTATGTTTCTATAGACTAAAACAGCAGATAGGAGAAACAGCAAGGTGTCTGAGGAAGAATTAAGCTCTGAACTCTGACTTTTAAAAAATATTATAAATCTTAAAATGTATGCTTCTACCACAAATTAGGCAAACAATATGTGTTGCATTCATTATTTGATTTCTTTTTGTTTGTTTGTTTGTTTTGAGATGGTGTCTTGCTCTGTCACCCAGGCTGGGGTGCAGTGGCTTGATCTCGGCTCACTGCAACCTCTGCCTCCTGGATTCAAGCAGTTCTCCTGCCTCAGCCTCCTGAGTAGCTGAGATTACAGGTGCATGCCACCACATCTGGCCAATATTTTTGTATTTTTAGTAGAGATGGGGTTTCACCATATTGGCCAGGCTGGTCTCTAACTCCTGATCTTGTGATCCACCTGCCTTGGCCTCCCAAAGTGCTGGGATTATAGATGTGAGCCACCGCACCGGGCCGATTTCTATCTTAATTATCTTCTCCCCAAACCTATCCTCATGTTTTCTTTTACATATCCATGCATGAAATATAATAACAATTTGGTGCTATTTTTGCTTAGCAAATGGATGAGAATTCCATTAAGCCAAAAAGGCCAGTGTTGTGGAAAAAAACATGCATTCTGAAACATGGTTGTTAGGAGTGAAAATTAATGCTACTTGCCAGCAATTGAATTTGACTCTACGGACTTGTAAATTTTATACTCTTTGATGTGGCACTTCTAGGACATTATTCAAAGGCCAGAATTGGGGTTAGTTTAAAAAGATTCAGCTAGCAGGAGAGTGATCACATCATCATACAGAATACACTAGGATGGGAAGAGAATGGGCGGGGTGGCGGGTGCGGTGGTGAGAGAGAGAACCAAAATGTTGAGAATTTAATGTTGGTTAAGTAAAGCAGTAGCATACAAATTAGCCAAAATTTTTGTTGAGACAATTATGTATAAGGGAGAAAATAGCAGGTGAACAGGAAACTTCTCAGGTAGTCAAGGAAAAGCCTAGAAATTATGAAAAAAAAGGTATTTGAAATCATTCTAATTGAAATCAGAAAGTTTTATGAATTCACCTTGAGCACTGAGAGAGGGAGTGTGTGTGTGTGTGTGTGTGTGTGTGTGTGTGTGTGTGTAGATGGGAAACATGATGATAATGTCTCCTTGGGTCAGAGTTATTACTTTGCAAAAAATTAGGATGAAATTGTGTTAGTTAGACACAATTTATTATATCATGTCAGGTAGGTACGTTTTAGAAGACAATGAGTTCTAATTTTGCAAGATACATGGTTTCAGAAACCTTAGGAAAATGTTCAACACTTCCCAGAGTGGAAAATCCCCCCACAGACTCATCCCGCATTGGTGAAACACTGCACCTAACTTTATCTCATTCCCTGCACAAAACTAGCAGAAACTGGGCAGAAGAAGTCATTGACTTTTAGAGAATTCCAGCAGCTCTGAAGATTAAAATTTTGAAAAATGGATAGTAAGTGGCAACTGAAATAGTATTTTTTTCTGACAGAAGATGTGGCACATCTCAAAATTTTAAGACTCTAATACAAGACATCAAATGGGAAAGAAAATATCAGAAGACTACATGTCATGATGAATGAAGGGAGAGAGTTAGGGGCCAGGAGATCCCCCGTGTGGACCTCCTTCAAGAATTTAAGCAATAGATATTCTCACTTTGTGGAGTAACAACTAATAAGATAATTAGACCAGAGATGATTTAATTTCTTATTTCCTTTTCCTGTCCTGCTGGTAGTACTATTTGAACTATTTGAACTTTCCTTTTTTTTTTTTTTTTTTTTTTTGAGACAGAGTCTTGCTCTGTCACCCAGGCTGGAGTACAGTGTCATGATCTCGGTTGACTGCAACCTCCACTCCTGATTCTCCTGCCTCAGCCTACTGAGTAGCTGGACTTAACAGGCGCCCGCCACCACGCCCAGCTGTTTGTTTTGTTTTGTTTTGTTTTTTTTTGAGATTTTCAGTAGAGACAGGTTTTCACCATGCTGGACAGGCTGGTCTGGAACTCCTGACCTCAGTGATCCACCTGCCTTGGCTTCCCAAAGTGCTGGGATTACAGGCACGAGCCACTGCGCCCAGCCTGAACTTTCAATAAAAGACTGCTTCAACCATCATCAGAATCCTATATATCTTTCCAGGAAGGAGAAGAAAATAGTATTAAAAAGTGATAATTGGCCAGGTGTGGTGACTCATACATATAATCTGAGCACTTTGGGAGGCCAAGATGGAGGGATCACTTGAAGCCAGCAGTTGGAGGCTGCAGTAAACTGTGAGTATGCCACTGTACTCTAACCTAGGTTTCAGCGTGAGATCCTGTCTCAAAAAAAAAAAGTAGAAAAAGAGAAAAATAAGTGATAAGTGGTAACTAGGACTTCCTTCATAATCCCATGATGGATATCAGTAGCAATGCCATTGTAAACCTAAATATATATATATATAGGTTTACAGATATATATATATCTGGTATTTCTAATTAATAATATGAGTGATTTTATTATTGTGTGCTCTCATTTCCATTTCTTACCATTTTTGCCTATATTTTTCCTAATGACCACGTACAACACTGTAAGAAAAAAACATGATCTATGCTGATGGTCAGGTTTACTCTAGGGTTGTGTTCCCAATTAAGGTTGTAGGTTAGAGAGAAAATGTAGAAGGGGAAGTCACAATACTCAGTTATAGTCAAGATTGAGGCAGGGCACATGGAAGGATGGGGGGGGGGCCTTATAGATGACCAATGATATCAGTGGTGACAGCATGTTTAAAATGATTGTGTCAACAAGATATGTGAGTTAGAATGGAACTTACATTCCTCGACTTTAAAACTCATACTTTTAATGAAATCTGGAATTTACCCCAGCATATTGCCCTCATATCCTCATATTTGGTGTCTCATACACTATCTGGCAAAGCAGCATTTTGGAACCTGTGTAGTGGAGGTTTCTGCCAACCACTGGCACTGCGAGAAATAGCCAGGACTCTCCTTCCCAGGTGAGTTTTGTAGCAGAAATCTGCGAGGCCTGAGAAGAAATATTTTGTGCTCCCCATATATTTCACTTTGTCCAAACTTCACAACCTACTTTGTACCTCAAGAATACCCTGGCAGGATGTCTGAAAACCTGGCAGATTTACCTAGATAGCCTCCCAGGGAAAGGTTCCCACTTCATTTACCATGAGCACGTGACTTCTGTCTGAATTAAACCTGCCTCCTTATTCCCATGGGGGATGGATAGGGTGTGTGTATGGTAGGGGGTGGGGAGGGAGGGTAATTGGAAATGCTCAGTTTCAGGCCCAGTCACAACCTATTCCTCTATTTATCTTCACATAAGAGGACTGCTCTGGGTGAAGATGCTAACATTTAGGTGGTCTCTGCTTTTCTTCTCCAGTCCTTTTTGTAGTTGTGAGTGGTAGGAGTGAGGTTGGCTCCTTGCATAAAGGGAAGAGACAATGCTTGAGTTGATTTTCCTTTTCCTTGGGAAGGGGGTGACACAAATATGGCTATATATACCATGTAAAATGGAAATCACACATCCTACTGGACTGCTTATATCCAAGGTAACATGGCACAGATCAATAGAACTGATTTTTCTAATGGTTTTTTTGGAAGGGACACTTGATAATTCTATTGTTCAAGTTTGGGATGTTTGCTTTTCAAAATTACTTTCAAGTTTGCCCTTTGTGTCTTTTCCTTTCTGAGCCTCTTATTTCTTTTCTACTAATTGACTATATTAAAAAACTTCAAACTGCCTGTATTGTTTTAAGAAATAGATGAAAGAATCTTTGTTAACTGCAATATAGAAGTTCACCATAGTCATTTCAATAGAGTTCTCATGGTTTATTCCTTGGACATTTTCTCCCGATCCCCAGATGGGCCTGAAGTTTGGTCTTTTTTTAAAGGACCAAGACTCTTAATGAGCTTTTATGAGAAACACCTGTCATGTGGCATCTGTGACCACACCCATGCTTTATCTTGTTTACTGTCTTCCTTACTGTTAGATTAGAAGCTCTTTGAGGATATGTGTCTGTTTTATTTCTGGCACATAGTAGACACACAGTAAATATGTTTAATAAGTAGATGAAAAGATGCATTTAGATTCAATGTGATGACTGCACTGTAACAGATGTAAGCACAGAGTGCTCCAGGAACCCAAGGGAGGAAGAATCAACTCAGCATATGAGAATCAGAGCGTTCCTGCATATCATTTTGGGTTATTTTGTTCTTGGACTCTGTCACCCTGTGATTGCAAAGAAAGTGTTCTCCTTTCCCAAAGACTGATAAGAAGAAATGTGTCAGGTGTAGGGATCTGTAAAGTATCCGGAGTATATGTGATCCTATTGTCACACTGGGCTATTTTCAGTATTCAGGAAGCTGTATTAGCTCACATTCTGATTGGAAAAGTTGCCTCAATAATAAGAGAGGTGCTGCGATACTAGATAAGGAGGGGGTGAGAAGCCTATGAATGGAGCTAAAAGTAACACAAGCTGAAAAGCAAAAGGAAGAGTAGAAAAGATAGTAGTGAAAGGCATATGTTTTGTTGTTATTAGAATGAAAGTGGTAAATTATGTGCACGCACAGACACACACACAAACCAACATGGTCAAAAAGAAGAACATTATCTTGAACATTTAATTTTAAAAGGTCTATGAAATGCTATTTTCTCATTGAAGTTAGGTTAGGGAATCTCAACTTTGGTAAAAATTGGCTTGGAAGAGCATGATACTGGATAGAGCACGGTACTTAGAAAATTTCCCATTATGCTTTTGACTGGCCTTGGGAGCTTAGACTAAACCTCAGCCTGAAGGTCTGTGAGAAAAATTAAAATGAAGTAACAGAAATTAATGTTATGTTTTTAAAAGCACATCAAACATCAATAGAATATTGCTTTTCAAACTGAGTGCTATATAAAGGAAGTATAATACAGGTGGATATAAGTGGATAGAACATTATTTTTAATATTGCACTTATGAGAAGGTGCCTCACAAAAATCAGTCAGATTATATCAAATATTAGGGGCTCCAGCCAGAATTAGAATACTGAGGCCATGTATATCCAGCAAAATTAGTCAACAGTATGCATCCATGAACCCGTTGCTTTGGAAACTATTACGAAATGGAAATAGACAATGTGGGTTAAATTCCCACTGCATTATAAGCAGGAACTATACAAAAGGGCTGCATATTGTTTGCCCTTATACTTGGATGTGATTGCAGTAAACTTAGCCAAAAAGTCTTATCATATTGCAGTAACTTTTGCTCATAAAACCAAACTTCTGTATCAGCAAACATTTTTTTTCTCATGTACTTAAATTTTAGGAGGAAAAAAAGTATGTGTACTATAAAACAAGCTGTCAGAAAATTATTTAATTATAATAAAATTTGCCTAGTAAATCCAGATGCAACTTTTACCTGAAGCCAGAGTCTTGCACATTGAAGTTACTAATCAGAAGCTGAACCATGATCACCTCAAGATTCTAAACTAGCTAATGGCTAAAATTGGTGAGTATTCCCTTAGGCAGAAAAAAATAATGAAGTGCTGAAACAAAAAGTAGATTTGGAAAAACTAAATTAAAATTTTAAGTTAATCAGTAACTTCTCATAATAATCATTATTTCAACTATTTTATTTTTCATGTTTATAAGTTGATTTTTATAAATATTTAATGTTAAAATAATTTTTTTCTTAAAAAGTATGTGATTTTTTTCTAAGGCTTTAGAAGTGTGGTAAAGGTGATTTTAGTGAAAAAGGACTTATTTGTTTTAAAATGCCTAGTTAATTAGGTGAACTTGGTGAGAATAAAACTTAATTTGAAAATAAATTCAACTGAAATAGAACCCTTCAATACATTTTAATTTAGGAGAGGAAGATAGCATGATATTATAAGTTTACATATGATAGGAAAAACCTCATACAATCTTAGAGGTGAAAGTATCCTAAGAAATAAGAGATTAAAAATGAGAAAAACTGAATACAAGAATATGTATAGCAAAGAAACAAATTCTACCACATGCAAGGCAAATTAAGAATCAGGACATTTATCTAATAGGGGTTTCATTGCCCAAGTATGATTTTGTTTTAAGATGAGTGACATTTTAATTCATTTAGTCATCCAAGAGAACTTGCCAGCATCAGTGACTGGCCTAGAGTCATCTGAAGCCCAGACTCGATGCTCTTTGTAGCTTGGCATCTCAAATGGAACAGCTGGCTGGGGCCTGACCATTCATTCTTTCTCTCTCTCTCTGTCTCTCTCTCTCTCTCTCCCTTTCTCTTTATCTCTCTCTCTCTCTCTCTCTCTCTCTCTCTCTCTCCCTTTCTCTATCTCTGGATAGCCTATGTCTGTGGCTAGCTTGGGTTTCTTCAGTGCATTACAGTCTTAGGGGAGTTAGATTCCCCTGAAAGCAAGTGTTCCAAGAGATCCAGGTATAAGTTGCAAGGCAACCTAAGACCTAGTCTCAGAAATCATGCCATGTCTATTCCACCACACTCCATTGTTAAAAGCAAATCAGAAGACCAGTCAAGATTCAAGGGAGGGAGACTATACAAGGATATAAATATAGCATGGATGGTTCACTGAGTGAACATCTTCAGAGACAGCTGCTTTACTGCCCATCATACTTTATTGTAGTAAACTGCTTTTTACAGATTAGTGAAACACCTCTCCTTTCATTTTACTTACAACATTGCTTTCCATTGAATTCAGTGGCTTTTCAAATGTCTATGGCTATAATACCTCATATTGGAGATATATCATTACTCTTAATTTCCTTTTTATTTTGGCATTCTTTTGTTCATTAATTTATTTATTAACCAACATGTGATTTATGGATACCTGTTATTCTGGAATTGGGGTTACAAAGATAAATATGTGAAGACCTCTGCCCAGTATAATGTATAGAATCAACATGTTAATAAACAATTACAGTTACTGTAAGATAAAAACAATTTTGATGCTTATATTGTCAGTAATACGTAAGAAGCAGCAGTCTGAACAAAAGGATAAGGTTTCTAGGTGATTGAATATAGAATGTGAAAGTTACATTTCGGTAGTTTGGAGTTTGGAAGAGGAAAAAATGAGGGACAAAAATTCAAGGGCTGTTAGTGTGATGCTGCCCTATTTGTCTTCAGCTTCTCAGTAAAATTACTGAACTAGTGAAATGTTAAGCAGGATTCTGATGAAAGACAGCGAGAGCGCCAGGTTTGCCTTTATACTGACTTGAGACTCAACCAATATGGGAAGCCAGAACATTAGAACAATGAAGCTGAAAGAAGCATGAAGAAATGTGGAATCCATAAGGAGGGCTTTCGGCTGCCTCAGAACCTGGAATTGAAGTTCGGGTCAATTTTACCGAACCTTCAAGCATTAAAGATGCTCTCAGTCAATCACTGGAGTACCTCGTGATGGGGGACATGGAGAGTACAAAACATAAGGAGAGAGTGACTGAGACAACGTTGTCACTCTCCCTCAGAGGCACATCTTATCTGTCTGGCTTATGTATATTAACGGTCTATAAAAACAGTTCTGGTTTAGATTTATTTCTCAATAAAAACTGTAATATATTTCCATAAAGCCAAATAAGCCAAGTTGCTTCTAAGTATGTTTATCTAAGTGCCCCAGGGGCCATGAGTAATGCTTTTATCTCAGACTCTTATCTGTTCTTGTGTAAGAACACCACCCCAAGGAGTGAAGGAAGGGGACAAAAAGGAAAAAGGAAAGGAGGCCAAGAGAAATGCTGACGAGAACTTTAAAAAAGAAAATACTCCCTTTCCCTCCCCAAAAAAGATTAAAATGCAGAATAGGCTGATATACCTAATTGTTCTAGTTTTGGATTTTCTACAAATCTGTTTCAAGGGGAGTCACGGCAGAAAGGGTAACCAGTATCCTGGCAGTGGAACATTATTTTTCCAGTCCCCAGAGTACATGAATTTACTGTGCTAAAGTGAGAATCCCAGGAAGGTCATCATGATGCTATTTTTCTCACCTAAGAAATTCCTTTTGGCGTGTGTGTGTGTGTGTGTGTGTGGAGGCTGGGGAAAGGTAGAGTTCAGGGCTTAAACACAACAGGTCAACTATGTTTCTGGTAATTTGGGTCTGCACAAGGACCCTCCTTTGTTTATGTGTTGATTTGCTTTGTTTTTCCTACTTTGTTCCTACTCATTAGTATCATTTCCTCCTAAGAGACAACTACTCAAATGTTATATGTGTGTGTGTATGCACATGTGTGTATGTATGTATACATATATAATGTTGGTATATGTATATAGCTTTTAATATGCACAAAAAGTATTTTCTTACATATTTCTCGCTGGTTTTTGACTCAGCACTGTATTTTTAGTTTTATTACTGTATGAACATCTGGTATCTCCAACCTCTGCATGATATTCTGCTTAAAACCACCCCCCACATTTGCTTACTAGTAGTTTGCCTCTAAGTCCCCGCTACATAAGCAATGTCATGGTGAATGTATGTGTCCGTTTCCCTTAAATGACTTGTGTCTTTAAGAGTGGTAGCACTGGGCTTCAGGGTTTATGTATGTTGATTTATACTAGATTTTTCCTGATCGCTTATCAATTTGATTGCTAAAATTTACACTACCACCATGGTATAGTTTGGCTCTGTGTCCCCATCCAATCTCATGTCGAACTGTAATCCTCAGTGTTGGAGGTGGGTCTGGTGGGAAGTGATCGGATCATGCAGGTAGTTTCTAATGGTTTAGCACAATTAGAAACCCTAGTGCAGTCTCATGATAGAGTTTTCACAAGATCCAGTTGTTTAAAAGTAGCGTGGCCGGGCGCAGTGGCTCAAGCCTGTAATCCCAGCACTTTGGGAGGCCGAGACGGGCGGATCACGAGGTCAGGAGATCGAGACCATCCTGGCTAACACGGTGAAACCCCGTCTCTACTAAAAAAAAAATACAAAAAACTAGCCGGGCGCGGTGGCGGGCGCCTGTGGTACCAGCTACTCGGGAGGCTGAGGCAGGAGAATGGCGTGAACCCGGGAGGCGGAGCTTGCAGTGAGCTGAGATCCAGCCACTGCACTCCAGCCTGGGCGGCAGAGCGAGACTCCGTCTCAAAAAAAAAAAAAAAAAAAAAAAAAAAAAAAAAAAAAAGTGTGTAGCGTCTCTCGCTTCACTCTCTCTCTCCTGTTCTGCCATGTGAAGATGTGCCTCCTTCCCCTTCACCTTCTGCCATGATTGTACGTTTTCTGAGACCTCCCCAGTCATGCTTCCTGTACAGCCTGTGGAACTGAGTCAATTAAACAACTTTTCTTCATGAATTATACCCAGTCTCACGTGGTTCTTACAGTAATGTGAGAATGAACTAATACATACCAAAGTGCGAGAGAATACTTGTCTTCCCAGATTCCTGGCAATACATGGTGGCAACCAGCATCTTAAGTTTTTTCCTTTTGGATATAGAAAAATAATATTTAACTCTCATTTTTGTTTGTTTTTGTTTTTATTGCTGCATCATCTTTGCCTCCAGACAGAGCCTAGAATTTAGCAGATACTTACATATGTATATTAAACAAATACATGTTACTGAAAGGTAAAGCCCTTCAACCTGAAATAAATACTTATTTTGGGGGTATGAGGTTAGTGTGATTAAATTGTTAAATTTGGTGTATTAAAGGACCTCAATATTCTGGAAAGTTACGTCTTTCTGGGCCAGTTCTTTGGAGCTTCCTGGCAGAAAGGTCAAGTTGAAGATAGGTCGATTGTCATTTGAATCCAACATTTTATACGCTTTTGACTTTCTTAACATCTTAACATTTCTGCCAAATGTTTATTTTCAATACTTGAAATAGCTGTGAATTAATATTAGATTGATTTGTGTGTGTAGTAGACACTTTTTTGGCTGTCTTGCTAACCTATGCCCGACCTTTCTGAGAAGTGGCTTTTCATGTTCTCAGAAGCATAGCTATCCAGAGGGTTTTCATCTGCAGCAAGTGATATCGTCCCTCTGTCCACTGCTGCTTAAACCAGGTATGGACACATAATTTAATCAAAGTGTTTCAGTGGTGGGCAAAGCCTATACAGTACTCAGATTTCACACTTCCAACATTAAGGGGATGGAGTGGTCTTGCCAGCCAGAGGGAAGCCCCAGAAATTCCCCCATCTTTTAGTAGCTGACACAGACTAATGGAGGAGAAAGTCTTGAAGTCTATCTCAGTAGCATGTGAGTCTTGTGGGGAACTATTTCAATCTTCTTCTAGTTAGAAGAGAGACAATGCTTCTGAGCATGTGCAGCTGAAACAATTTGGTGAGAACAACTGTTTCTGTTGCATAGAGCTTTCCCAAAGAGTAAATGCAATGCTTATTTCTTATGAGACTAACTTAGCATAACTGTATTTTTTTTAAATTGCCACTGGATAGACTGTAAATTTTACCATCCTGTTCATACTAAATAATAAAAATTTATTCTTACAACATCAGCCAATCTACAACATTGTTAAAGAGTATGCTGATCACCATCTACTAATTTACCTGAGAATCACCCACAAGGAGAGCCATTAATGGTAGCATGTAAATTTGGAAAAGCTGGGCTGAAAGCACTTCATCTCACAGCTTCCTTAGGATGAATTTAATTAATTGCATTCTTCTCTAGCTCTATAGAATCTAGACCTCCCAGTTTTAGCCAGTCTCTATAAAGAGTGTGACTTTGGTGGAAGACACATGAATTCAGGAGCTGTAGGGCATCCAAGTTCAGCAGAAGATATGGAAGAAAGCTAGTTTTATAAAAAAGGGAGCCAAAGGAAGTAAATATAAAAAGAGAAGTTATACCAGAAAGCATATGGAGAGGGGGGAGAAGAAACAATGGAAAGACACAGCCACTCCCTTAGAATCTGCATCTGTTCTTTATACATATGGAGGCAGATGCACAAACACTAACATGTATATGTTTATTTTACTACACTACTTTGTGTGAATTTTTGTTACTTGTAACCCACTCCAAAAAAATATTAACTAAGATCCTTTTCTTACAATCGTGTGCAAATTGATTGCCCAGTTAATGTAATAAAAAATATAGAACAGATAACACAGTGACAAAAGTTATAGCCCTTATTTCTAAGACATCCTGATTCACTGTATGTGTGTACGTATACAAGTATGTGTACACACAAGCTATCATCGCACAATCAATTGTATGAATTTGAGAAATATGGGTTGCTATAGTTTTAGAAGTTTTTTTAAGCAATACAAATTTATTTCTAACAAAGCTTCTTTGACTTTCATATGAGATTTTATTAAATTTAGTTATTTGTAATCACACGTGTAATTCACATATTTACAAACCCTGAAGATACTGACATCTTTTTTGCATAACAAATATATTCCAAAAAGATTAAAGCAAGAGTTAATTAATGGTGACTTCTTGAGAAAGGCAAATGGTGAGCTGGAACAAACTTATTCAGAAAATGGCAAGGGAGTATAAGCGTCAGAAAAAGTAAAGAAAATGATAGAATATTCAGCAATATAATGGAATAGATTGGCAGAAGAAAATAAAAGCAGACATACAGAATAAAAGATAATTTGGAAATTAAATAATTATGACTATCAATTGATTCAAAAAACGATATGAATGATAGTTACCAGAATGTGTAAGTATCCAAAGGAAACAAAATCATTAAATAATTATGTATTGAGTTTTAGAAAGATACACAAAGAAAATTAAACTGCATTAGAACAAAACAGTTAAGAATTTTGTCATAGAGTACATCTTTCCTATTTGAACACCCCTCTGTGGGAGCAGTAGCATTCGTTAGGAGAACTGAAGAGAGATACTGCCTAGAATACCAAATTTCAATGCTACCTAAAGAGATTCATTATCTGTTAGCCTGGGGTTGGCTCAGGAATGTATAAATTCCAGAGGAGCATAAGACTCAGAGAAAGCAAGAGAAAGGCCAAAGTCACACTGAAACTAAATGTCAGAATGGGTTCTCAAGCCCAATTAATCTTATTTGCAAATCTGATGCTAGAAGCAAGAAGGAAAGATAGACAGGCACACAGGAAAATGTGATTCCAGGAACATACAAAGGAATGAATGTTATGCGTGATAAATGACATAGATCTATTAGCCCTATTAAAAGTTCTAGTTGGGATTTAAGTGAGAAATATATCAACAAACAAATAAACAATTTGATTGTCAAATTCTGAAGTTTGTTCTTCCCTGCATCTAAATGAAGCTTTAGTTATGAGCAATGAAAATATTACATAAAGAGCTCAGTATCATGAAGGAAAAATAGAGTCTAGACAACTGGCTATGCTAGCCCTGAATGAACCAACAAAAGCATATTCTTTAGAATTCATTGGAATGCCCAACCAATTAAAGATTCTAGTTTGGGTTCACTTCTTGTCTGTTTTCAAAAGTCACAGCTACTGTATACCCAGAGAAAGCCTGTCAGTCAGAAAATGCAACGATAACAACAATCTTAAAAGCCATCACTCTGATATCTGCTCAGATACGCAGGTGGTGGGTGCCACTGTAGCAAAACTATTTTGAAATTTAAATGATGCAAAGATCAAGCCATGATGTCGTAAAACCCAACTTTTATTGATTTATGCTCTTCCAAAATATTACAGATCTTTGTGTGAATGTGTTTCTAAAAATAAGTTATTAATACAAATATTATGTGACAATTGGTAAGACAGATACATCTGTGGGAAATTTACCTAGAGCTCATAAATAGGTAACTTTTTTTTTCTTTTTGAGATGGAGTCTCGCTCTGTCGCTCAGGCTGGAGTGCAGTGGCGCGATCTCAGCTCACTGCAAGCTCCGCCTGCCAGGTACACACCATTCTCCTTCCTCAGCCTCCCGAGTAGCTGGGACTACAGGCTCCTGCCACCACGCCCAGCTATTTTTTTTTGTATTTTTAGGAGAGATGGGGTTTCACCATGTTAGACAGGAAGGTCTTGATATACTGACCTTGTGATCCACCCGCCTTGGCCTCCCAAAGTACTGGGATTACAGGCATAAGCCACTGCACCCAGCCATAAATAGGTAACTTTTAAAACTATTCATAAATAGGTAACTTGCTTACTTTTCCCAACATTCCATTCAAAAAGGCTGAAATTTACACTGAAGCCTTCCAACATGAAGTCCATCTCTTCCCAAGGTAGGTTATTGGCAATATTAGCTTTTAAAATTACTATTATTTAATAGACCATATTCCCTTTAAAGAAGAGGGACAATTATTTTGTTGTTCCACAAACAGAAGGCTCTATATATAATTATTTAGTAAATCAACTAAATTTTTTTTTAAATAATGGTAAAACATAAGGCAGTCATGGCAGATTTTCTTTTAGATTTGTGTAAGTTTTAACATTAATTTAACTCACCACATTATGAACACATAGGCAGGCTTTGGGCTCAGTTTCCTTGTAGAAGACACACTTTCCCTCAGAAAAGGTCCCTTATACTTACAGATTAATGAACTTGCGTGTGTGTCTATGTTCATGAGGAACTGGACTATAGTTTCCTTATATCTTTTTCTGGTTTTGTACAATGAATTAGGAAGTGTTCTTTCCTCCTCTATTTGCTGAAAAAGAAGTTGAGTAGAATTTGGTACTAGTTCTTATTTAGGTGTTTTGTACGGTTACTACACTCTTAGAAACTGTCCCTCCATGCTTCCTGCATTAAGATGATAAAGAAACCTATTTCTTACAAAAGATTGTGAGCCACCTCCAGAATCTGCCTTCACTTTCCCGTCTTGCCACTACACCAGAAACTAAGACTGTCACAACATAATTTGTCTAGGAAAATGATGGGTCTACCAAAGCACCAAAAGGCACACATCCAAAGAATCTTCAGGATCTATCTGTACCATACAGTTGGACCTTGGAGAGTACAGATGGGCCTGGGCTTCAAGGGTTCAGGATCCAGCGGAGCAGAACATAAAACTTAATATGGAAGTTTCTTGATATGAGAACAATAAGATTTAATTCTTGGCAAAAGTCCTTTGAGATGGGAGTTTCACATTGTTAGGAGGGCTCTTAAAAGTTTGGAGACAATGCACAGCTCACAGTGTATCAGGTAGAAATGTCAGAATGGCCATGACAGATGATGGAATAAATAAATAAGTACTGAGCAGAAGTGCTCAGCATCATGTCTAGGCCACATTACAATTATCTTTGCACTTGGGCCGTCAATCTGGCAGACGCTACAGTATTGAATACATCTGTAGCAGTAAAAAGCACCCTAATAAGAAAATCACAGTGTAAACGCCTATTTTTCTTGGGCAAAGCTGTGCCATCTGTAGACAAAGATAAAGCTTTTTTGAAAAATATCCTCCAGGATGTTAAGGTCCCCTGACATTAACATTAATGCCTGAGCAATTACTAGAACTGTCCATCAAAAGCTGGGTTCTGTCAGACCCAACGTATACAAAATATACATCCAGAAACCAAGGTGTGAAAGCAAGAACAGTCCCATTTATCATCATTCCAATGACTTACATAGGAAATCTGTGCTTCTCATTTTCACATATGGCTCTTTCAGTTTAAAGGCCCTGGTTCCCAAAGGAGGAATGCTTCTACTAGGCAACACAACAAAACTCCTATTTAAATTTATTATTTCTGCCTGGGTCCTCCAGGCTCCTCATCCTAAGAGAATAGAGCCCAAGAAGAGAAGTCACCATATTAGCAAGGATAACTGACCATAATCTGGAAGCTGCTCACACAAAAAGGGAACAGAAGGGATATGTTTGACACAGTGGTAATCCATTTCAGCGTCTCTTGTTGCACTCTTGGCCAGTTTTTATGGCAAATTAATGAACGTAGTAATTACAGTCTGAGAATGGCATTGTGACCAGAGGCTCATACACCTCAAGGATGAGCATCTGTGTCACACCACAAGTAAGCCACCTAGACCTGTAAATATACTAACCAAGGGGGAGATGAATCTGAAATTGATAAAAAAGGAAGGAGATAATGAGCATCATGAGGCCAGCTTCAGCAGGATAATGAATTTTAAGTAGAAAAAAAGAACTCCAGTTTGCCCTACTAACTTCATTTTATTTATTTTTCCCCATCAAGATGCCCACCAGAATCCTGTAGGAGCTGCTCCAGAAGTCACTCAAAGCAGTCGATCTGGATGGCCCAAGGGGGTAGACTAGAATGAACCCTGTGCTTCATTTCCCAGATTCAGCCTGCAAGATTAAAGGATCCATTCCCCCAGTTGCTGGGAGTACAGCTGAATGATAGCCCTCATATGCTAGCTCTCTCTGAAAGTTGCCCTGGCTTAAAAAGAGCTACCTTATAAAGATCGCGTGCACTTACCCGGGCAGCCTGTATCTCATGATGGCTTGATGTAGGGATGTAAAATACCACTCCAGACCCCATCTCAGGAGGATTAACAATAGCAATTCCATCCTCACAGTTCTCTCTGGGTTTGGCTGAGGCCTTCAGAGTGACTGTACCATTGCCCAACTTCCCTCTCAGCCCAGATATGCCTCCCTTCCCCTAGTTTAATCCCAAACGGACTCTCTAATAAGCTTCCTGCATGCTAATGTCCTTCTCAGAGTCTGCTTCCTCAGGAACAAAATCTTCCATATTAGCTAATTCTAAATCAATCACTCAATCGATCAATGTTCAAATGTTATTTTAAAAACATATCAAAATCCCCATCCTACTGGGAAATGCCAGCTTTGAAATAACCATGTCAAAAGATCCCCTATTTCAAAAAATCTCCATAAAAATGTTACAGATTTTTCTTTATGGAACTACTTCAAAGACTCCTCTTGTTTTCATCTTTTAAAATCAATTGTTGATCTCTACATAAAACAGAAAAAGAAGGGTAGAAAATGAAATTAAAATTTATTAAAATGAATTGCTAACTGTGCTCTAGGTGATATATTATCACATTTAATTTTCCTCACAGGTGCACTAGGTAGACACTCAACCCATATATTTCTTCCTTCTTTATGTAGGTGTCTCTCAGAAGTGGCTATACTGTGAAGTGAAAGAAGCTTAATCTTCAGATCTGTAAATTATATGTGCTCTTTCCAAGATCCTTCAAGGGACTAATAGCACTGTGTGTGGCTGACTGTACACATACATTTTACAAAAGCATAGTTTTTAAAAATTAATTTCCTAAAAGAGAGACTTACAAATTAAATAAGCTTCAGACTTCACAAAACCTGGATCTGCCTCTGGTACTGTTTGTTGCTTTGGGTTTCCTCGCATTGGCCCTACGTTCAGTCCAAATTGGGCATGGGCTTTAGTGAGAGCCAGCGTTAATTTTACTCCATTTATTTTTCCTGTAATTCGATCAAAGTCTTGAGTGAAAGCTGAGTTTCTTTCATTGGGTTTGGATAGCTGTTCCTCTAAGACTTTCATTATTTCTCAGAACAGAAATACTGGGCCTTCTTGTTATCAGCATTTCCAGGTTTTCAGCCTCAACATTTTCTAGCCTCATCACCATGCTGGAAGCAGGTTTGATAGAATGTAGAAAAAATTGGCCTGTACACCAAAGAAATGTTGCCAATAACTTCCCTCTGACCTCAGGGGTGTGGGAGCAAGCCTTGGAAGTGATTCTCTCTGAGTATTGGTCATATTCACATGAGAAACCATAGCTTTAAGGCAAATTTTTCTTCCAATGCTGTTTGCTCTTGGAAGCTTTACTTTCTGGTCCAACGATTTCCCCTGTTCCTTGCCACTGGGATATGCAGTCATTTATACTTAAAAGTACAGCTTTGATTGTAATGGTAATATAATAAAAGCTGTTTTGAAGTCTCTAATTTACATAGATTTTTATGTTACCAAAATTTTTAAAAATAGTAATTCACATTGCATTCTTTTAAAGCAGTTATACATTTGGAACAGCCTTCCTGATATGGTACAAGATATGATGATGAGCATAATGAAGACTATTGTCGAATTTGTAAGATAAAAATAACATTTTGCCTTAAAAAGAAAATTTTGGATTATGCAGGTTTTGAAACATGATGTAGAATAGCTGGACTGACATTTTCTCATCGTTTTCTAAGTGTTCATTTTCAAAGCAAATGAATATTGTTAAAAGAACTTGTTTCAACACTTATATTATTTTTTAGGGGGAGAAATTTGGGGGAACACTATGATCTGAGTTCTTAATGACAGGTCCTCCTCATCACCAGACCCCCTTCCAGTTTTCACAAGATGCTATAATCATTTCACACTGGGGTCGGGCCTATCTCTACCATTTTTACTTGCAGCTAATAGTTATAAAGCTAATCTTAGACAAAATAGATCATGGTCTCCTAATCTGGCATCCACCAACTCTTAGTCCAAGAACAGACATCAAGTTCTCAGTAAAACCGTTCAAATTAAATCTGAAACCATCTCTATCTATGCATTATTCTTAAGTGTTTGGGAAGCAGTTAATAATCTATAAAAAATAATCTATGAAAATGTTAATTCAATTCTCAAGCAATATGGAGATAACTCATTAACTCTTTCCAGAGACCATAATGCTTTGGTGTTGGTGCTGAAATTCATACATAGTTTATTGGTTCAGAGAAAAATAAGAAGTGTCATGTTCTCTCTTAATCATATTTTACTCAAAATTTTAAAATTGATTATAATCATTATTGCCCAAAGAAATGGCTAATTTCAAAGGTTATGCCCCTGTGAGGTGGGTAGAAACATGGTCTCTCAACAGGGAATACGTGTTTCAACACTACTTTATCCCTTTAATCTACTCTAAATCAGGGAGTCTTAACGTTCTGTTTTTAGACTTTAGAAGGCCTAGCGTATGTAGAAAGATGAGTGTGGCAAGGGTTAGGAAAACACAATAAGAGTGAATATCACTGGAAAAATGTAGTTCTGTCTTGAGGCTACACAGTCTTTATCACAATAACCACAGAAGAAGGCATTATTTTTGTACAGGGTCACTCTATGATCTTATCCCTATACTCCAACCCCAACAATATTTTAAGGACAAGACATCCAAAGAATTATCAAGACAAAACAAATTGCATGGAACCATGGAAAATGAATATATGTGAGACAGCAAAAACACAACACACTCTTCTTGGTCAAATTAGAGAAAAGTGGGTTCATTCGGTGGGATAAGCCTGTAGACTGAGACTAAACATTTGTAAGATATCCATTCACTCCAAGTTAATTTATAAATGTAATATAATCCTATTTAAAATTCCAGTGGGGTATTTGAGCTAAATGTTGCTGAATGGTATTCTAATTACTTTTAATTTGATAAAGGTAAAATAACATGATACAGGTAAAAGGTAAGGTAAAAGGGAAAATAACATGATACACAATTGAGATAAGGCTTCAAATGTACACTACCAGGTTTCTTTTTTTTAAGTACGCCATCTTTATGATTTACTGAGTACTGTTCACAGGTTGTATTTTTTCTATAAAGCTTCCAGTAGTTTCTCCCAAATGGAAGTAATTGTTCTTCTATTTTTTGACCTCTTGGGAAATTTATCTGTGCCTTTCTTTCTGCATGCACTTCTTCCTATCAGGGTGATATTTCTGTGCATTTTACTTTCCAACTCTACTAAAAAGTCTATAATGTCAGTGTGTCTATCTGGCTGAGAGAGATTCTAATGAAGCTTTTATCATCTGTTCTCATCTGTTCCAAGTGCACTCCCGTCTCCTGGCATTTGTTTTTCTTGAAGATTGTCCTTCTGCAGTTTGCTTCCTGAAGTCCAGCTCTGCAAGAGACCTCCTGTTAGAACTTGTGCTTTCATCAAAAGCATAGAAGTCTTCCAAAAGCCGGTCACCACAGAATGATTTTCAGTTTACTTAAAATGTCAAAAGGCAGAGGTGTGGTTTTAGAACATTCCCCCAGCTCCCCTGCCTCGCAAAACTCTGCTCTTTCCCGTTAAAGAGCTGGGTGTTCCAAGCAGGCAGAGCTCCCCTCACCCCACCCGCTGGTCACAGTGGGATGGGCATGTGCAAATCTTGGATGTCATGCTTTGTGTCTCACAGGGAGACAAGCCCAAAAAATATCAATTTCCAGCAAGTCTCCTACTGCCATGAGGAAGCAGAGACTGGCAACTTGTTGCTTCTCCCAGATGAAGCCAGAAATGTGTGTAGAGTGAGATGTCCCAGGGGGTGCTTAGTGGGCTGGTGTGCACTCGGTGTGGTGAGGAACAACATGTGCCCAGGCCTTGGTGACGACTTCCTTCTCCCCGTGATGTTCTCATTTCATCAACTCCATTCTTATGTGGCCTCCTGCATTTGCTGGGCGATTATGCACAAGTGAATGCATCTAGGAGCTACTGGTATAGAGAGGAAAATGATCCTAAAAGCTGCTCATTTCGCCAGGAAGGAAACTTAACTACATTTTTAAAAGTTCACATATTCAAAATTGAATGTAAAAATTAAATTTTGTGAGTTTGTTACAATTGAAATTGAAACAGAAAAGTATAATGGCAAATTAAGTTCAAATGAGTTAGTCAACTAATAGATTCATTCCTTTGTTCATTTAGTTAAGAAATATTTTTTGAGCAGACTCCATGTATAGTGTTACAGAGACCTCCTTATCTTATCTGTTGCAATATTTTGTAAGACGATGTCTTAGCCCTGGTGATGTGTAATTCATTATTATAGCTGGCTTTTTCTGTCTTATGTCAATATACAACCGATGCCACCATTTAAACTGAGAAATAAGGTTGTAAGTGAGGTTTAACATTTTCTCTGGACTTGTGAAACTTTCCGTATGTTGTTCAGTTTAACATATTTGTAGTGTGTCATTGAACTAAAAAAAAACCATACCCACATTTTCTCAATAAATATTAACATAATCTACCATGATGTCTAGGAGATCAGAACAATTTTTACATGTTACTCAGGCCAACTACTTTAAAATTGTGCTTAATATCTAAGTCTCCCTCCTCACACACACACACACAAAAATCACATTAAATACCATTATTTATACATTGATTCTGGGGACTAAAGCCAGGTTTATTTACTTCTAATCATCTTCCAATTCATGCAACATCATCCATCTATTACCTACATTACCCTGGATTCTTCACTAAGTGGTACAAGAGTTCCCTGAGGGTTTGTCATCAGTTTCATACCTTAAGTCTACAAAGAAGTATAATAATGACTATCAAATCATACCAATTGCAGCATAACTCTAAAACATATTCAATGGAAGGGAGAAATGACACCAATATCAGCAGTAATAATATTAACAACCAAATTTATCATTTTGTTTATTTTCAGACTAACACTACATTGAATACTTTATTGTAGTATTATCATATTCAATCTTCATTATAATCTCTGTATTATGCAGGCATTATTATCTCTATTTTAAAGTTAAGAAAATTGGGGATTGGAGATTTTGAGTAACTTCCCCATGGTCACACATCTAGTGTCAAAGATAAAATTTGAATCTATCTGATTATATCTAACTCTGAAGCAATAATTTTACATTGCATATTGCATTGACTTCTCTATCCAGTGAGTCTCTCTGTTAAACTCTTCAATTTCCATAAAAGGATGTCAGCACTCCCAAATGTGTATGATTAAATATAGAAATGTACCATAATTCAGAGATAAAAATTCACTAGAATATCAAACTGAGATAGGGATATAAAGTTCAGCTATTACTTAACCCTTTTTAAGAAAAGACAAAATAAAAGACTTTATTTTTTATTTATTTATTTGTTTTTGGAGACAGAGTTTTGCTTG
This sequence comes from Macaca nemestrina, assembly GCF_043159975.1. Taxonomy (NCBI): domain Eukaryota; kingdom Metazoa; phylum Chordata; class Mammalia; order Primates; family Cercopithecidae; genus Macaca; species Macaca nemestrina. The sequence continues at coordinate 23,166,763 of NC_092132.1, forward strand.
TCGCCTAGGCTGGAGTGCAATGGTGCGATCTCGGCTCACTGCAACCTCTGCGTCCCAGGTTCAAGTGATTATCCTGCCTCAGCCTCCAGAGTAGCTGGGATTACAGGCGTGTGCCACTATACCTGGCTAATTTTTGTATTATTAGTAGAGATGGGGTTTCACCATGTTAGCCAGCCTGGTCTCAAACTCCTGACCTCAGGTGATCCACCCACCTTGGCCTCCCAAAGTGCTGTGATTACAGGTGTAAGCCACCACATCTGGCCAAAAGACTTCATTTTTTATGGAGGATCATTTGAAAAACATGCAGTCTATTCATTGTTTTATCTTTTCTACCATTTAACCATGTATTAAGCAAGAGTAGCTGAAACTGGAGACTGCAATAAACAGGTTTTGCACCCAAACACTTTGGAGAAAATCAATCATTAACTAAAATCATACATAAAGAGAGACAGTTGAGTTGACTTTTATGTTTAGGTTTGGTTTTGATTATGCTATAAACATGCTGAATTTGAAGTTAGGGTATAGTATGCATGGGAAAATTTCCAAGAGGTCTTTGAGTTATGTATTTTGAAATTAGAGTAAGAAGCTCAGAGTTGAGGCTTGGGATTTGATAGCTTTAACTGTCACGTCCATACAAATCCTATCAAGGTAGAGCTTTCAGGAAAATGAGAGAACAAAAAGCTAAATAATATATAATACCTCCAAAACTCCTTTGCCTGAGATTGGAAAGGAAGTAGTGAAATGTAAGACTCCTTTCTGCTGCAGTTTCTGTTGACAAGCAATAGCATGAAATATGAGTGTTTAGAAACAGCTTAGTCATCAGATTTGGTTTTCTCATGGCTAGGCCACAGGTGGGAATGGATACGAATGGTATTTGTAGTGGTGAAAAGTTGCAAGGGCAGAAGCCACATCCTGACCTCTGAGTCATATCATTGAGGAAGTGCTTTGGATTCAATAGTAAGACAATGTCCTTCCTGACCTCCACTCCTCCAACCCTTCAGATACTTTTGTAAGAAACTAATTCCCAGTATTCAATCCCATTCTTCTTGAATTATGTAGAGTGATTTCTGTTTATGCACTGGACTTTTACTGACATTTTAGGACCACGTTTTAAAAATGTGAATTTAAGAAAATAAAAGTTAACAAATTTCCACTGGTTCTAAAAATTATGAGTTACCTAAGTTTTATTGATAATATAGCTTTGGTAGAATGTGAGAATGCATGTAATAATGATGGTGGTAATCAGCATCTACTGCCGAAAAGCACTCTTTTACTATTTATTTTATTTTACTTTTTTGAGACAGGATCTCACTCCACCACCCAGGCTGAGTACAGTGGTGCTATCATGGCCCAATGCAGCCTCAACCTCCCAGGCTCAAGGGATCCTCCTGCCTCAGCCTCCCAAGTAGCCGAGACTACAGGCATGTACCACTATGCCTGGCTAATTTTGGATTTTTGGCAGAGCTGGGGTCTCACTGTGTTGCCCAGGCTGGTTTTGAACTCCTGGACACAAGTGATCCTCCTACTTTGGCCTCCCAAAGCGCTGGAAGTGCACGATATATATTATATTCCTGTTTCACAGGTGGAAAAACTGAACATTAATGATTCAGTGCCTGATTTCACACAGGTATGAAGAGCTGAGGTTATAATGGAAAATCCAGCAATCTGGCACCAGAATTTGTGTTTTTAAACACTATGCTATCCTGCCTCCAAGTTCCTTTACACAGCATGTAAAAGAATAAAATAAATCATGAGAAAGCAAAAGATGAGAATAAACACAAGAGTTTGTATAATGACAGTAAAAGAAATAGAAACTTAAGCCAAAGTTAAAGGAGATGTAGAATAGTAACTTTTTAAAAATTTAATTGTTACTGGCCTGGTGTGGTGGCTCATGCCTGTAATCCCAAGATTTTGGGAGGTGGGAGCGGGTGTATCATGAAGTCAAGAGATCGAGACCATTCTGGCCAACATGGTGAAACACTGTCTCTACTAAAACTACAAAAATTAGCTGGGTGTGGTGGCACACGCCTATAATCCCAGCTACTGGGGAGGCTGAGGCAGGAGAACCACTTGAACCCAGAAGGCAGAGGTTGCGGTAAGCCAAAATTGCACCATTGTACTCCAGCCTGGTGACAAAGCGAGACTGTGTCTCCAAAAATATATATATACAAATATATAAATATATATATACAAATATATAAATATATTTATAAATATATATTATACATAAAAATTATATATTATATAAATATTTATATATGTATATATTTAGTAAATATATACACATATATTTATATATTTATATTTTTATATTATATGTATATATTTATATATTTATATATTTATATTTAATTTATATTTTATTTTATATTTATTAATTTATTATATATTTTGTATTTTATTTATATATATTTATATATTTATTTATTTATATATTTTTAAATATATATTTATATATAGTTATATAGAAATCATATATTTATATATATAAATATGTAAATATTTTTATTTATATATATTTACATATAAATGTTTTTATTTATATATTTATATATGTTTTTATTTATATATAAATTTATAGTTATATATAAATATATATTTATATTTATATAAATATAAATTGTCAGTCATTTATATTTATATACAAATTTTTATTTATATATAAATATTTATATTTATATATAAATTTATAGTTATATATATTTATATTTATATATAAATTTATAGTTATATATATTTATATTTATATATAAATTTATAGTTATATATATTTATATTTATATATAAATTTATAGTTATATATATTTATATTTATATATAAATTTATAGTGTTATATATATTTATATTTATATATAAATTTATAGTTATTTATATTTATATATAAATTTATAGTTATTTATATTTATATATAAATTTATAGTTATATATATTTATATTTATATATAAATTTATAGTTATATATATTTATATTTATATATAAATTTATAGTTATATATATATTTATATTTATATATAAATTTATAGTTATATATATATTTATATTTATATATAAATTTATAGTTATATATATATTTATATTTATATATAAATTTATAGTTATATATATATTTATATTTATATATAAATTTATAGTTATATATATATTTATATTTATATATAAATTTATAGTTATATATATTCACATTTATATATAAATTTATAGTTATATATAAATTTATAGTTATATATTTAGCTATATATAAATTTATAGTTACATATAAATATATATTTATATTTATATAAATATAAGTTGTCATTGTCATTTATTCAGCATATTTGAAGGTATGTGACAAGGCAGTGCAATGGGAAGGATCAAAGCAAGAGAAGAGAGAAAAACACTGGATCCATAACAGAAAAAAGGAGCAGCCTGTGGGAAGCAGGGCTTATTGTTATGGCAGAGAAATAGTAACTCCTCTCAGAGTGTATAAAAATATGAATCATATGAGTGATTACTGTGAAGACAAACATATATCAAACACTGAGGACAAAAGACAAACAATTCATACTTAATGGACTCAAGTAAGGGGCTGCTGAAACTTACCTTATTTACTCTTGTGAAAATCTAAACTATCCCAGTCACTTTCTTGCCTCAATAGGCAAAGTATAGGAAATGACAGTGATCCTTTGTTGAATGATTGTGGATATATTACAGTGACTTGTGGGAGGAAGGGTCACAGTTAAGAACTTAAATTTCTTCATATAGTTCTGCAGCCACTGAATTTAAAGCCTCAGGAAATTGAATTAAAGGTGTGCAGCAATCAGGGTAGCCCAGGAGGTTTACTTTCAAGTACATATGCCTGCTTTTTGTATTGCCATTCTTCTTTTATGGGTAAACGGATAACAGGAGAAATCACTTTCTGCCAGACATTTGCTTAATAGAAGTTTCCAAGTCAACTTTGGTTGATAAAGGTTTTAGGAGAAGTAAAATTGCAGACAACTGAAATGCTTTGCCAAGATCACCCAGACTGTGATCAGATATTCATATAGAATATCCCTATTTATTTTCAGATGCCTAAGCAAGAGAGTACTGGTAGAAAGGCAAAAAATAATAATTTTCTAAATTTCTTCATTGTGTGGTCAGTGTATGTACATATTTGCTTATTCAAGACATTGAATACCTACTATGTGCTAGGTCTGCTCTAGGCATTTGGAATGTAGTGCAGATTCTAAGCTTGTCTTGAAAAGTTACCAACACGGAGGTGGTGATGATGTCAGTAGTTACACTTAAAGGCAATGATTATGTAATGCCAGACATCAGTAATGTAAGCATTAGATTCAGCCAACATAGTTTTATAGGACTTATACATTTACCCCCTCATTTCAATTTAAATATTCCGGTCAGAAATTTTAAGCTGACATAACATTGTCTGGCAGGTAGGATTGCCTTTAAATTCATATTTCATAAGAGTACCAATAGTTGATTCAAATTATTTGCAGCGTCCTTTTGGGAAAAGTCATACTAGAGCAGAAAGAAGAGTTTGAAGGCCAGTAGAACCCAGAGCACCAACTTAAGATAACAAATCAAAGCAAACCCATGATGGTTTAAGGGGAAAATATGCATAAGAAAAGAGAAAAGACCAATGATATTCATAGGTATTGCATAGCAATATTTTATGTTGCACATGGGTTGGTATGCAGTCTTAACACAGATTCATATAGGGGGGTAAATTAATGACTGCTTAAATGTATTGATCCTCTTCCCTACCCAGAATATTTTCGAAGAATATGCCATTTATATTTCCATCAGCAAGTAATTTTTCTAGAGCAGAATTCGCTGAATGTAGTCTGAAAATCACCACCACTGGAAACATGTAGGTGTTTAAAAACAAACAAACAAAAAACTGCTTTTGTTTTGTTTTTTGAGATAGAGTCTTGCTCTGTCACCCTGGCTGGAGTGCAGTGGCACCATCTCGGCTCACTGCAACCTCCACCTCCCGGGATCAAGCAATTCTCCTGCCTCAGCCTCCCAAGTAGCTGGGATTACAGGCGCATGCCACTATGCCTGGCTAATTTTTGTATTGTTTTTAGTACAGACGGGGTTTCACCATGTTGGTCAGGCTGGTCTCCAACTCCTGACCTTGTGATCTGCCCAGTTCGGCCTCCCAAAGTGCTGGGATTACAGGCATGAGCCACTGCGCCTGGCCTGAGAAACTTCATTTTAACCAGAAAATTTGAAGAATCGTTGGAATTTTTAACTTAGACATACAAAATATATGATCTTCAAGAAAGGTTTTATAAAACCTCATGCAAATTTTGTTTGTGAATATTTCTAACTTTTTAGAAAAAAAGAATTATACATTCCTTAAGTCTTATCTTTTTAAAATTAATAATATTTTTAATGGACAAATCATAATTGTATACATTTATAGGGTACAATGTGATGTCTTGATATATGTATACATTGTGGGATGATTAAATCAAGCTAGTTAACATATCTGTCACCTAGCTTACCTATCATATTTTATGATGAGATATTTAGATTTTATTCTCTTATTTTAAAACATATACATTCACTGTAGTCATCCTGCTGTGTAATTGATCTCACAAGTCCTCTGGTCTGTCTGAAACTTTGTACACTTTGAGCAACAATTCCCATTTCTTCTCTCCTACATCCTCTGGTACCATCATTCTACTCTCTGCTTCTATGCATTTTAACTTTTTTAGATTTTACATGGCATTGAAATCATATGATATTTGTCTTTCTTTGCCTGACTTATTTCACTTAGCATATTTCACTTAACATGAATCTCAAGTTCATCCAGGTTGTTGCAAGTAACAGGCTTTCTTCTCATTTTAAGGCTGAATAGTTTTCCATTATGTATATGCTACGTTTTCTTTATCCATTCATTTGTTGACTGACATATAGGTTACTTCCTTATCTTAGCTAGTGTGCGTAATGCTACAATGAATATAGGAGCCCAGGTGTTCTTTTGACATACTGATTTTAATTCCTTTGGATATGCATAACAAGTAAGATTGCTGGATCATTTGATAGTTGTAGTCTTAGTTTTTGGAGGAAATTCTATAATTTTTTTTCCATAAGAGCTGTACTCATTTACATTCCTACCAACAACGTACGTGAGTTCTTTTTTCTCTGCATCCTCTCCAACACTTGTTATTTTCCATCTTTTTGATCAAAGCTATTCTAACAGGTGTGAGGTGATATCTCACTGTGGTTTTAATCTGCATTTTCCTTATGATTAAACATGTGAAGTATATTTTAGTGTACCTGTTGGTCTTCTTTTGAGAAATGTCTGTTCAGGTTTCTTCTAACTGTTCTCTGGCACCAAAAGATTAATTAATTGAAAACAAATGTAAGCCTTTGACCTTAAGTTCACAGTTTTCCTAACAATCTACTTCTGTTATTTCTTGTTCACTTTAATTTATTGTCAAAATAATCTGATTTAATCTAAGGAGTTGAGAAGGCTTTTTTAAAAAAGTGACTATAGACCTAAAAAAGTCATCATTGTCTTAAGATTTAAAAAAACAATTCAGGCCAGGTGTGGTGGCTTATGCCTGTAATCCCCGCACTTTGGGAGGCTGAGGTGGGTGGATCACCTGAGGTCAGGAGTTCAAGACTAGCCTGGCCAATGTGGCGAAACCCCATCTCTACTGAAAATATAAAAATTAGCTGGTTGTGGTGGCACACACCTGTAATCCCAGCTACTCTAGAGGCTGAGGCAGGAGAATGACTTGAACTTGGGAGGTGGAGGTTGCAGCGAGCCAAGATTGTGACACTGCACTCCAGCCTGGGGACAGAGTGAGACTCCATCTCAAAACAACAACAACAACCCAACAACAACAAAAACAATTCAGGGTCACCTTAGGTAACTAGGAGAAGGCCTACCCAAGTAGGGGAAGTATTATGTTCTTTATGTGGAAAGAAATGCAGCTCATCTCTTTTGAAAAAATAGGCCGGGCATGGTGGCTCACACTTGTAATCCCAGCACTTTGGGAGGCTGAGATGTGCGGATCACAAGGTCAGGAGTTCGAGACCAGTCTGGCCAACAAAGTGAAACCCCATCTCTACTAAAAATACAAAAAATTATCCAGGTGTGGTGGTGTGCACCTGTAATCCCAGCTACTGGGGAAGCTGAGGCAGGGGAATCACGTGAACCCAGAAGGCAGAGGATGTAGTGAGCCAAGATCGCGCCATTGCACTCCAGCCTGTGTGACAGTACAAGACTCCATCTCAAAAAAAAAAAAAAAAAAAAAAAAAACAGAAAGAAAAAGAAAAGAAAAAATAAAAGACCAGAGAAGCTGAAACGCCTTGAAAAATAAAAGACCAGAGAAGCTGAAACACCTCAAGGCAGGGGAACAGTGGCATCAGGCGAATCTGGAAATGGAGGCCGTACCAGACAATTTGCCACTTCTGAAGAATGTTAAGGTTTCCTCTGAGAAGCCACTTAAGTATTTTTGGCAGAGCTATATATGTAAGTGTAAAGGCGGTGTGATGAGGAGAGCTTTTAAGGTTGAATGTATCTAATTTTCATTTAAATAAAACCCCCAAACTGTTGCCATACTATTTAACATTTTAGAGGAAGGCAAGTGTGAATATATGAGGAACAATCCGAAGGTGATTTCGGTGTTTCATCCAAGATGTGATTGTAACTTGAATTAGGAGATTTATGAATGGGTGATGAATAACAGTAAGAAATAGAAGGACACTAGAAATCTTTAGGTGCTGTAGGATCACCCACAGAGATTGAGAGAGAAAAGTGCTAATTTTGATGGCTGGCTTTTTGGCTTGTGCAACTAAAGTGAAGAGAGTGCCTTTATAAAACACAAGGAACTCTGAAAAAGAGAGTTCTGTGATATGGAAAGCAGAATGAAGTATTTGGTCCTGGATACACTGAGTTTTAATTTCTTTTGAGAAAATAAAATATACACATCTAGTAAACAGAGTAAAAGGACATCAGAACTGAAGGTACACAATTTGGAAACTATGTGGGCCTCTAATTTTGTCTTAATCATACCTCATTATTTGCACCAACCCCAAAGTGTCCAGTCATTTCCCTCCCCAAAACTGCTAGAGCCCTTACATTACTTTCTATCCAGTGTGCTAAATAAAAATCTATATTCTTCCAAAGTCATCTGGTGAGGCACCATTTCTTTTTAGGTTTTCCAGTTTAATCTCAGTCTCAGAGCACCATCAAATTTCCTGTGAAATCCAATAATCAACAGTTCCAGAATCCATACTACCAATTTGTGTGTGTGTGTGTGTAAATAATTTTCTCCTCGCTCTATTAGATATTATTTTCTGCCTCTACAGTGAGATTTTAAAACCTCTAATAAAAAAAAAAACCTGCATCTTTTCCTTCTACAGCATCTGTCATAAAACTGGTTTCAAAGCAGATGCCTGAGACAGTGATTCTAGTTTTATGTCACTAGCACAGCAGGTATTGACTATGCAGATATTGAGAAATACTCAATATAAAATATAGTCAGTATGTAAAATGTGATCAGAATCAGAAGGAAATAGTAAATGTTGAACCAGATTTAGGAAGACACAGTATAAACAGTGGACCATAAATGGCTACAGTCCATAGCAAATAAAGTAAGTAGGGATGTGCTTTGGATGAATCAAGTGAATTCAATATGATGGAGCAGAGACTATATGGTCAAATCAGCCTAGCTTTAAACTGGGCTCCTATTCCCTATCATCTGCATTATCTTGGGTTTGTAAGTCAACTTTATGGGTCTATTGGGAGCAGCAGTTCTTCCTGGCCCCTGGATGCACTTGTAAGTCCTTGCTGAGTATTCCAAACTGCAAAGCCTAACTGTCCTCTGACCTTAAATTGTTGTTTTTATCTAGCTGTGTGGGCTATTCTGAAAAGTAGGTGAAAAACCCCAACCCATTGCCACACTATTTAACATTTTAGAGGAAGGCAGCTGTGAATATATGAGGAACAATCAGAAGGTGATTTCAGTGTTCCATGCAAGATATGATTGTAACTTGAATTAGGAGATTTACGAATGGGTGATGAGTAAGAGTAAGAAACAGAAAGACACTAGAAATCTTTAGGTGCTGTAGGATCACACACAGAGACTGAGAGACAAAAGTGCCAATTTTTCTTTTATCTAGTTGTGTGGGCTCCTAGTACTGTATTATTACTGTATTACTACTTGCTCCCATCATCTATAAAATGGATATGATAATTCTACCTTATAGTATTGTAATAATGACACAGTGCCTAACATTTTGGTAGTCTTTACAGAAATTCTGGTTCTAAGAAATGCAACTTTCCCACATAATTATAGCAGAGGTGTCCTTCCATGAAGTTCAAACATAACCAGCTGGGAGAGTCCAGGCATTTATTTGCTTTTACTTCAAAAAAGATTGGCAGTAGAATGCTGAGCACTGGAGCCTATGAAGCAGAGAAAGGAAGAATGAGTTTGGAAAATGCTGTTTTTAAAAGGAAAGGCTTTTTACAAAGGCAGAGGCTTTGAGTGACTCATTTTATAATTGTTCACACATTACATCACTGTTGGGTGCTGTGTGCATGCTGGGCTTTAGTGATGTTAGTTAAAGATGGCTTCAGAGAATAGATGAGCATTTATCCCTGATGAATGACATTTAGCCTAATTTACAGAAATAATCAAGTGAGAGCATGGGTTTCATTTCCAGGGTCAAAGAAAGAAGTTTACCTGGCTAAGGCATGACACCGCTGCCTTTTCAGATTCCAGTGCAGTCCTCTGACCATATTGGGAACGATACGTAAAATAATAAGAGTTTCAGGGAATAAGAATGGGGGTGAGAGGAATCACTGAGGACTCCCAAGGACAAAGCAGTTGGAACAACGTAATCACAAGTTACCAAACACCACCTTGAAACCTTTGTCTACCTGATTGCCAAACTTTCTTTTTGTAATCGTTGACTTCACAAATGCCTAAGCATTTATATACTGTGCCCTTAGTCATTTTTAGTTCTTATAAGAATACAATTCACTTCAACAAGATCTCCTAAGATTTATGTTTTCTAAAAGCCCTCACTTATAATTTCCCTCCCCAATTCATTTGCTTTAATTTCAGAGCTTAAAACACATGTGTTTTCCAGGTGGCTTACATATTTCCTTAATTTGGAAACTTTATTTTTCCTTCTACTTGAACACTCAATGAGTTGTACTCTATTTCTCATTATTATTAAAATCCCCTGAAATATCATATCCCATCCTTTATTCTCAAAGATGATTGTGCCTGTGGGCAATTAGTAAGAAAAACATGTGTCCTATAACTGTTTTTCAAAAAAAAAAAAGTGAAGCAATTCTATAGAGCTCTCTACACTTTCTTATCTAGAGATTTGCACTCAGTAGGACTTTCTAGGCAAGGTAGGGAGACTGTCCTATTTTTAAAAGATAATCAGCTTTTTGAAGAATCATTATAAAATTTAACCTAGTCATAACTTGAAGATTCCAAGATAAAATTAATCCATTTATTCAACAATGATTTATACAATGACTTCTATATTCATAGCTCTATTCAAAGCATTGATTATAAAATTAATTATACAACCTGTTCTCAAAAAAATGTGACACAGTAGAAGAGATAATCATCAAAACATACAATTATATTACTATGTGGTAAGAGTAATGATAGTGGGATATACAAGTTATCGATAGATATTAAGAATAGAAGAATATAGAACTGAGAATTAAGAGAGTTATTAAGAAAAATTTCACCAAGATTAAAAATGCATAACTTGAGTTATAAAGCATGAAAAATAATTAGCTGAGAGGAAGAGTCCCTTCCAAACAGAGATGAACAAGTACCTATGTCAAAAAGCACTGGTAATGGTGTGGAGGTGGGACTGGACACAGAGTGAGTGAGGAACAGTTGCATGCTACAAGAGTGAGCTATAAACCTGAAGAGGTAGGCAGAGGCTGTATCTTGGAGAACCCCACGAGCTACCTTAAGGGGCTTAACTTGTATATGACAGGTGATGGGAAGTCATCATGAGGTTCTGAGGAAAAATGACACATTTTGATTTGCATTTTAATTTAATTGCAGTTTATTGTGGATGATATAGCTTGGATGTTTGTCCCCTCCAAATTGCACGTTGAAATGTGATCTCTAGTGTTGGAGGTAGGCCCTAATGGGAGGGGTTTCGGTCATGGGGGTGGATCCCTCATGAATGGCTTGGTGCCCCCGCCATGGTAATGGGTGAATTCTCACTCTATTAGTTCATGCGAGAACCCACTGTTAAAAAGAGCCTGGCACCTCCTCCATTCTCTCTTGCTCCCTCTATCACCATGTGACATGCCTGCTCCCCCTTTACCTTCTGCCATGAGTAAAAGCTTCCTGAGGCCTCACCAGAAGCTGAGCAGATGCTGGTACCATGCTTGTGCAACCTGCAGAACCGTCAGCCAACTAAAACTCTTTTCCTATAAATTACCCAGTCTCAGGTTTTTTTATAGCAAAGCAAAACAGATTAGCACAGTGAGGCAGAAAATTAAAGGTAAGATGGTTGAAGGCTATCTATAAAAGAATTGATGGTAACATTTAATCTTTAATATTGATTGGTACATATACTTATAACACAAGCTTAGTATAGCTGTTCATCTCTATTTGAGATTCAATTTAAGAACATATATTACAATGGAAGAAAACAACAATTGAATTTGGGTAATCACTTAATAGCTAAGCTTCTAATTCCTTATATGTAATTTGAGGATGATACCTACCTTAATTTAGTTATGAAAGTTTAAAAAACCAATGTATGGACAGCTCCTGTTCATTGGTCACTGGACTGAATAATCAGAAGACATAGCAGAGTCAAGAGGGTAGGTGTTCTCAGAATGTAAATGTTGGATATGATAAACTAAAGTCAGTGTGGCTACAGGAGAAAATGAGAACAACACTTAGAAAAAGGAAGTTTATTACATTCATAGACCCTAGAATGGGAGTAATCACATGCCACGCAGGGCTACAGGGAAAGTGCCAGGTTTTGGTCGGAGAGCTTTAAAAGAAAAACTTCAGCTGAATTAAATTTAAAGGAGTTTAATTGAGCAATGAACGATTCAGGAATTGGGCGGCCCTAAGAATCACAGCAGAGTCACAGAGACTCCAGTGCAGCCACATGGTGGAAGAAGATTTGTAGACATAAAAAGGGAAATGATGTACAGAAATTGGAAGTGAGGTATGGAATAACTGGATTGGTTACAGCTCGGCATATGCCTTATTTGAACACAGTCTGAACACTCAGCAGTGTATGAATGGTTGAAGTACGGCCACAGGGACAGGCCAAGACTTAGCTATTGTTACAGGTGCATACTCCTAAGTTAGGTTTTCAGTCTTGTCTATCTATTAAGTTAGGTTGCAGTTCATCCACAAAAACTCAAATCTAGAAGTACGGAGTCATTCTCAGTCCATATTTAGTTTGCTTTAACAAAGCAGAAGAAAATAGCCAGGGGAAAGTCTATGCCAGAGCCTTTATTGAGTTTTCTGCAGGAAAAGCAAGGTAGGGCAGAGTAAACAGCTTAGGGCTGGCTAGTTTGAATAATTCCAGCATGGTTTGGGCTATAGGGTAGTCTAGTTGCCTGGTACCTGGCCCTGAGATGATTTAGGGCAAAGGAAATATTGCCTTGGTGTATGAGAGCCAGATAAAGAGGCAACTGGGGCTATAGGCTAGGGATTGGTTGGTTTGTATGTGAGAGATGTGCCCTTAGCCAAGTTCTTTTTATCTCTAAGAAAAGGCTAACCCTGACAGCAGCAGTCTATCTCTGGTCAGCAAGCTTTGTAAAATATCAAAACCTCATAACATACAGAAAGCAAAAGTCCCAGGATCACACCATGTCAAGGAGTGCAGCCCATCTGTTAGAATTTTGCGCATTGGAATTTCATATGAAATTTTAGAGGAATTTCATATAAAATTTTACATAGTGGACTTCCGTGTATAATTTGTGTTGAATGAAGGCTCATCTATTGAAGCAAAGAAGAAAAAAAGAAAGGGAGGAAGGGAAAAATAAAGAGGGAGAGGGTTGGAGAGAGGAAGGAAGGAAAGAAGGGAGGGAGGGAGGCAGGCAGAAGAACAAGAGCAAAATGAGCCAAAACTCTAAAATCTCTTCATTAGATTGTTCCTTCAATAGTTTAATTACATAAAATTGTATTTTTACATTTAGATTAGTTCTCATTACTCCCACGAGGTGACATTTGACAGTCTGGGGACATTTTTGATTGTCACAACTTAGGGACTACTACTAACATTTGGTGGCCAGGGATGTTGGTAAACATCCTATTATACACAGGACAGCCTCTCACAAAGAATGATCTGGCCCCAAATGTGAGTAGTGCCAAGGCTGGAAAACCTTGGTTTACATTAATATTACTTTAGAGTGGGATGGCATTTTGTAAAAACAGTTATTCATCTTTACCTACTACACCTGAGGAAATTAAGGCCAAAATAATGAATTATAAAAGCATTCATATGTATTAGAATGTTTTGCTTCTAAAACTTACATTTAGAACAAAACTTTATTTCTTGGTTTACATTGTTTTTCATAATTTGTTGAAGTCCTAGTGCCATTTGATTTTTTAATTTTCTAATCAGATTGGTCACATGTTTGGCTGCTTTTCTTGCCCTTATCTGAAAGGAGTAGGATTTAAAAAAAAAATATTAGGGAGAAATATCCAAAGTCTGCTTTCTCCATGAAACTATAGGCTTCTGAGGACCCAGCTCACCAACCGGACAACTAACAGCTTCCCCCATTATATGTGAAATTCATGGTTGTAAAGACAGAAGTGGAAAGAGTAAGATTTAAGAGGTGGACAGTTTTACTGCTCACTATAGATTGAAACAAGAGGAAGGGAAGATTACTACGGGGCAACATTGCTTTTGATTCTGTTATCATGGAAAACAGTATTTTAAGGGTAAAAAATAAAAGGGTAAGTTGTAATCTTAAAACAAATTTTGATCATGATTCAACAACTATGGCCACTTTTGGCATGTTCTGAGTCAGATGTGAAGAATAAAAAGTAGCCCTGATGAAAGCAAAGATGCCACTTTTGGGTAGCCTGCAGTAGTAATGGATACAGATAAGGAATATGATATTCTGAAAAAATTGTGTGTTAAAAACACTGCTTCGGTGGCTTGGCCGTGTAGATGTAATAATGACAATTTATTAAATAATTTTTATTCATAGAAATGTGATGAAAATATGGTTAAATGCATTTTGTAAGTTCACCCAAAGAAGTCCAATATTATACTTCTTTTTACCAGGTAACGTAAGAAGGTTAAGGTTGGTTTTCCACCTCTTCCTCTTTAATTTTCAACTTTCGTTCTTTTGTTCAAATTCTACATCCATCCTAGCAAATGCGGAGCACTCAGGGAAAAAAATCAGTAAGTTGAATTGAATTGACTTGCACCACACTGTCTTCTTCTGGGTTTTTTAACTTTCTTAAATAATCCATAAGCTTTTCATTTTTTTCTACTACCATAGCTTAAATTACCATCTGTATGCCAATGATTCTTAAAATTGCATTTCTTTTTATGATAAATCACTATTTCTAACTTCTTTCTATGAACTCAACACCTCCTCAATTATTTCATCTAGGCAAATGCCTTCCAAACTCTCAGTAATTTGTAAAGGAAATCTTGAATATCCCTGGTGTCCTGAAAGTTAAATTTAAACTGTCCACATAAAGAGAGATGAAAGTTCTACAGCACAATAGGGTGACTATGCTAAAAATAATTTATTGTATATTTCAAAATAGCTAGAAGAGAAGATTTGAAATGTCCTCAACACAAAGAAATAACTGTTTGCAGTGATGGATATCCTAATTACACAAATGTAATCATTACACATTGTATGCATGCAATACATCACATGTACTCCATAAATAGGTACAATTGTTATATATTAGTAAAAGAGAAAGAGAGAGGAAAAGAGGAATGGAAGGATAATTTTAGGATCTTTAGAGTATGGATCCATTCAGTCTATATATAAGTGTCGATATGCTCAAAATTTGCCAAGAAAACAAGTAAGATAAAGACAGTACAGTGTTCAGGACATTTATCACCAATGATCTTGGCAGGAACTGCTTTGCTTTAATCGTGTGTTGAGGAAAACAATCAGACATCACAAGCAGGAACAAGAATGGAAGAACAGAGGTAATTCAATTTCTATAGTGTTTTTTATTTTACTAACTTGCAAAGAACCTGGTATCTATAGACACTTATTAAAGATTTTTTGAATAATTGACTAAGCTGGAACTCTGTAGTTCCAATCTCTTTAAAAGATTAGCAGACGTTTATGTGAAAAGGTCCAAACAGTAGATATTTTAGACTTTGAGGATCATATTTTCTCTCTCATGTAGGGCAAAGACAGCCATAAAACACCAGTTTCTCACACAGTCATTCATAGTAGCATTTCCATAAACCCCTACTTCTGTATCTATCTAGTTTATAGTATCAATGTCTGCATAATTTGCTTTATCCCACTTTTGAGTGGATAAGCCATTCATACCCCTAGTTAAGCTTTGCCTCTTCCTCTCTGAGCTATTACTTTTTACATACGCAAGAATGCTGCCCTATCAACTGCCCCCCCACCTTGTATCTCAATTTTCTTTATCTCTTGAATTAATCCTATCAGCATACACACACTGTTATTTCTCACATTTTATTACAAGGGAACCTTTCTTGATTTCACTTCCATCCTCCTGATGTCATCCCAAATCTTCTGCTCTCTTTAAAGCCAAGTTCCTTTAAAGAATCATTCGTTTTGACAGTCTCCAGCTCCTCATTTCCTATTCTCTCCTAAATCCACCACTACAAACAGAATTTTACCTTTCTTATTGCATCACAAAATAATTACCCTTGTCAGTGTCACCAATGACTTCGATATTGCTGATGTAATTTTCACTCCTCATCATGCTTATCAAAATCACTTAACACTCCACCCTGAAACACTCCTTCCTTGGTGCCCAGGACATCACACTGTCCTTGTTGTTTTTTTCCTACAGTGTTAGCTCTTAATTCTCAATCTCTTCTCCTTTTCCTTTTTCATGCCTTAAAAGATGAGGTGAGACATTAACAACTAAGTGTTCTGAAGCATTTCCTTACATTTCTTGTCTTTCTTCATACACTTCCTTAATGATCTCATCAAATTTCATGTCTTTAGATAATATATATTTACTGAAAGCTTCCAAATGCATTATAATGAGCACCTCTCTGTTATTCTTGAGATATACATTCAATATATACACAATATCTCCACTCTTTTGTCTAATAGAATCTCACACTAAACTGAACTCCTGATTCCTTCTCATACCCATATCACACCAAAAAAATATAACCTTACTATGTTCATCAAATTTATAACAAGTCCATCCTTTCACAAAACTTAGAGTCACATTATCTTTGATTTTTATCTTTGTCCAATATCTCATATCCAATCTATCCTTATTATTCCTTAAGTTTACATTCAAAAGAAATGCATAATGCAATCATTTTTGTTACTTACAATGCTTCCACTTTGGCCACATCATCATTCTGTTTCACCTAGATTACTACAAATACTGCCCACGTAGATCACCTTCTTCTGTCCTTTCCCTATTCTGCCGCAGTCTCATTTCAACAGAGCAGCTAAATTGATCTCTTTAAAACTAATCTAAAACTCTCTAATGGTTCTCTCTGTTGCTTAGAATAAAATCCAAAGTCATTACAATGTACTCCAAGCTCTATATGATCTGGCTCCTGTTAATGGCCACCTGATCATCCTTCTTACTACTTCCCTACTTTCTCAATCCATTCTAACCACATTTGATCTGCATACTCTTCCCAAACCATCCCATTACATTTCAAACTTAGGGTCTTTATACTTGCTGCTTCCTTTGCCTTCAATTATGTGCTTCCCCCACCCCAGGAACACATACACATCTGCATGACTGACTTTCTTATTTCAGGTATTTGCTCAAATGCTACTTTCTGATTAAGACTCTTCGTTATCACCCTATTTAAATGTGCAGTCCAGGATCTAGAACTTTGCTGGAAACATAGTGAGTGCTGAATTAATATTCGTAATAAGTGAAAGAATATGTGCATGTTTGGAGGGAATCAATTAAATTGAAGTGAACAGTATACTAATCATGACATGATCTGACATTCTTCCTCCAAATATAAGCTTTTCCCTGTAATTTTTTTATACTCTTAAGTTTTTTAAATTTAATTTTATTTTAGGATACATGGACATGTTTGTTACATGGGATATTGCATACTAGTAGAAATTGGGCATCTAGGGTACCCGTCACCCAAATAGTGAAACTTGTACCTAATAGGTTATTTTTCAACCCTCACCCCTTCACATGCTCCCTCCATCCCCAGTGCCTTTCAATCTATATGTTCATGCATATCCATTGTTTACCTACCACTTATAAGTAAGAACAACTAGTATTTTGTGTTCTGTTTCTGAATCAGTTCACTTAGGGTAATAGCCTCCTGCTCCATGCGTGTTGCTGTGAAGAACATGATTTCATTCTTTTTTTATGACTGCATAGTATTCCATACCATATTTTCTTTATCAAGTCAACCACTGATGGACACTTAGGTTAGTTTCATTACTTTGCTATTGTGAATAGTGCTGTGATGCACATGCAAGTGCAGATATCTTTTTTTATATAATGATTTCCTTTCCTATGAATAGATACCTGTTGCGGGAAGTCAGGGACCCTGAATGGAGGGACCTGCTGAAGCCATGACAAGAATATAAATTGTGAAGTTTTCATGGACATTTATTTGTTCCCCAAATTAATACTTTCATAATTTCTTACACCTGTCTTTACTACAATCTCTGAACATAAATTGTGAAAATTTCATAGACATTGATCACTTCCCCAATCAATACTCTTGTGATTTCCTATGCCTGTCTTTACTTTAATCTCTTAATCCTGTCATCTTCGTAAGCTGAGGATGTACGTCGCCTCAGGACCCTGTGATGATTGTGTTGACTGCACAAATTGTTCGTAAAGCATGTGTGTTTAAACAAGATGAAATCTGGGCACCTTGAAAAAAGAACAGGATAACAGTGATGTCAGGGAACAAGGGAGATAATCATTGGGCCTGACTGCCTGAGGGGCCAGACAGAACAGTCATATTTCTCTTCTTAGAAAAGTGAATAGGAGAAATATCACTGAATTCTTTTTCTCAGCAAGGAACAGCCCTGAGAAAGAGAATGCATTCCTAGGGGGAGGTCTCTAAAATGGCCACTCTAGGATGTCTGTCTTAGACGGTTGCAGATAAGGGATGAAATAAGCCCCGGTCTCCTGTAGCGCCCCCAGGCCTATTAGGATGAGGAAATTCCCGCCTAGTAAATTTTAATCAGACCGGTTGTCTGCTCTCAAATGCTGTCTCCTGATAAGATGTTACCAATGACAGTGCGTGCCCAGTGGGACATGAAACTTCATTAGCAATTTTAATTTCACCCTGGTCCTGTGATCTCACTCTGCCTCCATTTGCCTTGTGATATTTTATTGCCTTGTGAAGCATGCCTTGTGATATTTTATTGCCTCTGTGACCCACACCCTATTTGTACACTCACTCCCTTTTGAAATCCATAATAAAAACTTGCTGGTTTTGCCACTTGGGGGGCATCATGGAACCTGCTGACATGTAATGTCTCCACTGGACACCCAGCTTTAAAATTTCTCTCTTTTGTACTCTTTCCTTTTATTTCTCAGACTGGTCGACACTTAGGGAAAACAGAAAAGCACCTACATTGAAATATCAGGGGCTGATTTCCCCAATAAATACCCAGCAGTGGAATAGCTGGGTCAAATGGTAGTTCTATTTTTAGTTATTTGAGAAATTTCTGTACTGTTTTCCATAGAGATTGAACTAATTTACATTCTGCCTTACAGTGTATTAATGTTCCCTTTTCTCCACTAGTATCTGTTGCTTTTTAACTTTTTAGTAATAGCTATTCTGACCAAGGAAAGATGATATCTCGTTGTAATTTACATTTCTCTGATGACAGTTATATTGAACACTTTTTCATGTGTTTGTTGGCTACTTGTATTTCTTCCTCCTAGAAATGCTCGTTCATGTCCTTTTCCATTTCTTATGGGGTTCTTTCTTGTTGAATTATTTCAGTTTCTCATAGATTCTGGGTATTAATCTTTTGTTGGAGGCATAGTTAGAAAATATTTTCTCCCAATCTGTAGGTTGTCTGTTTACTCTACTGATTACTTCCTTTGTTGTGCAGAAGCTTTTTAGTTTAATTAAGTCCCATTTGTCTATTTTTGCTTTAGTGGCATTTACTTTGGGGTCCTATTAATATATTCTTTGGCTAGGCCAATGTTTCAAAGAGTTTTTCGTAGGCTTTCTTCAATGATTTTTATAGTTTCAGGTCTTACATTTATATCTTTATTGCATCATGGTTAATTATTGTACATAATGAGAGATAGAGATCCAATTTATTCTTCTGCATATGGCTAGGCAATTTTCCCAGTGTCATTTATTGAATAGGGTATCCTTTCTCCATTGTTTATTTTTGCAAACTTTGTTGAAGATCAGTTGGTTGTAGGCATGTGGTTTTATTTCTGTTCTCTATTCTGTTCCATTGATCTATTTGTCTATTTTTATACCAATACCATTGCTGTTTTAGTTACTATAGCCTCATAGTATGATTTGAAGTCAGGCAATATGTTACCTCCAGCTTTGTACTTTTTTATTGCTTTGGCTAATCAGCCTCTCTTTTGTAGGGGACTTTATAATTGATTTTTTCTAATTCTGTGAAAAATGAATGAATTGGCATTTTAATAGGGATTACCAATCCCTGTCTGTAAATTGCTTTGGGAAGTATGGTCATTTTAATGATATTGATTCTTGCAGACTATAAGCATGGGATGTTTTGCCATTTGTTTGTGTCACCTATGATTTCTTTCATCAGTAGTTTGTAGTTCTTGTTATGGAGATCTTTCATCTCCTTAATTAAATGCACTCCTAGATACTTTTCGGTGGCTATTGTAAATGCAGTTGAGTTTTTGATTTGGTTCTCAGCTCGAATATTATGAGTATACATAAAATAAAAATCAGAAAGGCTACTGATTTTTGTATATTGATTTTGTATACTTAAACTTTACTGAAGTCGTTTATCAAGTCTAGAGGTGTTCCGGAAGAGGCTTTAGATTCTAGGCTAACAATTATGTCATCAACAAACAGAGATAATTTGACTTCCTCTTTTCCAGTTTGGATGCCTTTTATTTCTTTCTCTTGCCTGATTGCTCTAACTAGGACTGCCAGTACTATATTGAATAGGAGTGGTGACAGTGAACATCCTTGTCTTGTTTCAACTCTTCAGGAGAATGTTATCAACTTTTCTCTAGTAAGTACAATGTTGGCCGTGGGTTTATCATATATGGCTCTTATCATTTTGCTGTGTGTTATTGGGGGAAACCCCACCCCCAGTATTCAAGTGGGTTCTTTTCTATTTCCCCAAGCATCGGCTGGTCTGAGAAATAAAGGGAAAGAGTACAAAAGAGAGAAATTTTAAAGCTGGGTGTCCAGGGGAGACATCACATATCAGCAGGTTCCATGATGCCCATGAGCCTTAAAACCAGCAAGTTTTTATTAGTGATTTTCAAAAGCGGAGGGAGTGCACGAATACAGTGTGGGTCACAGAGATCACATGCTTCACAAGGTAATCAAATACCACAAAGCAAATGGAGGCAGGGCGAGATCACAGGACCACAGGATGGAGCGAAATTAAAATTGCTAATGAAGTTTCGGGCACATATTGTCATTGATAACATCTTATCAGGAGACAGGGTTTGAGAGCAGATAACCGGTCTGACTAAAATTTATTAGGCGGGAATTTCCTCGTCCTAATAAGCCTGGGAGCACTACAGGAGACCGGGACTTATTTCATCCCTTTGACTTCGACCGTAAAAGACAGCCACCCCCAAAGCGGTGATTTAGAGGCCTACCCTCAGGAGTGCATTCTCTTTCTCAGGGATGTTCCTTGCTGAGGAAAAGAATTCAGCGATATTGCTCCTATTTGCTTTTGAAAGAAGAGAAATATGGCTCTGTTCCGCCCGGCTCACTGGAAGTCAGACTTTAAGGTTATCTCCTTGTTCCCTGAACATTGCTGTTATCCTGTTCTTTTTTCAAGGTGCCCAGATTTCATATTGTTCAAACACACATACTCTACAAACAATTTGTGCAGGTAACGCAATCAGCACAGGGTCCTGAGGCAACATACGTTCTCCTCAGCTTACAAAAATGATGGGATTAAGAGATTAAAGTAAAGACAGGCATAGGAAATCACTAGGGTATTGATTGGGGAAGTGATAAGTATCCATGAAATCACAATTTAGGTTCAGAGATTGCAGTAAAGACAGGCATAAGAAATTATAAAAGTATTAATTTGGGGAACTAATAAATGTCCATGAAATCTTCACAATTTATATTCTCCTGCCATGTCTTCAGCTGGTCTCTCTGTTTGTGGTCCCTGACTTCCCGCAACAGTGTGTTTTATTTGTTGTTTTTCTTTGAGACGGAGTCTTTTTTTTTTTTTTTTTTTTTTTGAGATGGAGTCTCATTCTGTCACCCAGGCTGTAGTGCAGTGGCATGATCTCAGCTCACTGCAACCTCTGCCTCCTGGGTTCAAGTGATTCTCCTGCCTCAGTCTCCCAAGTAGCTGGGATTACAGGTGTGTGCCACCACACCTGGCTGATTTTTGTGTTTTTAGTAAAGACAGGGTTTTGCCATGTTGGCCAGGCTGGTCTTAAACTCCTGACCTCAAGTGATCCACCTTCCTCAGCCTCCCAAAGTGCTGGGATTACAGGTGTGAGCCACCACGCCCAGCCAGATGTATGTTTTTTTGATGCCTAATTTTTTGAGGATTTTTATCAGGAAGGGATGTTGGATTTTATAGAATGCCTTTTCTGCATCTACTGAGATGATCATATGGTTTTTATTTTTAGTTCTGTTTATGTGGTGAGTCACATTTATTGATTTGCAAATGTTAAACTCTCCTTAAATCTTTGGAATAAAACCCACTTCATTGTGAATAATTATCTTTTTGGCTTGCTAGTAGTTTCTTGAGAATTTCTACATCTATGTTCATCATGGCTATTGGCGTGTAGTCTCGGTTTTTAGTTGTGTCTTTGCTTTTGGTATCAGCATGATTCCAGTTTTATAGAATGAGTTAGGAAGGAATGTCTCCTCTTCAATTTTTTTGTAATAGTTTCAGCAAGATTGATACCAGCTCTTCTTTGTGCATCTGGTAAAATTTGGCTATGAATTCATGTGATTCTGGGCTTATTTTTTGTTGGAAAATTTTTCATTATGGATTAAATTGCATTACTTATAATTGATCTCTTCATGGTTTCTATTTCTTCCTGGTTCAATCTTGGGAGGTTGTGTATTGCCAGGAATTTATCCATTTCCTCTACGTTTTCTAGTTTGTGTATACAGAGGTGTCCATAGTAGTCTCTGATGATCTTTTGTATTTCTTTAGTTTCAGTTGTAAGATCACTTTTATCATTTCTGATTGTACTTATTTAAATTTTATCTTTCTTTTCCTGGTTACTCTAGCTAGTGGTCTGTCAATTTTGCTTATCCTTTTAAAGAACCAACTTCTTGATTGGTTGGTCCAATTCATTATTTTGGCCTCAATCTCACTTAGTTCTGCCCTGATCTTTGTTATTTCTTTTATTTTGCTAGTTCAGGTTTTATATTTTTCTAGTTACTTGAGGTGCAATATTAGGTTGTTAAATGCCTGTCTTTTGATGTAGGCATTTAATGTTATAAACTTTATTCTTCGCACTGCTTTTGCTGTATCCCAGAAATTTTGGTATGTTGTGTTTCTGTTTTCCTTATTATTATTATTATATTTTAAGTTCTAGGGTACATGTGCACAACGTGCAGGTTTGTTACATATTGTATACATGTGCCATGTTGGTGTGCTGCACCCATTAACTCGTCATTTACATTAGGTATATCTCCTAATGCTAACCCTCCCCCCTCCCCACAATAGGCCCCGGTGTGTGATGTTCCCCTTCCTGTGTCCAAGTGATCTCATTGTTCAATTCCCACCTATGAGTGAGAACATGCGGTATTTGGTTTTCTGTTCTTACGATAGTTTGCTGAGAATGATGGTTTCCAGCTGCATCCATGTCCCTACAAAGGACACAAACTCATCCTTTTTTATGGCTGCATAGTATTCCATGGTGTATATATGCCACATTTTCTTAATCCAGTCTGTCACTGATGGACATTTGGGTTGATTCCAAGTCTTTGCTATTGTGAATAGTGCCGCAATAAACATACGTGTGCCTGTGTCTTTATAGCAGATGACTTATAATCCTTTGGGTATATCCCCAGTAATGGGATGACTGGGTCAAATGGTATTTCTAGTTCTAGATCCTGGAGGAATCGCCACACTGTCTTCCACAATGGTTGAACTAATTTACAGTCCCACCAACAGTGTAAAAGTGTTCCTATTTCTCCACATCCTCTCCAGCACCTGTTGTTTCCTGATAATTTTAATGATGGCCATTCTAACTGGTGTGAGATGATATCTCATTGTGGTTTTGATTCGCATTTCTCTGATGGCCAGTGATGATGAGCATTTTTTCATGTGTCTGTTGGCTGTATGAATGTCTTCTTTTGAGACGTGTCTGTTCATATCCTTTGCCCACTTTTTGATGGGGTTGTTTTTTTCTTGTCAATTTGTTTGAGTTCTTTGTAGGTTCTGGATATTAGCCCTTTGTCAGATGAGTAGATTGCAAAAATTTTCTCCCATTCTGTAAGTTGCCTGTTCACTCTGATGGTAGTGTCTTTTGCTGTGCAGAAGCTCTTTAGTTTAATTAGATCCCATTTGTCAATGTTGGCTTTGGTTGCCGTTGCTTTTGGTGTTTTAGACATGAAGTCCTTGCCCATGCCTATGTCCTGAATGGTATTACCTAGGTTTTCTTCTAGGATTTTTATGGTTTTAGGTCTAACATTTACATCTCTAATCCATCTTGAATTAATTTTCATATAAGGAGTAAGGAAAGGATCCAGTTTCAGCTTTCTACTTATGGCTAGCCAATTATCCCAGCACCATTTATTAAATAGGGAATCCTTTCCCCATTTCTTGTTTTTGTCACGTTTGTCAAAGATCAGATGGCTGTAGATGTGTGGTATTATTTCTGAGGGCTCTGTTCTGTTCCATTGGTCTATATCTGTGTTTTGGTACCAGTACCATGCTGTTTTGGTTACTGTAGCCTTGTAGTACAGTTTGAAGTCGGGTAGCGTGATGCCTCCAGCTTTGTTCTTTTGGCTTAGGATTGTCTTGGCAATGTGGGGTCTTTTTTGGTTCCATATGAACTTTAAAGCAGTTTTTTCCAATTCTGTGAAGAAAGTCATTGGTAGCTTAATGGGGATGGCATTGAATCTATAAATTACCTTGGGCAGTATGGCCATTTTCACGATATTGATTCTTCCTATCCATGAGTATAGTATGTTCTTCCATTTGTTTATGTCCTCTTTTATTTCACTGAGCAGTGGTTTGTAGTTCTCCTTGAGGTCCTTTACATCCCTTGTAAGTTGGATTCCTAGGTATTTTATTCTCTTTGAAGCTATTGTGAATGGGAGTTCATTCATGATTTGGCTCTCTGTTAGTCTGTTACTGGTGTATAAGAATGCTTGTGATTTTTGCACATTCATTTTGTATCCTGAGACTTTGCTGAAGTTGCTTATCAGCTTAAGGAGATTTTGGGCTGAGATGATGGGGTTTTCTAAATATACAATCATGTCATTTGCAAACAGGGACAATTTGACTTCTTCTTTTCCTAACTGAATATGCTTTATTTCTTTCTCTTGCCTGATTGCCCTAGCCAGAACTTCCAACACTGCTGAATAGGAGTGGTGTGAGAGGGCATCCTTGTCTTGTGCCAGTTTTCAAAGGGCATGCTTCCAGTTTTTGCCCGTTCAGTATGATATTGGCTGTGGGTTTGTCATAAATGGCTCTTATTATTTTGAGATACATTCCATCAATACCGAATTTATTGAGAGTTTTTAGCATGAAGGGTTGTAGAATTTTGTCAAAGGCCTTTTCTGCATCTATTGAGATAATCATGTGGTTTTTGTCTTTGGTTCTGTTTATATTCTGGATTACATTTATTGATTTGCATATGTTGAACCAGCCCTGCATCCCAGGGATGAAGCCCACTTGATCATGGTGGATAAGCTTTTTGATGTGCTGCTGGATTCGGTTTGCCAGTATTTTATTGAGAATTTTTACATCGATGTTCATCAGGGATATTGGTCTAAAATTCTCTTTTTTTTGTTGTATCTCTGTCAGGCTTTGGTATCAGGATGATGTTGGCCTCGTAAAATGAGTTAGGGAAGATTCCCTCTTTTTCTATTGATTGGAATAGTTTCAGAAGGAATGGTACCAACTTCTCCTTGTACCTCTGGTAGAATTCAGCTGTGAATCCGTCTGGTCCTGGACTTTTTTTGGTTGGTAGGCTATTAATTATTGCCTCAATTTCTGAGCCTACTATTGGTCTATTCAGGGACTCAACTTCTTCCTGGTTTAGTCTTGGGAAAGTGTAAGTGTCCAGGAAATTATCCATTTCTTCTAGGTTTTCTAGTTTATATGTGTGGAGGTGTTTATAGTATTCTCTGATGGTAGTTTGTATTTCTGTGGGGTCGGTGGTGATATCCCCTTTATCATTTTTTATTGCATCTATTTGATTCTTCTCTCTTTTCATTAGTCTTGCTAGCGGTCTATCAATTTTGTTGATCTTTTCAAAAAACCAACTCCTGGATTCACTGATTTTTTGGAGGGTTTTTTGTGTCTCTATCTCCTTCAGTTCTGCTCTGATCTTAGTTATTTCTTGCCTTCTGCTAGCTTTTGAATGTGTTTGCTCTTGCTTCTCGCTGGTTGGGCTGCATCTGCTGACCAGCACCAACTGTCCGACACGCCCCAGTGAGATATACCTGGCTACCTCAGTTGAAAATGCAGAAATCACCCATCTTCTGTGTTGCTCACGTTGGGAGCTGGAGGCTAGAGCTATTCCTATTCAACCATCTTGGGTGCCCCCCTCTGTTTTCAAAAAAGTTTTATTTCTCCCTTAATTTCATTGTTTACCTAAAAGTCATTCAGGAGCAAATTGCTTAGTTTCCAGGTACTTGTGTAGTTTAGAGAGTTCTTCTTGATATTCTATTTTATTTTGCTGTGGTCTGGGGAGATACTTGATATGATTTCAATTTTTTTTAATTTATTGAGATTTGCTTAATGGCAAATATATGATCAATTTTTGTGAAGGTTATGTGTGCAGATGAGAAGAATGTATATTCTACAGTTCTTGCATGGAATGTTCTGTAAATGTCTTTTAGGTCCATTTGGTCTATAGTTCAGTTTAAGTTCAGAGTTTCTTTACTGACTTTCTGCCTTGATGCTTAGTCTAGTTACCTCAGTGGGGTAATGATGTCCACCACTATTCACAGTATTGATTTCAGTCTGTTTTCTTAGGTTTAGTAGTATTTATTTTATGAATCAGGATGCTCCAATTTTGGGAACATATATATTTATAATAGTTAAATCTTGTTATATTGAACCTTTCATCATTCATTATATGATGCCCTTTTGAATCTTTTTTTTTAACTGTTGTTCAGTTTAAGTCTGTTTTCTCTGAGATAAGGATATCTACTTTTGCTTGTTTTTGTTTTCCATTTGTGTGATATATCTTTTTCCACTCCTTTATTTTAGTCTATAGCTTCTTTAGCCAATAGGTGGGTCTCTTGTAGGGAGCAGATGATTGGGTCTTATTTTTCTATCCAATTTGCCACTCTGTATCTTTTCAGTGGAGAACTTAGGCCACTTACATTCAAAATTAATATCAAAATACAAGGTTTGATTTCTGTCATTGAGTTGTTAGATAGTTGCCTTAGAGTTTTAATTATATAATTGCTGTATAAAATCTGAGCTTTGTATTTATGGGTCACTTTATGAATGGCAGGTATTTTCTTGTCTTTTCTATGTTTAGAGCTCCTTTGAGCATTTCTTGTAGTGCAGGTCTAGTGGTGATGACTTCCCTTAGCATTTATTTGTCTGGAAAAGACCTCTTTTCTCCTTCAGTTATGAAGCTTAGTTTGGCAAGATATAAAATTCTTGGCTGGCATTTTTTTTTTTTTTCTCTAAGATGGCTACTATAGTCTTCTGTTCTACAAGCTGTGCTATTGGTGGGATCTGTAGTCTTAAATCTTTAAAAAATGTTAGTTGTCCCTCAAAATGTTTCAACAGAAACCAAGAATAAAATATGTACAGTGCTGTGTTTCTACACCACTCTTAGTTATAGAGCTCATTATAAAATCAAATTCCTTAACATCTTGATTGTTTATCACTAATTTGTTGTAATAGTTATATAACTGTAAAATCACAAAGGCTTAAAATAATGTTTTAAAGCCAATAACAGATTGAAGTACTAACACTGGATTTCACAAGCCTCTAAATATTGAATATTCAATCTTTCTGATGCAATAGTGTAGAAAGTTAGTTTTTCTTTTGAAGTCATTGCCCATTGGGTGGAAAATAAGTATATCTGCCTGATGGCAGTTTAGTAGAAAGACAAGATAAATGCATCTTGGACTGCACCAGTAGTTGTTTCCTTCTCTAGAGAGTAATTCATCTCTAATGACCTCCAACTCCTGTTACTATTTGAATCAGAGTAGGACCAGAGAGGACCTGGGTTTGAGGTTTAATATTATTTTGATGGGGACCTTAAAAACAAATCTTTTCAGAGATTCTCTTCATCTATAATTATGGTGTTTGTACATTTTCCAGACATAGTTCCATTAATCTAAATGTTGCCCTACAGTAACCAGAGATTGGATAAATTATTGGCAAGTGCCAGATGGATCTGAATTTGAATTTTGTCTTTAACAGCCAGATATGTGATTCTGAGCAAACAAGTTTTCTCTCTCAATCTCAGACTCCTCATTTGAAAAATACATACTATCAGCCACTTCACGGAGTCTTCATGAGCATTAAGTACAATTTATGTCATATACTAACCATGTGGCTTTTTAGAATTTTTTTTATTTAATTCTTTCCTTATCTTTACAAAGAAAAGTGAGTGGTTTAGGCCTAAAACTCAGAAGTTAGCATTGGTTCACAGAGGAAGGAATGGTAGAGACTGAAATTATTTTTCTCACCAAAATGTATATAACAGCTTGAATTTTTGCCTATTGTTTTCAATATGGGAGAACAGAGTTCCCAGAGTAAAAGATTCACATTCCCATCATATTAGTTTTCTAAACCAAAGCTTATATATCATTTCAGTACATGTTATATTTCCTCTTTGCTAATTTTTTCCCTAACACACAAAATTAATAATCAAAGGATCAAAGTAAAGATTTATATGGACATTTTAACAAAAGCTGATTTATATGAAATTCTTAGGTAGTGATCAATTATATTCATTCTTTGATTCTTATAACCATTGAAAATGGATACCAGTATTATTATTTCCATTCATAGTTTTAGGAAATGATGAAAATTATCAGGAGGCATGCAAGATCCTACTCACACTGTCACAGAACTGAAGCTTGAACCAGTATTTTGTTTCTAAGGAAATATCTCATTTTAATTATATGATTATCTTTCAGTAACCTTAATTATTGTCCACTACTACAAATAAACAGCAACCTAAAATTAGGAATGCTATGTAAGACATAACTGATTTTAAACTCACTGTCCAACAAACCTTGTTTAATATCTCTTCTGAGGTCAAAAAGTATCTCCAAAAAGTTCCTACATGTGCATTTTGAAAAAAAAAATTCTGAGTTAATATAATTATAGGATTATAAGATGCTAGAACAGAAAGAATCCTGAAAGAATATCTGGATCAATATCCTTATTTTACAGATGGAAAAGCTAATGCCCAGTGATAGCAACTATCTTGCCTAGGATATCCCAGCCAGTTAGAGGCAGAAGCAAGAAAAAAGCACGGATTTGCTGCTACTTAAACATTGCCTCCATCACAGCCCACTTGTATCTGTGAATTGGGTCAACATATGTCTAATGGTATATTCCCAGGAAACCTCTGCAGTACAAAGAAAAGAGATTTGTGTCCACCCACTAATATATCTGCATGAAATTGGGCACCTTCCCTACAAACTATTTTCCACACAGCAAAAGAGTTATATAAAATATAAAACATATTAAAATAGTACCAATTTAAGGAATGCTTTAACTTAGGGTCTTTAAAAATCGGACCCCAGGACCAGAGTTTGTGTATATGTAGATCTTAGAGAAGGTGATCCTGGGAAGCATAATGAGGAAGTAGGGACCTAAAAGCAGAAAGGGAGGTGCAATACACCACAGCTCTAAGTGGTGTGTCAATGGAGAGTTCACCAGAGTGGGTGACTAGGTCTCCATTTCTGCGCTAGTCTGAGAAATCATAGGGAATATAGCTTAGAATTGTCCCACAGAGTGGCAAGAAAGTTGGGGATTTATACAGCAATTCTCATAGTTTATTGTCTGCATTCTCTCTTTACCCCTCACTTTTTAAGCCTGCCCAATGTGAAAACTGATCATGTCCCTGCAACCAAGGAAAACCCTAAGGCAGCAAAATGCAGGGGCTTAAGGTACAAATCCACTTGGATATATAGAAACTACAACAAATTTGTAAGTGACCTAGAGGATATGCTGACCTGCATGGTTAGAACTGCATGGTGTTGTGTTGAATATTGACAACACAATCTTCAATAAGTTATGTCTATGTTCTTGGAATAACTTGTACTTATCAGAGTATAACATATATCAAATTTTGCAGTAATGGCTTCTTAGAATGTATATTCTCCACAAGATCTGAACCTATCAGGACCACTCCATCTTACTCGGCTATCACCTGCATCTTGGATAGTTCATGTTAGATGCCCAGTAGATATTTATTGGTTAAATGGAAGAAATTTGACATTTCTTTAGCAAGTTTCTTGAGATATAATCAACATACAGTGAATTGCTAATACATTCTTAACTGTTGATATATGTATATTCTCATGAAATTACCACTACAATCAAAATAAAGAACATAACCATCACGCCTCAAATTGTTGTGCCTCTTCGTAATGTCTTCTTCTTAGCTCTCCCCACTTCTACCTGTCATCCCCAGATGAAAACACTGATTAGCTTTCTGTTACTGTATGTTATTTCACATTATATGGAGTTTTTATAAACTGTACTCTTCTCTCCACCCACTGCTTTGACTCAGCATGATTATTTGAACATGTATCAATATTTTTGTATCAATAGTTCATTCCCTGCTGTTACTGAGTAGTATTCCATTTTGTGTACACATCACTTTATCCTTTCATCTGTTAATAGACATGAGTTGTGTCCAGTTTTGTGATATTAAAAATAAGTCTACTATAAATATTCATATTACTGTATAGGTATTTACTTTCATTTCTCTTAGGTAAATATATAAAATGGGAAGCTTACGCCATGTGGTAGGTATGCATTTAAATTATAAGAAACTATCAAGCTTATTTCCAAAGTAGTTTACATTTTACATTTCCACCCAGTGTTTATTCAAGCTTTGGTCCCTTCACATTCTCATCAACACTTGATATGTTCAGTCTTTAATTTTTGCCATGCTAATATGTGTTAAATGGTAACCCAATCTGGTTTTGTTTTTCTTGAATGACTAATAATATTGAGTACCTTTTGACACATTTAGTTACTATCTATACATATTATTTGTTGAGGGGTTTTCCCATTTTTAATTGGGTTGCTTTTTTATTGAGTTTCAGGAGTTCTTGGCTAAAGTCACATATTAGATATTTGATTTGTACATACTTTCTCCTCATTCAGGCTTAATCTTTTCATTTCTTAAGAATTTTTTTTTTTAAAAAAATAGGCACTTTTAATTTTAATGAAATTCTAATTTATGTCTTTTTATGTACCATGATTTGAGGGTTATATCCATAAAATATTCACTTCACCTCGGGTTAGAAACAATTTCTTCTAGACATCTTATCATTAAATGTTTTACAATTAGTACTTTAATTTGAGTTAATCGTACATATTACAAGGTATGAATCAAAGTTACTGTTTTTTTTTTCCTTTTTTTTTTTTTTTTTTTGAGATGGAGTTTCACTCTTCTTGCCCAAGCTGGAGTGTAATGGCACAATCTTGGCTTACTGCAACCTCTGCCTCCCAGATTTAAGGGATTCTCCTGCCTCAGCCTCCCGAGTAACTGGCATTACAGGCACATGCCACCACGCCCAGCTAATTTTTGTATTTTTAATAGAAATGGGGTTTCACCATGTTAGCCAGGCTGGTCTTGAACTCCTAACCTCAGGTGATCTTCCCACCTCAACCTCCCAAAGTGCTGGGATTACAGATGTGAGCCACCGCACCTGGCCCAAAGTTACTGTTTTTGCATATGGTTACTAGTTATTTCAGCAACATTTGTTGAAAGGCTAATTGTTTTGTTGGTTTTTTTTTTTGAGACAGAGTCTCACTCTGTGGCCCAGGCTGGAGTGCAGTGGCATGATCTCGACAATCTCGGCTCACTGCAACCTCTGCCTCCTGCGTTTAAGTGATTCTTGTGTTACAGCCTCCTGAGTAAGCCTCCTGTGTAGCTGGGATTACAAGTGTGCACCACCACGCCTGGCTAATTTTTGTATTTTTAGTAGAGATGGGGTTTTGCCATCTTAGCTAAGCTGGTCTCGAACTCCTGACCTTGAGTGATCTGCCTGCCTCGGCCTCCCAGCTCTGGCCGAAAGACTAATCTCTTAATGCATTCTTCTTTATTTTTTCAGAATAAGTTGTTCAAATAGGTGAGTTTATTTCTAGTTTTTTTTTTTTTCTGTTTTACTATATTGCTTATTTTTACCACCAATACCACAGAATATCCAGAGTTCTTTTTCTGACTCTTGCCTCCCTGGTTCTCAGTTCTCCAAATTCGAACACTTTCTTCCTTCTGAACTCAGCACCATCTCCTCCACTCAGGGAGTTCTCTGGGTTCTGACTCAGTTCCTACTTCTTGCACTGAAGTCTAGAAATTATCTCAACACAGTAAATCATATAAATCATTAGGCTCATCTCATTTGTTTCAGATCTCTCAGGGATCACCATCCTTTGTTTCCTGATTTCTAATGTTTTCACAACTATTGTTTCTAATATATTTTTCAGGATGTTAACTTGTTTCAGGTAGCAGAGGAAATCCATTGCCTAGTATTTCATCTTGGTCAAAAGTCAAATTTACCATTCCAGAGCCTCATTTTCCTATATGATCAGAGGCAATACATAATAATTTTAAAATATTACAAATCATATAGGATGATAAGACTATAAAATATTAATTACTTAATGTGAACATGCACTTAAAATAAGGCTGTAGGGAATCAGAAGATTAATGTGACAAAGAAGAAAATTTTGTACACCTTGGCTTCTGTACAATATGCTCAGGGCATTTTCTTCCTGCCATTTGGGCAGTTGGAAGAGCACACAATATTTAGGCTATATAGTTCAAGTGGATGGGTTTTGCTTCCCTTAACTACTAAATTATGTTGACAGTCTTTTGGTTGTTATGAAATGTGCTATGCAACTGACCCTAAATCCTGGCGTGGTGACATGCTGGTGACTTGAGGATTTGGATGGACATCATGATGTTTCTTTGGTTACAGAACTGTTATTAACTTATATTTCTCTCCAGTGGAGCAGGAACTGTGCTATGCTATTAAATTGGAGAAGAAGTCATCCAAGGAGGAAGAAAGTTGACTACTCAAGTGGCCTGCCTGCCAACTGATGCTGAGCCCAAAGAAGAGCTTCTGGACCATCACAGAGAAAGTCTCTCACTCAGCTATACCAGTTTGGAGCATGTGCAGAAGCAAATATTCCTAATTGGTATAATAACTATTTGTTAAATGCAACAATGTACAATGTTTATATACAACCTATATTCTTGGAAGAAGAAACTCAGACATAAAGATCTTAGGGATTATTTTGCTCAAAATGCGTTAAGGAAAAAAATGTAACTATTCAGTATTCAACTCCAGGAACAAACACTGAATTCTCTCTACCTTTACCTATTCCTCTCACTTATTCTCAATCCTAATAAGAACTATTCAAACAAAAATAAATTGTGTATTTCTTCCCAAGCACTGTGCTAAATGCAAAGAAGACAGACATAAATAATATGCTATGGCCCAAGAATTTTGAGAATGTATGAAAATATTTAAACTACCTAAAATCAGTATACTCACTTTATTCAATTACTTTCTTCCAAAATCAATTGAGAATAAGTAGGAATAAAGCATATGATAATTTACTAGTTTTAACTTTTTTAAAACTTCATGCAAGCCCATTTCAAGTATGGTCTCAAGTATGTTATTTTGTAGCAGGAGGAAGAGATTAGTTTTGGTATAAATAATTAAATCTGGTTGAATGCTCCAGGATCCAATGAGGAATAGCAGGACATGATAGAAAATGCCTGAACTGGGATCAGAAAATACTGCTTTTGTTCTAGATAAGTCACATATTAGTTAAGTTAAATCTCTTCTCTTCACAGAGTCTCATTTCCTACAGCTTTACATTGGGGAAGAGGAAGACATTAACGACATATACTTTAAACAACATGAACAGGAAAAAAAATGAAGTAATGTATGTGAATGTTTTTATAAAATGTCAGTGTTTTAAAAAATTAAAAGACCACATAGTCATCTTGCCCACCTAAAATCTATGCTTTTCCTTTCCAGTTGGTTCTAAGATATTGCTGCTTAGTAAGAGACTACATTGCCTTGTCACCATTGTATTCAGATGGAAACTTAATGTCTTCACCATTGAAGAGTGAGCAGAAGTGATGTCGCTTCCAGGTCCAAGTAATTAAGAAATGATGCATCCTTCTATTCTCACTTCTCCCAAATGGCTGGATTCAAAGCCCTTCTGGGACCTAGATCATGGTAAAGCCCTTCTCTGGACAGAAGTAAGGTCCCTAAATTACCATTTCAAGAGATGCAGTCTACTTAGCAGTAAGAACTGCCTTGGATTGTGTAAGGAAGAAGTAAACAATTCTTAAGAGATGTTTATTTGCTGTAATTAGAATTACCTAATTAGCATAGTCTGTGAACTTCCAGACAAGAGGAAGCAAAATGGAACAGATTTGGCCCCAACTGAAACAACCAAAGATTTATCAAATATATAAAATAATGGTTTGCCAGACATTGGACATCAATCACTGAAGGAGAACGATCTCTAAAAAAGAAGGAAAAAAAGTCTCCCGCCTTGAAAGAATTTTTAGGTCGCAATAGGAAAACTCAGATAAAGTACATTGGACCCTTTGAGATGAGAAAATGGTGTCAGATTCTGGGGAAACTAAGACAACTGGAGTTCATATGGCAGAGTACCAGAAAGAAGAGAGCTGTTTATAGGATAACTCTGGAGAACTGGAGCGGACTTCCTCTCCTGAATATAACAGCATTCAGCTGGATACTGTTCAGCATAGTTTCATGAGGAAAATACCTCAGGTGAGGGAAAGTACAATCCAAAAGGATTAGAGGTACAGGTAACCAACGCTTAGAAAGAGCTAGGAATAGTGTTTGATCCCAGCAATCAGATTGGAACAAAATAATGAGTCGCAGGACACTGAATTGAATATGCAAAATAGTAACACCTCAGAAGTGGGAAATAATTAGCTCTGGATGGAACACTGCTGTTAAAAATCTTTCTTTCCTAACAAATCTTAAAAGCAAGTTCTGTAAGTTATCAAACTGTGTCCAAGTAACTGCATCCCAGAACAAAATTCAGAATATTTATAGAAATGCAAAAATAGCACCAAAAGGGTAAAATTCAGAGAGTCTGCCATCTAATTAAAAAATATATATATCATGCTTACAAAAAGCAGGAAAATACTCATGTTCAAAAATTAAGTAGAGGTGGCCGGGTGCAGTGACTCATGCCTGTAATCCCAGCACTTTGGGAGGCCGAGGCAGGTGGATAACTTGAGGCCAGGAGTTCAAGACCAGCCTGGTCAACATGGTAAAACCCCATCTCTACTAAAAATACAAAAAATTAGCCAGACGTGATGGTGCATGCCTGTACTTCCAGCCACTTGGGAGGGTGAGGCACTAAAACCACTTGAACCTAGGAGGTAGAGGTTGCAGTGAGCCAAGATCACGCCACTGTACTCCAGCCCGGGTGACAGAGCAAAACCCTGTCTCAAAAAAAAAAAAAAAACCAAAAAAAAAAAATGTAGAGGTATGCAAGATATAAAAAGGGAACCAAATTGAAATTCTAGAGATGAACCTTAGAATTTGAGAAAGATACACTAGATGGTATTAAATATAGATTAGACATTATGGAAGAAAAGACTAGTGAAATTGAAGACATAAAAATAGAGATTCTCCATAATGAAAAACAGAAAAGAGAATTACAAAAAAAAAAAAAAAAAAAACAAGAATAAAGCATGAACAAGTTGTGGAGCAATTTCAAGTGTCCTAATATATATAAAATTGGAGTCTGAAAGGAGTGGAAGAGAGAAATATATTTGAATAAATAATGTCCACAAATTTTCCAAATTTCATAAAAATCATTAATTCACAGATTTAAGAAATTCAATGAACCTCAAGTACAAGAAACAGGAAGAAAGCTAAAACAAGAAACATCATAAACATATTGCTAGAAAGCAATAATAAAGTTGGATTGTAAGGCTCAACATTGTTAAGATGTTACTTCTCCCTCAAATTGACTGATATATTCAAAGAAGCCACAGTTAAATTCTCACCAGACTTGTCTTCCTCTTTCTGCTATTGAATTGGCAAACTGATTCAAAAACTTATGGAAAGACTAAGGAGCTAGAATGGCCGTAATAGCTTCAGAAAAGAAGAAAATGTTCAAGGATTAATACTATTTGATTTCAGACTTATTTTAAAGCTATAGTAATCAATATAAAGTGATATTAGTATAAAAGAAGATTAACGAACAGAATAGAGCATCAAAAAAAAAAATCCAAAAGTCATATGAAGAAAAGAAAATTACAAACTGCAGACTGGGAAAAAATATTTGCAAAGCATATAACTTAATAATAGTTTTATCCAGACTACATAAAGAACTCTCAAAATTCAGTGGTAAGAAAACACAACAACAAAAAGGCAAAAATTTGGACAGACACTTCACCAAAAAAGATTTACATAACTGACAAATAAGCACATAAAATGCTTCTCAAATATAGTCATTACTAAAATGCAAATCAAAATTATAATGATATATCTTTGCATCTATTAGGAAGGGTTAAAATTGTCAACACTGACCACGCCAATTGTTGGAGACAGTGTGGAGCAATTGGAACTCTAATGAACAGCTGTTGCAAAAGCAAACTGGTGTGACCATTTTGGAAAACAGCCATTTCTTACAAAATTAAATGTATGCCAGACATATGATTCAGGTATTTCACTCCTAGGTAATTACCTGATAAATGAAAGCAGGTGTCTAAACAAAGACCTGTATACTTATATTCATAGCAGCTTTATCCATAATAGCCAAACATCCATGAACATGTGAAAGGAAAAACTGTGTGGTATCCATGCAATGAAATGTGAATCAGTAATAAAATGGAATTAACAATTGATATACACTATAACCTGGATCAGTGTCAAAATAATTACATAGGGTGAAAGGAGACAGATTTTTTAAAAGATATATACAATATGATTTCATTTTCATACAATTTTAGAAAATGCGAACTAATATGGAATGACAGCAGACCGGCAGTTGCTTGGGAAGAGGGGAATGGAAGAGGCAGGAGGGGTGAAATTGGAGGGGTGAAGCGTGAGGGATGATGAACTCGTGGTCTTGATTGCACTGACATTTTCATGGGAGTCTACATATCCCAAAACTCAACAAACTGTACACTTAAGTATATGCAATTCTTTATGTCAATTTAGTGCATTATATCCCAAATGTCTGCCAGTTACAGGGCTTACCCTGAACCAACTGGAAAAGTAAACTCTTTTTCTGTTTGCCTTACCTCCAACAAATTTTTCTCCAGGGTCCAGGGTTATTCTTTCCGCCTTCTACTCTTTTCAAGTCCTGTAGGGCTCAATGTTTTTATATTTTACAGCACTAGTCAGTAAGAATGAATAGAATAATACATGTAAATGTTGCCTAGATGTCAGGTATTTAATGTAAGGTCCTTGAGACCTATTCATTGCAAGCTGTGACTTTAATTATTACTCTCTTCTTCTCAGAGACATTTCCATTTTAAATTAAAACCTGAAAAGGCTTACTTAACATAAAACAATGGGTTACATATGGTCAAATGACAATGAGTATTACATCTTAGTAGAATGTGGGTTGATTTGGGGAAGGAGGTCTCCAGGGGTCATTTTCATTGATCAACAAGTAACATACTCTTTTCTAAAGTTGACTTTGAGTCTTAATAATAGCAATACATTATATTTGTATAGGATACTAATGATTACAAAGTGCTTTCACATTTATTATCTCATTCAGACTTGCAAAGACCTTTTAAGGTGAAATTAGCACCAATTTACCAATAATAAAGTCGACATTAATGCTGATCAACAACTTGTTTTCTATTAAAAGCCAGAAGTGGAATTTGAGCTGAACTATCTGACTTTCAGTTCAACAATCTGTCCTTGAAACATAGCTGCATCTAGTTTAAATAACAAATTCCTTGAGAGCAATGAACTCTTGCCTCTTCTTACATAAAACCTTCCTGAAGTAATCATCAATCCTGCCTGATTTATGGATGGGAATTTTGTGCATTTTAAATAAACATTTAATTTCAAATGGTGGGAATGGAGAGAAGAAACCTTGTAAAATAATATAGTGGCTTTTAAAGAACAAAATGCCATCAAACCCTTGGTCTGAACCACTAGGATTCATGTTTGATTTCTTGTCCTTTTGAACAAAGAAGAGGTGATGGTGACACAAAGCACTGTGTCTTATTCAAGAGTGTACTCACATCCCAACATTCTTGACATCCCTTGAGCCTGGATTAGTTTAATAATTTGCTTACACATCATTGACCACTCCCTTCAATACCTTCTTGGAAGACTCAAGCCTCTCTCAGTGTCTTCTCAATCTTGGAGCACAACTTCTATGCTGGAGTTTGTGGCTCATGTTGTAGAGGTAGAAAAATTAGCCCATCTTTAAGTGGCTACCAATCTAATTGGGAAAGAAAGATTAACATATTGTTAGAAATAAACAGACATACCAGTTTTCAGTATCGGCTAGACACAAAAAGTTGATGTATCTTATTTGTTTCACAGACTTTTTTAAAAAACCTCAAAAGTCACATTTTATACTCACATTTTCCTAGATCAGGACACAGATTTGTGATAAATGGACTTGAAAAACAGCTAGCAAATGATAAAGACAGGGTTTAAATTCTAATATAATTCCAAAATTTTGATCTCTCCACTAATCCAAAATGAAAGGTAAAAACATGTAACTATATATTCTATTGTTTTGCAAAAAATAGGTACCAAGGTAATTCAAAGGGGGAAGAATGGTTTTAAGCACTAAATAGTACTGAAACAATTGGACATCATATACAAAAAAAATGAGCCTCAGTCCTTAATTCACATCTTAGACAGGGAACAACTAAATGGATGATTAACTTAAATATGTAAGAGTGGCGCTCCCAAGATGGCCAAATAGGAACAGCTCCAGGCTCCAGCTCCCAGCGTGAGTGACACAGAAGATGGGTGATTTCTGCATTTTCAACTGAGGTACCAGGTTCATCTCACTCGGGAGTGCTGGACAATCAGTGCTGGTAAGCTGGTACAGACGAACCAGCGAGAGCTGAAGCAGGGCGAGGCATTGCCTCACTTGGGGAGTGCAAGGGGGAAGTGAATCCCTTTTCCTAGCCAAGGGAAACTGAGACACACAACACCTGGAAAATCAGGTAA
This sequence comes from Macaca nemestrina, assembly GCF_043159975.1. Classification (NCBI taxonomy): domain Eukaryota; kingdom Metazoa; phylum Chordata; class Mammalia; order Primates; family Cercopithecidae; genus Macaca; species Macaca nemestrina. The sequence goes on from NC_092132.1 coordinate 23,205,669, forward strand.
CTCTCACTCTAATACTGCACTTTACCAAGGGTCTTTGCAAACGGCACACCAGGAGATTATATCCCACACCTGGCCCGGAGGGTCCCATGCCCACGGAACCTCCCTCATTGCTAGCACAGCAGTCTGAGATCTAACTGCAAGGTGGCAGTGAGGCTGAGGGAGGGGTGCCCGCCAATGCTGAGGCTTAAGTGGGTAAACAAGGCCACCAGGAAGCTCAAATTGGGTGGAGCCTACCACAGCTCAAGGAGGCCAGCTTGCCTCTGTAGACTCCACCTCTGGGGACAGGGCATAGCTAAACAAAAAGCAACAGAAACCTCGGCAGAGGAAAATGCCCCATCTGACAGCTTTGAAGAGAGCAGTGGATCTCCCAGCACAGAGGCTGAGATCTCAGAATGGACAGACTGCCTGCTCAAGTGGGTCCCTGACCCCTGAGTAGCCTAACTGGGGGACATCCCCACTGGGTGCAGACTGACACCTCACACCTCACACGGCAGGGTACACACCTGAGATGAAGCTTCCAGAGCAAGAATCAGACAGCAACATTCGTTGTGCAGCAATATTCTATCTTCTGCAGCCTCCGCTGCTGATACCCAGGCAAATAGGGTCTAGAGTGGACCTCAAGAAAACTCTAACAGACCTGCAGCTGAGGGTCCTGACTGTTAGAAGGAAAACTAACAAACAGAAAGGACACCCACACCAAAATGCCATAAGTACATCACCATCATCATCAAAGACCAAAGGCAGATAAAATCAGAAAGACAGGGAAAAAGCGGTGCAGAAAAGCTAGAAATTCAAAAAATCAGAGCACATCTCACCCTCCAAAGGAATGCAGCTCATTGCCAGCAATGGAACAAAGCTGGAAGGAGAATGACTTTGACGAGATGAGAGAAGAAGGCTTCAGTTGATCAAACTTCTCAGAGCTAAAGGAGGAACTATGTAACCAGTGCAAAGAAACTAAAAACCTTGAAAAAAGAATGGACGAATGGATAACTAGAATAATCAATGCAGAGAAGACCTTAAAAGAACTGATAGAGATGAAAACCATGCCACGAGAAATACATGACAAATGCACAAGCTTTAGTAACCGACTCCATCAACTCGAAGAAAGAGTATCAGTGATTGAAGATCAAATGAATGAAATGAAGCGAGAAGAGAAGTGTGGAGAAAAAAAGAGTAAAAAGAAATGAACAAAGCCTCCAAGAAGTATGGGATTATGTGAAAAGACCAAATCTATGTCTGATTGCTGTGCCTGAAAGTGATGGGGTAAATGGAACCAAGCTGGAAAACACTCTTCAGGATATCATCCAGGAGAACTTCCCCAACCTAGTAAGGTAGGCCAACATCCAAATTGAGGAAATACAGAGAATGCCACAAAGATACTCCTCGAGAAGAGCAATTCCAAGACACATAATTGTCAGATTCACCAAAGTTGAAATGAAGGAAAAAATGTTGAGGGCAGCCAGAGAGAAAGGTCGGGTTACACACAAAGGCAAGCCCATCAGACTAACAGCAGATCTCTCTGCAGAAACTCTACAAGCCAGATGAGAGTGGGGGCCAATATTCAACATTCTTAAAGTAAAGAATTTTCAACCCAGAATTTCATATCCAGCCAAACTAACTTTCATAAGTGAAGGAGAAATAAAATCCTTTACAGACCAGCAAATGCTTAGAGATTTTCTCACCACCAGCCCTGCCCTACAAGAGATCCTGAAGGAAGCACTAAACATGGAAAGGAACAACAGGTACCAGCCATTGCAAAAACATGTCAAAACGTAAAGTCCATCGATACTAGGAAGACACTGCATCAACTAGCGAGCAAAATAACCAGCTAATATCATAATGACAGGATCAAGTCCACACATAACAATATTAACCTTAAATGTAAATGGACTAAATGGTCCAATTAAAAGACACAGACTGGCAAATTGTATAAAGAGTCAAGACCCATCAGTTTGCTGTATTCAGGAGACCCCTCTCACATGCAGAGACACACATAGGCTCAAAATAAAGGGAGGAAGATCTACCAAGCAAATGGAAAACAAGAAAAGCAGGGGTTACAATCCTAGTCTCTGATAAAACAGACTTTAAACCATCAAAGATCAAAGGAGACAAGGCCATTACATAATGGTAAAGGGATCAATTCATCAGGAAGAGCTAACTATCCTAAACATATATGCACCCAATACAGGAGCACCCAGATTCATAAAGCAAGTCCTTAGAGACTTACAGACTTAAGACTCCCATACAATAATAATGGGAGACTTTAACACCCCACTGTCAACATGAGACAGATCAATGAGACAGAAAGTCAACAAGGATATCCAGGAATTGAACTCAACTCTACATCAAGCGGATCTAATAGACATCTACACAACTCTCCACCACAAATCAACAGAATATACATTCTTCTCAGCACCACATCGCACTTATTCCAAAATTGACCACATAGTTGGAAGTAAAGCACTCCTCAGCAAAAGAAAAAGAACAGAAATTATAACAAACTGTCTCTCAGACCACAGTGCAATCAAACTAGAACTCAGGACTAAGAAACTCAACAAAAACCACTCAACTACATGGAAACTGAACAACCTGCTCCTGAATGACTACTGGGTACATAACGAAATGAAGCCAGGAATAAAGATGTTCTTTGAAACCAATGAGAATAAAGATACACCATACCAGAATCTCTGGGACACATTTAAAGCAGTGTGTAGAGGGACATTTATAGCACTAAATGCCCACAAGAGAAAGCAGGAAAGATCTAAAATTGACACCCTAACATCACAATTAAAAGAACTAGAAAAGCAAGAGCAAACATATTCAAAAGCTAGCAGAGGGCAAGAAATAACTAAGATCAGAGCAGAACTGAAGGAGATAGAGACACAAAAAACCCTCCAAAAAATTAGTGAATCCAGGAGCTGGTTTTTTGAAAAGGTCAACAAAATTGATAGACCGCTAGCAAGACTAATGAAAAGAGAGAAGAATCAAATAGATGCAATAAGAAATGATAAAGGGGATATCACCACCGACCCCACAGAAATACAAACTACCATAAGAGAATACTATAAACACCTCTACGCAAATAAACTAGAAAACCTAGAAGAAATGGATAATTTCCTGGACACTTACACCTTCCCAAGACTAAACCAGGAAGAAGTTGAATCCCTGAATAGACCAATAGTAGGCTGTGAAATTGAGGCAATAATTAATAGCCTACCAACCAAAAAAAGTCCAGGACCAGACGGATTCACAGCCGAATTCTACTGGAGGTAAAAAGAGGAGTTGGTATCATTCCTTCTGAAACTATTCCAATCAATAGAAAAAGAGGGAATCTTCCCTAACTCATTTTACGAGGCCAACATCATCCTGATACCAAAGCCTGACAGAGATAAAACAACAAAAAAAGAGAATTTTAGACCAATATCCCTGATGAACATCAATGTAAAAATCCTCAATAAAATACTGGCAAACCGAATCCAGCAGCACATCCAAAAGCTTATCCACCATGATCAAGTGGGCTTCATCCCTGGGATGCAGGGCTGGTTCAACATACGCAAACCAATAAATGTAATCCAGCATATAAACAGAACCGAAGACAAAAACCACATGATTATCTCAATAGATGCAGAAAAGGCCTTCAACAAAATTCAACAGCCCTTCATGCTAAAAACTCTCAATAAATTTGTTATTGATGGAATATATCTCAAAATAATAAGAGTCATTTATGACAAACCCACAGCTAATATCATACTGAATGGCCAAAAACTGGAAGCATGCCCTTTGAAAACTGGCACAAGACAAGGATGCTCTCTCACAGCACTCCTATTCAATGTAGTGTTGGAAGTTCTGGCTAGGGCAAGCAGGCAAGAGAAAGAAATAAAGCGTATTCAGTTAGGAAAAGAAGAAGTCAAATTGTCCCTGTTTGCAGATGACATGATTGTATATTTAGAAAACCCCATCATCTCAGTCCAAAATCTCCTTAAGCTGATAAGCAACTTCAGCAGTCTCAGGATACAAAATGAATGTGCAAAAATCACAAGCATTCTTATACACCAGTAACAGACTAACAGAGAGCCAAATCATGAATGAACTCACATTCATAATAGCTTCAAAGAGAATAAAATACCTAGGAATCCAACTTACAAGGGATGTAAAGGACCTCTTCAAGGAGAACTACAAACCACTGCTCAGTGAAATAAAAGAGGACACAAACAAATGGAAGAACATACCATGCTCATGGATAGGAAGAATCAATATTGTGAAAATGGCCAAACTGCCCAAGGTAATTTATAGATTCAATGCCATCCCCATTAAGCTACCAACGACTTTCTTCACAGAATTGGAAAAAACTGCTTTAAAGTTCATATGGAACCAAAAAAGACCCCACATTGCCAAGACAATCCTAAGCCAAAAGAACAAAGCTGGAGGCATCACACTACCTGACTTCAAACTATACTATAAGGCTATAGTAACCAAAACAGCATGGTACTAGTACCAAAACAGAGATATAGACTAATGGAACAGAACAGAGCCCTCAGAAATAATGCCACACATCTACAGCCATCTGATCTTTGACAGACCTGACAAAAACAAGAAATGGAGAAAGGATTCCCTATTTAATAAATGGTGCTGGGAAAGCTTGCTAGCCATAAGTAGAAAGCTGAAACTGGATCCTTTCCTTACTCCTTATATGAAAATTAATTCAAGATGGATTAGAGACTTAACTGTTAGACCTAAAACCATAAAAACCCTACAAGAAAACCTAGGTAATACCATTCAGGACATAGGCATGGGCAAGGACTTCATGTCTAAAACACCAAAAGCAATGGCAACCATAGCCAAAATTGACAAATGGGATCTAATTAAACTAAAGAGCTTCTGCACAGCAAAAGAAACTACCATCAGAGTGAACAGGCAACCTACAGAATGGGAGAAAATTTTTGCAATCTACTCATCTGACAAAGGGCTAATATCCAGAACCTATAAAGAACTCAATCAAATTTACAAGAAAAAAACAACCCCATCAAAAAGTGGGCAAAGGATATGAACAGACATGTCTCAAAAGAAGACATTCATACAGCCAAGGGACACATGAAAAAATGCTCGTCATCACTGGCCATCAGAGAAATGCAAATCCAAACCACAATGAGATATCATCTCATACCAGTTAGAATGGGAATCATTAAAAAATTAGGAAACAATAGGTGCTGGAGAGGATGTGGAGAAACAGGACGACTTTTACACTGTTGGTGGGACTGTAAACTAGTTCAACCATTGTGTAAAACAGTGTGGTGATTTCTCCAGGATCTAGAACTAGAAATACCATCTGACGCAGCCATCCCATTACTGGGTATATACGCAAAGGATTATAAGTCATGCTGCTATAAAGACACATGCACACGTATGTTTATTGCAGCACTATTCACAATAGCAAAGACTTGGAATCAACCCAAATGTCCCTCAGTGACAGACTGGATTAAGAAAATGTGGCATATATACACCATGGAATACTATGCAGCCATAAAAAAGGATGAGTTTGTGTCCTTTGTAGGGACATGGATTCAGCTGGAAACCATCATTCTCAGCAAACTATCGCAAGAACAGAAAACCCTATACCTCATGTTTTCACTCATAAGTGGGAACTGAACAATGAGATCACCTGGACACAGGAAGGGGAACATCACACACCGGGTCCTATTGTGGGGAGGGGGTAGGGGGGAGGGATAGCATTAGGAGATATACCTAATGTAAACGACGAGTTAATGGGTGCAGCACACCAACATGGCACATGTATACATATGTAACAAACCTGCACGTTGTGCACATGTACCCTAGAACTTAAAGTATAATAATAAATATATATATATATATGAGCTGAAATTACAGTAGTTCTAAAAGAAAACATGGGGGAAACTTTCATGACTACTGATTACACAAAGGTTTCTTAAGCAGGATATGAACATAACCTAGAAAAGAAAAAAAAATAAATTGTGCTTCTTCAAAAGTAAAAATTTCTGCTTCCCAAAATACACTGTTAATAGATTGAAAAGACAAGCTCTAGACTAGGAGAAAAAAATAGGCAAAACACCTATTAAATAAAGGCATTTTTAGAATATATACATACTTTTAGGAATTAATATGAAGATAACTCAAGTCTTAAAATAAGCAATAGATTTGAATAGACACTCCACCAAAGAATATGAATGGCATGAAAAGATGCTCAACATCATTAGTCATTAGGAAAATGCAAATTAAAACCACAATGACATGTCACTACATACCTACTTGATATCTAAAGTTTGAAAAATATTGAGAATACCAAGTTTGGTGAATATGTGATGCAACTAAAACACTCATACATTGCTTGTGGTAATGCAAAAATGCTACAGACATTTTGGAAAAATGACTGGCATTTCCATATCCTGTTAAACAGATACCTACTTTGTAACCCAGCACTCCAACTCAGAATTATTTCCAAAGAACAATTTCTCCATATAATGATCTCAATGTAAATACATAAACTTTATTCATAGGAGCCAAAAACTGGAGCAAAGCTGAATAGCCATCAGTTTTGTAAATATATAAACAAATTTTGGCATTTTTGTATAATGAAATGCTACTTAACCATTAAAATAAACTATACATACAACAATATGGAAACATCCAAAAGGCATAATGCCAGAAAACACATATTGTACAGTTCCATTTAAATGACATCTGAAGAAGGCAAAAACTATGGAGACAGAAAATAGGCTAGAGGTCAGGTGTTGGGGTGGGAGAGTACAGGGTTAACTACAAAGAGTCATAAGGAAACTTTGTGATGATGGAAATGTTCTATAACTTGATGGTAGTGTTGGTTAAAGGACAGTGTAAATTTGTCAAAGTTCACCAAATGATACAACCAAAAGTAGAATTTTACTATATATAAATTACACCCAAACATCTGATTTTAAAAAGAGGATACAATGTGTCAGTAAATGCTAAAAGACTTCAGAGAATATAAAGAAATATAGGAAATGAAATAATGCATAGACCCTTGTGTGCAAAAAGGGATAAAAGACATTCAGATGTGGCTCTATAAGAAGGAGGTGACCATTCATTTCCTGGAGTAGACTAGTGTGGAACATCATACTTTGTGGCTGGAAGGAGAAATTGATGTGGCAAGCACAGGAAAGTGAACAGACCATGGCTACTGCAATTGATGATATGTTAGAAAGTCATTAATTCAAAGTTGGTTAGGAAGTCACAAATTCAAGGTTTGTTAGGGAGAGTAAGGCTAGATTGTCTGGTCATGAATATGGTCATTATGTGGCTATGGATGTCAGATCTTACAGAGTGGCCAATTTAAACTAACAATTGGCTTTCATTGTACAAAGCTGAGGCCATAATGATCACTTTTGTAGTTAATTCATGGCTTACTCATATCAGTCTCCAAGCTAGATTCAGGCATTAAAGTTCACATAGAGGAATGTGCAGTAGGCAACTTGAACTCAACAAGCAGTGACCACATGATAAGCATTACAAAAAGCACTTAGCACATCTTAATTTATTCACACAATCATAGCACAAGGTTGATATTATGTGCACTTAGGAAGAAACTGAAGCTCATGTAGCTAGTACTGCTGGCTATTTCATGCCTCGTGTTCTTCAGGGCAATTGTATGAATTTCTTCTTCTATTAAATTACTTATTCATTCAGCAAACTATTTTAAATTATCAACTATCTACTGCATCCAGTTAATAGTACAGGCCCATTTTAAACTCAAATCTTTGACCAAAACCCACAACTTCAAAATGATCTGTGCTAGTAAAGTAGAAAATAAGAGTCAAGAGGTCAAGAAAAAGTCTACATCATTTTGATTTTAATCCTGTATATATTTTATGTCCTTAAAAATATACTTAATGCATCAATCAAATGAAAACATAGAATTAGATAATCTCCAAGATTCTTTCATGCTATGTTGTTCTATGATTTCAACTTTACTCAGAATAGAAAAAAATTGATGAAAATTATTCTAGATTTAACAGAGGTTGGCTATTGTTGATGCTGGGTATGCTATATAGATTCTTCCTCTGGACTGTGATCTATTTTTCTCTCTCTGCCAGAAATATAAGCTACTGTTAAGCAAAAGCTGAGTCCCTCCTAGGTATTTAGGTTGGTGCAAAATTAATTGCATTTTTTCCATTAAAAGTGGCAAAATACCTTTTGCGATTACTTTTGCACCAACCTAATAATACCTTTCGCTGAAGAGAGCCACCTCCCTGGATTGTATATTCCCACCCTCACATCTTTGTTCACAGAGTGGCTGGTTGATGCTGAAATATAAGTGGGCCTCATACTTCCACTTAAACTATCTCTGAACGTCATTCCAGTTTCAGAGCGTCCCACGGATTTCTGAGGCTTCCTTTTAACTTGCATTGCAATTCACCTTCTCTTTCTGCTTAATCCCACTTCTCTCACATGAATTCAGGTGGAATCCCCTGGTTCACTCCACTACAAAGTCCTTGCATCCAGATCTCCATCCAAAGTCTATGTTCCAAAAACCTGGGCAAGGATCTATGGCATAGATCAGATAATAATTAATTATACGTAAGTACCATTTAAAACACAGTACATTTTAATCATTATATAGGAAAAGTAGAACTGATCTGAATTTTTCATCTTTTTCCATATAGATCTTTATTTAAAACATTATGTAAGATAGTATATTTTCAAGCTAATATTGAGAACAATTGGTCAAAAATAACTAAACATCAAAATATCCATTTATATACCACTCTATAGTTTACTTATGTGCAAAGCATTTTACAACTATAGTAAGAGATATCATGAATTGCATAATATAGCCTCCTGAGAACTTTCAAAAATAAAATAATCAGAGAGGGAGGCAGAGAAAGATGGCCAAATAGAAGCCTCCAATGATTGCCACCCCCACCCCCACAGGAACATCAAATCCAACAACTATCCACACAAAAAAAGCATCCTCATAAGAACAGAAACCCAGATGAGCAATCACGATATCTGGTTTTAACACCGTATTAAGAGGCACTGCAGAGGGTAGGAAAGACAGCCTTGAATTGCCTACATCACCCTCCCCTCCACCCCACAGCAGATATGTGGCATGGAGTGAGAATCTGTGAACTTCAGGGAGGAAGAGCACAGGGATTGTGAGACATTGCCTCGGAGCTCAGCTATCCTGTAACAGTGGAAAGCAACACAGTGAAAAACTCAGCTGGTGGCCGACAGAACATTTAGACCAGTCCTAGTAGGAAGCAAATCATCCATGCCAGTAAGTGGAACCTGAGTTCGGGCAAGCCCTGCCATCATGGGCTAAAGGGCTCTGGGGTCCTAAATAAACTTGAAAAGGCAGTCTAGGCCACACAGATTACAATTCCTGGACAAGTCCTGGTGCTGTGCTGGTCTCAGAGGCAGTGCACTTGGGGTGCATTCAACCTAGCGAGGCACCAGCTAGGGCAGCCAAGAGAGTGTTTGCATCACTCCTCCCCCAGGCCCAGGCAGTACAACTCGCAGCTCTGGGAGAGACTCCATCCCTCTGCTTGAAGAGAAGAGAAGGGGGAATAAAGAGGACTTTGTCTTGCAGCTTGGATGTCAGCTCACTGACAGTAGAATAGAGTACCGGACAGAGTCCTAAGGCCCACATTCCGGGCCCTAGCTCCCAGAGAGCATTTCTAGACACACCGTGGGCCAGAAGTGAATCTGCTTCCCTGAAGGAAAAGACCCAGTCCTGGCAAGATTCATCATCTGCTCATTAAAGAGCCATGGGGCCCTGAATAATCAGCAGTGGTAGCCAGGTAGTACTTGCCTTGGGCCCTGGCTTAGAGACTCAAAGAGACTCAGAGCCTTGCTGGCTTCAGGTGGGACCCAGCACATTCCCAGCTGGGGTGGTTATGGGGAGACGCTCCTGCTTGAGGAGACGAAAGGGAAGAGTAAAGGAGACTTTTGCAGCTTGTGTACCAGCTTGGCCACAGTGGCGTACAGCACAAAGCAGACTCCTTTGGTTTCCCAGTTTCAGGCCTTGGCTCCTGGATGGCATTTCTAGACCTGCTCTGGGCCAGAGGGAAGCCCACTGTCCTGAAGGAAGAAATCCGGGCCTAAAGACATTTACCACAAGCTGACGAAAGAGCCCTCTGGCCTTAAGTGAATATCGGAGTAGCCAGGCAGTGCTCACTGTGGGCCTGGGGCAGTGGTGGCCATGGAACAAGACTCTTCAATTGAGGAAAGGGGAAGGAAGAGTAGGAGGGACTTTGTCTTGTGGGTTGGGCGCCAGCTCAGCTGCATTTGAATAATTCCTAAGGTTTCCAACTCCAGGCCTTGGCTCCTTGACAGGATCTCTGGACCTTTCCAGGGCTGAGAGGAACTCACTGCCCTGAAGGGAAGGACCCAAGCCTGTCTGGATTCACCACCTGCTAACTGGAGAGCCGTTGGGCCTTGAGTGAAGATAGATAGGCAGTGGTCACTGCAGGCTGTGGGCAAGACTCAGTGCTGTGCTGGCTTTGGGTCTGACCCAGCACAGTCCCAGTGGTGGTGGCCACAGGAGAGCTTATGTCACCCTTTTCCCAGATCCAGGTAGCTCAGTGCAGAGAGAAGAATCCATTTGTTTGGAGGAACGTAATGAGACAGAATAAGCGTCTCTGTCTAACAAGGAATTGATAACCAGAATATATAAGGAGCTCAAACAACTAAGTTTGAAAAAAATCTGTTAATTGGATTTAGCAATGAGCAAAAGATCTAAAATAGACATTTCTCAAAAATGGCAAACAGGTATATGAAAAGGTGTTCAACATCACTGATCATCAGAGAAATGCAAATGTAAACTACAATGAGATATCATCTCACCACAGTTTTAAAATGGCTTTCATCCGAAAGACAGGCAATAATGAATGCTGGTGAGCATGTGGTGAAAAGGGAAACCTCATACACTGTTGGTGGGGATGTCAATTAGTACAAGCACTATGGAGAACCGTATAAACAATATGGAGGTTCCTCGAAAAACTAAAAAGAAAGAAAATCAGTATATTGAAGAGATAGCTGCACTCTCATGTTTATTGCAACACTATTCACAATAGCCACTATTGAAAGCAACCCAAGAGTCCATCAACAGATGAATAAAGAAAATGTGATACATATATACAGTGGAATACTATTCAACCATAAAAAGTATGAGATCCTGTCGTTTGCAACAACCTGCATGGTACTGGGTACAGTGTGATGACATTTGAAGCTCTAAAAAAACACTGTCAAATAGGATGCCTCTCCTACCTTCAAATATTCACCAAAAAAATCTATGTGTAGAAGGTAAGATAACTGTTGTTATACTGTTTAATTTTGCCTGGGATCCAAGGATAAGGATTTTATAATGAGCTAAATATTAACAACATGATAAAAAGAATCTCACTGTAAAATACACTGTTGAAAGGTAGGATCCCCAAAATACTTCCTAGCATAATATAGTATTTTCTAGTCCTCTACCAATAAAATTCCTATTTAGACTACAAAGGAATCAAAGCAGGTGAAAATCAAGCTCTAAAAATTATCTTATTCAATTTTTAAAAGCATATTGCAAAAATATTTGGAGCTAAGAATCATAAGAATGAAAACATAAATAAAATAGGAGTTATAAAAATGCTTTTATTTTGAGACCATCATTGTCATATCCATATTCAGTTAAAACAGCTTGAAGATTCCAATGCAATTAGAAGTGGAAGAAAGAATGTACAGGTCTGGGCTGAGTCAGGATGATATAGTTCATTATTAGCTTCAGTAATGGGTAATTCATTCATTCAATCAGCATCCATTTGTTGATCTCTTTCAAAGTGTCAGGTTTTTTACCAGAAGTTATTTCCATCATAATCTTATGGAATCTGGGCCATAAATTTTTTTCAAGCAGGATGCTATGGAAGCATACATTACTTTCAGAGCCTTAAATAGCATTATCTACTAAGAAAAGATAGAAAGAATTTGGCTAACAATATTTTAAAGTGACAAGAAATTACTATTGATGTTTAAACATTTCCATATTTGAGTGTTCTTATATTTAGCTCAATTCAACTAACAACTATTGGCATTTATTATATGCAAAGTATTATGAATAGGCTGTTAGAGGTTCAAATGTGATTAAGACAAAGGTTATTCAAAGTTTATTATTTTTGAGGAAAGAAAAAGATATAATTCTATTAAAATATAGAATGTGATGAAATCTTAAAACCTATATATGTAGACATGTCTGAAATGGTTTCAAATGCCAACACTAGACAGATAGAATAATTAATGATGCAAAAGAGAGGCAGAGAAAAATTTTGTTTTGTTGTTCTGTTTCATGTGTGTGTCTGTGTGTGTGTGTGTGTGTGTATGACTAAGTGCAAGTATAATAAATCAAGACTTAATATCTGAAAATGCCTCTTTTCCTTACAAAAACCAAGGAAGGTAATGAAGTCCACTCTTAGCAGAAATTCAAAAGCTACTCCTGAATTTTTGAGTATTTGCTGAGAGCTATAGCTAACAATTTTGCAGAAAATAAAGGATCAAATTTTTTCACATTGAACAGATTTGAACTTCAGATAAAATTGACTTCTATTGAGGGGAAATGTATATACAGAGTCTAAATTTTAGCTTTCTGTATAAAAAGGCTGAAAAATCTTGGCAACTCTATTATTTATGATATAAACAAGTAATAATTACAGTACAGAAAGGTATGGAATATGACAACAAACAAACTACAGTAACACACAAACAAGTGAAACCAAACCAAGGAGTCTGGAAAAAATAAGTATAAAGAAAACTCTGTGTGTGTGTGTGTGTGTGTGTGTGTGTGTGTGTGTGTGTGTGTGTGATGGTGTCTCGCTCTGTCTCCCAGGCTGGAGTATGATGGTGTGATCCCAGCTCACTCCAATCTCCACCTCCTGGGTTCAGACAATTCTCCTGCCTTAGCCTCCTGAGTAGCTGGAATTGCAAGTGCCCCCCACCACACATGGCTAATTTTTTTGTATTTTTGGTAGAAATGGGGTTTTACCATGTTGGCCAGGCTTGTCTTGAACTCCTGACCTCAGGTGATCCATCCGCCTTGGCCTCCCACAATGCTGGGATTACAGGCGTGAGTCACTGAACCTGGCCCCCTAAAGAAAGTAACTTTAGGAAAAATCAAGGAAAGTGTGGAAAAACAAAAAACAGAGAGAGAGAAGAATCAAGACTGAATGATAGGGGAAATATGTTTGCTTTTAGACCATCATTATCATATCCATATTCAGTTCAGATCAGCTGGAAGTTTCCAATGCAGCTAGAGGTAGAAGATATACAGGCCTGGGACCAGTCAGGAAGACACAGTTCATAACTCGTAGTGTGGTGGAAGATATTTAACACTACAGAATACCTATACAAATACTGGAAATGCTAAAAAGCCAGAGGACAGTGAAACAACCCGAGGATTAACAACAGAAGAGAGCTGGTAACACTCCTAGCACTGGAGAGATAAAAGAGGTGGAGGTGACAGTGACCATGAGCCAGCACCCTCTCAAAGCCAGACTCATGCAGCTGACTCAGCCGCTGTTGGAACTGCTGCCTGGATCCTAGGGGAAGCAGTTTCCTGGACGGTCCCTTCCTTCCTGTCTCCAACGTAACTCCAAGCTAACACTTCCCATTTGCTAGTTGAAACTATTCAGAAGGCAGAGCAATATAGTTTGCGGAGATCAGACTTCCATGACACAGAGCAGAGCAGGGAAAGAATGGGAAATGGATGTCAGAGCAGAGAAGCAGAGGAACACCACAGGACCAAAGACACTCACCAAAACACAGCAAGAGTCAGCAGTCCAATCACAAGTCTCTCTGGCCTTTGTGAGGAAACCGATCCAAAGGAGAAATGATCAGTACAAAACAGATAGTTCTTAGAATAAAGTGAGGAGCCAGAGTACAAAAATCTAGATATGTTAAAAAAAAAAAAAATCAGATACTTAAAGACTATTCCAGCCTACTTCAGGTAAGGGCAAGATAACCTGAAGTTAACCTAAGATAACTTCAGTTTATCAAGGAGAATTAGAAAGAGAACCAGGGAGTCCAATAAACAATCCCCGTGAGCAAGAGCATGGGAATACAGAATTTATATTTTGAAAAGACCATTCAAATAGCATTACCTTAAAAATAGGATATAGACAGCAAATCAGAAATGTTAGTCTGAAGATTCCTTCCAACAGGAGACAGGGCATGAAAGCAACAAGGTCTTTGTTAACCTCACTGTTAGAAAGCTAACTTTCCATAGACCACCATGTCAAGATTTCACTGAGGAAGATTCAGCAGCAGTGGGAGCAAGAAGATGGCTCTTCTTGCTGTGTGGTCTCAATACAGAGGGATAGAGAATACATTGAGTTAGGTGCCTATGAGTTGTAGCTTACTTTGGTTATCTGCTTATATATGTGTCTATAATTAATAGTACCATTTTGGGCCTCTGTTCTAGCTAGCTTAACATAAAATAATTAAAATATGAACTTTGGCACCCAATATCTAGTGTGATACTAGACATACGGTAATCATTAATAAATGTAAATTAATCACATAGTCTCAGGAAACTTTTTATGTAATTTGATTCCATCCTTGGATATCTAATCAAATGAGGATCCTTTATTTTATGTATTTGAGCTGCTGTAAAGTGGGACTACTATTGAGTTTCAGGGTAGATTAAATGACATAAAAAGAAAATGATTTAAAATAATGCCTTGTTGATAGTAAGTACTTGACTGTGTATATTAGGTTTTTTTAGATTTTATCTCACCTTTTTGGTATTTTACTAAAATTAAATATATATGTTCCAAATAGAGAACTACTTGATGTATTTGATCCCAACCTGGTGCCGAAACTAGAAAAGGCAAATGAGATAAACGGCACCCTTTTTAGCATCCTGCCAAAACAAGGCTCCATTCAAGCATCTGTATATTCATTCAGCGGCTGCTCCATTTACACTGATGATGCGTAAGTGTCTATGTTTCCCGAACCTCTGTCATGTACATTAAACTGCCCATAAGACATATCCCCATTTGGATGTATCAAACCCATCATTTCCAAATTGAAACTTAACCCCTGTGTTACCAGTTCAGGAAAGAACATCATCATAAACTAGTTCTCAAGTCAGTGAATTATTCTTGATTTCTTCAATAGTCACTTCTACTTCCAATTGTTAACCATATATTTAACTCTACGTGCTGTATAATTTTAAATAGCAAGCAATTCACCTTTATGTACCCCATTGCCAGTACTTTAATGCAGAATACCACTTGACTAGATTACTGACACACTTTCAAATTATCTCCTATTCTTTGTACTGTACTGGTTTCCCTATGCACTATTATATTTTCTTCACTTTAAAACCTGAGTGTGATATTTGCGGATCCATATTTGATTATGCCATTTTCATATGTAAAGCTCTTAAAATGCCCTTGCTTTTAGAATAAAGTTCATGCCTTCAGGATGAAACTTCCTTGGCATAGAATATAAATGGCTATATGCCCCCTGTTTTCATCTTTAGCCTCATCTCATGCAACTCCTTATCTTCTACTCCAATCTCCAGTGACACTGAACAAGAATACTCCAAGCTGGCGTTCTCTTTCTCTGGAACATTCTTTTTATTTGACCAATCCCTTGTAACTGTCTAACTCCTGAACACAACCTAAAAGGAGAAGAGAACATAGCTAGGGAAAACATCTGGAAATTTATGGAAGTAATCTAGGTATGTGGAAAGAATTTGTAGTCTAGAATGCTAGTGCCAGAGATGGAGCGTGAAGAAGAAATCCTAGCGAGAGCTCAGTGGATTCTACTGAAAAGTAATGAGAAGATGAACTTCCAATGAACTTCCAAGGGAACACTAAGGTCTTCTGCTTGGGGAAAGTACTGGTGACATTAGGAGCAATATGGAAATTGAGATAGGAACTCTATTGTAGTCTCTCTATCTGTAAAATGAGAATGATACTGTCTGCTTTACACGTATCCTACAAGGTCATTGTGCAAATAACATAACAACTATGAAAGTGCTTTGAAATAACACATTTCTATAAAATTTGAAAGCGCCTTATTTCACGAATTGGCCAGACCACATCATACTGTTAGGACTCTGGCATCCTTCCCCCTCTCTTTTCCCACTTCCATGAGAATCTTCATCTAGAATGTAGCACCAGTAGTAAGTTCTGCGTAGACACAGAGGGTAGCTGCTGCCAGAGAAATTACACAAGTTCTTGAACTCTTCCAATTGGTACTCTTTACCAGAAATGATGGTATTATGGGTATACTGGCAAATAGAGTTTTTCTGAGCAAAAGAGTTTTTTTCTTTTAGGTGATTAAGTAGTACTTGGTGCAAAAGTACAATCCTGCAGAGAATACTTGAAGTGAGAGTGCAGGAGAGTGAAATAAGCTGCTCAACTGCTATACCAGGCTTCAGAGGCAAGAGCAGAAAACCTACGCCAGATTATTCATTTGGCTACTTTTCAGCCAGTTGAGAAACTTACAAAAGAAAAATTATGTCACCACTGGGCTCTGTGTTACAGACACATACTTAACTATGACAAAAGAGAGCAAGGAATTAAGGAATTATTCATTCGTAGGTAAAGATTTTTAAATTGTGAAATGCACTATTTTAACTCTGTTTCTGATACTTCATCCTTGGGGGTTAAAACATGCAGTGGACTTTTAAAAACAAATCTGAGATGTTTTCAAGCTATGTATCTATGGATCAATTTGTTAAAGCATCGATTTAAAAGCAAAAGACATAAAGTAGATGTCTCTTTGAAGATATATTTTAGAGTCTCATAATTTCTCCTTTCTATTCGTAAGAAAGTGAAAAGTGTAGCTAATTATAAGTAGAAGAAAATATGAACTATAGAGGAAACTAATCAGACATTTATTTAATTCACAACCATTGCAATAAAAGCTCAAAATTAAAGATACTTCAAATACACCCAAATAAAGGCAAAACCTGAAACAAACAAAACAACTCTGTTCAGTATTTTCCACTGTACAATAGCATTATCTTTCATTGTATTATGCCAAAATTAAATCAGACAATTTGAGTCTGAGATTTATTGAGTTCTTTAAATCAGACAATTTGAGTCTGAGATTTATTGAGTTCTTACAGTGTCAGGTATTATTCTTGGATTTGAGGAAAGTGAGAACAATGCAGACATGGTTTCACTATTCATAGAAATCACTTCCAGCAAGAGATACATAATAAACAAATGAATAGAAGACCAATAGGAAGCATCTATGCTGTTCTAGTTGAAAAATATAAATGTCTGTTAGTGTAGCAGTGGAAATATAGTGATCAGATTCAGGATATATTTTGAAGGTACATTATCCTGGATTTTCCAATTTATTAAATGTATAAATGAGAGAAATACATGAGTCAAAGATGATAAAAGGTCATAAAGAAGAAAATATGGAAAAAAAATCAAATTATAGTGAGAGCGCAAAAGAAAATCCAATTGATTAAGCACAAGAACAACATAGACGCTTCCTATTGGTCTCTCTGACATACTGCAGCCCTTTATTCTGTAGTCCACATAGGAGCTATGGCGTCTTTAAAAAACAATCATTAAATCATAAACAGTACTGATTAAAATATAATGGTATTCCATTATACTATATTCAAATATAATGCCCTAAAATAAACAGTCCTGTTCTACTGGCTCATCTAATCTTTCTTTGCTCTTCATTCTATGCATTGATTTTCAGGCACGCTGGCAGAAATGTGTTCCAACACACAAAACATTTCATTCACTCAAGGCCCTTTCCCTAGTTAAGCTTTTTGTTTGAAATGCTCTACTTCTTATCAATCTGGTCTCTCCCTGCCCCAGAAAGATCCTCCTTTACTATCTTTGCTGAAGCAATGCCTCTCATTCCCTCTGGCAACTACAAATCACTTTCTACCACTTAACCTACTTACAGTTTCTATACAGTGTTATCAGTCCTTGAAGACATTTATTTGTTTATTATGTTTCCCCTGCTAGAAGTGATTTCTATGAATAGAGAAACAATGTCTGCGTTATTCTCACTTGTCCTCAAATCCAAGAATAATGCCTGATACGGTAGGAACTCGATAAATTTCCCTCTGAAATTTTCTTATTTAATTTTGGCATAACACAATGAAAAATGATGCTACTACAAAATTGAAAACACTGAATGCAGTTTTGTTTGTTTCAGGTTTTGCAATACTTCATTTGTCAGGCTTCATTTGTCACCCTAGAATTGTATGCTATCCCCTAGCAGCCTTCCCTTCATCCAAAGATAAATTTTTAACACTTCTGAACAAATAAAACATAAGCTTATTGGAAAATGTTTGTTTAGGGAATACACTGGAGCTGTTCTTTCTTCTTTCCATTTTAAAATCCAGGTGTGAGTGTCATACCCAAATCTGTAGCGGCTAACCATGAGTAAAGGATTAAGAAAATCAGGGTGTCACTCTGACATAGTTGAGCTGTCGACCTGATGCCAGCAGCTATCTTCAGACTCCTTGTTATTTGAAGAAAAAATAAATAAATAAACCCTTATTTGTTGAAGATACTATTGGAGGGATCTACTTGCAACTAAAATTGTTCTGACATCATCCAGTTGTCAAGGTTAAAAAACAAATCATGCTAATGAATTGCCTTTATTCAAAAGAATAAACTTGGCTGGGTGTGGTGGCTCATGCCTGTAATCCCAGCACTTTGGGAGGCTGAGGGAGGCAGATCACTTGAGGTCAGAAGTTCGAGACCAGCCTGGGCAACATGGTGAAACTCCATCTGTACAAAAAATACAAAAATTAGCTGGGCATAGTGGCATGTGCCTGTAGTCCCAGCTGCTCAGGAGGCTGAGGCACAAGAATCGCCTGAACCCAGAAGTGGAGGTTGTAGTGAGTCAAGATTGCGCCACTGCACTCCAGCCTGGGTGACGGAGTCAGACTTTGTCTCAAAAATAAAATTAAAATTAAAAAGTCTTTCCAAACATATTAAAAAAAGAATGAACTTGCAGATGCATATCCATGTATTTTATATATGTATATTAAGTAGGCATCTGTCTTTCTAAAATGAGTTAAAGTGCAATGAGGTATCCCATCCTTCAATTTTGGTCATTCCATAATGGAAATATCAGTACAAATTAACATTCCTTTGGGCAATATTTCTCAAATTTAAGTATTCTTCATAATTCCCTGTGTAAACACTTTAAAACAATCTAGTATATTAAGATTCATATAGATTAACGACCTGAGTAATTCTGAAATATATTATAGCCTGAAAAATCTCTAAATTTTGCACAGCATAATTATATGTAGATCAATCTTCACTTTGATAACATTAAACCAAAGTAAACTTTTTTTGTTTTTTAAGAGATGGGGTCTTGCTATGTTGACCAGGCTGGTCTTGAACTCCTGGCCTCTAGAGATCCTCCCACCTTGGCTTCCCAAGTGTTGGAAATACAGGCATGAGCCACTGCACATGCCAAGAGAGTATTTTATTGGATTAATCAATTGGTTCTACCTGAGAGGGGGACTGTAGGAGAACTAGATAGGGCAAGGTAAAATTCAAATAAACATTATAAAGTGGGGCATAACATTTGTAGATTATCTCTAGAAAAGGCGCTTAACAGCTGTTAGCAACAAGTACACATGAGTACTGAATGGAACTAGGAAATAGAAGAGAGGCTAATCGACAATCTACATTGCTCTTGCTCTTACTATTTCTTAGCTTTTCAAACATATCCCAAGTAGGCACTTACTGTGATTCTTAGTCATGCCTCAGCTAGTTTGGCAAAGAAAATGAACGTAGACAGCTGTTTTGTATCAGTTAGCTACAATTAGTTGTGCCATGTAACAAACCACCCTGAAACTTACTAGTTTAAGACAACTATTTATGATTTCTTATAAGTCTATAAGTCAGTTGGCTTGCACTGCCCATCAGGGACAGCTGTGGCTGATCTCAGCTGAGCCTGCTCATTTATCTATGTCAATTGTATAAAGGTTAACTCTTCTAGGATATCCTCAGTTGGGATGGCGAGGCTGGGAACACATGCTTTCTCTTTTTCCAGGAGACTGGTCTGGGTCTGTTCTCATGGTATGTCAGGGGTTCAAAAGAGGAAGTGGCAACACACAAGTACTTTTAAAATCTTTACTAGTGGCAAGTTTATAAAGAATCCATCAGCCAAACAATTCACGTTGTCCAGCCTAGAGTCTCTGGAAAGAAACTACCAGAAGGCATGAATAAAGGATTGGCTGGAAAATTAGGACCAATCAACACAATAGTAATTTAATTCAACACTTTAGATTTATAGTAATTGTTGAAGAGATTGATAGTTTCCCACAAAAATATCCAATTTATCTTTCCTCCTTAGTAACAAATTTTGCTTTTAGCTGGATATATGCCCACCCAGGATTAAAGATTCTATTTCCCTTCATTTCCCTGCAACTTTGAAACTAAGTACAGCCACATGACTGTGCACCAGCCAAAATAGGATAAGTAGTAATGTCCAGTAATAATCAGACATTAATAATGTCCAATAATAATGTCTAAAAGTCTCTTGAAAAAAGAGTTCATCTAGATTTTACCATCCTACCATTCCTCCTTCTTCTGGATTCCAGAACTAATGATGCTCTGAAATGATCATGAAGAGGAAAGCCCCATATTATAATGATAGAAATGAAATATAGGAGTTTGTGTCCCTAGTGGTACTCTAGAGCCATGATATTAGCAATGTAATGTCTACTTTTGGACTTTTGGACTTGTTTTACCATGAGAAAGAAATATAATTCTACCTTTTCCAACCAACTACAATTTTCTTTTCACTGTTATCTGAAACAAAATCTACTTTTGTAAAGATTTGCAGATCTTTAGCATCCTGTAAATGCTATTAAGTTGTTAATTTTTAAAAAATGAGAGGAGTCATATAAGGCAAAAAAAAAAAAAAAACCTGGTTATGAAAACATTTTAACAGGTTTCTTCTATGTAGCACTTCTTAAAACTAAGATACTAATGAGCAGTTTGAAACTCTAAGAACATAGCATTTCATGTTTGCCATTATATTGTGGAGTCTTGTCACCATGATGAGTGCTTTCTACAATAGAGTTTTGGAATAGCTATTTTATAGCTATTTTTAGATAAGTTGTACCCATATACTAGAACGTGTATAGTTTCAACTTCGTTTTTCTGATTGTCACCCTAAGTATTACATATATCAGCAAATAATATTCTAAGAAAATATGACCATTAATACCACGTGACAATTAGTTTTATTATTGTATGAGAAGCAAGGGCAAGAATGTTTAGAAATAGAAATAGAAAGACAAAAGATTTCCTTGCAGCAAAGTGCTTGTGATAATCTTGCCCCAGAGTCTGTGACACAAGAGAGCATTTGATGAGAATGAACCATGCAATCTGTGCCTATTTTTTCTAACACCATAAGACACAAAACTAAAGGAAAAAGATCAATGCTAAGAAAAAAAAAACTCACAGGGATCAAGAAAAGGGCATATTCTAGTTCACGTTGGAATATTTATTTTTTTCATGGAATTTATTTTAGCTTGGCATCAGTCTGTGAAAAAGGTGGTATCTCGAACTAGGACATTTTCTCAGGCTTTCCCAGCTATAAAAATAATGACTGTGTCTTAGAAAAAGACCAAGTGGTTTCCAAATATGGCCTCTGAGGATGTATACTCTGGCTGCAATATTTTCTCTGGTGAATTCCTGAGTGTTTAATAACTCGATTTCACAATTTCTAACTCTTTTCAAACTTTGCTCAGTGCAAGAGTTTACATTTTAAATGCAACTCAGCAGTAATTTATTCAACATTTAATATTTCTAGAGCCCCGTATAAGATTCTGTGGGGAATATACTGCATAAGGGATTGCGTGTTACCCCTCACGGAGTTTATATGCTTGTTGCATTGGCCAATATGATGCAAGGCAGAGTGTGCTCTGGGCTACCTAAGAGTAAAAGCAAGCACTGGAAGAGATGGGGAGAGAGAGGAGAGAGAGAGAGAGAAACATCTAGGAGATAAATGCGGGCAAGCGTTAGTCAGGAAGGATTATGAGGAAAACTTGGGAATATAAGAAGGCTGCATACTTCAGAGACTAAGCGAGGACGTGTCAAGCAAAGAAGATCACATAAACAAAGACATGGAAACTAGACAGCCAGGGATGCATTTGGGTAATATAAAGTGAGTTTTGTGGTTTTTTTTGTTTTTTTTTTGTTTTTTTGTTTTTTTTGTTTTTTTTGAGACAGAGTCTCACTCTGTCACCAGGGCTGGAGTGTGTTGGCATGATCTCAGCTCACTGCAACCTCTGCCTACCAGGTTCAAGCAGTTCTCCTGCCTCAGCCTCCTGAGTAGCTGGGATTACAGGTGCCTGCCACCACACCGGGCTAATTTTTTTGTATTTTTAGTAGAAACGGGGTTTCACTATGTTGGCCAGGCTGGCCTCAAATTCCTGATCTTGTGATCTGCCTACATTGGCCTCCTAAAGTGCTAGGATTACAGGTGTGAGCCACCGTGCCTGGCCTAAACTAAGATATTTCAGAAGCCCATATTTTTGGCAAATTTTGATGGAAGCCAGAATTTTTATTTTTTTTGGAAATAAGCTAATAAAGAAATATTAAAGGTTTGCAAGCATACTTAGATCTATGAAATAGATGATTCAACCTGCTGTAACTTACATAATAGAAATAATTGAAGGAAACCACAGACAGGAACTAGAACTAGGAGGGGACTGAAGACTCTGCATTTTGAAGTTAGGGAATCACAGATTGAACTGGGAAATTATCAAGGGAGTGTCAAAAAATAGATGAAAGTGAGAAACATTAATGGCATAAAATTGCATGTTTGATTCCCATTTTGTGAGATTCAGTGCTGGTGTTGGGGTTAGGAGAAGTATGGCAATATTGGCAGAAGATCCAATGCTATATACCTGGTTATCTGAGATAATTAGTAAGTGTGGTGCACAGAATAACAATATACAATTGAAACAACACACGCACACAAAAAAAACCCTGCAAAAATATACCCAATACACACACTAAAATGGCTGTCTTTGGAAAGGAGGGGAAATGCAGAAGGATATAATGACAAAAGGACATAAACAAAGAAGAAAATATGGGAAACTGTCAAATTATAATGAGACCACAAAAGAAAATCCAATTGATTAAGCACAAGAATCTTTTAAACCCCAAATACTTTTTGGAGTACTGTAAACCACACTAAATGTGCTCTTGGCCATAGGTGCTTTCTGTGGTATGATCACATAATATTCAGAATAAAGGATGTAGTATTTAAGCCATGAAGAATGCCCTGTGTATTCTTCCTAACCCAAAATGAACACATTCAATATATACAAACAGCAAATTTAATAAACACAAAACTATTGGAAGTAAAAAAAATAATAATGGTTAAAGGAAAACAACAAAGTAAAAATAAAAGGTATTAAGTGTCTTTGTCTGTTTGGGCTGCTGTAACAAACTGCCATGGATTAGGTGGCTTATAAGGAATAGAAACTTTTTTACAGTTCTGGAGGTGAAATCCTAGATCAAAGTGCCAGCCGACTTAGTGTTTGCAGAAGGCCCACTGGTTAACAGACAGTTGTCTTCTCAATATGTCCTCATATGGCAGAAAGGTGAAGAGTCTCTTTGGAGTTCCCGTGTTAATCCTATTCATGAAGGCACTTTCATGACCTAATCACCCTCCAAAAGGCCCACTTCCTAATAATATCTTCAGTTTGAGGGTTACAGTTTCTTTTTTTTTTAATTAAGCCCCATTTTATTTATGAACATAGATGCAAAGAATTCTAAACAAAATAGTAACAAAGCAAATTCAGCAATATATTAAAAAGAAAATACAATGCAACCAATTTAAATTTACTTCAGGAATGGAAAGTTAACATTCAAAAATCAATCAAGGCCAGGTGCGGTGGCTCACGCCTGTAATCCCAGCACTTTGGGAGGCCGAGGCGGGCGGATCACAAGGTCAGGAGATCGAGACCATCCTGGCAAACACAGTGAAACCCTATCTCTACTAAAAACACAAAAAAAATTAGCCAGGCATGGTGGCGGGTGCCTGTCGTCCCAGCTTCTCGGGAGGCTGAGGCAGGAGAATGGCATGAACCCAGGAGGCGGCAGAGCTTGCAGTGAGCGAAAATCATGCCACTGCACTCCAGCCTGGGCGACAGAGCAAGACTCTGTCTCAAAAAAAAAAAAAAAAAAAAATCAATCAATGGCTGTTATAAGCATTTTTTAAAGAATCAATAAATGTACTTCACCACATTCACAGAATAAAGGATAAAAGCTATATGATTATCACAATAATGCAGAAGAAACAGCTGACAAAGTCCAGCATCCACTCATGACAAAAAATCCCAGTAAAAGGGAACTCTCCTGATCTAATAAAATGTATCCTTTTTAAAAGATCTATTGATAACTTATGTCCACACAAAACCTGTTAACAAATGTTTATAAAAGCTTTATTCATAATTGCCAAGAATTGGAAGCAACCAAGATGTCCTTCAATAAATGAATGAATACACAACTGTAGTACATATACGAGAGAATATTATGCAGCAATAAAAAAATGAGTTCTCAAGCCACAAAAAAAGACATGCATATTAAACTTAAGTGCATATTGCTAAGTGAAAGAAGTCAGTCTGAAACGTCTACATACCGTATGATTCCAACTATATGACATTCTGGAAAAGGCAAAACTCCAGAAATAGTGAAAAGATTAGCGGTTGCCAGGGACTGAGAGGAGGAAAGGAATAATAGGTGGAGCATAGGGGGATTTTCAGGGCAGTGAACTATTCTGTATGATGTTGGTAGATACATGACATTATGCATTTTTCAAAACCTGTAGAACTGTACAACACAGACTGAACCATAACGTAAAGTACGGATGTTAGTTAGAAATCATGTAACACTCCTACATTGGTTCATCAGTTGTAATAAATGTACCATACCAATGCAAGATGTTAATAACAGGGGAAACTAGTGGGAGGGGGAAATATGGAAACTCTCCATACTTTCTGCTTGAGTTTTCTTTAAACCTAAAACTGCCCTAAAAAACAAAGTCTATTTTTTTTTTAATTTATTTTGGAAGTCCTTTATTGTAAAGGTAATTCTTTTGTCTCATGACAAACAGCAGCCACAGTGATTATTCTGGATCGTCACAGTGGACAAATTCAATTTCTTCTTGAGACACAAGTTTCTTTATTTCTGAGGTAATGTTTTCATTATTTCTGCAGTGTCTGGTGGACCCTGATACATCAGCAAATCTGGTGATTTACTTCTGGGGGTTAAAATTTCAACATATACATTTTGGATAGATGTGAAGTTTCAGTTTGTAGCACCAGAAGAGAGAAAAACAAAATGAAAAAGAGAAAACAAACAACAGGGGCCCATGACAGAAGAAGACATTTGTAGTGGGCACTGCAATGTGCCACCAAACCCCGTTTCAACAAACGACCTGCTGCAGCCACTGAGGATGTTGATGGTTACAGCTTACAGATGTCAGGCTTTTTAGAGGTTACTTGCCACTAAGGATGTTAATGGTTACAGCTTATAGATGTCAGACTCTTTAGAGGTTTTTGCCACTAAGGATGTTGATGGTTACAGCTTATAGATATTGGGCTTTTTAGAGGTTGCTTCCCACTGAGGATGTTGATGGTTACAGCTTATAGACGGCAGGCTCATTAGAGGTTGCCATGCCTGTGGAAAGAGGCAATCTTTAATCAAAGACATCAACGCAGAAGTAAAAGCCTAGGTTTCCAGCCTAATTCAAGATGTCTCTGAAGAATGATTCTAGCTCCAAAGCTCCCCACCGGGTAGTCTGAGGCCATTTCTAGGTCTTCTTTGCAGTTCAACTTCTCCCTTTGTCCATTTATGCTGACTTTCCTTTCTTTACTCAAATGTTGGTTACAAATCCTTAATAAATACCTTGCCTAAATTCCTCCATCTCAGAGCCTACTTTCCTAGAAGTCAACCTGATACAATAACATTATAAATAACACTAAGTAACATTATACCCACTGTCACAGGCAAGAAAGAAAATTAGTTTAGATAATTAATTCTGAACCATGAATCTATTATAGAACATAAGAATAAAGAATGGCATTCAGTAGGCAGAAATGTGAGCTGAAGAAAAGTCACAAACAAAACTGCAAAATGAATCCTGGGAACAATGTTAAATGGGGTGGTGGGGAATATTCATCAGAGAGATTGAGAGACTGTATGCCTGTGGTAGGCAAAATAATGTCCTCAAAGATGTCCATGTCCTTATCTCTGGAACTTGTGAATGTTACCTTACATGATGGTAAAAGGTGTTTTGCAGACACAATTAAGTACCTCAAGATGAGGCAATTATTCTAGATGACTTAGGGAAGCCAAATGTGGTCACAAAGACTTTTAAAAGTGGAAGAGGGAGACAGAAAACTAGAGTCAGAGGGAAATGTGATGGAAAAAATAAAGGTCAGAGAAATGCAACATTGTTAGCTTTGAAGATGGAGGGAGGTGGCCATGAGCCAAGGAATGTGGGTGGTCCTAAAACTGAAAAGAAAGAAAGAAAAAAAAAAGGAAGCAGATTATCCCCTAGAGTCTCTATAAAGGAACACAGCACTGCTCACACTTTCATTTTAGCCCAGTTTATCAGACTTTTAATGCAGAGAACTGCAATATAATAAATATGTGTTGCCTTAAGACATGACGTTGATGATAATTTTTTCATGGCAGTTGTATGAAACTACAACAGTGCTGACACTAGCTGCAAGGCAGATATGGGGAAGACAAATAATACATTGGGCTTGTAGTACAGGAGCTGATAATTAGAATTTTCATCTACTACTTAAAACTATATCCTTCATCTCATCACACAGTATATCTGTATTCAAGTTTGCCCTCTGGAACCTGAAAAAGTAACTAACTTAACAGAGCTTCCCAGAGCATTAACTAAGGAATGAGCTAACCAGTAGGTGAGTCAGCCACTTTCTGGCCACATAGCAAATGCTCAGAAAAATACTGGTTGAACCTATTTGGGTTTTTTTCATTTCCTCTGGGGTTCTTGATCCATGTGCTCCTCCCTTGTAAGGAGTTCCAGGGAAGTGATACCACAGGGATGTTGGGTCTTTGTTATTATGGTCCTTGGATTTTTAAAGCTCAGGTAAGTTGGGGTCATTGTGAATCCCGATCATGTCTAAGAATATGTTTTTCCCAAAATAAAAATGAAAGATGAGGACAGAGAAGAAAATAAAATGTACTTTTTTATAATCATTGTTTGTCTCAATTGGCACTGCCTTTCCCCCTGAAGAGCATAGAATTGCTTATTAAATTAAGTTGGTATCCAAGCTCTTTAACTTCATCTGGCAGCCCAATGCCTGCATTTATTATTCTCAGAGTGGAAACTTGCCATCCAACATCTGGTCTGCATTAATTTTTCTTTAATTCCCTTTACCCTCCTCCACTCCCTTACCCATTCTATCATCTATGATTTTCTAAAAAACCAGTAATCTGAGTGGGTGTGCATATTTCTTAGCATTTTACATTCAGACCTCCAGCCTGCATTCTGTAGAGACAGCAGAGACCCACCTGATTAACTCAGAGATGTGTCAAAAATAAAATGTTTTTATCTACATGTAATTGCCAAAGGATGCTATAAAGACTATTCATCACAAACACATTAGAGTTATTTTTTTCAGTCTGAAATGGAAGATGCTCTGTAAAACAAAATTTACAAATTCACAAATTTATATATTCTGGGGGTAATACAATGCATTTTCCTCTAAGGTAAAATAATGGTGTATAGGTCAGGAATACTTAAATAACAAAATGGACTTACATTCAAAAATATATATCTCAATTGTCACTTGGGCACCTGCGGGAGAGGATCTAGTTATTTGCAGGGACATCCCCGGAGTCCCCGAAAAGTTCTTCATGGACAGAGGAATAAGGCAGATACGTGACTGTCTCAGAGGCCAGGTCAAACTTTGCCCATAGTTTGAATTAGTCACATCATGAAAAGAAAGAAAGAAAGAAAAAAGGGTAAATATAAAATATTCAATTAAAAAAAACAAGATTGGAAAAACATCTGTGTTGAGGAAAAGGGAGCTCTTGGGAAAAGTGGCCACTCTGTCAGCACTGCATAATGCAAGGAAAGGAATGAGCAACCTGGTGGAATTAGAATTGTTCTACATGTATGTGTCAGAACTCTATTGATGTCCAACTGGTTCTGAGCATTTTAAAGGCTGGATTTCATATAGGGCATTTGCAAATCTTGCTTTTTTCATGCCAAAAGAGAAAATTCGAGTAACTCTCTTCCATCACATTATTCTTGCCCATGGTTAAATGGTCTTAACTTCAAACTCCAAAAAGAGTTTATATTCATTAACTTTTCGGATTTGTATTCAACAATGAAGTAGGCAACTCTTAATTGACCCATATGCGTGCACGGCTTGATGACCACTTAGAATGTTCTTCTGCTTCTGAAGTGCTATCTCACACATGATCCCTTTCATTTCCATTCATCATCATCCCTGCCTGCTATCCTTAGCTGGAGAGCTCTGTGCCAATCCAACTTCTTCAGCCTCAAGGATTTCTCCGGAAGGGAGTATTCAGCTTGACAATTCCAGGTTGGTTCTTGGGCCAAGGACTACAGCAATACTCCTCTTTGCACCTTTATACTTTGCACCTTAATGAATAGATCCAGGTCATCTGGTCTGAGCTTCTTCATCTACCGGCTTTTGACCTTTAATATACTCTAACTATATACATTTCTGACATCTTTCTTGACTCAGAAAAACATATGTCCCTCCTCCTAAATTTTACCCCTCAATTTAACACTAAATTCACTTTCTTTCCATCCCTTTAGGGACTTTGCGTCAGCAATTATCTCATTTTTTGTTTGTATCTTCAGCCACCTCCACCCCTTCTCCAAAGGTTTGCCTGGCTTTTGCCCTGTCTCCAAATCAAAAGCAAGAGCAAAATCAAAAATGTTTTATGACCTTGCAACATTGCCATTTGGTGCCTGATACTTCTATTTCCAATCACTGCCAACAAGTTTGCTCTGTAGTCACTGTTTTTATTTCTTACATTGTCCTCAATTATATTTCCAAAACCTGAAGAAAATTGCACTTTTATCAGTCTTCTTCTAGTTATCCAGTTGATGAAATTTCTCAGTTTTAATTTTCTTTAAAACTTTTAGGGTGGTGGAGTAAGGGGAGGGACAGCTTTAGGACAAATAGGTATTTGTCACCTAATATAAGTGGGACTTAAAACCTAGATGATAAGGTTGATAGGTAGAGCAAACCACCATGGCACATGTATACCTATGCAACAAACCTGCACTATTAGTTACTTTTGAAATTTTTATCATATAAGTCCTCCATCCTCTGAAAGATTTTCAAAATGTTATCACAATGTATGACTTCAGCCATTCAGTAATAACACATTCATACTCACTAAGCACTTTTATGATCCAGATATCATGCTAAGTATATTACATGTTTTAGCTAATAAATAGTCAATTGAAATATAAACTCAGTCTGTTTGCTTGCAGAGCCTATGCTCTTAACAACCACATTATAGAAACTCCAATTAGTATATCTTGCCCTTAGTATGGCAACCCCCAAATTTTTAAATCCCTGACTAGGGAAGCTGTAATCTAACACTCGAAATTTCAGTTCTTTATTTCCAATTTCTCAATGACCTTCCCAGCGACCTCAACGCTACAAGCTGAATGACCATAAACGTATTTCTCTAGAAACACATATTTTAATTTTGATTATAATATAGTCATACGTTGCTCAGTGATGGAGATACATTCTGAGAAATATGTCATTAGGCAATTTCATCATTGTGCCAACATCCTAGAGTGAACTTACACAAACCTAGATGGTGTAGCCTGCTACACACCTAGGCTATGCGGTATAGCCTATTGCTCTTAGGCAATAAACCTGTATAGCATGTTACTATACTGAATACTGTGGACAATTGTAACACAGTTAAGTATTTGTGTAATTAAACATATCTAAATATAAAAAGATATAGTAAAATATGATATATAAAATTTAAAAACAGTACATATATAAGAACTTTCAGGATTGGAACTTGCTCTAGGTGAGTCAGGGAATAAATGTGAAGACCTAGGACATTACTGTACATCACTAGCAACTTTTTAAACACTGTATACTTAGACCACATTAAATTTATAGAAAATATTTTTCTTCAATCATAAATTAACCTTTGCTTACTATAACTTTTTTCTTTTACAAGCTTTTTAATCATCTTAACTTTTTGATTCAATTGCAATAACACTTAGCTTAAAACACAAACATACAGCTGTGCAAAAATATTTTCTTTCTTTATATTTGTATTCTATAAGGTTTTCCTACTTTAAAAATTTTGTGTTTTTTACTTTTAAAACTTTTTGGTTACAAACTAAGACAAAAACACACATTAATCTAGGCCTACACAGGGTCACGATTATCAATGATTATCAATATCACTGTCTTCCACCTCCACATCCTGTCCCACTGGAAGGTCTTTGGGGCAATAACACACACGGAACAATCATCTCCAATGCCTTCTTCTGGAATACCTCCTGAAGGACCTGCCTGAGGCTGTTTTATAGCTAACTTTTTCTTAATAACTAGAAGGAGTACACTTTAAAAATCACAACATAAATGCATAAACCAGTAACATAGTGGTTTATTATCAAGTATTATGTACTGTACATAATTGTATGTGCTATACTTTTTTTTTTTTTTTTTTTTTTGAGATGGAGTTTTGCTCTTGTTGCCCAGGCTGGAGTACAATGGTGCGATCTCAGCTCACAGCAACCTCCACCTCCTGGGTTCAAGCGATTCTCCTGCCTCAGCCTCCAGAGTAGCTGGGATTATAGGCATGTGCCACCATGCCCAGCTAATTTTGTATTTTTAGCAGAGATGGGGTTTCTCCATGTTGGTCAGGCTGGTCTTGAACTCCCGACCTCAGGTGATCTGCTCTTCTCGGCTTCCCAAAGTGCTGGGATTACAGGAGTGAGCCACTGCGCCTGGCCTGTATGTGCTATACTTTTATACAGCTGGCAATTTACACCAATATCACCACAAACATGTGAGCAATGTGTTGCCCTAAGATGTTGACATGCCTACAATATCACTAGGCAATATACATTTTTCAGCTCCATTATAATTTTGTGGGACATCCATTGTATATGCTGGCTTTTTACTGAGACATTGCATTGAGGGACTGTATAACATGGAGAAGGTACCACAGTATCTCTTTCTTCTATGGTTTAAAGTCTCATGCAAACCCCCACGTGCCACCTCCCAGAAACAAAAATAAAACGCGTAATATCCAAGTGCAGATCACATCACAGGATGATCTTGTTATTACCTTCTGAGTATAGGGGAAAATGTGGTTTCTTTAGAATATATGAAAGTGTGACTAATATTTTAGAATTTTCAAGGCTGATTTTATGCACTATCATATTTCGTATTCTATCACGTTTCAGACAATTACAGATTATGTTGTATTCTAAAGGGGAAAACAATGTAATTGCAATATAGTAAAAAATGGAAAAAACATTATGTTGTAAGCCCCAACCACATTCATTGTGCTTTAGCTTTCCTATTTATATTAATTTTCCAAGAATCTCTAGTCCAAATTCTTGCATCAAACTTTGGCTCCTCTTACTCTCTTGAGAAATATGTCAATTCTTCCCTCTCATTACATTAAAATAACCCATTCCATCTATATACTGTTACTGATACTTCAATGTGAGCTCCCTTTACCTGAACAGAGATAACTGGCTGTAGAATCCACCTTTAAGAAAACATATGTTGCTTGAAGAGATAGAAATGCAAACAACTAAATATATTACAAGGCAAAATTGAACTTACATCACATAAAAGTGTAAGTAACCAATTCTAGTAAAGCTTGTGTTTGGCTTGGCACATTTTAGCTATGCATAAGTTGGTGTTTAATTTAATTTCAGTATAGTCAACAATTTCTTGTTTCGTTCCTTCAAGGGCCTGAGAATGAGTTCATTCTCTGTAGGAGGTATAGAGAAAGAATAAGCTGTGTGTGCTTGCTCTGATTTTAACAACTAGTTTCAACAATAAGATAGATGATGAGGGATTCAATGAATAAATAATAATAAGTCATAAATCAAGGGTTCCCAACCTAATGGAATTCAGGAACCATCAGAGGTTTTCATTAACCTCTCACTAAATTTAGCATTTAGAAATTTCCCATTATGAATGTAGTAGGACACACCACACCACACACAGACACATGCACAGATACACAGACACAGTGGTTTAGTAATACCAAATCTCGCTAGATTTGTAGTTTGTCACATCACATAATATTGCAAACATTTAAAAGTATTAAGTTCATCACTATTTTGAAATTATAATAATTAGACTTACCACTAGGCCTTGTTTTTTGAGTTTCTATATGACATAATATTGCAAACATTTAAAATTATTAAGTTCATCACTATTTTGAAATTATGATAATTAGACTTACCACTAGGCCTTGCTTTTTAAGTTTCTATATGAAACACACAGTGGTTTAATATTTGTATAACTACATTTCTATAAAATTGGTCTCTGTTGTGATGCTATGTATGTTATTTAATAAATTTTTTAAAAACCTTTTGCATTCTTTCTAAGAGAGACTCTTCGTTGAGGCCAGAATGTGAATGTGTCCATGGCACTAAAAAAGGCAAATAACTTCCATACAAAATTTTGTGCTTTGGAAGCTTAAAGGAGTAAGAAACTAACCAAACTGGAATGGACCTAACTTTCCAGAGGCAGTAAGACTCCAGTAACAGAAGAGCTTTTATATAGATCCAGAATGTAGAATACTGGAAAGGGTAATCAAAATGGGCCGACTGAAGTATAAATAAAGACAAAGAGGCATGAATGGGAATGACTCCTTCAGGTGAAAGGAGTAATTGACATATTCTTAGGGCACAGGCCACTTCTACCAGCATAAAGGAGTTGGCAATGCATCTCATAATCTGAGAAATGTTTTTTTCCAGGAAGCCACAGCCACCCTGGGAGAATTGGATTCAGTGAGTTTTAGGGTTGAATCCTTGTGTTAGCAGTGTTTTCTGACTCATGTCACATATAACTTTTTTTTCTAAGAAGAGTTTTGCATCACTCCTACGTGGTTGCTGTGTGGTCTCAATTATGTAGACCAATACGTGAGCAGAGATGGTTTAAGAATGCAGAGGAATGGAATGACGCAGTGGGGAAGTGGGACCTGAGGGTGAATACCCACAGAAAGAGATCAGACCAAGACATGATGCCAAATGGCAGGACCCACAGGCTCTTTTTAAAATTGCCTGCTCATTCATTCTTCTGTTCTGATCCCTAACCACTAAGATCAACCTCTCACTCTTCTTGGATAAACCCATGCCGCAATGTCCTCTTTAACTCTGTTTACATGGCATAATGTCACTGGTAGACCTGAGTACACAGTAGGCAGGGAGAAGAATTTGGCTCTGGGCTAGATTGCAATTCAGTTGAATGCCCACGAGACTAGTGATTTTTTCTAATCTAATCTTTATTATAAATAAACTTAAGAGAGAGTCCATGAAGTTTTCTTTGCAACTTTTTTTGTTGTTGTTTGATTTTTGACATGTGTTTATTTGTTATTTTTGAATAGAGTGTATATACTTTTTCCAAAATGCACACTAGACTTGGTTAGCCACATGTCAACTTGGTTACTGAACAGATCCTGAAGTTTTACTTTGCGTGTTTGTGACTTCATCTGGAATCAGTGAGCAGAGGTAGTAAAGAGATCCCCTTCTGTCTTAACCTTGAGTCTAGATTTTAAATAGCAGATACAGACGTAATGGAAGCTTCTGGAAAAATATCTCCACCATGGATTCATTTGCTTTACATATTCTTAGATTTTAATTGCTCATTCAACTTTGAATCCAGTTATTTTTGCCCCGCTCACCTCCATAGCTTATCCCAGCCAAAACTTACCCAGACAGAAAGCTTGTAAACTAAATGCTCATTGCTACCAGAGGGAATTCTGACAGAACACTGGATGCAGCAGTATTGCAGTTATGAAACTGAGACCTTTACTCCTGGAGCCCAGAGAGAAAGCAAACACTGGAGACAAGGTTGCTAAATAACGTTTGGAAACTTATGGTAGAGCAATGGTGTGTGTACCTTGCTCATGTGACTCCTGGCTCTTGATTACACCATCTCCTGCTTGCCTGTCCTTTAGGTTAGAGTGGGCATTGGGAAAGACACAGACTCTGCTAACATTACTGATTTTTTTCTGTTTATTCCCATAGAAATGTATGTGTCACTCTTTCATAGGTGGCATGTAATCACACTGAATTACACCCATGTGTTCTGGGTGCCTCCCCTAAGTCACTGGACCCCACAGTCCACTTTTGTACCATCTGTCACTACCATGTAGACTTTCTACATCGACACTAGAGAAGAGTTAGTGGTGTCAGTGTTTTCGTATGAAGTGGCTATAAAGATCTCACCTGGTTGCTACTTGACAATGAAATTCAGGGTCAAGTGTGCTTTCAAATGCACTCTGAAAATCCACTAATTCTTAAGTCTGCATTGAGTATGGAATGAGTTTAGCCCTGAACCCTATGTCATAGAGTAGAGGAAAGAAGGATGTATTTCTAGGGAGAGAAGCCCGTCAAAGCAGACTGTTAGTAGAAGTAGAACACACATGAGCAATATATGAGAGCACTTAATTAAGAAAGAACTATTCTAGAAGGTTTAAGATAATGTGAAAACCTACATAGGCAGAGTGTTGTGAGGAATCTGCTTAGCAGTAAGATTTTAATGAAGAGGTATGAAGATATCCTGAGCCTTATTGTTAGAGGAACAACAAGAGTGAAAGCATGAAGACAGGATGCAAATGGTACTCTTTTTTCTTTTTTTCTTTTTTTTAAAAATTGATTAGTTTGACTGTGGATAGGATGGGATGTCCCAAGGGGATGGGAGTTTAGTGAGAAAAACAGGAGTCAGTCTTCTAGGGAAGGGGCATTCCAATTCCAGCTCTACTACTTGCTAAACTTGTGTCTCCAAAACTTCGTGCCTTGTTTCTCATCTATACAATAAATATAACACTATCTAGCTTACACGATTGCTGTGAGTAATAAATGAGATAATTGAGGTAAATTTCTTAGAACAACGCTCAACACCCAGTAAGCACTTAACAATAGCTGTTGTCATCATATTAAAAACTGGCTAGGTGTGGTGAAATCCAATTGTGCAGATTCTGGAAAACCTGCAGAAGTTAAAGTTTATAATAAAAGGACATGGAGGGCTTGGAAACTTTAAAATAGGCATTGTGGCAGAATAAATAGATATCCTATCTGTATACATTATCAACCATTAATTCTCCATTTCAAAGTTTTGCAAGGAAGTGTTGTTCAGCATGTATTTGCTAAACACCTGCTTCAGGGCAGCAATATTCTAGGTATTGTGGCAGGTAGGTATTGTGGCAGGAAGGTATTGTGGCAGGTAGGTATTGTGGCAGAAGTAGAGAAGAGTCTCTGCCAGTGAAGAACGTGATGTTCTGTGGAAAGACAAGTCCGAAATATAGGTAATGTCTGGTTGAGAGTGTGAGACGATATATGAGGAGGTGCCACAGTTAGTGATTACAATGAGCATTTCCAAATGCTTGACCCTAAACCTTTTGTTCCTCCAGGCTTGGCTGAGACTCCTGTGCTACATAAGTGACAGATTGGGTAGTGAACCTGAATCATGGCTGGTCAATCACTGGGAATTGCCTTCTGCCCTTGTCAGGAAGTGACAGTCTTCAAGTCACTCAGGAGGCACCTATCTGGAAGACTCCTTCCCAAAAGAGTGCTTGTTTAAAAGAGACAGAGAAACTAATTAGAGAGAAACAAAGGAACCATATCCACTGCAAGTTATATTGAAAGGGTGATGTGAATTAAAAGCATTTTCAAATTCAGCTTAATAATAATAATAACAACTAAAACTTAACCATTTAGTATTATTCCAGGTTCTGTTCTAAGTCCATTATATGTATTAATTCATTGGATCTTCCAAATGTGAAAGGAAAATAAATCTGGGGACCCCAAAATCACTAAGCCAAAGGAAAAGTCAAGCTGGGAACTATGTCAGGCAAACCTGCCTCCCATTTTATTCCTAAATAAGAAAGCTACAAAGATTAAAAAAAAAAAAAAAAAAAAAAAGCTACATACCTCCCTCACAATTTGCCTACAAGGAATTCCTTGTGAGCCTCAAGATCTTTACCCCAAAAACAGTTCTGTGGAATTTCACTCTGGCAATGTAAACTGATAGCTTATCTTCACAAGACAGAAGGCCATCCCACTGCTCACCTGAGACAAACACAGGTCTGATGGCTTCCTCTGCCCTATTGTTTATGTAAGAAATGCAGATTCACTGAGCCAGACTGAATTGTGTATTCAGTGGAAGGCTGATCAAGGACTCAAAAGAATCCAATCTTTTGTCTTTTATCAACTTCTGACCTAGAAGCCCCACTTCGAGTAGTCCTGCCTTAACAAACCGAACCTTTGTGTATCTTATACATATTTATCGATGTCTCATGTTTCCCTAAAATGTATAAAAGCCAGCTGTACTACGACCACTTTGGGCATATGTCGTCAGGACCTCTGAGGTTGTCCTTAACCTTGGCAAAATAAACTTTCTAAATTGATGCTTTCTAAATTGATGATGGTACTTTCTAAATCCTATTTTATAAATGAAGGGCTGAGGCACAGAGAGGTTAACTATGTTGCCTAGGTCACAGTGAAAAATGAGTGGAACGGCCGAGTGCAGTCGCTCATGCCTGTAATCCTGGCACTTTGGGAGGCCAAGGCAAGCAGATCACCTGAGGTCAGGAGTTCAAGACCAGCCTGGTCGACATGGTGAAATCCCATCTCTACTAAAATACAGAAATTAGCCAGGCATGATGGTGAGTGCCTGTGATCCCAGCTACTTGGGAGACTGAGACAGAATCGCTTGAACTCAGGAGACAGTGGTTGCAGTGAGCCGAGATCGCACCACTGCACTCCGGCCTGCGCAGTAGAGTGAGACTCCATCTTAAAAAAAAGAAAAAAAGAAAAATGAGTGGAACTAGGATTTTGAACCCAGACTCCATGGCTCCGGATTCTAAGCTCTTAACCATGATGCCACACTGCCCCTTTGTGGTATACCTGGACCTGTTCCCTTCTAAAAAGAATTGTGTTTAAATTATGCATACAAGACATTTAAGGTAACTTTTAATTTTAATT
Source organism: Macaca nemestrina (assembly GCF_043159975.1). Classification (NCBI taxonomy): domain Eukaryota; kingdom Metazoa; phylum Chordata; class Mammalia; order Primates; family Cercopithecidae; genus Macaca; species Macaca nemestrina. The sequence goes on from NC_092132.1 coordinate 23,242,935, forward strand.
TTAATTTTGAGGATTTTAAAGAGAAAATAAGGAGAAAATGTTAGACTATTTCACATTCTATAGATAATTAATGCCAATTCAATACATAACTTTTCTCATTAGGAACAACACTGCAAACTGCAAAATTGTGTTTCCTAATGCTCTGTGGAAATGAGCAGACTTTTAAAAAATACTTTCTACTTTTGGCTTTCCTTTAAAGGATTTGCACATTGGAAACTTCTCCTCACTTCTCATTTCTCCTTCCCTTCCTCTCTCCTTTCTCTTCCCTCCCTCCCTTCCCCATTCTCTCTCTCTCCTACAAGTCTAATGGCAGAAGGACTAGAGTGTCTCTCATAGCTACCTCAGGTCCCATTTCTTAGGCAATGGAACCACACTTTTGATTTGGGCACAATCTTCCCCCATGTTTACACTTTGCTTTTTGGCATCCAGTGGTCTAAAAAGCCTTCATGCAGGGTGCTTTGGTAAAACATGAAGATTCTTTTATCGTTTCAAATTTTGCTCATAATTCTTTTCCTTGACTCATTTGTCTAACTACCCCCTGTTCCAACATGCTCACAAAACATACATATTTTCTTTTTGATATCAAGGTTGGTTTTTTTTTTTGTGTGTTTTTTTGTTGTTGTTGTTTTTTTTTTGCCATTATTCCAACCTTTCATGATGTTGTGTAATGCCCTGGTTTTGCATGTGCTGTTCCCTTTATTGAACTTTCTTTTCTGCTTCTTCATCTGGCCAATGCTACTCATTGATAAAAACATAAATGAGATGTCTTCTATGTTGAGAAATCCTTGACCTCTACAGGCAGAAAGAAGTGTTCCTAGAGGACTTTGTTCTTTCTTTATCACTGTATGTAGCACATCATAATGTTTTATTGGCATGTCACTGATTCCCTGACCCTCCTGTCATGGAAACACCTGTTAGTCTATGAGCTTTTAGAAGATAAGAATGATGCTTTATTCACTCTCCTATCATTGAATCCTGGCACTAGAGTCACTGCTTGTTTTGGCATCTGAACACTTTGAGAATTTTATATGACAACTCTTAAGCCTGAAAAAGGTGATCTCACAAAACTAGGTTTTGTATTTCTCCTCCCTAACATTAAACATACCCAAAGAACTAAGAATGGTTGTAAATTAGTCTAATCTAAATACAACCTTGAAAGGAAGTCTGCTGCTACCATTTAATTATTTAATCAACTCTCTTACATATAAACACACACACACAGGATTAAAAGTTGACAAAAGAAGTTGTTAAATTTAATAAGGATTACCGCTGTTTACAATGGGAATTCTTCTAACCCACCATGAGGTCTGTATCTCAGCAAACACTTCCTAGAGTTCCTCATCTATACTATCTACTCATCTGTCCATGTATGGGCTTGTTCATGCTCCATCTCCAAAATACTCCCATAACCCATGTTGACCTTAAGGATTGAACCAGGAATTGATACCTGGCCACAGCTGGGGCAATTATCTCTCTTCTTATACTCACAGCCTCAAGTAAACTCTTCTTGAATGAAGAGACCTGAAGATAAAGACTTGCGAAGAAACAAAAGAGTGAGCAGACAAATAGAGAAGGGAAGCTTATTTTCTGAAGAAAATGATGAAGAAACCATCATAACAACTGTGGTTTTTTATATTAGAGTTCTTGATTCTAAGCCCCCATATGGTGCAATAGAAATGCTGGCCAGTGGCTCCATGAAATACACTATAGTAATTCAGTAAAGACAGGTCATTGCTCAAAATTAGCTTGAATAGGCTTTTGTTATTATAACTAAAATGTATAATTTAAATTACTACTACAATGTTGCTTTCTCAGTCTGAAACACCCATATGCCCTAAACCTACTAAATTTTTTCAAGGCCAAACCCAAATGCCATGTCTTCTCTGAAGTTTTATCATTCTAATGACATTTTTTTTTTTTTGTATTACACTTATAAGCTGGGTTGTGTTAATTAATTTATTTTTCAATTCAACACAAACTGCTGAGCACCTGTCCTATTTATTGCAGGCAGTACGCCAGAGGTGTGAAGGTAAACACAACTAACCCCCTGTCTCCAAAATGCTCGTAACTTCTTGTAAGAGACCACCATCAACAACAAAATGATATGATTTATTACGATATGATCTAAGTAGAAGTCTGGAAGCAAAGAAAAGGGACAACAGAATTCTGCTTTGCAGGAGAAGGAATGGCCTTTTTTTAAAAAAAAAACAAAAAAATAGTACAGTAGTTGCTTATCATTCTGTCTCTTCTATTACATTGTAAGCAAGCAGAGGGCAGTGTGAGTATCAATGTTTATAACAAAAAATAACCATCACCATCCAGTATCAAGAATAGTATCTTTCTCAGATCAGATTCCTTGGGAACAACTCTGCTATGAAGATTTATAAGCCAGATATTACTGAACAGTATTATTGGCAACAAGATCCCTAAGGAAATGAGAAGAACAAGACTGGACAGAAGAAAATATTGAGCTCTAATACAATTGTAATGGAGGTCTCATTCATCCCACAGGGAGTTCTAGAGATAAGATGGCCATTCCAAGTTGTCCTGCTGAGGCAAGGGGGGCAGGCTATTGTACCTTCTGCATGGGTGATTCATTGGAGGGTCCACAAATTTAGGCAAGACAGCTTCTATCATCTAAGGCAATACCCAGAGAAGTAATCCATTGTGAGTTATCTACAACCTATATTCACAGCAGCTGGGAATTAGTGCCTCCGGGTCAAAGAGAGATCTGGGTATCACAGCACTGGGTTCTGTAGTATCTACTGCAGAACCCTGCAAATAATAGACACTTAGTAACTATTAGTGGAAGTTCAGTTTTATATATTAGTGCTCACAGTTTTAAAATTCTGTTTTTCAGTGCTGGCATGCATATTCCTACCTGAGAACTGAATTCATTGCCATTTTCTGAGCTTTAGCTCTGAGTTCACTGACATTTACAATTGTGGGGAACTAAGTTCCCCAGGGTTGGGAAAAGATTCATATCCACATTATGTATCTTGCTAGTCAATGGACAGGGCCTCCCTGCCTGTGTCACTCAGCAACTGGAATTTTAATCAAGTCATGGCCTCAAGGAAATCAATCATGATCAAGACATCCACAGTTGGCTGGCAACAAAGATAACAGTTAAGGGTAAGTGGCGTTATATGCTAATTAGTTGGGAGTTCTTTGGAGTTCAGCCCAAGTTAGACAGAATGGTAACTGTTTCCAAAAATCTAAATCAAAGCAATTGTTTCCTTGGTAAAGGAAGTTTAATCAAAACAAAACGAAAAAAGAAAAACATCCAGTGAATTGGTTGAGTAAGAAAAAATATAGTACTTTATATTCTATGCCAAACTAGCCAGCTTAATTTATTTTACTGAAAAACAAATTCTGTTGGAAGAGGATCCAATAGCTTTGAGTAAATGTCAACCTTGATCAGTACATAACCAGGTATATGTTACACATTTGGCAAGCGAGTAGCAAAGTGAACACATTCCCAGTTGTCAAATGGTTGGCTTACTAAATATAATCTCCATCCTATTTGAACAAACTTTTTGACAGTTACTTGGTTTCTAAACTCTGAAACTACCAGAGAACTTTACTGGGAAAACACCTTTTTGCATGGGAATGAGGAAATCTGATCCTGGGAAGTTAGAAGTCTGTGCGTTGATATTTATTAAGTGATATCTGTCAATAGAGGGGAAATTTGTGGGGAAGCCAATTTCAAACTATTTGGGGTGATTGTGGGAGGCTGGGTGAATTCCATCATTGCCTCAACTTCTTCTTCTATAAATTGAAGATACATCAGTTGCTCCCTCCCTTCAAGGTAGAATAATCCCCACAAGACAGGTTTGGCAAAGCTGTAAGAAGATGGGCTATCTACTCCTGCCTCTTGGCTTGAACATTAGTCTTGCAAATCTCAACTCTCTCTCCCTCCCTTATTTTCTTTCTAAAAATATCTAGATAATCATATAGTCATAAACTAATCAGATCACAGCTTTCGAAAACTGCTACAGGTCATTTAGTTTAATCTTAAAATCCAAAGTCCCCCTCTCCAACATAAAAAGAATTGTTCAGCCTCAATTTGAAGAGTTAAAATAGCAGAGCCTCACTATACCTGTAGACTACTAAATATAATCTCAATCCTATTTGAACAAACTTTCTGACACTTTACTTGGTTTCTAAACTCTGAAACTCCCAGAGAACTTCACTGGGAAAACACCTTTTTGCATGGGAATGAGGAAATCTGATAATAGGAGATTAGAAGTCTGTGTGTTGATATTTATTAAATTACATGTGTCAATAGAGAGAGGGGAAGTTGGTGGGGAAGCCAGTTTCAAACTATTTGGGGTGATCGTGGGAGGCTGGGTGAATTCCATCATTGCCTCAACTTCTCTTTCTATAAATTAGAGATACATCTGTTGCTACCTCCCTTCAAGGTAAAAGTTTATTTTGCTAATATTGAGGACATGCACCTGTGACACAGCCTCAGGAGGTCCTGAAGACATGTGCCCCAGGTGGTCAGAGCACAGTTTGGTTTTTATACATTTTAGGGAGACAGAAGACATCAATCAACATATGTAAGCTGAACATTGGTTAGGTCTGGGAAGGTGGGACAACTCAAAGTGGAAAGGAGGCTTCCAGGTCATAGGTAGATAAGAGACAAGTGGTCGCATCCTTTTGAGTTTCTGATTAGCCTCTCCAAAGGAGGCAATCAGATATGCATTCATCTCCGTGAGAAGAGGGGTAACTTTGAATAGAATGTGAGGCAGGTCTGCCCTAAGCAGTTCCCACCTTAACTTTTCCCTTTAGCTTAGTGATTTTTAGGGGCCCAAGACATTTTCCTTTCACAGTGTTATACTGGGAGATTTCACTAGTCAGAAAATTGAAAGTCTTCCAATTCCAACCTTGCTTTTTGCTATGAAAAAGGCTAGATACTGAAATACTCAACGCTTTGTTCCTCTTTAAAACATGAGTTTAGCACTACTTATCTCGTCATTGTTAGATAGTATCTCTTATAGACAATAATACCAAATAAATAAAATGATTCCTGTTCTGATAAAGATCACATTTTAGATGGTGAAACTGATACCCATCTATACTATAAGAAGACAGTAATGCATAAGGAATCTGTTTCAGTGATGAGAATTTTCTAAAACACTCCAGAAGACTACAAAAATTACACCTCTGTGGAGGAAGGTTGACAATTTTGCATGGAATTAAAAAAATGTTTTTTATGCAAAGTCCTAAAATAGTAAAAACAAGAGCTTTCCCAAAATGTTATTTTTTTAAAAGTCTTTTTTTGGTACTTGGGGATGCATACAATAAATACTGGTTCCATTTTCCCCTGTTGCTAAGTTGTCACCTCCCAAAACATAGATATGTATAATTTCCCTCATTTTTCTCCCCAGAACAGAAGTGTATTTGGGTAATGGCTGTTGACATAGTCAACTGGATAAGTAATGCACTATTTTATAAGGTCATGAGAGTGTAGTAGCTGATTTTGCTATAGGACAAAGTATGCCTACAATCCAGTTAAGGAAAGGTTACAGGATTTCTATTTACTCCTGCTCAATATTTTTGTGCAAAACCATAAAATGTCAAAGTCTTTTAAGAAAGAAGCATAATAAGTCTCTGTTTGTTGCTGAAGCAACTCTTTAGGGACTTAGATCAATCAAAGGGATGCCTCTGGGCCATGCATTCTGGGAGAAAATCTTTGAAAGTACTGTTTTTAGAGGCTATAAATCTACCCTTGTGTTTGCTGTCTGTCCAGACAAGCTTTAATCACTTAACAAACAGAATCATTTGTAAGACCAAGGAAAAGACAGTCATTTCCACAAGAACTTTCCTCTCAAATCTCAACTTCATCTCTTACAGATCTCACCAGGATATGACAAGAGGCTTAGTTTCTTAGTAAATCAAATATATCTGGCTGGATTGTGAGACCAGGGAATTAAGAAGCAATATGATGCAAAGATACGAAGTCCTCAGGATGATGCAAAACTACCTACATGACAGATTCAGCAGCATGAAAAGCAAATAATAGTACATAGGGCCCAGAATGGCATACTTTACATTAACGTGGAAGATATAGTCCCACATCCTTTCAGACTAGAGGGCATGAGGTTCTCATTAGCACTAAGGGGGTGGAACATGTGAAGAAAGCCAGGCAGAAGTGCTTCCAGAGGAAATTTAAATACTGAGAGTGGTAATCTCGTACAGAAGAAGCTCTCACAATTACTTGCAAAGGACATTTCTTATTTCAATTTCCAAATGTCTTAGAAACAATCAGCTCCTTCATACCTCTTCTGTGATGCAAGCTTTGAAAATCATCACCTTGTTTACTAGAGAATATGAGTTGCTTGGGATCTCCTTCCATAAAATCAGGTTCTAAGAGTAAACAGAAGTTGAGGGAAGAGGAGAAAACCACATCACCAAAGACAAGTATAATGAACAGTTTTGATTGATAACTTTATAAAGAAAGGGAAGGTGATCAAAAGAGCAAGTCATTTTACGATGCTTAAGTGTAAAGCTGTTAATTGGCAGGAACTGGCTGGCAATCAACTGAGGATTGTTGCAAGAATATATAGGGAGGTAAAAAATAATAGAAAAACTTTTCAAAAATTAAGAGCTAGATCTCAGGATAGCTGTAAGTTTGTTTAGGACTCAATTACATCTTTATTAGGCTGCTCTCGTTTTGACTCAGTTTCTCTGTTGTTCCTCTTCCCAGTATTCTGATTAAGGATATTGGCCTCTGGTGGAGGAGAATAATATTGAGAAAGTATGCATACCAACTTTTCCTGATAATATAGGAAAAGGCAGGTATACCTTCTATCTAATTTCTAAGCTACTTAGGATAGATTCTAAGGTCCTTGGGGCGAAGGGTCAAGTCTTCCTTGTAGTACTAATCAAGAGTTTTTTGCGTATTTCAATTATGGAAATATTTAATTAAATAGATTTTTCTACTCTTTTATTAAATGCATAAAATGTTCATTTCCTTCTATAGTGAAATAGATAAGGTTGACAGTTAACTGGATGGTCTGAATTGAGTCACACAAAAGCCCCTTTGATCAAAATTAACTCTTCGATTTTATTCACTGTCTGGAATTGCAGAACTGAGATTTCCTTAGGCTCTAGACATTTCCTCCCCCATCATGACGGCCTTGATTGCCACCATGAGCAAATTAGGCTGGAATTGACATGAGATTGTGAAATATTGTAATGAGAAAAGGGATTTTCTCTAATTTATATAAAAAGACTTTGGGGTTGATTCTATCAGTTTTCTCAATCCCACAGGATTCATACAGAGACTAAGGCATCAAAAAACATTAAAAATATTCTGTGATCCTGACATTTTGGTTCCTTTAAGTTGTTCCACAACAGCAAGATGCCATGGCTCTAGTAAGGACTATACTAGGATGTAGTGCTCATAACTTAGAGTAGTATATGCATTGAGCTAGACTGGGATGATACTATAGTGGGAAAATGTGTCTCCTTTCTGCAAGCCTCTTGTATCAGTTCGAACCCCCAGAGCACACCAACCACACAAGGCATTGTGGAGTAACATGCTATTTTAATGAGCAGCTGGGTGTAGGCCGGCTGAGGCCTAAAATGGTGTGTGCACCAAATGAGGACGGGGCAGGGGTTTTACAGTCTGCTGTAAACAGGAAGTGTCTCGGTTGGATGTAACTGCTACAAGGTACTAGGATGGCCTCTCAGTCTTCAGCGGGTACGTGGCTTCTGGCTAGCTCTCTTCCTGCTTCTGTTATCTTTCTGAGGCACACTGCAGGCGCCAAGTGGCCTTGCGCCTTGGGACTAAGCATGAGGAGGGAGGAGTTATTCATCCCCTTAAGCTTTCGGGCCCTAGGGAGAATCTTTCACTTTCTTTGAAATGTATTCTAAGCCTGTAGGCAGAATGATCTTTTCTGACCCTTATAATCTGACAGCAAGTTATACATTCTTGTATTTCTTATGTATGCCAGTCAGCTTTGTTTTACACTCAAATGCTTTCAAGTCAGTGTGTTGCGTTAGATACAAGGTTTCAAGAAAACAGATATTATTTCTTACTCATTTTTTAATCTTTCCCAACTTGTCTTTATCTCAAATTTTTCTCTATATGAGCTCTCAGGGTAAAATAAGAAATGCAGTTTATGAATAAGTAAATCAAAATCTCAATGTCAATATGAGGGTTATAATATAAAGAGGTCATTATACTAATCCTTTCATGATCTTTGCAATGTGGTGGTTGCCAAAGTAAAACACATGCAGACTAGGAGATGTGTGAAAATCTGAAAATCATTAAGTTGAAGGAAAAAAATATTAGAAACTCTATTTATACTTATTTTCAGCTCATTCGTTATACTTTTCTTTAGAACTTTTTCAGTTCTTCAAATGTAAACTCACTTAGCATTATTAATTCAGAGAAGACCCCTAATAATAGAAGAGGAAAAATGCATTTATAAAAAATTAGGCTTAATGGAAAGTTACATATGTATATTCTCCAATATCACATCTTATTCTTGAGGACTAAACTCTGACCTTTTTCTTTTCTTGCCCAAATTCCTATCTCACAGGCCTGGGGAGTCATGCCTCACAAACCATAAAGTCTCATCAGAGGGGTTTTATTTAATTCTATATACCCATGGCTTACTTTCCAGCCTGACTCTAGCATATCACATGACAGATATAGAAAGAAATCTACCTATTGTAACCCCAAATATGTTTCTTTGTCATATCTTGAAGTAGCCCGTAAAGCTGTCTCTCCTGGGGAAAATCTGCATTCTGTAGAGAATCAACTTCCCTTTCCAGGTATTTTACCTGATCCAAGAGAGAATCAACTAAAAATCTGGCACTTTTTTTTTTTTTTAAGTCTAATAAGAAATCTAATAAGAAATACTTGCAATCTATTCTCTCTGAAGCCTGCTACCTGGAGGCTTCATAGTAAAAAACCTTGGTCTCCACAACCCCTTATTTTAACCCAGACATTTCCTTCTATTGATTTCAGGTCTTTAGACAACTATTTAAGTTTTTCAACCAATTGTCAATTAGAAAAGCTTTGAATATACGTATGACCTGGAAGCCCCCGCTTCGAGTTGTCCCATCTTTCCAGACTGAACCATTGTATATCTTACATGTATTAATTGATGTCTTATGTCTTCCTAAAATGTAAAAATCAAGCTGTAACTCAACCACCTTGGGCACATGTTCTCAGGATTTCCTGAGGGCGGTGTAACGAGCCATTTGTCACTCATATTTGGCTCAGAATAAACCTCTTTAAATATTCTACAGAGTTTGACTCTTTTCATTCACATTCTTAATATTAATTTTAAAAGTGTTTTCGTTTCTCCTCTTTCCTTGAGTTAGGTCAGGTTCTCATTGTAGAACACCCAGGTAGAAAAAAAGATAACATGGTATGTACTACTAAGTGTTTTTTAAAGTTGATATGAAAAAAGTTCAATGACATTTGTCTGGGTTTAGATAAAACCCTAAAAGCGGCCGGGCGCGGTGGCTCAAGCCTGTAATCCCAGCACTTTGGGAGGCCGAGACGGGTGGATCACGAGGTCAGGAGATCGAGACCATCCTGGCTAACACGGTGAAACCCCGTCTCTACTAAAAAGTACAAAAAACTAGCCGGGCGAGGTGGCGAGCGCCTGTAGTCCCAGCTACTCGGGAGGCTGAGGCAGGAGAATGGCGTAAACCCGGGAGGCGGAGCTTGCAGTGAGCAGAGATCCGGCCACCGCACTCCAGCCTGGGTGACAGAGCGAGACTCCGTCTCAAAAAAAAAAAAAAAAAAAAAAACCCTAAAAGCACAGGCAACAAAAGCAAAAATAAACAAGTAGAATTTAAACAATTAAAAAGCTTCTGCCCAGCAAAGGAAGTAATATACAGTGTGAAGAGTAAACACACAGATTGGGTGAAAATGTTTGCACATCATGTATCTGATTAGAGGCTAATATTCAAAATACATAAAAAACTCAAAGAACTCCATAGCAAAAATACAAATTACCCCACTAGAATATAAGCAAAGAACCTGAATAGATAATTCTCAGAAGACACACAAATAGTCAACAGATACAGGAAAAAAAATCTCAGCATCACTAATTATCAGGGAAATGCAAATTAAAACCATGATGAGATATATCACCTCACAGCTGTTGGAATGGTTATTATCAAAAAGATGAAAGACAAGTGTTGAGGAGGATGTGGAGAAAATGGAATCCTTCTACATCGTTGGTGGGAATGTATATTAATAAAGCCATTATGGAAAACAGTGTGGAAGTTTCTCAAAAAACTAAAAATAGAATTACCATATGATCCAACTACTGGGTATATATCCAAAGGAATTGAAACCATATGTGAAAGGACATTCACACTCTCGTGTTCAATTGTACCATTATTTATACTAGCTAAGAAATGGGTGTACAACCGAAGTATTCATCAAGAATTGAATGGATAAAAAGTATGTATATAGACAATGAAATACTATTCAGACTTCAGAAAGAAGAAAATTCTGTCATTTGTGACAACATGGATGAATTGGAGGATGTTGTGCTAAGTGTAATAAACCAGGCACAGAAAGATAAATTCCACATGATCTCATATATGGAATCTAAAAAGTCAAACTCATAGAAGTAGAGAATAATATGGTGGTTATCAGAGGCTGGGGAATGGTGACATGTTGACCAAAGGACAGTAAGTTTCTACTAAATAGGAGGAATAAGTTTTAGGAATCTATTGCACAGAATAGTAACTATAATTAATAACAATGCATAGTATATTTCAAAATTGCTTAAAGTTTAGATTTTAAATGTTCTCACCACAAAAATTGGTAAGTATGTGAGGTGATGGATATATTGATTTCATTTAATGATTCCACAATGTAAATATATATCAAAAGATCACATTGTATCCCATAAATGTGTATATTAATTTGCCAATTAAAAATAAATTTTAAATTTAAAAATATTATTAGGTAAATCAGAAATAACCCTAATCCTAATGTCCATCAACTGATAAGTAAGTAAACAAAATGCAGCAAATGAAAAGAAAGTCCAAATCAAGTATACAGGGGCAATCAAAATTAAAAATGTATACAAAAATAAAGGAAAATTATCTTATGTAGAATATATATGCAATATACGTGTGTGTGTATATATATATGCATATTTATCACATTTCCTTCATCCTAAGATGGCTCCAAATGCTAAAATGCACTAGCAATTTAATATTTTCTGACAAAAAGAATTATTATAGTAAATGAGTATATAAATTACAATTCAGTTACCAGTTTTTAAAATGTTAAAATGGGGGAAAATCCAGTTTGTTTTAGCACAAGTTCTTTAGCCGCCTTACATGGCTCTGTTTTTCTATTCTTTGATGTCCTTGGCCTTTCCACTATCTACTTCAATATTTTCTAGACAGAGTTTAAGTATTTAAATAAATAGAAATGTATTAATTAATATCTCTCCCAATTTTCTGTATAACTTAAATTTATCAATTTACTTCAATATTACTTTAGAATCTACTATAATTTTATGAGTTTTAATAACGTTTTTTATTCTTTACAGTTTCTCCAAGGACAAATTTACTACTTGGGATTCCAAACCAAACAACTCTTATGTTGCAAATATTTTTAAACACAACTAAGTCATTGATTTATAAGCTTGGGTCACTTGTAGGAATATTTAAATGCCCATCAAGTTAAGTCAAAAATTAACAAATCACAGTTCAAAGCTATAGATTATGTAAATGTTTTGTGGTAAGGATATTTAATTAAGTATTGATAGAACAACGAAATGTGATTCTTAGGAGAATTTTAAAATCCTTAATTTTTTAAATTATTGTGCTAAGCTACTCTTTAATTAATTAAGAAATATATTGTTGGTAACGGAGATGCTGTAATTGCTCTGTCTCTACTAAAAATACAACATTAGCCAGGTTTGGTGGCGGATGCCTGTAATCCCAGCTACTTGGGAGGCTGAGGCAGGAGAATCTCTTGAACCCAGGAGGTGGAGGTTGTGGTAAGCTGAGATCACACCATTGCACTCCAGCCTGGGCAACAAGAGCGAAATTGCGTCTCAAAAAAATAAAAAAAATAAAAAAACAAGTATCAATCGGGATCTGGTCAGAAAAATTTAACCCATATCTGTTATTGTATGAGAGAAACTATAATAGAAGGAGATAGAGAATAGAAAATGACAAAAGAGGAAATCGTGGTAACACAGCGATAAGGAACTGCAAGATGTAGCACCACTCCTAGATTTGGGGGCAAGGGGAAAATGTAGGGGCATTGAGAACGCAGAAGCTTAGAGGAGTGGCCCTGAAAACACTGAGACCCCTGAAAGCAGATGGATCCCTCTAGTGCTGGTACTTCTGAATGCGTCCAAAGGGACTGGTTCTGAAAGTTACACAAAATAATACTCAAGACTAGAACCAAATATTTTTTGCCACGGTGAAAGATGTAACAGCAATTTAGCTGCCAAGGGGAAAACTGCTTAGAGAGAACCAGCATCACAAAACAGATTACAAAAGAGATTTTGCTGAGAAACAATCGCTTAATAACTGGCACATACACTAAAATAAAAATTAAAAATGTACACAAAATCCTTAAAAATATGCATACCCTTTGAACAAACACTTCCTTCCACTATGGGAACGTCTTGTAAGGCAATGAATTTAGACATCCATAGTTGATCTAACTCTAAGCCCAGTAAATTCTACTCTCTTTTCCTAAACTTTCTCTTGTACATTTCTAAAACTTATTCCTTAATTTAGGACTTATGCTTATTTATTTATTTATTTATTTATTTATTTATTTATTTATTGAGACTGAGTCTTGCTCTGTTGCCCAGGCTGGAGTGCAGTGGTGCAATCTCGGCTCACTGCAAGCTCCACCTCAGATTCACGCCATTCTCCTGCCTCAGCCTCCCGAGTAGCTGGGACTACAGGCACCCGCCACCATGCCTGGCTAATTTTTTTGTATTTTTAGTAGAGACAGGGTTTCACCGTGTTAGCTAGGATGGTCTTGATCTCCTGACCTCGTGATCCACCCACCTCGGCCTCCCAAAGTGCTGGGATGACAGGCATGAGCCACCACACATGGCTTTTTTAAAAATTACTATATGTTAAAACAAAGTTTTTCTTTTTTCTTTTTTTTTTTTTTACATACTATAGGTTAAAAAAAGAAAAATAAAGCTCAAATGTATTAAACAAATGCCTACGGATATTTCTAAATAAAAAAATCTAGTGATACCGCTGCATTACTGAAAATCTGTAAACAATTCTCTTTGTTTGGGGATGCAGTGTAATGCTTAAGAGCTTCATAATCTCGGCTGGGCACAGTGGCTCATGCCTGTTATCCCAACACTTTGGGAGGCCAAGGCGGGCAGATCACCTGAGGTCAGGAGTTCAAGACCAGCCTGGCCAGCATAGTGAAACCCCATCTCTACTAAATATACCAAAAATTAGCTGGGCATAGTGGTGGGTGCCTGTAATCCCAGCTACTTAGGAGGTTGGGACTGGAGAATTGCTTGAACCTGGGAGGCAGAGGTTGCAGTGAGCTGAGGTCATGCCATTGCACTCCAGTCTGGGCAACAAGAGTGAAACTCTGTCTCAAAAAAAAAAAAAAAAAAAAAAAAAAAAAAAAAAAAAAAAGAGAAAGAAAGTAAAGAAAAGAAAGAAAGCATCATAATCTCATCTCCAACCTTTGAAATGAAGTGGTGGTTGAGTCTGGTCTCAGGAATCAGATTCCAGGGACCAAATCCAGGACCTGATGCATAGTCACTATATGTATATAAACAAGCTTGTTATAAAATTTCACTTTGTCTCTGTTTTTTCGTTTTTACTGTTGTTTTGTTTTGTTTTTCGTTTTAGTTAAAAATGGGGATAATGATAGCACCTATTTCATTATATTCAAAAAGATAACATAGGAATTAAATAAATTAATGAAGGGAAAGTGGTTAGCACAGCATCTGGCAAATGTATTACTTAGTATTAGCCTTTTCTCCTGGCATATTAGGCTAGTCAGTATTCCTCAGAGAGCATGCACATTTGCTGAAGCTCTTTGCTTGAAAAAAATTCTTCTGTTCTTGCATTTTAACTTGTTGAATTTTATTCAACTTTCAACCTCAGTTCAAGTATTACTTGATCAGTTATCTTTCCCAAGCTGCTGTCTGAAGTAGATTTGCTTCCAAAGCAAATTTTGAACATAAGATCAAAGCACTTACTGAGTTATACCAATAACTGCATTCACTGATTTATTTGTTAATCTTTTCCAATAGATTCTAAGGTCCTTACAGGCTGGGTCATGACTTATTCAGTGTCAATCCCACCATGCCAAGCCCTGAACCTGGCACATATTCAGGGCTTAATAAGCATGTGGTTATATAAAAGATGCTCATCATTGTATTACTTACAAGTACAATAAATCAAAACAATATACAAATAACAAATTTGTTACATTTGGAAGAATAGCTAAATGTGGAAACTACATCTACTGAACTAATGTGTAAATCCATTAAAATTGTTTGACACACCATGTAACAACGAAGTGTGATATGTAATTATGTAAAAAGGTTGGCTGGGCACGGTGGCTCATGCCTGTAATCCTAGCACTTTGGGAGGCTGAGGTGAGTGGATCATGAGGTCAGGAGTTCAAGACTAGCGTGGCCAACATGGTGAACCCCTGTCTCTACTAAAAATACAAAAATTAGCCAGGTGTGGTGGTGGGCACCTGTAATCCCAGCTACTTGGGAGGCTGAGGCAGGAGAATCACTTGAACCAGAGAGGCACAGGTTGCAGTAAGCTGAGATCATGCCACTGCACCAGCCTGGGAAAAAGAGTGAAACTCCTTCTCAAATAAAAAGTTACAAAATTACCATATGCATACAAAAGTAACAGAGACAAACAACAGGACAAACACTAATGCAGCAACATTTACAGCACAAAATGTTAAGCTTGCTTTTCTTTGAATATTGGCACTATAAATAATTTTATTTTCCTTTATTTCCATGAAATACATTTTTCCAGTGTTCTCTCATAGGCACAAATTTTAAGCACTAATAGATATTTTAAAAGTGTATGATTAAACAATTCCAACCATAAAAACATTTTAGTGTCAGCTGGTTAACTTAAGTAACTGTCTAGTCTTTGAAGTTATTGAAAAAATTAGGCTGGGCACCATGGCTCATGCCTATAATCCCAGCACTTTGGGAGGCCAAGGCGGGTGGATCACGAGGTCAGGAGATCAAGACCATCCTGGCTAACACGGTGAAACCCCATCTCTACTAAAAAAAAAAAAAAAAAAAAAAAAAAAATCCAAAAAATTAGCCAGGCTGGTGGCGGGTGCCTGTAGTCCCAGCTACCAGGGAAGCTGAGGCAGGAGAATGGCATGAACCCGGGAGGCGGAGCTTGCAGTGAGCAGAGGTCACACCACTTCACTCCAGCCTGGATGACCGAGCGAGACTCTGTCTCAAAAAAAAAACACACAAAAAAGAAAAAATTTATGAATCTTGCACTCAGAGATGAACAAAAGCCATGTTTTTATTTGTAAAAGGAAAACCATCTCAGACATAATTTATCAGCCAATAAAGAGAATACACAAAGCAAACTGTGCAGAAGGCTAGCTTTTCCTGGGAAAACTATTCACTCTGATTTTAGCCTGTTTTCTTTTGCATCTTCTTCTGTGTGCTTACCGTGTTCTAGATTTATCCATTTGGAATCCCTTTTCCAAACCCACGAGGATACAATTTGGTACATTAATTCACAATAAGATTGCAAACAAAGCAGATATTCCTCTCAGAGATATTTTCATTCAATGAACAGACCACAGAAAACTAGAGACTTAGGATCTAAAGGAAATACATGATGGAGAGATTTCAAATTAAATGACCAAAGGGGGGAAATGTACAATAATAATAATATAAAATAAATATAGTATACTGTAAATAATAAACATATACTGTGCAATGAGAGCATTAATAAACAGTATAATCATAAATATGTAGTGCAATATATTATAATTTTTAGTCACATGCTATATTCTGAACAATATATTCTGCCTTTCATATATCTACTTAAATCTTCACAACTACTTTATGAAGGACATAGCTTTAAAAGTTTCATTTTAGAGATGAGGAAGCTGAGACAGACACACAGCTGTTACGTAGTACACCTAAGGAAAAAAAAAAAAAGAAGAAGGAAGAGAAAAGAAAAGAAAAGAAACAGGGAAAGAAGGTGGACGAACCAAGGTTCTGAAACCTACAATCTATACTTTCCATATATTTCTGGACCAAAGCAAGTTCCCTATGCCCATAAAATCCAGTAAAAACCACTCCTCTCTAATCTAAACAAAGACAGCCCATCAAAAACCATTCTTTTCCTGATAATACTTGAAAATATTGTAAGGCACTAAAGAAATATAAAGTGAAAGATAGTGGTTCAGAGATCTGAAATCAGATGTGAGCTCAAAACTCCACTCTGAGTTATGAGTTATCCAGTTACGAAATTGACCAAGGTATTAGCCTTTTTGAAGCTCACTTTGGTATTGTTTCTTTTGTTGTTTATCTAGAATAGGGATACAATACATAACAGTGTTTTATGAGGAGTGAAAGAAAATACATGTAAAACATTTAACAAAATCCAGATTATTTATATGTGTGTATACATCATGTGTGTATATATATCATATATAAAAGATATATATGATATATATATCTTCATCCTTTGTAACATACATATAATAATGAATTTCTTGCAAACAAAATGTTTAGGTATATTAAAAGTCAAAAATTTTTTAAATAAAAAAACTTACGAAAGTCAATCATTGATAAACTCAAGGTAGTGTAGTTGTAATTAGAAAATAGAAACATAATTACCAGGTTGGGCATGGTGGCTCATACCTGTAATCCCAGCACTTTGGGAGGCTGAGGCGAGAGGATCACTTGAAGCCAGGAGTTTGAGAACAGCCTGGCCAACATGGCGAAACCTGTCTCTACTAAAAATACAAAAATTAGCCAGGCATGGTAGCACACGCCTGTGATCCCAGCAACCTCGGAGGTTGAGGCAGGAGAATCGCTTGAATCTGGGAGGTGAAGCCTGCAGTGAGCTGAGGTAGTGCCACTGCACTCTAGCCTGGGTAACAGAACTGTCTCAAAAAAAAAAAAAAAAAAAAAAAAAGCAGAAAGAAAGAAACATAATTACCTTTTTATCTTTGGTTAATGAAAGTTATAAAACATTCCTTGGTTCAGCTTAGAAAAATACAGTTTCATTAGTTATTCAATTTTAACATTTATATATAAACTTTCTTCACCATACCCCTCAAATAATGTTTTTGTTAGAGGCTGTTTTTCCTTTTCCTTCCAAAGTCACAGCAGCATTCATGCAATACTGACTTGGAGCACGGAATGATTGTCCAGAAAGTGTGATGAAAAACCCTGTTGGAGTCCACATGTGAAACTGGAAAAGAACTGAATGAATATGTTGTAGCAAGTCCTCAGTTCCCTGGAGGTGAAGTTAGATGACCCAATGCAACTTATTCATTTGCAGTTTCTATGATTCTTAAACAAAAACAAAACATTGTCTCAAGTGAAATGGGAGCAACGCTGTTTTCTAAGAAATGTTTTTGTATGTTCCTGCCCTGTGTGGTCACTCTTTGGTGACCCTGCCCACAATTTCAGCAGCACAGATGGCAGGCTTCCCTTCCTTATTGGCAAAATATTTAGAGACATCATTAAGGCAGGAACACAAGGTAGGAAAAAAAAAAAAAGAAAGAAAAAAAGAAAAGAAATTTTCAGGTTTCTCTATTCAAATAGGGGGCACATTTAGTCATAGACTCTTGCTTGCAATAGTGTAAGGTCTTATTCCAGACCTCCTCTTTCTGCTAAACTGGTTCTGAGTATGTCTCTTTGGGAGAATGGTCAAAGCAGAATGGTGGTGTTAAAGACTGTATCCAAAAAGGTGATACAGGAATTACATAAATTAATGAAGGTAAAGTGTCATATAACAAGCACAGCACCTGGCAAATGTGTTACTTATTATTAGCCTTTTCTCCTGGCATATTAGGCTAGTCAATATTCCTCAGAGAGTATGCACATTTGCTCAAGCTCAAGAGGTGTCAAGATGTGTCAACCGATGGGAGAACATCAGCTTATGAGCATCTTTTGTAATCTATAAAAGGGTAAAATAATAGATGAAAAGAACCTGAGAGATCTTCAAGCCCTGAATAACACAGCTTAAGAAACGAAATTTCCAGAGAAATTTTTTGACCCCTGAGCTCATTCATCAGGATTCCGCCCAAGCATCTCCTCCTTTCAGAAGCTGCCTCTGCCCTCTTGTTAGCAGAGTTCACCATACCCTTCTGCAGTCCACCACTGGGAGTAATACATACCTTTAATATTACCAATTTCTCTTTTCCATTACTTCAGGCTGATGGCATTTACCTAGGTGAGGCTTATAGCTCTCTGGAGAATCTATGGACACCTTTCATTTGGGAAGAAGGGTGTAATCTGTAAATCCTTGAAACTGTAAACAGAATTTTACATACAAGTCTACGTCATCTCTACAGTTTTCTTGGCCAGAATCCTCGAGACAGAGATTGTGATTCATAAAGGCTAAAAGATTCACTGCAATTGACCATAATTCCTTGAAAACAACTAAGTCCATATCTCATTTATCTTCTTATTCTCCTGTCTTATTCAGTATTTGTCATATAACAAGCTCTCAAGTTTTTGTTTAATGAATGAGTTAAAATTTGACCTATAGTTACTTGCTTAGTTGATGGCAAAATCTGTGCTTATAACATAGTATTTCTATTCCTTATAAAGGACATTTCTATTAAATGGATTCTTTTTTGCTTAAGTCATTATCAAAATTAAATGCAATGCATTTTAACTTCCTTGTACATTACCCCCACTATCTTTACAGTTTATTACCTAGAAAGTCTTAGCAGTATCTCTAAAACAAGATACAAGAAACAAAATTCAGTAGACACTGCTACAATATTTAAAAAGGAATCCAAGATTTCAGGCCAAAAGAAAAACACTCAATCCCAGCTCTTTCACTTTTTAGTTTTGAAGCCCCCTCTAAATCCTATAATTTTCAGCATTTGCATCTCAATGGATATAATTACTCTAATTCATACTCACTTGCAAAAGTTAATTGACATGAACATAAAAGTAACATATACAAATTTAAGGTCTTGTTAGAGAACAAAAAGTCTTAAAATTACACCCATGCCTAAACTTATTATCTGTGAAACCCTACTTCTATTACAACTGATTATCTGTGAAGCCTCTATTCTACTACATGCAACCACATCACTTTCCATTCTGTTCTTTACATTTTAATAATTTTAATTTTGTTTTGTCTCATCATCTCTGGGTAAAATTCCTACTCCGGATAAAACCTTGGCCATAATGCTGCAGTAGCCCAACTATGGTTAAAAGGTCTTTAGGTATACCTTTGTAAGATACTTTCTAAAATTAAATATATATATATATGTGTGTGTGTATATATGTGTGTATATGTGTGTATATATGTATGTATGGGTATATATGTATACATATATATACACATATGGGTGTATATATAGTGATTTTCCCCACTGTTAAGGACCTGAAAGCAGTACCTTTCTGTCTTAATGATATAGTTTTATGAGTTTGCAAATGATTAACTCTCAGGCTTTTCCAGAAAATCTAGTAATACCTCCTTAAAGATTGTAATAATTTATAAGTCATGAATACAGAAGTCTTCAGAATACTGTATAGGCCTGGGCAAATTGAATCCCTGCTGTCTAGATTCTAATTTAAACTTGGAAAAAGTCTGCCGAGTAACTCTGCTCATTTCCTTTTACTGTCCACACTGCTTATTTTTACTCTAAGTAGAATATACATGTACTGTATCTACATTCTCTGAGTTAAAGGTGATTCCACATACGTACAATATTTAAGTCTGATCATGATTCCATGAGGTTGGAAGAATAGATTTATAAAAAAAAATAAAAATTCCATTTTATAAATAAATAGGTTAACTCAGAAAAGCTTAGAGATTTTATCAGCCTTAAGTAGCTAGGAAATGACAGAATATTCTTCCTGAATCTGTATCCAAAGAGCTTTCTAATACATTGCAATAATCCTAAAGAATCTGACAAAAACACAAATACCACTTTCCTGATCAACACCCTTCAGAAGCTTTTTATTGGACTCAGGTAAAGATTTGGCTCTTATTTTGACCAATAAATATTTTTATAATCCAGCTGGAACTGATAACTAGAATTAAATCTGAATGACCTCTGTTGAGATGTGAACTGTCACTTTTTTTTTTTTTTTTTTTTTGAGGCGGAGTCTCGCTCTGTCGCCCAGGCTGGAGTGCAGTGGCCAGATCTCAGCTCACTGCAAGCTCCGCCTCCGGGGTTTACACCATTCTCCTGCCTCAGCCTCCCGAGTAGCTGGGACTACAGGCGCCCGCCACCTCGCCGGGCTAGTTTTTTTGTATTTTTCAGTAGAGACGGGGGTTTCACCATGTTAGCCAGGATGGTCTGGATCTCCTGACCTCGTGATCCACCCGTCTCGGCCTCCCAAAGTGCTGGGATTACAGGCTTGAGCCACCGCGCCCGGCAGAACTGTCACTATTTAATCAAATTGACTTAAAAACAACTTATCTCTGTGTCTGTTTGTTTTATTTCTCATCTTTGACCTTCTCCTTGCTCATTAAAAATATGCCTTAGAATAATTTTATCTTTTATTAATCCTTTTGAAGACATACTGTGCTTCTTAAAACTGAAGAGCTGTATCTTTCTTTATTGAAAAGTTTCAATATTTATCACTTTGACTACTGCACCATCCTTAATTTCTGTATTTTCTTCTGAAACTGATTTAATTAGTTTTTTGAATATTATCATTTTAATCTATATGTCTCTTATGCTTGCTTTATTTCTCTGGGCTATGTTCAACATAATGTCTTCAGATCCATGTACACTTACTAATACCTTCCCCAGCTGTATCTACTCTGTGATTTAATGCCTTAAGATTTTAATGTTATTAAATAAATTATTTTAGTTTTAAGTGTTTAATTTCAAATGTGGTTGTGCCTTCTTAGGATATGTAATTTTTTTTTTTCTTTTTCATTGTTGTTGTTGTCTCACTCAGTTGCCTAGGTTGGAGTGCAATGGTACAATCCTGGCTCATTGCAACCTCCGCCTCCTGGGTTCAAGTGATTCTCTTGCCACAGCCTCCTGAGTAGCTGTGATTACAGGCATGCATCACCACGCTGGGCTAATTTTTGCATTTTTAGTAGAGATGGAGTGAGTAGCTAGGAAATGACCATGTTGGCCAGGCTGGTCTCAAACTCCTGGACTCAAGATACCTATCTGCCTTGGCCTCCCAAAGTGCTGGGATTATAGGTGTGAGCCACTGTGCCTCACTGATAGGTACTTTTCTTTGTTTAAATTTCTCCTTTTGTTCTTCCAATCACACAAACCCATAAGAATTTACCCTTAGTGGGATTTTTCTGCTATTCTTTTGTTTGAGTCAGAATTTACTTTATCAAAAGTAACATGTTCTAGAATGCTTTTAAAATGCTCTCTCTAAACATATTAAAATATTACCTATCTAGAATGACATTTTATATTCATTTCTCTGACTTTGCAGGTAGCAAAGATGTGAATGCCAAGTATATACAACAAGATACCCACACTTTGATTTCGTAAAGAAATTCCTTCTATTCACCAAGATTGCAGTAGAAAAAGAGAAGTATTATTGTTATCTGAAAAAGTAGTTGGCAGAATTTTTTTCTATTACACATTCCTGAGAACACAGCTCTTTGAAAACCTCATCATTGTCTACTGATATAAATTCCACATTTCCTTTTCTCTGGCACATCTAGAAACACAAGCCTCTGAGAAATCTACTGTAAACTCACCAGGGCAGCCCAAGCTTCAGGCCACAGGCTTAACATTCTACTCTTCACTTACATCTTTATTTCTGGTTCCTAGCAATTTCTCTCTCTCTCTCTTTTTTTTTTCTAATAAACACAACACTGCATTTTATGTTTTATAATTTTCCACTATGTAGGTTTTTTGGCTACTTTTGGTAGGGGAGGTTCCGAATACCTTATCTTTTCTGAACCAAGATCCCATTCTATAATTCTTTTCTTTTCTTTTTAAACAATATTCTATCAATAGCTTTTGTTTCATGAATTCTAGGGTGATAAAGGTGAGAAAAATCTACCATATAATTCACTCCATTGATAGGTTAGGGGAGAAAAAGCAGTAATCTCCATAGATACAGAAAAACATTGGTAAAATCCAATGCATTATTTGTAGACAATTCACATACCATAAAATTCACAATTAGAAGTGTATAATTTAGTGTTTTTTATTATACTTTACATGTGCCGAACTTGCAGGTGTGTTACATAGGTATACACTTACCATAGTGGTTTGCTGCACCCATCAACCTGTCATCTACATTAGGTATTTCTCCTAATACTATACACTTCCCCTAGACCCACATGCCCTGACAGGCCCCATTGTGGGATGTTCACCTCCCTGTGTCCATGCGTTCTCATTGTTCAACTCCCACTTACGAGGGAGAAAATGCAATGTTTGGTTTTCTGTTCCACTGTTAGTATACTGAGAATGGTGATTTCCAGCTTCATCCATGTCCCTGCAAAGGACATGAACTCATCTTTTCATGTTTTTTTCATGTTATTTCTGGATTATTTCATATATATATATAATAGTTCAAGATCTAGGGTACATTTGCACAATGTGCAGGTTTGTTACATATGTATACATGTGCCATGTTGGTGTGATGCACCCATTAACTCGTCATTTAAATTAGATATATCTCCTAATGCTATCCCTCCCCCCTCCCCCCACCCGATGACAGATCCTGGCAGGTGATGTTCCCCACCCTATGTCCAAGTGTTCTCATTGTTCAGTTCCCATCTATAAGTGAGAACATGCGATGTTTGGTTTTCTGTCCTTGTGATAGTTTGCTCAGAATGATGCTTTTCAACTTCATCCATGTCCCTACAAAGGACATGAACTCATCCTTTTATATGGCTGCATAGTATCCCATGGTGTCTATGTGCCACGTTTTCTTAATCTAGTCTATCACTGATGGACATTTGGGTTGGTTCCAAGTCTTTGCTATTGTGAATAGTGACTCAAGAAACATACGTGTGCATGTGTCTTTATAGCAGCATGATTTATAATCCTTTGGGTATATACCCAGTAAAGGGATGGCTGGGTCAAATGATATTTCTAGTTCTAGAGTCTTGAGGAATCACCACACTGTCTTCCACAATGGTTGAACTAGTTACAGTTCCACCAACAGTGTAAAAGTATTCCTATTTCTTCATATCCTCTCTAGCACCTGTTGTTTTCTGACTTTTTAATGATTGCCATTCTAACTGGTGTGAGATGGCATCTCATTGTGGTTTTGATTTGCATTTCTCTGATGGCCAGTGATGATGAGCATTTTTTATGTGTCTGTTAGCTGCATAAATGTCTTCTTTTGAGAAATGTCTGTGCATATCCTTTGCCCACTTTTTGACAGGGTTGTTTTTTTCTTATAAATTTGATTGAGTTCTTTATAGGTGCTGGATATTAGCCGTGTGTCAGATGAGTAGATTGCAAAAATGTTCTCCCATTCTATAGGTTGCCTGTTCACTCTGATGGTAGTTTCTTTTGCCATGCAGAAGCTCTTTAGTTTAATTTGATCCCATTTGTCTATTTTGGCTTTTGTTGCCATTGCTTTTGGTGTTTTAGTCATGAAGTCCTTGCTCATGCCTGTGTCCTGAATGGTACTGCCTAGGATTTCTTCTAGGGTTTTTATGGTTTTAGGTCTAACATTTAAGTCTTTAATCCATCTTGAATTAATTTTTATATGAGGTGTAAGGAAGGGATCCAGTTTCAGCTTTCAACATATGGCTAGCCAGTTTTCCCAGCACCATTTATTAAATAGGGAATCCTTTCCCCGTTTCTTGTTTTCATCAGGTTTGTCAAAGATCAGACAGTTGTAGATGTGTGGTGTTATTTCTGAGGTCTCTGTTCTGTTTCATTGGTCTATATATCTGTCTTGGTACTAGTGCCATGCTGTTTTGGTTACTGTAGCCTTGTAGTATAGTTTGAAGTCAGGTAGCGTGATGCCTCCAGCTTTGTTCTTTTTGCTAAGGATTGTCTTGGCAATGTGGGGTCTTTTTTGGTTCCATATGAAATTTAAAGTAGTTTTTTCCAATTATGTGAAGAAAGTCAGTGGTAGCTTGATGGGGATGGCATTGAATCTACAAATTACTTTGGACAGTATGGCCATTTTCATGATATTGATTCTCCTATCCATGAGCATGGAATGTTCTTCCATTTGTTTGTGTCCTCTTTTATTTCACTGAGCAGTGGTTTGTACTTCTCCTTGAAGAGTTTCTTCAGCATTTGCTTGTCTGTAAAGGATTTTATTTCTCCTTTGCTTATGAAGCTTAGTTTGGCTGGATATGAAATTCTGGGTTGAAAATTCTTTTCTTTGAGAATGTTGAATATTGGCCCCCGCTCTCTTCTGGCTTGGAGAGTTTCTGCCGAGAGATCTGCTGTTAGTCTGATGGGCTTCCCTTTGTAGGTAACGTGACCTTTCTCTCTGACTGTCCTTAACACTTTTTCCTTCATTTCGACCTTGGCGAATCTGACAATTATGTGTCTTGGAGTTGCTCTTCTCGAGGAGTATCTTTGTAGCATTCTCTGTATTTCCTAAATTTGAATGTCGGCCTGCCTTGCTAGGTTGGGGAAGTTCTCCTGGATAGTATCCTGAAGAGTGTTTTCCAACTTGGTTCCATTCTCCCAGTCACTTTCTGGTACATCAATCAGATGGCGATTTGGTCTTTTCACATAGTCCCATATTTCCTGGATGCTTTGTTCATTTCTTTTTACTTTTTTTCTCTAAATTTCTCACTTCATTTCATTCATTTGATCTTCAGTCACTGATACCCTTTCTTCCACTTGATTGAATTGGCTGCTGAAGCTTGTGCATGCATCACGTAGTTCTAGTGCCATGGTTTTCAGCTCCATCATGTCATTTAAGGACTTCTGTACACTCTTTATTCTAGTTAGCCATTCGTCTAATCATTTTTCAAGGTTTTTAGCTTCTTTGCAATGGGTTTGAACATCCTCCTTTAGCTCAGAGTTTGTTATTACCAATCATCTGAAGCCTTCTTCTCTCAACTCCTCAAAGTCATTCTCCATCCAGCTTTGTTCTATTGGTGGTGAGGAGCTGTGTTCCTTTGGAGGAGAAGAGGCTCTCTGATTTTTAGAATTTTCAGCATTTCTGCTCTGTTTTCTCCCCATCTTTGTGGTTTTATCTACCTTTGGTCTTTGATGATGGTGACGTACAGAGGAGGTTTTGGTGTGGATGTCCTTTCTGTTTGTTAGTTTTCCTTCTAAGAGTCAGGACCCTCAGCTGCAGGTGTGTTGGAGTTTGCTGGAGGTCCACTCCAGACCCTGTTTGCCTGGGTATCACTAACGGAGGCTGCAGAACAGCAAATATTGCAGAACAGCAAATGTTGCTTCCTGATCCTTCCTCTGGCAGCTTCGTCTCAGAGGGGCACCGGGCTGTATCAGGTGTCAGTCAGCCCCTGCTGGGAGGTGTCTCTCAGTTAGGCTACTAGGGGGTGCTGGAACCCACTTGAGGAGGCAGTCTGTCTGTTCTCACATCTCAAACTCTGTGCTGGGAGAATCACTATTCTCTTCAAAGCTGACAGGGACGTTTAAGTCTGCAGAAGTTTCTTCTACATTTTCTAGTTTATTTGTGTAGAGGTGTTTAGTCTCTGATGGTAGTTTGTACTTTCGTGGGATCAGTGGTGATATCTCCTTTATCATTTTTTATTGCGTCTATTTGATTCTTCTCTCTTTTCCTCTTTATTAGTCTGACTAGCAGTCTGTCTATTTTGTTAATCTTTTCAAAAAGCCAGCTCCTGGGTTCATTCGTTTTTTGAAGGGTTTACCATATCTCTCCTTCAGTTCTGCTCTGATCTTAGTTATTTCTTGTCTTCTGCTAGCTTTTGAATTTGTTTGCTCTTGCTTCTCTAGTTCTTTTAATTGTGATGTTAGGGTATCGATTTTAGATCTTTCCCACTTTCTTTTGTAGGCATTTAATGCTATAAATTTCCCTCTAAATACTGCTTTAGCTGTGTCCCAGAGATTCTGGTATGTTGTGTCTTTGTTATCATTGGTTTCAAAGGACATCTTTATTTCTGCCTTAATTTTGTTATTTACCCAGTAGTCAATCAGGAGCAGGTTGTTCAGTTTCCATGTAGTTGTGCAGTTGTGAGTGAGTTTCTTAATCCTGAGTTCTAATTTGATTGCATTGTGATATAAGAGACTGTTTGTTATAATTTCTGTTCTTCTGCATTTGCTGAGGAAGGTTTTACTTCTAATCATGTCTTCAATTTCAGAATAAGTGTGATGTGGTAAGGGAAGAATGCATATTCTGTTAGTTTGGGGTGGAGAGTTCTGTAGATGTCTACTAGGTCTGCTTGGTCCACAGCTGACTTCAAGTCCTGTACACCCTTGTTAATTTTCTGTCTTGCTGATCTAATATGATCATTGGGGTGTAAAAGTCTCCCACTATTATTGTGTGGGAGTTTAAGTCTCTTTGTAGGTCTCGAAGAACTTGCTTTATGAATCTGAATGCTCCTGTATTAG
Organism: Macaca nemestrina; assembly: GCF_043159975.1. Lineage (NCBI taxonomy): Eukaryota > Metazoa > Chordata > Mammalia > Primates > Cercopithecidae > Macaca > Macaca nemestrina. Next base: position 23,269,606 of record NC_092132.1, read on the forward strand.
ATGCATATATATTTAGACTAGTTATCTCTTCTTGTTGCATTGATCCCTTTATCATTATGTAATGCCCTTCTTTGTCTTTTTTGATCTTTGTTGGGTTAAAGTCAGTTTTATCAGAGACCCAGGACTGCAACCCCTGCTTTTTTTCTGTCTTTCTTTCTTTATCTTTTTTTTTTCTTTTGCTTTCCATTTGCTTGGTAAATATTCCTCCATCCCTTTATTTTGAGCCTATGTGTGTCTTTGCATGTGAGATGGGTCTTCTGAATACAGCACACTGATGGGTCTTGACTCTTTATCCAATTTGTCAGTCTGTGTCTTTTAATTTAGCCCTTTTACATTTAAGGTTAATATTGTTATGTGTGAATTTGATACTGTTATTATGATGTTAGCTGGTTATTTTGGCCATTAGTTGATGCAGTTTCTTCATAGCGTTAATGGTCTTTACAATTTGGTATGTTTTTGCAGTGGCCGGTACCGGTTTTTCCTTTCCATGTTTAATGCTTCCTTCATGAGCTCTTGTAAGGCAGGCCTGGCAGTGACAAAATCTCTCAGCATTTGCTTGTCTGTAAAGGATTTTACTTCTCCTTCACTTCTGAAGCTTAGTTTGGCTGGATATGAAATTCTGGGTTGAAAATTCTTTTAAGAATTTTGAATATTGACCCAACTCTCTTCTGGCTTGTAGGGTTTCTGCAGAGAGATCCACTGTTAGTCTGATGGACCTCCCTTGGTGGGTAACCTGATCTTTCTCTCTGGCTGCCCTTAACATTTTTTGCTTTATTTCAGCCTTGGTGAATCTGATGATTATGTGTCTTGGGGTTGCTCTTCTCGAGGAGTATCTTTGTGGTGTTCTTTGTATTTCTTGAATTTGAATGTTGGCCTGTCTTGCCAAGTTGAGGAAGTTCTCCTGGGTAGTATCCTGAAGACTGTATTCCAACTGGGTTCTATTCTCCCTGTCACTTTCAGGTACACCAATCAAATGTAGGCTTTGTCTTTTCACATAGTACCATATTTCTTGGAAGCTTTGTTCATTCCTTTTCATTGTTTTTTCTCTAATCTTGTCTTCATGCTTTATTTCATTAAGTTGATTTTCAATCTCTGATATTCTTTCTTCCATTTGATTGATTTGGCTTTTTATACTTATGTATGCTTCACAAAGTTCTTGTACTGTGTTTTTCAGCTCCATCAGGTCATTTATATTCTTCTCTAAATTGGTTATTCTAGTCAGCAATTCCTGTAACCTTTTTTTCAAGGTTCCTAGCTTCCTTGCATTGTGTTAGAACATACTCCTTTAGCTCGAGGAGTTTGTTATTATCCACCTTCTGAAGCCTACTCTGTCAATTTGTCAAACTCATTCTCCAATCAGTTTTGATCTCTTGCTGGTGAGGAGTTGTGATCTGTTGGAGGAGAAAAGTCATTCTGGCTTTTGGAATTTTCAGCCCTTTTATGCTGGTTTTTCCTCATCTTTGTGGATTTATCTACCTTTGGTCTTTGATGTTGGTGACCTTTGGATGGGGTTTTTGTGTAGACATGGTTTTTGTTGATGTTGATCCTATTCCTTTCTGTTTGTTAGTTTTCTTTGTAATGGTCAGGACCCTCTACTGAAGGTCTGCTGCAGTTTGCTGGAGGTCCACTCCAGACCCTGTTTGCCTGGGTATCACCAGCGGAGGCTGCAGAAGAGCAAAGATTGCTGCCTGTTCCTTCCTCTAGAAGCTTCGTCCCAGAGGGGCACCTGCCAGATGCCAGCTGGAGCTCTCCTGTATCTGTTGACTCCTTTTGGGAGGTGTTAGGAGGCATGGGGTTCAGGGACCCACTGGAGGAGACAATCTGTCCCTTAGCAGAGTTTGAGTGCTGTGCTGGGAGATCTACTGCTCTCTTCAGAGCTGGGAGACAGGAACGTTTAAGTCTACTGAAGCTGTGTCCACAGCCACCCCTTCCCCAGGTGCTCTGTCCCAGGGAGATGGGAGTTTTATCTATAAGCCCCTCACCAGGGCTGCTGCCTTTCTTTCAGAGATGCCCTGCCCAGAGAGGAGGAATCTAGAGAGGCAGTCTGGCTATAGCAGCTTTGCTGAGCTGCAGTGGGCTCTGCCCAGTTCACACTCCCAGAGGTTTTGTTTACACTGTGAGGGGAAAACCACCTACTCAAGCCTCAGTAATGGTGGACGCCTCTCCTGCCACCAAGTTGGAGCATCAACTTCAGACTGCTCTGCTGGCAGCGAGAATTTCAAGCCAGTAGACCTTAGCTAGCTGGGCTGTATGGGGGTGGGATCCACTGAGCTAAACCACTTGGCTCCCTGGCTTCAGCCCCCTTTCCAGGAGAGTGAACAGTTCTGTCTCGCTGGCATTCCAGGTGCCAGTGGGGTATGAAAATAAACTCCTGCAGCTAGCTCACTGTCTTCCCAAATGGCCACCCAGTTTTGTGCTTGAAACCCAGGGCCCTGGTGGTGTAGGCACCCAAGGGAATCTCCTGGTCTGCGGGTAGTAAAGATCATGGGAAAGCATAGTGTCTGGGCTGGAATGCATCATTCCTCAGGGCACAGTCCCTCACTGCTTCCCTTGTGGTTCCCGGGTGAGGTAACACCCCACCATGCTTCAGTTCACTCTCCTTGGGCTGCAGCCATTGTCTAACCAGTCCCAGTGAGATGAGCTGGGTACCTCAAATGGAAATGCAGAAATCACTCACCTTCTGCGTTGATTTCACTAGGAGCTGCAGACTGGGGCTATTCCTATTTGGCCGTCTTGCCAGCCACCCCTATTCTATGATTCTTGTAATCAAACAAGATGATAAGAAATCTGTTCATGGAGCCCAGACCTTCAGCTCAAGTCAATCTTTTACTTTAGATAAATCAACTAAAATATCTGGGACCCAAAGGTCCACATATAAAATAGGGACAATAATTTTACCCTCTTTACAGGACTGCTGTCAGTATCGAATGACAAAGTATCTGCAAAAGGACTTTGGACAATACAAAGTATAACACAAATATAAATAATTGTTGTATTTTGGTCTTTGATTATTTGGTATTAGAAACATTGCAAACCTTATTTATTTTCAATGTAGTCGAGTGGTTAAGAGAGTCAACTCTGTATCTTGAATTCAAATGTTCCCCAACATTTAGATAAGGCATGACCTTGAACAAGTCACTTAGTATCTCATGCTTCATTTTCCTTGTTTGTACAATAGAAGAAAAATCAAAGTACCTGTCTTATAAGGTAGTTTGAGGATTAACTATGTTAATATGCATACTCTGTTCACTACTCATGTATGGTTTACACATAGAGCTAGTTCACATATGACTGCTTCTCTGTTATAAGTACAAAAATTGAGGGCCAATACTCAGAAATCTTTATAAAACTTTAATAGTAATTTTATGTCTGTTAAATCAAAAAATTAAAAATGGGCATGTATTTTGCATCTCATTTTAATTCATTTCTATATTATTTCATTTTTATTTTATTTGGAAAAAATTGATATTTTATCACAGCTTAAGAAGCACTGATATAGAGGCTGCTACACAGAAAGCATTATGCAACCATTACCCATTATTATAATTAGTACTTTTCTATATGAATATGAGAATAGCCATGGAACTAGTTTTATAATGGGACCTTTCTACCATTCCCTTTGTAGAGACTGCAATAAAAAGGAGGGTGAGACAGTCCCCTTTGTGAGTTGATATTATCTCAATGGCCACAACAGACTTGCCTCACATATGCAAGAAAGAAAGCATTTTCATCTAGGACTCGACACTGTTCAGTAAGGACCAATTTCTTGACAAAGCCAAGATATCTCCCCTTTTTGCCTAAACCCTGGGAAAAGTCACTGAGTGGGAATGAATTGTTGAATCTTAGGAGGCATATGTTTTTGTCTCTTTGGGGGATAACAAAGTAAACTGAGAAAGGGGGAAAAAAATACCATATGTAGAAATTGATTGGGAAATTGTGAGGAGTTAAGATGGTCTGCAGACTATTCCCATTGCTATGGAAGGAGGGCTAGAGTGGAAGAGGCCAAAATATGCTCTCCTCCTACCAAGTGAGCAGAAAAACAAAGGTCTAAATATCAGACAAAGTGACACTGCTTCCTATGCAGTAAACCACCATTTCCTCATCTCATCCATGTTCTTTCCTCTGAAAGTGCTTTTAATGCTCCAGCTGTCTGTGATGATTAGCAAAATCATTCAGAAAAATGCCCATTTTTCTTTTGTATTAGAATTTACTCTCAATTAACCATGGGAAAGCTACTGTTAAAAATACAAATTCTGGCACTATTGCCCTTTTGCTTTTTGATCCTTTTATTGTAAAACAGGATGACTATTTAGTGGAGACCATACTGTGATTTTTGAAGCCCTGATTACATTGGAATCATTGTATTGAATGAAGAACTAAATTATAACCACAATTCTTAAAAAGCAAGAACTACAACAACTCCAATAATATTTTAATAAAACTACTATCTATCAAGTTCCAATTAAATCAGTTATTCTAATATGTTACCTTATTTTATCCTCAAAGTAATCATATGTGGTTGGTGTTATATCTTTATCTTACGTTTGAAGAGATGGCACTTCAGAGATGCTAAGTAATATGTCCATGGCCACAGAGGTAACAATTTTATACTGAATCTTCCAGATACCAAACTCAATATTATTTTAACAATACTACTCTTATTTTCTCTTAATTACCTAATGGAAACCTCTGTTATGAAATTTTTTAATAGACATCAATAATAAGGTTGACAATGATAATGATGATGAGGATAATAATCATTGCATACATTTGTTGATAGTTTTATATGTGTCAGATATTTGTTAAGCATGTTTTCTTCATTATTTTAACTTCATAAATTCCCAATAAGGCTGATATTATCATTCATCTTTTACATACAAGGAAATGAATGCACCAAGGCCGTTAAATGACTTGCCAAAGTGCCCACAGTTGGTAAGGGTGGATCCAGAAATTTGATCCAGCCAATCTAATGACTGCTGCTATGACATGTAAACCTTCCAAAATCCATTTTATCATCTGCAAACTGTAAACTCTCTGCACCACTCCCTCACACTAATGAACAAACATTAGGCACATTAGATTCATTGTCTTCCCAAATATATAATCACATTTACCTTTATACTTTGTTCATAGTGCTGTTTTCTCTTACAATCAACTACTATCTTCTTGACCTCTCAAATACTACTGATTTCATGCAAAGATTGACATATGAAGGCAAATCAGTGACTGGGGCATCAGTCACAAGAAGTATTTAGGAATGATCTAGTTATTCACCAGGAAGGGATTTGCATAAACATTTCAAATTTCACATGAGTGTTATGAAACTCCTAAAATTATGCTTACTAATAATATTAGAAACACATTAGATACATGCAAAAATGATCACCATATGCACCTAAAAAGGGTATAAAATATTGACTTTAGACATCACATTTTAAAAAGGAAAGGAATTATAATTAGAAGTGGCCACTTTGATTATTACACCTAATGCAGGACCCATTTTGCTTCTCTTCTTTGTCCTGATAAATGATACTTTTGAAGGTTCTTGTTTCTGAGTGGAATATTGCTCCAGGAATAACTCATTGTTTTAATAAAACTGAAGTAAATTGCTTTCCTCTGGCATTCTGAATTCCTTATACTGCTAAACTAATAAGCTGAGAAATGGTCACTTGATGGGAATGAATGCTGATCCTGATTACCAAGAAGAAACTGGTTGCTGTACTTCACATTGCATGCATGTATCAAAACGTCTCATGTACCCCATAAACAGGTATATCTACTAGGTACCAAGAAAAATTAAAATTAAAAAAATAAAGAAATTGGTTGCTCATATATGGTGTGGCAAGGAGGACTATGAAAGGCATGCAGGTGGTTCCTTGTGACGCCAATTGGAATAATAGTCTAGTGGAATCTATATTAACGCAACAGAAATGAGACCTCTTAGGATTTGGCTCTTACAGAAGGTTGGAGATTACTCTCCAAGTAATAACCTTCACAAGCTGAGGTTCTATAAGACAGGAAGTAAGATATAGAATGATTGGTGGAAGAATGAAGCTATAATGATCATTCAGGCTTCAGACTACATAGGAAAGGGGAAAGAAAACAGTAAATGGACATGATATATTGTTGCTAAAGTTCCCCATTCCTAGCTGTCATATATGAAGAGTACTGGTGCCAACTGAAACGTAATACAACTTACGTTCTAGGTAAGAGTGTGACTGGGCTGGGCACAGTGGCTCATGCTTATAATCCCAGCACTTTGGAAGGCCCGAGGTGGGTAGATCATCTGAAGTCAGGAGTTCGAGACCAGCCTGACCAATATGATGAAACCCCATCTCTAGTAAAAATACAGAAATTAGCTGGGCATGGTGTCATAACAATAGGATACTCCATAAGATATATTATTATAATTAAGATTGAATTCTATTTTGGATAGTATTATTGATATAACCCTTAATATCTATAAGTTACATTGCTATTGACTGAATTATATCTCCCCAAAATTTATATGTTGAAGCTCAAGCCCCCAGTGTGCTGGTATTTGAAGATGGAGGCTTTGGGAGACAATTAGTTTAGATGAGATCATATGGGTGGGACCCTCATGATGGGATTAGTGCTTTTATAAGATAGGACACAAAAGAGCTTGCTGTCTTTCTCTCTCTCTGCCCAGTATGGACACAGTTTGAAGACAGCCATCTGGAAGCTAGGAAGAGAACCCTCCCCAGAGTCCCAACATGCTGGCACCCTGATCTTGAATTTTCAGCTTCCAGAAGTGTGAGAAAATAAATTTTTGTTGTTTAAGCCACCCAGTCTATGCAATATTGTTATGATCGGAGATAACCAGGACACATGCTTTCATTTTCAAACTTTATGTGGCATTTCTAAATTTTTTGTTTAGATTTACCTTTTGTATATAGAATACAGTTAAATATCGTTTCCTTGACTAATAAAATATTATCTTATTTTTACTATGAGAACTTAATCCATTCACATTTAATCAGTTTATTGATATAGTTGAAATTATTCTTGACATTTTATTTAATGGCTTTTATTTTGTCATGCTTTTTAGCATTTTTCTAGTGTTTTATCTTGTTTTTCACCTTTTTTTTTTTTTTTGGATCAACAAAATGTTCCTTCTCTATTTACTTGTAATTATACAAAATGTATACATTTATTCATTTTCTCTAGTGGTTACCCTGAAATAAGTAAACTTATTTTAACATTTATTTTTCTACTGTATCCTATTCACTAATAAGGCAAGAAACACAATATGACTTTAAACCCTTCTTTATCACTGCTCCATCCACGCTGAGATTAACTCAGACTTTAATTTAGAGATATCTATGTTTAAAAATTATGTACCCTGCATAATTCAGTAATGTAATAGTAATACTTTATTTGTTAATGTATTAGTAATAGTAAATGTAATAGTAATAATTTATTTGCTGATGACCTCATCTTAAATCTTGTATCTTCTTTGCTTTGGAATGCGTTTGTCATTTTTGTGATATTTTCCTCCAACATATCTTCCAGAAAGACCTTCTGAGTGTGAAACTTTTGCATCCTCACATGCCCAAAAATGTATGTGCACACGTGTGTGTGTGCATTCATTTACATTTTAATACCAGCTCAGTGGTAGAATATTAGGGAGGGTATGGAAAATACTCAGATAAAATCATCTGTTTTCTAACCAAAACAAACACAGGACAGCCCTCTTGAAAGAAAGCTTTCAGAATAGTATGATCAGAGTTTGTTTCACCCGTTTGCATTGAAAACACAGGTGTCATATTTGATTCCCTCATTTGTTAACTTTTTATTAAATATACATCAAGCTGCCTCACCTATATATCCCAAGGCATCCAAAATCCATTGACATTTCTTAAGTACATTGACAAGATTTTTTCAAGCCACTATTAATCATTATGGTGATGTTCTACATGATTGACCTGCTTCCACACAAGCCCCGGCAATCAGTTCTACAACCAGAAAAAAAAAAAAAAAAAAAAAAAAAAAAGACTACCTTGTAAAATAAGTTATATCATGTCTCTCACCTGCTCTTTTCAGTTCATTTAGCTACATTACACATTTTAATGACTACATCATGGTTACAAACTAGAATAAGGAGTTCATCCTGACTTCCATTCTGGCTGATGTTACAATTGACGTAGTTCATATCTTCTAATGAATTTGCCTGATATAACCTTTATTTGAAGCCTTCCAATGGCTTCACATTACACTTAGGGGGAAAAATAAAAACTTCTTTTTATTTTAATTTTGGGAATTTTCTGTGTTTTCCTGTGGATAGTTCAGGAGAGTATCAACAAACAGGGAAGGTGAATTGAGTGGGTTTGAATCCTGTCCCTATTATACCTTGGACAAACTATTGAATCTCTTGGATGCAGTTTCTTCAAGAAGTAACTGCTCAGTCTAGGAGCAGGATTGTCTTTGGGTTTACTTGTTCACCCACATGATAAATTTTCCTGAAGCTATTTTCTGAGAAAATATGCATGTTTTAAACAACAGGAAATAATATGGAAAAACACTGTTTATTCACTTATTCCTTTTTTCAAAGAATATATTTTTAGCTCCTATTATTTACCAGCAAAATGAATAATTTGAAAAGCAAAAGATCATCAATAATCACATGAAATATTTATATCATGACAAATGACATAAAGAGTATTTGAACCTTTAGAGAATGTGGAAAAGTACCTGCATTCTCTTAGTTGATTAGTGAAAATCTTTCTTATGACATCAAATTTAAAATGACATGCGAATGACAAGAAAGAGTAGGATCAGGGAAAGATAAGTAATGTCAACATTTTGAGGCAGAAAAAAAACTTGGTGTATTCAGGAACAAGAACAAAGCAAGTTGCTGAAGCAACTTGAGCAAAGAGAAGAGAAGTACTGGGGAAGTTCAAAGATGGAATCAGGAACCTGTTCATGCCAGACATTGTAAATTAACAAAAGGAATCTATTCTTGATGCATGGAAAATCCCTTGGAGGATTTTAAACAAGTAATTTGTTTTGATACATATTGTATTAAAATATTAACTTACCTTTGTACAAAATGGATGACTGAGAAGTAGGGATACAAGTCTACAATTCTTTTATTTAAAAAGTCAGCTGCAAATGACTCCTACTGCTTTGTAAATTTGTTTTTAATTTCCTCAGGATTGGATTTTACAATTGCCTTTGTGTTGGGAGAGTAGCCATGAGTTGGTGGGAAGGCTGAAAATGGATATGTGATAGCTATATGCTCTTAACTAAATGCTTTTGGTTAGGGTAAATGTTGTGGTGTATTTCCCCTTTTATAATGCTGCTCTATTATTATATGCTACGTCTAGTAATAAAGAATGCTGACTCAGGACAACATGGTCTTATTTGGACTCTGTCTCATGCATAAACAACTTAGGTCTTGTTCTTGTTCAACTGTAAATTTATAATAATAATAATAATAATAGAGCCAGAGTATTAAATGGTTCAATCTGTGTGATTCCTGGAACATGCTAAATGTGCAAAAAATATCACACTTTCAATATGGAGAGGATTTTTTTTTTTTTTTTACCTAAGTATAGAATACTGCATTTTATTTATCTGCACTTCAGATTTTATTTTATTAGTTTTGGTATAATGTTTTATATCTATTCATGTGCCATATACAAAACTATCACACAGGAAAAAGAGGGATTTATCTCTCTGCTCAAGAGAACAGAATTGAACAGAAGTAAGGAGTAAGGATTTGACTGAATGCAAGAAACACTTCAGGCCATTAGACTAATCTCCCCCATAAAACTCAAAACCAAATTGAACTGCCTTATGAAATCATGGTCGTTCAGTTATTATATATGTTCAAGGATAAGCTAAGGGAACATCAATAAAGATTATGTAGTAGTAATATTATTATTAACAATGATTACTTAGATCTCTAAAAATATTTGTAAATTATTTTTATCATTTTATTATCAGAACTTTTAACAAAAAAGTATTAATAAGGATTCTGAAAAACCTTCTTAGACATCAGAGAATTATTATATCTGATTCAACCAGATCTTAGTGCCTAAAGTATGACACTTTAGTTCTTGTTCTTTATCATTTTTATAATGACTCTATTAACTTATAAGAACTTAATTCACAAAAGGTGTTTTTTCCCTGAACATGTTCTATAGAGGTTTTGTGTTTTCCTTAAAATTATTAATATTGAATAAAAACCTAGAAATCGGAGCTAATATGCCTGGATATCATAGACGTGTTGCGTTTCTTCTTAGGGCTCTAATTTCCCTATTGCGCCAGAATGTATTTTCCAAAAATGGCCACAAGAATATGTCTCATCTCATATGCTCTTCCAGGATCTTGCCACATCTCCCTCACTAGACAGACTCTATGCTCCTTTCCTTTGAATGTGGATGAATCTTAGTGGGTGACTCAACCAATAACATGTGGCAGAAATGGCACAGTGGGACTTCCAAGGCTTGGTTAGAAAGAGCCCCACTCTCTCTTCAGATATTTACCTTTTCAGTTCTGAGTGGGTGTGTAAGAACATTCACTTCCTCGAAGCCATCACGATAGAGAGAATATATAGATGTCAAGGATACCTAGAGAGAGATGCCCAAGGAGCTCCAGCTGTTTCAGCTCCCAGCTGTTTAGTTATTACCATATATGTGAGTCAACAAACACTCCGATGATTCTAGTTTCCACCATTGTCTAACTGCTACCATCTAAGAGACCTCAAGTAAGAACCAACTAGCTGATCCCAATCAACTCCTAGAAACATGAGAAATCATAATAAAACAATCATTGTTGTTTGAAGTCACTTAGCTTGGGGATGTTTTGCTATGCAGCAAGAGATAACCAGAACACTTATTTTTTACAATGTTAATTGATCAATAAAATCAGTTTTAGCAGTAAAACATCCAATTTTTAAAATAAGATTTTAGGTATAACCTTAATTCATAAAACATCTAAAAGGAAATCCACTCTAATTGAATCGTCATTCCCTCTGGATGCCACAACATACAGAATGGAAGCTACTAGAGCACCTATCTGTAAGTTTCCTTTAAATACTTATGTTCTATAATTCTTTGTAAAGGACTGAAATAAAATGGAATGTTGGACTAAATCAGGAATATGACCATATTTGAATAACTTTTAGAAGACTAATCCTTCTACCATTAACAACTATAAAATCTGGGTAAAAGGTAAAAATGAAAGTTAAAAAGGTATGATTGTATAAGGCACCAGAGAAAATCAAGGCAGCCAGAGAATCAGAAAACAATAGTTTGGAAATAGAAGGAAAGTACTTTGAGAAGTGATTCAAGGCAGAAGACTTTGGGATGGTATCCCTAAACTGCTGAAAGAAAGTAACTATATTATTGTACAACGTTATCATTGGAGAAAGTTGGGAAAAATATCCAGGAGTCCTCTCTGTATTATTTTTATAAGTGCCTATAAATCTACAATTACCTTAAATTAAAAATTTGACAATCAATACAAACCAATAAATTTGATAAATCCCGGACTTTTATCAAGAAATAAAGTCACAAAATATCAGTAACAAAAATTAAAACCAACACAGTCTTAGATATCTCACAGATTGCAAAGAAATAAGAATACATTAAGGAAGACTTCATTGTACTACATCTGACAATTTAGATTAAAACACAACTTACTGAAGCTAACACAGAAAGAAATAGCAAAAGTGAATGAAGTTGCTGAATTCTTAACTGAAAACATTATGCAAAGAAATCTCAAGCTCCAAATTCATTGGTGAATTCTACCAAACTTTTAAGAGAAAGATAACATCGATCCTAAACAAACTCTTCCAGAAAATAGAAAAATAAAAAACACTTGCCAACTTATTTTATGAATCATACATGACCTTAATGCAAAACCTGACAAAAACCAAGCAAGAAAGAAAAAAATAAATTATAGGTCAACATCTCTAATGAATACGAACATAACAAATTCCAAACAGCATATTAGAAAAGTAAAGCCAGAAATATAGAAAAGCAATACTATATTATGATTACACTGAGTTTATTTCAGGAATGAAATGTTGGTTTAACATTTGAAAATGAATCACAAATTAAGAGAATAAAGATAAAAATCATACGAAGTTTTCAACAGATGTATAAAAGCCATCAAAAACATCAAATGCCTTAGATTACATTTAATAAAAGTCACTCCATACTTCTACAGTGAAAACTGTAAAATATTACTAAGAGAAAAAAAGGTTTAAAGATCTAATAGATGAAAATATATACCAGGTACATACATTGGAAGACTTATTATTTAAGGATGTCAATTCTCCCCAAATTGATTTATAGAATCAATACAACTCTAAATATAAACCCCATATGTCTCTTTTAATGGAAATTAGAAAGCTAATTTCATTTCGAATACATAGAAATCCAAAGGTTTAACAATATCAAAGAAAATCTAAAAGAACAATGTTGAAAAACGTTGTTTTAGACCTATGCTAGCAGGTCTAAAAATAAAGCAGCAATAACAAAACACTAATTAAAAACCACAATTTTAGCATATAGACAAATAGACAAATGGAAAATAACAAAATATCCACAAATAGACCTAAACGTTGTCATTCATTTATAGAAAAGTACCATGGCAATATAGTGGGAAAAGAGGGATCTTTTTGATAAATGGCTTAAGAGTAAATGTACATACTTATGAACAAATTAATTTGATACTTTTCTCACACTATACACCAAAATTTATTCCAGATGTACCTTACACCTAACATAATTGCAAAGCTTCTAAAAGAAAACAGAAGAAAATATTCATGGTCTTGGATTAAGCAAGGATTTCTTTCTTTCTTTTTTTTTTTTTTTTTTTTTTTTTTTTTTTTGTGAGACACAGTCTTGCTCTTTTGCCCAGGCTGGAGTGAAGTGGCACAATCTCAGCTCACTGCAACCTCCGCCTCCCGGGTTTAAGCAGTTCTCCTGCCTCAGCCTCCCGAGTAGCTGGGATTATAGGTGCACACCAATGCACCCGGCTAATTTTTGTATTTTTAGTAGAGACGGGGTTTCACTACATTGGTCAGGCTGGTCTCAAACTCCTGACCTCAAGTGATCCGCCCACCTCGGCCTCCCAAAGTGCTGGGATTATATGTGTGAACTATTGTTCCTGGCCAGATTTCTTAAACAACAGTATAAACACACACACACACACACATACACATTGCTAGCCATAGAAAGATTGATAAATTAGATTTAATTGAAATTAACAATTTTACTCATAAAAAGGCATCATTAAAAAAGTTAAATGCAAACTACATAGTGAAAGGAAGATATTTTCAATCCCATATCTGACAAAGAACTTGTATCTAGAAAATACAACTAAATTCTACAAATTAACTAGACAAATACAACAGCTTAATTTAATCACATGTCAAAGGGCTCCAATAGACAGTTCACAAATGAGGTCATCCAAGTAGCCAAAAATCATGAGAAAATGTGTTAAATGAGACTGGGTAAGATATAACACAAATATCAATAGCAACACAAGGCAGAGTGCTGTGAACCACATAAGGACAACAAAGCAGACCAGCAAAAGTCTTCTAGAGAGAAGTGGCATCAGAGTTTGGCTTGGAAGTTTCAGTAAAATTTCAATCAGTATAGATAAGAAATATAATTTCCAGGCCAGGCACGGTGGCTCACTCCTGTAATCCCAGTACTTTGGGAGGCTGAGGCAGGTGGATCACCTGTGGTTGGGAGTTCGAGACCAGCCTGGCAAACAAGGTGAAACCCTGTCTCTACTAAAAATACAAAAATTAGCAGGGCGTGGTGACATGCACCCATAATCCCAGCTGCTCAAGAGTCTGAGGCAGGAGAATCACTTGAACCCAGGAGGCGGAGGTTGCAGTGAGCCGAGATCATGCCATTGCATTTCAGCCTGGGCGACAAGAGTGAAACTCCATCTCAAAAACAAAAAAACAAAAAACAAAAAAAGAAAGAAATATAATTTCAGCAGAAAAGAAAAAAAAAGCTCAAAAAAACTGTGCAAGTATGAAAATGTAACTTGCTGGTGTGTGTCCTTTATGTTAAAATGCAAAGTATGAATATGATGTAGTGAAAACTTAGGTGTGGCATCTCCAGTCCACCATTTGAATTTGTTGTCACTTAAACATATCAATCACTTGAGCATCAAGAGTTAGAAGCCTACTAGATAATTTCTAGTGGCAGAATACTGACTTTAATAATAGTTTCTCTAATTATAATGTCAGGGTTTGGGGAAATCATAAACTGCATGTCAGTGATCAGAGTGCAGAGAAGGAAGCAGGCTTTCTAAATTGACAAAATTGGAAAGTATTTCTAATAGAAGACTATATAGGACGATTTTTGTTGGAATGTAGGGCTCATGCCCAGAAGAAGTAGGCAATAGAACTTGAATAACAGCTTGACATTACTTTGCAGAGGGTCAAGAAGTCCAGGCTAAGGATTTAATGTTTTGGTGATGATCAAGAGTGACTGGTGGCTTTTGAACAGGGCATGACATAGCAACAGCCACATTTAAGGACAATTGACCTGGCACTGAACAGAAGAATAGGTCTTCTCTGACAATGAGCAAATAAAGCCAGGGCACAAGTAATTACACAGTATGTGATTTTTACATGGGTGTCTCCTCCTGCATATCAAGAATCCAAGAGAACTCAATTTTGTAGGTAGTAGAACCAGACCTGCTCTCTGCCCCAATCATCTGGGGTCCTCAGGCATGACAGCTAGTGAGAAAGACTGCTAAGTAACAGGCCAAATCCGTATCACATAAACAGATTTATGTGCGTGGCTCAAGCCATGCAGCAGGGCCTTGCCAGTGTTTTTCTAGAAATAGGCTGCATTACAGGGGGCCTTCTCTGCTTAAGCTATGATTTAGGGCAGGGGTTAAGAATGCTGTCATGGAGCAGAGGATAAGACAGGGAACAGGGAAGAGAGAGGGAAGGAGATATTGTGGTTGTAAAAAAGGCTTTTTTGTGACTTTACCTGATGTTATGACTCTGGCAAGTCTCCTGAAAATGATTTTAGGAATTGTACTTCAGGTCATCTTCCTTGTAGTGGTTGTTTTAAAAATTCTTGGAGGATGCTTTTTGCTCTTCCCACTACTCTCCACAGCATGAGCCCTGGGCAATGGGCCAAAGTTGTTTTAAATGTCAGTTGAAAATTCTGGCTCTTTGCATGTGAATATGTGCCAAAAGGAAGCCTAATAACTTATCAAGTGGAGGTACCTCAGGGAGGTCCAGAAGCAGGAATTTTTGAGAAGGGGTTTAGGGAACAAGGTTATTAACCCTTGACCTGACCATAGCCCTTTTGGAGCTACTATTTGTATTTGGTTAGTTGAACTTTTTTTTTTTTTTTCCCAGCAAGGGCAATCAGCCTAACAGTCCTGAGGCCTAGGTTAATTCATTGAAACTTTTAAATGAATTGTGTCACTGACCAACTGCAATGACAAGCTAAGCTTCAATTTTATCTTCTGTAAGATAGAAATAACATGAGTCTGGTGTGTCTCGTTATTATGTCTTTAAAGTGAAAGTTCTGGCTGGGTGTGGTGGGTCACACCTGTAATCCCAGCACTTTGGGAGGCCAAGGTGGGTGGATCGCAGGAGACCAGGAGTTCGAGACCAGTCTGGACAATATGATGAAACCCTGTCTCTACTAAAATTACAAAAATCAGCAGGGCATGGTGGTGCACGTCTATATTCCCAGCTACTTGAGAGGCTGAGGCAGGAGAATCACTTGAACCCGGAAGGCAGAGGTTGCAGTGAACCAAGATCGTGCCACTGCACTCCAGCCTGGGTGACAGAGAGAGACTCTGTCTCAAATAAATAAATAAATAAAAATAAAGTGAAAGTTCTGTAAAAAAGCATGAAATATATTCATCTCAGCAACTTATTTACTGAGCACCTCTTTTTTACTATACTAACAGCTGCAAGGAATTCAAGAAATATTGAGGACACAATTTCCAGTTGCCAGGAGATAAAGACATGACCTACAAAGCAGAGTATGCCAAATTCCATTACATTGATGTAGGAGATACTGTGGTGTGGCACTTACATTTCTACTCCCACCTCCCATCTTTTTCAGGAAAGAAGCACTCATTCCCCCGATACCGGGAGTGTTGACAGCTGACAGCTCACAGCTACATCCTTCCTCTCTGCTACTGCACTAAACAGGAGACAGGCACCTTGCCCAAGGTCCTCATATCTAGTGACTGGTAGACAGAGAGATGTAAAGGCCTAGCTCCACTTGCAATGATTTAGGACAGTTCTAAAAGGGCATTCCAGCTCCAGAGCCCTCCATGGGGTTGGCTATGCCCTTGCAGAGATAGCACTGCAGCCAAACTCCTGTTTTGCCAGATCCCGCCTCCTTCATTTCTGCAGACCTGTTGATCTGTAGCGAATGACCCACTAAGCTTCTTTCATATAAATCTCCACATCTGATGCCCCTTTTCAGGGAACCTGACCTGTAATAACTACCCAGAAAAAAAAAAAAAAAGTGTTATGGAAACTTACAGAAAGAAGGAAGCAAATCCTGTTTTAGGAAGATGAGACAGGAAAAGGATGTGGAACATAGGAGCTATAATTTGGTTTGATGGATCTGTGGAGTTTCGTTATTTTCTTTTGTTTTGTTTTCTGAGATGGAGTCTCACTCTGTTGTCCAGGCTGGAGTGCAGTGGCACGATCTTGGCTCAATGTAAGCTCCACTTCCTGGGTTCAAGCATTTCTCCTGCCTCAGACTCCCAAGTAGCTGGGATTACACATGTGCGCTGCCACGCCTGGCTAATTTTTGTACTTTTTTCTTTTTTTTTTTTTTGAGACGGAGTCTCACTCTGTCGCCCAGGCTGGAGTGCATTGGCCAGATCTCAGCTCACTGCAAGCTCCGCCTCCTGGTTCACGCCATTCTCCTGCCTCAGCCTCCCAAGTAGCTGGGACTACAGGTGCCCGCCACCTCGCCTGGCTAGTTTTTTTTTATTTTTTAGTAGAGACGGGGTTTCACCGTGTTAGCCAGGATGGTCTCTATCTCCTGACCTCGTGATCCACCCATCTCGGCCTCCCAGAGTGCTGGGATTACAGGGGTGAACCACCGCGCCCGGCCTAATTTTTGTACTTTTAGCAGAGGTGGGATTTTACTATGTTGGCCAGGCTGGTCTCGAACTCCTGACCTCAGGTTATCCACCTGTCTTGACCTCCCAAAGTGCTGTGATTACAGGTGTTAGCCACCACACCCGGCATATGTGGAGATTTTCTTTTTTTGAGATGGAGTCTCACTCTGTCGCCCAGGCTGCAGTGCAATGGCACAATCCAATCTTGGCTCACGGCAACCTCTGCCTCCCAGGTTCAAGCGATTCTCCTGCCTCAGCCTCCTGAGTAGCTGGGATTACTACTGGGATTACGTAGTGTCCACTCCTACACCCGCCTAATTTTTTATTTTTTATTTTTAGTAGAGACAGGGTTTCACCATGTTGGCCAGGCTGGTCTCAAACTCCTGACCTCAGGTGATCTGCCCACCTCGGCCTCCCAAAATGCTGGGAATTTCAGGCGTGAGCCACCACAACTGCATATGTGGAGATGTTTTATGGAGGAAACGGTGGAAGAGAAAGGAGGGAAAGAAGTATTTATTGGTATATTAGGAAAGAATCGAATACCTGAACACTCAGAGACAAATGAGATATGTGTCTAAAAAGCGAAACTCTGAGAGCCTGGCTGTTGTACTGGACCATTCATGGGACACTAACAGATCAGAATGAGGAGGATGAGTTTACAGAGTGGACAGTCCTAAAACCCAGGCTTCAAGTAACACACAAAATCAGACAGGGAAAGGAAAGGGTTTCTTTAGTAGAGGAGTTACACAACATAGGCTGTGCTTTCAAAGAATGATCTAGAAGCTAAAACAATAAAGTGCTCTAAAATGTAAGACATTTTTATGACACTTAATAACCTCAAATCATATAGGAAATGAAAAAGGTTCCAAATGAAATGAAGATAAATATGTCTTAAATATTGAAGCAGGTTGAAAAATATAATTCCAATATCTGGAGTATGCTTTTTTGGTTGTTTTTGTTTTTTTTTTTTTTTTTTTAACTTAATAACTATTCAAGCCAGCTGGCTTTAGGATCACTGGCAGGGTAGAGAGGGAGAAAAATGAAGGGAAAAAGGGTTGGGGCAGTGGGGAGAATAGCACAAAGGGAGAGAGACTGTCTTTCTCTCTCTCCCTCCTTCTTTTTCCCATTGTTAGTACTTTCACCCCATGACGTTTTATGTTATAGGACCACAGATCTCCAGTTCTGTTGCCTCAGAAAGCAGTCAGCAAATTGGGTGCTCTGGAGTTCTAATCTAGAACATAACCTGAGTCAGTCATAGCTGGCTCATATCACATCTTAAGGTTGAAACCCACCTCTGCAATTTACTATCATTTAGGCAAATCAATTCTATAATTCTCACTTTCTTAATTTGTAGATGATAGATTATAATGAAAATTTAAAAGAACATTGTATGAAGTGCTTTGCAGTACTTGGTGCATAATAAACCAAGTATAATGTAGCCATCATTACTAGTTGTGCCACTAAGGGTCTAGGTGACCTTGGGAAGAGTTTTTTGCATCTATGGACTTCAAATTCCTCATCTAAAAAAAAAATAGAGGTTTTCCTGGACACAGGGAGGGGAACGTCACACACTGGAGCCTACTGGGGGGTGGGGGACAAGGGGAGGGAGAGCATTAGGACAAATACCTAATTCATGCGGGACTTAAAACCTAGATGATGGGTTGATAGGTGCACCAAACCACCATGGCACACGTATACCTATGTAATAAACCTGCATGTTCTGCACATGTATCCCAGAACTTAAAGTAAAATTTAAAAAATAAATTAGAGGGTTTTTTTTCCCTTTTTCCACTAATTACCTACGACACTTTCAATGGGAAGTTCCACATATGATTTTCTTAAAAGCTAAATCAAAATAAAAACACAGCTTATCTTGACTCAACAGGACAGATATACTCAATGAACACACTTTCCAGAGACTGATAAGGGAATTCAAAAAGGGAGAATAAGATGTCATTGATTTTAGTTCATATCACAGCTAGGATGTAATTCAGAATTGTCTGTTTAAAAGCACATTGTTCTTTGAGACTCTGTGGGTGTTTGACCTCACAAATGTTGCTGCTTTTTTTTTCTACCAAGGAAAAAGATAATATCTACTCCAACTTGTCAAAAAACATTTGCATCCCTTGCTGCTTAGTTTTGAGCTAGAGCCAAAGATTCTTAAAGCTTCTTTTTCATGGCATCTAGCTCCTTTTGGTGAAATACTGCAGTGGTCAGACACTGGCTCAAACCTAATCCATGAACAGATTCTTGTTCCTCTGCTATGCCTTCAATATCTTCATCCTGGTGTCAGGAAAAGCTTCACAGGCATCCAGTATGTCAACACATCAACACAGCATGGTATTGTGGCCCCAACAGACTGTAAACAATGGCTAAGCTTGCTGGGGCAGAATAAGGACAGAATCCCTTGCTTAGTTCCCACCCTAATCCCACACAGCTCATCCAGTACAGACTTGTACAGTGTTCATTCCAGATAGAAAAAGGAATCTGAAGGCAGCCCATTTTCCCAGCTCCATCAACTTCCTGTTTTATGTATAGGGAACTAGAAACAGAGGCGAATGTGACAAGATGATATCTGTAATCTATTGTAGTCAAGATTTTCTATTATCTATGATGAGGGTTCTGGATTCTGTGTGAGTGCTTGGATTTTTGTTATAGATCTTTTGTACTGTGTGATTTTCATTCATATATGTCACATCATTTCTACTCAATGGGGAAAGATTGCTTGGGGCATGTAATCCTTGTGAGCCTGGGGAAGAAAATTAGAAAAAAATGTATACTAAGTTGCTGTTCAAATTTTGGTCTTATCTCCTATCCTCCACTTGGCTGCTACTGTAGAAATAGTTGATACATATTTGAAAGCCACAGAATGTAAAATCAGAAGGCTTAGGCTCTTGTCCTGGCTCCATCTGTATGTGACTTTGGCAAGTCAGTTGACCACCCTGAATCTGGGGATGTTCATCCGAAAATGGGAAACCGTAGTTGAGCTTTGAATGAGATGACAAAAATGTTCTGCAGATTTCAAAAATGCAGCAGTCATGTGAAGTGGAGTCAGGATTTCACAATTTTATATTAGATTGCTCTCACCAGAACTTCCCAGCCTTGGACCTCCATCGATAGGTGTCTTTCCAAAACTGAAATACACAGGGGAAAAAGTGAAACTCATCTTTTCATTACTCATTCACTACTATCCTTTATATGGCTTCCAGGACATATAAATGGTTTATCTGGTGAGGTAATTATGCCTTTAGTCAATGGCCAGAGCCCAAAACAAATATCTTTACTGCCTTTCTGAGATAGATTCTTGTAAAACACAAGAGTTGCTGCCATAAGGGATGTGTTTCTATTCAGAAAGGAAAAAAAAGGACTTCCACTTGACCCCTGAGCCCACTGTCTTCCAGATATCACATGGAGGGTCGCTTACCTCCTTAGTGGAGTGAATGTTACCTAGTTTTAGGAGATCAGCCTGTCCTCAGGGGAGGGAAGCAGGGAAGATGTACACAGTTCTCTAATTTGCCTATCTTCCTACCATTTAACTTTGTGTCTTTGGAACCAATTTTGTAACTTGACTTCTTTATTATTCTTAGATCATCATTGGAAGAGAAGAAAAGAACTATAAGAGTAGAAAAGAAAATCTGAAGAGCACTATAAATATAAATATACTGACTTTAATTTCCAGCATGTCATCTTCCTTCTGGATCTACTACTGCTTTGTAGGTCCTAGTTTTCTTCCACAAGGCAGCAGCTAGGTCCCTAGGACAGGGAACACTTTCCTGAACATTTAAACACCTAAATGTTGTCCTGTTTTCCTGCCTGTGGCCTATGAGTAGTCAACACCTGTATGAGGACTCTGCCTCTATACAGAATTCTAATGGCACAAATGACTTTCCCATTTAGGAGCATGAGTCACCTGACTAGTCAAAGTGATGTGGCCACCATATGATGGACGTTTCTGAACATAAGCAATAACCTCACATGAGCCCCATTTAATCCAAGTAATGCCCTCATAGAACAAAGGATGGGTTGTTCTTAGACAAAGAGACAAAGATATAGCTGGGGGACAAAGATATAGTGAGAGGAAATCTAGCCTGGGTGATTTAGTAACCCAGTTACAATCTATTTTATGCCTAGCATGCTTTTAAATTTTCAAATACTTCTTCAGTGTTCAAATCGTGTTCTGTAATCAATATGAAGTCCAAATTGTGACCAAGTATGTAATATATCTCCATTTTAATGATAAATAGTGTGAGGTTCATAGAGCTTCAGTGCCATATCATAACCAGAATGTATACATAGCCTTCTGTCACTGGATTTTAAACATTTTCTCTGAAACCACAATGTCCCAATTTCTAGATCAACTTATTCTTACAGAATTTATTAATATTTCTCACTCACCTTGAGAACTCACCAAAGTTTGTGGACAAAAACAAAATAACTCTACCCTAAGGAGAGGCAAAAGTAACATCTTAAAGCATAGGAGAAACTAAATTTTATTCATTGTATTACACATTACCCTTCATAATCTATCTCCAATGAGAGGTTAGTGAGTAGTCCAACACAACATATATCCATGGTCAAATGATTTTGCAGTCTTATGTGTTGGCCCACTATACAGACAACATCAAGCTAATTGAATCCAATGAAGACCCTAGATGACCTAGTAAGACATGCATTCTACACTGATTAAAATTTTAAGGCTCCATTGTTCTGGGGCATGTCAGCAATCTCCTCTGAAGAATGAATTTCTGTACCTTTTACTTCTCATCACCTTCGAATAGCCTTCTTAGATTTTAGAAGTGACAGATACTGCACTCAGGAAGATTACCATACCATGTTATTGGGTAACATGGGAAGCGGCTAGTTTGAAGGCTACTCTGCCTCTTGAGCAATATGATCTAGCATATCTGATAGTTTAAAAGGTATCTGTGCTGGATAAGAATGCTGTAAGAATTCCCAAAAAACCCCAGTAAGAAAGTCACAATGCAGACCTGTAGTTTCAGAGCAGAACCATGCTTTCTACAGTAGAAAACAAGTTTTCTTTTGCAATATGTCTCCTAATGTGCTCATAGAGATTGAAGCACCTGGACATGGAATATCAAGTGACTATGTAACACTCAGCTGCCCATGATGACCTAGATGTTATTTGATCTACCAAGTCCTAACACTGAGTATGCATAGCAGCAATTCCATCATGCCATAGAACTCCTGCATTTGGGAGAAGACTCAAATAGCTATGAAAGGCATTAATAAGTGCATAAACAGATGGTCCAGGTTTCTATGGCACCTAAGTCTGTTACACCACTGTGGGAACTATAAAATGCCCAATTAGCCAAAAGCAGAGACTTAAACAGCATTCATCAAAGGAAGCAGCCAACAATATGATGACTTTAGAAAGGGCAGCCATTTTTCTTTAGATCATTCAATCCATACTTTATATATGGGTTTTTCTTACTAAATGCCTTATTCATAAGTGTGTTCTGCCACATAACATTGCCCTGGGGCAAAGTACACTTTTATTAACAAGATTCAACAATGGGCCCACGACCACATACAAAATCACACAGAAGCAGCTGGACTGATAGAATAATAGAACATCTTGTTGATGGTTCAGCTAATGCACAGCTGAGAGACAACCAGCTGCCTTCAGGATGTGCTAAACACCAGAGCACTGCCTGAGAGGGAGGAGAATCTGAAATAGGTAGTAGAGGAAGGATCTAATGAATACCTACAGTCTTAGAACCAACTCAGGAGCAGGCACTGGAGCTTTTTGTAGTATTTTATCACCTTAGGCCTTCAGGAGATGACAACTAGGTAAGGTATTGAAGGAAGTCTTGAATCTGATTGGACTTGTAATTTTCCTTTTTTGGAAGGAATGAGGTTGTCTTTATTCTCTCTGAAAAAATTCATAAATAAATTTTAAAAGGTGTCTCATAATATAGTATAGCAGCCAAACTCTATTGGAGAGCTTACTCTGTTAAATAAGGAGTCTACTCTGTTAAATACAGCCAATCGTTCCACCGTGGATGTCTTTGACCACCTCATTTTTCTATAATCAGACACCACCTGCCTCCCATCCGGAACCACTGCCATTTGTTCCAGCACTGTAACGTTAAGCCTCAGGTTGAACTTTATTCATATATTCATACCATGTGTCCTTCTTTGGACTTAGGTGAAACATCATACTAGGGACATGGGATCTACCCTACTGAGTGGCCACTAAAGGGATCAGAAGATATGACTAGGAAGTTTAAAAGAATGAGGGCTCCATGGGGCAAATCTTGACCAATGTGAAGCAGACGATGAGAGGGATCCGGGCATATAAATCTTTCTTCCTTTCCTGTGGACTACTCTGAGATGCAGTTTTCTATGTAGCCCCTCCAGATAAAGTTCTTTGTGCTAGAAGATACTCCTTGCAAACTTCCAGTGGTTTTTCTTTCAGTCTTATAGTAAGGATGTGGCCAGCAGCATAACTCAGAGAATTTCACCCTTACTTGCTTTACTTTTATTTTTCTTTTGCACATCAATGTAGCCTACTTTCAAATGCAGTATCAGTGGTTTTAACCTTTCTCTGAGCTTTGCTTTTAGAAGCTCTAGATTAAGAGCATATCTCAGTTACTCCTAGGCTGTGGTACCTCGCACAGTAATGGGCACATTGTACTCCTCAATATATTTGGAAATACTAAGTTAAATAAAATACTGAGGTAAAATAAGACAGCTATTATCAGGGGCATTGGCATTTGCAATTTGTGTCTCAATGTGAGATGAAAGGCTAGGAGAGGACGTAGTATTTGGAAGCAAGTTTCCTTTCCTGTACTTTGAAATAATAGTCCTAAGACCAGATCCATTTCAAGTAGCCAAAGCTGAGGATTGTTCTGGATAGACTTAGGCAGTTTAGGGGTTTATTTCCTCAGCCCCTCTCTGGGAAACGCATGACCTCAACCAAATGACTGACTCTCCTGTAAAACTTACTGAAAAAAATTCCCTTTCCTCAAGCCAGTCATGAAAAGTCTCCCAGTCACCTCTTCTCTTGATTTACTATGATTGACTTCATATTCTAGTCTTTAAAAGGAAAAAAAAAAAGGTTTTATAAACACACATACACACATACACATCACTCCTTATAAGCCCCTTAATGTAAAGTCCTGTACTCTTTCTTCTGTGCAAGTCAATTTTCCCATCTAATTAGGGGGCAAAGTGATAGCTAGCTTGAGGCTATGTTATTCTTAACCCACTACAAAGGGTGTATATGAGAAAGAATCTAACAGCTATGCATGGCTAGGTGGAGACTTGTTATCTCATGCTCAATTTCCTTCTGTAACAGAGAGCTCTATGAGTAGTTTGCCAAAACAAGAAAGTTGGTATGTGATATCTATTTTTTGAGGTTAGATTTTTATCATAAAAATGATACAAATGAGCTCTTTATAATCAGGGTAAAATATGTCACAATGTTCTAAACGTATCTTTATAATGATTCTGTATTTTTGATTACTACCTTTACGATCAGCTCTTTGGAAAAATGTCAGGGATATCATCAGTCCTTTAGGGCTATCTCATGCAATTTGATAAGTTTCTTCTCAAAGTAACCTAGCCATTTTAGACCACACCGGTGACAGTTTACAAAATAGAAGCACGGCACTGGGCGCAGTGGCTCACGCCTGTAATCCCACCACTTTGGGAGGCTGAGGCAGGTGGATCATGAGGTCAGGAGTTCAAGACCAGCCTAACCAACATGGTGAAACCCCATCCCTACTAAAAATACAAAAATTAGCCAGGCATGGTGGCACATGCCTGTAATCCCAGCTACTCAGGAGGCTGAGGCAGGAGAATCACTTGAACCCAGGAGGTGGAGGTTGCAGTGAGCCAAAATTGAGCCACTTCATTCCAGCCTGGGTGACTGAGTGAGATTCTGTCAAAAAAGAAAAAAGAAAAAAAAAGAAAACAAATACATGGCACTTCCATGACTTGTGTTAAAGTCAACTAAATATGGCCTGAAAAGGATTCCTCACTTCTATATTTGAGTCCTTGTGAACAAAATGTACCCTAACTTAATAGATAGACAAGATTGAAAACCTAACTTAGGAGTATGTGTCTGTAACAATAGCTGAATCTTGGCAAATCTCAGCAGCCATACTTCAACCACTCATACATTGCTGAGTGTTCAAACGGTGTTCAAATAAGGCAAACTCAGTCTGTAACCAATCCAGCTGTTTTTGCACCTCACTTCTGATTTCTGTACATCACTTCCTTTTATTTTTTTGGTCCATATATTTGTTCTGATCATGAGGCATTCCTGGGGTCTCTTTGAATCTGCTATGATTCTAGAGGCTGCCTGATTTGTGAATTTTTTTTGGCTTGCTCAATTAAACTCCATTAAATTTAATTTGTCTGAAGTTTTCTTTTAACACTTGTTACTTATTAGCTGGGCCATCTTTCTCAATTTCAATTAATCTGTGAAACAATTGGTAAAGTCCTTATTAGCTTTATAATTACTGAACTTTACCTATGATTTATTTAATTTCCATAATGAGACTGCTGTCTTAGCTCATAAGACATTTAGAATCACAAAATATTACTTCAGTTCAGTCTCAAGTTTTATTACAATTGTAACAGTTCAATAAAGGGATATATTAATTATAGTCATGCAACTCAACAGGTGCTCTACAGACTGGCCACATCAGCATTACCTGGGATCTTATGAGAAATGAAAATCTCAGTACCAATCCAGGTATACTAAGTTGGAATCTGCAATTTAACGAGATATCCCAGTGTTCTGACACACATTAGAATATGGACCTGAAGGCTGTCCCTGAGGAGATCTTCCAGGTCTGAAGTCAAGGTTCACTACAAGCCATTCCTTTCTTAGCAATGAGGTTCACTCACAGAACCATCTCCCTTGGTGCCAAGCTGAATACCTAGATGACATGAGGTGCTTGGCTGGGAAATTAGAGTTTCTCAGCTGCAACTGCCAATGAACAGATTGTTTCAACTGCTGCTGCTGACTCCATCCCTTCCTCCACAGTTGACTTGATAAATGCACATTTTTGTGTCTATGAGAAAGGTTGATGGCTACATATAAGTCTGCATTTTAGCCAATTCTCAGCCTACCTACGTGTATAATGCCTCTTTGGTTGCCACTATAGAAGCTTTCCTTACATTGCATCCAAAGGGAGTATTACATTACAAGGAAATGTAGTCTATTTACTGAACTAAACCAATATTTTCATTACGAACCATTATAAATAAATACATAGTCATAATATAATAAACAACATTGACTTTTATAGCTGTACCAAAGAGTAGATCTTTCTCAGCTCCCAAATTTAAGACATTCTCAAATTACCTAGAGAATAAATAAAAAGTATTGGTTGAAAGATAATTCAGGAATACAGGCCAGCCAGCTTACTTTGTTTGGGATTATTTGGCAAGTAACCTTTTTCAAATCAAGCATCGTATTTTATTTCTCCCACCATACATCAGTCAAAATTGGATTTCTAAAAATTCACTGTGGAAAAAACTATTGGAAACTAGATTTCAGGTTTGGAATTAAGCATAAGTGAACAGACTTTTGTACAGATGCATATTTCATTTATAACTAAAAGGTTCAAATAGAATCCCTTCAGATTTTGATAATTTAGCTACCAAAACTTATTGGTTTCTTAGGTAATATTTCAAATTAAAGTAGAAATGCTTACCCTTGCCAGACACTTATTGTCAGCCTTTGTCCTTTCCCCAACCTGTGCTCTATGCATTGAGTAACCATCCAGTTGCAGATTGCCCCCCTTTTGTTGTAAACCCAATAAGAAGCCAACTATAATGACACTCCTCCCACTCTGAATCTGGATGTGATCTATGATTCATTATAATTAATAAAATATTGTGGGCACAGCACTAGATTGGCTTTCAGACCAATTCTTGAATATTGGCAACTCCATTTCCTTGGAGCATTCTCTCTTGGAGCCTTGAGACCACCATACTAGAAATGTAGAGAAGTCATATGGAGAGGCAGAGGGAGAGGAGGAGACAGAGAGGGAGGGAGGGATAGAGGGGGAGAGGGAGGGGGAGGGGGAGGTGGAGAGGGAGACTGAGAAGGAGAAGGAGAAGGAGAGGGAGAGGGAGAGGGAGAGGGAGAGGGAGAGGGAGAGGGAGAGGGAGAGAGAGAGGGGTCTCACCAGCTCCCAGTTGTTCTAGCCATCCTGGCCCAGCACCAGATGTGTATAAAGAAGTGACTGAATGACTCAAGCCCCAGCTGCAACGTCACTACATCTCCACGGGAAATATGGAAAACACCAAATGAGAAATATCCATCTGAGCCCCCAACCCCTCCAGAACCAGGAGAGATAAAACTACATTGTTGCTTTATGCCACTACATTCTGTGATGGCTTGTTACATTGCAATGGATATCTGGAATCATTGGCCTATGTCTAAAGGCTGAAAGTCTTGGTGGCAATTGATTCTTCACATTTCAATGTAGACATGAGTTGTAAGCCTCCTGAAACTTCATGGATAGTCCATTCTGTCTATCTGGATGTAGATGATCAGACACAACCTTAGCAATGAGTAGGAAGAAATTATGGGGAAATGGCCCAATAACTGCATAGGGAAGCTTTGTGAGGACTGCCCCAACCCCCTCCACAGCACCAGAAAGAAGATAAGAAAAGAGATATTGGGTGCCCATGAAACCAAAACCTTATTAACTTTCCTACTGAGTGAAGATGTTTTGATATCTATTTTATGACAACAGAAAACATAATAAACAAGATCCCACTCCTTATAGAAGACATGTTAGGGAGCTAGACTGAAAATATACCAGTAACCAAACACATAAATAAATGAAATAAGTATAGCTTGTGACTTAACAACAGCGTGCCATTTATCAAGATGGTGAAGACTTAAAAAGAAAGATTTGGGCAAGAGTATTATGTCATTTCTCTAAACACAGCTGACCTCTTCTTTTGTAAACTGTCTTCAAAGTCGGTTATCATCCATAAAGCCCTTAATCCTTAGTTTGCAATCTCCCCTTATTTTTGACCCAAAATGATATTAGCCAGGTCATCGGCCTATCTTCATGCTGAGATACTTTGAATCCATTTCCAAATATGACACATACCATTAAAAATGATGTTTACATTATGAGCCTGTTAAAAACAACATTGTTTGGAGTCTAAGACAATTTTGTGAGAAGACTCACAGTTTATTTGGAGTAATGACCACAGTATTTGATTGAATACCTTACTACATACTATATACTTAAAGGTATATGTTTAAATTGACAAAGTTAATTAGAATTTCTAGGTACACCTCATTATTCTGCCTTTAGGAGGCAGATAATATAGTGTCCTCTTTATTGTGGTTTCATTTTCCAGTTTCAGTTATCTGTGGTTGACTGCTGTCCAAAAATATTAGTGTTTTGAGAGCTAGAGATGACCCTCACATAACTTTCATTGCAGCATATTGTTATTATTGTTCTATTTTATCGTTAGTTATTATTGTCAACTCTTATTGTGCTCAATTTATAAATGAAACTTTATCATAGGTATACTTGTATAGGGAAAAACATAGTATATATAGGGTTCAGTATTATCCTCAGATTAGGCACTCACTGGGAGTCTTGAAACATGAGTAAGAGGGAACTACTATCCTTCCTTCGTTGACACAATCTGAAATCTGGTATGTCAATTTATAGTCCAAGAAAACTTATGCTGAAAATAACTAAGCTTTCATCTGAGCCCACTGACTAATGCAATGAAAATATGGTTAGAAAATAAAGCTTCACAGAATTAATTGTTTTGGTAGTAAATAAGGTCAATGAGAAATATCTGGAGTAAGAAACTGGGCTCAGTTATATGTAAACCTGGTGAACTACCTTCATTCCCTATCCCAAAATATCAGGAGTTTGAGGGGCTTTACTGACCCTCCCTCAGAATAAATCTGCTTAACAAATAAGAAGGATGTGTGTGGATTGGCCAATTGAAACTGCAGGGTCTTTATTTCCAGAAACAGTGTTAAATCAGTAAATATGTATATTGCAAAGTATTTACATACATGTTACTCAATACCCTCGTTTGGTAGATGAGAAAACTAAGTCACAGAGAGTAATTCTTTTTTTTTTTTTTTTTTTCTTTTTTTTTTTTTTTTTTTTGAGACGGAGTCTCGCTCTGTCGCCCAGGCTGGAGTGCAGTGGCCGGATCTCAGCTCACTGCAAGCTCCGCCTCCTGGGTTCACGCCATTCTCCTGCCTCAGCCTCCCGAGTAGCTGGGACTACAGGCGCCCGCCACTGCGCCCGGCTAGTTTTTTGTATTTTTTTTAGTAGAGACGGTGTTTCACCGTGTTAGCCAGGATGGTCTCGATCTCCTGACCTCGTGATCCGCCCGTCTCGGCCTCCCAAAGTGCTGGGATTACAGGCTTGAGCCACCGCGCCCGGCCGAACCATATGAGTGTTAAGGTTAGAATATACATCTTCTCAATTGTAATTCAATAATTTATCTAGAATACTGCTTTGCACTTCATAAAAAGGAGAAAAATATTTGGAAGCTTAGTTGTATCTTTTATAAAGATTGCAAATTATCTCTGTGCATCTATTGTTTTGTGGGAGATTTCTGTGGTTAAGAGCAAGCCTGGGCCAAGAGCCACATTGCATGGCTGGATGGAAACCTGAAGATATTTAGTTGCACCATTTTTAAGGTAAACAATCCATTTAAATATGTCTAAAAATCAGAGCACAGGATGGCATCTTGATACGGAGCTGACTACAGTAATGACTGTGTCTCTGTGTGGGGTTAATAAGAAAATCTTTCTTTTATTCTTTCTTTCTTTTTACTTTTTTCAAAATATTTCTTCACAGACGAGATGAGGAACTCACAGAGCCTGATTGCTGTGATTTCAGGTTACAAGGTTGACAAGCAAAAAGAGTTCTGAAGTCCCTGATCTGTCAGGAAGTGTATCATATGTGAGGTAAAACTGGTGGGTGGAGCTGAAATACAAGCCAATATGCCATAATTATTAATTTCAACATTGGAGGTGTGTAGGATAATTTTCAATTAGTTATGGTACTGTCTCACAAAGAAAGTTCTGATGGGAAGATGGAAAAGAGAAGGTCAGAACAACATTTGAGAATGATTAAATGAAAGAAAAACTTGAAGACTAAGTTTAAGTAGACTTTGGTGGGGTAAGTATTACTCATGTGACAGAGAAACACAATTCCACAAACCAGAAACAAACCCCCCAGAAGTAATATTTAAAGAAATTATAATGGACATAAAAAAACATGAAAACATAAGGGAAAGGCCTGAAAAATTTAACCACATTAAAATTAAAAACACAGGCTCTTAATCATCAAAAGATACCACAAAGGGAGTGAAAAATACAAGCCATGAAGGAAGAAGATATTTGCAACAAATATAATCGACAGACATTTTATGTTCAGAATAAAGAATTCCTATTTATTAAAAAGAAAGACATGAAAATAAAATAGAGAAAACATACAAATAGGCATTTCTCAGAAGTAGAAACAAAATTATCATAAACATATGGAATGGTACTCAATCATCTTATCAGATAAATAAAAATTAAAACCACTAAGTTAATATTTTACCTAGACAAGACTGGTAAAATTATACAGCTGGATTACATAAAATGAGGATGATGATGAGTCTGTAGAGCAATGAAAACTATTACCCACCACCAGTAGAAGGATAAATTGATGCAATTGCTTTGGGGGAGAAAATAAAATTACCTAATAAATATGAACGTTTTCATGTCTTAATAAAAAACAATTTCTCCCTTTAGTGCATATTCTAGATAAACCGAAAACATGTGCTCTAAATCAGGAGACAGGCAGCAGAATATTTCCAGTGATAGTAGCTATATTAGTAAAATACTGGGTAAAATCCTAAATTATCAGCCCAGCTGAATGAGTTAACTGTGATGTATTCATAAAACAAAATAGTAACCACAGGAAACAAGAATTGATCCATATTTACAGGAATGAGTCTCAAAATATAATGTTGGGTAAAAGAAGTATGATTAAACTATTCAAACAAGAGTAAAAACCAACTGAAACCTATCTATTAAATAGAGATACACAAGTAGATGATAAAATGATGGAAGAAAGCAAGGAAATAAAGCAAAATTCAGAAAACTCTGAGGAAAAAAAGATGAGTAAAAATCGGATACAAAACTGTTGGGTGAGTATTGGCTACTCAGTCGTTTATTTTTATAATTATTTAACCCATTCAAAATGTGCTCCATATATTAATGTTTGATACCTTTCAATTATAAAATTTCAGAAAAATCAGTAAGCTGGAGATGAGATAGGGTAACAGAAGTAGTAGATTGGGAAGATAAAAACAAAGGAAAGGAAAGGAGAAGAGAGGAGAGGAAGGGAAGAGAGGGGTGAGGGGAGACAGGAGAAAGGAGGAGAGTGGAGGTGAGGAGGAGAGAGGAGGAGAGAGGAGGAGAAGGGAGGAGAAAAGAGGAGAGGGGAGAGATGACAGAGCGGGAGGGAGGAAGAAGGCAGGCAGGCAACTGCATGTCCCATACACCATTCTACTAACTCTATTGTAGTTGCTGTTTCACAAGGAAGTCCTGTCTTGGTCCAGTGATTCCATTCAGCCTCATCCCATGCATTCCAGCTTAAAGACATTAATATTTCAAGAGCAACCACAGCAAAGAACTATATGCTCCACTGTTTCCAACCAGCCCATCATGATTAGCTTTACTGGTTAGAATATATGTATTTTATGTTCGGTATGCCATCCAGGAACAATTCTGACTAATCGTGCATTCCAAAGGAGACACAAGGATCAAAATTAATTTTACCTACTCTGATAATCAGAATCTTGGTTATATGTATTGGTAAAATGGGTTTGAATTTAAATTCAATGCTAATGAGTTGCATTATATTGGAGAGTTTGTTTAACATACATGAAGTAGAGTCTTTGTCTGTAAATGGGAATAGTACTTCTAAACTCATCGTGCTGTTGTGAGAAAGCATACGAAACCACACAGCACTTTCATTATCTGGCGTACCTAAATGGCAGGTTTAAAGAAACTGTCAGATTGATTCCATTGGGCCTTCGTGTGTGTGTGTGTGTCTATGTGTATAGAATATTTCATGAAGAAATTTTTTACTTTAGACTGAATGAATGTCACACTATTGAGAATTTTATAAAGTTTGCTATAGGATTATCCTGAGTGTGTGTGTGTGCACGCGCATGCATGTGTGTGTGTGTCCTTCTAGGTGAGGGGGTATGTATTCACAAAACAAAGTATAAAAAGCATATAGTAGTAACAAAGTCAAATTTCTCAGCACTAAAATTAAAACCTTGTCAATTTCTTCTACTTTGCACATTCTGCTCCATTCCTCTCTACCTCAATTGTTTTTGCATAGACATACCTGTTTTCAGGTATTAGAGCACACATCAAGGATTGCAGAGAATTCTCAGTCCTTTAGTCTGCAATTGTTCAAAGTTCACTTCTCTGGTCTTTACTACTTTGGGATCTCTGTTTATAAGTCACTCAATGTAAGAAGGTTGTGTCTGTCTTTAACATATTCAGCAATAAGGCTGTGGTCAATTACCTATCACCAGGGAGTTGCATTGGTTGGCATCCTCCTGCACTGTTTTGCGCTCCCCCCTTCTACATTACATCTTCATCTCTTAACAAGGATCTCTGCATTCTGTCTTTGAGCCAAGACAGCCAATTGAGGTTTATATCGATTCTTTTAGGCAGGAAGAAAATATAAGAGAATGCCTATTACAGAGATGCCTGAATTAAATATGAACACCCATTAAAAACTGACGATTTTATCCATAAATATTTTATATCAATACTAGTAGAATAAAAGCAGATATAATTTAGAATGGCCCAAGGGTCATTTTTTTGGTCAAATAAAGATAAAAGATTATATTTAATTAAACCCCACAAACTGTTCATTAACTTATCTCCTGTGTTTGGCACAGTGTCTGGTATGTGGTCTCTTACAAGGCAGCTACTCAATAATATTTGTTTCAATTAATGCATTAATGAATGAATAAAACTGACACGTATGTCAATGGCAAAAGAAACATTTTGTGGCCAGGTGCTGTGGCTTATGCCTGTAATCCCAGCACTTTGGGAGTCTGAGGCATATGGATCACCTGAGGTCAGGAGTTCAAGGCCAGTCATGGACAACATGATGAAACACCGTCTCTACTAAAAATATAAAAATTATCTGGGCGTGGTGGCATGCACCTGTAAGCCTCAGGTGGGAGAATCACTTGAGCCCAGGAGGCAGAGCCTACAGTGAGCTGAGATCGCGCCATTGCACTTAAGCCTGGGCAACGGAGCAAGACTGTCTCAAAAAACACACACACAAAGTTTTGTTCTAAGCCTTGACATGACCATAAAAAGCCTAATTATTACTCAGAAAATGTATGAGTCCCTAGGAATTCTTATCAAGATCATATTTTAAATAAACTTAATTTTAGGGTAGTTTTCAATTTACTGAAAAGTTGTGAAGATAGTCCAGAGAGTTTTCAATAAACCCTGAACTGTTTTCCTTATTGTAAACATCTTACATAAAGTATCTATGTCACAACCAATGAATATTGACGCATTATTAACTAAAATTAACACAATTTGGATTTCCCTAATTTTTAACTAATGTGTTCCAAAATCCTACCAAACAGCTCCTTCTGCTAAGTGACACAAATCACTTTCATTCACATTCCATTGGTCAAAGCAAGCTCTGCAGCCATACCTTACTTCAGGAAGACAAGGAACTGCAATTCTACAAAGATTGTGGAAAGATTAAATATATGTATGTGTATATATGTGTCAATAGTACTAGATGATTACTAAAATTAATAGCAGTTCACAAATGTACTGCATCTTTGCAGTTCACAAAGTTGTTCAAGAATATTTATCATCTTTCATCCTAATGTCAGAGATAAAAGTTGCAGGGATTTTAAAAATTAAAGATCCCAAGGTTAAATAAGAGTTGCACAGCCAGCAAACGCCCAGCTAAAATCTAAACCCAACACTTTTGACAATAAAAAAATCTTCTGCTAAAAAATGTTCTTCCCACTAAACCACAAACGTCTCCTGTCTCTATTTGCTACTTTTGTTCTCACTGGCCCAGCCAGAGGAAATCTAAGGACCAAGAAAAGGTGTCAGCAAACTTTTCTGTAAAGAGCCAGATAGGAAAATTTTGAGGTTGTGTAGGTTACTTGGTCTCTGTTAAAACTGCTCAATTCTGCCATTGTAGAGCAACAGCAGCCATACAACATACATGAATAAATGGATGCCTATGTTCCAATAAAAATTTATAGATAAAAGCAGAGGGTGGGCTAGATTTGGAGCATGGGCCATAGTTCACCAAGTGTAACTTTAGAAATTGGAGGAATCTATACAACAGTTTATAATATATTGACAAATATAGCTTAAAATATATATCACTGAAAATTCATTGACTTTTCATATCCCATCATTTAAAAAACCATTGTTTTCAATGTTCTTTAAGTACTTATGATTGCATCATGAAAGTTTCTGTATTCTGGCCAGGTGCGGTGGCTCACACCTGTAATCCCAGCACTTTGGGAGACCGAGGCGGGCAGATCACTTAAGGTCAGGAGTTCGAGACAAGCCTGACCAACGTGGTGAAACCTAGTCTCTCCTAAAAATACCAAATTAGCCGGGTGTGGTGGCACATGCTATTAATCCCAGCTACTCAGGAGGCTGAGGCAGGAGAATCACTTAAACTGGGGAGGCAGAGGTTGCAGTGAGCCAAGATCGCGCCATTGCACTCAGTCTGGGCAATAAGAGAGAAACCCCATCTCAAAAAAAAAAAAAAAATCCCTATTCTTTGATAGTCTCTTCTTAACACCATTCTATATCTCATTGCAGCTTTTAATTATCTCTGGCCTACCAGGATTGCTTACCTGTCTCTTGAAGCCACAATTAGGGATGTAGGAAATTGAAGTAAGAGATACAGGAACAGTGGGTCACAGTCAATTGAATCTGTGGAGAGTTAGCAAAGCACATACTGAATATTAAAAAAAAAAAAATCTTTTTTTTAACTTTACAATGCCCTTCATGCTTTTGCTAGTTTATCTCATAAGAAAAACTCACACTAACACTTTTTTTTAAAAAACTTCCAACCTTTTCTCTTTTTTAAAAAATGTGATTTAAAAAAAACATAGATACGGTTTCAGAGGATCATGGCGGACAGGAGGCAGGACTAGATTGCAGCTCCAGACAGAGCAGCCTGTAGAGGCTTGCATTGTGAATTTTAGCTCTAGATTGACTGCAAGAACAAACCAGCAATCCCGAGAGGACCCACAGACCCTCTGAAGAAAGCGAGCTGCTCCTGCAGGACTAAGGAGACACCCCAAATACTGTGAGTCCCCCAACTGTAAGTCTACCGTAGGTAGAACCTCCTCTCCCGAACACACACCCTCACTAGAGAAGCTGAAGGTTTGTGGGAGGTTTCCAACTTTACCTGGAGCTGAGTCAAGTTAGAGAGCTCAGAGAAATGCAGGGGTAGAGGAAGCAGCAGAAAGGCCCTGGTAGCTTGCTGGGCCCCGGAGCAGCCCATTTCTGCTGGCCCCACAGGGATCCATTGGGAGGGTGGCCAGAGGAGCAGGGGGTAAAACTCCACAGGGAGAAGGAATTCTCTAGCTGAACTTTGTAACAATTTGAACGGGGTGAGAAGCCTCCTGGCCAGAAGGAAAGTACGTGCATGTGAAAGTATTTTGAAGCCATAATTCGTGCCTCAGAATCAGGTGTGCAGACTACAAAGGCGGGGAAAAAACTAAAGCCCTTTTCTCTCACAGCTGGGAGGAGGATAGCCTCGGGCAAGTTTTCAAGCCCTCTGCCTGGAAATACTCCAGGCTGTTGAGAGGGTGGCACGGTGGGAGTGAGACAGTCCCTTCGGTTTGCCTGGGAGCTGGGTGAGGCCTGTGACTGACGGATTTACCTCACTTCCGCGACAACCTGCATGATTCAGCAGAGACGGCCATAATCCTCCTAGGTACACACCTCCGGTGACCTGGGAATCTTACCGCCATACCCCACAGCAGCCACAGCAAGACCCGCCCAAGTAGAGTCTGAACTCAGACATGCCTAGCCCCGCCCCCACCTGATGATCCTTCCCTATCCACCTTGTAGCAGAAGGCAAAAGGCATTTAATCTTGGGAGTTCTAGGGCCCCGCCCACTGCTGGTCCCTCTCCACACTACTACAGCTGATGCTTTCTAGAAAGCGCCACCTCCTGGAAGGAGGCCAACCAGCACAAAAGTAGAGCATTAAACCACCAAAGCTAAGGACCTCATGGAGTCCATTGCACCATCTGCCACCTCCACTGAACAGACACTGGTCTCCACAGCCAAGAGACCCACAGACAGTTCACATCACAGGACTCTGTGCAGATGACCCCCAGTACCAGCCTGGAGCTGGTCCATTTAGCAAAACAAAATATTTTCATAATGATTAATGAATAGGTCAATATTCTCATTTTAAAGTTTCCTTGGTTCAATCAAGGATGTATTTAAACTCCTTTTTCTATTTTTACAATTGTTTAAACGACTGAATGGAACCTCGTTAGAACTTGGTTTCAAATCTAGCTATAAGAATTTGAATTAAAATTGGTCTCAAGTTATTTTTAGTTCCTCGCATCAAGAAGTCTATTTCTCCAGCCTGTGACTTTCTTCTGACCATGTGATATGCCTTGACCAGTAGAATACAGAAGTGATTTTGTGCAATTTCTCAGTGGGACCTTGAGAGACCTTGTAACTTCCGTATTTGCATTCATGAAACAATGAGACCATGTGGACACAGCAGTCTCCACAATAATCAGCATCCATTTTCAGACCCGTGAGTGAAGTTTTTTTGGACCATTCAACCCCAGGCAAGCAGCTAGATAACTGTAGCCCCAGGTGACCCCAGCAGAAGAACCAACCAGCTAAGACCCACCTACTGAATATGAGACATGAGAAAAAAAAAAAAAAAAAATATATATATATATAAAGCCATTTATTTCTAATGATACGTTATGCAACCATAGGCAATTAATAAATGGAGTTCACATAAATTTTAGAAACACCCTCAGTAGAATAATTGCCATAAAAAATACCTGTTTACCTCAATGCTTAGATATAGTTTAGCTACTTACTGATCATGGCATCTGAGCCAATGTTTTGGTTGAACTGTCTTAATTAAAAAATAACAGACTAACTACGATTTTATAATCAGGTAAAAAGCACAGATTATAGAACTGGAGGGCAAAGTGTTTTGCTAGTTTCTGAGACCAAGAACTAGAAATGGAGTAATTTTCGAGCTCAATTTATCCATATGAAATTACGAATTTTTTTACTCCTTTCAAAGGCAGACAGAATCCAAGGTGGTATTAATGAATTCTGTCTTTTGTTCACAGCTTCTTGCAATCCTTTCTCCTTGAGTTGGTAGGGTGGGGGAGGCACTGTGATTTTATCTAATCAATACAATATGGCAAAGGGGATGGAATATCCTACCCATGATTATGTTAAAATATATGAAACTTCATTTTGCTAGCTACTGGCTCTAGAGACTCTCCTTGCTAGCTTGTGATTCTCTGTGTGGACAGGTCAGGTCCTCCATAATACAAAACTTTCTGTAGGTGATTTTTTAAAGTTACATTTTCCAGCATAATCGTTAATGGTCTGTATAACTTATCTGTCTTTTGGCCCTGCATAATGGTTTGGCAACTCAGATTCAGGTTATAGAAACACCCCTCAGCAATAGATTTAAGTATCTTTGTTTTCAGTGCCAAAACTCCTGAATTCTTGAGTAATGTTTCTAGGACTATGGCTTATCCATCAACCAAAATACTTTTTCTATGTTGCCATAGATCTCATGCCAACACGGTAAAGTTCTCAAAATCCCTGAATGCTTTGATTGATTTTAATTACAGTGAAGTCTATTGACATGAAGCTACATATCATTTCCAACAGCAGCATGTTGCCAAATCATAGCAATATCTCTGAGATCCCAGGATGAGTGGCTTCCAAAAGCATGTCTCATTCAGTAGACTGTTTCTCAATCAACACCTGCTCAGGGAGCCTCTTATTGTATCATATTTGAATATATTCTTCCATTCTCTAGCTCACTTCATTCTCTTCACTGAGTGGCATATCTTTAGTCTTCTGATTTTTTTTTTCTAGTTGTTAAATTCTTCTGACTTTTTTTTTGAGATTAAGATAACTTATGTATGCTCATCAAGAATATTGGCCTGGAGTTTTGTTTTTTTATTATGTCTCTGCTAGGTTTTGGTATCAAGATGATGCTGGCCTCATAGAATGAATTAGGGAGAAGTCTCTCCTCCTCAACTTTTTGGAATAGTTTCAGTAGGGATGGTACCAGCTCTTCTTTATACATCTGGTAGAATTTGGCTGTGAATCTGTCTGGTCCTGAGCTTTTTTGGGGTTGGTAGACTTTTTACACTAATTCAATTTTGGAACTTGTTACTATCCTGTTCATAAATTCAGTTTCTTCCTGGTCCAATCTTGGGAGGTTGTATAGTGTCCAGGAATTTATCAATTTCTGCTAGGATTCTTGTTTATGTGAATAGAGATGTTAATAGTAGTCTCTGAGGATTTTTAAATATTTCTGTGGGGTCGATGGTAACATGTCCTTTATCATTTCTGATTGTATTTATGTGG
The DNA here is from genome assembly GCF_043159975.1 of Macaca nemestrina. Classification (NCBI taxonomy): domain Eukaryota; kingdom Metazoa; phylum Chordata; class Mammalia; order Primates; family Cercopithecidae; genus Macaca; species Macaca nemestrina. Next base: position 23,308,392 of record NC_092132.1, read on the forward strand.
ATCTTCTATTTTTTTTATTAGTCTGGTTAGCAGTCTCTCAATCTTATTTATTCTCTCAAGAAAACAACTCCTGGATCCATTGATCTCTTGTATGATTTTTTGCATCTCAATTTCTTTCAGTTCAGCTCTGAATTAGGTCGTTTCCTGTCTTCTGGAGTTGGTTTGCTCTTGTTTCTCTAGTTCTTGTAGGTATGATGTTGGGTTGGTAATTTGAGATGTTTGTAATTTTTTAATGTGGACATTTAGAACTATAAACTCTGCTCTTAACACTGTATTAGTTGTGTCCCAGAGGTTCTGGTATTTTGTATCTTTATTCTCACTAGTTTCAAAAATATTCTGTTTTATGCCTTAATTTGTTTACCCAAAAGTCATTCAGGAGAAGATTGTTTAATTCCATGTAATGGAATGGTTTTGAGCAATTTTCTGAGTGTCAATTTCTAGTTTTTATTGTGCTGTGGTCTGAGAGTGTGTTTGGTATAATTTTGGTTGTTTTGAATTTATTAAGAATTGTTTCTTGGCAAGTTGTGTGTTCGATTTTACAGTATGTAGATTCAAATTTGTTTCAATATAGGCAAATCAATAAATGTGATTAACCACATAAACAGAACTACAAACAAAAACCATGTGATCATCTCAATAGATGGCAGAAAAGGCTTTTAATAAAATTCAATATCCCTTCATGTTAAAAACCCTCAACAAACTAGGCATTGAAGGAACATATCTCAAAATAATAAGAGCCATCTGTGGCAAACCCACAGCCCAACATCATACTGAATGGGCATTGCCCTTGAGAATCAGCACAAGACAAAGATGCCCACTCTTACCACTCCTACTGAACATAGTCCTGGAAGTCCTAGTAAGAGCAATAAGGCAAGAGAAAGGAATAAAAGATATCCAGATAGGAAGACAGGAAGTCAAATTATCTCTGCAGACAATATGATTCAACACCTAGAAAACCTCATAGTCTCTGCCAAAAGCTCCTAGATTTGATAAATAATTTCAGCCAAGTTTCAAGATACAAAATCAACGAACAAAAGCAGTAGCATTTCTATACATTAATAATGTCGAAACTGAGAGCCAAATCAAAAATGCAATTCCATTCAAAATTGCCACAGAAAGAGTAAAATACCTAGGAATACAGCTAACCAGGGAGGTGAAAGATCTCTATAATGAGAATCATAAAACACTGCTCAAAGAAATAAGAGATGATAAAAACAAATAAAAAGCATTCCAAGCTCATGGATAAGAAAAAGAAATATTGTTAAAATAGTCACACTGCCCAAAGCAATTTACAGATTCAGTGTTATCTTATCAAACTAACAATGATATTTTTCACATAATTAGGAAAAACTATTTTAAAATGCATATGAAACAAAAAAAAAAAGAGCTCAAATAGCCAAGGCAATCCTAAGAGGGAAACCAACAACAAACAAACAAACAAAAGCTAGAGGCATCACATTACCTGAATTCAAACTACACAACAAGGCTATAGTAACCAAAACACCATGGTACTGTTACAAAAACAGACACATAGACCAGCGAAACAGAGTAGAGAGCCTAGAAATAATGCCAAAACACCTACAACCATGTGATCTTGACATAGTCAACAAAAATAAGCCATGGGAAAAGGACCTCCTATCAATAAATGCTGCTGGGATAACTGGCTAGCCAGGTACAGAAGACTGAAGCTGCACCCCTTCCTTACATTATATACAAAAATCGGCTCAAGATGGATTAAAGACTTAAATGTCAAACCTAAAACTGTTAAAACTCTGGAAGATAACCTAGAAAAGAATATTCTGGACATAGAATCTGGCAAAGATTTCATGACAAAGATGCCAAAAGCAATTGCAACAAAAACACAAATTGATAAATGGGACCTAATTAAACTAAAAATCTTCTGCTCAGCAAAATAAACTATCAACAGAGTAAACAGACAACCTATAGAATGGGGGAAAATATTTGCAAACTATGAATCTAACAAAGATCTAATATCCAGAATCTATAAGGAACAAAAAAAAATTACAAACAAAAGCCAAACAATGCCCTTAAAATGTGGGCAAAGGATATGAACAGACACTTTTCAAAAGAAGATATCACTAATCATTAGAGAAATGCAAATCAAAACCATGATGAGATACCATCTCATATCAGTCAGAATGGCTACTATTAAAAAGTCAAAAAATAATAGATGCTGGTGAGGTTGTGGGGAAAAGGGAACACTTATACACTGATGGAAGAAAAATTGTAGAAAGCAGTTTGGCTATTTCTCAAAGAAATCATTTGACCTAGCAATCCCATTATTGGGCATATATCAAAGAAATATAAATCGTTCTTCCACAAAGACACATGAACACGAATGTTCATTGCAGCACTATTCACAATAGCAAAAGCATGGAATCAACCTAAATGTCCATCAATGGTAGACTGGATAAAGAAAATGTGATACATATACACTATATAATACTATGCAGCCATAAAAAGAATGAGATTATGTTCTTTACAGCACCATAGATGGAGCTGGAGGCCATTATCCTAAGCAAACTAGCCTAGGAATAGAAAACCAAATACCACATGTTTTCACTTATAAGAGGGAGCTAAACATTGAGTACGCATGGACAGAGAGAAGGAAATAATAGACACTTGGGCCTACTTGAGGGTGAAGTGTAGGAGAAAAGAGAATCAAAAAATTTCCTATTGGGTGTTATGCTTATTATGTGAGTGATGAAAGACTCTGCATACCAAACCCCCATGATATGCAATTTACCTATATAACAACCCTATACATGTACCCCTGAACCTAACATAAAAGTTGAAGAAGAAAACCAAACCATTCCATCAATAAACAACAACAAAAGAAAATTCACCAGCAAAACCATTATTATTTAATATTTGTACTGCATCAGAAAGCTACAAAGACAGAAATATGTTGAAGGGAAGTAAACGTGACCCATTGAGAGCAAATTCATAAGAAGGCTACCATCCCACTATTTCTGGATCATTACAATTACCTTCTCTTGGCAATGGCCATGCCACAAATATCTCTGCATCCCTGATTCAAGGCATAATAACTAACACTAGTAGGCAGTCTGTTGTTTCTTTACATTTGGTCAGAAAATGAAAAATTTTACAGAATGAGGCTTTCAGTCTTCTCCAATATGCTAAGAGAATTCTGTACTTTCCAAGAACAACCATAGGAGTTGAGCCTGGTTTTGTAAAAGAAATCAACGTTGAACAAGATTTGAAATGATGAGTAGGATTGAGAGAGACAGAAGTTTTAGAAAGGATGAAAATGCAGTGAGGTATAATTGCCTGAAGGAAACTTTAAACACCTCAATAAGAATTCTCAACTTGATGTGAAATAAATGTCTCCTTAAATTTTAGCTTTCCTACGAAGCTTTTCATAGCATTCCCGGATGACTTAAGAGCTACTCCTTCATTCTGTAATTATTGTATTTTTCATATGATAATATAAATGTCCATTTACTTGCCACTTTCCTCCACTGAATCACAATCAACTCAAAGACAGACATATGTCTTCTTTTGTCAAAAACGAAGGAGTTGGGCCTACAGGTAAGAAGATGAGAATACAAGAAAGATGTATGATACTAGAATTTTAAGTTTAAAAAAGCCTCTAATAGCTCCTGACTTGCTATATACAAGCTTGGCTCTTGAGGAAGCCAATCCAATTGTAAGCCTCAGTTGAATTGACTTCCTTTTTGTCATTTAAAAAATAGAGTTAATAACAGCCATCCAGTTATCTTCAAGAAATAGTTGTGAAACTCAAAAGAGACATTGAATGTAAGAGCACTTTATAAAGTGTAAAACTATACCAAAGTAACTTTGGTAAAGTGATGCCATTATAAATGCAGTGTTTTGTGAAAATTAATATATTGTGGGAAGGAAAAATAACTCTAGCTTTATGGATGGTCATGAAAATGCTATTTGTAAGCTACAATGTTGGAAATAAGCTAAATGATCAACAATAGAGAGTTGCTTACATATAGGTCTATTTGGACATAAATTAGAGTATTGTGTAGCCAAAATAATGGAGTAAAATAATTTTAAATTATAATGAAAGTTAGTAATACTATATGAACAAGTCACAAAATATTGATTTCAAGTGACCTTTTATATATATATATGTAAGCACATGTGTGAGCTCACATATATGTGTGCAAGTGCATGCATGTAAATAAATCTAACAAGATAATATTATAGATTTAAAGAATTTGAAAATCTTCTTTAAAATGAAGATTCTGTAAATTGCAAGTAATAGAACACATCCTCTCATGTACCACCAGCCAACATTAATTTCATGCCCATGTCCTAGCTTCAGGAGAGGCTGGGAAAGGAAGTAATTATTATTTCAGTTTCTATGTGCAATGATGGTTTTCTGAGAAAAGAAGATGAAAGGGATGACTACTGTGTGAGCAATCAACATTTTCTGCCCCAAAAATGCAGTGATTGTGTAATACACATTTTACAGAAAGAAAATGAATCTAGTAACAGAATATAGCCTTATAAGAGAGACATTGGACCTGGCTAGCCTGGTCTCCACTTCTTCTTTGCACTGGCTGTCTACGTTCTAAAATTGACTCTCTAGAGCAATGAAGTAGAAAGAGTATTGGAAGAGAATTATTGAGGTTTTAGTTACAGCCAACTCTCAACTTCAATTAGCTGGATGACTTGAGGCATAGTGCTTAAGGTTGCTTATTTTCCAGTCTGTGTAGAGTGAGCATCCCTTCCAGCTTTGGAACATTTGGCTTCTATGAGCATGGAACTATATTATCTTACCCGCAGACATTCATATATTCTTTCAATATTTATTTACTCAGAGCACAGTGTTTAGCCCCCTTCAGAGGACTATTTGAGGCAAGTAGGAAAAAAGCAAAGTTACGATATGTTGAGTTATGTGCTAAGGTTTATTAACTAGTTTATATATCACAACAATGTTGTGTATAGATGAGCAAAGGAGGCCTAGGGAAGTGAAACAATTAGGAAATGGTAGAGAAGCATTTACAACCGGGTATATCTTAGTCCCAAGCCAGTGCTTTCTCCACTAATCATGCTGCTGTGTTTCTGAGCTCCTTTTAAATTGGCAATTTTAAATTCAGAAGGGCATATACCTGATGTCTGTCTTGTTTATCTTATCACATGGGTACTGGAATGTACTAAATAAATATTTAAGGAAGAAAATAAGTAAACAATGAAAGGAGGGAGGGAGGGAGGGAGGAAGGAAGGAAGGAAGGAAGGAAGGAAGGAAGGAAGGAAGGAAGGAAGGAAGGAAGGAAATTCTGAGGCTTTCTGAGCCATGTGAGTCCCCATGCCCTAACAGAAAAAAAAAAAAATAGAGAAAAAGAAATTCAAAGTGGGAGAAGAAAAGAAGGAACAGAGTAAAGGAAGAAAAAAAAAGAAAAGCAGAAAAGTTTTTAGGAAAGTAATGATTCACATCTTTCTTCAACAGTAATGGATGGATGAATTGAGGTTGAATTAGTCCCATTGTTCAGCATTTTTCCACATAGGTTTGATGTCAGATTCTTCCTTTTTTCTAATGGGGTCTATGGTGGGAGGCCAAGGGAGACTGCTGATTGTATTTAATTATGTTCAAAGAAAGTTACAGAATACTCAGCAGATGTCACGTTTGCAGCTGGGATCCCGTAACAAATGCTACTCTCCTATCTTGCCTTCCTCATTATTGCACCAAAGCAGGGCCCAGAAAATGCCCAGCAGACATACTGGCTGGGGCTGAGTGAGAAAAGATAACAAATCTTAAGGAAACATGTTGCCTATTATTCCTCATAATGAGAGCTGCCAGAGTGTACACTGAGCAGGCCTCTAGCTGATACCAGGACACAAAAGGTCTTAATGCATCCCACACAAGGATGTCATTTGCAATCCGGAGCAACAAAAGAGATGGAAGGCTTGGAAGGTAGGCGGTGTTTCTTGATACTGCATGTCCCAGGGAGGACAAATAACAACCACACAGTTTGCTCTCCCAAGCCCCATAGGCTTTCAAAGGAAGTCTGTTGACAGCAATTAGGATGCCCCAGCTTTCAAAAGCCGACATTCAGCAGACAGTAGATTTCATCAAGGGTGATACAATTTGGGTATGTTTCGGATTTACCATGGAGGCAGACACACTGAAGGAGATGACAAGGAGGAAAACTCTAATGACTTAAAATTCACAGCAGCCCCAAGGGGGTCTCTACTGGTTCCTCCCAGCCAGAATAGACTGTTTTACATTTTGCAGAAAGAAAAATGATCCTCATTCTAGTGCTATTAAATTGGCCTACCTGAGAGACTGCCTATACCTGCTCCCCTACAGTTTAACAGTTGCTTTATCTCTCTACCTGAAGGCTTTCTCTGATGAGTGTGCTTTTAGTATAGACCAAACCAGAAGTCCAGAGAGTTAATGCCCTAAGATTTACCCTTAATGGTTGAAGAGTAAAGCATGTGAATAAAGGTCTCAGCTTCCTCACACTTGGTGGGATGATATTATGGTATGCTCTACATCTCCCAGGGAATCCCAAGCAGAATTGAACCCCAGATGTCACCCATTCATTTTGACATCCACTAATCGCTTTCCTCCTGATAGAGTTTAGATATGTGTCCCCTCTAAATCTCAGGTTGAAATAGAATTTCCAGTGTTGAAGGTGGGGCCTGGTGGGAGGTATTTGGGTCACAAGGGTGGATCCTTCATGGCTTGGTGCTGTCTGTGCCATAGTGAGTGAGTGCCTGTGAGATTTGGTTGTTTAAACATGTGTGGCACTCACCCTCCCCCACTTTACTACTGCTTTTTTGCCACGTGAAGCACCTGCTCCAGCTTTACCTTCTGCCATGAGTGAAAGCTCCCTGAGGCTTCCCCTAAAGCCAAACAGATGATGTTTTGCTTCCTGTGCAGCCTGCAAAATCATAAGCCAAAGAAAGGTCTTTTCTTAAAAATTACTCAAGGTCTGATATTTATTTATAGCAACACAGAAACAGCCTAATATACCTCCTTTCCCTGAACCCCTTCTGCATTCCTTCACTTTGATTCCTGAAACTGCAACCTAAATAAACTACTTGAACCAAAATTCTTGTTTCGGGCTCTGCTTTCAGGAAACTAAATTTAAGGAGTTGTTTGGAAGATTTCAGGATCTCCTTAAATGCTGCCATTAAAAACCTTGGAGGGTTTCCATTTCTACTTATTCCACTTGGAATAAGTAGAAAAATCTCAGGGCACTATCTGTGATTTTTCTTATCATGGTCGTAAGCTAACTTTCAGACTCGCATAATCTTCATTCTCTACAACACAGCAGTTTTACAGTTTTAGAGTACTGTTTATAATTTCATTTTAAGCCATAATAGGCAGACTTCTTTCAATCTTAATTCCTCATTTAGCAAATATACATTTTTCTCCTTTACCTTCTTTATGTGTTTTTTTTAAATTTTATTTTATTTTTTTTCATTTTTTAATTATTATACTTTAAGTTCTAGGGTACATGTGCAAAATGTGCAGGTTTGATACATAGGTATACATGTGCCATGTTGGATTGCTGCACCCATTAACTCGTCATTTACATTAGGTTTTTCTCCTAAGCTATCCCTCCCCCAGTGCCCACTCCCCAAAAGACCCCGGTGTGTGATGTTCCCCACCCTGTGTCCAAGTGTTCTCATTGTTCAGTTCCCACCTATGAGTGAGAACATGTGGTATTCGGTTTTCTGTCCTTGTGATACTTTACTGAGAATGATGGTTTCCAGCTTCACGTCCCTGCAAAGGACATGAACTCATCCTTTTTTATGGCTGCATAGTGCTCCATGGTGTATATGTGCCACATTTTCTTAATCCAGTCTATCATTGATGGGCATTTGGGTTTGTTCCAAGTCTTTGCTATTGTGAATAGTGCTACAATAAACATACGTGTGCATGTGTCTTTATAGTAGCATGATTTATAATCCTTTGGGTATATACCCAGTAATGGGATTGCTGGGTCAAATGATAATTCTAGTTGTAGATCCTTGAGGAATCGCCACACTATCTACCACAATGGTTGAACTAATTTACACTCCCACCAACAGTGTAAAAGCGTTCCTATTTCTTCACATCCTCTCCAGCATCTGTAGTTTCCTGACTTTTTAATGATTGCCATTCTAACTGGTGTGAGATGATATCTCATTGTGGCTTTGATTTGCATTTCTCTAATGACCAGTGATGATGAGCATTTTTTCATGTGTCTGTTGGCTGCATAGATGTCTTCTTTTGAGAAATGTCTGTTCATATCCTTTGCCCACTTTTTGATGGGGTTGTTTGTTTGTTTTTCTTGGAAATTTGTTTAAGTTCTTTGTAGATTCTGGATATTAGCCCTTTGTCAGATGGGTACATTGTAAAAATGTTCTCCCATTCTGTAGGTTGCCTGTTCACTCTGATGGCAGTTTCTTTTGCCATGCAGAAGCTCTTTAGTTTAGTTAGATCCTATTTGTCTATTTTGGCTTTTGTTACCATTGCTTTTGGTATTTTAGTCATGAAGTCCTTTCCCATGCCTATGTCCTGAATGGTATTGCCTAGGTTTTCTTCTAGGGTTTTTATGGTTTTAGGTCTAACATTTAAGTCTCTAATCCATCTTGAATTAATTTTTGTATAAAGTGTAAGGAAGGGATCCAGTTTCAGCTTTCAACATATGGCTAGCAAGCTTTCCCAGCACCATTTATTAAATAGGGAATCCTTTCCCCGTTTCTTGTTTTCATCAGGTTTGTCAAAGATCAGATGGTTGTAGACGTATGGTGTTATTTCTGAGGCCTCTGTTCTGTTCCATTGGTCTATATATCTGTTTTGGTACTGGTACCACGCTGTTTTGGACTGTAGCCTTGTAGTATAGTTTGAAGCCAGGTAGCGTGATGCCTCCAGCTTTGTTCTTTTTGCTAAGGATTGTCTTGGCAATGTGGGCTCTCTTTTGGTTCCATATGAAATTTAAAGTAGTTTTTCCAATTCTGTGAAGAAAGTCATTGGTAGCTTTATGGGGATGGCATCAAATCTCTAAATTACTTTGGGCTGTATGGCCATTTTCACAATATTGATTCTCCTATCCGTGAGCATGGAATATTCTTCCACTTCTTTGTGTCCTCTTCTGTTTCATTGAGCAGTGGTTTGCAGTTCTCCTTGAAGAGGTCCCTCACATCCCTTGTAAGTTGGATTCTTAGGTATTTTGTTCTCTTTGTAGCAATTATGAATGGGAGTTGACTCATTATTTCACTCTCTGTCTGTTTAATGGTATATAGGAATGCTTGTGATTTTTGCAGATTGATTTTGTATCCTGAGACTTTGCTGAAGTTGCTTATCAGCTTAAGGAGACTTTGGACTGAGAAGATGGGGTTTTCTAAATATACAATCATGTCATCTGCAAACAGGGACAATTTGACTTCCTATTTTCCTAATTCAATACCCCTTATTTCTTTCTCTTGCCTGATTGCCCTGGCCAGAACTTCCAACACTATGTTGAATAGGAGTGGTGAGAGAGGGCATCCTTGTCTTGTTCTGGTTTTTAAAGTGAATGCTTCCAGTTTTTGCCCATCAGTATGATATTGGCTGTGGGTTTGTCATAAATAGCTCTTATTATTTTGAGATATGGTCCATCAATACCTAGTTTGTTGAGAGTTTTTATCATGAAGGGCTGTTGAATTTTGTCAAAGGCCTTTTCTGCATCTGTTGAGATAATCCTGTGGGTTTTGTCTTTGGTTCTGTTTATGTGATGGATTACGTTTTGATTTGTGTATGTAGAACCAGCCTTGCATCCCAGGGATGAAGCCAACTTGATCATGGTGGATAAGCTTTTTGATGTGCTGCTGGATTCGGTTTGCCACTTTTTTATTGAGGAATTTTGCATCGATGTTCATCAGGGATGTTAGTCTAAAATTCTTTTTTTGTTGTGTCTCTGTCAGGTTTTGGTATCAGGATGATGTTGACCTCATAAAATGAGTTAGGGAGGATTCCCTCTTTTTCTATTGATTGGAATAGTTTCAGAAGGAATGGTACCAGCTCCTTTTTGTACCTCTGGTAGAGGTATTTGTGTAGAGGTGTTTATAGTATTCTCTGATGGTAATTTGTATTTCTGTGAGATTGGTGGTGATATCCCCTTTATCATTTTTTATTGCATCTATTTGATTTTTCTCTCTTTTCTTCTTTATTAGTCTTGCTAGTGGTCTATCAATTTTGTTGATCTTTTCAAAAAAACAGCTCCTGGATTCATTGATTTTTTTAAGGGTTTTTTGTGTCTCTATCTCTTTCAGTTCTGTTCTGATCTTAGTTATGTCTTGCCTTCTGCTGTCTTTTGAATTTGCTCTTGCTTCTCTAGTTCTTTTAATTGTGATGTTAGGGTGTTGAATTTAGATCACTCCTGTTTTCTGTTGTGGACCTTTAATGCTGTAAATTTCCCTCTACACACTGCTTTAAATGTGTCCCAGAGATTCTGGTATGTTGTGTCTTTGTTCTCATTGATTTCAAAGAACATCTTTATTTCTGCCTTCATTTCGTTATGTACCCAGTAGTCATTCAGGAGCAAGTTGTTCAGTTTCCATGTAGTTGTGTGGTTTTGAGTGAGTTTCTTAATCCTGAGTTATAATTTGATTGCACTGTAGTCAGAGAGACAGTTTGTTGTGATTTCTGTTCTTTCACATTTGCTGAGGAGTGCTTTAATTCCAATTGTGTGGTCAATTTTAGATTAAGTGTAATGTGGTGCTGAGAAGAATGTATATTCTGTTGATTTGTGGTAGAGAGTTCTGTAAATGTCTATTAGGTCTGCTTGGTGCAGAGCTGAGTTCAAGTTCCAGATATATTTGTTAACCTTCTGTGTCGTTGATCTGTCTAATATTGACAGTGGGTTGTTAAAGTCTCCCATTATTATTGTGTGGAAGTCTAAGTCTCTTTGTATGTCTCTAAGGACTTGCTTTATGAATCTGGGTGCTCCTGTATTGTGTGCATATATATTTAGGATAGTTAACTCTTCTTGTTGAATTGATCCCTTTACCGTTATGTTATGGCCTTCTTTGTCTCTTTTGATCTTTGTTGGTTTAAAATCTGTTTTATCAGAGACTACAATTGCAACCCTTGCTTGCTTTTTTTTTTGCTTTTCTTTTTTTTTTTTTGCTTTCCATTTTATTGGTAGATCTTCCCCCATCCCTTTATTTTGAGCCTATGTGTGTTTCCGCATGTGAGGTGGGTCTCCTGAATACAGCACACTGATAGGTCTTGACTCTTTATCCAATTGGTCAGTCTGTGTCTTTTTATTGGGGCATTTTGCCCATTTACATTTAAGGCTAATATTGTTATGTGTGAATTTGATCCTGCCATTATGATGTTTGCTAGTTATTTTGCCCGTTAATTGATGTGGTTTCTTCATAGCATCAATAGTCTTTATAATTTGTCATGTTTTTGCAGCAGTTGATACTGGTTGTTTCTTTCCATATTTAGTGCTTGTAAGGCAGGCCTGGTGGTGACAAAAATCTCTCAAAATTTGCTTGTCTGTAAATGATTCTATTTCTCCTTCACTTATGATGCTTAGTTTGGCTGGATATGAAATTCTGGGTTGAAAATACTTTTCTTTAAGAATGTTGAATATTGGCCCCCACTCTCTCCTGGCTTATAGAGTTTCTGCCAAGAGATCTGCTGTTAGTCTGATGGGCTTCCCTTTGTGGGTAACCCAAGCTTTCTCTCTGACTGCCCTTAACACTTTTTCTTTCATTTCAACCTTGGAGAATCTGGCTATTATGTGTCTTGGGGTTGCTCTTTTCGAGGTGTATCTTTGTGGTGTTCTCTGTATTCCCTGAATTTGAATGTTGGCCTGCCTTGATAGGTTGGGGAAGTTCTCCTGGGTAATATCCCGAAGAGCCTTTTCCAGCGTGGTTCCATTCTCCCCATCACTTTCAAGTACACCAATCAAAGTAGATTTGGTCTTTTCACATAGTCGCATATTTCTTGGAGGCTTTGTTCATTTCTTTTTACTTTTTTGTCTAACCTTGTCTTCTTGCTCTATTTCATTAATTTGATCTTCAATCACTGATATCATTTCTTCCACTTGATCAAATTGGCTATTGAAGCTTGTGCGTGCATCACGAGGTTCTCATGCCATGGTTTTCAGCTCCTTCAGGTCATTTATGGTCTTCTCTATACTGTTTATTCTAGTTATCCCTTCAGCTAATCTTTTTTCAAAGTTTTTGGCTTCCTTGCGATGGGTTCGAACATCCTCCTTTAGCTCAGAGAAGTTTGTTATTACCGACCTTCTGAAGCCTACTTTTGTCAACTTGTCAAAGTCATTCACCATCCAGCTTTGTCCCATTGCTGGCAAGGAGCTGCGATCCTTTGGAGGAGAAGAGGTGATCTGATTTTTAGAATTTTCAGCTTTTCTGCTCTGGTTTCTCCCCATCTTTGTAGGTTTATCTACCTTTGGTCTTTGATGTTGGTGACCTACAGATGGGGTTTTGATGTAAATGAACTTTTTGTTGATGTTGATGCTATTGCTTTCTGTTTGTTAGTTTTCCTTCTAACAGTTAGGTCCCTCAGTTGCAGGTCTGTTGGAGTTTGCTGGAGGTCCACTCCAGACCCTGTTGGCCTGGATAACAACAGCAGAGGCTGCAGAACAGCAAATATTGCAGAACAGCAAATGTTGCTGCCTGATCCTTCCTCTGGAAGCTTTGTGCAGCTGCCTATATGAGGTGTCTGTCAGCTCACACTGGGAGGTGTCTCCCAGTTAGGCTACACAAGGGTCAGGGACCCACTTGAGGAGGCTGTCTGTCTATTCTCAGAGCTCAAATGCCATGCTAGGAGAACCACTGCTCTTTTCAAAGCTGTCAGACAGGTACGTTTAAGTCTCCAGAAGTTGTCTGCTGCCTTTTGTTCAACTTTGCCCTGCCCACGGAGGTGAAGTCTAGAGGCAGTGGTCCTCATTGAGCTGTGGTGGGCTCCACCCAGTTCGAGCTTCCCGGCTGGTTTGTGTACGTACTCAGGCCTCAGCAATGGCAGACACCGCTCTGCCTCACAGTTCTATCTGAGACTGCTGTGCTAGCAGTGAGCAAGGTTCTGTGGGCATGGGACCTGCCGAGCCAGGCACAGGAGAGAATCTCCTTTTCTGCCAGTTGCTAAGACCTTGGGAAAAGCACAGTATTTGGGCAGGAGTGTCCCGTTTTTCCAGGTAGTCTGTCACAGCTTCCATTGGCTAGGAAAGGGAAATCTCCTGACCTCTTGCACTTCCCGGGGGAGACGATGCTGTGCCCTGCTTCAGCTAGCCCTCTGTGGGCTGCACCCACTGTCCAACCAGTCCCAATGAGATGAACCAGGTAACTCAGTTGGAAATGCAGAAATCACCCATCTTCTGCATCAATTATGCTGGGAGTTGCAGACCGGAGCTGTTCCTATTTTGCCATCTTGGAATGCCACCTCGTTTATGTGCTTTTTTACTACTCCATGAAACTTTTTATGCTTCCACTAATACAGTGGGGTTCTTTTTCTCTAAGTCCCTATAACCTTTTTAGGGTATCTCTATTAAAAACATTTACAGCTTTCACCATTAGACTTATTAGCAATTCAGAGTAAACATTGTCTTTTTTCTTATCTCCATTTCTATCACAGTACTCTCCATTTCTATCACAGTACCTGATATGTAAGAGATGCTCAGCTGAACTGTGTTGCTTGAATAACTAAATAAATACAGAAATGAAATCATTGTGCTGCATTTTCATTATTTAGGTTAGTGATTTTGATACTTTCTTCTCCCATGTTAGGTAAGGAGAGATAATAGAATTTTCTGTCCCAAGTTATCTAGTAAGTCAATAATGCTTCCAAGGATTATGTAAAATATAAGATATTGCAATTTACCAAATGGGACAGTCCGTTGAAAATTTAGTTTATATCATGTTTTTATAGCACATATTTCAATTATAATATACTCCATACTTGTAAACAGGGAAGGGGTGATGACTAAGGCAGTAAGCTTAGTGAGTGGAACCTGGTGAAACAGCAGGAGATTTGAAACAATGGGACCTAAATTCAGTTTTTTGTTTTGCTAACTATCATTCAGTTGAGATTTCTGTTTCTGTATCTATAAAAATGAAGATAATATTCAACCTACAGTACACTTTAAGGCTTTCAATAAAATATTATATGTAAATGCACTTTGTAAGATGTTATGTGACTATATATGTGTCTGTATATACATACGTTTATGTATTTATAATTCTAATTTTAATGACAAATATTGTATGTGACATAGGATTTCAGAAACCAAAATGCATATGACAAAATGCAATCTAGAGATACAGAGCTTGATATGAAGCCGGAAAATTGGGTTAGAACTTTGCCTTTGTGCTAAATCTGAAATAAGTGAGAACATATTCTAATTTCAAAGACTTCTGAAGAAATCAACATTTCCATTGCTCAGATGTCTTCAGAATTTTCATGGGGAAATATAGACACTTTACCTGAATATATGATGCAATATCATCATGTGTATATTTTGAAAATAGGCAGAAATGCCTGTGATCAAGGCAGCACATATACAGTTTTCTTATTCTAATAAAAATCAATCCCAGGACTGACACTTGATATCTTCTTCACTCTCACAGAATTATTCAAGTGGTTTCCCAGAGTGTTGCAAAATTTGGTGCTTCTGGTTGTGATTATTTCCAGGAAGAGGAATTGTTCCTAAAAGAGAATGTGCCAGCAGTGATATAGGTCATGTGGAATTGTGCAACCCCACACACTGGCCAGAATGGAATATTTGCCTGCATATTCAGCAGTTAGGATTTATGAGGTCCTGTGTGTCATATGTCTGCTCAAGGTTTAGTGATGCAGTGGGATGGGGCAAACAGAAATATCCTGGGAGTGATGGGTGCAGGAAACAGAGCAGCCATAGGTACCAGAAGAAAGACCAGTACATCAAACATAACCCCCAATGCAAAGGATTAATGACAAAATGGCACTCAGAAGGTATTTATTATGAGGTATGGGTTGGGGAAAGTGTACCTAGAGGCCTAGTGAGGAATGGGAGCCTGGAGCAAGTGATAGGAATCAAGGTAGCTGGTAGGTATCAGGCAAATCTATGACTGGCTAAAAATGCCTCAGACATTAGACAAAGAGCCAGGGCTAGAACTTCAGTTCCTGGCAACTGGTTTGAAAAAATAAAGCTAGATCCCAGTTTTAGAGGTATGGGACTCCAGATAAATTTCCCAAATAAAAAGCCAAGTATGAAGAACAAAATAGGGATCTGGTTAGTAAATATTAAGTTACAAACATGAATCATGTTGCAGAAGTAGGGTAAAACTGAGTACACAATCAAAGACCGAGGGTAAGTCTCAGAATTGGTCATGAAATTATATGCAAAAAGTAGCAGCCAGGCAGGAATCATATTGTGCATACTGCTGTATGAAAATAATAATTGTCTATCAGTAACTAAAGAATCATCAGACCATAAGGCATTTTATGTGCCTCCCTTATCAATGTTTCAAAATCACTTTCTTTGAGAAATCAGGCCTCCAATATACTGCATCCTTCTTTTAGGAAAAGTATTTTCTTTTCTCTACAGTTTTGGGATTAGATCTCTGTCAGCGATCTTGCCTTGAAGGCTAAAGTGATGACTTGTTCAAGTTTCATGGTGGAAATTATCCTTTCTCAAATCCAACTACATTCCAGCTGGCAAATAGCACTGCTATCTCAAAACCCAAACATCTGGAAGAAGGATTGAATTGGCTATCTCCCTGCCTCTTATGTCTGAAACCTTTCTTAGATAGTAGGTTACAAAACATGTTTTAGGCTGAACAAGATCAATATATGTATCTTTTAACAACCAAATCTCAGAAGTAACATAAACTAGACCAAATAAGATATAGAAGGCACAACAGACATTGTTGTTTTAATTTATTTAAACATTGTATATCAGTTCCAATGCTAAGATCAATGACACTATGGAAAGGTTATCAATAAAGTATGTTTTGATCCCACAAAGAACGAACTAACAATTCACTTACTTATGATCAACTGTTGGTTGGTCAGTAATTTGATGGTTCCGTTGTCCAAAGTCTAATCTGAATGGAGTTGCTGCCTGGACATTATGTAGATCCAGGGATTGGAAAGAAAAATTGAAATTAACATGCTAACATTTAAATTTGACTTTTATTCTTTAATGATTTCTTTCTAAGGTTTTGTAGAAAATATTACCGTAAGAAAACTCTCAGTTGGAGTCTCTAGTCTCTATTGAACTGCTTATTTACTCTGTGAACACAATCTTATACTTTCTGGTTCTTGATTTGTTTCTTTATCTGGAAAATGTAGATAGTCATAACTATTGCTCATTTTTCTGTAATGATTACAAAAGATTATATAAAGACATGATGAACAGTAGACACTCATTACATGACAGTTATTTTATTATAGTTATTAATATTAATATAGTTATTATAATAATAGTATTAATATTAAGCTGTGAAGCAGAGATCAGACTGGCACCATACATCAAGATCTGCAAGGGCCCTTGCCTAAAATGATGTGGGTTCACAATGTCCAGTCTGTAATAATTAGTGAAAGGAGTCAGGAGACAGTTGACATCAGTGACAGTAAAATGTGTTCCTTTGGATACATCTGGAACTCAGCTGTGGAAAAGTCCATTCCCTTCCTTTCTTTTAAGGACACCCACATAAATATCAGACAAGGACTATCCAATGTTCTTTTTCCAGTTCTCATATGGCAACAAATCTTTGCTAGAAGCTTCCCACTGAGTTCCCAAATCTGTTTGCCTGTTTCCTGCTGGGAAAATATATTTGATAATATCCCCCACTGTTTGGAATTCTTTTTCTTATTCCACCCACTCTGAGAGTCAGTGTTTGAAGGACTAGAAGATTAATGGCAGCTAATTTCCTCTAAAATTATTTGCTTGTAATTAAATTTAATTATGTATCATAATTTTACGAGAAATAAAAGTTACTCATAATGCAAATTTATATTCCCAAATAACTATGGAAATATTTTAATTAATAAAAATATTAAGAACTAATATAAAATATATCTTTTTGTACTCTTTCCACATCAATTTTTAAATAGATAAAATATTCTTTGTTCTTTATTGTTTCAAATTCTCTGCAATTGTAAATCATTGACTTATTCAACAAATGTTTATGAGTGACTAATCTCCTCAGGTGCTATTTTGTTATCTTTTTCTCTTCTAGGAAACAATAACAAACAAGGCACAAACCCCAATCCTGTCCTCATGAAGCTTAGAATCTAGCAAAGGAAATAGAAATGAAACAATAAATCAACCTAATACTGGGGGAAGAATATTTTTTATTAAAGTCAGGAAGTCAAGAAGTGTCAGAGGAAGGTGTCAGGTGGAAGTCAGAAGTGACTTTCTGGTGGAGAGAATGTATTTATTTACACAAATATCTTGCTGACCTTTCTTAGTATGAAAAAACACACCCTCAGAGTGATATACTGGATGTATTGAATGGTTCTTAAACCTGGCTATATATTATAATAATCTAGGTAAATTAAACAATGACAAAGACAACAACAAAAACTGATGACTGACCTGTACTCCAGAACTTCTGGTTTTATTGCTTTGGTAGGACCCTAACACTGGCATTTTTGTAAGGCTCACTGGATGTTTCAAATGGTTAACTATGATGGAAAACCACTAGACAAAGAATGAGCAAAGAAAAAAAAAAGAAAACATGAGAGGAAAATAAGAGTCGGTGGAGTTGATGAAAAGGTAGAAGAGGCTGAGAGTAGATCAGATGGCTGAGAGAGTTTTAAGGCCAGGTGAGTCTAAGAGTGTATTTAATTTGCTGTGTTGCAATGTGAAAAAGCTCTACCCGTACTACCATCACTACCACTACCCCCAACTTTTCAGCAAAGTCTAAATCACACTAGCTAGTATTCTGTTCAGGAAACGATTAGACTTTATATCCTATGAGGATGAAGGAGTTGCAAAAATGGGTCAGAATGTACAGACAACAAGATGTAGCATGCAGCTATTTAGAGATTTGGATATAGGAGTTACAAAGAAATTTAAGTTTCTTACTAATATCTAAAATGTTTAGAATATTGTGAACTTCCATATGTAGAGTGAAAGTTCAACCCATTTATATTAAAATACTACAGAAAGTCATGACCCTATAATTCCAAAGGACTTGGGCAATGCCAGGGAGCTGGCATCTGCTTTACCTATAAGTAATTAACCAGATTGCATTACCTGGAAATGAGTGCTGTGAAAAAGAAAACGCTAAGAGTTCATATAGTGGGATTAGGTCAGAAAGAACTTCCTAGGAAAAACAAAATTTGATCCTAGACTGGGCAAAAACCTTGCAATGAGAAACATGTGTGTGTGTGCATGTGCATGTGTGTGTGCAGTGAGGAACTAAAGAAAACAGACAGAGCAAAGGTAGGATACAATATAAAGGTTAAAAAGAAGAAACTTCCAACCATCTATGATACCTACATGCACACACACACTAAACATTTTAGTTAAACCATACCTGTTAAAAAGTAATCTTTGTATCTCATTATTTCATACCTATGAGTAAAGAGACTAGTCTAGATCATTTCTGAAAATCCAGATATAGGAGTGATATGGTTTGGTTCTGAGTCCCTGCCCAAATGTCACATCAAGTTGTAATTCCCAGTGTTAACGGTGGGGCCTGGTGGGAGGTGGTTGGATCACGCAGGTAGATTTCTCGTGAATGGTTCAGCACCATCCCCTTGGTGCTGTTCTCATCATAGTGGGTGAGTTCTTGTGTGATTGGTTGTCTAAAAGTGTGTGGCACCTGCCCCTTTGCTCTCATGCTCCTGCTCCAGCCACGTGACATGCTGGTTCCCTCTTCCCTTTCCACCATGACTGTAAGTTTCCTGGGGCCTCAGAAGCTGAGCAGATGCCAGCATCACACTTTCTGTGCAGCCTGCGGAACCATGAACCAATTAAACCTCTTTTCTTTATAAATTACCCAGTTTCAGGTATTTCTTTATAGCAATGTGAGAATGGCCTAACACAAAGAGAAAACTTAGCACAGTGGTTAAGAGCATAGGCTCTGACATGTGCCTGATTGGGCACACATCCTGAATTTAATAGAGACAGGCTAGGGGACAGTGAGTGATTTGCCCTTTCTGTGCCTTGGTTTCTATAGCTGAAGAGGAGAATAACAATGCTAGTGCTTCAAAATATTTAGGAGAGATTGAGAAAAAACATATATTATGTGCTCATTTTAGGCCATTAATATCAAGATTATGTTAGCATATGATTATATCATGTATAATAGTAAAATTTTTTTTTGTTATCCTCTGAGGAATACAAGGTGTTCTGTATAAGGTGACATATGTTGACTAAAATATATTGTCGTCATGTTAGCCAGGATTCCCTAGTTACGGCATATGGACAGAAGGAATTTAGCACACTTTTAGTCCCAGGTGTTCTCATTCTTTTTTTTTACTGAATCAATTATTCCAATGTTTGTTAAGCCCGTGTTTGTGAAAAATTCTCGTATGTGTTGAAGGCACCTCAGTAATGAATTGCAAATAGCTCCTCCCCTGAAGACACTTGCAAACTGAAGTGTGAACTGCAGAGGTATAACATTACCAAATTATAAAGTAATACATAGGTAAATGGCTTAAGAAAGTTAAAATAAATGAAGTCAAATCTCACAGTAGGAAAAACAAGGAGTGATTACATTCTGGTAAACTATAGTAAGCAAGATTTTAATGTTTTTCTTTGAAAATGAACTTCTGGAAAACTTTGTTCTATTGTTAATACCTGGGAGCTCTAATCTGGGCCCAGAAATAATTGAAACAATATTGTACTTTGAGAATTAAGCAATAAATCAAGTTTTTTGACAGGAGAAAACATATGACCAAATTAGTTCAAAGTAGTGTACTCGCAGATATAAACACAGAATAAGTGGATCAGAAGAATTACAAGAAAAGAGGGCAAAAATATGTAGTGGAAATAACCACAGTGTAGAAGCAGAGGTGAATCCTTAGCCTTTGCTTGAACTTTGAGTTTTTTTGATCCTCGTGATAAAGCCACTCTAAATCTGCAAATGCAGATAGCATTGTGACAATGATCTTAGTTAAAGCTGTCCTATCTCATGTCTGTCCCTATTGCCAAGAACATCGCTGTTGTGTGATGCACCATTTGACATATGAATCATCCAACTCTCCACATCTGCTTCCAGGTTCATGAAGCAATCTCCTGATTAAAATTTGGCTTCCTATGTACATTTGCCTTCGGGGACTCAAGGAGCTGATTTTATAGACTTTGAGTAGGTTCAGTTCTCATAAAACTATGCAGTAGCCTCTGATTACTGTCTGGCATCTTGTTTATCTTGACTACATGAAGAAAATAAATTGGTTGCATGAAATTAAGTATGTCTCATTGGGTGACAATGATTTCTCATTGTAAATGAGAATTTTAATGTTTTTACATATTTGTTTTATGATCTTGGTTAATTTTAATCTAGCCCAATAGATGGCTCTGATCTTGTGTGATGATGAAATTAGATATATGAGCCTATAACAGAGCGATGCTGAAACATGATACATTCAGAGTATATATACTTTCCTGGAAGAAATGACAAGCCACCATTTTGCTGCTGTGACAAGATGTGATGTTGCTTATGAAGATCTTCTTTCATCTGAAACTTTAGTTTAGTTCTGCCTAGTTTGAGAATTTTTTAGCCATCCCCAAAATAGTAAACAAAAGCCACTTCATGGGTAGTTTATTTGTTGGAACAACAGGCAATGTCCTGTGATAAATTGACTCCTAACTACAGTGGCTTAAATAAGATAAAAAAAAATTCTTTCTCTCAGATGTAAGAGCCCCCAGTTAGGTTGTTGGTCAAGTATGGGTAGATTTTCCCACTCGATAAGGTTATACAAGGATCCAGGCTTCTGCAGTGACTGCTATCCTCAAAATGTGGCTCACATTTCTGGATTCATGAAGGCTGGTTCTACTGTCACCATTTATGCATTGCTATGGAGGAGGGAAGTGAGGATAGAGAAAATTTAGAATAAGCAACCAAGTAGTTGTGTGACATTAAGCTAAATGTACCTTTCTAAGACTCAGTTTCTACTTTAGGATGATGAAAAGTATACCTACATCATTAGATCTTTGTGAGGGTTAACTAAGGTAATTCATGCATATATTTTATTAGCACAGAGTACTTAGCTAAATGGTAAGAACTACATGAGCTATTATTAACCTTACTTTATTGTTTCCAAATGGGGTTAATAATTATAGTTATCTCATAGGTTCAAATCAGAGAATGGGCATGTATTACCGAGTTAAAAAGTAATACTGATGGCCGGGCGCGGTGGCTCAAGCCTGTAATCCCAGCACTTTGGGAGGCCGAGACGGGCGGATCACGAGGTCAGGAGATCGAGACCATCCTGGCTAACACAATGAAACCCCGTCTCCACTAAAAATACAAAAAAATTAGCCGGGCGTGGTGGCGGCGCCTGTAGTCCCAGCTACTCGGGAGGCTGAGGCAGGAGAATGGCGTGAACCCGGGAGGCGGAGCTTGCAGTGAGCCGAGATCGCGCCACTGCACTCCAGCCTGGGCGACAGAGCGAGACTCCGCCTCAAAAAAAAAAAAAAAAAAAAAAAAAAAAAAAAAAAAAAAAAAAGTAATACTGATGTTTGGACTTTTTGTTGTTATTTTATATTTAGAAAAGCTGTTTTAATGTCTTCAGGGTTTCATCAGGTATTGTATTTGTTTTCTCCTTTTTTGAATTTCTTCTCTTTGCAACAAATTAATCATTGCTTCTTAACACTTTGCTTTTCTCTCTGTCTCTCTATGTCTCTCTCTGTGTCTGTGTATCTGTCTCTCTCTCACACACACACACACACAGACACAGTTGCTTTGTGCTATAGGTAGAATAGATATCTCAGAATTCCTCTAAAAATAATTATAATTAGGAATAAACTGAAGATTGATATGATTCTTAAGACCACCAGGATGGCAAATGTAGTCAGGAAAATTGCTTTGGAAATTCTAGAATTTGGGGGGTATTGCCAAAATGGCATTTGATTGCATTTTGCTTTTTACTTATTGTTGATTCAATAAGTATTTATTAAGTATCTACAATGAGCCCACATTTGTGCATAGTACTGGGAGCACTCCAACCCTTGCCCTGTTGGAGTGTATCTGGAAAGGATACAAGGAGAGAATAACACATGCAAAGGTCAAATGGGAAATGTGAAACTGTGACACTAAAGAAATTCTATATACATTCTATTCCATTGCACCATGAAAGCGAGTACATATCAGACACAGACTCTGGTTTGAGGGACAACTTTACTAAGGAAAGAAAACTGAGCAGAAATCTTAAAGAAGCAGTTATATTTGTTTGTTTAAAGAACGCAAGGGAAGGATGTAGAAGTGTCCCAGATGATGGGCTAATGGTCAACTCCCGGGCTGCATATCGTCTAGGTTTTTATCTATGGTTATTTATATATAATTTCACATAAAATTACATATATAATCACATAGTCTATCCTGTAGCCTGGATGATAGACAAGATTTATAAATACAAGACCTTGGTTTCTTCACTTTTAAATTGTGGAGTTACACAAAGTGTTTTCTCAATTCCCTTTCAGAATTACAGTCCAAAAATTTACGACTCTATAAGTCTTTACAGATCATGCAAAAAATGTTATATTGGAATAACAACATAAGTTAGATTAATTTTTCATTAATAAAAAATTTAAGCCTTAGTAAGACTGTTTGGTTATTATTAATATCTGATTATCAAGCTAAGTCAAAATTTTCCAAAATGTCTATATATTATATCCTGTTCTCACATCCTAAATTTTCATACAACTGCAACAGTGCCTAGTAGTAGAACCAATAAATAAGTAGTAATTAGTACAATGAAAACAAAATAATTTTAACATACGCAAATATAAATAAAATATACTTACCAGAAATATAAAACTAAGAGCATAATTTTAATTAGTTATGTATTAAAAGCACCTAACGCCCATAATGATAATTCTTGAGACTTTAGCGGAACTGAAAATAAAGTAAATTATTTTGGGTAAGGTAGGGTAAACAACATTTTGTAGAAGGCAGTTTTCATAGACTGTCTCAGATATCTTCGCAGTTCAATGAAGAATGTATTATTATTACTTATATTAAAGGTATGGAGATTTCATCCTGATAGATTACTGTCTAGCACAATATAATGCTAATAAGCATGGATTTAAATTCTTGAATTGAATTGATAGCTATCTGATTTAAGTAACTTCTTTCCATCAAATTCGTGTTTTGCAACCTATATCTATATTCTAAAAGTGCTAATTCCATTCTTATTTCAGTTATTTCCTCTCCACCAAAGGATTTCATTTTCCTCTCTTAGGAAAAAGCATTTTCAGAAAAGGAAACAAAAACTTATAATGAAATCTAAATGTCTACAACCAGAAAAGCAATCAAGCAGACTTGTCTTGGAATTAGCATCTTTACCTAAAAATTTAAGTTCTGTTAATAAAATCTCAGTACTCCCATTTCAGAAGACCAGAAGGCTGTCTGCATAACATCACTTCATGTTGGCATACTTAAAGCCTACCCCCTTGGACAACTGCTCGATCTACTCAGGTGTGCAAAACCTCACAAGATCCACCAAGAAAAGTACCCAACCCATCTCCTGTAAGTTTAACCTTCAATTTGTTAACTTACATTAACATATCATCACCTGAAGACCATAGTTTAAATTAGGGTTCACTCTTGATGTCGCACATTTTACAGATTTGGACAAATGTATAATGACATGTATCTACCATTACAGAATCATACAAAGTAGTTTTCACTGACCTAAAAATTCTCTGTGCTCAGCCTTTCTTCCCCACTAACCCTTTGCAACCACCGATCTTTAAGCTGTCTCCGTAGCTTTGCTCTACATGGTTAATGAAAATGTCATATAGGTCATATAGTTGGAATCATGCATTATGTAGCCTTTCGGGATTGGCTTCTTTCATTTAGTAATATGTACTTAAGCTTCCACCATGTCTCCTCATGGCTTGATAGCACCTTTCTTTGTAGTGCTGAATAAGATTCCATTGTCTAGATGGACCACAGTTTGTTTATTAATTCAGCTACTGTAGGAAATCTTGGTTGCTTCTAAATTCTGGCAATTATAAATACATCTTATATCAACATTCATGGGCAGAGTTTTCCGTGAACATAAATTTTCAACTTGTTTGGAGAATGTGCCAAGAAGGGTGATTTCTGGACTGTATAGTAAGACTATGTTTAGTTTTGTAAGAAATTGTCAAACCATCTTCCAACAACACTGCAGCACATTGCTTTCCTACATGCAATGAACAAGAGTTCCCATTCCTCCACACCCTTCACGGCATTTGATGTTGTCAATGTTCTAAATTTTGGGTATTTTTAATAGGTGTATAGTGATAGCTCATTGCTGTTTTATTTTGTATTTCCCTTAGAACATAGATGCAGAGCATATTTTTATATAATTATTTGCCATCTTTGTGTCTTATTTGCTGAGGTGCCTGTTAAAAGTTACTGACCAGTTAAAACAAAATTATTGTAGTTACATAATACGTGTGTATATTTGTGGGATACATGTGATGTTTTGATACAGGAATAAAATGTATAATGATCAAATCAGAGTTGGGGTATCCCTCACCCCAAGGACTTATCCTTTCTTTGTGTTGTTAAAAGAAAACTTCAGACAAATTAAATTTAACAGAATTTAACTGAGCAAGAAAAAAAAAAAAGAAAAAGGCTTGCAAATCAGGCAGCCTCCAGAATCACCACAGATTGAGAGAGACTCCAGGGATGCTTCATGGTTAGAACAAATTTATAGACCAAAAAGGGAAAATTATGTGCAGAAATCAGAAGTGAGGTAGGATTGGTTACAGGTTGGTGTTTGCTTATTTGAACATAGTTTGAACACTCAGCAGTGTATCAGTGGCTGAAGTATGGCTGCTTGGATTGGCCAAGACTCAGCTATTGTTAGAGATGCATACTCCTAAGTTAGGTTTTCAGTTTTGTCTGCCTATTAAGTTAGGGTACAATTGGTTCATAAGGATGCAAATATAGAAGTACGAAGTCCTTCTCAGGCCATATTTAGTTCGCTTTAACAGTGTTAAGAACATTCTAATTCCACTCTTTCATCTATTTTTAAATATACAATATGTTATTGTTAACTATAGACACCCTATTGTGCTACTGAATACTAGATTTTATTCATTGGCCAATTTTTTAAATGAATTGTTTCTTTGCTTATTGTTGAGTTCTAAGAGTTTTTGGTATATTTTGGATAACAGTCCTTTATCATACATGCAAAAGCCCTTTGTTAATATTTTCTCTCAGTCTGTGGCTGTCTTTTCATTCTTTTGACAATGTGGAGGTGTTTTTTGTTTGTTTGTTTTTGAGTCAGGTTCTCACTCTGTCACCCAGGCTGGAGTGCAGTGGTGCAGTCAGGCTCATTGCAACCTCCACCTCCTGGATTCAAGTGATCCTCCTGCCTCAGCCACCCAAGTAGTTGGGATAACAGGTGTGTGCCACCACGCCCAGCTAATTTTTGTATTTTTAATAGAGACGGGGTTTCACCATGTTGGCCAGACTGGTCTCGAACTCCTGAGCCCACCTTGGCCTCCCAAAGTGCTGGGATTACAGGCATGAGCCACCACGCCTGGCTTGACAGTGTCTTTGGCAGGGCAGAACATTTTAACTTCAGTGTGAAGGCCAGCTTATTAATTCTTTCTTTCATGGGTCATATTTTTTGATGTCATATCTAAAAAGTCATCACCAAGCCCAAAGCCACTCTATAGTTTTCTACTATACTATCTTCCAGGACATTTATATTTTTGCTTTTTACATGTAGGTCTCTGTTCCATTTTGAGTTAATTTTTGTGAAGTATGTGAAGCCTCTATCTAGATTCTTTTTTCTTCTTCTTCTTCTTTTTGCACTTGGATGTCCAGTTTTTCAGCACCATTTGATGAGAAGATTGTCAACTTTGTCCCTTTGTCAAAAATCACTTAACTATGTATGCGGGTCTATTTCTGGGCTCTCTATTCTGTTTCATTGATTTATTTGTCTATTCTTTCACTGATACTGGACTGTCTTGATTAGTGTAGCATTATAGTAAGTCTTGAAGTCAGGCAGTGTCAGTCTTCTGACTTTGTTCTCCTTCAGTATCGTTTTGGCTATTCTGAGTCTTTTACCTCTCCTTATCATCCTTAGAATCAGTTTGTTGATAGCCACAAAAAATAACTTACTGAGATTTGACTAAGATTGCATTGAATCTATAGATCAAGCTGGGAAGAACTGAAACCTTGGCAAATTGAGTCTTTCTTTGCATGAACATAGAATATGTCTCCATTTATTTAGTTCTTTGATCTATTTAATAAGAGCTTTGTAGTTTTTCTTACATGAATCTTGTATGTATTTTTATTTAATATTTGAGAATACTATTTCTGTAACTATTGCAATAAGTGGTGGAGACAAAATTTGACCCTAGAATTACCTTTTTTGTTCCCTTCCCAATATGTTTTTCTGTTTACCACATTAACATGGATCCCTCTTTCAGGGAACAAGATGTAAGAAATGAGATATTTGTTATATTACCTCCATTATTTTCCAGCAATCAGTACATCTTGGACTACACACATACACACATGCACACATACACATTTTTAAAAATGAATTAATAGTATAATTTTAAGCACCAATGAGATGTAATGGGAGGCATATGTATTTTGGATGGAGTTATTTCTAGAAACCTTTAACTTGTACCGAAAATATATGGTCTAATACTTCTATACATATGTCTGAGGCTGTTTGCCGTGTTTGAAATCTTGAAATGGATCCAGATGATTTTATCAAAACTGGTTTAAATTGAGAGTTTGGGTTTCAGGGCTTTTAGCTAGTGTTTTGCCAGCCTAAGATGGAACATTTTTATTGAACATAATCTTAAAACCTTTTGAAAACCTGAGATTAAAAGGTGATGACAGAGACAGGAGGTAGCCAAGGGTCCCCCCGGTGAAACCCTGCCTTCAAGCCTAAAACAGCCTGAAGGCTGAAAAACCAGACTGCCGGTCCCAGAGAATCTCTGACCAGCCTGTTCACTGGGAGGACAGGGCACGGCCCCGGGAAGTTCGCACCTTTTGCAGTGGGGAGGAGCCTCGTCTCTCCTGCTCCTGGGTGATAGCCTGGGATTCAATCTGTGACGTGGGGGCCCATTAACAGGGCCTCTAGCTTTGCTGTTTTTTTGTTTCCTTTTCGCCCAATAAATTCCATTCCCCCTCACCCTTCAAAGTGTCTTTGTGTCTCTTCCTGGTTGTGTGACAAGAACCTTGTTTTTCTGCAACAGTGACATTGCATATGCAAGGTTACAGTTGCCAACAGCCACAAAAATTAAGCAGGAAGAGTGCAATAGTGAATAGTGCAATCCATTTTCATTCACGGTGTTATTAAATGCAACATTTATTTGTTTAGTTCTAAGATGAATATAAATATAATAAATCACAGAGTTCTGGGCTTGAAAAACTTTTCATCCAACAGAGTAAGTTGCCTGAAAATACAATGATTTAAAAACAATGAAGTGTACATTTTTTCCTTGCTATTTCATAAAATTAGAGAAGAGCATCCCACAGTTCAGTTCTTTCCATAAGAGTACAAAAGACAAACATGTAGTTCACTCCCTCCTCTTTTAGCATGAGCAATTGCTGATTACCTTTTCAGGATAATAATAGCAAGAATTCACAAAATAGATCTGCTGAAAGCCCTGGATATGAGGATCTCTTTGGGCATAAAACATACAAGAGAGGAATGCTCTGGAGCCATCACTACATGTGGTCACAATAACTACAGTAACTACAAAAAATATTATGATGCAAAGTAAAATTCTGTGCTGAAATGTTGTATGGCTTCCATAAACAATTGTATTATGTGAAAACTAACAGAGCTGCATGTCTCTGATATATGCAAATTTTTGGCATGGTGCTTCTTTCATTTTTTAAGAATTTTGAGTCTTTCCCTCTTACTTAATTATTCAGCAAATTGAAGAATACCAAAAAAGGTTATTTTGTCCCACTGAGAAATCTCAATATTATACAGTATATATTAGCTCCTCTTTTTTAAACAGAAAAATAGAAACAGATGTATAATGCTCTCCAACCTATTTCTCAAACAGCCAGAATGGCCAGAACCAACCTTGCAGAATGACAACTTAAATTGCTTTTCTAGTGGAACATATAATTCTATGGGTAGATCCTGAAGTAAACAAGAAAAATATTTTTAAAATTTCAAAGAGTTTTCAGCTATGAAGAAAATAAAATAATGCAGTGGTAATAATGAAAGTGGCTCTGGGTGTGAAAATTTTCTATCTTTGCATAACAAATTGCCAGAAATAGTGGCTTAAGCAATCCAAATTTATGAACTCACAGTATTCCTGAGCTAGGATTCTGGGCATAGTTAGCCTCTCTGTTCAAGGTCTCACCAAGGTAAACTCAGGATGTTAGCTGGAGTTACAATTCCAGGTGGAACTCAAGATCCTCTTCTAAGCTGATTTATGTTCATGACAGAATTCAGTTCCTTGCAACTGTAGGACTAAACTTGCTTTCTTACTGGCTATAGGCCAGAGGTACTCTCAGCACTTTGAAGTTGCCTCAGATTGATGCCCTATGACCTTCTCCATAGACCCTCACCATCAGATGATCATTTGCTTCTACAATATAAACAGAAGACCATTTCTGCTCTTAAAGAGCTGGACTGGTGAGGTCAGGGCCACCCAAAATAATTGCTCTTTGGAATTTGTAATTAACTGATTAGAGACCTTAATCATATTTGAGGCTGGGCATGGTGGCTCACGCCTTTAATCCCAGCACTTTGGGAGGCTGAGGCGGGTGGATCACAAGGTCAGGCGATCAAGACCAGCTTGACCAACATGGTGAAACCCCATCTCTACTAAAAATACAAAAATTAGCTGGGCATGGTGATGGGCACCTGTAATCCCAGCTACTCAGGAGGCTGAGGCAGGAGAATGGCTTGAACCTGGGAGGCAGAGGTTGGAGTGAGCCGAGATCGCACCACTGCACTCCAGCCTGGGCGACAGAGTGAGATTGCATCTCAAAAAACAAACATATTTGCATCCACCCTTGGGCCACATAACAACATGATTATAACAGTAATATCCCATCATATGTATAGGTCCCATTCATTCTCAAAGGGAGAGTATTACATGGGGTATCCTTCATTGTGGGTCATCTTAGAATTCCAACTAGCACAGTGGGTAAGTATACAATGTTAACTAGTGTGGTCAGAAGAGACTTCCCAGAGAAGTAATATTTTAGTTGAAACTTGAAATCTGAGAAGGATGTAGCCATGTAATAATTAAAGAAAAACAAAAACAAAACCTATTCCAGAAGAAGAAATGGCTTGTGCAAGGCTCTGTTGTAGGTGCTAACTTTGTAGGTATAAGAAACAGAAGGCCTAAGGGCCAAGGGAAGAAGGGTAAGACATGATGTTGGATAGGCAAGGGCTGGATCAGGGACAATCTTGCAGGCCATGCAGAGTTTAAATTTTAGCATAAATAATAGGACTGCTTTACATGAATCATGTGAAATTCAAATTCAAAATTCAGTAGAATGTATTATGATGGTTTAAGCAGTTAAGTGCCGTGATCTGATATATTTCTTTGTAAAAATTCAAAACCCTTCAGGTTGCTTTTTATGATTTGTGTTTTACTAGAGTCATGAAACATTCAATATATTCCTTCTAGCTATTTGAAACTATATAATATTTATCATTAACTATACTTCTTATAAGAAGGGAAATAACTATAGGAAATATAACTCTTAACTTAGTCAACAAAAAGGAGTTTGCTACTGTTCTTGCTTTCCACTATTAGGCTACTCTGATTTCTCTCTAAGAATATAATGATAGGTTAAAAAAAAAAAGTCTTCTTATTTAAAATTTAATGTCAAGTTAAACTATTTCCATACTACACTTTTTTCAAAGTTTTCAAATGATTTTTCCCATGTGGTTGAACTTTCTAGAGGGAAGCAAGGATAAAACATGTTGATTCATTACAGAGTATAGTATCATTATGTGCCTGCCAGTTGGTCCCAGCCACTCACACTAATGTTACATATGATTTGGGAAAACAAAATGTTTGCAAAGCAGATATTCAACCTTCATCTGAATCAATGAATCATTTTATTACGCTTATTGACTTCTAGAAAGTAAGGAAATAATAGAACTGGAACTAATAACCAGATTTGATTTGTGACATTTACTTCTTGCCAAATGGGGTAAAAGAGACAGGATTTACCTTAATTCCAGAAAAAAAAAAATAGAAAAACTGTCAAAAGATATAAAACTACACTTCTCAGCATATTGGACATGACATAATGAAGGACAATGATAGCTGAAAGCTGGGAGACAAAATTGGTGAATCTTCTGTCTGTCTTGGATTATTGCCTGGAGAGAGTTTCCAGGCTGTATTACAGGGAAGGGGGAGCCCAGGTAGAGCTCTGCTATCTCCCTGAGTGGAAAGGATGAAGCGAGAAGTTTACGAAGAAGCAAATGGCAAGAGTTCACAGGGAAGTATCAGAGAGGAGGGAGCTTAACAGAGAGAGAACGTCAGAGAGAAACACCCAAGGTTGAGGGAAGAATCAGTGAAAGAATTCCCAGGGTTTACATAGTACCAGTAGTGTCTATTTCCACCAATCAAAATGGAAAACCTCATTATATACTGGGCATTGGGTAGTGTATTCAAAAAGTTATGCCTCAGTAGTGGTGAAAATTAACCTTATATTAAAGATGGTTCTGTTCCTGCTAAATAAGACTTAAAATAAAGACTCAAAGGAACATACTGTTTTCATATAACTGAACCATGTCTCAGCACAAAGCTCTAGAACATGTGCAGAAGGAAAAATTATCCAATTCTTAAAAATAAAATTGACAATATGTGGTACCCAATAAAAAATTCCAAAACTTGTAAAGCAACAAGAAAATATAACCTGTGCTGAGGGAAAAAAAAGCCAATTAAAACTGATACAAAATAAGCATAGAATAGAGTGACATTTAAACAGATATCATAACTGTATTCTGTATGTTTAAGAAACCAGAGGAAATATTGAAAACATCACATAAAGACATAGAAAATATTGACAATGTCAAAATTGAACTTTTAAAGATGAAAACTATAATGTGTACAGTGAAAACTACAATAGATGAGATTAATAGTATATTAGACATTGCAGAAAAACAGCATATTAGACACTGCAGATTAATAAACTTAAAAACACCAGTAGAAACTATACAAAGTGAAACAGGCAGAAAAAAAGAGGCTGAAAAAAATGGAGAATCAGTGAGCTGTGGGACAATTTCAAGAGGCCCAATGAGTCCTCAAATGAGAAGAGAGAGAAGAAACAAATAATTTTTGAAGAAATAATTACTCAAAATATTCCAAATTTGCTGAAAATAATAACTCCACATATCCAGGAAGTTCAATGAACACCAAGTGCATCACAAGATAAAAATCTTGATATGGCATATCATAATCAAATTGCTTAAAATCATTAAAATATACAGAGTGAAAAGTAATAGAAATTCAAGAAGAGGTAGATGAACCCACTATTAGAGTCAGAGATTTTAATAGTACTTCCACATTAGTTGAAAAAATACACAGAAAAACTGTAAGATAAGGAAGATGCAAACAATACTATCAAGCAACTTAATGGACACTTATAAATCATTCCACCAAACAATAGTGCAATACAAATTCTTTTTATGTGCAAGCAGAACATTTACCAAGAGAGACTATATTCTGGACCAAAAAAAAGTAAAAGGATTCAAGTAATAAAAAGCATGTTCTTTTTTCATAATGGAATTAGATTTGTAATCAATAACAAAAAAGATATCTGAAAAATACACAAATGTGGGAAACTAAATAGTACACTTCTAAATGACAATGCATGGGCCAAAAAAGAGATTAAAAGAGAATATTTTTAAATTCAGTATTTTGACCTGAATGAAGACGAAAATACCAAATGACAAGATTTGTGTGACACTGCTAAAGCAGAATTAGGGATATGGAGAGCCCCAAATAACTGTATGGGTAAGGAAAACTTTCTCAAATCAATAACAGCATCCATCCTCAGAAAGTAGAATGAAGAGCAAATAAAATATCAAGGAAGCCTTAAAGGAAATAATAAAGTTAACAGTGGATCTCAATGAAATAGAAAATAGAAAAACAATAGTAAATGATAGAAAAATAATTTTAAAAATAATAGAAACCAGGTCAGGCATGGTGGCTCACGCCTGTAATGCTAGCACTTTGGGAGGCTGAGGCAGGTGGATCACCTGAGGTCAGGAGTTTGAGACCAGCCTGGCCAACATGATGAAAGCCTGTCTCTACTAAAAATACAAAAATTAGCCAGGTGTGGTGGCAGACACCTGTAATCCCAGCTCTTCTAGAGGCTGAGACAGGAGAATCACTTGAACCCAGTAGGCGGAAGTTGCAGTGAGCCAAGAATGTGCTGTTGCACTCCAGCCTACGGAACAAGAACGAAACTCCATCTTGAAAATATAATAATAATAATAGAAACCGAAACTGAGCTCTTTCAGACTGTCAGTAAAATTAATATACCTCTAACCATACTAATAGCATATAAGAAGGAAGACACAAATTAACAATGTTACAATGAAAGATGTGATATCAATATAGATTCCATGTATATAATGGAATACTATGTACAACTTTATGCAAGTAAATTCAACCATTTACATTAAATGGTAAAAAAAAATATCTGAAAGACAATAATTTCTAAGATTCTTGAAAGAAGATACAGATAACCTAAATTGCATTATACTGCATTATACTTTTTTTTTTTTTTTTTTTTAGATGGAGTTTCTCTCTTGTTGCTCAGGTTGCAGTGCAATGGCGCTATCTTGGCTCACCGCAACCTCCGCCTCCCGGGTTCAAGCAATTCTCCTGCCTCAGTCTCCCGAGTAGCTGGGATTATAGGCATATGCCACCACGCCTGGCTAATTTTGTATTTTTAATAAAGATGGGGCTTCTCCATGTTGGTCAGGCTGGTCTCGAACTCCCGACCTCAGGTGATCCACCCACCTTGGCCTCCCAAAGTGCCGGGATTACAGGCATGAGCCACCACGCCTGGCTGCATTATACTTTTTAAAAAATTACAGTGAAAACCCTTCCCACAAAGAAAACTCCAGGCCCTGAAACTATTTGTGAATTATGCCAAGTATTTAAGGAAGAAATAATACAATTCTGCAAAAATTCTTCCAGAAATTTAAAGAAGAAATATATCCCAAGTCATTTTATAAGGTCATCACTCTTGTGATATCAAAACAACAGTAAGGAATTAGAAGAAATATGTAGCTAAACTACAGACCTATAGCCCTCATCAATATAGATTCAAAAATTCTTAACAAGACTTCGCTAACTTGAATCAAACCATATATAAAAAGGATAATACAACAAGATCAAAAATAATTTAATCCCAGGAATGTAAGTTTGGCTTAATATTTTAGTATTTGAATGCCATCAATTTAATTAACCATATTAACAGATTACAAAAAGTGATCATCTCAATAGATGCAGAAAAAAATTGTCAAAATCCAATATCCATTCTGGACAAAGGAAGTCTCATCAACCTAAAAATAAAAGACTTTTCTTTTTCTCTCTCTCTTTCTTTCTTTCTTTCTTTCTTTCTTTCTTTCTTTCTTTCTTTCTTTCTTTCTTTCTTTCTTTCTTTCTTTTTTGAGACAGAGTCTCACTCTGTCACCCAAGCTGGAGTGCAGTGGCGCTATCTCAGCTCACTGCAACCTTTCCCTCCCAGGCTCAAGCAATTCTGGTGCCTCAGCCTCCCACGTAGCTGGGAGTACAGGTGCGCATCACTATGCCTGGCTAATTTTTTTTTTTTTTTGTATTTTTAGTAGAGATGGGGGTTTCACCATGTTGACCAGGCTGGTCTCGAACTCCTGAACTCGGGTGATCCACCCTCCTTGGTCTCCCAAAGTGGTGGGATTACAGGCATGAGACACCACACACAGCCTAGAAGACATTTCTTAGTCTAAATAAATGTGTCCACAGAAAGTATGCAGTTGACATCTCACTAAATTGTGGGAAAAAAAATGCTTTCCCCTGGAAGTCAGAAGCAAGACAAGGATATTCAGTCTTATCACATCCAGTCAACATTGTAATTAAGTCAACAAAAAGATAGTAACTGGTATGTCTGCATATACAGAATATGTATTAAAAGCTTGAGTCCTTTTCCTCCATGAAGATCCCCAGCATGCTTGGATGTGTGTGTAGGACCTTCAGTCCTCTCTGGAAAAAGGGAGAGCTTGATAACCCTTAATCACTGTTTTTCCTTTAAAGTAGCCAAGATTCAGGTAGAGGAGGAGGAGGGAATCAGGGTGTGGAGAGGACAAGTGGCACCATACCAGTGAGCAAAGCACAATCCCTTCTTGTTTCCAGCAGCAGGGCAGCTGCCCACCATTTAGTATTTCAAAGATACTTTATCTGTTCTCTTCTGTTAAAAAAAAAATTAAGTAAACCAAAGACAAATGCTTTCAGGAAAAAAGAGCCAGTGTTTATTAAATTTAGACTATATTACAGCTATTAGTAAAGAGACATTATTCATACAATATTCAAACTTATTAAATCATATCTACCCTGTGACCCATTACTATCCTTGCTTTTCATTTCCTAACCCAAATATCACAGACATCGTAAGTGGCATAGCTAGGATTTGAACCCAGGTCCATTTGACTCCAACTCCCTTACCCATTCTTATATACAACCATCTCACTACAGAGGTCAAGGTGCTTGATCAGCTCTCTCCAGCTGAAACTTTAAATATGTATAACTACTGCTTCTAACATAACTGTACTAAATCAGTTTGAAGTTAAATGAATTAGATGATGTATATTAAATCACTTATGCGTGGGGTTTCCAATATCCTTCTTTCATTTTTAGCCTGAAACAGAATCCTTGAAATATAGTATTTTTATATTCCTTGGCTATTACAGTAGCATAATTTCTATAAATATTCTTGGTCTGTGCTCTGCCTTTAATAGCTTAGGAATATGATATAGAAGATATAAATTATAGATTGGGCATAATAATATTATAGAGCACCTCAGGTGGCCTGGTGGATCAAATACGAGATTAAGTGTCAAGAAACCTGAGTCAAACATCTCTTGAAATCTGATGCTTATTCTCCTCCGTTTTGTTTCTTTTTCTTTTCTTTTCTTTTTTTAATTGCATAAACTTTCTCTCCTGACAACATAGTTAGCTACCATCTTGGCTGTTTCCTTAGCTCCATCCCTTAGCAAATCTGCCAGTAAAAACAGTGTGAGTTCACTCTGTTGTTCCACCACAAGAAATCTTTCATTTCATTTCTCCAGAACATTTGCATCCCCATCCTGGGCCTGTCATTCAGACAGTCATTGCTAATCAGAACAAGTAAGAAAGCAACATAATTATGCCAAGCATTTTAAAAGACACTAAATT
The DNA here is from genome assembly GCF_043159975.1 of Macaca nemestrina. Classification (NCBI taxonomy): domain Eukaryota; kingdom Metazoa; phylum Chordata; class Mammalia; order Primates; family Cercopithecidae; genus Macaca; species Macaca nemestrina. The sequence continues at coordinate 23,343,914 of NC_092132.1, forward strand.
AGCTAAATAAATGTTAGTTTTGTTTCCGTTTCTATTGCCTTGAAAAATTCATTTTATAATCTCTTCTGTCATTCCATTGTGAACTAAAGGAGAAAAGAAAGGGTGAGATAATTGCCTTTAGCACTGACTTTCTTTTTGCTTCAGATTTTCCACTTGTAGGAAGAGATATTGATGTTTTGGAGCAATATAGAAATCAATTGTTTCATAGACTGGAATTAGAATTTCAGCAAATAGACTTAAAAGACATGCAATGGATTTAAGGGTGTATTAATAGTATACAAGCACCATAAATAATTTTTATCTCTTGTAGAACTTACAACCATCCTCTTAAGTTTCTGTTATCTGAATTTAACAAGTAAAGGAAAAGGGAACCAGAGCTGGAAAGAAAATTACTCAGGTGAATAAATGACAATGCCAAACTTTGGATTTGAATCTCTCTGACCCCCAGAAGTCTTTTATTAGTACCATAGCAATGGGCATGTTGCTCTGAGTCTCAAATTTCTCAGCTGTAAAAGGGAAGTGAGTGACGGTCATTCATTTAATATTCAAATATTTACTGAACCATTATATGCTAGACATGTGCTAGAGATACAATAGTAAACTAAACACAGAAATAATGTTCAACCCAATAGAGTGACAGATATCAAAGTAATCATACTGAAAAAACAACTGATTAGAAAATGATTTCAAGTAGTCTGGAAAATAGAAATATGATTCTACGATTGTACATAAGGAATGTTTCGGGAAGCAGGTGATCAGAGAAGACTTGTCTGAAACCATGTGCTTTGGGCTCACAACAGAAGGATAAGATGAAATTAACTAGACAAAGGTGGAGAGGGTGGGCAGGACTCTGCTGGGAAGTCCTAACCAAGACAATAGTGAAGCAGATGCTGGTGGTCAGAAGAAACATGGTTCTATTTAAAGATCTGAGTGGTCAATGGAGCTGGGAGCAGGTTGGGGGGCAAGATTCCCATAACAAATTCTTCCTAACTGATGTGGCTGTTCTGTGGTTTAATGTCTAAGAGGCAAGGCCAGCCAGTGGAGAGTGCTTTGTAAATCAGAAAGCACTACGATAGTGTGAAGGTTTGTGGGAGTTCTGGGTTTTTTTTATTTAAAAGACTATAACATCTCTATTCTTAAAGTCTTAGCATAGAGAGGAATCTTTTCATGGTGTGAAATTGGGGTTTACAATAGCTTCTGTATCAACATTAACAGAGCTGGAGAAAATTCTCAATGGAACTTAGCTTAACTCCTGGTGTGAAAATGTGCTTCAAAGCATTAAATACGCAGCCCCTAGCTGTTTCTAAAGAAACTGCCCTTAGACTGGCAGTGTGCATCCGAAGTTGAATTAATCATATATTTTTTGGATTTTCAATGTGTGCTCCTTGGCTAATGAGAAGAGAGCCAGAGAAACTCAGGCTGCCTTATAGTCCAGAGAACAGAGGAGACTTTCTCCCTGGGAGAGGAGGGCAATGGAGAGGAAAGCCTGGAAGCTGGTGTTGGTGACCTGAAAAGTCCTGCAGCAAAACAAAACGAATCCCTGCCTGGGATTTTTGCCCACCCGCCTTCTATGTTTGCTTTCTACTTAGGACTGGACCATGCCTTCCCAGCAGAGCAGGTGATAGGAATGGCGGCCCATTTCCCTCTTCATCAAAACTATTTTCTTTCACTCAGGACAACTGAGTACAAAGGCCTACAGGTTCCAAAGAGGTATGGAAAAGTTATTAGGACCCTGGGTTTGACTGCCTCAGTGATTTAGGGGTCCTGCCATGTACTACTTAAAATTTTGAATGTTGCTTATAAAGATTATCATCTCCTGATAAACTTGGTCCTTGGTCACAGAAGGACAGCGTGGGGCCTGCACGTGTGCATAGGCAAAGGATTATGGCACTGACTTTGCAACCACATTTCCTTTATTACCAAATGAGTCGTGTGTCAAACACTCAGAGCCCCAGGATCCAGATCTGTGTGATGTTTAACCAGAAAATTCCCTTCTAAACATAAAAATAAATTCCTTAGATTGTTTAATATTAGGTTTAAATTAAAATAAAACATTCTACTTAAATGTTAAATGTTACCCTTTTATAATAAAAAACCACTAAAGTTCACATATTGTTGTTGCTATCAGAGACAACCTGGTTTCTAAGGATGAGGCTTGGAGAAGCAAAAATAAAAGTAGACGAGGGTGAAAGTCACAAAGCTGGGCTCTAGAACTCTGCCACTCATAAACTGCTCCATAATCTCTGGTCCTTGGCTTCTCTGAGAATGCATTTCCTTATTGGAGAAATACCCTCCTATAGTAAGGACAACGTAAAGATGAGAACCCAGACATGTTTCTGTAGCTTTGGACACTCTGTAAAGACTCTCCCTCCTCTGTAACCTCAGTTCAGTTCTGTCACGCACTGCCTTTCTAACAAAGATGGGAAAATAGAAGTATGGAAAGGTTAGGATTTCTCCCAGCTATCAAAGTCCTGTAGTCTTAATGTGGCCGGAGCACACCTTAGCCTGGGTCCCAGTGCTGTGAACCTATGGTGAAAGTGGCTTTCAGATGTAGAGGATTCTTACTACAGGAGAGGAAAATGTTTAATATGTCCATCAGAAATGAAGGTGGAGACAGCAGGGAGGAGCTCAGTGAGTGGCATGGGGGTGGCACGGGAAGGCTGATCCGCGTGCCTGTGGGTCCCCGTGGTCCACTGCTCCAGCTCTGTTTTTCATCCTCTTCCAGTTCCTCCACCACTCATGCCTGCCCTGTTTTACCTCCGTACCTTGGCTCACACCCCCACCTCATCTATTTGACCCTATCCTTGTTTCTCTCCTTATCACTTTATATCACTGCACTTCCAAACCCCTTAAAAAGGTAGTGAAGGGGAAGAGATTATACTCATAGTGAACCACGTGGTCAGAACCTATCCTTAGTCTCTAGGCCATCAATCCCACTCAGTGCAGATTTCAGTGAGCAATGCATGGGGACAAAAAAGGCCATCGTCAAGGTCATCGATGCTGGACTTTAGCTGCTAGAATTAAGGGTCATGCACTAAAATGTTTAAGTTGTCTCATGTCACAAGATCATTGAAAAGGCATACTAGTAATGGGGGAGGAGCAGGAATTATAGAGCTGTACTCACAAAGTTGGCATATTTGCGCACCTGCTATTTATCAGCTTAGGCAAACTTCATTCACTCACTCGTTCATTCATTCAACAACCCTTTATGAATCATATACAATGTGTCAAGTAAAATAATGAGGGTTTTAAGATGAAAGAGGTAAACCCTATTTAAAGGGAGTACAGCCATGCTAAGTATACATCCCATGTGACATTACTCTTTCTTTTCATGCTTCTTACAGGCTTCATAACTTGTTTGCAGCACTCTAACCCTAGAAACCTTCTCAGCATAGTGTAACTGATCCCAGTTTTTAGAATTGGCAGGAGTGGTGAACCCTTTGTTCTAGTGTCACTGCAGAAATGGTCATGAATAAATCTCTACACCTCTACACTGGATTTGACATCCAATGGATACCCTGTTTCTGCTACATGAATGTAAATAATAAGAAAGGACAACTTCCCCTATCAATTTGACCCTCAATGTTCTCAGTGGCTTTCTGCCTGTAGTACCCAGTGTCTGACCATTCAAGGGCTCTTCAAATTGGGAAGTATGCAAATGACTTTAAGGAAGAGCTGCAGGGTTATTGAAGACAAGCTCTTTACTCCTCGGGGGAAGATTGCCCTCTCTTTTCACATATGAGTTTCCTCGATGAGAATTTATAGAGCCCACTCTGTACCAGCCACTCTGTTGGACCCTGCAAATTTAGTGACAATGAGAAACCATTTTTACCTTAGTTCAATGGAAGAAACATACACGAAAATAAATACCAAGCACAACAAAGTTATAATAGAAGAATGGACAAAGCTCTAGGGGAATCCTGGGGAACATAATCAGTTCTGCCTGGAAGCACCATAAAATGTGTTTAAAAGAAGGGACATTTGAGTTGCATCTTAAAAAGTAAGTGGAGCACAGAAGGCTGAGGAGGTGAAAACAAGCTTTCCAAGGAAAGGAAGAACAGAAGAGTCAAATGCCCTGAGGTTTGAAATGCATCAAGTGAAACAGGCCAGCTCAAGTGGTGTGAATCCAGATTATGAAGAAATTTGAATGCCAGCTTCATGATACTATAAATTAAAATACAAGTAATATCCCTGACTTTTTTATTAACACAATTCCAGTTTGTGTTTTGTAAGTTAACTAAATGTCTACAAGTCAAGGAGCTATTGGTTCCTGCCACTAAATGGGGCAGTTCATTAACACAGGAAATATTTTATAATGTTCCAGAAGGAAAAAGAAAAAAAGGAAGGAAGGAAGGAAGGAAGGAAGGAAGGAAGGAAGGAAGGAAGGAAGGAAGGAAGGAAGGAAGGAAGGAAGGGAGAGAGGGAGGGAGGGAGGGAGGAAAGGAGATAAGAATAAGTCATAGCTGAAAGAAAAGAAGGAAGAAGAGAAAATAGAGAAGTAAAAAGTAAGAAATCATTTGGGTCCACTGCCAGCAAGAGTTAGGAAAGCTGATTTCTTAAGATAAACTGAAGTAAAACAAAATATGCTCCATATGTTGAAACTGTATACTTAGTTTGAAATAAACAAAAACATGTTTGGAGAATAGCTTCCATAATTAAAAAGAAATTAAAAGAAAGAAAGAGAAACCATCTGGGGATAGACATATATTTAAACACATACACACACACACACACACGCACAATTACACCAAAACTTGAAGTTTTTCTTGACTTAAGTAAACTCCCTTGTTGCAAAAGTCCATTGCAACAGGCTTTGCCGAAAACACCCCAAGCTCCAGTTCCATGTAGGAGCTATACAGGGTTATTCAGCATTGCTCAAAACCAAAAAGACCTTTCTAAATCCTGTCCTTTGCTCCTGCTTTCTTCTCTACTGTGAATGCACCTTCTCCCTTTTTCCCTCTGAAGGATGCCTGCTCACCTACTCACCTCTCAGGGCCCAACTAAAAGGTCACCTGTCCCAGTGGGGTGTGCCTGGAGCCCTGGGGTAGCTAATAATGTCTTTGTCATCTGTGAACTTCATGCATGTATATCAGCTTTCTAGAGATGCTGGAACAAAGTACCACAGACTGGATGGAATAAAATAATAGAAGTTTGTTGTTTCACAGTTCCAAAGGCTAAAAGACCAAAAGCAGAGTGTGTACCAACAGGGTTGGTTGCTTCTCAGGGCTCTAGTGGGGGTATCTGTTCCATGCTTCCCTCCAAGCTTCTGGTGATGGCCAGCAATCTTTGGTGCTCCTTGGATTATACATGCATCACACCATTCTCTGCCTCCACCTTCACATGACCTTCTCCCTGTGTCTCTGTCTTCACATGGCCACCTTCTTATGAGCATAACAATCATGTTGGATTAGGGGAGCATCCTACTCTAGTGTAACCTTATCTTCCTTTTATGAATCACATCTGCAATGACCGTATTCCACCTAAGTTTGTATTCTGATGTGCATGGGGTTATAACCTCAATATATCTTTTGGGGGCACCAAATTTAATCCATAACAACATACTCTAATATAGCTCTTGCTTCATTGAAGGAGTCAGATGTATTTGTGTCTGTGTTCCTTGTTCTCAAAAAAGTCGGTGAAAAACTCCATTGCAGTGAATATAAATACATGTATATTTAACCTATGTCTCCAAGGCTGAGCACAAACATTTTTGTAAGCTCATAATTTTTTCTAAATTGAATTAAATATGGCCCATAGAAATTATCGACAGAGAGTTTCCAATTCAGGATAAAAGGAGAAGGCTTGGAGGCAGTTACGTCTGCTCCTGAAACACTGGGCACGTGGTGACCCTCATGTCACTGTACTTCCCAGATGTCCCTAGTATGGGCAATACAGCAGAAAAGTGCTCTTGCCTGGAATAACCTAATGGAATGGGCGTCTGAGAAGAGTAGAGTCATGTTGAATTTAGTTCTGTCTAGAGAGCTATGTTGTATTGATACTGTCTTCTCCTCTGTGGGCCTCAAGTTAGCCTCAGAAGATGAAAATTAGACAAGAAGGAGCAATTTTAAGGCTTAATGAAGCATAGTAACTCTCTTTTCAAATGAAATCTTGTGAAAAGTTCCAATCTATATAACAGATCTATGTGAAATTGCCGGAGATCAGGTGAAGAAATTGAGCCTGGAATTCCATGGGTTCTGTCATCCTTAAGGAGTCTCCACAGGAAGCTCTAAATAAGTCTGGAAACAAAGACTGAGAACTACTTGGTCAGATGAAAGTCTACGTTGGGTATGCTGTCATAGATATAGAAGGTCATACATAAAAATTTAAAAAGAGAAGAAGAGATGGAAAAGCTTGTTAGAAAATAAGAGAGAGGCTGGGCACAGTGGCTCACGCCTGTAATCCCAGCAGTTTGGGAGGCCGAGGCAGGTGGATCACGATGTCAGGAGTTCAAGACCAGCATGGCCAACATGGTGAAACCCCATCTCTACTAAGAATACCAAAAAAAAAAAAATTGCTGGGCGTGGTGGCGGGCACCTGTATTCCTAGCTACTTGGGAGGCTGAGGCAGGAGAATGGCTTGAACCCAGTAGGCAGAGCTTGCAGTGAGCCAAGATCATGCCACTGTACTCCAGCCAGGGGGACACAGCAAGATTCTTTCTCAATTTAAAAAAAAAAAAAAGAAGAAGAAAGGAAGAAAATAAGAGAGAAGCTAGGGGAGGAAAACAGTAAGGAGAGGCAAAGCTCTTGGACAAAACTTACTGTGGTCATAGAAAGAGAGTTCAAAGTGGTTTTCCAATCCTATCTTTGTAGTCATCTATTTAATTATAAATTAAGTGTGTTCATATGTTTTCCAAGAACATTGTTGTTTTTAACTATATCAGAATTATATGATTGCAAAGGTAACTAGTCTGAAGGAAGGACTGAGAAAGTGGAAGACCTCGTGCAAATTTCATCTGATGATACACAAAGTGAGTGCTTTGTCCTGCTCAAGGTAGTAATATCTAAAACAACTTGATTGCTTTGCCCCTTTGCACTTTTTGCTCCAGCAATCAGGAATTGATTATATTTCCCAGGGCACACCATTTCACTGTTGGCTTCTGCTCTGTGGATCATGCTCATCCTTCTGTCTGACATGCTCATCCTGCCTCATACCCCTACTCCTCTTTCCTAGTATAACTTAGACTTAACATTCTCCCGGGAACCCTCTTTGAGCTCAGAAGTCAAATTAACCTTAACCTGCTCTAACTGCCTTTGTGCACCCTCTGTGCTTCAGATGTACCATCACACTGACTTGTAAGCTATTTCTTCAGTTGCAGCCTATCTTCAAATAATGAGTTCTGTAGGACATTCTTATTTGTGTCTTTACTCCCTAGTACTTAGCACTGTGATTGGCACATAAAAGGTGTTGATCAATGTTTTCTGAATGAATTAATTGATATATGAGTTTATTTCAAACTGTTCTGAAGTTTTCAGATAATCTGAGAAAAGTATCAAGATGCGAGTAGGCATCATTTGAATGAAATGGAATGCTGTTGTTAAATCTCTGGTGAATTTACTTTCCTGTTTCAACACAGTATGAAGAGGAAACATAGAAAGTGGACATTAAAAAAAAAAAAACTATCTTGGAAATTAGCCCAAGAACCAACTGTTTTCTTTTAATGGTATATTTCTTCTCTCGTATCACAACTAATATACGTTTCAGATCACACACATGCCCAATGTTTGTTTGTATTTACCATAATTCCTTATGCAACTCCAGATGTTTGGACCATTTAGGCATCTCATACATGTTTGATGAATTAAGGAATAAGTAATAGAACCCTTAAATAAGATGAACCATGATTCCAACATCCATTAGCAAGTTGTTAACAGTTTATATCTGTCTAGTTTGAAATGTAGGTCCATCCACTTGGAGAGGGGAATGGAAAAATGTGATATGAATACCTGATCTGTCTAGTTATTTTGAATCAGTATTTAAAATGTAATCACCTATAAGACATTTGCTACACTGAGATGGAATGCTGAGTTCTGGCTCCAGGTCTGCCCCTCATTGCTATGTCAGATTAACTTTTTGGCTAATAAAATTGAGTTTGGTCCCACCTGTCTTAATATACTCTCACTTTAGGGAACACAGACCAAATTTTCTTTAAGTCTAATATAACGTAGTATGATTCTGACATACTTAGATGTGAGGTTGCATTGCAATATATGCACATCCTAGACAGGCTTGTAATTTGGAATCTTTGTCAGGCAGGAATTATCTGAGTCTTAATTTAAAGAAATAAAATCTTGTGTCTTTGATTAATTTCCAGGAAGATTAGCTAGAGAAAACTCATCCTCTGTGACCTTAAGCAATGAACCTTTGACTCCACACTTATAGACCACTCTATCAACAAAAGGTTTGCAATTATGTGGAGACTTCCTGCTTGGAAGAGAGTTTCACTGAGCATTATTTGAAAGTGGAACATGCATTTTGGGGTAGGAATGATAAGGAATCCCCCACTCACTACCTCATGTAGTTCATCAAATATTTCTTCTGAACTACGTATTTTACTCCTCTGAAAATTCTAGCAAATTAAGCTCCCTCCACCTCCTTCCATTCCCCACTCATTCATTTTTATTTTCCTGATCATTGTCAGGGTAACTTGCTATGTCTGATCATGCATTTATATAGCACCTAAAAACTCAGTGTTCTCCCATCTGCATTATCCTGACAGACCCTCAGAACAGCTCTTAGAAGGGCAGGCCAAGTTGATTTCTGCTCATGTTTCAGATAAGGAAATGGAGACTCAGAAAAGGATAATGAAAATGGATGGAACTGTACCTTTAACCAAAACACTTTAACCGATGTTTGATGTCTAGTTAAAGGTTAATTAATTGTAACACAGTGTTTTAATGCTTTTTCAAGAAAAAGCTCTTCTGCTTATGCATTCGTTTTTATTATTTGCAGATAGTGCAAACAGTGTTGATGTTATAATGGTAACCCAAACATAATCTCTTTCTTTATTGAGCTTATAATAGGAATGAAGCAATTGCAATCTCTACTGGCTCATCCAGAAACACAAATAACCAAACACACACAACTACTCATTGCATTTCTACTGTGTGCAAGTCATTACTCAGCCTTTTGGCAAAAAGTGAGCCAGGAAGCCCACCATCCTTGCAGAAGTCTGTGAAAAATTAAGCAGCTCAGAGACTTCAGCCTCCATTTAGAATATGCCATATCCCTGGCATGAGGATGGAGGAAAAGCTGAAGCTATTGCTTGATACTTAAGAAAACATTCATATTCAGTCATTTAATCAATTATCAGACCATCTCAGTGAAAAGATACTACTTCAAAAACCATATTATCATTTAACTGAACTTCTCATCAGAACCTGATTTTCCTCATGTCTTTTGTTTGCCAAATTCTTTTTGCTTTAGTTTCTAATGGATGGTAGTTATTCGCTTCCAAATGCAATGCCTAGATGGGAAGAAAAAACACCATTCCTAGAGCTTTTCTTTATATTTTTGTGTTTAGTTTTTTAACAAACTTTATTATTTAGTTTTAGGCCCACAGCAAAACTGACAGAAAGTACAGAGTTCCAATATACCTTATGCCTTCAAAATCCACAGCCTCCCCACCACCCTCAACACCCTGTACTAGAATGGCATATGCGTTACAATGAAGTTACACATCATTATCACCAATGTCTGTAGTTTACACTAGGGTTCACTCTTGCTGTTATACATTCTACGGGCTTTGACAAATGTGTAATGGCATGTAACCATCAATTTTTGTTTGTTTTTTGGGTTTTTTTGTGTGTTTTCTTATGTTTTTTGAGACTGTCTCACTCTGTTGCCCAGGCTGGAGTGCAGTGGTGTGATCTCGACTCACTGCAACCTCCGCCTCCCAGGTTCAAGCATTTCTCCTGCCCCAGCCTCCTGAGTAGCTGGGATTACAGGTGCGTGCCACCACACCCGGCTAATTTTTGTATTTTTTGTAGAGACGGGGTTTCACCATGTTGGTCAGGCTGGTCTTGAACTCCTGACCTTGTGATCCACCCACCTCAGCCTCCCAAAGTGCTGGGATTACAGGTGTGAGCCACCGTGCCCATGCCCTGTAACCGTCATTATGGTATCACACAGAAGAGTTTTACTGTTCCAAAATCCTCTTTGCTCCAGCATTCCTTTTTTCTCTCAATCACTAGCAACTACTGATTTTTTTTTTTTCCGGCTTCCATTGTTTTCCTTTTCCAAGACCACCGTGTAGTTGGAATGACACAGCATGTAGCCTTTTCAGATTGGCTATTTCACTTGGTAATATACACTTCAGTTTCATCCATGTCATCTTATGCCTTCATAGCACTTTTTTTTGCACTGAATAATATTCTATTGTCTGGATGTACCACAGTTTATCCATTCGTCTACTGAATAATATTTTGTTTGCTTCTAAGTTTTGGCAATAAAGAATGCAGCTGCTATAAACATTTTTGTGCAGATGTTTGTGTGGACACAACTTTTCAGTTCATTTGGATAAATACAAAGGAATGCAATTGCTGGACTCTTCAGTAAGAGTTTGTTTAGTCTTGTAAGAAACTGCTAGCCCATCTTCCAAAGCTGCTGTACAATTTTGCATTTCTAAAACAATGAATGAGAGTTCCTGTTGTTCCACACCCTGCCAGAATTTTGTGTCATCAGTGTTTGGAATTTTCACTCTTCTAATAGGTATGCACTGGTGTGTCATTGTTTTAATTTTCAATTCCCTAATGGCATATGACGTTGAACAGTTTTTCTTATACTTATTTTCAATCTCTGTATCTTCTTTGTTGAAACGTCTGTTCAGATATTTCACCTTTTTTTGACTGGGGTTTTCATTTTTTTTTATTGTTGAGTTTAAGATTTGTTTGTACAGTTTGAATAACAGTCCTTTATCAGATACAGCTTTTGCAAATATTTTCTCCTAGTCTGTGACTTGTTTTCTCATTCTCTTGATTTTTTTTATTTTTATATAGTTTTCTATGTGCAGAAGAAACGTGTTTATTTCAGTAGTTTTAGGTATTATAAATAATTAGAAAAAATAATTGATGCCTAAAAAGTCCTCCTTAATAACAGGCTTGGTATCTGGTTTATGACTGCGGAATAAGCCTTGCAGGAAGCTGAAAAACATCTCCTAGCAAGTCAGAAATATAGAAAAGCTAAGAAATCTCAGAGTAAAAAAGTTATTCCTATAGTTTGTGGTAGATCAGGTTAAATTTGGAGAAGTAAGCTGGATTATTATCAGTTCTTGATATCTACGGGTAGGCTAATAAACACATTTAGATATTTCTGGCACATAAAAGCCAAACTTATAGCACAGAGGATATTAAAATGTTTTCAAATAAAGATTTCTTTTCTAGTCTTAGTGTAATTTAGGACTATTTTATTTACCACACACTAAGAAGTTCTTCATATATGAATCAACAGCAATTATTATGTTCATGTAAATAAAACAAGCCAAATAAAAGAAAGCACCAAATGAATCATACTGATTCCAAAAATTGTTAAATTAATTGATGTTGTCAAATCCTTGCCTTAGGGACAAAAACTTCAACACAAACAGAGCTAATACCTTGTGCTGTCCTCATTAGGAGTCAGGGTGCACCTCTCAAGCTGTGTCAGAGAGAGAAAGAGATTTCTGTCTGAGACAGACCTAATCAAACCAAAAAAAAAAAAACAAGACAAATACACAAAAAGTATTATTTTGTCAGTCACTAGTCTCCAAAATAAATACCTCAAGCCTTTTCCTGTTAATTTTTATCTCCCTAATGAGAACTTTATCCTTGCAGACAATTATGTAAAAAGAACTGCTATTTGTAGCCATAAAGAAATCTATAATGTGTGTATATATATACAGGCTATAATTTTTATAAGCCTTTTTTGCTGAATTTTATTTCTATTTAAAGTGCCTGACATGGGGCCCCAAATCATTTATTCATTTGACACGTGTTTACTGAGCAGCTTTTCTGTACCTAGGCACTAGGATCAATCTGTGAAGAAAATGCAGTGGTCAAAACATAAGGCAGTCTAACTATGTAAAGATGAAGAGTGGAAGCACTGAAAATCAGGTGATTAGGGAGCATTTGTCTGATGAAGTGAAATCTGAGCACAGATGTGAATAAAATGAGAAAGACAAGCAGAGATCTGGAGGAGATTTCTAGGACAGTAAAGTGAATATCCAAATCCTAAGGAAGGAAATGCAAGGATCGCGATGGAAGTTGGTATAGCCAGACTAGAGAGAATAACAGATGAAAGGTGCATGAGATGAGACTGGTGAAGAAGCAGGCCAGGGTCAGATGGCCAGAGCTTTGTAGGTCATGACCAAGATTTGACATTTCCTTCAACTACAATGGGAAATTGTTGGTATTTAACAAATATTTATAATTTACGGAAGCAATAACATTTTAGGGAATAAAAAATATCTTAGTGCTAATAAATATTTCTAGTGATCCAGAGTTTCTTAACCATTGCACTATGGCATTTTGACCCAGTTTGTTGTTGTTATGGGGAACTATCCTCCTTATTGTAAGATGTTTAGCAGCATCTCTGGCCTCTTCACATTCAATGCCAATAGCACACCCCTTTCAGTTGTGGCCACGAAGAATGTCTCAGACAATGACGAAAGTCCAATTACTCCAGTTGAAAACTATTGACCTAATCCCATTCATTTTACAGATTTGGTAACTGTGCTTAGTGAGATTCAATTACTTAGTTATGGTCAACAAAGTTAGTTTTAGCCTTGGAGCTGATTCACACAGATTTATAGATAATAATGTATAGACTATATATTAGATCTAATATTTGCTTTATCTATATATATCTTTACATACACATAAAATACTTTAGTGTTTTCAATTATTTTTTGAGGTAGTTACCTTTATTCCCATTTATAGGTAAAGAACTTGACACTCAGAAAGGTAATGCAATTTGATGTCAACTTGTGGCTCAAACTCAGAACTCTAAATATCATCTATTTCAGTAACAAAGTGTCAGCTTGGAATGCACTAGAAATGATCATCTGAACTGACCATGAACCAGAAAATTCCTTGAGCACAATGTTATTCAATACCAGTTCAAGGAATATCAGGGATTCTTGATCTTCCAACCCCGATTTCACTATGAAGGGGAAACAAGAGTTTGAAAGTTAAAGTGAACTCTCATTTCACTTTTTTAAACTCTAAAAATAGTATAAAGTACTTTATTCTTTGATTAGGCCACACAGATGAGCTGCTATGTTTCAAGCAAGGTTGTTTCAAAGGAGACGATCAAAAACCCCATTGAAAGGAAGCTCTCAGTCTCTGGGTCTTCTATTAAGGATGAGCTTGTTCTACTTGTTTTTAATTCAATGGCTATTTTATGACTTTGACACCCACCAGGTCTATGAATGGGTCCCATAGGAGGGCTTCAAATCAAAATAGTATGTGAGCTGGGGATTTAGAATTTATGGGACGTATTTTCTTCATTTCCTCCTGAAAGAAACCAATAAGTTTAAGGAGCAGAGGGAAGCATCTCTGAATCTCTGTTTACAGTGCAGAGTCCTCCTGGAGGCATTTCTAAGTAACATAGAGGGCTAGCATGAGGAGGGAGAGGGCTGAATGGGTAGGAGAATAGCATTAAGGTAGTCAGAGAGAAGGTTTGGTGGAAACTTTTGGGACCCCACCTCAAATTTCCTTCTACATTGAGAAAGTTGCTTATGGCAAACACTTGCAACTCTGACCAACGGCATGTTTTCACTGCTACAAAATACTTGACCCATGCACAAAACAAGCCAGAAGTGCCAGAACTAGTGCTTGTATCCAATGATGAAAGGGCAATTAGTTGATAAATGCCTGGTTTTCTCAGCCCTTGGTAGAATCCATGCAGGCTTCCAGAATGTATATTCCATGCAGTCTTTCGGAATGTCCTAATAGAATTGAGGTCCAGCTGCCCACAGTGATAAATGGCTACACAATTTACCTTTTTGTAGCTTCTTTCCCTTCCCTACCTATTCCCCTATTCCCTTAAATGTGTTTCCTAGTATCACACACTCAGTAAACTACATGTATTTTCATCCTTGCTTCAGGCTTTTTTTCTGGTGGAATCCAAATTAAGATAGAAAGTTATTCTTCTCATCTCTGCAAAGCTAAAAGCCATAATTTAGGGCTCAACTTACATCACTTTTCAAAGCAAGCCTAGGGATTTTACCCTTTGTGCCTTTGCAATCTCTATTTCTTTCACCTTGATTTTCCTTCCCCATTTTTATCCAAGTAGAGGCATCATCCTTTAGAATCTAATTCAATTATTCTCAACTCTGTAAAGCTTTCTCTGCCCTTTCCAGGCTGTATTACTGCTTCCCTCTTTTCCTTTAGTTGCTAAGCCCAGTTGGTTCAAAAGCGAGAATGCATGCACATGTGCATACGAACAGACCAAAGTGGTGAGTAGATCATGAAAAGAGATTAATGGCATAATTCCAAAAGGTTTTTCTTCTATTGACCGTCACTCCAGGAAAACACTTATTCTTCTTACATACAAAAACAGAGGAAAATGAATAACCTACTTTTAGTCTATATCCCTCTCTTTCTGCTCTATTTTGTGTTTCCTGAATATTTTCTTAATCAAATTATTACTCCTGGCACTATTCACATTTTTAATACTGTTTGGACTAAACTTCAAGGGTGTTTTAAAAATTCTTCCTGGTGGACAACACATCACAAAGATAAAATCAAATGTGTATGTACAAGTGCAAATAGAAAATGAAGAAAAATAAGGTCAATGAGTGATGCTGAGGATCAAAACAAGTATTTGTAGTTTTTTTGTGTGATAGTCTATATTTAGGATGAGCTGAAGGAAGTGAACAGATTCAGGACTAGGGCTTTGTTTTTACTTCTTTGTTGTAAGATTGTATAAGTTAGTTGAAAAAATAAGTATATATCTTCCTAAAACCTTATCTGGGGGCAAACTATCATTCTAGTGTCATTAAAGAGACAATAAGCATTATTTACATAAATAGATTCACAAATCTATTCACTACTATTTAGTAGTACCAGTAGCAGTAAAATTTACTCCTGTGAACACAGTTATCTTCTTAGGAATTTTAATACTATAAATAGCAGATCCTTTTGCTGTGAATATCTTGATGTGTTTAACTAATTTGGTGAATTAGATGTAAGAAAAAGATAAGTTGTTCTGCAAAATAGAAAAAGTTGTCTTTGAAGTCAATAGGGCAGTATAGAAGGCGGTTGAAGAGCAAAAAGAGGAAAGAAAATACCAAGTAATCATGGAAGGGTCTGAGCTGTCCCTGCCAGAATAGGGGATGGCTCAGATAGGAGTCTCAGTGGCTAAAAATGGCTCAAAAGAACAGAAATATCTGGTCTAAAATTTTCTATTATTTGATATAATCCACCCTTCTAATTTCCAGTAGATTTTGCACATTTTTTCTTTTGAAATTTGTGAAAGTCCAGTTGTAATTTTTGAAAGGATTTGGGTGAATGAGGACAGCAAACAAAGAAGCCAGATCTCTGAAGAAAAGACTATTGGCTTCTTTCAGACATGTTAATGAAAGTTTCGGGAAAATCTAATCTAGCTCCTAAGTTGCATGAAGTTGTCAGTTGATACCAAGGCTCTAACCTATTTATACACAAAAGTTTAATTTACACTAAGTATATATAAATAATTATGTAGTATTTGTATATTTATATACTCTATTACATACTTTTTTACACTGTATTAAAATTCATGATTTATGTGTCTGTTTTCTCCACTAGAAAATGTTTTTCTTGATGGAAAAAACTACTATTAAAATCTGTATTCCCAAGGCCTAGAAATGATTCTGGAAAGTGGAAAGCATGCAATAAAATATTATTGAGAGAATAATTATTTCATTTTTGAGTAAGTATCATATGACAGGCACTTTATTAGTCAATTAACAACTATGAATAAGAGCTAACAAATATTAATATATACTAAGTGCTTACCATGTTTCAGGAGCTATCCTAAACACTTTATAAATATGATAACTTTTAATCCCTACCTTAATCATCTATGCTAAATTAGAGATAAGGAAACAAAGATATAATAAGGTTAACTTTCTCAGGGTAAATCTTATATGTAAACAAATAAATCCATATGTCACATAATGATAAGTTGTTTTAGAAAAAAAAACAATGAAAAGGGGTTACAGGTGTCAAGGATTTAAAAAGCCATTTTAAGTCAGGTTAATAAGAGAATGGTTTTTTCATAAATGACATTTGATCATTTAAATTTGGGGGAAGTGTTGAGTATCAAGATCTTGAGACATATTTGCAAGCCAATAAGGAGACCAGAATAAAGTGAGAAGTAGGGTGGGGAGGGATGAAAAGGGGATATAGGAGATGAGAGTTGAGATGTAAGAGAGTTAAGCTATGTGGGATCTTGATTGTTATTATAAAAACTTTGCCCTATCTAGAATAATAAGTCATCGAATGGAGTTAATCTGAGAAGTGACATGATATGTCTTGCTTTCAAGAAATTGACTCTGGTACTATGCTGGAGATGTTAGAGTCATTCAGGTGAAATAGTTGAGTGGCTTGAGCTATGGTGGTAGAAGTAGAGGTGACAAGAGCTGGTTGAATTTTGGTTGTATGTTGAAGGTAGAGCTATGTATTGGGCCATTCTTGCATTGCTATAAAGAAATACCTGAGACTGGATAATTTACCAGAAAGGAGGTTTAATTGGCTCACAGTTCTGCAGACTGTACAGGAAGCATAATGCTGGCATCTGCTAAGCTTCTAGGGTGGCCTGAAGAAGCTTACAATCCTGGCAGAAGATGAAGGGAGAGCAGTCACATCACATAGTGAAAGCAGGGGCAAATGTGAGAGAGAGAGAGAGGGAGAGAAAGAGAGAGGGAAAAAGAGAGTGGGAATGCAGTGCCATACACTTTTAAATGACCAGATCTCTCAAGAACTCACCATTGTGAAGACATCACCAAGCCATGAGGGATTCACCATGACCCAAACACCTCCCACCAGGCCCCGCCTCCAGCATTGGGGATTACAATTGAACATGAGGTTTAGGCAGAGACAAATATACAAACTATATCAAGTTGTCGGGATAAACTAATGGGATAGATGTGAATTCATAAACACACACACACAGACACACACACACAAAATCAAGCATTGGTCTGAGCAACTGGGGCATTGGGGTTTCAAATACAAAGTTGGAGACAGCTATGTTGGATGCTGGGGGATATGGAAATCTTTTGTGGACATGCCAATTTTAATACTTCTATTATGTTATGTTGTAGAGACAGTTTGATATATGAGTCTCGAGCTCAGCAAATAAGCTGAGACTTCCGATACAAATTTGGAGTCCTCAACATAGAAACAGCAGTAATAACCATGCTATTAGAGTGTGGTCACCAAGGAAGGGTGTGCAGATAGAAAAGGGATTCAAGGATGGAGCCCTAGAAAAATCCAAGGACTAAATACATGGAGGAACCAGCAAAAACAAATAAACAAAAAGTGAAGCAAGCCATGCAGACAACATTGTAGGAGAAAACCAATAAGAAAGCATCTCTGTATCCAAGCAAAGAAAGCACTTAAAGAAAGTGATTTGCTCACTATAAGATTGCAGGCCATACATGGATAGTCACCTCTGTGCCTTCCACAATACTCTGTACAGTGTCTGGCACACAATGGCTACTCAAAATGATTGCCAATTGGACTTATTGTTATACAACATATTCTGATGAACTCTAAGTAGAATATTTACTAAATTCCTTAGGTAGCTTTCCTCATATATGAGAGTTTGAAGTTTGTGCTTTCTGAAACCCACAGCCATAATTCTCCCAAATTTCCCTAAAATTCACTGTTACTGGCAGGTGAAATTAAGGCATTACCATACTATATCATTGCCCTGACTGGACCAAGTACTGCCAAAATCTTCTAAACATAGCTTTCAGATGTAAGACTAACATTTATACATAATTCTTACAACCTGGAATTATAAATAAGCAAAAACTGAAGTAGTATTTTGCAGGATCAGCCCAGAGGATGGAACATGACTTTTCCATGGTGGCTTATGTAAGACTAAAAGTGGATGGGTAGAAGTGGTATTCACCCACCAATCTGGATTATGACTCACACAAACCTGAGGTTACTGGGCTGACAGACTACATATGATGCATCCACTGTTATAAGTGGCCAGACGTAAGTCCTAGGTTTAAATTCACAGAGAGTTATTTGAGTGGGCCAACAAATGGCCCAGTACAATATTGAACATGGCCTCTATATTTGCTTCTGTTATGTTTGCACACACAAGTAGAACATCTTTCAGATTGCACAGGGACAGTGAGTTTGATGAGATGGAGAAGAACAGGATCAAGTAGTTATTCTTTGGAGGGAAAATGAATCACACTGTCAGCAGGTGGAAGAGGATGCCTTGGAGAAGCAGGGAGCAAAACCCACATACGCTTGGATCCATGTGGGGCAAGACATGGAGGAGCTTTCCCTTCTGTGTTCCCAGGGACATGGTGAACATGAGCTGTTCCACCTGAGCTGCCGATATGTCCTCTCCACTCACCAGAGTAAACTGTGAGAATTTTGAAACAAAGTCACCAGCAGGCCAACCAGCACTCACTTATGGCGGTGGGTGCGCTGCATTCTAATGGCTGCTTCAATTTATTTCCTCTCAGGGCCACCAAAGAGTGAGCCTGGGCAGGACAGAGTGAAGAGAAGAAAGGGACTAGCTTTCTTTTCCAATAGCATTGAATTGTCCTTCCTACTGAAGAAACAGGTGTTCCCCATACTGAAAAAATCCAATATATAAGCATCGAAGCATTCAGAAAACGAGAATGATTTGTCTTACAAAATGATTCATAGGAGGTTCTCATTAAGTAATTGGGAGAAAATAGCCAAATAAGTTTATTGGCACTCATAAGTAAGACAAGGAGCATTTCCTAAGCCTTTCCTAAATACAAAAAGAGTCAGTTCAATATTCAACTTAATAGTAATAAACTAGACTTTCTAGAATGGGGTCTTTCTTAGCACGGATTTTTCTGGAGAATCAAAAACAAATTGTATGTGAAGGAGAAAACCTGGAAAAAGAACCAGCAGAGCCCAGTTTTAGTGATTCTAATTTTAAACACTCATTCATAATATTACTAAGATTTCTTTCTCTTCCTGTTCTCATGACTAATTCATCCTTCAGAGAAATTGCCAACCTAAGGATTTAAAATCCTATTTTTGCATTTCCAAAAGAGTATTTCTGAATTGTTTCTCTGCTATGATACATATAATGGATATTGGCCACATGTGATTGTCTTTCTAATTCTAACATGCTAATACAAATAGGTAGATCTCTGACTCCCTACCCTGTTAGAAAAATAACCTTGAATCAAGTTTCATTGAGCCTTACCATCCCATCGATCCTAATGGGAAATTGCATTTGGAGCAAACTGCTCTTATTTTGGGGCACAGTAGCATTGTGA
This sequence comes from Macaca nemestrina, assembly GCF_043159975.1. Lineage (NCBI taxonomy): Eukaryota > Metazoa > Chordata > Mammalia > Primates > Cercopithecidae > Macaca > Macaca nemestrina. The sequence goes on from NC_092132.1 coordinate 23,363,379, forward strand.
GCAAACATGTGGATCCACATTCACTCCCTCTGAAATTCTTCTCCTGAGTATGGGGTATTCACTCCCTCATCATTCATTACAGTTGCTCAAATGTTGCTATAACAGTGAGGCTCTTTCTAATCACACTACTTAAAACAACAACTTTCCCTAGTGTACCTTACCCCATCTTTCAGACCTACTCTTTTCACCTTTGAGTATATTATGCATTTACTTATTACGTTTATCTTTGTCTTCATTCCCACTAAAAGGTAAGTTCCATAAGGGCAGAGACTCTTGTCTGTTTTTAACATTGTATTTCCCATTGTAGTTCCTAACCAACATTGTAGTTCCAGAAGAGTATGTAGCACAGAATAGGCACTCAACACATGTGGAAAGTAAATGAATGAAAAATGCCATTATAATTCCATTACTTCCTGTTTTATACTTAGAAAAGGTATAAATAGTGGGAGTTGGCAAGTGAAAATAATTTGTCAGAGGACCCATGGCTAGTAAAAGGTAGAGGAGTATTGAAACCCTAGTCCATCTGACCCCAAGCACAGGCCTTACTCATTTACACTCTTGTTTAACAAGCACTTTTCTGACTATAATCCAACTGCTTGCTGGATGGTCATCTTGTTTGTTTGTTTTTAAAGATCCATTCTTTGGACTTTGGTTCTGTCGCTCTTTCATATCAGTGACCTAATTGACAAAGCCATCTGTGTGCTAGGTTCATACATTGTTAAAACTGTTGGTTTTTGTTGGTTTGTTTTAATGTGAAGTTCACAAAGTACAAAACAAGCTAGCCAAGTATATTTTGCATTATTTTGGAAACCTTACATAATCCATTGGGAAAGTAAATACAAATGTTCTGGTTATTTTACATGGGGTTTCAATAACTATTTGATGACTAAAGTGTCCATAGGGCATTTTCAAAAATAAGCAATGGGAAGTTGAGCCGAGTTTAGAGAGAAACAGTTGAAGCTCCTCCTCAACAGCCCTCAATCACAAGCTGCGTAATAAATCTTATATAAATAATTTTTAAAATGGTAATTCATTTTATAAATTTTATACAAATCAGTATAATTTTAAAATAAAAATTCTCAAGGTTTTAAGTTTATGGAACAAACCACAGTTCCATCTATTCCTGTGGGGGGATTATCATGGTGGGAGAACAATTATTGAACTAGCCTCAGTCTGGATTGACAGAATGCCAACTGCTGGGGGGTAAAGAATTTCTTTCTCTACCATTACTGCCTCCCTCTCTGCAGTCAGTGATCCCACCTCCCACATGTATTTGAAACTATAAGATCCATCTTCTATCTGGAGCAACAACAACAACAACAGTGAAGACCAAGGAATTTTGACATAGACATCTTTTTGTTTGTTTCATTTCAAGGGATGATGTACACTTTCAGACTGATGTCCTTGCTCCTAGTAATATAGTTCTAAATTAGTAGCAGCTTTTAGTATCTGAAAGTCTATTTATTAGGTGGAAAATTGAAATTAAAAATTTTTAAATTGAAATTAGAGCATATAAACATATGAATGTAATATACGACAATTTATCAAGTTGAAATTCTTTGGCAGGCCGGGCGCGGTGGCTCACGCCTGTAATCCCAGCACTTTGGAAGGGCAAGGCAGGCGGATCACAAGGTCAGGAGATCGAGACCATCCTGGCTAACACGGTGAAACACCGTCTCTACTAAAAATACAAAAAATTAGCCAGGCATGGTGGTGCATGCCTGTAGTCCCAGCTACTCTGAGGCTGAGGCAGGAAAATGGCATGAACCCGGGAAGCAGAGTTTGTAGTGAGCCGAGATCGTGCCACTGCACTCCAGCCTGGGCGACAAAGTGAGACTCCGTCTCAAAAAAAAGAAACAAAAAAAAAAAGTCTTTAGTGGATGTGCAGTGTGTAAGTATGTGGTTTAAAATTTTGAAAAATTTGGGATCTTAATTTATAGCTAGCTTAATAACTTGCTATTGCCATGATGTAGCTTGTAGAGTAGAAGAAGAGGTTGAAGTGTAAAACAGACATGTGTTTGAATCCCAGCTCTTTCATTCCTGAATTTTAAGTGGAGATCTGTAATAGTTTAGATGATTATTGTAACTGTTAGTGAATAATTATAGATAAATGACTTCTTTCTTAAAGTGTAAAAGATAAAGCTGTGAAGTATGTTTAAAAACACAAGAGTTGAAATGCAGAGTTTTAAGATGTAGAATGATAGGAAATTATTTTTCTGAAAAGGAAAAATATTTAAATATGCGGTTCCTGCAAATCCTATTAGAGAAAAGGCTCTATTATTGATGAGGAAATATGCTATGTATGTGGTTTATATATATATACAGCCTATATTGAAAATCTGTGGCATTGCTAAATAATCATATCACGGATAAATTTCCTAGTATATTTTGATTATTATAACATGTACTATCTTCATAAAATATTTTATATATTTGCCATTTTGTATTTATGTTTGCTAGTACTGACATTTATGGAAAATGTATTACTTATAAGTGAAATGGTCACAGTCTGCAAGATTGAAAAGAGGAAGAGAGAAGCCTTTGGCTTATTCAAGACACAAATGATAATGATAATTTCAATCTTTGGTAATAGAGTAGCAATAACTGAGTGTTGCTATCTATAGCCTGGGTATTTTTAATCTAAAAGTTAGCCTCAACTAAGAAAATATGCTCTCCAGACTTGTAATAAAAGTTAAAATTTCTAATATTTTTGTCCATATTAGATCCAGAAATGTATCAGTAAATTAGGTCAAATAGAAGTCAATCAAGGTGTATGTGTGTATTGATTTGTTGATGAACTCAGATACCTAAATTTACTACTTAGAATTATGACCATAATTTCATTTTGGTTCAATAACCATTTTACTACACAAGGCCTGGGCCATATGATTCTGATAGACTTCTAAAATTAGTAGTATCCTAGATGAGTATATAGAATTGTAGCAGAGATGCTCCAACAAAAAATAATTCCAAACAAACTAAGCAATTGATAGTTATTTCTATAGAATAGAAATAACAGAAGGTTAATTGGAATATGGTACGGAGAACATGGTGCATGACTTACACTCAAAAACTTAGGGAGAATATTCTGGAGTAGTTAGATATATCTTTCTTTCTTTTTTTTTTTTTTCCAGATGGAGTCTGGAGTCTCACTCTGTCACCCAGGCTAGAGTGCAATGGCACAATCCCGGCTCACTACAACCTCTGCCTCCCAGGTTGAAGTGATTCTCCTGCCTCAGCCTCCTTAGTAGCTGGGATTACAGGTGCCCACCACCACACCTGGCTAATTTTTGTATTATTAGTAGAGACAGGGTTTCACCATGTTGGTCAGGCTGGTCTTGAACTCCTGATCTTGTGATCTGCCCATCTCAGCCTCCCAAAGTGCTGGGATTATAGGTGTGAACCACTGCGCCTGGCATCGGAGTAGTTAGATATATCTTAAAGCTTATTTTATTTCATATATACAGTCATGCATCACATAATGACATTTCAGTCAATCCCAAACTACATATATGATGGTGGTCCTGTAAGATTATAATATCATATTTTTACTGTACCTCTTCTATGATTAGATACAATTAGATATTATCAGTATACCAATACATATCGTTGTGTTATAACTGCCTACAGTATTCAGTACAGTCACATGCTGTACAGGTTTCTTGCCCAGGAACAATAGGCTATATCATATAGCCTACATATGTAGTAACTTATACATACATATACCTATGCATACATAGGTATGCACACACATACACACACACACACACACACATATATATATATAATGCTTATAATTTCCTCCTCTGTGGAAAGGCAAATGGCAGATGAACATTATTCCCCAGGTATTAAAAATGATGGTAACATCCATATCTCCTTCAACCACTCTCCATTAAACTGCTACTGAGCATTTGCTAAGTAGACTAAAAAAGGTCAGAATTACTGTGAAGTTGCAGTAGCCTTGAAGACAAAAAGTGGAGCTAATGTCACATACATGATGCTTAGTTGACATCTTGGTTGCAGTCTTGTGAGAGCCTGAGAAGAGAACCCATCTAAGCTGTGCCCAGACACTTGACCCAAGGCAACTATGAGACAATAAATGTGTGCTGTTTTAAGCCCGACCAAATATGTAGTAATTTGTTACTATTAGAAAACTAATATATACACATACCCAGTAATTGAACAATTCCAGTCTAGGATATATGTCCAATGTAATTACATATAAGGTTCAATAACATGCAAAAATAATCTGAGGTTATAAGTCACAATGGTGGTTACCCTTGGTGACCAAGGGTAGTCACCAGTAGGAGACCAAAGAACGCTTCTAGGATTGTGATAATATCCTATTTCTTGATCTGGATTCTGGTAACATAGATGACGCTTATTGTCTGAAAATTGATGAAGCTGTTCACTTGTAATTTGTGTATTTTCTGTACATACATTATACTTCAAGAAAATTTATATTTAAAGTTTAAGGCTCAGTGGTTCCAAGATGGCCGAATAGGAACAGCTCCAGTCTACAGCTCCCAGCATGAGTGATGCACAAGACAGGTGATTTCTGCATTTCCAACTGAGGTACCAGGTTCATCTCACTGGGGCTTGTTGGACAGTGGGTGCAATCCAAGGAGTGTGAGCCAAAGCAGAGCAGGGCATTGTCTCACCCAGGAAGTACAAGGGGTCGGGGAATTCCCTTTCCTAGCCAAGGGAAGCCATGACAGACGGTAACTGGAAAATCGGGACACTCCCATCCTAATACTACACTTTTCCAATGTTCTTAGCATATGGCACGCCAGGAGATTATATCCTGTGCCTGGCTCAGAGGGTCCCACACCCACAGAGCCTAACTCACTGCTAGCACAGCAGTCTGAGATGGAACTGCAAGGCAGCAGCGAGGCTTGGGGAGGGGTGTCCACCATTGCTGAAGCTTCAGTAGGTAAACAAAGCGGCCTGGAAGATCAAACTGGGTGGAGCCCACTGCAGCTCATGGAGGCCTGCCTGCCTCTGTAGACTCCACCTCTGGGGTCTGGGCATAATGGAACAAAAGGCAGCAGAAACCTCTGCAGACTTAAATATCCCTGTCTGACAGCTTTAAAAAGAGTAGTGGTTCTCCCAGCATGAAGTTTGAGATCTGAGAATGAACAGACTGCCTCCTCAAGTGGGTCCCTGAACCCTGAGTAGCCAGAGAGACACCTCCCAGTAGGGGCCGACCAACACCTCATACAGCTGGGTGACCCTCTGAGATAAAGCTTCCAGAGGAAGGATCAGGCAGCAACATTTGCCGTTCTGAAATATTTGCTGTTCTGCAGCCTCTGCTGGTGATACCCAGGCAAACAGGGTCTGGAGTGGACCTCCAGCAAACGCCAACAGACCTGCAGCTGAGGGTCCTGACTGTCAGAAGAAAAACTAACAAAAAGAAAGGACATCCACACCAAAACCCCATCAGTACATCACCATCATCAAAGACCAAAGGTAGATAAGGTAGATGCGGAGAAAACAGAGCAGAAATGCTGAAAAGTCTAAAAATCAGAGTGGCTCTTCTCCTCCAAAGGAACACAGCTCCTCGCCAGCAACAGAACAAAGCTGGACAGAGAATGACTTTGACAAGTTGAGAGAAGAAGTCTTCAGACAATCAGTAATAACAAACTTCTCCAAGCTAAAGGAGGATGTTCGAACCCATCACAAAGAAGCTAAAAACCTTGAAAAAAGATTAGACAAATGGCTAACTAGAATAAATAGCATAGAGAAGTCCTTAAATGACCTGATGGAGCTGAAAACCATGGCACGAGAACTACGTGACACATGCACGAGCTTCAGTAGCCAATTCAATCACGTGAAAGAAAGGGTGTCAGTGATTGAAGATCAAATGAATGAAATGAAGCAAGAAGAGAAGTTTAGAGAAAAAAGAGTAAAAAGAAATGAACAAAGCCTCTAAGAAATATGGGATTATGTGAAAAGATCAAATCTACGTCTGACTGGTGTACCTGAAAGTGACGGGGAGAATGGAACCAAGTTGAAAAACACTCTTCAGGGTATTATCCAGGAGAACTTCCCCAACCTAGCAAGGTAGGCCAACATTCAAATTCAAGAAATACAGAGGATGCCACAAAGATACTCCTCAAGAAGAGCAACTCCAAGACACATAATTGTCAGATTCACCAAAGTTGAAATGAGGGAAAAACTATAAGCAGCAAGAGAGAAAGGTCGGGTTACCCACAAAGGGAAGCCCATCAGACAAACAGCGGATATCTCGGCAGAAACTCTATAAGCCAGAAGAGAGTGGGGGCCGATATTCAATATTCTTAAAGAATTCATAAAGAAAAGAATTTTCAACCCAGAATTTCATATCCAGCCAAACTAAGCTTCATAAGTGAAAGATAAATAAAAATTTACAGACAAGCAAATGCTGAGAGATTTTGTCACCACCAGGCCTGCCTTCCAAGAGCTCCTGATGGAAGCACTAAACATGGAAAGGAACAAACGGTACCAGCCACTGCAAAAACATGCCAAATTGTAAAGACCGTTGATGCTAGGAAGTAACTGCATCAACTAACGAGCAAAATAACCAGCTAACATCATAAGGACAGGATCAAATTCACACATAATAACATTAACCTTAAATGTAAATGGGCTAAATGCTCCAATTAAAAGATACAGACTGGCAAATTGGATAAAGTGTGCTGTATTCAGGAGACCCATCTCATGTGCAGAGACACACATAGGCTCAAAATAAAGGGATGAAGGAAGATCTACCAAGGAAATGGAAAACAAACAAAAAAAAAGCAGGGGTTGCAATCCTAGTCTTTGATAAAACAGACTTTAAACCAACAAAGATCAAAAGAGACAAAGAAGGCCATTACGTAAAAGTAAAGGGATCAATTCAACAAGAAGAGCTAACTATATTAAATATATAAGCACCCAGATCCATAAAGCAAGTCCTTACAGACCCACAAAGAGACTTAGACTCCCACACAATAATAATGGGAGACTTTAACACCCCACTGTCAACATTAGACAGATCAATGAAACAGAAAGTTAACAAGGATATCCAGGAATTGAACTCAGCTCTGCACCAAGCAGACCTAATAGATATCTACAGAACTCTCCACGCCAAATCAACAGGATATACACTTTTCTCCACACCACATCACACTTATTCCAAAATTGACCACATAGTTGGAAGTAAAGCAGTCCTCAGCAAATGTGAAAGAACAGAAATTATAACAAACTGTCTCTCATACCACAGTGCAATCAAACTAGAACTCAGGATTAAGAAACTCACTCAAAACCACTCAACTATATGGAAACTGAAAAACCTGCTCCTGAATGACTACTGGGTACGTAACAAAATGAAGGTAGAAATAAAGATGTTCTTTGAAACCAATGAGAACAAAGACACAACATACTGGAATCTCTGGGACACATTTAAAGCAGTGTGTAGAGGGACATTTATAGCACAAAATGCCCACAAGGGAAAGCAGGAAAGATCTAAAATTGACACCCCAACATCACAATTAAAAGAACTAGAGAAGCAAGAGCAAACACATTCAAAAGCTAGCAGAAGGCAAGAAATAACTAAGATCAGAGCAGAACTGAAGGAGATAGAGACACAAAAAACCCTCCAAAAAATCAATGAATCCAGGAGCTGGTTTTCTGAAAAGATCAAAAAAATTGATGGACCACTAGCAAGACTAATAAAGAAGAAAAGAGAGAAGAATCAGATATAGATGTAATAAAAAATGGTAAAGGGGATATTACCACTGATCCCACAGAAATACAAACTACCATCAGAGAATACTATAAACACCTCTATGCAAATAAACTAGAAAATGTAGAAGAAATGGATAAATTCCTGGACACATACACCCTCCCATGACTAAACCAGGAAGAAGTTGAATCCTTGAGTAGACCAATAACAGGCTTTGAAATGGAAGCAATAATTAATAGTCTACTAACCAAAAAAGGTCCAGGACCAGATGGATTCACAGCCGAATTCTACCAGAGGTACAAAGAGGAGCTAGTACCATTCCTTTTGAAACTATTCCAATCAATAGAAAAACAGGGAATCCTCCCTAACTAATTTTATGAGGCCAGCATCACCCTGATACCAAAGCCTGGCAGAGACACAACAACAAAAAAAGAGAATTTTAGACCAATATCCCTGAAGAACATCAATGCAAAAATCCTCAATAAAATACTGCCAAACCAAATCCAGCAGCACATCAAAAAGCTTAACCACCACGATCAAGTTGGCTTCATCTCTGGGATGCAAGGCTGGTTCAACATACACAAATCAATAAACGTAATCCAGCATATAAACAGAACCAAAGACAAAAACCACACGATTATCTCAATAGATTCAGAAAAGGCCTTCAACAAAATTCAACAGCCTTCATGCTAAAAACTCTCAATAAACCAGGTATTGATGGGACATATCTCAAAATAAGAGCTATTTATGACAAACCCACAGCCAATATCATACTGAATGGGCAAAAACTGGAAGGATTCCCTTTGAAAACTGGCACAAGACAGGGATGCCCTCTCTCACCATTCCTATTCAACACAGTGTTGGAAGTTCTGGCCAGGGCATTCAGGCAGGAGAAAGAAATAAAGGGTATTCAATTAGGAAAAGAGGAAGTCAAATTGTTCCTATTTGCAGATGACATGATTGTATATTTAGAAAACCCCATCATCTCAGCCCAAAATATTCTTAAGCTGATAAACTTCAGCGAAGTTTCGGGATGCAAAATCAATGTGCAAAAATCACAAGCATTCCTATACACCAATAACAGACAAACAGAGAGTGAAATCATGAGTGAACTCCCATTCACAATTGCTTCAAAGAGAATAAAATACCTAGGAATCCAACTTACAAGGGATGTGAAGGACCTCTTCAAGGAGAACTACAAACCACTGCTCAACGAAATGAAAGAGGACACAAACAAATGGAAGAACATTCCATGTTCATAGATAGGAAAAATCAATATCATAAAAATGGCCATACTGCCAAAGGTAATTTACAGATTTGATGGCGTCCCCATCAAGCTACCAATGACTTTCTTCACATAATTGGAAAAAATTACTTTAAAGTTCAAATGAAACCAAAAAAGAGCCGGCATTGTCAAGACAATCCTAAGCCAAAAGAACAAAGCTGGTGGCATCACACTACCTGACTTCAAACTATACTACAAGGCCACAGTAACCAAAGCATGGTACTGGTACCAAAACAGAGATATAGACCAATGGAACAGAACAGAGCCCTCAGAAATAATATCACATGTCTACACCCCTCTGATGTTTAACAAACCTGACAAAAACAAGAAATGGGGAAAGCATTCCCTATTTACTAAATGGTGCTGGGAAAACTGGCTAGCCATAAGTAGAAAGCTGAAACTGGATCCCTTCCTTACACCTTATATAAAAATTAATTCAAAATGGATTAAAGACTTAAATGTTAGTCCTAAAACCATAAAAACCCTAGAAGACAACCTAGGCAATACCATTCAGGACATAGGCATGGGCAAGGACTTCATGACTAAAACACCAAAAGCGATGGCAACAAAAGCCAAAATTGACAAATGGGATCTAATTAAACTAAAGAACTTCTGCATGGCAAAAGAAACTACCATCAGAGTGAACAGGCAACCTACAGAATGGGAGAACATTTTTACACTCTACCCATCTGACAAAGGGCTAATATCCAGAATCTACAAAGAACTTAAACAAATGTACAAGAAAAAAATCAAACAACCCCATCAAAAAGTGGGCAAAGGATATGAACAGACATTTCTGAAAAGAAGACATTTATGCAGCCAACAGACACATGAAAAAATGCTCATCATCACTAGCCATCAGATGAATGCAAATCAAAACCACAATGAGATACCATCTCCCACCAGTTAAAATGGCAATCATTAAAAAGTCAGAAAACAACAGGTGCTGGAGAGGATGTGAAGAATTAGGAACATTTTTACACTGTTGGTGGGACTGTGAACTAGTTCAACCATTGTGGAAGACAGTGTGGTGATTCCTCAAGATTCTAGAACCGGAAATACCATTTGACCCAGCAATCCCATTACTGGGTATATACCCAAAGGATTATAAATCATGCTGCTATAAAGACACATGCACACATATGTTTATTGCTGCACTACTCACAATAGCAAAGACTTGGAACCAACCCAAATGTCCACCAATGATAGACTGGATTAAGAAAATGTGGCACATATATACCATGGAATACTATGCAGCCATAAAAAGGGATGAGTTCATGTCCTTTGTAGGGTCATGGATGAAGCTGGAAATCATCATTCTGAGCAAACTATCGCAAGGACAGAAAACCAAACACCGCATGTTCTCCCTCATAGGTGAGAACTGAACAATGAGAACACTTGGACATAGGATGGGGAACATCACACACCAGGGCCTGTCGTGGGGTGGGGGAAGCGGGGAGGGATAGCATTAGGAGATATACCTAATGTAAATGATGAGTTAATGGGTGCAGCACACCAACATGGCACATGTATACATATGTAACAAAACTGCCATTGTGCGCATGTACTCTAGACCTTAAAGTATTAAAAAAATGAAATAAAATGTCAAATAAAGGATTTGCTCTTAAAGCTTCTGAATAAAATAAAAATAAAATAAAGTTTATAACTCAAAAAAAAGATTCTGTTCTTTTGAAACTTCATTAAGAATGGAAGAGGAAACATTAAAATCTGACAAGACTTTATTTTCTTAATTGAGCTTTTCAAATCCAGGACCAGCAAGTTACTGTGACCTGTCAATTACTTACTTAACTGTGAATCAACTTTACAGTTAAATGTCACAAATGGACAAAGTGTAGACAACTTGAAAACACAATCCAGTTCTCCTGGGCTTATCATATATTTGAATCCTTTCACCTTTTCTGAGTCACTCATCAGGAGATTGGCAAAGAGCCCTGTCATCTCAAATTCCCAGTGTTTACTTATAAACACAGGAAGTTCAAATTTCTTAGAATTAAGCCTAATGCAGAACCTGTCTTCTCTGGAATGAATTCTGAAAGTTTATAAAGAACCTACATGAAAAATACCTGAAAGAACATGTACACTGATAAATATCTTACTGACTCAGATCCCACTAAGAACCCAGAGTCATTCAGACATTATGTGTAAAATATATCTTTTTATCTGCCTGTGAAGAAAAATCTGCTAAACAAATTAATACCATGCAGGTAAGAACTCTAGAGAGATATGTAAGGGATTCAATAGTTTCAGAACAACTGACCAACTGTTTTAAGCCCTTTTCTGGGACGTGTGTTGTTAATTGGTGCAGTGTGATTTCAGGATAATTGTCCTCACATGCTAGGTGGCTATTGTCTGCAAGTAATCTGAATGTCTTTGAAAAACAAAACAATGCAAATATTTATTGTTCCATACCTATACTCTGAGTGACCTGTATAGCACCATTCATCAAGTCTTAGCCAAAACCCCATAAATGGAAGGCTGAGGGGTCTACAGGTAGGGCAGTTGCTGGAGAAGACATTCCCTCCAATTATATGAGCCTGAAAATAAAGCTCCTCATTTTGCTGACTTTCTGTCTGAACTTTCATGGTTAATACTAAAGTTTAGCTAGCAAAACTTTCTCTGAAAGAGAAACAGACATTTAAACGCTAAGAGTTTCTTGTGCACTTTCATATGTGTTATTTTATTTATAATTGTCCAACAAACCCATGAGGTATGTGTGGGTATTTCCACTAAATATATTAATAAATTCAGTCTTGAGAGACTTGGTAAATAACCCAAGGGTGAATAACTAGTCAGTAGTGAAACCCATCTGTAAATCCCCTCTTTGGTCTTTTACACTCCATTACATTGCATTAAAGAGACTATCACTCACCTCTTAAGGGCTGTAATGAGGGCACCCTTCATGCAGGAATAACATTCAGCACATTTTCATTTTATGGCAATGGTTCGTGTATCCATTTTCCAAACTAAGATACAACTGCCTCATGGGCAGAGAATCTTGTCTTCTTCAAGTTGGTATTCAGGGAACCTAGTACATGTCTTAGCACATAGCATGGCGTAAGAAATTTTAATTAAATGAATATACTCAGAATTAGAGGGACTAACCCAAAAACCAATCTTCAGTGTTCTGGGAGTGATGTGGTATAGGAAAAAGAGTTGTATTAGGAATGCTTATTTAAATAAAAGAGGAAATGCTGCTGATATTACCTGAATTAAACAGAAGACATCCTGTGGCTACCATACAGGGTGTGGTAGACAGAATTCTAGAAATAGATCCCAAGATTCAACACCTTAATCTCTGGAAGCTATAGATATGATGAGCTATCTTCTGGTGATTACAGTATGTTATGTGGTATAATTCACCCTCAGTAGAGGAGATGATCTGGGTGAGTCTAATCTCATCACATGAGCTGTTTTAAAAAGTTTTCTCTGGCTCATGGTGGAAAGAGGAAGTCAGAGAGAGTCAAAGCTTGAGAATTGTCATGGTTGCTGACATCAAGCGTGAGACTTGTCTCAATCATTTTTCGAGGTTTATTTGCCAAAGTTAAGGATGCACGCCCATGACACAGCCTCGGGAGGTCCTGACAACATGTGCCCAAGATGGTCGGAGCACAGCTTGGTTTTATACATTTTAAGGAGACATAAGACATCAACCAACATATGTAAGAAGTACATTGGTTCCGTCCAGAATGGCAGGGACAACTCCAAGCAGGAGGAAGCTTCCAGGTCACAGGCAGGTGAGAGACAAATGGCTGCATTCTTTGAGTTTCTGATTAGCCTTCCCAAAGGAGGCAATCAGAATATGCATCTTTCTCAGTGAGCAGAGGGATGACTTTGAATAGAATGGGAAGCAGGTTTGTCCTGGGCAGTTCCCAACTTGACTTTTCCCTTAGCTTAGTAATTTTCAGGCCCCAAGATTTTCCTTTCACACTGACTTGAAGATGGTGGAACCCAATGAGAAGGAGTGTGGATAACCTTAAAAAGCTTAGAGGCCCCCAGCTGATGGCCAGTAAGGAAACAGAGAGCTCACCTCAGTCTCACAGCTGCATGAAACCAAATTCTGCCAACAACAGAAATGTGTTTGGAAGAGGAACCTGAACTCCAGGTGGAAATGCAGTCAGCTGACACCTTGATTTCGGCCCTGGGAGATTCTAATAGAAAACCCAGCCCCTGCAGTGCTAGACTATAGAACTGAAAGCTAATAAATGGGTGTGTGATAATTTATTACACAACAATAGAAAACTGACATACAGAGCAATCATGTTTATAAAGACTAATTCTAAAATGAATGATATTCACTATCCTTTTTAATGATAGTGTAATGAAACTGTAATAAAACCTAAAAAGATAAGTTCAGGGAAAAATCCCCATTTGTTTCCAGGGGTTCCACAAGAAAGAGCTTAATTACCAATTATAAATTTAGATTATGCAGCTATAGCTGTTTCCACCACATGATAATGGATGTGTGCTCTAAGAATTTAATGTATTCTATAGCCTTGCATCCATATTAAAGAGGCAAATCCTCTTTAGGGGGGAAGGGGGCATTTTAACGATTTTTAAAAGATGCCAAGGCCTTTTTTGTGGCCTTATTCAACTTACCCAAAAACTTGCCTTAGAGCCCGTCACATTGAGAAAATATATGTGCCTTTCTTTTATTCTTTCATGTGTTTTGAGTTTAATAACATATGTTGTTTATATTCAGTTTTTATAGAGAGTTTCTTTTTGTCTTGTAAACAGTTGCAAAGATTTACCTAGATCTGTGTGGGTTTGCTCTATTTTTCTTTCTTCTCCCACCCCTCCCCCTTGGAAAGTCTAAATAGTTCCAAGGATTAGCAGCAGCTTAACTTCAATCATGATTTGTAATAGATAAATGCAGCTATTGTTCCACTTTGGCTCTTCAGGATAGTGTGAAATTAACCAGTTGGGTTTTTTTTTTCTTTCTGTAGTTAACTCACCATCCACATTTTGACAGCCACTCCTACTTATGCTTTATTGACTTGTCTGAAAGTACCTATAAAAGAATCCTCAATATGCAACGAGGCACAAAGGTCCAGTTATTCTTCTTCTAAATGAGATAGATCATCTTGGAAAAGATAATTGACTCCTCTTTCTTAAGGACTTAATACATGACAGACACTTAACTACTCAAATAACACACGCTATTTTTGTGGTTATTAATATTCTCACTATTTAGGGAAGGCTACTGATGCTCAAAGAGGTTAAAAGACTTGCCTAAAGTTTATAGATATTAAATGGAAGATCAGTATAGAGCTTAATTCAAGCTCCACTTAATACTTAGATACATGTTAAGCCTCATAAATTTCCACACTACTGCCTACCTTTTGCCTCCTAAGCAACATTCAGTTCTTCACTCTGACCCCTTGAAATCTATCACAGACAAGCATGATCCCCATATCATATATTTTAATAATAAGACTATGGATTCAGCTGAACCCTTTTACATTTTAACCCAAACCTCCTCTGGAAAATAATATGTTCTATCATTCTTTCATGCTATAGATCTGTGCTGTTCCATAAGGGATTTATGCTTACATTTCTTATAGTAAAATAAAACTTAAAATTCAGCTCCTGCACTAGTCACTTTTCAAGAGTTCAAGAGCCATATGTGGCTAATGAATACCATATTGAGTAATGCAGAATATTTCCATCACCTCAATAAGGTCTATCAGACAACACTGCCATAGAGGCACAGGAACACGAGGTCAGCACTCACCTATGTTCTGGGTACACACTGGAAATTTGAAAAGAAGTAAAATATGTCTTATTCTAAGGTCTAGTAAGTCTCATAGTTTTTTTATACTACTAAAAATATTAGAAAGTGGTTTTTTGGGGTTTTTTTCAGAATTTCTTGTACCTGGTTCTAGTAAGCCAGGGTGTAAGAAAGAAGGCAACATCCCCTTTTATCCCAAGTTTGACATCCTTATAGATTTTAATCACATACCCTCTTAACTGTCAATATAAATGGTTCTCTCTTCATCATAAATTTCCTTCTCAAAATCAGTTCAAGTACTTATTGCAAACCTAAGTGCATCAGGTACTTGACTAGCGGTGCTTGAAATATAAAGATGAATTGGTAAAATCCCCTAGCCAGCCTCTACCTTAACTCAGAGCTAACTCCTAACTAGCGTTTGGATTACAAATGCCATTTCTTCTGGGAAGGCACCTCTGGCTCTCTAGAAACTAAGTTAGCTGCCCTTCTCTGCATAACTAACTCAAACTTATCATGATAATCATCCCACCTTATTATTAATTTTAATATGATCATTTATCTTTACTTCCCTCAGAAATAGTGACTCACCAAGGAGCTCTACATGCCTTGTTCATCGTTGGATATTTAGCTCCTAAAATAGTACCTGGCACTTGACAGAGATTTTTTATTTGCTTGGTTAGGGTTAGGGTTATTTTTTTAAAATAGTTTTTGTTTTTATTTTGAGAGTGTAGGAAAAGAGACAATTTTTTGACATATTATATTAGGTACCATATCTACCCATCACAATATTATCTCTAACAATAGTTTTTTTTTTTAATCACTATGGCAAACTTGAAAAAAATACTATTACTTAATATATTTTAGGTGTATCTTTCAATGTAAAAGAAGTGCAATACCGAAAATTTTTTTTCCAGAAAATTTATGACAGCATAAAATAGCGTGCCGAAAATAAGGGTATTGGAAGCAAAAGAGCCAATTTAGAATGCTTTCTCTGCTGACAAATATGCTATGTGACATTCACCTCATCACTATATCTTTGTTCTCTGGGGTCCTCATCTGTATAACGGGCATGAATATGTCTATCCCACAGAATTTCCAAAAGAATTAAATTAAATAATTCATGCTGAGTGTCAAACACATGGTAGAATGTTCAATGAATGTCAATATCTTACCTCTCTCCAGTACTCAAGAATTATTAGCCCTGTAGACAGTGATTTGTAGTTTGTTTTGTTTTGTTTTTCTTCTTCTTTGGTTTCTTTGGAGATCACTTTATTTGATTTGATTTTTCTCATTTTCGTTAGTATTTTAATATCTGATCTTCCTTTTCCATTTCACTTCTCCCCTGTCTTGTAGCCTCCTAGCTGATGACATTCAGAGTATAATTGAGCATTGACCTCTGGCACAAATAAGCATCTGTCTTGCACATTTAGGACATTGTGTTGCCTGTAATTCCTCCAAGCTCATGATTCTAAATTAGATTTGAAATTTCTGTCTAATTTCACATTGGTAGGTTACAATTGTAATTTTATTTTGGCAGATAATGTGCTTTCAAATGAGCTCTTCTCTACATGCATATTAAATAGTTTCATCAAATAGTGGATTGGCTTTTTATTTGTCCTTGATCAAACTAGAAACTATTATTTAGTTGGCAAAGGTTCATCTACATTCTGGAAGAAGCTTAAAATTCTACATTTCATTTGTACTGGGTTTATATTGTGGTATTTATAAGAATATATTCTGATTCCTTTGTTTTTTTTTTTTTTTGAGGGAAAAAAAGGAGAAGAATCCTTCATAGTTATTTCTTTCAAAACTATTGTTTTCTCAAAAATTATTAATTTTTCTTTTTATTCTTAATTAATGAATTTTTATTCTTTTATTCTTAAGTTATTGTATGGCAGTCTGAATAATAGATCCCCAAAGATAGCCATTCTAATCTCTGAAATCTGTGAATGTGTTTTTTTACGTCACAAAAAGAACTATACAAACATAGTTAATTTAAGGAGCTTGAGATTGGGAGAAAATCCCAGATAAATCCCAGATTATCTGAGTGGGCTGAATGTGATCACAAGGGTCTTTATAAGAGGAGGGCAGGAGAGTCAGAGTCAAAGATGAAGATATAACAATGGATCAAAGGTTGGAGTGATGCAGGGTAATGGGCCAAGAAAAGCAGATAGCCTCTAGAAACTGGAATAGGCAAGAATACAGATTCCTCCGGAACCCTTCAGGGGAAACAGTGACTTCTGATGATTTTAGACTTGTAGGACCCATTTAGGATTGTGACTTCCAGAACTGTAAAATAAATCTGTTTTGGTAATTAAACCATGTATGTCATTAAGTTTTTGGTAATTTATTAGAGCAGCAATAGAAAGCAATATATCAAAAAGAGGGTTTTTTTCTTTATGTCCGAAGTCAAAAAACAGATTTAAAAAGTCACAAAAATAAAATAAATTATAAAAAAGCAGAAGAAAACCCAAAAATTATGTACCTTTGACATCAAAGTGGGCTCCTCATGTATTTACATGTACATCATTTTGCCAAACAACTGTACCTGAGCATTTGAGCTGGAGGAATCTTTTATTCCCACGAAGAGGAGGTAGATACCATAGTACATTCTGAAATGTGAGTGCTAAACATATTTGTATAATCCCCTGAGTATTGATAGATTGAGAATATATATATGTTTACATATCTTTAATTTTTAATTGATTTTAATTTTAATATTTTAATTGATCTTGAGCTAATATACAAACTTACCTTTATACATAGATGAAAGATTATTTGAGGAAAGCATTTCTTTTTTTTTTTTTTGAGATGGAGTCTTGCTGTGTTGCCCAGGCTGGAGTGCAGTGGCCGGATCTCAGTTCACTGCAAGCTCTGCCTCCCAGGTTCACGCCATTCTCCTGCCTCAGCCTCCCAAGTAGCTGGGACTACAGGTGCCTGCCACCTCGCCCAGCTAGTTTTTTGCATTTTTTTAGTAGAGACGGGGTTTCACCACATTAGCCAGGATGGTCTCGATCTGCTGACCTTGTGATCTGCCCGTTTGGCCTCCCAAAGTGCTGGGATTACAGGCTTGAGCCACCGTGCCCGGCCTGAGGAAAGTATTTCTATACCAAATAATTATTTGTTGACTAATAGATTTGGGAGAGTTTAATAGAACTTAAATAAATGATATTAAGTGAAGTTGGTTTTGAGGGCTGTAGACAGGGCTATTCTTGAGGGGAAAAGACAGATAATTCTAAATTTTAAAAATAATGTGCCCAAGAAAACATTTGAAGTCCATGTTTTTGAAGGTAAAAATGATTCTCTCCTCATCAGCTTTACTGGCTTTTTATAATAATGCTAAGTAAATTGAATCAAACAAAATATATTGGTTACATTGCAATTAGCCTGGGTTGCCCTTGAGGACCTGTGAAAATATGTTTGAAACCTTATATACCATGTAATGGCTTAGTCCTGGCCATTGTCACAGACTCCCTTGGGCTCAAGAATTAAACCTCCCTGAATCTGGTACAATAGATTTTGAAGATTCTTTCCCATTCTAAACACTGACTGATGCTATTATTTCATTTTAACTTACTCTGTATCACAAATAGAAGGACAGTTTTGAGGGTCAGATGTGGTGGTGCATGTCTGTAGTCCCAGCTACTCAGGAGGCTGAGGCAGGAGGACCTCTTGATCCCAAGAGTTCAAGGCTGCAGTGAGTTATGATCTCACCTCTACATTCTAGCTGGGTATTGGAGGGAGACCCTGTCACTAAAAAGAACAATTTGAGGAAAAACTAACAAACTGTTGCTAATACACAGCCTTCCAAGGAAATCTTCCCTCACTACTCTAGGTTGGGTGACCCCTCCCCCACCCACATGTTCCATTAACAACCTCAGTAAACCTCTGTTATCCCCATGTTGATAGTTTATTCAAAATATCTTTTTATAGGCCTGTCTTTCTCTTTTGGCTATAAATGCCTGATGGTGCAGACCAAGTCTAATTTGTTTTTTGTTTATCATAGGCCCTCAATAAATACACAGTTGAACCTAAGTACACATTTATTAGCCACTTCCCCTTCCCTACTCCATTCCTTGGAGGTGCTTACAGGACTTCAAGTGAGAATATACATACCTCTTGCGAGGGTTATCAGGTGTCCTGTCTGAGTTCAGTAAAATATCCAAAGCTTAAATCTTTCACCTCATTCTCTTCACAGATGAAGACCTTTTCATAAAGCCTAATTTCTGCTGCTTCGGTTTCAAGCTCATCAAAACCCTTATACAAGGATTTTATACACTATTTGCAATCTCTATAAAATAAACATAAACAATACATGCTTTCTTTCTTTCTTTCTTTCTTTTTTTTTTTTTTTTAGACAGAATCTCACTCTGTCACCAGGCTGGAGTGCAGTGGTGCGATCTGGGCTTACCGCAACCTCCACCTCCCAGATTCAAGCAATTCCCCTGCCTCAGCCTCCCAAGTAGCAGGAACTACAGGCTCATGCCACCACAACCAGCTAATTTTTTGTATTTTAGTAGAGACCAGGTTTCACCATGTTGGCCAGGATGATCTTGATCTCCTGACGTCATGATCTGCCTGCCTCAGCCTCCCAAAGTGCCGGGATTACAGGTGTGAGCCACCACACTCAGACAACAGTACGTGCTTTCCACCTGTATTAGTCCATTCTCACACTGCTTTAAAGTCATACCTGAGACTGGGCAATTTATAAAGAAAAGAGGTTTAATTGACATATTATTCTACAGACTGCATAGAAAGCATAGCTGAGGAGGCCTCAGAAAACTTACAAACATGACGGAAGGCAAAGGGGAGGCAGACACATTTTCACCTGGCCAGGGGGAGAGAGAGAACAAAGGAGGAAGTGCTACACACCTTCAAACAGCCAGATCTCATGACAACAGCAAAGGGAAAACTGCCGGCATGATCCAATAACCTCCCATAAGGCCCCTCCCCCAACACTGAAGATTACAATTCAATAGGAAGTTTGGGTGGGGACACAGAGTTAAACCATATTGCTATCTTCATCTAAGACTCTGACAGGCTTATCAGCTTTTTATTGATTAAGCAACTTTCTTACCAGAGTTTATGAATTTTGCTAAAGCACTAATTATCATTGGTAAAATAGAGGTACTTATTCCCTTCGCTGTCTCTAAATAATGTGGAAAACATTACTCTTATTACTCTAATATTTTTCTACTATGTAATGCTATATTTGCATCTTTTATTTGCTAGTACAAGTTACCTTTGACAACTAAGCAGAAAGCAGAGAGGGTTGAAACAAAGGAAAACGAGAATCCATATGTGCTTGAAGTGATTGCCTTTGGAACTTACATTTTTCTAAATGGCCAAAGCCCAAATAAGTATGCTTTTGGTGAGCTGCCATTTTGATTCAATGAGATGGGCCCTCAATATGCCTTTAAAATGTAGTCCAAATTGTGTATTTCTGGGTGTTTGACATTGTTTTCTTTGAATGTATATTAGTGGTTAGTCATTGTGTATTCTAACAGCCTAATTTCTCATTGTCAATCCATCCAGTGGCCACTGCAATATGAGTGTTCAATATATAATGCAAAATTAGCCAGAAATGTCACATTGGCTTAGTTGGAGGAGTCTGAACATGCCAATGTTATAAAATAGAATCACAAAGCATAACTTTGGCCTGGGCTGAGCACCAGAATCAACATGCTGCTTTAAATGACTCATTTTTCAGGGACTCGATTTCCTCATCTTTTAAAGTTAATGGAAAATATGCCCAATTCAAACTATATAACTTGCTATGATGCACATTTCTAATATTTTTAAAAGATTGAACCATGACTCCTTTTCCTGACTTACATGCATTTGGTCATCAAGTCCCACACTGTTGAAAACATATATAAACTTACTGACAAATAAATATGACCAAGTTAAGAGGATTGCTTGTTCCTTTCTCAGAAGGGAAAGGCAGAGCCATTATTCCTGGAATCAATTCCTGGCACAACAGAACTGGTGGACGCAGAACCCATCTTCCTGTGGGGTGCGTGACATGCTCTACCCAACCCAGCATTGTCTTTTCTCAATCTAAGGCATTCCTTATTTACACAGACGCCTTCTCCAGTACCAGTTGCACGGTGTATTAGTTTGTTTTCACACTGCTACAAAGAACCACCTGAGACTTGGTAATTTATAAAGAAAAAAGATTTAATTGACTCACAGTTCTGCATGGCTGAGGAGGCCTCAGTAAACCTACAATTCATGACAGAAGCTGAAGGGGAAGCAAGGCAAGTCTTACATGGCAGCAGTTGAGTGGGAGAGTGCTATGCTTTTAAAGAATTAGATCTCATGAGGACTCACTCACTATCACCAAGAATAGCATGAAGGAAACTGTCCCTCATGATCCAATCACCTCCCACCAGGTCCCTCCCTCAAACTGACATGTGGGGATTACAATCTGAGATGAGATTTGGGTGGGTTTGGGTGGGGACACAGAACCAAACCATATCACACTGTCACTTTGTATCACAGCTCTTATTACACTCTACCTGAAGCTTATCAGTATGAGACTTTTTCCATGTTAATTTATGTAGTATTTCATTCTGCCTTACAATATAAGCAGAAGAAAATCAGGAAACTTGACATCAAAGTGCCCAGAATCATGTCTGGCATTTAACAGACATTCGATAGAGATAAGATTAATTTTATTCATTCTTTAAGAGTATGGAATGTTGCTAAAATTAGCCACTTCACACAAAAACCTGCTATCATACTCAGTTACTAGGATATGGTAGAGATAACTCATCCAAATCTGTAGATTTCCAATTACTTATCTAGTACCAGTAGTTATCACCATGAGTACTTCAGCTACTACTTCCACAACTATATCCACAGCCGACGTGTTACACTGAATTGCTGTATATTTAAAATCACAAATGCCAAGATTGCTTTCCCTATGTCGTTTGCTTCTATGATCTCACTTCCTTAATATGACTCTTGTCCTTTGCATACCACTTTGCATCTCACTTTTATTCCACTCTATTAACAGACACTTCCTGTCTTCACTTCTTGCCTCATAGTCCATGACTTCAACCACAAAGCTCTTCCATTGGTCCTCTTCTCTTTCCATCCTTTATATTATTTCTGGATACCTTAGTCACTTACAGATTTACATATTACCTTAGAATAGTGAATCCCAAATATATATAACCAAGATAACCTCTTTCCAGAATATTTCCAATTAATGATAAAATATTCAAGCCTGGAGATAAAACAGAAGTGTTTAAAGAAACAGCTTGTATTTTCTTTTACCTTCATTCATTCTAGGGTTTGATGGAGATAGAAAATAATATTCTTATTTCCCATCCAAGTTCAAAAACATAGGTGTCAAGCTGACGGTGTATTGTAACAACAGTTTGATTAATATTATGCCCAAAATTTAGACATATACTTACCCAAACAAATATAAGCCTTCTTTCTAGAGGTCCACACTTATAAAAGTTATGGCACAGAAGATCAGAGATGAATCGGGCCTTCTCAGAAGAAGCTGAATACAAAAAAAGGAGAGACAGAAAGGAGATCAATCACACATGACCAGTTCCTTTTTGCAAACCTCCCTAATTAAGCCATTTCCTTTTTTTATGGAAAGGGATAAATAAGGTGAACAATATGCTACAGTAATAGAAACTTCCTCAGTATGAAAACATGTTGCAAAGGAGAGAAAATTATCCACCAAATTCATTCTTCCAAAAATATTATTTGATGAACATTTTTTATTGTAAGAAGCATTAACATATCACTTAGAGCTTAGAACAAAACAAATTGAAAAAGTAGTAGTTGATTGTCTGAGGGAAGATACTAAAACCTGTTTGTTTTAAACTGCATAGATAATAAAAAAGAATCTGAAAAATTACTTTAGTTTTTGTCTTGTATTTGCTCCTTTCAAATAATGTTATGTAGTAAAATGGCTATTATTAGCCTGTGGGGTTTAACTAATGCTATAGTGAAACAAAAATAGAAAATAAAAAAGCAAGCTGGGTGCGGTGACTCACACCTATAATCCCAGCACTTTGGGCAGCTGAGTTGTGTGGATTGCTTGAGCCTAGGAGCTTGAGACCAGCATGGACAACATGGTAAAATCCTGTCTCTACAAAAGATACAAAAAATTAACCACGCATGGTGGTTTGTGCCTGTAGTCCTAGCTACTTGTGAGGCTAAGGTGGCAGAATCACCTGAACCCAGAAAATTGAGGCTGCAGTGAACTATGATGGTGCCATTGCATTCCATCCTGGGCAACAAAGTGAGACCCTGCCTTAAAAAAAAAAAAAGCAAAAAAGCAAAAGCATAAATAGCCATATTAGTATTCTATTCATAATAATAATTGATTTCCATATCTGGTGCACAGTAGCAAGAATTATTTTTCTCCAACATCACTCTTATCTGCATTATTCCTTGCTCATATTTCTCTTCTTCATTTAAAACATGGTTGTTTGAAAGTCAGGAAACAACAGGTGCTGGAGAGGATGTGGAGAAATAGGAACACTTTCACACTGTTGGTGGGACTGTAAACTAGTTCAACCATTGTGGAAGATAGTGTGGCCATTCCTCAAGGATCTGGAACTAGAAATACCATTTGACCCAGCCATCTCATTACTGGGTATATACCCAAAGGATTATAAATCATGCTGCTATAAAAACACATGCACACATATGTTTATTGCGGCACTATTCACAATAGCAAAGACTTGGAACCAACCCAAATGTTCATCAGTGATAGACTGGATTAAGAAAATGTGGCACATATACACCATGGAATACTATGCAGCCATAAAAAGGGATGAGTTCATGTCCTTTGTAGGGTCATGGATGAAGCTGGAAACCATCATTCTCAGCAAGCTATCACAAGAACAGAAAACCAAACACCACATGTTCTCACTCATAGGTGGGAATTGAACAATGAGAACACTTGGACACAGAAAGGGGAACATCACACACGAGGGCCTGTTGTGGGATGGGAGGGAAGGGGAAGGGATAGCATTAGGAGATATACCTAATGTAAATGATGAGTTAATGGGTATAATCCCAGCACTTTGAGCAGCTGAGTTGTGTGGATTGCTTGAGCCCAGGAGCTTGAGACCAGCATGGGCAACATGGTAAAATCCTGTCTCTACAAAGGATAGAAAAAATTAACCAGGCATGGTGGTTTGTGCCTGTAGTCCCAGCTACTTGTGAGGCTAAGGTGGCAGAATCACCTGAACCCAGAAAATTGAGCACACCAACATGGCACATGTCTACATATGCTACAAACTCGCACATTGTGCACACGTACCCTAGAACTGAAAGTATAATAAAAAAATAATGAAATAATAAAACATGATTGTCTGGCATTCATCATGTTTTTTCCCAGTCCTCTCTCTCCTCCAACCTCATTTCTCCTTACTTCCTGTTATATTCCTTCAGACACTGAAGAGCACATCTGCTATCATTACCTCTTGAAAGATCTCTACCCAAGTTACACGTGAGAGCTTTGTGATGCTCTTCCCTAAACATAAACAAATTTGGCAAGAAAAACCTTCATGCCCTCTACCACTTCTTTCAAACAGTATGCAAAACCTTGCCTGTTTCAGAAACTATTATCTTATTAATTTCACTCTGTTTTGTAGCCACTTGGAAGTTCATATTACACCAACCACTTCTACTGATCAATAGTACTATCACATGTCTTCTGGATCCTATTGCCATTTCATCATGAAATAAGATGGTATGTCATTTACATATTTTTCTCTGCTCCCTCTCCTCTAGTGTGTGTAGTCCAGACTTCTTCCTACTTGCAATTGTCTCATCCAGCCTGGTTTTCGATCTCTTTGTTTCTCCTCTTCTCTTTTGGCTAGGACAACTTGAATTCTGTCTGAATAAAACAGTTATGTAAATCAAGTTCTTCCACACTAAACACTAAGTTCTATGGTGGCAGGGTTTATATCTACTTTATTCCCCACTGTATAACCAGCCCAACCCTATTGCCCTCCCACACAAATGCTCACTAAATATAGTTAAGCAAATGAATGAATAAATGACCTCCAGGTTCATTATCAAAACATTTCCACTGTGAAAGTACAAAGATTCTTCTGCTAACACTTGGACTCCCGTTTGTGCCCACTCTGTCATCCCTGCCTCCTTATCACATGCTCTTTAATCTCATACTTCTTATTACAAGGTACCTGCTCAATCCCCTGATTCTGTGTTTCTGCCAGGGAAACCTGCCCAGAGATTCTACCCACCTCTTGGATTTGACCCTTCCTTGAACCTCAGAGAAATGATTGACATATTTCTACTCTTTGACTTCTGACCATATTGGTAACTATTTACTATCCTTGGTTATTGAGCATTACCTGATTGATGTTCCCCACTATGGTAATCATTCTGTTAGTATTCATTTATTTATCAAATATAGTGTACATTAATGAATTGCTAGACACTGCACTAAAAGCCAAGGGAGTAAGAATGAACAATTCAAACATAGCCCTGCTCTCAAAAAGTAGACATTTCTATGGAAGGCAGATAAAAACAAACAAGTAATTAATAAACAAGCAAGTTTGTGATCTAGATGAAAAATACCTTCAAAGTAAAATCAGCTCGGATTAGCATCTGAATTCTTGTTCACAACATTGGAAGTAGAAGATGAAGGGATAGCATCAACCGAGCACTGAGAATAAAAGGACCACATATACACTAAAAAAAAATCTGTTCTCTATTAATAAAAGAAAAATTCTTATGGATTTGCAAAAAAATCAGAAAATGTGTCAACACTGTACCTCAATGAAAGGTATAAAATAAGGCAGGAAAGATAGACTCTCAAAGAATGTGTAACATAAGTGCTATAAAAGAGTTCTTGAGGCCAGGCATGGTGGCTCATGCTTGTAATCCCAGCACTTCGGGAGGCCAAGGCAAGTGGATCACCTGAGGTCAGGAGTTCGAGTCCAGCCTGGCCAACATGGTGAAACCTGTCTCTACTAAATATACAAAAATTAGCTGGGCATGGTGGCAGGCACCTGTAATCCCAGCTACTAGGGAGGCTGAGGCAGGGAGAATTGCTTGAACCCAGGAGGCGGAGGTTGCAGTGAGCTGAGAGCACGATAGTGCACTCCAGCCTGGGTGACAGAGCGAGATTCTGTCTCAAAAAAAATAAAAAATAAATAAAAATTTAAAAAGAGTTCTTGAAAGTCCTTATGTAGGTTTTTTTTTTTTTAATTGTGCACTAATTATCATAGCAAAATCTGATTATTGGCAACAGTAAAGAGATAAAGGCATTCAAGAGGGGGAAAGGTAGAAGATGGGAGAACATTTCGTATCTAAAGATTTTATTCTATTGGGATGAGGGAAAGCAGTAGGCTAATACAGTATAAACACAGAGAAAAAAGCCGCATAACTTGGTTGTTACTGTACAGATGTTGGCTCCATACTACTTAGATGTGTGATCTTAGGTAAGTAACTAAACGTTCTGTTGCTCAGCCATCTCATCTTTAAATGGAGATAATATTAGTGTGCATCCCCTGAGTTGTTTCAAGAATTAAAATATGCTTGTGTTAGCTATTACTTATTTTTGTCCAAAAAAGATAAATAGGGTTTTAATTTTCAGAGCTTTTTAAAAAATAGACTAAAGAATTGCTAATAATAATAGAAAACAAAGTTAACAATAATTTTTTTGAAAAGGACAATCAAAGTAAGCAATAAAACCAGCAATGTTAGAGAAAAGAAAAAATATTAATATAAATATACAGCATGATGAAAGGAGTGAAATAACATTAAAATAAATTTGACAAGACAAAAATCTTTATTATATAGACAGGAATATCAGATTGCGTTAGTGTGAAGCATACTATATGCTATTTTAAATAAATGCTTAAAATAAAGTGATAAATACTGAAAGTAATGTGAGGGATAAAAGATACCAAACTAATCAAAATGAGAAAAACGGTGTCAATATTAATCAAAGACAAAGTAGAATTTATGATAAAAGCATAAAACAAGACAAAATAGGATATTATTTAATGATAAATATCCAATGCATATGTAACATGATGAATCTATATGTACCAAACAACAGAACGCTAAATTTATTCAAAACAAAAATTATTTGAAATTCAAAGTATACTTGAAAATAATACAAGTGTAGTGTTCGATTCCAAATATATCTCAATTACTTGGAAATATAAAAAGCACATTCCTTCATAATGAATTGATCAAAATGTCTATCACAACTGAAATAATTAAACTATGAGAAAACAATGAGAGAAAAATGCTTCCACTTTAAAAACAAGGGGAAAGAACAAAAGGCATGCACAGAGAAATGGCTGAGGCTTTCAGTGACTTCATTATAAATAGAGACTACTAATAATGCAGCTGGGATTTATATTTTTAAATTTGACATTTTTTTAAAGTTCCCAAATTTTCTATTTTTCCCTTTATTTCTTATATGAGAAGTAATTTTCCTTACTAAAATCTATCTTCAGCTTTATTTAACTGATAATTTTTCTTTTGTCATAAGTTGACTTTACTGAGCTATACTGTATGTATAATAAGATGCACCTATTTATGTCTATTTATCAGCATAAATTTGTTCATAGTACCACTTTATCCTTTATGACATCTGCAGTGGTATCTCTTCTTTCAGTCCTAATACTGGTGATGTATGTGTTTTTATTCTTTGATTATTCAAGCTAGAAATTGATCAACTTTATCAATCTTTTCAAATGATAACTTTTTCTTTTTTGGAAGGAAATTATTGACTTTCTCCCAGATATTTTATATTCTATTTTATTGATATTTTTCTATGATCTTTATTATTTTCTTCCTTTTATTTATTTTGTGTTTAATTTGCTCACCTTTCTTCTACTCTCTTTAGATAGAAGCTTAAAGTATTGCTTTAGATCTTTCATTATTTCTTATGTGTTTTTCAATGTAAATTTTTCCTCATACAATATAAATGCACACCAGAAATTTGGTATATTATGTGTTCATCATCATTCAATTAAAATATTTCCTAATTTTTCTTGATCCATAAAATGTTTAGAAATTGTTATTATGTAATTTAATTAGTTTTTCATAAAAATGTGCTCTTTGGCATACCAATCATTTAAAATCTATGGAAGCATTTTATGGCTGAACATACGGACTATTTTCATGAGCATGTGTACTTAAATACAGTTTTGGGGACAGTCTTTCGTAAATTTCAGTTAAGGTTGCTAATAGTATTGTTCCCATCTTCTTTATATTTAAATTTATCTTTCTCCTATTTGATCTGTCAGTTTTTACTTCATGTATTTTGAAGCTTTATCATTAGGTATATACACTTTTATAATTGTTATATCTTCCTAATGTAATGATTCTCTTTAACATTATGAATTGGCTCTTTTTATTATAAATAGACAAGTCTGCCTTGATGGCTGTGTAATTTGATGTCAACATAGCCTTTCCAGCTCTCTGATACATATTTTTTTGTATTGCACATCTTTTGTCATTCTTCTATCTTCAAAGTATTTGTATCTTTCTACTTAAAGTAAGCCTTCTTTAGGGTGTTGTTAGGGACTGAAAGTTTGTGTCTCCCCCACAATTCATACGTTGAAATACTAATTCCCAGTATGACAGTATGAAAAGATGGGGCCTTTGGAAAGTATGAATGAGAGTGGTACCATAATAAGAAGAGACAAGAGCTTGTTTGTTCTCTCCTTTCTCTGCACTTTGAATATACAATGAGAAGAGAGCCATCTGCGAACCAGGAAGCAGGCCCTCACCAGACACTGAATCTGCTCACACCTTGATCTTGGACTCCCCAGCTTCCAGAACTGTGAGAAATCAGTGTTTGTTATTTAAGCTACCCAGTCATTGGTAATTTGTTATTGTAGCCCAAACTGATGAGACAGATGTATACAGTTTTGTCATCCTTTCCCTTTAAATGTATTCTGGCAGTCTCTGCTTTCTGATTCAAATACTTGCTCTATTTACAATTAAAGTGATGAGTAAAATTGGTAGATACAGGCCTGCTATTGGCTATACCTTTCTTATTTGTCTCATAAGTTTATTTCCTTTGTTCTCCCTTTATTCCCTGTTCTATGTTGAACAAATATTTTTGTAATCTGTTACACATCCTCTATTGCTGTTATAGCTGGGTTTCTTTGAATTCTTCTTAGAGGTTGCTCTAGGAATTATAATTATCATTTTTAAATCATCAAAATCTACTTAAATTCATTATTGAATCACAAGTATTAATATAGGAATCTTGAAAAACATAGTTCTATTTACCCCACTATCCTTGCTATATTATATTCATACGTGTTACATTACCTATAAAATAAACAAAACAATATAGTGTTATAAATTGTACTTTATGCAATTAAAAATTAAGAGAAAAACTATTCATTAATACAGATATAAATATGTAAGTAGATATGTAAACCATTATACTGGATATAGAATTATACATTGATGGCAAGGTGCAGTGGCTCACGCCTGTGATCTCAGCATTTTGGGAGGCTGAAATGGGCAGATCACTTGAGGTCAGGAGTTCCAGACCAGCCTGGCTAACATGGTGAAACCCCGTCTCTACTAAAAATACAAAAATTAGCCTGGCATGGTGGTGGGCGCCTGTAATCCCAGCTATTTGGGAGGCTAAGGCAGGAGAACCACTTGAACCTCGGAGGCAGAGGTTGCAGTGAGCTGAGACTGCACCATTGTACTCCAGGCTTGGCAACAAGAACAAGATTCTGTCTTTTAAAAAAGAAAAAAAAAGAATTCTACAATGATGGTATTTTTCAGCACTTTTAATATTTCATTGAAATTTTTTGTCATTTTTTTCTAATTTATATGTATTATGTCCCTTTTATTTTGCTTTTTTAGGACTGTCAAATTATATTTGGCTTTCAGCAGTTTGACGATGATGTCATAAATGATATATATGTATGTATATATATACTATTTTCACAAGATAAATTGTGAACACAATTCTTCAGCATTAAATATTTTCTTTGTTTCCCAAATAAGTTTCACAGACTGGAGATCCTTTTCTTTATTAAAAGCCAAGACTTTTGTTTATGAGCCATTCAAGCATATTTTTATTTTTATTTTATTTTCATTTTCTTTTCTTTTTTTTTTTTTTTGAGACAGAGTCTTGCTCTGTCACCTAGGCTGGAGTACAGTGGCATAATCTCAGCTCACTGCAACCTCCACCTCCCAGATTCAAGCAAATCTCCTGCGTCAGCCTCCCGAATAGCCGGATTACAGGCACCCGCCACTACACCTGGTTGATTTTTGTATTTTTAGTAGAGACAGGGTTTCACCATATTAGCCAGGCTGGTCTCAAACTTCTGACCTCAAATGATCCACCTGCCTCGGCCTTCCAAATATCTGGGATGACAGGCGTGAGCTGCCGTGTCTGGTCTGAAACATATTTTTAGAATAGCACAATATTGCTCATTCATGAGCATTTTCTCACAATTGTATATGTATATGCAAATGTATCCTTGAATATTTACTACTTCTTAGAGGGAATTTTGAGGTATAATATATATGGAATGGAGTAAGGATTTTTTTTTTTTCAATGAGTGAGCAATTCTTAAAACAATACAGAGTTATTAAAGAACTCTTAAAGGATAGTTTACCAGGGATTACCAGTGGTGTGCTGGTAAAGATTTGAAGTTACTAGCTCTACAGGGAAATGAAAAAAACAACAATAACAACAACAACAAAAGGACCTTAATTTGTAGCATTTGCTTATTTCTGTGATATAAATAATCTCACTATGGCCAATATCCAGCTATCAACAGGTCATCACTGAAATGAAATTGGAAAGAGACGCGTAGTGGTAGCACAGTGTTACAAAGTATTTCTACCGTATGTAATAGCCATAAATAAACTCAGGAGCATAAATGAAGTAAAATAATTAAATGCAGTAAAATAATTAAAAAGTGGTAAGTTTTGAGTATTTACTACCATCATTTGTAATATAATTTATTTGATTGTAAGCTTAATATAATTTAAGTTATAGTAATGCCAGAGTTTACCAATTAGATCACAAAACTTCTGAAATTTTAGCAATTGGCTCTTGCAAGCCGGTACAAGCCAGCTCCTGTTAACCATTAAAAATGTGGATGTCATTGCACATGTGCCTACTGATGTCATAGTCCAGAGAGGTTAAGTTTTTCTGTGCCCAAATTGTTGAGAGCAAATGTGAATTCATTGGGAACAATCATGAAGGTAGTGGGCAAATTATCTGGAATGTATTTGTAAACAGTCTATTGATATTACAAGTCTTGGTGAGGTTCAATCAGCCATAGTCTTACTTTACTTTTTTTTTTTTTTTCTTTAGACAGGGTCTCCCTTGATTGCCCAGGATGGAGTGCAGTGGCACAGTCACAGCTTACTGCAGCCTCAATCTCTGGGACCCAAGCAATCCTCCCACCTCAGCCTCCTAAGTAGCTGGGACCACAGGCATGTACTACCACATCTGGTTAATGTTTGTTTGTTTTGTAGAGAGAGGGTGTTGCTATGTTGCGCAGGCTGGTCTTAAATTCCTACTCTCAGGCAATCCTCCCTTCTTAGCTCCCAAAGTGCTGGGATTATAGATGGGGGCCCCAAGCCCAGCCAATTGTCTTATTTTTCTTCAAACCTTCCTGCCCTTTGTCAGGATATCAAGAAAATGCAAGATCTTGGGTTACTTTATTAGAATAGCCCCATTTTATATATTAAAATTAAAATATATTATCACTAGGCTGTGCTCTAATTGTTACGCCTCTCGGGAGGCTGAGGCAGGAGAACCACTTGAACCTGGGAGGCGGAGGCTGCAGTGAACTAAGATTGTGCCACGCTCTCCAGCCTGGGCGACAGAGTGAGTCTGTCAAAAAAAAGAAAAGAAAATTCCATTTAGTTTATTTACCTTCGTGTCTTCATTTTTTCCCTTCGTTTCCTCCCAGTATGTGTCCAACCCAAGCACTAACTTGCTGTGGGGAAGGAGGATGTGATTGGGGTCTTCCCTGACCCTTCACACTCCTTTCTCATTTTCTTGCTGTTTTCTGGTCTTTCAAGTATGAAGCAGGAAAAAGGAAAGAGAAGTAAAATGGCAAAATGAATTTTTACTTGTATGATGTTATTTATATTTCTCTCCCAGCAGGTGAATGACTTCTATCCAGCAGATATGCTAATGCTTGTTAACATGGTGTCTCTCTTATAAGGGACTTTCGTTGTACTGTGAATCCCTTCTGCCTACTACCACTATCATAGCTGATAACTTGTACCTTTCCCTGAAAGGGATAATGCTAGGTCTGGCTGATGATTTTTTCCAATTTGCCCTCAATTTCTACTCCAATAACACAGGTTGTATAAACTCTTACTTCAGAGGTTATTTAGACACAGAGACATCTCTTTTGGTCAAATTCTTTTCAAGATAGCTCAAACCTAATCACTGTACTTACTATAATTGTAACTCTGACACAAAAAAAATACTATCCCTGTATCAAACCCTGAACACACAGACTTCTCCTAAAAATGTCTTTCTATTACTCTCTGATGGTGACCTGGGATGGAGCTACAAATTCTTCCCTATCAAATATCTAGACCAAGGGTAAGAGATGCAATTTTCCCTCTTTCTAACAGTTACCACTGTCTACAGGTGGGCCCCTTCAACTTCCCCTTACTTTTTTTGATGGTAGGATCAGGCCTGTCTATTCTTCCTCCCAAAAGAAGGGGAGAATCAATGCATAGCATTTACTGCCAGGCTGAAAAATCTTCCCCAGAAATACTTACTCATTAATTTCCATAATAAATGGCCAGCTTGTCTTTTATGTAGGATAGAGGTGGATGCCAAGCAATTTTTTTTTTTTTTTTTGAAACAGAGTCTCGCCCTGTCGCCCAGGCTGGGGTGCATTGGTGCAATCTCAGCTCACTGCGAGCTCCGCCTCCAGGGTTCATGCCATTCTCCTGCCTCAGCCTCCCAAGTAGCTGGGACTACAGGTGCCCGCCACTATGCCCAGCTAATTTTTTTGTATTTTTAGTAGAGACGGGTTTCACCATGTTAGCCAGGATGGTCTTGATCTCCTGACCTTGTGATCCACCCACCTCAGCTTCCCAAAGTGCTGGGATTACAGGCGTGAGCCACAGTGCCTGGCCGCAATTCTTTAAATAACTTGTTTGGGATACTTCTTTGCAATTCCTTCATGTATGATTAAGAGCTTCTCTTTAGAATGTAAGGGACTTTATAATACTAATTGTTTTTACCTTCGGGACCTCAATCAAAATTTCCAGACAACAAAAAAATGTTTATTTAACTTATCTGCTCTTGCTTTTATAGGCATTTTAGGATACTGAGAGTGGATGGGTATGACTGCATAGAATAGTCATGGAAGAACTTATAATGCTTAACAGGTATTAGAGTTATTTGGGGTGTTGGCAGAATTATTTTTGTAATTAATTACATGGTAAATAATATGGATTTCATAACACTAATGGTCAACATTTACTGAGTATTTACTCTATGCCAGGCATTTTTCTAAACCATTTACATGGATAAACCTGTTTAATTGAGAGCAAATATTATTGAGCCAGAGTTCGAGGTTGAATGAGGCACTTGTGATTATTTCTATGTCGATCTGAGGAGGAATAGGGTTCTCTTAATGTCATCAGAAGGACCTCTTGGAGATTGGTAAGAAGCAACTGAGTTGAAGAGCTCTTGATCACCATCCCTTCCTAAATCAGATCAGCTTTGGACTTCTGTGTCTTTTACATGATATGATAAGTTTCCCTCCAAGATTTCTGTCTGCCTAAAAGATCTTTGGTGGACATACATTCTCCCTTTTTCAGTAACGACACTGTTATTTTTTCTTTAGAGAATCTTTGCCCTGACTCACAGTCCATCTGGTTTAAGTGGACATAATATTTCTCCTGTTCATGACTTATTACCACCCAATATTAGAATAGATCATTTAGAGAGCTCCACCTCCTAGAGTAACAGGCATATAACTGAAGCCCAGACAACTGGGCCAAATGCAGGACTTCTATTGAAACAACTGGGAATTGGCATCCCTCTCATTTCTGTTGATGTAATAGAGCTGCTGAAAGTTGAACTCAGAATAGCTTCTGGTAGCTATATCATCAAAACAAAAGGAGAATTTGCCTGAAAGTAAAGTGAAAGAAAAAAAAATGAAAGCTGAGAGATAGAGATTAAGTCCTAGTGATAGTGGCAGAGTCTTTGGTCCTAGCCAAGCCTGACCGTAGATCTGCCACTGGATTTTTTAAAGTTTTGGGTTATGTGAACAATTCCTTTCTGGCTGAAGCCAGTTTAAAGCATGATTGTAACCCTTATTTTAAAAGTTGATAAGTTTCTGCTAATATTTCATTTTCTTTCAAATCACTAGTCTAGAGGGCACAACTAGTACTGGTTAGTTCCACCCTGTCTTCCTTCAGGTCATCCACCCTATGTTTTTGCTCCTATGTATCAGGCTGAATGTTACACAGACAATTTTTTAAGGCAATCTCAGTGCTGTTTATCTCCTCCATAAATTAAGTTTCCTGGAACACTTAATAAAATATATGAGGAAAGAGAGTCGGAACTTCTCAAATGTTTTAGTCCCGATTTGTTATTTTTGTCTTTGCTTGCATATTTATTTGGATTGTACATCATTGGCTGTCCTTTCAGAGTTAAAAGTATAATCCTGGTGTGTCTGCTCAACATTAAATATTTGGATGGATACAAAAAGATTCTACATCTGGTTGGAAAGTAAGAGTCAATCCAACATGTCTGGATAATGCCAAACAACCAGATGTTTGACCAATTAAAACAAAATTATTCCTGATTTGAATGGTCTTGACTGAAATAAATTGAACCAATTGAGTTACTAAAATGTGCCATGTACTGCATGAAGGATTCTCATATGTGAATTATCTACATAACTTTTCTAATAATCTTGCCCAATTGACAATTACATTACCAGTTTTTACTACAGAAGAAATGGAAGCTGACTATACCAAGAATGCACAACTAATAAATGGCAGAGTTGGGATTCAAACTCATGCCACATTCCAGCATGTTAGTATTTTCAACACAGCCTCCACTTGTACACATTCAAAGTGCACCGTGTCACCTTTAGACTTGTTTGTTATTCTAGCTGGTCAAGCCTTTCTGATGAAACATGACCTCATGTTGCTGGTGGTGTCAATTTTTTTCACATGTGACTGTTTAATTTTTGAGTTGCTCATCTGTACGGGGGTCTTTCACATCCTCTAGGGCTTCCTTCATTCTAATTCAGCATAACCCTAGACCCGACATGGTTCCAATTTATTCAATTATGTTTTTGGTGTTTGTGGAAAGAACATTTGATGTTATTAGTTTCATTTCCACTCATCTACCCCATCACTGCAATAAAGAACAGATACATGAAGCAAAGCAGGCCATGCTCTATCACGTGACACGGGCGTGGTCCTGAAAGAGTCTTTTCCTAAAGTTCTTAGATAGTTAAATATAATGGATACTATTATCCTCCATAATGCTAATATTTTTTTGTTAAATGACATTATTTTACTTTATCAAAATAAATCTCTCTCAAAGTTGGCAGGAAATTGTTTCATCCATGACCTGGAGACGAAGAGTCTCTCTGTGATTCACAGGAGAATACCCTAATGCTTATGCAATGCAGAACATTTAGGAGGACAGGGCCCGTGGATAGCTATCCATTCTGGTGACCTAGAAAAATGCTGGTGTTGAAGTTTGTGTGATCTGCTTGAGGACTGATGTTCGACTTCTATGCTGTCCATAGAAACCACTTTCTCCATGCCACTTGGCCTCTTCCTTAAAACTCCCAAGGCACAAAATTTTTAACTCTTCAGTTTCCAGGAATCATCGCATCACTTGATCTGAGTTAATGTCTCCTGTGTAGTCACATGTCTTTAAAGATGTGCTGCTCCTACCGCCTCCAAGTTAAGTGAACCAATGTATATCTATGGTCTAGACTTTCTCCTCTCAGATATTCTGGTTCACAAGTTCTAAAATCCTCAGCTTTCATATACCATGTAAAGTTCTGTAACTCCTCTGGGCAAAAGGATCCCACACTCCAGAACAGAAGCATTTTCTAAGGAAAATGGGGTGAACTGTTAAATCCCTGACAGTGATGAAAACACGGTGGAAATGGATCTCTTTATAAATTGCATTTCTGTATTTTTAAGCTTGTAATATTAAAAAAAACCAACCTTTAAAAAATAATAAAAATAAGAATAAAATTAAAAACTAACATTTAAAAAAATTACAAATTCGAAGTGTAAAACATTTTATATTTAGAATAGATTAATGATAATAGCCAACATCTATTAAACATTTATTGCCAAATATCACTCTTTTTTTTTTTTTTTTTTTTTTTTTTTTTTTTTGTCGAGACGGAGTCTCATTCTGTCGCCCAGGCTGGAGTGCAGTGGCCGGATGTCAGCTCACTGCAAGCTCCGCCTCCTGGGTTTACGCCATTCTCCTGCCTCAGCCTCCCAAGTAGCTGGGGCTACAGACGCCCACCACCTCACCCGGCTAGTTTTTTGTATTTTTTTTTTAGTAGAGACGGGGTTTCACTGTGTTCGCCAGGATGGTCTCGATTTCCTGACCTCGTGATCCGCCCGTCTTGGCCTCCCAAAGTGCTGGGATTACAGGCTTGAGCCACCGTGCCCGGCCTGCCAAGTATCATTCTAAAATCTAAAAATCAAAATTCAAAACTTATATAGTAGCTGGTTGTACAGCTAGAGTATGTGAGAAAATAATGTTCTGTACTATTTTACTCTTACAGATGAGGAAAGCAAGGCTGAAACAGGTTGATAGTTAGCTTAGTTTTAGAAGATCACATAGAAGGAATATGTTAAAGCCAGGTTTTAGACCCAAGTTTGATGGATTTTAAAGCCTGTGTTCCGAACTACTACAGTGGTCTCTGAATCATAGCATTGATGCTAAATGTCCTACAGACAACACGGGTTCAGGGTTTCTTATAAGTGGTTCATGGCCGGGCACAATGGCTCACGCCTGTAATCCCAGCACTTTGGGAGGCCAAGGCCGGCAGATCATGAGGTCAGGAGATCGAGACCATCCTGGCTAACATGGTGAAACACTGTCTCTACTAAAAATACAAAAAATTGGCCGGGTGTGG
This sequence comes from Macaca nemestrina, assembly GCF_043159975.1. Taxonomy (NCBI): domain Eukaryota; kingdom Metazoa; phylum Chordata; class Mammalia; order Primates; family Cercopithecidae; genus Macaca; species Macaca nemestrina. The sequence goes on from NC_092132.1 coordinate 23,400,251, forward strand.
TGGTGGGCACCTGTAGTCCCAGCTACTTGGGAGGCTGAGGCAGGAGAATGGCGTGAACCCGGAAGGTGGAGCTTGCAGTGAGCCGAGATCACGCCACTGTACTCCAGTCTGGGCAACAGAGCGAGATTCCATCTCAAAAAAAACCCAACCAACCAACCAAACAAACAAAAAAGTGGTGCAAGAACTATCGGCACTAGTAAGTTTATTTGAGCTACTCCAGAACTTCTGAATCAGAATATTTGGGTATGAGACCCAGGATGTGTATGTGACCAAGTTCCTTGAGTGATTCTTAGACACAGTAACTTCAAGAATAGATTATCATATACCCACTGTATCTAAAGGGTTTTTGCTTGTTTTGGGCTACAACATAAATGATACTGACATGTACAACAAACTTTGATGTATACCCAATGTCATATGCACATTTCAGGACATTCGCTTCAACACAGCTCATTTCTCTCAAAAAATGTGTTAAAATAATGGTGAAAGGAGTTAGTAGAGATACAACTTTGAACTTTCATTAAAAATTTTTCAGGGCCGGGAGCAGTGGCTCATGACTGTAATCTCAGCACTTTCGGAGGCTTAGGTGGGCGGATCACAAGGTCAGGAGTTTGAGACCAGCCTTGCCAATATGATGAAACCCTGTTTCTACTAAAAATACAAAAAAGTTAGCTGGGCATGGTTGCTCACGCCTGTAGTCCCAGCTGCTCGGGAGGCTGAGGTAGGAGAAGCACTTGAACCCGGGAGGTGGAGGTTGCAGTGAGCCTAGATCGTGCCATTGCACTCCAGCCTGGGTAACAAGAGCAAGACCCTGTCTCAAAAAAAAAAAAAAAAAAAAAAAAAAAAATCAGATACTATAGTGTTTTAAAGGTTATCAATAATAAATAACTTGTAGTTCCCACAACTGTGTTGATACACTGAGAGTGAGGAACTCTGGTCTAGTAGTCCAACACCTTTTTTTTTTTTTTTTTTTTTTGAGGCATGGTCTTGCTGTCACCAGGCTGCAATACAGTGGTGCGATCTCAGCTCACTGCAACCTCCACCTCCCAGGTTCTAGCTATTCTCCTGCCTCCCGAGTAGCTGGGATTACAGGCATGCAACACCACGCCTGGCTAAATTTTTGTATTTTTAGTAGAGACAGGGTTTCACCATGTTGGCCAGGCTGGTCTTGAACTCCTGGCCTCAGGTAATCCACCCAATTTGGCCTCCCAAAATGCCGGGATTACAGGTATGAGCCACCACACCCAGTCCCAACATTAATTTTTTTTTTAAGGTGAGGAAACGAAACAGAAAATTTTAGTGATTTACACAAATTCTATTAGCTAATGAGTGACAAAGCTAGAATTTAAACCCACAGATGCCTAAACCTTCAGGATATTCTGGTACCCTCTAGTACATGGCATATGGTAGGTGTCTAAATACATATTGAGATAGGGGTCTTCTAAGTTGCCTAGGCTTATCTTGAACTCCTACCCCCAAGCAACCCTCCCACCTCAGTTTCCTGAGTAGCTAGAACTATAAGGCTTGTACCACCCTGCCTGGTCCTTATTTATTAGTATTGAATTTATATAACTGTTTTTTAACTCTGGCAATTCATTTAATATTCGAGTGAAAGAAATTGGAATCAATCTGTGGATACTCTTGGGCCCACATGTATGAGCTGTGAGATATAATTGGTTAGGCAATAAAAATGCTGTGGCCTCAGATGAGTTTTAAAACTGGATTCAGTGAGTAATTTGCACTTGGGGTTGAAGTTTACTGTAATTTACCTCACTTCATGTAGATTATGACTGAAGAAAGATGAGTCCAGATCATTTATGACTGAAAAAGACCATAGAACATATTGGGAAAAACTCAGCATGGAACCAAAACCAAATTACTAGTGTAGAAATCATGAAGCAGTGTGTATTCATCAGTTCTGGCTTCCACAGCAAAATACTGTACACTGAGTGGCTTGAACAAGAATTTGTTTGTCACGGTTATGAAGGCTGGAAAGTCTATGATCGAGGTGCCAGCAAATGCAGGGCCTGGTTAGGGTTCACTTCCTGACATTAGACTGCTGCCTTCTTGCTGTATCCTAACACGGAAGAGAAAGAGAAAGGAAGCTCCCTGGTGTCTTTTTTTATAAGGGCACTAATTCCATCGTGGTGGCCCCTACCGTCATGATCTCATCTAAACCTAATCACTTCCGGAAGGTCTCATCTCCAAATACCATCACCTGTGGGATTAGGGGCTTAACATACAAATTTTGGGGGAACATAATTCAGTCCATAGCATAGGGGATGGTTCCAGAATATCTGTACAGCATCCCAGAAAACTAGAAGTGACAGACTACAAGTAAGAAGAGCATGAGGTAATAGTTTTCAACTGAAGGAAGATGTACTAGAACGTATGAAAAGATGAAAAATAATGACACATCAAAATTTAAATAAGTATAATTAAAATAGTGATATTTACAATAATTGTCATCTAATATTTACCATCTGTCAATCCTTCACATGAATTATTTTAATAAAACCATAATAGACCTATTAAGTAGATACTACCTAATATTATTGTCACTTTACAATTGAAGAAATTAGCCCTAAATAATGCAACTACTGTGCGCCAGACTGAGTCTAAAACCTATGCTATTGCAAATTTCCATACCATAAACTTCTAGTACTTTAAATTTCAATATACCAGCTGTAGAGACACTCACTCTTGCTTGACCATGTCTAGTAATATGGAGGTGATTCTCTTTTGAGGCTGCCTATTCCCCTTAAAATATTAATGCTATGGTTCCTGATATACACAAGAAGAATTAAGCTGATTTCTTTTTTATATAGCAAAGCTCTAGATATCTGAATGTAGCTATAATTATCCCACGTTATTCAGTTTATCCAACTAATGGGTTCTCATCTTCAAGCTTCATTTCTCCTACATCTGCCAACATAACTCATAGAATATTATTAATTAGCCAGTTCATCCCCCTGAATAATCTTTTATTTATTTATTTATTTGAGATGGAGTCTCACTTTGTTGCCCAGGCTGGAGTGTGGTGGGATGATCTTGGCTCACTGAAACCTCCGCCTTCCGGGTTCAAGTGATTCTCCTGCCTCAGCCTCCTGAGTAACTGAGACTAAAGGCATGCGCCACCATGCCCAACTAAATTTTTGTATTTTTAGTAGAGACGGGGTTTCACCATGTTGGTCAGGCTGGTCTCAAACTCCTGTCCTCAGATGATTCTCCTGCCTCAGTCTCCCAAAATGCTGGGATTACAGGCGTGAGCCACTGTGCCGGGCCTGGATAATCTTATTTGAAACACCTTCATCTTGATTTTAGTCTCCAAAAATGAAAATGCACTGGACATACCAATACTTTAGATACAAACAGAGCAGAACGGAGGGGAAAGATGGTCACATCTTTCCTGAGTGTGGTGAGCATACTCTACATCACAGTTAGGCTTAGACAATTCTATTTTCGTCTTCCCTGATCATAACTCTATAGTGTCAGCTCTCCTTGCTTTATGACCAAACCACAGCAGATTAGGCCAGAGATGGACACAATCCGTAGGAAACGAACCCAGTGGCTGGCTAATGAGCATATAATTATTTTATCCTCAAGGTTATGAACTAAGGTACAAATAACAGAAATTACTAAAATGGTATCAGAACTCAGAGATTTATAACTAAAGATGATCATGAAGAATCTGTGCCTGACTCAGAAAAAAAAGATAAAATATTGATAAATAGAATATATGGATACAAATGAAGGTAACTATTTATTTATATTTATATTTCCAATGTCTTTCATTTTACTTGACAGATACAACTCAACAGATTGTTGTTAAAAGAACTATATTTAAAAACATGAAGAGGTTTTTATGTAATGAAATATAGACTACAGGGAATATGAAAGGTATATCCTAGCCCTAGTCTATATAACAAGTACTCAAGAGATGCTCAAATGATTAAATAATTTATATTATCTGTCATAAATGAAGATAGAGATGAACTGAGCAGAAATACATGTATTTGCTTTGGACCATGATGAACCATGAGATAAAGTACAAGAACTCTATATGAAGTCTTCTAAAAAATAGGACAGGTTACAGTCTCTTTTGCTTAGATGCTTGTTTTCTCCAGCCAAGCTAGATTACTTTTACCTCCTCACATGTGTCATACAGTCTCAGGTCTTAAACTATCTCACAGATCTCAGGATCTGTCCGGCCCTCTACCTTCATGTAGCTAATGCCAATATTTTTCCCAATGTTTCGTTGGTAGACCCCAATATAATTTGGAATGCCTTCTACTGTGTTCATTTAGCATATTGTGAGAATCCTTACCATAATTTTATCATGCCATACTTTTTGTGAGTTTAAAATGTATATTAAGAGCTTTTCTATGTTCTGGCTAGGAAAGTGAACTCTGTAATCAGGAAGTCAAAGGTTGCCATCCTGGCTTTGGTTTTAAATTGTGTTCCCCAGAAATCCAGCTAAGGGGCAACATGAAATGACTTAATCTTGTTCTTAGCCTCTGATATTTTCTGAATATCTAATGACATGGGCATTATAACAAGTCAGGGCTCCCCCAAATCAGATAGACTTGAGAATAAATTGAATTATGTAACTTATAATTTGTGTAAGTATCTCTGAAATAGTTATTAAAATATCAATATTACATGTCAAATGAACTCAGTGTTAAGTTTTAGATTTAAAGGGTTATTTTCACATCAAGAATATTTTGCAACTGTAAAGTGCTTTTTTACTTGCAAAGCTTTTCCACATATGTTCTTATTAAGTCATCACACCCATCTTCTTGGATAGACAAGACATGCATTCTACTCCCTTTTACAGATAAGAATACTGAAGCTGAGGCTCAGAGAGGTAGTAACTCTTCAATGCTGTCCAGCTCATAAAAGGCAGAGCTGTTACTCCACCTATGGTTTTCTGGCTCCCAGTCCCATGTACTTTTCCATTACACCACATATGTCACCGATTGCTCTTATCGGTCAAGTTTTGGGAGGTAGGAACTCAAGAAGCCAATTAAAGAATAATCTGGTGTGTCATAAGGCAGGAGGAGGAAAGGTGGCAGGCTGTGTGGTGAAGCTCAACTGGATGGTCTGAACGTTTCACTCTTAAGTTACTAAATACACAGCTATTGTTTATGTGAGCAACAGGAAAGGTGTTCTAAGGTTACTTGTTTAGCATGATTTGCTGAATGTAGGGATATACTAAAAAGCATCTGCCAAAATCAATCAAACATATATATGAAAATGTGTTAAAAATCTAACTTCAAATCAAACCTTGCAGACAAGCTTTGACAAAAGTCAGTGCAATGGGGTTTTAGAGGTGAGAGGAATGTGCATTTCATCATTTATGCAGTAGGTCTTTCTCATAGCCTTTTGGAACAAAGCTTTGTGAATCACATATAAATACAGTTTGTCTTGGTTGACTCTGGAATTAGCTCACAGATTAAAACTTTCTTTAGAATGCTGAATTCAGTTCTAAAAGGTTGTTGGCTTTCGGGTGCCTGCCCTCACAAGACAGCACTTAAAAGTTTTCCCCCTTTAGTGCTATCCTTCTTATTTCTCTTACATATCATTATTTCATCAAATGTAGGTACTCAATATGATTCCAATTTTATTTCGTTTGTTGGGCCATGAACCTGGGTAACTCTAGGCACATGGCCAAGTTTCTGGTAACAATAAAATCAGCATTAGAGTAAAAGAACATCAAGAATCCTGCAGTCATAAGGTAATGTGGAGTCCATCTGGGTAGCTATGAAAAATACATAAGAGTGTGTTTTCTTCTATGATAGTTGTGTTCTCTGAGTTGACAGAACTAGGTCAAAGATCTTGACAGCATATTTTCAATACATTTAGCCAGGAGAAAACAGCACTTGTCCTTTGTATCTGGTTCAGATTTTTGTTTTGATTTATCATTTCTTCTGAGATTCTTAGAATCACAGAACCCTAAAAACTACAGATACAATATATTTATCAATGATAAATATATTTATCAATACAAATATATTGTAATAAAATACATTGTATTTACCAGTTTAACAGAGAAGGGCAGACTGCCTATATATAAACACATCTTATGTTTGACAGGTTTTGTTTTCATGTTTGAAGTCCTGGGTAGAGTGGAGAAGAGTCTATGAAAGAGTATTTTTCTTGAGATAATCATGCTATATATATTCCTTTCCTTCATTTTGGCACATTATTTTATCGTTAGCACCGAGCACCATTTTAGGTACCTACTAGGTACCAAAATATATTTGGTGAATCCTGAGGTCAAGAGTTCAAAACCAGCCTGGCCAATATGGTGAAACCCTGTCTCTATTAAAAATACAAAAATTAGTTGGGCGTGGTGGCAGACGCCTATAATCCCAGCTACTAGGGAGGCTGAGGCAGGAGAATTACTTGAACCTGGGAGGTGGTGACTGCAGTGAGTCGAGATCGGACCACTGCATTCCAGCCTGGGTGACAGAACAAGACTCCATCTCAAAAAAAAAAAAAAAAAAAAAAACAACAACAACAACAACAACAAAAAAAAAACCATATATATATATTTGGTGAATAAAGGAATGAGTAAACTACCCTGTTTTCATTCTTCACTCCATTGTAAACCATGCTTCTTTCTTTGATGTTTGCACTAACCTCTTATTTATAAATTGTGTACTCTCCATATACCAACTACTTAGATAAACTCTTCCTGTATCAGTCCTTAGTTATTAAATCAGAAGAATAAGTTAATCATTTTTCCCTAGATTGTTTAAATGAATTTCTAATTTGATTAACTTTTACAATTTTTCCATAGCTTAATTGCTTCGGAATTTGAGGTGTATGCTTATGCTTACTTTTTCCATTTCAAGTTCCACAGAAGTTATTTTCTTTAGTTTTCGGCAAGTATTTATGATGAGCACCTGTTAGTTAAATGAAGTAATGCATTTTCCATTTGGAAACATGTAAACTAACAGTTTGGGGAGTTGCTATTCTTAAATGTTTCCTAAGAAAGTCAATTCATCTTTCCTTTTTATACTAGGATGATAAGCAACAAGACTTTAGAGAAACCACTTGTCTTTACATCTTCTTCAAAGGCAGTTATTAACCTTTGTATCTCTAGAGTCCATTTCTGTCTTTCTATTAACAAGTCTATGATCCAAAAGAAAAACATAAAATACCTCTTTTCAAAGAATGCTGGCCCAACATATAAGAAAAAATAATATATTAATACTCTCTCTGTATAATGAAAAATTGTTTTGGCTGCAATTTTTTGGCCAAAATATTGTCTCCTCTGTTGCCAGCAACATTTCACATGAACACACATTTGGCTTCTCTGGATATTTCTGCTTCAGACAAACAGCAATACAGAGGGCTACTCAAGAGGAAACTGTTAGCTCATTTCCGAATTAGATTGCCCTGAGCATTGAGGAACCACACTTGTTCTCAAGTCTTGAGGAAGAAATTGGAAATGTATGGCTCCTTTAAAGATGCCTCCTTTTCTATAAATTTTCACTGTCAGAACTCCTTTCCCACAATAGCAGCATCTTCACATATTACTTGTGTCTCTGTTAACAAAAAATCAAGTAAAATGACATTTGTTTTCTTTGGCAAAAAGACCTGAAAACCACGTCCTACTTCTTACTTCCCACTCTTTCTTTAGGTCTCCACTCAATTCTTAGGTTATGTGGGCACTGCTGGGAGACATTTTTTAATCTCTGTCTTATTCTCAAATAGAGGCAAGATGACTTCTGTCTGGGAGCGTATGACCCCTCCATTCCAGAATAGGCATGACTCAGGCCACTGAGTCAAGCAAGATAAGATTCCCCAGCATTTATACCAAGTAATAAATGAACTTATGTTTCATCATAAATTGTCTTTGTCAATTATATATTTCCTGAACATATGCCTTATCTGAAGAACTGAATTTACATTTCTTACTGCAGGTGTTGCCAAGTTTTGATGTCATCTATCGCATTTTCACAGGCTCAGGCATTTAACAAGTGCTTTCACATGTACAATGTGATTGGACACAGTGTCAATCACAGCAGTAATTGCAAAAAAAAAAAAAAAAAAGACAAGGGTAGTAACAATAACCACCTTAGGATGATCCCATACATGCCAGATGCTGATTTTTTAGGATGTCATATGGATGTATCCACAGACCTCAATGTGGTGACATTCCCTTTCATACCTAAATTTCAATAGATCCAAACTCCTGTCTTTCCTAGTTCTACCAGATTCCTTTCCCAGAGCAATATCTGATATTTCCTCTCCAAAACATGTATGTGCTTCACAGTTGTACCCTGTCTTTCCTTTCTCTCTCTAATTGGTCATCCTGCTTTGACCTGGTTCTCTTCAAAGCACCTAAAAATGTGCCTTCAGATTAATCACTGCTAATTCCAGGCTACAGTATTTAATAAACTTTAGGATAATAGTTTTTGGATATTTAATAATTTTAGGATAATTTAAATAAATGTGTAATTAAGCATATATATAATAAATATATATAACAAACAAATACACTAAGTCTAATTAGTTAAACACTTTGACTGCTACTAGAAATAAATATGCCTAAAAACAAAGACCAAGTTCATCCACATCTCCTCTTCCAAATCCCTGCTGCTTCTGTGAGCTGAATGCAAGCTAATTCCCAGTAAGAATTATTTTCTATTTCTATGCCATGGAGTCTAGCTCCCAATTCCTCGTAGCTCCAGCGGTAGAAGAACTTTCTTCCACAGACTCAAAAGAACTAAATTCTGCCCAATGGTGTGCATAATGGCAACATCTATATACTCTAGTGGATACTTACTCATTTAACAATTATCTCACATATATATTCAACAGCTATAATAATTTCCAACACCAGGCATTGTGCTAAGCTACTGTATGCTCAGTGATTACAAACAACAGCAACATGAAACAACAACAAACATATTACTTGTTCTTATGGATCTTACAACCTATTGGGGAGACATCATTGCATATCTGTACATCTGGAAATTTTATCTTAAATATATATGGGGCATAGAGTCTCATTCATGTAGCACTCTAAGTTTTTTTTATATATATTTTTCTCTACTGTGAAGGAAAGTTCAGTCCTGAGTTAGTAGCTTACACACACACACACACACACACACACACACACACACACACACACCACGCGCGCACGCACACACACATTCTTCTCAAAAGCAAATGAACACAGCATTTGGTAATAAAGAAAATAAGTTTTGGGAAAAAACACAAAACAAAACTATAACCCTGTCTGCTTCTGCTTACATTAATAAGCCAAGCTATATAACTGATGAGAATATTTAGCATTTTACTTTGAAGCACTTGCATTGAGATTACTTTGCTGGTCTAAGGCTTTCTCGAGAATAAAGAATACATATTTGTTTTATGTTTTCATAACGAATTAGCTAATGTTTGTGATCCTTCCATACCAAAAAGTCATTGTTAAGGTGACTCCAACTATGTAAAAAAATAATTATTATACTATTTCTATTATTATATTCTATTACTGTAATAGCATGATCATTCTTATCATTACTCACATTACAAACATGCTTTCATTAGGCTTCAAAGAAAATTTGCCATTCACATACCTCTTTTCAAATAGTTGTCTCGTGAATCCTCAAAAATTAACTTCAGTTTAGTTATGCAGCTTTTTAAATATGAAATTACATATTTATCGACACTGACTTATCCAAGGCAACACAATCAAATTGTCAATGTAGATTTGTGTTATTGATCCAGGTCTTTCTGATTCCAAAGTTTTGCTTTATTCCATATATGCTTTTGGATAGGTATGGGCTTATTTCCTTTAGGAGATTGATGACTTCTTTTGTTTTATACAACTCTGTCCAGTACAACTTGTTAATATATAATATATACATGAACAACAGACAGAGAAAAGAGAAATAAACCATCCATGCCATGCCAGTGACAAAGAAACATCTTTACAGTGACATGGAGACAAAGTCACTAGAAATGGGTATATATTTGACTTTTTAGTCTATTAACATAAAGTGGTCTTAACAGACAACTTAGTAATTTTCAAACATCTATGAAATCTTTCCTTTAGTTTTCATAAGGAATATAATACCTTTTACTCATTTACCAAATATAAAATTAGTAAATTTTATATTAGTACACATTTAAGTATAGTATACGTTACTATTTAATGTAATTTTTCAAATAAGAGATAATTTCCCTCTCAAAGTATCAGATATATTTCTGCATTAGGCCAAGCTCTATACCCCAGCCTCCTGACTCGGGGCAGCATTGAGGTTCACAAAACCTGGGCTGAATCATCTACTCTCCACAGCAACCCACCCGACCTCCAACACAAATACACATGCACACACATACACACAATCCCAAGCTATTCTAAATAAAGTACCTCATTGACTTCTAGCACATTGGAAGGAAAACTGTCATTCTGGTATTTTTCAGTATTAAAAACAGCTATGGCCAGTAAAGAAACCTAAAAGGAGCTAATTGATGAGCACTCAACCAACAAGACAAATAAAAGGCAAAAAATAAAGATCTAAATCAAAACTTTCAAGTAAACTGCAGTCTAACAATGAAAGTTCAGCAAAACGCATTGTTTCTCTCTCGATGTATTACTTGAAAAAGGTTCTATTAACAACAACAAACAGCTAACAAAATTTTGGGGAAAAATATGTGATTCAAAACATATAGTTTATACACAAATTGCAAAATATGTAGTGGTTGACTGAGTTTACTAATTTTTTAAATGGCTGTATATAAAGCCCCTGTTAAAATTCCCAACAATACAACTATCTTTTCCTACTATATTCCTACAATAAGCAAAAAATGTTATCAATAATTTGAGGCACATGCAAACCCACAGCAAATATTTTTATCTAATGTCTAAAAATCATACAGATGACTCAATAATCAATAATTTTTATCTCACATGGGGTGAGGCAGGCCTATTATAAACCAACAAAAATGAGTTTCCATTCTGAATTCAGCAGAAGATTCCTTGGCATACCTATTGAAAGATGTGCTATTGAAAACTAAATATGATTCAAAATATTAAAATGCTCCAATAAGACATCTACGTCACCAATTCCTCTGTTTTTTATCATTTACAAAAATGATCCCATGTCCCAGGTTGATAATTGGATTTGAAATTATGGCTCAAAATGTCATCGAACATAAAAAACAGTTTGTCCAATGGTGACAGGATTCGCTCACCGGCGAGCAGCTTCCTGGATCTCTCATTTGTATGCTTCCACTTTAATTTCTGCCATCTCTACAGCTTGTAATGCCTTTTGAAAGCCCTTGTTACTTTGACAACATGTTTTAACATCTCTCTTTATTTTGGTTCTTGGCTGCCTGTCCCACGTGGATCCAATTTTGCTCTCTTATCTTTTTAGTTTCAAGCACAGAAGCTTTCTGGGAGAGGTTTTCCTAGAACCAGCTCTGCACCTGGGTGATCTCTACTGGCAGGGCCTTCCTGAAGGGCCCTTCGCAAACAAAAGGAGAAAGGGAATTATAAATATGGATTTCAAAATATTGTCTGTCTGTCAATCTTCTTTTATTTCCTCATTCCCTTCCGTCAGCTACATTCTCCAGTCCCATAAAGTCAACATATATCTCTAGTTTGGGACACTAAGGGACTTCATAATGCAGTTTCTTACTTCTTATTTTAATATGGTTAAAGAGAAACCCAGATAAGTTCTGTGACTTGTGCAAAACTACACAGACTGCTAGAGCTAGAACTAAGACTTTGCCAGAAAAATTTCCTGGTACCCCATTCCTCTTTTAAACCACTTCATTATTCTCTTTGGGTTGATTGTTCAAGTTGTCGTAGTTGGGAAAAATTTTAAATCCTCCATTAAAGGACAGAAATTGTTATTGAAAAATTAAACTAAGTTTAAAATTCTTTAATTGTATGCAGAAAATATGCTTCAAATCTGTGAACTGTCTGTTGGATAATAAAGGGTATGTCCTGTATTGTACATTTGGATGACCAGAAACAGATGCCGTTACTGCTCATAGTCTGCTTTTTGAGCTAAGGAAACCCCCATGACATCTTTGCAGTCTCAGGTCCATTCTCCATAGACACAACTCTCTGGATGATATTAAATCAATAGGGATAGTATTTCAAAGCCTCTCAACTAGAAGATCCGACAGATTGAGGTAAAGAAGTCTGTTCTCTGCTCCATAGTTGAGTTCCTCTATGAAAACCGTGAACTACAGAGCCTCAGTCTCCTCATCTATAAAATGGGGAGAGCCACATCTGCTCCAAAGCATTTTTGAAGCGCCCTATAGCATATATACACACATACACACACACACATATAATGTATATATAAGTAATTTTTTCAATTGAACACTGTTGTATAAACATTTACAAGCTAATGCTTGTACCCTCAGAATCCACTCTAGTTGTCTCCTTTGTGAAATCAGCTTGTGAAAAGCTTAGATTTAAATAGCCCAGTTCAATTAGTGAAATTGTACCCCTACTTCCCTCAGGTATTGACTCAGGGATGTACCTATATCTAGGCCTATGAAAATGAGCACAGAAAGTTTCCCTGGATACAATGAGGATGTAAGTATGAGATGATAGAAGCTCTCTCTTCTCTAAGACGAGGCATGATATAGATATTAGACCTGAAGCGTCTTTAATTTTACCAGGAAGAAAATAAGCCTGAAATGGAACCCACATGAAAGCAAGATGGTAGAGCCAAAAGAATCACAAGAACAGGAGCTGACACTGATAAACTGCACTATATCCTGCTCGCCCTCTATCTCTGGCCTTTCAGATACATGTTTTGATATGGTGTGTAATTTTAAACCAATTGATTTGGAATTTCTGTTTCTTGAAATCCAAAACATCCTAACTTATAGAAAATGGAAGGTAATTTGTTTTATAAATGTTGATTTGTTTTCATTCAACTACCAGGGCAAGGGAATCTGAACAGAATTGCCTGCTTTTAGCCTCACCTTTTTTACCAGGAGCCTACCTGGAAGGCCAGTGAGTCGGGTATGCACTAACCGGGGCCATCACAGATTTTAAACTGCGTATTTTAAATTTCTCCAAGAACTCTCTATCTGAAGAGATGGGAATACAATCTGCTATCTGAATAAAAGCACAGAAGGAAGTTTCTGTCCAGGGAAAAATCATAACATCAGTGGATAGGTTTTGCTTTTTCCCCCTGCCACAATTCTCCTCATATTAAGGGGGAATTGGAATGGAGGTCAGCGTTTGTGGGATCTGATTAATGGGAAATTGGGATGTGGAGACATTTACTTTGGGTTTAGTGAAATAGAATTGTGTGAGTTTTGAAATATTACTTATAGGCATAGTTCTTGTTAGCTGTCCTATATAGGTTTTACTCAGTAGGACGCACATGTACAGGACCAGAAGTTGTACTACAATGTTAGTATGTCCAACGATACCGGGCACCAGAAGTGGGTGGGTAATGGAAGGAGAAACCAGTTTTAATATGTCCTCATATAGAAGCTACCAGTGCAAAAACTTTCAAGTCATTAGATGTGTTATTTATTTATTTATTTATTTATTTATTTATTTATTTACTTTTACTTTAAATTCTGGGATACATGTGCAGAACATATAGGTTTGTTACATAGGTATACATGAGCCAATGGTGGTTTGCTGCACCCATCAACCCATCATCTAGGTTTTAAGCCCCACATGCATTAGGTATTTGTCCTAACGCTCTCCCTCCACTTGCCCCCCAGCCCCTGAAAGGCCCCTGTGTGTGATGTTCCCCTCCCTGTGTCCATGTTTTCTAATTGTTCAACTCCCACTTATGAGTGAGAACATACAGTGCTTGGTTTTCTGTTCCCGTGTTAGTTTGCTGAGAATAATGGCTTCCAGCTTCATCCATGTTGTTGCAAAGGACATGAACTCATTCTTTTCTATGGCTGCATAGTATTCCATGGTGTATATGTGCCACATTTTCTTTATCCAGTCTATCATTGATGGGCATTTGGGTTAGTTCCAAGTCTTTGCAATTGTAAATAGTGCTGCAATAAACATACATGTGCATGTCTTTATATTAGAATGATTTATAATCATTCTAATATAAAGTAATGGGATTGCTGGGTCCATGGTATTTCTAGTTCTAGATCCTTGAGGAATCGCCACACTGTCTTCCACAATGGTTGAACTAATTTATGCTCCCACCAACAGTGTAAAAGAGTTCCTATTTCTCCACAACCTCTCTAGTATCTGTTGTTTCCTGATTTCTTAATAATCTGTGGTTTTGATTTGCATTTCTCTAATGACCAGTGATGATGAGCTTTTTATCATGTTTGTTGGCCATATAAATATCTTCTTTTGAGAATTATTTGTTCATATGCTTCACCCACTTTTTGATGGGGTTGTTTGCTTTTTTCTTGTGAATGTGTTTAAGTTCCTTGTAGATTCTGGATATTAAACCTTTGTCAGATGGGTAGATTGCAAAAATTTTCTCCCATTCTGTAGGTTGCCTGTTCACTCTGATAATAGTTTCTTTTGCTTTGCAGAAGCTCTTTAATTTAATTAGATCCCATTTGTCTATTTTGGCTTTTGTTGCCATTGCTTTTGGTGTTTTGGTAAATGAAGTCTTTGCCCATGCCTATGTCCTGAATGGTATTGCCTAGATTTTCTTCTACGGTTTTTATGGTTTTAGGTTTTACTTTAAGTCTTTAATCCATCTCGAGTTAATTTTTGTATAAGGTGTAAGGAAGGGATCCAGTTTCAGTTTTCTGCATAAGGCTAGCCAGTTTTCCCAGCACCTTTTATTAAATAGGGAATCATTTTCCCATCACTTGTTTTTGTCAGGTGTGTTGAAGATCAGATGGTTGTAGATGTGTGGTGCTATATCTGAGGTCTCTGTTCTGTTCCATTGGTCTATATATCTGTTTTGGTACCAGTACCATGCTGTTTTGGTTACTGTGGCCTTGTAGTATAGTTTGAAGTCAAGTAGTGTGATGCCTCCAGCTTTGTTCTTTTTGCTCAGGATTGTCTTGGCTATATGCACTCTTTGTCCTCTTTGTACCTCTGGAAGAATTTGACTGTGAACCTGTCTGGTCCTGGGCTTTTTTTTTTTTTTTTTTTTTTTTGGTCGGTAGGCTATTAATTACTGCCTCAATTTCAGAAGTTGTTTTTGGTCTATTTAGGGATTCGACTTCTTCCTGGTTTAGTCTTGGGAGGGTGTATGTGCCCAGGAATTTATCCATTTCTGCTAGATTTTCTAGTTTATTTGCATAGAGATATTTACAGAATTCTCTGATGGTAGTTTGTATTTCTGCGGGATCAGTGGTAATCGCCCCTTTATCATTTTTTATTGTGTCCATTTGATTCTTCTCTCTTTTCTTCTTTATTATTCTGGCTAGTGGTCTATCTACTTTGTTAATGTTTTCAAAAAAACAGCTCATGGATTCATAGATTTTTTGAAGGGATTTTTGTGTCTCTATCTCATTCAGTTCTGCTCTGATCATAGTTATTTTTTGTCTTCTGCTAGCTTTTGAATTTATTTGCTCTTGCTTCTCTAGTTCTTTTAATTGTGATGTTAGGGTGTCAATATTAGATCATTCCAGCTTTCTGATGTGGGCATTTAGTGCTACAAATTTCTCTCTTAAGACTGCTTTGGCTGTGTCCCAGAGAATCTGGTACATTGTCTCTTTGTTCCATTGGTTTCAAATAACATTTATTTTTGCCTTAATTTCGTTATTTACCCAGTAGTCATTCAGGAGCAAGTTGTTCAATTTCCATATAGTTGTGTGGTTTTGAGTGAGGTTTTTTGTTTGTTTTTGGTTTTTGGTTTTTTTTTGTTTGTTTGTTTGAGATGGAGTCCTGCTCTGTTGCCCAGGCTGGAGTGCAGTGGTGTGATCTCAGCTCACTGCAACCTCTGCTGCCCAGGTTCAAGCGATTCTCCTGCCTCAGCCTCCTAAGTAGCTGGAATTATAGGCATGTGCCACCACACCCAGCTAATTTTTGTATTGTTAGTAGAGATAGGGTTTCAACATCTTGACCAGGCTGGTCTTGAACTCCTTACCTTGTGATCCACCTGTCTCGGACTCCCAAAGTGCTGGGATTACAGGCGTGAGCCACCACGCCTGGCCCTTGAGTAAATTTCTTAATCCTGAGTTCTAATTTGATATCACTTTGGTCTGAGAGACTGTTTGTTATGCTTTCATTCTTTTGTATTTGCTGAGGAGTGTTTTACTTCTGATAATGTGGTCGATTTTAGAATAAGTGTTATGTGGTACTGGGAAGAATGTACATATCTGTTGATTTGAGGTGGAGAGTTCTGTAGAGGTCTATTAGGTCTGCTTGGTCTAGAGCTGAGTTCAAATCCTGATCATATTGTTAATATTCTGTCTCATTGAGCTGTCTAATATTGACAGTGGGGTGCAAAACTCTCCCACTATTATTGTGTGGGAGTCTAAGTCTCTTTGTAGGTCTCTAAGAACTTCTTTTATGAATCTGGGTGCTCCCGTATTGGGTGTATATATATTTAGGATAATTAGTGCTTCTTGTTGCATTGATCCCCTTACCATTATGTAATGCCCTTCTTTGTCTTTTTGATCTTTGTTGGTTTAAAGTCTGCTTTATCAGAGACTAGGATTGCAACCTCTGTTTTTTGGGGTTTTGTTTTGTTTTGTTTTTTGCTTTCCATTTGCTTGGTAAATATTCCTCCATCCCTTTATTTTGAGCCTATGTGTTCTTCGCATGTGAGATGGGTCTCCTGAATACAGCTCATGGATGGGTCTTGACTCTTTATCCAATTTGCCAGTCTGTGTCTTTTAATTGGGGCATTTAGCCCATTTACATTTAAGGTTAATACTGTTATGTGTGAATCTGATACTGTCATCATGATGCTAGCTGGTTATTTTGCACATTGTTATAGTTTCTTCTTAGTGCCATTGGTCTTTATATTTTGGTGTTTTTGCAGTGGCTGGTACCAGTTTTTTCTTTCCATAGTTAGTGCTTCCTTCAGGAGCTCTTTTAATGCAGGCCTGGTAGTGCCAAAATCCCTCAGCTTTTGCTTGCTTATGAAGGATTTTATTTCTCCTTCACTTATGCGGCTTAGTTTGGCTGGATATGAAATTCTGGATTGAAAATTCTTTTCTATAAGAATGTTGAATATTGGCCCCTCACTCTCTTCTGGCTTGTAAAGTTTCTGCAGAGAGATCTGCTGTTAATTTGATGGGCTTCCCTTTGTGGTAACCTGACCTTTCTCTCTTGCTGAGTTTAATATTTTTTCCTTCTTTTCAACCTTGGAGAATCTGAAGATGATGTGTCTTGGGGTTGCTCTTCTCAAGGAGTATTGTAGTGGTGTTCTCTGTATTTCCTGAATTTGAATGTTGGCCTATCTTGCTAGGTTGGGGAAGTTCTCCTGGATAATATCCTGAAGTGTGTTTTCCAATGTGGTTCCATTCTCCCCATCACTTTCAGGTACACCAATCAATCATAGGTTTGGTCTTTTCACATAGTTCCCTATTTCTTAAAGGCTTCATTCATTCCTTTTCATTCTTTTTTCTCTAATATTGTCCTCATGCCTTATTTCAGCAAGTTGATCTTCAATCTCTGATATCCTTTCTTCTGTTTGATTGAGTCAGCTATTGATACTTGTGCATGTTTCACAAAGTTCTCGTGCTGTGTTTTTCATCTCCAGCAGGTCATTTATGTTCCTCTCTAAACTGGTTATTCTAATTAGCAGTTCCTGTAACCTTTTATCAAGGCTTTTAGCTTCCTTGCATTGGGTTAGAATATGCTTCTTTAGCTCAGAGGAGTTCGTTATTACCCACCTTCTGAAGCCTACTTCTGTCAATTCATCAATCTCATTCTCCGTCCAGTTTTGTGCCCTTGCTGGAGAGGAGTTGTGATAATTTGGAGAAGAGGCTTTCTGGTTTTGGGAATTTTCAGCATTTTTGTGCTGGTTTTTCCTCATCTTCGTGGATTTATCTACCTTTGATCTTTGAGGCTGATGACCTTTGGTTGGAGATTTTTTATGGGGGTTCTTTATGTTGATGTCGATTTCTTGCTTTCTGTTTGTCAGTTTTTCTTTTAACAGTCAGGCCCCTCTGCTGCCAGTCTGCTGCAGTTTGCTGGAGGCCCACACCAGACCCTGTTTACCTGGGTATCACTAGTGGAGGCTGCAGAACAGCAAAGATTGCTGCCTGCTCCTTCCTCTGGAAGCTTTGTCTCAGGGGGGCACCGGCCTGATGCCAGTCAGAGCTCTCCTGTATGAGGTGTCTGTCAACCCCTGGTGGGAGGTCTCTCCCAGGCAGGAGGCATTGGGTTCAGGGACCCACTCGAGGAGGCATTCTGTCCCTTAGCAGAGCTGGTGCACTGTGTTGAGAGAATCCCTCTGTCAGGATCAGCTGCTGTCTTCAGAGCAGGCAGGCAGAAATGATTGAATATGTTGAAGCTGTGCCCACAGCCACCCCTTCCCCCAAGTGCTCTGTCCCAGGGAGATGGGAGTTTTATCTGTAAGCCTCTGACTGGGGCTGTTGCCTTTCCTTCAGAGATGCCCTGCCCAGTAAGGAGGAATCTAGAGAAGCAGTCTGGCCATAGCTGCTTTGCAGCACTATGGTGAATTTTGCCCAGTCCAGACATCCCAGTCTCCTTGGCACTGTCAGGGGAAAACCGCCTACTAAAACCTCAGTAATGGCGGACACCCCTCATCCCACCAAGCTTGATCATTCCAGGTCCACTTCAGACTGCTGTGCTAGCAGTGAGAATTTCAAGCCAGTGGTTCTTAGCTTGCTGGGCTCCATGGAAGTGGGACCTGCTGACCAAGGCCACTTGGCTCCCTGGCTTCAGTCCCCTTTCCAGGGGAGTGAACAGTTCTTTCTCACTGAGGTTCCAGGTGCCACTGGGGTATGAAGAAAAAAACTCCTGCAGCTAACTTGGTGTCTGCCCAAAGAGGTGCCCAGTTTTGTGTGTGAAACCCAAGGCTTTGGTGGTGTAGGCAAACTAGGGAATCTCCTGATACGCAGATTGCAAAAAATCGTGGGAAAAGTGTAGTAACCCAGCTGGGTAGCACGGCTTCCCGTGATTGGGGAGGGAAGTCCCTCGGCTCAGCCTCCGTGGGTTGCGCCCACTGCCTAACCAGTCCTAATGAAATGAACGGGGTACCTCAGTTGGAAATGCAGAAGCCACCCACTTTCCGCCTTGGTCTTGCTTGGAGCTGCAGATCGGAGTTGTTCCTATTCGGCCATCTTCGCCCCTCCCTTGAAGATGTGTAAAATTTTAAAGAGATAATTTTGTGAATTGATAACTAATAAAAATAAAATTTCTCTGCTCTGTTTTTTCTTTTCAATTCATCACTAGAAGATTTTGTGTGTGTGTGTTTGTGAGCACAAACTATAGTGTAAAGTGAGAGTACATTTTGTGGGAACATGCATATTCTATGCATTCTAAATATACATTAAAAATTTGATCTATCATGCCAGAGGCAAAACTGAATCATCTTTCTTAATTTTTTATAGAAAATGTTAACAAGTTATTGAGTTATGACCATTTTAACAAAAACTGCAGTCAAAATACATATGGAAAATGGGTGTAGAGGTGTCTTAATGAATTAGTTAATAAAAAATATTGTTACTTTTTTGAATTTGGTGATGTTCTTTGTATTTCTCAGGTTTTAAAAATATAAATTTGTTGTACTTTTTCTTAGTATAAACACGTATTTGCATTTAAATCTAGCTTTTAATTGCAATTACAGTATTTTTTTTCTAAAGAGGGTTCCCCCTAAAGTAAATGTGTATCAACTTCCAAAAACTTTGGATTCTTCCTAAGGTGTGTACTGGGAATCATGTAGAAAAAATGATTAATAATTCAATTACCTGTGTGAGGATAAAAACTTTTATGAAGAGTTTTATTTAAGAAGGATCTTGCAAAGTAAGTAGAGAAAACTGGGGTAAATAGAGGAAAGAAACATTAGTCTTTAGTTCAAAAGTCACTGAAATACCTCCACTGAACACTCTATCTCAAATTGCACCCCACACTCACCTTACCTAGTGACATGATTTGGCTGTGTCCCCACCCAAATCTCATCTTGAACTTTTATAATCCCCATGTGTCAAAGGCAGGGCCAGGTGGAGGTAATTGAATCATGGGGGTGGTTTCCCCCATACTATTCTTGTGATAGTGAATAAGTCTCATAAGATCTGATGGTTTTATAAATGGGAGTTCCCCTGCACAAGCCCTCTTGCCTGCCACCATGTAAGATGTGATTTTCTTCTCCTTTGCCTTCCACCATGATTGTGAGGCCTCCCTAGCTATCTGAAACTGAGTTCATAAACCTCTTTCCTTTATAAATTACCCAGTATCAGGTATGCCTTTCTTAGCAGCCTGAGAACAGACGAATACACCTAGTCACTCTCTATTCTATTGCTCTAAGTGTTCATTACTTTTTACTTCTATATATTCACTAAAATATAAGCTATATAAAAGCAACAATTTGTTCCACCTTGTTTATCACTGTAATCCTACAGCATAAAATAGTACCTGCCATATAGCACATAATAAACATACGTGCTTTATAAATATTTGTTTAGTGAATGGTTGAACACCCTAAAGTTCCCTATATTCATGCACATGTCTTCGATTTTAATTATTTGGCAAAAGAGAATAGCCAGTAAGATACCAGAACACTTCCAAATCTAGCTAAGTTTTGTTTCCGTATGTTGAGTTTTCAACACACACATACACACACACACACACACACACACACACACACACACGGAAAATTGGAGCAATCTAGAAAGTCAAACCTGGAATTTTTAAAAATTACTCTGTCTATAACCATTTTCAGAAAAGCAGAAAAATAAATGATCACACTAAAAAGATACATCTGGCCACCATATTAAAAAACACAACATCTTGACAACAGCTAATTTAATTGGAAATTGTGCAGAAATTTTCTCACGGAGCTCATGAATCTTAGCAGTAGTGCTGATAATCTTTCCAGGAACTTAGAAGCAATCCTGATACTTTTGGTGTAAGTCACTACTTTTAATCATGTAATTTCTTTTAGGTGAAAGTTACATTTTGTAATCATGAATGAGAGGACCCAAAGGGATCTTCTCAGTTCCAGGCAACTCTCCAGTCACAAGAACGGGACAAAGATTTCCCAACACTAGCTTGCCTATGGCATTAAACTTTATCCAGCATAATTTTCTGCACCACAATTTTGAAGCTGAAAGGGACCTTGGTAGTTGCTGTGGCAGAAATGGATGCATACCAAACAGTCACTTTCCACCTTCTCCTTGCAAACAGAACCTCTTTTTGTTTTGGGGCAAAAATGTGTCCAGGTCTCTATTTGTTTTCACATTTCCTTTTTCAGCTACAGGGGGCCATGTGACATATTTCTGGTGGCTGATACGTAAAACAAAATCTAATTAAAAAAAAAAAATCCCGATATAAGAAACTAGCATAGCAGGCAGCTGAATTGGATGTAGGTGCAAAGTGTAGAGCTGTAGCTGCCACTTTATGACCATGAGGTGACAAGCAAGCAGCTAGGAATAGTGAGTATCATAGAGCCACCGGCCATGTGTTAGATTACTCATCTCCAAACCACTTATGTAAGAAACATCAGCCTATATTTTAGTTATTATTAGCTAGGTTTCTGCCATTTACAGCCAAAAGTATTGACGTTATAGTTATTACCTCTAATGCCTTTATTTGTTTTGGAGGAAAAAACAACTGAGGTTCAATGAGAACAAAAAATTTGGCTGGAGTCATTGATATTTTTGGTAAGAAACACATTACAAGAGCCCGTTCCTCTTCCCAATACTCACAAGCACAACCTATGGCCATTGAGTAAGATTAGGGGTCTGCTTCATCTGCCTCTTCAAGGCAAGGAAACATTGAACATGGCAAAATGCTTACATTAGAAAATGTCAGAATTGTTGATAATTGCAAAGATGAGTGCTAGGTATTAATACCCTGCAATATTTGTATATAATATTAATCTTTAAAAAATATTTTATGTAACATATTGAAGTCAAATTACTATCATCCACAATAAAATATGTGTACATTATTGGATCAAAATATCTGGATGACAAGTCAAAGATTCTGTTATTCATTAAGCTGTTCTTTATTCTCATTTCTAATTATCCAACTGTCTACATGCTTTGACATCATGAAAATTCAATCAAGTTAAGTGTCGAATTAAGGAGGAATTTGTGATTTGAGTAATACAATTACTGTGATTTGAGACCTCCAATCTTTACTTTTCTCTCATGGTTTTTTTTCTCTTAATAAAGGATTCTGGAAGACTCCATATTGACTCTATGCCATCTGTGTTTTGTTTCAGTCTTCGGTTATTAATTTATGCTAAATCAAAGTTGACAACTTCTTATATAACTTCTTACAAATAAGGTTTTTCTCTGACTTACTAACGCTAACGCCCAGTCCCAGGCATTGATCTCTCTTTACCACATTTCCATGCAAATAACTGACAAACAAATAAATACCCTTAGTAAGGCATTTGGTATCTTCATCTTCTTTTGAAAATGCAATTCTGAGATTTCCAATTATACATTTGCACCATATGTGAACCATGACTTCAATGAACAGGAACTTCAGTATGGTTTTGCAGTCATGGACCATGTATTGTATCCCTTTTATGATAATATTTTCTTTATAATTCACTGTTGCAAGGCAGCTGATGCAAGTGCCTGCGTGCCCCCCTCCCCTGCCCCGCTTCTTGGCGTGTTCTGTCTCATTCTGTGCCATTTTCACTTTCCCAATCCCATGGAAGATCTAAAAATGGCTGCAGAGGAAAAATAAGACTTTCTGTTTCACCTCCAAAATGTGAATGCAAACACATGGCACATGTGTCACCATGGGGGACAGTAAGGGTCAGTTATGGCACTCTTTCTGACTTAAATTTGGCCTTGAATTCTTCTCAACACATTGCAGTTCAGACCCTTTAAATTGGCACTCAGGACAATCTACTTGCTGTCAATATAACCTTCTTAATCTAAATTTAGTGTACACTTTCCACAGTTCTATCCCTACTACCGGTTTCTCCTTTGGAATAAAAATATTGAGTAATTTTTTTATCAATGATTATAATGAAAAGAAAGAGAACTCTTTGGCACATATGTGGTGTGTGTGTGTGTATGTGATTTCAAACTGGAAGGCCTAAGTGACTCCAGTGGAAGAAAGACCCAAATTCCAAAACATACATCAAATGTATCCACTCCTTTTCATCTTAATTTCTTTCAGACAAGGTGTAACTACCACTGCCCCCACAAAACTACTGTGACAATCACACATCCGTCTTCTTATAGCCACTTGTACCTCTGTTTATCCATCATTTCATGCAGCAGCTAGAGGAGCTTTTGCTAATGAAAATCTGTTGCTCATTCCACTCTTAGAATTCTTCAATGAATCTCATTACACCTAAAACAAATATCAGAATCATTAGCATCATCTATAAAATCTATAAAATCTGGCAAGCCCCTGCCTTTATTTTATCCTCCTTATCAAATATTCATTATTTTGTTCATTTCATTCCATCCTCAATGATCTTCTGCTTCTTAAACTGCTACGCTCATTTCTGTCCAAGGCCTTTCCTTTCACTCACTTATTCATTTAATTTATATTTATTAAGTGTTTCATTTATTTCAAGCAGTTCACTGTCTCTTCACTTGGTTAGTTCCTACATTGATACCGCAAGATGAAAACCCTTCTACAAGAAGGCCTCATCTGGCTACAACAGAAACTTCTATGTGTTCAACACATTTGTTGAACACACTGTTCAATGTTCTTCTTCCTACACTTCTGTCATTCTCAGTTTGTTCCTGCATCTCTAAGCAGCATGCAACTAGTACTCACCTACTGGATGTAAGTGACATGCCACTTCTAAGCTGAAGTGTTTAAAAATAGGAGTGGTAGAAGCAAAGGATAATGCCCCGAATCATTGGGAGGAAGACCCCAGGTTTTCTAGCTTCTAGAGGCCACCTGCTTTCCTTGGTTTATCACTCCATATCACACTGCCTTCTGCTTCAACGACACATTTCTTCTCTGACTCTGGTTTCCCTGACTCCCTCTTATAACTGACCTTGTGATTACACTGGGCCCATCTGAATAATCCAGGACACTGTCTCCATCTCCAATGCTTAATTTAATCAAATCTGTAAAGTCCCTTTTGCTATGTCAGGTAACATTTTTCCAGGTCTGGGACATGGATATCTTGGGAATGGCAGTAGGGAGCAAGCATTCTTCCTATCACACAAAATGACAAGATATAGGCATATTGAAGGTTAGAACTGAAAAGGCTCATTAATATTCAAACCTAAGGCAAACATAAATCCAAAGGTGAGGCTTTTCTACTATAGCATATTATCTCCAGGAGCTTCAGAGTAGCCATAATTAAATTTGAAAGAGAGAATCATATGAAGAAAGAAGAAAAGAACAGATTTGAGAACCACATGTAAAAATGAACATTCATGTGAATATTAGCATAGGAATTTGGAAACAAACAGAACAGAGGCTACTCAACTTCCATGGAAATTGTATTGCCACTCAAAAAGGAGCTTAGAGTTAAAAAAAAAAAATCCCTTGTCTGTTCAAGCCTTTAAACAAATTTTCAGCTCCACACTTGCACCAATTGGAAATAGACTTTGGAAATGGCATTGCCCTCAATGGCATGACCTCAACACCTCCCGTCGGACATAGTTCTCTGGTGAGTTATCCGGCCTTACATAGAATATCCACCCAAATATGCCCACATATTTGAGACTTTTAAAATCTTATTTTATCATCTGCCATAGCAATTCCTGTCATCGTTTTTGCTGTTCTTCCAAGAGTCATTTTAAGAGCATGTTTGCATTATCACCTGGTGGTTTTCCAAGGTTGTTAAATTCTGTGTATCAGAAGAATTCTCCCAAATTAATAAACTCTCCCTTATTAAACATTATGTTCCAGCTTCCTTGATTGAAGGCCTTCAAAATCTACTAGCACAAATCCTCTCCCAGCTTCTGCCAATGCATGCTGGCTTAGTCCTGAAGCTCTTTTGGAGTATCGTCCCTTGTCTCCCTTATCAGGGCCAACATTTCTCCTGCTGCCTTAGAATTCACTGTACCCTATTGCAGGCCTGGTGTTGAGAATGTATAGCTGTTTTCAAATATATGATTTTATATATTTTTATAAGATTGGTATACTGCAGAAGATATCCCATAATTAGCATATATAGAGAAGTAGACAATCGAATGTGAACGTGTGTGTGTATGTGTGTGTGTGAGAGAGAGAGAAACACCACAAAACAATTTCTTTAAAATTGAGTATCTCATGTTTTAAGGGACTGATGTTGATGTCCTGTGTGAACTACTGGAGGAAAGGGTCAATGACAACCAATAATGTTGATTATTGCTATCATTATGGAGCCTTCATTGACACCCAAGGACTAGGGATTAATGTCCAACAATTATGATATATTCCACTCTTGGTGATTTTTAGTAAGATTAATGCAATATATCTACCTTGTAGTTTGTGGTTCTTTCTGCCACAGCAGTCTTAGTTACCTAAACAGACACTGCACTATAATAAACACTTACTTTTCATTAGAAATTTAAATTTAATATTTCATATTATTTTTAAAGAAATACACTTACTTTTCTGGTAACATTTACAGTAAAACATGAAGCCACTCAAAAGCAATTTTTAAATAAATATGACGAGAGATAAAAGTTTTCAAATTCGATTGTAACAGTCTAGTAGACCACAGAATCAGTCACAAAAAAATAAGCAATTAACATGCTGATGCTGTCAAGAGATGTTAGCTAAACTTCAAAAGGATGGGATATAAGGAAACTCCTTTTGGAAATAAAAATTCCCATAGGTTTGTAAAATTTAACTATATTTCTTATTAAATGAAAGCATATATGCATTATCTTTCTTTATATTCCTTCCTTATCCTTCAACACATAATCTCTATTGTGAGTTTACCTATTATTTATTGACATCAAACCTCTGAATAGAGTCTGAGCCATTACAGAATCCTCCATCAAATCTTCATATGTTGTGAATGAAAATTTCAATGAATGTGTGCTTGGGAAATGAAAGGCAGATGGTCTTCCAGTCTGTATCTCCTTTATCTCCTTTGTCAACACAGAATCGACTTCACATGTCTTCTCCATTTTATTCATATCAATAAGCTTGCATCTGTTTCATAAATCATTTTTTCTTTCACTTTTTCCACTTCTAATTATTTGAATGTCTTATCCACTGAAATCTTCCTGATTGCTTTTCCCCTGTTACTACTCTAACTTATTTCTCAATTGTGTCCTCACAGTTTTTTCCTCCAGACTTTTCTAAATAAAAAGCCATATTTACCAAGTCTTTCTTTGGCATAAAACTAATAAACTTGCATATTCACATTTTCATTTGACACCTAAGTTTTGAGCATCTGCCACACAGAAGGCACTGAATAGTCAACAGAGAACAAAACTAATTTATTCCTCTCATCCTTTTTCACTTTCTTAAACCTGGAGAATTGAGAAGTATCACTGGGATTGAAGGAGAAAAGGGAAAGGAAGGAGGTAGGGAGGGTGAAGAACAGACCATTCTCCCTTTTCCCGTTGCTCTATCATGGAAACCAAGGGATCATTCTGCTCTGAAACAAGGAGAAGCTTTGAATTGGAAAGTTTTATCTGAACCTGAAAATGAGATTGTCCAACTGTGGCTGGAATAGTTAGGACTTCATGAGATCCAGGCAGAGACTGAGAAGGGAAATTTGACACAGCAGGTTTGCTAGTAGTGCTTGAAAAAAAAAAATCCAATTTCTTGTCTGTACTTGACTGAGTCCAGCACTTTTTGATACCTGAATTTTACATAAGTAAGTTTTTTTAAGTATGAAATAAAAATGAGCTGTAAAAGATGCAGAAATCTAAGACGCATTACTTACTAGTGGTGTGATATTGGACAAATAAAATAAGAATAGTAGTTTCTCACTGCATTGTCATGAGGTGCAAATTTTAAAACTGTCAAAACATCCAGCACAATACCTGACATATAGAAAGCCCTCAATTCAACCTTGTTCACTTTCCTCAGGATTTTTTATCATTGTAGATTTTCTGAGGAGCTACTATATAACTTGGAACTATTCTAGAGAAGTGCAAAATAAATTTCTTTCTCTGTGCAAAATAAATTTCATAAGTCATTAAGTAACACAAGGATGATACAATAAAATAAACAAGTGCAAAGTTATTGTTAAACACTAAAATGTGTGGTTTAAACTATAGTATAGTTGTTTGGGAAATTCAGAGAAAATAAAGCAAAATGTGAACTAACAAAGCACATTTCCTAGAAAACAACCTAAAGTTCAAGTCAACAAAGGTTGTTTTTCTTCCTTCTGGCTTTTTCCAATTTGAAAAACATCCATGGCCTTCTCTGAAAACCAAGAAGCTTAAAGACTGGAGGAGCCAACAGTAGATGTCATTGTATTAGTTTGTTATCCAAGACGCAGCTTTGTATTGTCCAGATTCTTACAGAACCCTTCTCACTAGTACCCTGTTTCAGCATTTGCAACAGATTATTTGGAAAACGTTGTTGGGGGCAAAGCCACATCTAACAACTCCCATTCCTAGAACATCAGATTTTGATTTTAATGAAAACATGATCCAAAGCTTTTGGATATCAATTCATGGCAATGGGAGCTGTAAATAAAGTATAATCCCTAGTTACACTGAGTTTATTAATGCAAAACCAAAATGAAATAAATGGTTTGCTTAAAGAATCTAGGTTTAGTTTACCTTGGATTAAGAAAACGTTTCATTCCACTGTATATGAGAGCTATAAATATGAACATATAAAGAAAAAAATATAAAATGGTAGTGTTTGCAATTTTTTTTTTGACTCCTTCAGCCCTTCAAAGAGAGTCCTACTTATCAACAACCCACAATCCCCTCTTCTCAACCTAGAAGATTTAATCTTGGTCAGACTAGTTCTTAATCTTATATGATGCAGAGTCAGAACAAAAGCAGAGAAAACTCAGCAAAGGGTAAAATGGCAAACAAAAGGTTAAGTCAATCTATGTAATATGTAAGAGAGGGAGAGACAGAGACAGAGAGATGAAAAGAAACAGAGTAGGGGGTAGAATAAAAGCTGCTTCGACTGGAGATAGAAATATTGTGTAGATGTTACAAGGAGGATCATACATGAGAGAATCTCTTGAGAACTGTATATTAAAAATGAAGAGAAAATGAGATGTGCAAGTGTTGCTGAGGTTACAAATTGCATATATTTAATTGTAATTTTTATTTTTTTGAGACTCTGTTGCCTAGACTGGAGTACAGTGACATGACCTTACTTCACTACAGCCTTGACCTCTCTGGGTCAAGCGATCCTCCTACCTCTGCCTCCTGAGTATCTGTGACTACAGGTGCATGCCACCACATTCACCTAATTTTATATTTTTAGTAGAGAGGGGGTTTTGCCACATTGCCCAGGCTGGTCTCAAACTCCTGGGCTCAAGGGATCCACCTACCTCGGCTTCCCAAAGTGCTGAGATTCAAGAGCACCCAGCCACATGTGTTTTAATATCTTACAAGGAACACAAGTAATGCTTGGAATTTCTTTGGGCCATTTTTGGTTTTGGCTTGTAAATTTTTGTGTATGTTGAAAGCAAAACCATTTATAGACTAAACAATTTGTATCTCTGAATTATAAGGGATATACTCATACTCCAATAACCAGAAAGAAAATTAATATTTAATATTTTGAAATATTTAAAAATCTATCCATAGATAGAATGTCATTTGTGTATTTACAAATGTAATCTACAATGGTTAAGTCATTTGGCAAGAGACTTACTTAGAAGAAGCTTCATGCCGTAGATCAACGTAAGATCTGGGAATGTAAATGAAGAAAACAGAACCACAGATATTCAGAAAAGGAGGGGAATAAAAGAAGAGAGAAAGAGATTTGAATTCAGTGAATGAAAACATGTAATTATATGGCAATTTGGAAGGTTCAGAAGATTTTAGAACCAGAAGAAACAGAAGTTTCCCAGAGATACAAAACTCTTCCTAAAATGCAGATCAATCTGAACTGAGAGAAGGCTCTGGAGAAACGAATGAGTTCTTTTCTTCTTGGTGACTAAGATCTGTTATATGTTCCACTTTTCAGTAAGCTCCACCTAGGAGCTAAACTCCATCCAGATACCTTATGTCATTAGTACTTCCCCCAGAGTGCATATACAGTAAGTATTTGGTGAATAAATGAGCTTGCCTCCACATAAGCTACTGCATCTCTCTACCATAGTGCTGACTCTAAGAAATTAAAACTGGTTAAGCATCAGGTTCTCTAACCAACTTTAAGTTCTCTATGCTAAAGGACAGTGTTGTCTTCATGTCTGGGGCCCCAGCTGGCAGAGTGAGTGCTCAATCAACAGATGTTGAACTGAACTGAAAAATAAATATACAGAAAATAAGCTCTAACTTAGGTAGAAGGTAGAGTGGGTAAAGTTAGATATAGACCAACTTCACAGTTAGGCAGAAAAATATTCGCAAACAAATTGAGGTGAATTCAGGCTTGCCATGTAAAACCTTGTAAACTAGACATAGGATGTCTTATTGTCTACTAACAATATATGTAAAATTATGTCCTGTCTCATACTCTGTGCTGTAATTTTATAGGCCTTGTCAGAAGATGGTATCAAATGCAAATTACAAAGAGTACCTGCATATTCTCTCAACTTGAAGTCAGTTAGAAATGAGTCTAATTTGTATTGGGACACCTGAACTCTTCACTTAAGCAAGAGATACTATTATGGAATAGTTCCCTTGAGACACTGGTATCCTCACTCTAATAATACTATTAATTGCTCAACATCTTTTGGGAACTGCCTTCAAACCTTTCACAAATCATTTTCTTTTAGGTGAATATTATTTTGCAAACAGGCGAAAGTTAATCTACACCTTGTGAATAAATGTGGGTTATTGAACTAAGTAATGTAGTATTTCAGAAAGAAAACAAAGTGTGCTAATAAAATGAGTAATATTCGGGGATGTTTATAAGATGACCCTGAAATCAATGTTATTAGAAGCCACAAGAATATTCTTATCAGGGCAGTATTGTGAGGATAAGTACAATGTTTTCTGAGACGATTACAATGGAAACCAATAATATTGTGAACACATAAATTCTGGCCAGCTTGTTCAGGAAAAGTCTCAGAACTTTAAGAGAATTCCTTCCAACTCTTAATTATGTCTGAATCCCATGAATTTTTCTCTGAGTACTTTTATGAGAAATACCAAAGAACAATGAAACAGACAGGGAGTAGGGGGAAAAGATAGAAACTGAGCAACCCTTTGTTAACAGTGATACACTGACTCAAAGGTTTAGGTCAAAGAGTATATGAAATTTAGTCAATAAAACAACAAATTACATGATATTTAGTTGGTGAGAAGTAAATGATAGCAGACCTATCAACTTCCTGTGGCAAATTGCTATCCTGATGGGGTTTGTGAACCCTAATAGACTTGTCCATCTTTTAAATAATTTGATATTTATCAAGATAGCCTAGATATGAGAGGGTAGAAAATACAGCCCCAACCCTATTCCACCCCATGCGTTCACTGGCTATGTTGTTTGGACTATCAGTGCAATAAAATCCTATGCTTACGAGAAACCTTATTGGTTCTCCACTTCTAAAGTGTTGGTATGAATAGTTTCCACAAACTGAATAATCTCTCTTGTGCCATTAAGTTCCCACTAAGTTAAATCTCTACCCTCTACTGGAAAATACTATATCTGTGCCAGAAAATTCTCCTTATTTCCAAGCTTATGGAAATCATAAACCAATATGTCAATCACAAAGGAGTATAATGTCCTTACATAAATATATTTATATCCTTAATATTTATTATTGTTCTATATTTGAATTGTGTTTTTGTTTATTCAACCCACTGTAAAAGCTATACATTTAAGGACCCCATACACCACAGGGTCTGTTTCTTTGCAGTGGCAAAGAAATGGAGAGGAATAGTCCCTGTCCTCTAGACCAGTGTGTGCAATACAGTAGCCATTAAGCACATGTGCCAACAACACATCTGAAATGTGGACAGTCCAAATAAAAATGTGCTGAAACTATAAGACATACACCAGGCTTCTAAAACTTAGTACCAAAAAGGAACTTAAAATATCTCAGTAATTATTGTTTACATTGATTCTATTTTGAAACATTATTTTGAATATATAATGTAAAAGGTATTACTTAATGTACCCATTTCATTTTGGTTTTTAATATGACTACTAAAAAATTTAAAATTTCCTATGACCTAAATTTGTGGTTCACACTATATTTCAGCTGGACAGCAGTGCTCTAGAAACTCTGAGACAAATACATATTTGTTTTATATATATATATATATGTAATCGCCAATTATGTATATAATATATATATTTAGATCTAACTGGTATAAAATAAGCAATACATACATTTAGTACCATTTTATTTATCATTATATGTGCTATTGTTATTTTATATTTGCCAGATATATATAATATATATTATTAAATATATAAATATATAGAGCGATCTACCTGGTGTGTGTGTGTGTGTGTGTGTGTGTATATATATATATATATATATATATATATGTTCTTGCATAACTGATACCTGAGTTAGGTTTTTAATGATAAATAGAAGTTAGATAATTTTTTTTCCTGTGAAATAAATCTATAGAAATGGGAATTGTATTTGAGTACATGTGTATTAAAACCGTTCTGAGGGAAAATAAGTAGTACAATTCTTTTTTTTTTTTTTTCTTGAGATGGAGTCTCACTCTGTCACCAGACTGTAGTGCAGTGGCATGATCTCAGCTCACTACAATCTCTGACTTCCTGGTTCAAGTGATTCTCCTGCCTCAGCTTCCTGAGTAGCTGGGACTACAGCCACATGCCACCATACCCAGCTAATTTTTGTA
Organism: Macaca nemestrina; assembly: GCF_043159975.1. Taxonomy (NCBI): domain Eukaryota; kingdom Metazoa; phylum Chordata; class Mammalia; order Primates; family Cercopithecidae; genus Macaca; species Macaca nemestrina. The sequence continues at coordinate 23,432,183 of NC_092132.1, forward strand.
CTTTAGTAGAGACAGGATTTCACCTTGTTGGCCAGGATGGTCTTGATCTCCTGACCCAGGGATCCTCCCACCTTGGCCTCCCAAAGTACTGGGATGACAGGAATGACCCACCGTGCCGGGTCAGTAGTACAATTCTTCATTGCCAAAATTGTCAAAACATCTGAGTGCTATTTAGGCAATATGTGGCATGAAGAGGAAGAGGAGGAAGAAGAGGAAGAGGGAGAGGAGAAGCAGCAAAATGAGGCAGAGGAAGAGGAGTAGGAAGAAGGAGAAGAAAGGGGACACAGATAAGAAACAAGGAAAAGAAATCATTCTTGCTCACAGAAGATTTCTATTTGGCTGAAAGCAGTAAAATTCTAAGCTTTTGTAAATCCACCCCTTTAGAAATTTAAGACTCAATGTATCTATGATGTTTGTAAGTCTCAAAATTGACCTTTATTCCATGTATAAAGAGATTAACTGGCAGTCAGTGTGCTTCTAATACAAGAGGATTATCTGGACAATAAACTAAAAGGTGAGTCCCTAGAAGATTTCTATGTTGACAAACAGCTAAAATCAGGTCATAGGATACTTGCATACTATAGTATATATAATGCCCTTATGCTTCAGGGATTTTGAAAATTTCCTGCTAGAGAAACACTTGCTAGTCATAAAAAAGAAAGAGAAAACATAATTTTCAATAATTAAAAAAGGGCATATTCTACCTTTTGATAAATCTCATCATCTGAGGTAAATGTTTCTGTTGGGTAAAGGATGGGGGCAGATGAAGAGAGGCAGAACTGTTACTTTCAGGCTCCACATGTGTGAGGGTTTGTGGGGGATCTCTGCCTGCTGCCCCCACAGTGATCTGATGTATTACTGGAGAGATGTGGCCCCTGATCATCAGCATGAAAAAAAAAAAAGGACAAGTTCTCATGAAAGATTAAGAAATGCAGATGAGGAAGTGGAAGGGAAAAACACACAGAGAATAGAGAATGTTAGGATGATGAAATAAGAGCGATGATAAAGGTGCTATGTGGGTGAGAATGGGCTTTTAACTCCATCAGAATAGGCTTCCTGGAAGGTAGGAGTCTGAGTTGAGACTTAATTAATGAGTAGATTTCAGTCTCACAAATAATTGATGTCAAAAGCATTCCAGGCAGTAGGACAAGTGGGAAAGATGACTCATGTGCGGAATCATCTAGTGTGAGGCTGAGCAGTCCAGTGTTTCTCAAGCATAGAGTGAAAGAAGTGGGAGACAGATGGGAGATAAGCTGAGGAAGCTCAGTTCTTGGAAAGCCTTTCGGTCTCTTTTAAGCATCTTAGATTATAAGCTTTGGGCAATGGGGATCATTGAAGAGTGCTGGAGAGAGAGTGAAGTGGATTCAAATGAAGGGAAAATGCTGATGTGTACCTTCTTTATACCATGCTCTTAGACCTATTCCTGCCCTCCATACTAGCCTTTCTGTTTGTCATGTATCTTCCTTTGGTCCAGTCAAAGGGTCTTCAGTTTGCAAAAAATAATGAGAATACTCTGATGTTTGCTAGTCCCCCAAATTAAAGCTTTTATCAACTAAAGCCATTTTATTCATCATTCAAATTAATCTTTTTGAAATTTTGGTGAAAATCTTTAAATATCTTTGAAGATATTCAGTGAAAACTTTCCAATCTTCTTGAATAAAATCTAATAAGTGTTAAGTAAGACATAAGCCAATACCCTTCCTCCATAACCTGTTATGACAAAAAAGAATGGACTAGCAAAGTGTCTTCAGAGCAGGAGATATGTCTGTATTTCTCTCCTCAGTGTTAATCACAAGGCATTAAATGCAAAGTGTATTCAAAAATTAAGAGTATGAATCAGAGTCAGGAAAACAAAGCTTAAGGTCAAACATCGCCAATTGTTAATCTGTATGTTCTTGGGCAAGACAATTTTCTAAAGCCTCTTTCCCTAGACATAATATTAGAATAATAAAATGAGCTAGCATTTATTGCATACTTGTGTGCCAACAACTATTCTAATTACACTGCTTTACTTTTAATAAACTACTTAATCCTCATAGGTAGTCAATATTATCTTTATTCCTATTTTGTAAGTAAGAATGATATGGCATAGGGTGAAAGAAATTCATCCAAAGTCACATATCAAGAAAGTAGTAAAGTTAGGATTTGAATTCACCAATTCTAATCCAGAGCCCATATGTTTAATCACTCTGTACCTATAAAACAGAATGTTAGGATTACACTGATGAACAAGTATGAATAATATTTGTACACTGAAGACTGTTGTCCAAATTTAGATAGCATAGGCAGTTGTATTTGAAATAATGCATGTTAAAGTAATATCTGGCATATAGATGTTCTCAGAAAATATGAGCTCTCATTTATTCTTCCACAAACGCAGCTGCTCTTCCTATCTCTATATCCCCATTATGGGAAGGACTTCAAAATGTGTTCCTCTTCCTGTAAATCCCAGTATTAAAGAACTGAAAGGAAATGCAAACTGGTACCAGATGTTCTGTAGCTGTTCTGGTTTGAATGTACCTTGATTTCCTGAACATCACTTATACTTTGACAGTTTTGTCTTCACTATCTTCACATGCATCCCACCTGAAATTGCTTGAGGAGCCAAATGGGAGAGTCACAGCATCAAAGCTAATATGCTCATTTTCCCAGTGTTTAATTTTCCCTCCCAAGATTCAAAGGACTTTCTTGTGTTCATGTCCATGTGATCAGAGAAAGACAGACTGAAGGGAAGATGGATGCATTACAACCACACCCAACCAAAACCCTGAACTAAACAGCCCCCGTGAAACTTCTTTCCCAGAAAGCATTCCAGGTGTCTATGGCTCTGCCTATATAGCCCTAACATAAAAATGGTCAAATGCCTTCATTGTGTGACTCAGTGTAGATAACAACCCTATGTGGGTTCACTACATTTTGAATCACTCACCTATCAGAAAATCTGAACAGAAAAAGAAATTATTTGTGGTGATAGGAAACCATACACATTATGGTTCATGCTACACAGCAAGAGAAAGTGGTTATAAAATAATATAAATCAAAGGAAACATATTTATTTAACTTTGTACGAACATACTAAGAACAATCCTCCACCAATAAATACTTGTAAGAATCTTCAGAGTCTATAAATCTCATCTTTAATAGTTTTCTAAATCTCATTCTGTCCCTCTCCCATCAGTTTTGATTACCTGGCATTGCTTCATTTATGTTACAGAAATGTTTACTACCAAAACAGTATTTATTTGCTTATTTTTATATTGGCTGGGACTTCTTCCAAAATATATGGAAAATAAAGAATGGGTACTTAGCCTTATTCATCTCTTTCCTTGAGCAGTGTCTGTCACACAGTTTGCATTCAAAAAATAATGGGCAAAATATTTAGAGAGAATAAAATAATGCATTTTCATAATCCTTTACAATTCAGCTCCAGTCACTTCTGTGAAACCTTCACCAGTTACCTCGATCTCTAAAAACAACAGTGACATATGAAATACCCAGGCTATCGCCTAACAAGTACTTGGCACTCAGTAAGTAGATGCAGTGATTATGATTCAGTCCCTATATATTCTTCCCCCAAACCCCACAAAAATGATGAATTGACAATGTATGAATTATTATTCTAACTTCACATATGAGAAAATCATGAAGCCTAGTGATGTTAATAAAATAAGAACTAGCATTACAGGCAGGTGTGTGTGTGTGTGTGCCTGTCTAAAGCAGACATATTGTTCTGCTTTCCAAGTACTCACTTGTTTAGTGTAAACCACACACCATGTGTTTTAAGTGCCCTTTTAAACTTGGAGAAAATGAATTGTCCAAGTTCACAGCATAATTCAATGACAAAACTAGGATATGAATTCAGCCTCAGCCCAGGGTTCTTACTTGCTATACCATATGGCCTGTCTAAAGTTGAGCAACTGGCCCCAAGTCACACAGCTGGCAGAAGAGCAAGAATATGAACCACACCTGCCTAGCTTGTTCTTCAACACCATACTGCCTTTTCCAATAGTCCTATTCTTTTAACTTCAATGCCACTTAAAACTTTAGAGCTGGAAGAAACTTTAGAGTTGATCTAACTTCATTCCCTTATTCTCAGATCATACATCTGATGCTCACAGGAGAGAAGAGAGTTTGCAAAAGTAACATAGCAACTTAATGTAGTAATTAAGTCCCAAACCTAAGTCTTCTCTTCACATTCACCATGTACCATCTACACTGGGACTCTTTCATAACTTGTTTTGTAAATGCTTTCTGTTTCTAAGATTTGTATCCATCATAAAATAGCAGATTAAAATACAGGTCTAAGGAAAAGATTGTAATAACCTCATGAATTAAAAGGAGGTAAATAAATACAGACATCTTGGGAATAGACCTTTCTGAATATCCATGTAAATTTCCAGCATAATTATTCACACAAAATTATGAGATAGCTCCCATTTGTTTACTTGTTTACACCAGCAGACATTTGCTCTTACAAAAATCATCCATTCAACAGTTATATAAGTGAAAGAGAAATAAAATCCTTCTCAGGCAAGCAAATGCTAAGGAAATTTGTTACAACTGGACTAGCTTTACAAAAGTTCCTTAAGGGAGTGCTAAACGCGAAAGTGAAAGAACAACACCTCCTACTACAAAAACACACTTAAGCACATAACCCACAAACACTATAAAGCAGTTACACAAGTCTAAAAAACAACCAGCTAACAACACGATGACAGCATCAAAATCACACATGTCAATATTAACCCTTAATTTAAATAGTCTAAATGCACATTTAAAAAACAAAGAGTGGCAAGTTGGATAAAAGACAAGACAAAACTATCTGCTCTCTTCAAGAGACCCGCTTCATATGTAACAACATCCACAGTCTCCAAGTAAGGGGATGAAGAAAAATCTACCATGCAAACAGACAACAAAAAAACAACAGGAGTCACAATTTTTATATCAGATAAGATAGATGTTAAACTAACAATTAGAAGAAGAAGGGATTACATAATAATGAAGGGTTCAATTCAACAAGAAGACTTAACTATTATAAATGTATATACCCTCAACATTGGAGCACCCAGATTCATAAAAAAAAAAAAAGTACTTCTTGGCCTATGGAGAGACCTAGACAGCCAAACAATAATAGTGGCACACTTTAACACCCCACTGACAGTGTTATTATCAAGGCAGAAACTAAGAAAGAAATTCTGGTCTTAAAACTTGACACTTGACCAATTGGAACTAATAGACATCTACAGAATAGTCCACCCAACAACCACAGAGTATACATTCTTCTCATCTGCACATGGAACATATACTAAGATTGACCACATGATCAGTCATAAAGTAAGTCTAAATAAATTTTTTAAAAAATCAAAATCATGCCAAGCACACTTTTGGAACACACAGTGCCATAAAAACACAGACCAATAACAAGAAAATCTGTCAAAACAACTCAAATGCATGGAAATTAAACAACTTATTCCTGAACAACTCTTGGGTGAAAAATGAAATTAAGGCAGAAATAAAAAATTCATCGAAATTAATGAAAATAGAGATACAACTTACCAAAATTCTTGGGATGTAGCTAGAGCAGTGTTAAGAGGAAAGTTTATAGTACTAAACACTTTCACCAAGAAGTTAGAAAGATCTCAAATTAACAATCTAACATTGCACCTAGATAAACTAGAAAAGAACAAACCAACTCCAAAGCTAACAGAAGAAAATAAATAACTAAAATTAGAGATGAACAAAATAAAATTGATATGCAAAAGTCCCTATAAAAGATCAATGAAAACAGGAATCAGTTATTCAAAAGAATAAATAAGATTAATTGACCAGTTAACAAAAAAATCTAAATTAGGTACAATCAGAAATGACAAAGATGACATAAAAACTGCTTACACAGAAATAGAAAAGATCTGCAGAAGGTATTACGAAAGTTGTACGCACACAAATTAGAAAATATACAGGAAATGGATAAATTCCTGGAACATACAATCTCCTCAGACTAAACTAGGAAGAAAGTGAAACCCTAAGCAGAACAATAAGAAGTTCTGAAACTGAGTCAGTAATTAAAAACTTACCAACAAAAAAACATCCTGGACCAGATGGATTCCTAGTCAAATTCTGCCAGACATACAAATATACCAATCCTACAGAAAATATTCCAGTTGACAAGGAGGGACTCTTCCCTAACTCATTCCACTAAGACAGCATCAGTCAGATACCAAAATCTGGCAAAAACACAATTAAAAAAAAACTGTCAGGCCAATATCCTTGATGAACTTAGATGCAAAAATTATTGACAAAGTATTATCAAACCAAATCCAGCAGCATATCCAAAAGTTAATATACCATAATCAATTAGGCTTTATTCCTGGGATGCAAGGTTGGTTCTACATATGCAAATCAATAAATGTGATTCACCAGATAAACAGAAATTATATTTATATATATATATAATATATAAATTATATATAATATAAATTAATATATTATATATATAAATTATATATATATAATATAACCTTAAGAATCAGAAAACAACAAGATGCCCACTCTCACCACTCCAATTCAATTCAGTAGTGGAAGTCCTAGCCAGACCAATCAGGCATCAGAAAAAAATAAAAGGCATCCAAATAGGAAAGTAAGGAGTCATTTCCTATCTCTCTTCATGGACAATATGACTTTATACTGAGAAAACCCTAAGACTCCACCAAAAGGCTCCTAGAGCTGATAAATAACTTCAGTAAAGTTTCAGGATACAAAATCAATGCACAAAATTAGTAGCATTTCTATACACTAATAATGTTCAAGCTGAGCATCAAATCAAGAACAAATCCCATTTTCAACAGCCACACACACAAAAAGGAAATACCTCAGAATACATCTAATTGAGGAAGTAAAAGATCTTTACAAGGAGAACTACAAAACACTGCTGAAAGAAATCATAGATAACACAAAGAAATGGAAAAATATTCCATGCTCATGGATTAGATGGATCAATATCATTAAAATGGCCATACTGCCCAAAGCAATCCACTGACTCAATGCTATTTCTATCAAACTAACAGCACCATTTTTCTCAGAAATAGAAAAAACTATCCTAAAATTTATACAGAATCAAAAGCCCAAATAGCCAAAGCAATCCTAAGCAAAAGGAACAAAGCTGAAGGCATCACACTACCTGACTTCAAACTATACTATAAGGCTACAGTAACCAAAACATGGTACTAGTACAAAAACAGACCTGTAGATCAATGGGACAGAATAGAGAAAACAGAAATAAAGCTACACACCTACAATCAACTTATCTTTGAAAAAGTCTACAAAAATAAGCAATGGGAAAAGAGCTTCCTATTCAATAAATGGTGCTGGGATAGTAGGCTAGCCATATGCAGAAGAATAAAACTGGATCCCTAACCATCACCATAAACAAAAACTAATTAAAAATGGATTAGAGTTTTAAGTGTAGGACCTCAAATCATAAAAACCCTAGAAGAAAACCTAGGAAATACTGTTCTGAACATCAGCCTTGAGGATTTATAACTAAGTCTTCAAAAGCAATTGTAACAGAAACAAAAATTGACAAGTGGAAACATTAGACCAAAGAGCTTCTGTACACCAAAAGAAGCTATCAACAAAGTAAACACACAACCTACAGAATGGGAGAAAATATTTGCAAACTATGTATCCAACAAAGATATAATATTCAGAATCTATGAGGAATTAAAAAAAAACATTAAAAAGTGGACAAAATACATGAACAGGTACTGCTCAAAAGAAGACATACAAATGGTCAACAAACCTATGAAAAAAATGCTCATTATCACTAATCATCAGAGAAATGCAGGTCAAAACCACAGTGAGATACCACACCAGCCGGTATGTTGAGATGTCACACCAATCAGAATGGCTACTATTAAAAAGTCAAAAGAGAATAGATACTAGTGAGGGAATGCTTATGCGCTGTTGGTAGGAATGTAAATTAGTTCAGCCACTGTAGAAAGCAGTTTGAATATTGCTCAAAAAACTTAAAACAGAGCTACCATTCAACCCAGCAATCCCATTATTGGATGTATACCCAAAGGAAATTAAATCATTCCACCAAAAAGACCCATGCACTTGTATGTTCATCACAGCACTAATCACAACAGCAAAAGCAAGGAATCACCCTAAATGTCCATCAACAGTGCACTAGATAAAGAAGATGTGGTACATATACACCATGGAATACTACACGGGCATAAAAAAGAATGATTTTTTTTGCAGCAACATGGATGCATTTTGAGGCCATTATCCAAGTGAATTACACCATAACACAAAACCAAATACTGCATCTTCTCTCTGATAAGTGGGAGCTAGACACTGAGTACACATGGACATAAAGATGAGAACAATAGACACTAAGGATAACCAGAGTGGGGAGGGAGGGAGGAGAACAAGTTGAAAAACTACCTGTTAGGTACTATGCTCACTACCTGGGTAAAAGAAACATCCATATCCCAAACCCCAACATCACACAATATGCCCATGTAAGAAACCTGCCCATGTACTCCTATATCTAAAATAAAAGTTAAAATTGTAAATAATAATATTCCTAAGGGTGAATCATTTTATACTTATTTTCCAGGCAAGAAAACTCATGTTCAAACTTTCTCCAGGTCACAAAAAGTTAAGTAAATAATACAACCGGGATTTCAATTCACATATGGCTTATTCCAACTTTTATATTATGGTATCTCTTATTGTGTTCTGTGGCTCTGTGTCTTCCAGAATTTCTCTTTCTTTCTTTCTCTTTCTTTCTTTTTTCTTTTCTTTTCTTTTCTTTTCTTTTCTCCTTTTCTTTCTTTCTTTTTTTTTTTTTTTTTCTGACAGAGTCTCACTCTGTCACTCAGGCTGTAGTGCAGCCGTGCAATCCCATCTCACTACAACCCCCATCTCCCAGGTTCAAGCGATTCTCCTGCCTCAGCCTCTGAGTAGCTGGGACTACCGGTGTGCTCCACCACACATGGCTAATTTTTGTATTTTTAGTAGAGAAGAGGTTTCACCATGTTGGCCAGGCTGGTGTATAACTCCTGACCTCAAGTGATCCACCCGCCTCAGCTTCCCAAGTTGCTGGGATTATAGGCGTAAGCCACCATGCCTGGCCTATATCTTCCAGAATTTCTGCACAAACATTGCATGCACACACACACACGCACACAGATGTCACGACAACTACAAGCAGAAGAAATTACTGGTAAGCTGAGCTGTTTCTCATTCAAATATAAGCTTTGTCACTGTCAGTTCCTGTGCTGAGAGTTGCGTGATGTTTTTGGCTATCTCACTGCTCTGTGGCTTAATGTTTCTTCTGCCCTGCACCAGAAGTTTAACTATCTCCATATGTTCAGGAGCTCACAGAAAGAGAATTAAGAACGGCTTCATTTAGTATAGGCTGGGTGTTGGGTAACTCCTCTCTTCTCATTACACAGCATGAAGTCTCTCCACAGTTCATCAGTTAACACCATGGCTCCTTAATGACCAACTACTAAATCTTGGATTTCAACCTCTTTCAGAATGTTTCATTTACTCATAGATAATCAAGAAGCATTTATCGAACACCTGCTACAAGAAAGCCCCAAGAGGGGGTTACAAAGAATTATGAGACTGTGCTACTTTTCCTTAAGGAATGCAATTCCTAAGTAAGAAAAAATTAAGAGAATTCTTCAACACATTCTGTAGTTGTTTTCATTTATTTGAAAGTTTTAAAGAGAACACAGTAAAATCTTAACATTTAGTAAGTGAAAGAAATTAGATTGGAAAGGTGTGTATACATAACTTCAGTTGCATCTACAATTAATTACTTTTATTATTTATTTGAAAGTTCTAAAGAAAACAGGGCAAGGTGTTAAGTTTGTTGATTAATTCTGGGCTATACTTCCAAGAGTATTAGTAAAACTTTTCTCATCGTGTTTGATACATTTTATAATAAGTAAAAATAAACTTTTAAAATAGAGGATTTATTGGTTCATGCAATTATAATATCCAATATAGAGTACACCTAAGGTATGTGTGTAATTTATTACCGTGAATCAGATCCATTCACGTGTCATCAGGGTCCTGGATCAGTTTTGCTGAGTTTCTCTTTGCTTCTCCCTAATCCATGCATTAACTTCATTCTTGGTCTAGCTTCCTGCAGAACAGCAAAAAAAGCTTGCAGGCAGTTTTAGTTTCCTCATACACTTACAACACCGGCCAGTCAACAAGTGCCCTTTGTTTCAACATTCTAAGAGATGTTCAGAGATTCATTCTCATTAGAATGTCTTGCCCTCCTCCCCAATCCAAAGTAATCACTGTGGTCAATAAAAGGATTTCCTCAGTTTGAGTTATATACCTCACCCTTGGACCCAGGAGTGAAGTCAACCTATCTAGAACCTCATGGAGACTCTTACAGAAAATAAAAGCTATTGAGAAGAGAAAAGGAGGCAAAGGATGTCAGAGGTCAATCAACTAATATCTACTCCATCATCTAGCCCTTGATTACTCAATTAGTAAAGTGTCAGGAAAAATATCAGCAATGCCCTTTTTATTTAATACCATGCATTTCTTTTATGGTCAACACTATTTCAAGCACCATAAAGTATGCAAATGTGTCTGTGTGTGTGTGTGTTACGAAACTCAACTGTCATTTACAAATTAATGTACTGATTAATTTACTCAATAAATATATTTTTTAAATTTTTTGAGTTGGAGTCTCACTCTGTCACCCAGGCTGGAGTGCAATGACATGATCTCAGTCCACTGCAACCTCTGTCTCCAGGGTTCAAGCAATTTTCCTGCCTCAGCCTCCCCAGTAGCTGGGATTACAGGTGTGCACCACATACCCAGCTAATTTTTGTACTTTTAGGAGAGACAGGATTTCACCATGTCGGCCAGGCTGGTCTCCAACTCCTGCCTCAGGTGATCCACCCACCTAGGCCTCCCAAATTGCTGGGATTATAGGTGTGAGTCACTGCACCTGGCCAACAAATATTTCCTGAACACCTGTTTTGGGTTAGCCACTGAGATTCTATTTATTTATTTATATTTTGTTTTTAATCTGTTTATTTTTTAATGTTATTACAGTGTCTCCAAGCTGCAGTGATAGAACTAATTATTTTTTTCTAATTTTTTTTGTTTTATCCAAACTCACTTAAAATATTAGGACAAGGGAAACAAATTAATATACTTCAATGTTATTTTCTTCTCTCCAAAATCCGAATTATTGTTAGGCTTTCTTTGAAGTCATCTTCAGAGTCTAGACTTTGTAGGCACTGTAGAATTACGGTTCAAGGAACAGACTAGAGCAGGACTTGTCGAGTTCAAATTTTAGCTCACACCATTTACCGCCTTTCTGACCTTGAACAGGTTGCCTAACTTCTCTGTGCCTCAGTTTCAATAGATGATAAATAAGGTTAAAGACATTATCTTCATCATACAGACTTTGCAAGGATGAATTGTCCCTCCCTGGTATAGCACTTAGAAGAGTACCTGGCATATTGCAAACACTTAATACTATACTCTAACAAAAAAGTGTAATGTTTACACCAAAATATTATTTAGAGTAAAGATAAAACCTTTGCACAAAAGATTAAATGGTATAATGGTGTAAAAAAGGGAATAAAAGGCAACTGGCGTCACCAAGTATCTAAAGCTTTTAAATCATATCCGATCACAAACACATATTTAGAAATTCTATTAAAATAAAGAATGTGAAGAAAGGCAAAGCAAACTTATTCGTACATTCTTGTTTTCAACTCTTAAAAGATATGTATATATGTGGGTTTTCTAATCGGGAGCCTAGAAATCCAACAGGCTTCAAAAAGTAGGCCGTAAAAAAAAAAAAAAGAAAAAGAAAAAAAAAATTCCCACAATGTGTCTTTGATGGTCTCAAATTATATTGACTGCTTGACAGACAAAGCAATAACCTATCTATCCTAATGGCCCAGATGAAGATTTAAATAATCTTATCTTCAGAAAAACTTTAAAGATAAAGAAACTTCCCCACTAGAATAGGGATCCCACTTCAGTATCCTAAACAGGATATCATCAAGCTTCTGTAAATAAAGCTGGAGAGCTCAGTACTTGACAAGGCAAGTCCTCTGTCCTTTCTGAGCCTCTCTAATCATTTAAAAGTTTTCCTGGTAAATTCTTTAGAAGGAAACTCTTTAGTACCATTAGGTTTTCCACGCATGAACTACTTTCTAGAGCCTTCATCATAAGCACTTTCTGCTTTGATCAGAGAACACACTAAGGTGGTCCACAGCACAAGTATTAAGCCCCTACACTGATTTTGAAGAATGCAAATTGTTTGCCAACATTTAAACTCCAGCAGAGTTGAAAAGTCTCTTACAGGCTGAGATAGTTGGCAGACCTGCCTACATAGCTACAAAACGCTGTGTCAGACTCTGCCCTCCTCAAATTTTAACATGCCTTTTCCTCAACCTCTGATAGATAACCATATAAACAATCTACAGACAGCCACTGATATAAACTTTCTGATGTTCACTTCGCGCCTTACAATATAGCAACCAGGATTAAATAATAATAAAACACTCAAGATAAGCTCAGACCAGCTTATGGGAAAATTTTCTCTTTTTCTATGCATGATATTCAGCTGAATAATATCAGTCAGCTTTTATGTGTCACATTTGAAAGTTAAAATTAACCTAAATTCATACCCTTGTTAGTTTTCAAAAATAAAACACTTAAATTATAAAAACAGTACGTTCTTATTGCAACAACTTTAAACAATACTAAAAAGTATGTAAATCATAAAACAAAAGTCAACCCATCCAAGTCTTCCATTACCCTACAAAGCTAATTATTTTCAAATGCCTGTTAGAATCTCCTTCATGATCCACTAATATACCTATAAAGACATGAACCTAAATCTAATAAATAACTTTACCCCTCCCTTAAGGATTACCATGCTCTAATACAGAGATTCTAAGCTGTACCAAGCTCTGAGATGCTGAACAGCAAATTATTTGAAATCATAGAAGTATGACTTTCTCATGACTCAACAAAAAAGGATTGAGAAAGAAGTTAAAATATTTCAGACAGGTGGGCACATAGACATGTCAGTTCCTAACCTGTGCAACTACTCTTTGTCTGATATTCACTGTGGGCTTTCCATCCATCTTTGGGGAAAACCTAGTATCTATATGAACTGGCTGTTTTTAGCCTAGGCACTACCCTGCAGCCTTTAGCAAAGCTTGGTATGGTTTACTTTTACCAAAGCTTGGTTTATCTTTACCAACACTTGGTTTATTTTTTCTAGAATAATGCCACAACAGCTCCAATAGGGGAATGGCAGAGATCTTTGGCACTCTAAGTTTAGCGTGGATATGGTTAACTTAATCTCAATCTATCATTAAGATCAGACCAACATGTAAATTTTTGTATTATTCCATATGATTAGGGAATAATTTAAACACACACATACCTCCAAAATGCAGAAGTTCATTTTAAAAGGCAAGACAGCTTACTAAGACAAAGGAAGCTATATTTTTAACTGTCCCATAATTTTATAAGGTGGTCTTCCTAATAATGGAACTAGTTCTTCACATTAATAGGAATAAATGGAGTCGTATTAGAGTCACTGCCTTCCTCTCACATTTGCCACCCTCCCCAACCTCTACCCCTGGACCTACAAGGTATAAAACATGGGCCAATTTCTGGGCCTTATAGTTTTGATTAAATTCTTACCTAGCAATTTTGTCATCCATATGTATTTGTATTCTTTTGAAAGTTGTCCACAGAGACATAATAGGTACACAGATATGTATACCATATTTACATGCTTTCAGTATATTATCTTAGCCATTTTGTTCTTGGGAAGATATGTTTTCCTATTAAGTCTGAGTTCTTAAAATCATTACAGCTAGAAAATGGTCTCTTGTTATAAAAAGATAATCACTGAAGTCAATGGAGTCTTTTTAGAGTTAGAACCCTTTAATTTTTAAGTTACTAGCCTTTTTTGGGGGCGGGGTGGGGGGGAGTCTCGCTCTGTCACCCAGGCTGGAGTGCAGTGGCACAGTCTCAGCTCGGCTCACTACAACCTCTTCCTCCCGTATTCAAGTGATTCTCCTGCCTCAGCCTCCAGAGTAGCTGGGACCACAGGCTCACGCCACCACACCTGTATGTATATATATATATATATATATATATATATATATATATATATATATATATATTTTTTAGTAGAGACAGAGTTTCACCACGTTGGCCAGGCTGGTTTTGAACTCCTGACCTCAGGCAATCGGCCAGCCTCGGCCTCTCAAAGTGCTGGGATTACAGGTGTGAACCACTGTGCCCAGTCAGCTATCTCTTTTAACCAACTTGGAAAGCACTCCGAATCTTGAGAAGGATGACTTCAATATCTTCATCTTCATTACTGATACAAAATATCACATAAGATGAGTCACTTAAGAGAAGCCCGTGGTACCTCCCTCCATGGTGGCATTTATCCATTAATAAAAGCTCATTGATTACAAGTTTTAAACCAGCTCCGGTTTTCACTGTATGATCTATCGCATATTTCTCAGCCTTGTCTGCCAAAAAAATTATGCAGGTCTTTGCCAAATTCCTTGGTGAAATCCAGATATATTGCTTATGAGATTTACTGAATCTGTGAATTTGCTAACCTTCTCATGAAAGGGAATGAGGTAAGTTTGGCCTGACTTAAGGTACTGGTATTAGCTCATAATGATCATCACTTCACTTTAGAAGAACCCACAAATCACCCTTATTATTGTTCAGTCTGAGCTTCTCCCTCCCTGCCCCAAGAAACACACAGTCTGTAATTTCTAGAATTTATACCCATTCTGGTTTATAAGATTTCTAGAATTATTTGTAGTAATTCTGGGACTATACCTGCATTATCTTTTTGGTAGCACATAAATAAATAATGTCCATATTCCAAGATGCACCCAGTCTTGAATTCATTCCAAAGAGCTGGATTCTCTAACACTGTCATCCAGGCATACCTAGAACTTTAATGTTCATCTTTCACACGTGTATTATTATTCCAGTTTGATAATCCTTTGCCTTGATAAAAAACACAGAGTATACCAGCTAAGGTGCTCTTGGCTGAAAGTAACAGGAATTTCAACTCAAACTGGCTAAGATTATTAAGGTATGTATAACTTTCAGGAGTAGATCAGGCTTCAGTATTTGTTAATTTGTGTCTCAACATTACCATCCTCTCTGCTTGCTTTTTATATCTTTCAGTCCATTGCTTATAGCATCAACGTCATAAGGAGGCTGATTCTGCTTATATTCATAAGGTGGCTTCCAGCATCAGTCTGAGTTCATGTTTTCTGATTCATATGACACTGGAGACAGAGAAGACAGAGAATGAGAAAACGAGAAAGAGAGAAATTCATCTAAGAATGCTAAGCTTTCCTTCTAGAATGATTGGGCACCCACATGTCACAATCCCATCCATATATCATCACAGTCCAAATGCATTAAACGAATTAGTATCCACCCAATAGGAATAAGGAGAATAAGCTTGGAGAAAGTATGAACATCCCAGCACTTTGGGAGGCCGAGACGGGCGGATCACGAGGTCAGGAGATGGAGACCATCCTGGCTAACACGGTGAAACCCTGTCTCTACTAAAAATACAAAAACTTAGCCGGGCGTGGTGGCGGGCGCCTGTAGTCCCAGCTACTTGGGAGGCTGAGGCAGGAGAATGGCGGGAACCCGGGAGGCGGAGCTTGCAGTGAGCCGAGATCGCGACACTACACTCCAGCCTGGGCGACAGAGTGAGACTCCGTCTCAAAAAAAAAAAAAAAAAAAAAAAGAAGTTAAGGGGAAATAAGGGGAAATGGGATAATGCTGGGTAGGAAACCAAGGCTGTTCACTTTAGGAAATAAATAACAAATAGAGAGACCTTATTTATATATTTTTTGTTTTTAATCTTTCATCTTTTATCTTTTAATGTTATTCTAGTGCCTGCAAGCTGGGGTGCTAGAACTTTCTAATTAATTTTCCTACACCAAACATAATCTGAACATCTTTTATCAGCTATATCATGTAGAGAAGTCTAAACTTATTCTAGATTTTCATATTCCAGAAACAATTCTTTAGAAATTGAGTTATAAATTGTAATTTTTCATTGGTTACATTTCTCTTTTTCAATATTACTGATGGCCACTGAAATATGTATTTCCAAACCTCTTTTGTAGATGAACTAATAATAATACTGTCTGGAAGGGCTAATGATTTTCTCAAGGTCTTTGTGTCTAGTTAATAACATGTATGAAATTAGAACACAGATTTATTTCATTTTTAACCATTATTAAAAGCTCATCGATTACAATTTTTAAACCAGCTCTGACTTTAACTATATCATCATCTCATATTTCTCAGCCTTGTCTGCCAAAAAATTATGCAAGTCTTTGCCAAATTCCTTGGTGAAATCGAGACATACTGCTTATGAGATTTACCAAACCTGTGACTACTCCTAGGAGTTACTGGTTATATTCTCCATGGGCCTCAGTGGAAGAGGCCCTGTCCCTCTTGTCCTCTCTACACTAAATTTCTTTTTTTGTGAAAAATTCTACTCTTTCAGTAACCTCTCTTTTTCAATATAGAGTGGTGTTCAGGAGGTGCTCATAATCATGCATTACCCTTATGATTCCCCAATAGCAAAATTTAGTCTCCAAATTCTATGATGTTGTAGAAATACAAAAAGCTTTGATTCTCTTGAATTTCATTTTTATCACTCATTTTAGCAAAGTACTTAACCTCAGAGAAATTCCATTTTCTCATTTGAAACAAAAAAATTACTCATGTAAGATGGTGTTATAATAAGGGCTAAATGTAATTAAAATAAATGAATGATTTTGGCATAAAATAAAGTCAGTAAATGATAGTATTTAAGTGGTAGTTTCTATTTCTACTGCTATTATCATCTACAAATTAGAGTGGAAGTTTTAGCTAATATCCCTGAAGTCATTGAATGACTTCCCTAACTTTCCTACCTATGTTGATAAAGTTTCCTGTGCCTAGGCTGTTCTTTCCTATTACCTGTACTACTAAAACCGATTTCATCCTTTAACAAAGCCTTTCTCTACCTTTTTGTTTCCTTCAAACTAATGTAATGAGGTAACGGTATTATAACTAGCGTCTTCTCTTCTTTCCATGTTTAATTGAATAATGCAATTCTTTATAAGAAATCTTACTGAGCAGGCATAAGTAGCCATTAATTTGAGGCCTGGAGAAGCAAGTAGATTCATTTGGTTTGAACATAATAGGAAATAATGGGAGAAATGGGAAGGAATACTATCTTGAAAACACTGTAGAGATATCACAGCTCATTTAAAAAAATCTCTGTATTAAAAGGTTTCACCAAAAGTGTGTGGAAAAACTGGCCAGGCATGGTGGCTCACACCTGTAATCCCAGCACTTTAGGAGGCCAAGTCAGGCAGATCACCTGAGGTCAGGAGTTCAAAACCAGTCTGGCCAACATGGCAAAACTCTGTCTCTTTTAAAAATCCAAAAATTACCCAGGCATGGTGGTGGGCACCTGTAATCCCAGCTACTCAGGAGACTGAGGCAGGAGAATCACTTGAACCTGGAAGGAGGAGGTTGCAGTGAGCCGAGATCACACCACTGCACTCTAGCCTGGGTGACAGAGCAAGACTCCGTCTCGAAAACAAACAAACACAAAAAGATGTATGGAAAAACATTTTAGAGGAAGCTTTGTATTAAATATACATCTGCATAAATTAAGGAATCCTTCCATTTTCCAATCCTATTAAAACTATTTATTATAATCAAACTAAAATTTTGAGTCATATAAACATTTGGATTGAAATCAAGGTTTAGATACAAATGAAAAACATTTCTGAGCAGTGCAGAATAGTCAATAGGATTTGACCGTAGACTCCAGGATATGAGAGCTATTTAATTCATAATGTAAAGAAAGTTTTTTTGGCAGAAGACACAGCAAAGATGACACACTGGGGGTCCTTCAAGAAATTCAGCCACGTCGGTGAGTAAATCTCACCTAAACTTTGCCATCACTACAGGGAACACAGGTCTGGAAATAAAGATTTATTAAAGTATTTTATTTTCACTACAAAGATGTTGAAAAATGCATTCAACAAAGTGATATAGGAAAGTTGGCTCAAGAGAAAAATCCCAGGTACTAGAGAAGTGTTCATTACAGAGTTGATATTTTTCCAACTGACCTATATGATACCAAAGTGAAGGAGGTTATAAGAGAATGAACTTGGCTAATACAGTTTAAACTAAGCTGGTATTCAAGGATGGCCAAGGCCAAATTCTGATATTTACTACCACCCCAACATGCACCCGCGCGCGCGCACACACACACACACACACACACACGCACAGAATTCCTCCCCTTTTCTAGAAAAGTCTTTATCTTGTCCAAAGAGCTCACCTAGGCATGTCTACCTCATGTTTCATGTTCATTTTCCTCTAGGAAAATGAGATTTTTTTCTGTGTCTTTTTCCTTCATGGCACTTAGAGGTAACGTGTTAGATAATCATCCAGAACAACAGCTTAGGAAATATGTAATTTTTCACAATGATTTATTGAATATATTAGGTTGGCACAAAAGCAATTCCTGTTTTGCCATTAAAAGTAATGATGTTTTTGCCATTACTTTTAATGCAAAAACAAGAATTACCTTTTCACCAACCTAATATTAACAACACAATAGGTTATACATTGTACCCGGTATATTAATATTTTCATACCTCTTGTCTATACTTTTGTTCAAGTTATTCATATCTCAGCCTCTTCTAAAGAGTATCTGAGGATGTTTTCTACAGTATACACAGCCTTGCTGTACAGATCATTATCATATAATTATTTGTCAGTGTGGAGAGTTATGATGAATTATGGTTCTTATGTATTTCTACCACATACGGAAGCCCTTGGAAGGAATATTTAGATCCAAAGACCTCTTGGAACCTCCTTTATTCATTATATAAATACCTCTGCAAAAGTTCCCTGCCACAGTTACAAGTAAAAGCAGCATGCACTACAGTTTTCTGAACACCTGCTAAGCACTGGATGCATGCATTATCTTCTTTGAAAAATCCCTAGATCTTGATAGGTAGAGAAATAATGTCAGAGAGGTTATTTTTTTCTCAAGATCACTTAACTAAAGGTGACATAGCCTGAATTGATACTAGGTTCTATCTGAATCACAAATTCATGTTCTTTCTAGTATAGCCCATCTAGAAGATTTTTGTTTTGATTATACCCTCATAGTGGCACAACATTATCAATAAGGCATCAGTAGCGCAAGAAAGGCCTTCAACTGACCATTGAATAGTTCCAGTATCCTGGGCTTAGTCATTAAGGTGCCATTTGCAGGATGCCTTTTTCAGTCACCTGGGAGCGACAGCTGTGCGTGGTAGGGACAGAAGGTCAGGCCAGGAATAAATAACCTCAAGCAGATAAAGTTACGGAAGTGGCCTCCTAACACTCAAGGATTACCTCCAGATGTATAGGGAATTCATTACGAGTAAGAAAGAGTTATTTAGAAGACAGATATGAACAACTCAGTGTAGTAATATAAAGTTAAACAGGGGTGAGGTTGAAAGCATGGAGGAATATCTCATTTATTCAGCCTTGGTTCACTGAATTCTCCTAATAACAATTAGAATATGAAACCCACTGAATCATTGGTATACAGAAGCACCAAATAAAATGCATGTGGAAATTAATCTGTGTCTACTGTAGAATACATATTATGAAAACATTATTGTCTGTAGGTGTGTTGGGGGAGGGGTGGTTTTTTTAGTTTTTTTGAAGTTTATGCCTATTATTTTTAGTGTTATGATTGTGAGTTTTGTATATTTTATAAAATATTCTATGCCATTCAATTTTTTATAATATTAATGTGGTATAAATATTAAAAATCCCATCATCAGAGAAAGTCTTAGCAAATTTAAGAGTTGCAAACTATGAAAAAAATTTAGTTATTGTTTCTTGGTTTTCTTAATTGCTTGATGATTATATTATTTATAAACTTTGTACTATTCATTAATTTTATTTTCCACCAAAGGAGACGTGAGAGAAAAGTAATAAGGAATTTAAAGAATGAAATGGGCCGGGCGCGGTGGCTCAAGCCTATAATCCCAGCACTTTGGGAGGCCGAGGTGGGCGGATCACGAGGTCAAGATATCGAGACAATCCTGGCTAACACGGTGAAACCCCGTCTCTACTAAAAAAAATACAAAAAACTAGCCGGGCGAGGTGGCGGGAGCCTATAGTCCCAGCCACTCGGGAGGCTGAGGCAGGAGAATGGCATAAACCCGGGAGGCGGAGCTTGCAGTGAGCTGAGATCCGGCCACTGCACTCCAGCCTGGGTGGCAGAGCGAGACTCCGTCTCAAAAAAAAAAAAAAAAAATTAAATGAATTACAATATTAGTTGTGAAATTAAGTAATTAAAGCTATCAAAGCCTAACTGATAGACCTTTCTTGCCTTATAGTAAGATGAACAGGAATAAAAACCGTCATATATTCTAAGACATAAATTCTGTATGACGATAGGAGAAGATATATATCAAGTCAATGGCAAATCCAGAAGTCATCAAAATTAGTCAAAGTCACCAGTAATGACTCTGCCCTTTTCTCTTTCATGACTACAACAAGAACAGAAGGATATCTTTAGTCTTCAATAAAACTGTTAAAGAGTGTTGAAGTGTTTTCAACTCGATCCCAATATACGATTCAGCAGAATTTGAAAGGTGAATGGGAAACAAATCAGAGCAGAGAAAGTCGGAACAGAGTAGGACACCAAATGAGAAACAAGCTGATTGCCCCACAGAAACCACTCAACCTCAGAAAAGAGAGGCTCTAGGCATGAAGAAGGTGGCAGCGATGAAACTGGGCTAAAAGCAGGTGGATTACTTAAATGTCTAGGAAAATGGTCATTTTCATTCCTATCCTATGCAATGACTGCTCCTGCTCTCTCTCCATAGGAAAATGGAGATGTATATTCTGAAGAAATTGAACTAAGGCCACTCTTGACTCAAGAAAATAAAGCTCAGAAAAGGGTAAGAGGTGAAGTTCTGAAGGTAAAGACAAAGGAGGTGAAGTCACAGGTGAAAGGAAAGACCTCAGCTCCCCTCATTTTACCTTACTCACAGGAGATTGGTATCCTTCTTTCAAGATCCTAAACTGCCCCAGAGAAGAGGACTATTAATAAGGACATTTGGGAAAGTCATTTTAAAATGCCAGCTGTCCACCTGATTGCCTGCTGCTTGCTAAATTCTGCTTACTGGTAGAATTTCTATTTCTAAAAGGCTCCAAAATGCATTTCTGCTTTTAAGGGCTCAAAGATCACAAAATTTTGGAGGAAAGTTTCCAGCATGAAATATAAAGAACAATGAAGACAATTAGAACTGGGAACTATTTAAAAATGATAGTCCATATTTCACCCACATGAAAGAAAATATTGCATCAATAAAACAAGAACAAAGTGCTATGGGTAAACAGAAACCCTGGTCAAAATCAATCCCTGAAGAAAAAAAAGGGACATGAATTTTTTTTTGAAATCAGTAAAAAGATTGAAAGAAATAAGTGACAAAATGCTCCAGAAAATAGAACAAAAAAGTGGAACTAGGCAATAGAAGAGAAAAGATCAATTCAGAAAGTATCCAAGTGCAAAAAAACAAGCACTAAAAGAATAAAATGCCTAGAATACAATGTAGATAAATTAACAAATAAATAACAAAATACAATATCTTATAACTGAGGCCATGAGTATCTAAATTGAAAGAGCCCACTACATTGAAAACAAGATGAAATTTGTATAGGCACAGATCAGAGCAACTAAGTGGGAAATTTCAATAATTATGGTTAAAAAAGGAGATTCTGAAAGCAGTACAAAGGTCTAAAATTCACATACAAAAAAATTGTGTAAGAACAGCATCATATGAATGATAATGAAAGCAGAAAGTAATGCTTTCAAATGTCTGAGTGAAATTAAATGTCCATCTAGAATTTTATATCCATTCGAACTACCAACTGAGAATAAAGATAGACTAAAAATATTTTCAGAAAAGTAGAATATCAGAAATACTACCTCCTTGAACACTTTCTCAAGAATCTACTCAAAAAAAAAGTCTCATCATAATAAGTAAGTAAATCAATAAAAAAGACATGAGATCTTACTGACAGTCAATCCAAAACAAAATAAGAGTAAAAGCAACTCTTGGGATACTGAGGAAGGAAAAATCCCAAGCAACAGCTGTGTGGCAGGCACAGACAAACCCAGATTCAGATAGGAACAGAGAAAAGGAGGTCACCAGGACCTACCTCTAGGTAAAAGTGGAAGTAGTACATTATGTATTAGGTTGGTGCAAAAGTAATTGTGGTTTTTGCCATTAAAAGTAATTAGTTTTGTCTGGGCGCGGTGGCTCACACCTGTAATCCCAGCAAGTTGGGAGCCCGAGGCAGGCGGATCACAAAGTCAGGTATTCAAGACCAGCCTGGCCAATATGGCAAAACCCCGTCTTTACTAAAAATTTAAAAATGAGCTGGGCATGGTGGCAGGTGCCTGTAGTCCCAGCTACTCAGGAGGCTGAGACAGGAGAATCACTTGAACCTAGGAGGCAGAGGTTACAGTGAGCCGAGATTGCACTACTGTACTCCAGCCTGGGTGACAGAGGGGGATTCTGTCTCAAAAAAAAAATTACTTTTATGTTACTAAATTACTTACTTTATTAAAAAAGGTCATTACTTTTTTATATTACTAAAAGTAATTACTTGTAATGCCAAAAACCGCAATTACTTTTGCACTAAGTCAGTTTAAAGTTTGTAAAATCTTTTACTAAGAGGCATTTTGCAGAGCTTATTTAAGATGTTGGAAGATTTAGCTCAATGATCACGCATTAGGCAAATTACATAGTAATTAAATGGGAGAGAGGGAGGAGTGGAAGCTGTTTTTAAAAAAGTTATCCTGGTACTAGGTACTAAGTAGCTCAGCAGTGAAAAACAAATGTTTACATTGTCATAGTAACAATACTATGGACTACAAATTTAACAAGCATTTCAAATTCTATACATTGATGAAGCAGCAGGAAAGGAGAGGATATAAATAGTTAACATCTGAACTTGTGAGTCAAGAGATAGCAGTATAGAGAGATTGATTTGATATGTGGAGCTAAGAAGACACTGGCTTTAAAAAAAAAAAAAAGCTACCTTTGACGAACAGTTGGAGGCTTAGGGGTCATGATGGTGGTCAGCATATGAAATAGACATGGGTGCAGAGTACCATTCTTAAAAATGCATTTGAATGTTTAAACTCTGTGTATATATTACACTGATGGATAATAAAATAACTAATTTTAAAAATTATTTGGCAAATCCCCAGATGTAGATGATTGTCTTCACAATGTATATAGTTATGATATTATTTATCAATAGAAATGAAATATAACAAGAATATTTATAGTATGATACCATTTTTAAAACAAAACAAAAAACTCAATATATGGTACGTATGTAATAGTGTATGCTTCTGCATACAGAGAAAAATCTAAAACGGTACATACCAGATTATCAAAAGTGTTTACCTCTAGAAGGAAAAAAAAGGGGAAACTTTTACTTTTAACCTTTTATTTTGCATCAAAATTGGAACGTTAGAGCGACTGTGTATAAATTTTGTATTTACAATTTTTATTGGATTTTATGGAAACAAAGGGGGGATCAGAGTAACAGGGTAGAACTCTCCAAATAATGGAAAGTGAAAATCAGTCCCCTGGCACAGAGCCGGTAAGTTACATTGGATACATTTGACTTTCAACTCCTTTTGAAATTGTTTGACTTGAAATTGTTCAGCAATTGTGCTGGAAGAGGCTCAGATGCAAAGACGCTGATATTGTCTCCTACCTCCATTTCAAGTCAAGACATCTTTTTCAAGTTTCTGTATCTCAGATCCCCCATATTTGGTGCTAAGGGGAGAAAGTTAAGACGTGATCCCTGTTCTAAGTAGTCTAAAGTCTGATTGGGAGAAGTGAATATGGAAACAAATATAATTCTCTGTAATTATATTCTCTTAAACTGCTCTAGAAGTTATAGAGATATAAGATATTGTTAGTATTAATATTAATAACATCCAGTGTTTAAGTATGTACCATGAAATAAGTCTTTTAAGGACTTTGGTATCGTCACTATATTGAGCCCTCATAATGGTCCTAAGGTGGAAAATTTTGTTACTCGATTTTCTAGATAAAGAAACTGAGGGTTATAGGTGTTGAGTAACTCATTCAAGATTGTACTCTGATAAATGCTGGAATCAAAACCTAAACTTTATCAGGCAAGTTTGACTCAAAATCTCATGCTCATACCACTACACTTTACTGTTTCCCGAATGTTTTTAGGTACACAGGAGTTATTTGATTAAGTCTGGTAAACTGAAAAATATTAGTAGATCCATTTTGTAAATAAACATTTGCTATTGATTGAATGTTTGAGTTTCCCATAAATGTATATGTTGAAACCCTAATCCTCAAGGTAGTGCTATAAGGAGATAGAGTTTTTAGGGAGTAATTAGGTCATGAGGGTAGAGTTCTCATAAATCGGATTCGTGCCTTTATAAAAGAGACCCCAGAGATATCTCTGATGCAGTTTTTTACCATGTAAGGACACAGCAAGAGGCAGCTATGAAGCAGAAACCGGGCCCTCTCCCGACACTGAATCTGTTGCACCTTGATCTTGGATTTCCCACCCTCCAGAACTGAGAGAAATAAATGTTTATTGCATTTTTGTTATAGCAGCCCAAACAGACTAAGACAAAAGCAAGATGAAACATGAGCTTCTGGACTGAAGAAGTCACTCAAGCAATGACCCAGGGTGAGAGTAGGAAACCAGATCTTTTGCTCCAAGTCTCTTTTTCTCCCTTTTGCTCTACTGTGGCCTTGAAGTTTAGGCATCACAAGCAAAAGTCACAGCTCCTCCCTCCCCCATTTACTGAAGAGAAGATTCAACAGTTTTTCTTTCTAACCTAACAGTAGATTTTATTCCAAATCCAGAGTTATCCAACCTGGCTGATTTCCTTGGCAAAATTGTATTTGTGACTCTGAAGAATGTAGATTTGAGGGATGTTGCAGAACCATGCAAGGGGTCACTCAGAAGAAAGAATTAACTTACAACCTGTGTAGCCTGTGCTTTCTGATTCAGCACATGGAAAAAGGGAAAGCCTGAAGCATGTCACAGGAACAAGAATAAAAACATAAATAATGTCACCCATAATGTAATATGGTTCAGAGGAAGAAATGGGGTCAGGTCATTAAAGAGTCGAAGATGAGATCATTACGCTTTAACAAGGCAAACTGTGACCAGAGGGAGACAGCAATGAAAAGTGGGCTGGGATACTGAAAGCCAGTATGTGAACACCAGGGGTAAAACAGAGCTTCTTAATCAAAACCATATTCCTAAGCTCTCAAGAAGTAATGCAAGAAGGATAAATGAGATAATAGAGATGAAGGAAGCAGACTGAGGGAGTTGTAAATACAGCAAGGGATGGAGATGACGCATGGCCTGAAGGAGCACTCTAAGTTGGGGAAACCAAGACAGCTTTGAAACAAAGCTGAAGGAAGACAAAATTGCATCTGGATAGATGATGCTAGAAATTCAAGATCCAAATTCTAATCTAATAGGAGAAAACCATCCTAGGAAGGAGATGTCAAATCACAATGGGAGAGGAAGAAGTTAATGGAAAACAATATTTCAAGTCAGCTTTGCCTCTGAGGGTGTTGAACTGAAATCTGTGGAAATCAAGGTGTGCTGGAGGTAATAATCTCCACTTGTTCATGTGAAACTCAAAACCCTCTTGATGTTCTGCCTGGCAAATTCTGTATTTCCCTGTTTTGACCTACAGCAGGGGATATTGTCCAAGGAGTTAGGCTGGGGGTCTGAGAGGACTCAAGTTGCACTAGACGTCTTTAAAAATTTCGAAGTCCTTACTGTGCTTCAAATATACCCCCCTCTCCAAACATACACCCCCTCCAACACCAGCCCTGTAGTGATAGGCACCTCCTCTTTGCTATGCAGAAGTAAGAGGAGGTTTGGTAAAAAGTTTTCAGACATTTGAGACCTCTTTCTTAGTGATTGATTTGATGAGACAGCATAAGCAGAATCTATAAAGAAAGATGCTATCTGCTGAGCACAGTGGCTCACACCTGTAATCCCAGCACTTTGGGAGGCTGAGGTGGGCAGATCACCTGGGGTCAGTAGTTCAAGACCAGCCTGGCCAACATGGTGAAACTCTGTCTTTACTAAAAATACAAAAATTAGCCATGCGTGGTTATGCATGCCTGTAATCCCAGCTACTCAGGAGGCTGAGGCAAGAGAATCACTTGAACCTGGGAGGCGGAGGTTGCAGTGAGCCGAGATCATGCCATTGTATTCCAGCCTGGGCAACAGAGTGAGACTCCATCTCAAAAAAAAAAAAAAAAAAAAAGAGAAAGAAAGAAAGAGAGAGAGAGAAAGAAAAAGAAAGAAATGAAAGGAAAGGAAAGGAAAGGAAAGGAAAGGAAGGAAAGGAGAGGAGAGGAGAGGAGAGGAGAGGAGAGGAGAGGAGAGGAGAGGAGAGGAGAGGAGAGGAGAGGAGAGGAGAGGAGAGGAGAGGAGAGGAGAGGAGAGGAGAGGAGAGGAGAGGAGAGGAGAGGAGAGGAGAGGAGAGGAGAGGAGAGGAAAGGAAAGGAAAGGAAAGGAAAGGAAAGGAAAGGAAAGGAAAGGAAAGGAAAGGAAAGGAAAGGAAAGGAAAGGAGGATGATATCATTGATTTTAAACCACTACAGAAGCAGAAGATATGAGGCTCTTAAGATATTTTAAATAATAGTTGTTTAAAACATAATAGCACAGCTATGCTTCCAAAACAGGTTATTTGTTTTACTTGCTTTCCCTACTAGCTTAACGAAGAGCCAAAACGACGACAGTCATGTGCCACTTATCAATGAAGTTTCATTCTGAAAAATGTGTTGTTAGGCAATTTGTCATTGTGGGAACAAGGTAGAGTGTACTTACACGAATCTAGATGGTATAGCCTGCTACATACCTAGGCCGTATGGTATATAGCCTACTGCTCCTAAGCTACAAACATGTACAACATGTTCCTATACTGACTATATATGCAATTATAATATAATGGTAAGTATTTGTATATCTAAATATATCTAAACAAACATAGTAAAGGTAGAGTAATAATATTATATTATAATCTTATGGGACCACCATCATATATGTGGTCCATCATTGACCAAAACATTGTTACGGGGTGCATGAGTATTTTAGGTTTGGAGGCTTATTTTCCCCTGATCACTCTATGTCAGAATAACTATACAAATAAAATTCTTTTTAAGAGAAAGTTGAGATGGAAGGAAATTATTAGAATTGTTTGAAACTCTCTACTGGTCAATTTGAGAATTTAATAAATTCCTGCTTTTTCACTCATTCCTTCATTGAGTTATTATTAATAGAATTCCTAACATACACTAGGCATTGTGGTGAGTCCTGGGGATTTGATAGTAAATAAGACAGGTACAGTGTCTGGTACTTGTCTATCAACTTTCAGTACAGTGCCTATCAACTTACATTTTAGCAGGGGACAGACTCACAGATTACTTAAGAGTTGTTGTCAGTGCTATTAGGAAAACTTCGAACATTCTATGATATTTGTAGGTTTATTATATATTATATAACATAAGAGGAGACATGACCTAGTGGATGAGGAGAGGCTAAGAAATCTTCTCTAAGGAAGAGACATTTTATTTGAGACCGCAAAACTAATACAAACTATAGGATCTACCTGGGGCAGGAAGGAGAACAAGGGAGCATTCAGACACAAAGAAAAGCTAGTACAAAGGCTTATAGCAGAAAAAAGCAGACATAACATTTACAAAATGCAAGAAGCTAAGGGACTACAGGAAGTAAGAGGGGTGAATACCAGGTTATGTAGGGACTATGGGCCTTGGTTAAGATTTTGGGCTTTTGCCTAAGATCAATGGTAAGAAACCATATTTCTAGCAGGAATGTCAAAAAATCTATGTACTTTTAAAAATGTATGATCATATATATGTCTCTAGTTTTGACTGCAATTTATTTCCTATGTGTGGCTTGATTTTTAAAGGTGGCTTCTTCATTATTTCTCCCTTGGATACATGTCTCAGTCTGGACCAGATCCATCTTGTAGGATGCAGTACTGAAGTTAGTTTGTACCATCTAGCGAGAGCTGACTGTGCATATCTTGTAACTCTACATTCAGTGGCATCAAGATGAAGCTAGAAATCAGTGATGGTGAAAATATTTACTCCATGGGAATTGACAAACGCCACAGAAAAGGGCTTTTTAAATTAGAGACCCAATGGACCAGAACCTAACAAGAGCTGTCTCTGAGGTCCAGTGATTGGAGAAATTGCCTAATCACAACTTAGAGAACAATGACCAGGAAAAATTAAAGTATGCTGGTTCACACCTGTAATCCTAGCACTTTGGGAGGCTGATCACTTGAGATCAGAAGTTCAAAGCCAGCCTGGCCAACATGGTGAAACCACATCTCTACTAAAAATAGAAAAAAAAAATTAGCCTGATGCGGTGGCAGGAGCCTGTAATCCCAGCTACTTGGGAGGCTGAGGCAGGAGAATTACTTGAACCTGAGAGGTGGAGGTTGCAGTGAGCCGAGATTGCACAACTGCATTCCAGCCTGGGGGACAGAGCAAAACTCTGCTAAAAAAAAAAAAAAAAAAAAAAAAAAAGAGTATGCATACATAATCCTATACATGTATAAAAAGCAAATGTATACAAAAACAATATATATACACATAATATATGGATATATATAATCACATACATACATCATACATATATAGAGAGAGAGTTTAAAAAGAACTGCTTGCTCCTAGAGATGGAGGATTCTTTTATTCTTCATCTTACTTTCAAGTGTCTTGCACGGTACTTGGCACATAGTAAATATTCAATAAGTATATATTTAAGGAATGGGACAGAAACTCTGCTATTTTGTATGTATACTCATAGATCCTAACCACCACTACTCTTTCCAACATATACACACTGCCAAAAAGTTAATCCCAGTGCATTCTGGAAGAGCCCAAAAACACTGTGTATGGGAAAAGCAATAAAGGTGTCTGGCAGCAGTCTTGAATATATTTATATAATTCATGTAAATATGTGTGATTTGCAATGCCATTTTCAAGTGCACTACTGATGTCTGAATCTATGAACTAACAGAGTTGATGTAAATTGAGAGCCATTACTAACTCAGCTACTGAAAGATATCAAATATCATCTGCACTAAGCAGGCAACTTATCAGAAATTCCTACTGTTATGGTCATTCCTAAGTGATGCAGCAAAATATAGTTTCTCCTTCTTCATTAATTGGCAATGCTGCTTCTGCTGAGAATTTTCCACAGACCCTCTAGGAGGAAAAAGAAAAAAAAAGTGTCTCCTTTCTTCTCTCAGAGCATGATGCTTATAGTACTACACAGTACATTTTATTACAGTGTACCTTTTAAATGTTAAATACATTTGGTAGTACAGATACATATATTTGTATATACTTAAAATTTCTTGATTATAGAAATTGTCTTTTTTACCTCATAATCTCTTTTCAAAAGTTAAATAGATAAAACATCTGCCTTTATGTTTAGCGTCCTTCCTTCAATAGATGAAAATTTACTAGGAACAAAAGGCCATCTTATCCATGTTTGTACTCCAGTCTCTAGCAGAGAGTCTAGCAAGAGAAGACTTTGAAAAATTAATTGAATCAATGAATGGAATTGAACCAGATCTCCTTTTTCTGCTATACCTGAGAATATGGAATTTCAGCACTCCCAGGTCTGTCTGCCTAGCTGAATTACCTCTTTTCATCCATTGTCTTCCTTCCCTAACTCTAAAGTCCAATATTTTAAAAAACCACAGAGGTGGCTGGGCGTGGTGGCTCACATCTGTAATCCCAGCACTTTGAGAAGCTGAGGTGAATGGAGTTCAAGACCAGCCTAGCCAACATGGTAAAACCCCGACTCTACTAAAAATACAAAATATTAGCCAGGCGTGGTGACGGGCGCCTGTAATCCCAGCTACTTGGGACATTGAAGCAGGAGAATTGCAGTGAGTCAAGATCGCGCTATTGCACTCCAGCCTGGGCAACAAGAGTGAAACTCTGTTTCAAATGATAGATAGATAGATAGATAGATAGATAGATAGATAGATAGATAGATAGATAGATAGATAGATAGCAAACCATAAAAGCAATGAATAAACTAAACCGTAGATTTAACTACCTGTGAAATTTCAGTGAAGTCAATTAGTTCAGTTTCTTCATCAGTAAAACACATAACCAAGGCTCTAATTTAAAAGTAGCTTAAATTTGACAATTTGATTGGGCTGTACCCATTAGAATGTGAAGCCACAACATGTGAAATGAACACTAAACCCCAACAATTCATGGAGCATCCTTTGACTAGCTTCATGAGAATTGGACATCAAAAGCCTCTAGTAGGTTAATGTATTAGTTTGTATTAATAGTATTAACTTGTTAATGGAGCTTCCTTTGACTAGCTTCATGAGAATTGAACATCAGAAGCCTCTAGTAGGTTAATTTATTAATCCCCCAAATGCAGCCAAACTCTAAAATTTCTGTTAGTACTTTTCAATTCCCCCAAGAAGCTCATAAAATCATAGAACTCTATTATTAAAATGAACATTAAAGATCTTTCTTGATCTCTTTTTATATATCAAGATAATACCAGCATTTAAAGGCTCTCTCATCTTACCTACTACCTAGGAGCACTTACCACAGTTATTAGAGTTGATTTGTTACCTTTTGTTGACAATCTCACTCAAAACTATATATGGAATTCCAGCATGTAAAATAGATCAATAGAAATACTCCTGTTGAATCACAGTAGGGGACAAGTTCTCCCTTTCTGCCATCTTGTGCAAATCCTGATGGCCTTCTCCGTATCTCAGGAGGCTCAAATACACATGATTTTAAAATGCTGTTCTTCAAGCATTGCTGTGAACTTATCTTCTAGCCTTTGTTTGAACACCTTTAGAGATGGGCAGCTAACTTAATAAAGTTACTCAATTCAACATCTTTACCCAGTTTTGACTATTGCAAAAAAGACATTAAACACAGCATTGTGCTGAAATCATTCCTTGTAGTTTCTGGCCTATTTTTACAATTATACTCTTGGGGTCACGTAGAATACACTAGTCTATGGTAGCTGACAATTTCTTTTTAAGATCTGCTCTGCCAACTCTATGTTCTCTTTCTTCCATATGTTCGGAGCAGGCTTGTTCCAATTATAGCATTGGATATATCTTGCAATAATGATTGCTTCAAAGCAGGAGAAATGGCCTATTCTGGGCTGCTAACACACCTTCCCTGAGATTGATATAGATGCTGGTGAAATTATGTTCTTACTTTCCTCTAGGGCTGCTAAAACGAGAATGTCAGTAGTCAGATATCCTGCCACATGGAGAAAATCTGTCTGCATGGGAAAGAATGAGGTCAGCAAACAGAAAAAGCAAAGATTAGAGAGAAAATGAAAGAATATTACCTGATGTTTTGAGCGCTAGGTTCCAGTTCTTCATATTTTGATTTGTATAATTCCTACTTCAATTTTTGTGACCTCACCTTGATATTCTTCTCATATATGTAAACACCAACAAAATTATTTTTACTATAGAAAATTTGAAATGTGTACTCATTGTCTGATGTCAAAGCATCCTGACTAGTAATGAGAACAGTTCTATTATTTTCTGCTCCTTAAATCTGTTAAAGTAACTGAACTGCAGATTATGTTTAAAAATATAGATGAACATAAGAAAATAAAATTGTGTTGCTTGCAACAACATGAATAAATCTGGAGGATATTATGTTTAGTGAAATAAGCCAGACACAGACAGACAAATATTTTACTCTCCACTTCACTAAAATGAACCCTTTTAGATTCTACATATGATCTCACTCATATGATCTCATTCATATGTGGAATCTAAAAGGGTTGACGTCAGTGAAGTAGAGAGTAAAATAGTGGTTGCCAGAGGCTGGATAAGGGAGAGGAAAGGGAGAGAGGAGGAAAGGTTGGTCAACTGGTACACAGAGTTACGGTTAGATAGCAGGAATAAATTCTGGCGTCCTATTGTACAGCATGGTGATTATAGTTAGCAATAATATATTGTGTATTTCAAAATAGCTAGAAGAGAGGATTCTGAGTGTTCTCACCACAAAGAAATGTTAAATGTTTGAGGCGATGGTTTTGTTAGTTACCCTGATTTGATCATTACACAATATATGCAGGTAATGAAACATCACATCATATCCCATAAATATGTACAATTATTTTGTGTTGATTAAAAATAAAGCAAAATTTAATAAATAAGATTTAAAAATGTAGATAGAGACATTATTGTCACTTAGACTTCCTTTGATTCTGAGAGGTCTCATTTCCCCTCTCTTATGCAATCCAAACCACACCTTTTCATCTCTCATGTGTTTGAGATATCCTTGGCACAAAGGGCCTGTTTTCTTTTACTTTTTCTTTATTAGGAAAACATGGCTCATTTGACTTGGCTACAGCACAGAAACCTTGGAAAATCTCTCCACTTGAACTCCTGTTAATTGCAAAGTATCAGAAGGAAAATTCATTATAAGGAAAGTACACATGTATCGTTTATAATTTAGTCTACAACAGGCAAACTGCAGCCACGGCAGAACCCTAGGATTCCCTATATCCTATACAGAAAGGACAATGCCTCAGTGTCACTTGACCCTATGTGAAAAAACTGTTCTATTAAGAAGTCCTGTATTGGTTTTCCTCATATGACTCTTCTAAGTGGCTCTAGAATCTTCTTACATTCTTTGATTTCTCCAGCTATGTAGGGAATCCTCTACCCTTCTGGAGAGCTTGGGATTTTATGAGAAAAAATCTAAGCCTTCCTGCTGTAATCTGGATAGATATTACATCCTTTCCAGTTAAAATAAGTTAGTGGGCCCTTAGGACAATCCAGTGTTTATTTCTGAATTCTCAAATTCTCTCTCAGGAAACTTCACATTCTCCATCACTTTTCTTATCATAAGACTCTGAGAGAGATAGCAGTCTTGTTACAGAGTCAACTACAGTGTTACTGCTTTCAACTGAAGACTGAAGTCCCTCTACCAACGGAAACCTTTTCACTTTCCCAGGACCTAAAAGACTGGCAAATATTCCCAGCTTATTCTCATGAGAAAATGAGAGAGATGAATGAAGACACTAAGAAAAACCACTGTTGGGAATTATTCCCAACCTATGCAACCATGTGGCTCTTTCCTCGAGCTTGATTGAAGCACTTTAGTTCTTGTGTGAGCCAAATTTCTGTGGCTTATGTTAGTCAGGCTACATATACATCAAGAAGAGTAGGAAAGAACTAAGATGAGGTGTGGACCAAACTCCTTCTATGAATTATGGTGAGTGGTTTATATGAGTTATCTGTCATATAACTAAATGAGGATAGCTAAATATAAATGAAAACAGAATGCCTAATACCAGCTCTGAAAAGTTCCATTGTTTGGAGTCTGAGCAAAGAAACAGCCAGGTAAAGAGACTGAGATGGATTGTTCAGTGAGAGAGGAGCAAAACCAAAACATGATTACCTGAAAACCAAGAGAAGAAAATGGTTTTAAAAAGAGGGAGTGCTTGTCAGGGCCGGGCGCTGTGACTCACGCCTGTAATCCCAGCGTTTTGGGAGGCCGAGGCGGGTGGATCACCTGAGGTCAGCAGTTCAAGACCAGTCTGGCCAACCTGGCGAAACCCCATCTCTATTAAAAATACAAAAATTAGCTGGGCATGGTGGCAGGCACCTGTAATCCCAGCTACTCAGGAGGCTGAGGCAGGAGAATCACTTGAACCCAGGAGGCCGAAGTTGCAGTGAGCCGAGATTGCGCTGTTGCACTCCAGCCTGGGCAATAGAGTGAGACTCCGTCTCAAAAAAAAAAAAAAAAAAAAAAGAGGGAGTGCTGCCAAGAAGGATGAAAACAAATATGAAAAAGACTGGGAAGGACACTCAGTAATGTAATCAGATCATTTTCTGTTGAATGTGAGGGCGTGAAGCCTGTTAGCCTGTTTGTAAACAATTAAAAGGGAGCAGACCAGGAAGTTCAGTCAGTAACATAAACAACTTTTCTAGAAAAAAGGGATACAGAATTAGGGTGGTAGCTGAAGGGACTGTGAAGTTAAGAAATGCTTTAAATAGTTTATGTTTTCAGATAGGAAACTGTAGAGCTTGTATGTGTGCTGTAGGGAGTAAGCTAGCTAAAGGGAGAAATTGATGAAGCTGAATAAAAGGGAATATTGTAGAGGGTGTCCTAAGAAAGTTGAAGGACCAAAGTACTGGTGAAGTTGTTCTAAAATACATTGGAACAGGAAGAAAATCAAAGAATTCAGACACAAAAGTGGGGAAGTTGGCATCTTTGGTTACAAGAAAAGAGAGGGATTTCCCATCTGTTTGCTTTCATTTTCTCGGTGAAGTATAAGGAAGAGTGTCTGCTGAGAGTTTAGGTAGGCAGAATAGAAAATAAGGAATTAACAGGGGTGATATGAGGAGAGTAGGGAAAGGAAGAATGTTCTAAGTAGCCTACAATAGGAGGCTACAGATCAGGCTCGAGAAACTAACAAAACATCAATGCAAACAGAGCACAATTAACTAAGGAACGAGCAATTTACTGTAGTATTAATGGAACCCGAAATGGTAAGAAGGGACTAACTAGGCCTTGCAGGTAACTGATCAGGATTTCGATCATTCATTAAAGCCGTATGCAGATAACCCAAAAGTTTTCAGCACAGAGGTAATACGATCATATATGCATTTTTAAATTATCACTCTTCCTGCAAGAAAGAAATACATTCAAAGAAAGCACAAGGAATTTAAAGGGACCAGTAGGGAATCTCTTGTCCATGTGAGAAACAGTGTTAGAATAAGCTAGAAGGATGATGATAAAGTGGAGTGAGGTGGGTAGACTTGAGGGATATTTCAATGGTAACACTGGCTTTAAAATCCATTTTGTTTCACTTGGTAAGACTTGTTTTTTTTAAAAAAAAAAAAAAAAGAGAGAGAGAGAACTGATTTAAGTAGGATAGAAGAAAGAGAGTCTTTCTAAAAAAAAAAAAAAAAATGTATGTAAGTGGGATAGAAAAAAGATGTCTTCTAAGGTTCTGGCCAGTACATCTGGATGGGTGCTATTACCATTCACAAACACGGGAACCTCCGGAGGCTTAGTTTTGAGGATAGAAACTTGTAAGTTTAATATCAGAATGTTCCATTTTTTAGAATAATTAGTATATTGAAGAGTAGGATGTTGAATAGTTGTTGAGATATATGGGGTAAAGAGAAAAGATGGGAAGTCCAATCTGGATACATGAAATGGAAGTTCTTTCAGGAAAAAGTAACAGTTTTGAAGATGATTATGGCAATTTTGACAATCATACTAACTAATACATATTGGATGATTACAGTTTATCAGGCACTGTGCCAAGGATTTTAATGTAGACTATCTCATTTAATATTCACCAAGCTCAAGAAAGTAAGGTACTGTTATTAGCTACATTTGCAGAAATGCAAGTAGAGAAGGATAGTAAATTAAGACGCATAGATGGTAAATTTGCAGCTAGAATTTGACTGTAAACTATTAGTAGAAGTGGGGGTCTATATCTCTGAAAGAGATACTAAGATAGCTGATAAAATAGCCTTTCTTTAAGGTAGAAATTTCTTTTAGCCACAACTCTGCATAATTGCAATTAATGAAATTTGTAAACACTGTGCATGAGTTTACTTTGAACTTCTATATAGGTGTGTGTTTACCATAAATCACTGGTATTTTTAAGTTTTTAATAATACATTTGTTTTTATTACAGAAGCAATAAATGACCATGTAGACAAAATATCAAATTTTGATAAGCATGGAAAAAAATTAAATAATGCAGATATTTCCACTACCAAAAATGTAAAAAAGAATTGGTTATATTTTAATGCATTCTAGCCTGCATGTCTGTACACATATATATCCATATTTGTGACAAAGTAGAATAAAACACATATATTTATTATAACCTGCTTTTTTGGTAATACATAGCAAGTATCTTTTAGTTATTTATACATGTTATATAACTTAATAAACAACTATCTGTTCCTGTGACCACAGCAGACAGTTGGCAGTTTATTTCCTCCTCTTTATTTTCATATAACTAGTTTATAACTCAGAGGTATTTTCTGGTGGTTAGTGATGGGAGTGTGTGTGATTGTATGTGTCTGGGGATGGGGGCTGGCATTTTATGTCAAACTCATGTTCCACATACATCTAGAAGCAATTCCTAAAGAGGCCATACATATTTATTTTCTAATTTCCTCTCTTGTTTCATCCTTTCTCCTTCTCACAACCTCTGATTTCTTTGTTCCCAGTGTCACTGCTGATGATTTGTGATGTTGGTGGCAAAGGAAGCAAAACGTTTATTATTATTTTCCCTTGGGCTTTGCTTTGTTAAGGCCAGGGGATGTGTTGCTTTGTTTTCAGAATTGGGCTTTATGTATATTTTGTTAAATTCCCCGAAGTCCTCTAGACACCAAGGGCTGGAAAATGAAAAATGACTATTATTGTTACCCTGCTTTGCCCAGGCCTGGAACCACCACATGTTTCTGACTTCCCAGTCTCTAAACTACTCCTTTGCTGCCCATGAGCTTAGGGTCAAGCAGAGCTGTTGACTCTTTCTACAACAATCCCAGAGGCATACATGGTCATGAAAAAATAGAAATTTGTAAAAGTTACTTTAATTTACACATGGGTTCTTCAGTTTTTGCATGATTTGAGGCATAAGTAACAACAACAACAACAAAAAAAGGTGAGGGAAGTTCTGTCAATTCAGCCAAAATGATTTGTTTCCTCAACACCAAATATTGACATTTTGGAAGAATCCAGGCAGTTGAGTTAATTTGTTTATTTTTCATACAGATGTTTGTCCTGCAGATCCAGACTGTAATGATTCTTACTTTATTTTATTTTCTTTAAAACATAAAATCAATCCACGCAGGATTATTATTTCTTGTACAAAAGACACAGTGCTAAATACTATGGAAGTATGTACAAGGCAACTTGGTGTGGTAAGAAAAGCAACCAAACAAAGGAAAATGAAACCTGAAATCAGAAAGTCAAAGACCTGCTTTTGCTCCTTAAAAGTGAAGATTGTACACAAGCCAATTACCTCTGTAATATCTACTTCCTTCCCTGCCTTCTCACAAAACTGTTATGAAAAATGAATGTGACAATGTGTATTGAATTTTATACACTGTGATGTTCACAGAAACGATAGTGCTTGCCAATTATTTGTAAAATATTATCCCTTAACCACAAGAAACCTATAGCCTAGTGAAGGCAATCAGAGATAACAAATTCAAGAATTTAATAACAATAAAGAGCTAAATAGTACCAGACAGAGACTCAAGAGATGTTGCAAGAAAACACATGATTAATTGCCAAAGAATAAAGGCTTGAGCAGAGAGAAACAGGGAGTAGTGTGAGCTAGAATCATCAAGGGACAAATGAAAGGGTTGCCAAAACACCATGCAGGCTCAACTAAGCTTTCAGACCAGGAATCTGTAGAAGGTCAAGTTAGCACAAAAATGAAGGAGTATCAAGCTTTAATTATGAACATCTAACATTTTGATAAACAACTTTTATAAGTAAAAAAAATCTTCACAATTTCAGACCTTTAAATACGTGTTGGAAAGGGAGACAAACCTGCAGAGGTACCCCCGAATATAAAAAAAAATGTTGAATTAAATAAATAAGTAAAGCAATGTATTGGTTTTGAAACTATTTATTCATATCAGATCTATAATGTTCAGTGTGGCTTACAATGTTATGACAGTGTCCAGTTAAAAAAAAAAAAAGAGAGAGAGAGAGAGAGAGACCAAGGAATCAGGGAAAACTGAGTTTGAATTCTGACTGCCCCTTCCCTATTGCACCATGACCTTAAAACCCAGAAAGACATATCTAGAAACAAGCCAGAAAAGTCATACTTACCTCATGGGCTATTAGGAGTTAGCAGAATTAACTAGGCAAAGGATTAGTTTTGTGTGGGGGTGGGTGGGAATGTGCCAAAAAAAGAGGAACAGGCTGTCCCAAGTCCATAAAGAGAGAAATGGTTTTGAGCATCAGATGAAAAAAGACAAGGACAAGTTATCTGCATATAGTGGGTGGGTTGCTATATCTGGAGGGACAGGAAAGAGCCAGGGTAGGCAGAGACATTGTAGGTTACACTGAATATTACAGACTTGATGTGAATAAATAGTCTCAAAGCCAATGGATTGTTTTACTCCTTTATTTATTTTCGACTTTTATTTTAGATTCAAGGGGGACATGTGCAGGTTTATTACAAGTGTATACTGTGTGATGCTGAGGTTTGGGGTATAACTGAACCTGTCACCCAGGTAGGGAGCATAGTACCTAATAGGTAGTTTTTCAACTCTTTCCCCGCCTCTCTCCCCACCTTTATAGTCCTCAATGTCTGTTGTTCTTATCTTTATATCATCTG
This sequence comes from Macaca nemestrina, assembly GCF_043159975.1. NCBI lineage: Eukaryota > Metazoa > Chordata > Mammalia > Primates > Cercopithecidae > Macaca > Macaca nemestrina. The sequence continues at coordinate 23,470,784 of NC_092132.1, forward strand.
TGTATAACCACTGTTTAACTTCCACTTGTGAGTGAGAACATGCAGTATTTGGTATTCCATTTCTGCATTAATTTGCTTATAATAATAGCCTCTGGCTGCATCCATGTTGCTGCAAAGGACTTGATTTCATTCATTTTTATGGCTGCATTGTATTCCATAGTGTATATGTACCACATTTTCTTTATCCTGTCCACCACTGATGAGAACTTAGGTTGATTGTCTTTGCTACTGTGAATAGTGCTGCTGATGTCTTTGCTATTGTGAATAGCATTACAATGAACATATGAGTGCATGCATCTTGTTGGTAGAATGACATATTTTCCTTTGGGTATACACCCAGTAATGAGATTGCTGTGTTGGATGGTACTTCTATTTTTAGTGCTTTGAGAATCACCAAACTGCTTTCCAAAGTAGCTAAACTAATTTACATTTCCACTAACAGTGTATAAGCATTCCCTTTTCTCTGCAGCCTCACCAGAAACTGTTATTTTTCTACTTTTTCATAATAGCCATTCTGACTGGTGTGCGATGATATCTCATTGTGGTTTTGATTTGCATTTTTCTGTTGATTAGTGATGTTAAGCATGTTTTCACATGTTTCTTGGCTGCTTGTATGTATTCTATTGAGAAGTGTCTGTTCACGTCTTTTGCTCATTTTTAATGGGATTATTATTATTATTGCTTGTTGATTTAAGTTCCTAATAGATTCTGAACATCAGACCTTTATCGGATGCATAGTTTGTGGATATTTTCTCCCATTCTGTAGATTGTCTGTTTACTCTGTTGATAGTTTATTCTGCTGTGCAGTCTTTTTAATTTAATTAGATCTCACTTGTCAATTTTTGGTTTTGTTGCAATGGCTTTTGAGGACTTAATCATAAATTTTTTGCCAAGACCAATGTTCAGAAGGGTATTTTCTAGGTTTTCTTCTAGAATTTTAGTAGTTTCAGTCTTACATTTATGTCTTGAAGCCACCTTCAGTTAATTTTGTATGTGGTAATTGGTAAATGTCCAGTTTCAGTCTTTTGTATATGGCTAGCCAGCAATCCCAGCATCATTTATTAAATAGGGAGCCCTTTTTCCATTGCTTATTTTTATAGACTTTGTCAAAGATCAGTTGACTGCAGGCGTGTAGCTTTATTTCTGGGTTCTCTATTCTGTTCCACTAGTCTATGTGTCTGCTGTTGTACTAATACCATGCTGTTTTGGTTACTGTAGACTTGTAGTATAGTTTGAAGTCAGGTAGAGTGATGCCTTCAGTTTTGTTCTTTTTGTTTAGGATTGCTTTGGCTACTTGGGCTCTTCTTTGATTCTATATGAATTTTAGAATAGTTTTTTTTCTATTTCTGAGAAAAATTATGCTGGTAGTTTAATACAAATAGTGTTGTTGAGTCTGTGGATTGTTTTGGATAATATGTCCATTTTAATGATATTGATTCATCCAATTCATGAGCATGGAATGTTTTTCCATTTGTTTGTGTCATGTATTATTTCTTTCACCAGTGTTTTGTAGTTCTCCTTGTAGAAATCTTTCCTTTCCTTAATTAGCTGTATTCATAGGAATTTTGTGTGTGTGTGTGTGTGGCCACTATAAATGAAATTGTGTTCTTAAAGTAACTCTCAGCTTGAACGTTATTGGGGTACAGAAATGCTACTGATTTTTGTATACTGATTTTATATCCTAAAACTTTACCGAAGTCATTTATCAGGTCTAGGAGCCTCTTGGCAGAGTCTTGAGGGTTTCCTGGGTATAGAATCGTATCATCAAGTAGGAGAGATACTTTGAATTTTATTTACTATTTAGATGCCTTTTGTTTCTTTCTCTTGCCTGATTGCTCTGGATAGGACTTCCAGTACTTTGTTGAATAATAGTGGGGAGAGTTGTCATCCTTGTCTTGTTCCAGTTTTCACAGGGAATGCTTTCAGCTTTTACCCATTCAGTATGTTGGCTGTCAGTTTGTCATATATGGTTCTTCTTATTATTTTGATATATGTTCCTTTGATGCTTAGTTTGTTGAGGGTTTTTATCATGAAGGGATATCAGATTACGTTGAAAGATTTTTCTGCATCTATTGAGATGATCATATGGATTTTGTTTTTAATTCTGTTTATGTGGTGAATCAAATTTATTAATTGCGTGTGTTGAACCAATCTTGCTTCCTAGGCATAAAGCCTACTTGATCGTGGTTAATTAACTATTTGATGTGCTGCTGGATTTGGCTTGCTAGTATTTTGTTGAGACTTTTTGTGTCTATGTTCATCAGGGATATTGCCTGTAGTTTTCCTTTTTCCTTGTGTCTTTGCCAGATTTTGGTATAAAGATGATGCTGGTTTATGCAAAGAAGAATGAGTTAAGAAAGAGTACCTCTTCCTCGGTTTCTTGGAATAGTTTCAGTAAGACTGGTATCAGCTCTTCTTTGTATCTCTGCTAAAATTTGATTATGAATCCATCCATCCAGAGATGTTTTTGATTGGTAGGTTCTTTATTAATGATTCAATTTCTGAACTTGTTTTGGTCTATTCAGGGTTTCAATTTCTTCACTCTTTGGAGGTTGTATTTTCCACACATTTATCTATTTCCTCTAGATTTTCTAGTTTGTGTTCATAATAGTTTGTAAGAATCTTTTGTATTTCTGTGGGATTAGTTGTAATGTCATCTTTGTTGTTTTGATCATGCTTATTTGTATCTTCTCTCTTTTTTCTTTGTTAATCTAGATAGCAGTCTATCAATCTTATTTTTTCAAAAAACTAATTTTTCATTTTGTCAACCCTTTGTATGGATTTCCTAGTCTCAATTTTGTTCAATTCTGCTCTGATTTTAGCTATTTCTTTTCTTCTGCTAGCTTTGGGGTTAATATGTTCTTCATTTTCTAGTTCCTCCAGGTAAAATGTTAGATTAGTAAAATGTTAGATTAGTAATCCTTCTATCTTCTTGATGTAGGCGTTTAGTGTTATAGACTTTCCTCTTAACGTTACTTTTGCTGTATCCCATAGATTTTGATATATTGTGCCTCTGTTTTCATTTATTTCAAAGAATTTTTTTATTTCTGCCTGAATTTCATTGTTTACCCAAAAGTCATTCAGAATAAAGTTGTTTAGTTTCTGTGTAATTATGTGGTTTTGAGAGAGTCTCTTGGTATTTATTTCTATTTTTATTTAATTATGGTCTGGCAATACACTTGACATGACCTGAATTTTTTAGAACCTATTGAGATAGGCTTTATGGGTGAGCCTGTGGTCAGTGCTAGTAAATGCTCTGTGTGCAGATGAGAAAAATGTCTATTCTGTGGGTATTGGATGCCATATTCTGGAGCTGTCTATTAAGTCCAACTGGTCAGATGACAAATTTCAGTCCAGAATATCTTTGTTAGTTTTCTGCCTCAATAATCTGTCCAACTCTGTCAGTGGGGTGTTTAAATTCCCCACTATTACTGTGTGGCTGCCTGAGTTTTTTCACAGGTCTTGAAGTATTTGTTTTATGAATCTAGTGTTCCAACGTTGGGTGTGTATATATTTAAAAATAGGTAAGTCTTCCTGTTGAATTGAATCCTTTATCATTATGTAATTCCTTTCTTTGTCCATTTTTTTACTGTTGTGGGTTTAAAGTATGTTTTAGGACGGGTGCAGTGGCTCACACCTGTAATCCCAGCACTTTGGGAGGTCGAGGAGGGTGGATCACAAGGTCAGGAGTTCGAGACCAGCCTGGCCAACATGGTGGAACCCTGTCTCTATTAAAAGTACAAAAATTAGCTGGGCGTGGTGGTGCACGCTGGTAATCCCAGCTACTCAGGAGGCCGAGGTAGGAGAATTGCTTGAACCCAGGAGGCAGAGGTTGCAGTGAGCCAAGATTGTGCCACTGCACTCCAGCCTGGGTGACAGAGCAGGACTCCATCTTGGATGGATAAATAAATAAATAAATAAATAAATAAATAAATAAATAAAATCTGTTTTATCTGATACAAGAATAGTGACTCCTGTTCTTTTTTGTTTCCTGTTTGCATGGTAGGGCTTTCTCCATTTCTTTACTTCGATTCTCTGAATATCATTGCATGTGAGATGGGCCCCTTGAAGACAGCAGAAGGTTGGGCTTTGTTTTTTTTAAATCCAACTTGCCACTCTGTTTTAATTGGGGGCATTTAGACTCTTTACATTCAAGGTTAATATTGATATGTCTCATTTTGATCCTGTTGTAGTGTTGTTAGCTGGTTCGAAAGCCAATGGATTATTTTTCTGCCATGGGAGGCTGGTGGCAGTAGGGAAGGACTACTGTTTGCAGGTATGGGAGATTGCTTATCTTGAGGGAATATGTGCTGTGTGCTTTTTTATCTTGGCATATTAAAGCTGGAAAATTAGGTCCACTTAATGTGTTAAGCTAAATTTAGGATTAAAAATAACGCTAATTCAGTATTTATTCCCAGTAAGCTTTCATTTTGCTTTGGTTATTCCCCATTCTCTGAAGTAACAGTTTGACCTTTCAACTCTTCTCTTCACCCTTGTTGGAATATAGAGTAACCTGGATTTGCAGACTTGAACTACTAAAACATGTATTCAGAGATCATTATAAAGGATGAACTTCCATTTTTTCCAAGAATCATAAGCCCAAATCAAGGAACTTTTTGATTTATTGGGGTTAAGGATTAAGGAGCTAGATAGAGAATGAGAGAGATCTATATATCCATAAGTTTATGTATAGATATATACATCTGTAAAGCTATAGCTAAAGATATACACATCTCTCTCTCTATATATATGCCTGTCTATCTATCTATATCTACCATGTATCACCTGCTCTCCCAGCGTCAATTTCTGAACTCCTATTTTTTTGTTGTCTTCACTATATAGAATGAAAAATCCAACAATAACTGGGATAACTAAACAAACAAACAAACAAACAACCTTTGAGGCAGGGCCCAGAGGCCCTCAAACCAAGGCAAGCTGGGCCTCATCTCTGACTTACGCAGTTTTTTCACTACAGTTAGTTTTCCTTATAGTTAAAAATTACATTTCATCTGGTGTGTGTTTTAACAACTCCCGTAGGGTATAATGAGCAAGAAAAATTTTATATTCTAAAATATGAACATAATCCCTTAGCAGATAAGCCAGATGAAGAAACAGGAATTTGGAAAAGGTGATGTTAAGTCTGTGAACAGATGCCAGCTTTCTCATAATCAAAAATGCATGAATCAGGAAGCAAATTAAGGTTTGTGCTGTTTATTGCAGAATTTCCATTTCTAAGAGCATGATTAACATATTGTCAAAAAATATTTAGCACATTGTTTTAAAAAAAGTAGGGTGAGATTATGCCCCGAACACCCACACGTTTTCTGATCTAAGCTGGAGTTGGTATAAAAATCCATGAGATGAATTAGAATTTTTAAACCAAGCAGTAAATTATTATCCAAGTCATATGCCTCTTCTCTTTACTTTCCATTCTCTTCTGGTTTCTTGGTGCAAAATCAGTTATATTAGAATAAACTGAAAGTGAAAATGGAATAAAATATGAGAAACAGACCACTTCCAAGATACATGCTTGTCATATTCTGTCAAAGATGTAATATTAGCTAGCAGTGCATAAGCTAAATCAAGAAGAAAATTCAAATTGCATGCATTAGGGACTGGGATGGTAAATGGAAAATATGCAAGAAATCTCCATGCATATTAAGCATGCCATCATTGTCTATCTCCCCTCTTTTTGTGTCAGGGTCACAAATGAGAAATTATTCCAGACTGCCAAAGCCTCCCAAACAATGGTAATACCTTAATGCTCAGGAAACTGGAAAGTTTCCATTTCTCATCATTGTTTTCAGCCTCTTTTCTTTCCATCCATAAAATCTTGTCTTAGAGTTTTAATTTCCTCTCCAAATATGTCAGCCAAATGGACCTACCACCTAACATGCAGTGTGCATGATGGTTAGGAACCTCGAATGTGGCACTAATGTACCTATATCTGAATTTCCCTCTGCAATTGACTATATAATTGCTCAACTCTTCTGTGCCTCAGTTCCTTTTCTGTAAGAAACAACAATATGAGAATAATATGTAGGGCTAGTGCAAGGATTATGTCAACCGTTATGTATAAATGAATTAGAATAGTGCTGGTCATATACTAAGCATTGTTAGTATTATTACTATTACTCCAGTTCTTGAATGTGAAGCAATTAGGACAACCAAATATGTTTGCAAATAACAACATTTTCTTATTGATGAAACCAAAGTCCAGGGTGATGAAGACATCTGTGCCAAGTTCATTGCATAAGTAATGTAAACCCAGGACTCCTGAATCTCAGACTGCTTCTCCTCTTCTTTACCAGTTTGTCAAATTGGAAAACTTTGTATGAGATTCCATTGGTGAGATTTAGACATAGCTATTCTTGAATTTAAAAACAGTGGCAAAACTTTGATATAGATTATTATAATTTTTTGCCCACTTTTTACGTATTGGGTGCTTTAAGTGAATTATCTATAATCTTACAAGGTAAAAATTGGTTCATAAGACACAAATGAATAAAGTGAGACATCAGGTCAAGGAACACACAGGTAGCTGTGATCCGTATCTTTTCCAATATACCTTCAACACAGATAGGAGCAAGGAAAAGAGAACTAGTGTATTCCTTGAACCTTCTGATTTGTTTCCTGTTATCTTTATCCCGTTGTAAAAGACTTTATAGATGTCTGCCTTTAGTTTTAAAGTATGATTAAGAGGAATAACCTAACAGTCTTCTTAGTATTAATCAACACCCAAGAAAGTAAATGCTGGGAGAAGAGTCAGGTATTCTGTGGTCTGAACTTTGCCTTACCACGGCAGGTCATCAACCTGAATGTTTCCTTACAGGTTTTTATGTACTAGTCACACTGGTCTCTGGCTTGCTTGTTCACCTTTCCTTTGAGAATTTAAGACTCTCTCTTGCTACATACATACTTATCTGTAAGCCACATTTTTTCTCATTCAGGTTAGAAGACATTATTGACAGGATATGTGTCAACTCAATATTTAAGTCAGCTTTTTTTAAAAGAAAACTTCAACATTTGTTCACTAAATATACTAATCTACTCCTAAAATGTGAAAACCTTTGCTAGAATTATTGATTTTACTTTCTTTACTTCTTTTAATTCTAAACTTTTAGCCTCTTTTTTGTTCATCGAGTAGTGGATACAAACTCAAAACAATGACCAATCCAGTAAACAAAAGGTAGATGGATGGAAACAGAGATAGAAAGAGGGAAATAGTCTTCCTAGTCACAACACTAAGTGAGAGGCAATGATTTGAAAACAAGCTATGAAATCAAAGAGGCTTTAATTGTGTTCTTTCTTTGGTTGATTTTTTGTTAGCTCTGGAAAGAACTTTGTAACAGGTAATTTGAAATCTCACTGAATTTATGACTAATCATAAACATATTTGCTCAAATAGTGCAGGCACAATAAATCCTCCAAGTAGGATCAATGGTTAGACATTCAAATTGGTAATTAAGTAGATTTGAAGATAACGTTAAGACTAATATCAATCAGGCCAGGCACAGTGGCTCACGCCTGTAATCCCAACACTTTGAGAGGCAAAGGTGGGTGGATGACTTGAGGTCAGGAGTTCAAGACCAGCCTGACCAATATGGTGAAATCTTGTCTCTACTAAAAATACAAAATTAGCTGGGAGTGGTGGCCCACGCCTGTAATCCCAGCTACTCGGGAGGCTGAGGCAGGAGAATCACTTGGACCCAGGAGGCAGAGGTTGCAGTGAGCTGAGAGTGCCATTGCACTCCAGCCTGGGAAACAGGAGTGAAACTCCATTTCAAAAAAAAAAAAAAAAAAAAAAGACTAACATCAACTGGACAAGACAGACTATATACATCTGATTAAATGACCCATGAGTAGTTCACTCTTCTTAGCTTCTTTTTTTTTTTTTTTTTGAGACGGAGTCTTGCTCAGCAAAACAATCCAGAGCGTTTTAAACCCTAGACCCTTCTTTTATCTAGCACAAGTACTACTTTTTACATGACAAAATGAATAAGAAACCTACATTAAATAAAATATCCCAGAGGTCAAAGGATATCTCACTCAGTCCATTTCATTAGGATAGTAAAAGATATAGGATTACCAGACAGATGCTCAGTCTAGAAATAAATCCAGACAGAAAATGTATGCAGTTGGAATTCTCCCTTTGGCTCCTCTTTGTCTGCCCACGATTTCTATATTGGTGTTTCCTGGGATTTTCTTCTCAGTTTTTCTCTCTTCTGTTTACATGGTTCCCCTGGAGATGAACTCTATGCCTGTGACCCACAAAACCATGGCTCTGTATTTTGTTCCTGACCTGTTTGAAAAACAGGGCATCCCTACCTGGATGCTCTATGTTTATCATGCCCTAAACTATACCCAATCTTTCTTCCCAGTAGTTTCAGGATCATAGATCTGTAATCGTATCATTCCTCTATTTAATACCACCATCACTTCACAATGCCTTTAGAATCAAAAGCCGAACTCCTTCTCACGATCTACAAAGGGTCTGTATGATCTGGCCTCTGGCTGCCTCCATCAACTTATTTACTCTTCCTCCAAATAACCTCCCTCATGCTGTAAAGGCTTTATTTCATTTGCAAATGTGTCAAAGACCATGCCGTTTCTAGGTCTTTAAATTACTTTTCTATTTGGCTGGATTTTTGTTTGATTTTGTATCACTTGGGCAATCAGAAAAAAAATTGATAATAATGTTTAATATTAATGAAAGAGTTTGGGTTGTATAAGGTACCCTGTGATAAACCGTATACATCTCTGCTCTGATGTACAACATCAGGTCATACATGTTTTATTTTCTTAATATTATCACTGTAAATATGGAGAGATTTCTTGCTTAAAGTCAGGATTTAAAATGCATCATTGTGTAATGTTCCTTTTTGTCCCTAGTGATTGTCTTTGCTCTAAAGTCTGTTTTATCTAATATTAATATAGCCAGTTTAGCTATTTTTAATGTTTGCATAATATACTTTTTCTACCCTTTTAATTCCAATCTACTCATGTTGTATTTAAAACGAATTTCTTGTAGACAGAATACAGTTGGGTCATTGCTTGTTTTGTTTTATAAACTCTGCCAAGGTCTGTCTTTGTATTGGTGCATTAATACCCTTTATATTTAAAGTGCTTATTGATATATTGGGTTTTAAGTCTGTCATTTTAAATTTTGTTTTCTATTTGCTCCTTCTATTTCTCGTTCTTCTTTCTCTTTTCTTTTTGTAGGTCACTCGAACATTATCTAGCATCTCACTTTGATTTATGTAGTGTTTTTGAGTATATTGTTTTGTATAGTGTCCTTAGCCATGGCTCTAGGTATTGCAACATACATACATGAATTATTGCAGTCTCCTTGTATTGATATTTTACTACTTCCAGTGGAATGAAATCTTACTTCCACTTTGGTTCTTTTCCTTCTTCAATTTAAAAATATAATGTCTTAACTACTTATTATATAAAATATAATAAATATATAAAATATATTAAGATATGTAATATAAGTATACAGAATGTATTATATAAAATATATTATAATTATTATATAAAATATGTCTTGACTATTTCCTTTATATTACAACATCCAAAATATGTTGTTATAATTTTTGCTTTAATCATCACATATGATCTAATAAACTCCTGAGGAGTAAAATAGTTTATTATATTTCTCCATATTTTTGCCCATTCCTTTGTTCTGTCCTCTCTGAAGCTCCAAACCTTCTTCAATTATCATTTTCTTTCTGTTTGAAAAACTTTCTTTAGTCATTTTTTAAGGAAAAGTCAGCTGATAACAACTTATCTTAGTGTTTCATCATCTGGAATTATTTTCCCTTTATTTTTACTGAAGTAAATTTTTAATGAATGTAGAATTCCTTTTCTTTCAGTACTTGAAAAATGTGCCACTTCATTCCAGCCTCCATGGTCTGAGATGAGAAATCTAATATCATTCAAGTAAGTGGTCCCTTATAGATAGAGTCACTTTTCTCTGGCTACTTTCAAGGTCTTTTCTTTGTCTTTATTTTCAGACATTTAGTTACAATGAGTCTTGCTCTGAATTCTTTGGGTTTATTTTACTTGTAGTTCAATCAGCTCTTTGAAATCTGTAGGTCTATGTCTTTTGCCAAATGTGGGAAGTTTTTAATTATTACTTCTTCAAATAAATTTGTAGTCCTACATTCTTTGTCTTCTTTTTCTGACACATGGATGGTATAAATAATAGATATTTTGTTATGGGCCCTTGAGGCTCTGTTCATTGTTTTTCTATTTTCTCTCTGTTGTTAAGATTAAATAATTTATATTGTTCTATTTTCAAGTAACTATTTTTTCCTTTATCACATTCACTCTACTATCAAGCCCAGCCAGTGAAATTTTAAAATTTATTTATATCATATTTTTCAGTTATATAATTTCCATTTCCTTTTTATTTTTCCTATATTTTGAGGCAATTTTCTATTTTTTTCAAGAGTATTTGAAATTGTCCATTGGAACATTTTTATGATGGTTGTTTTAACATCCTTATTAAACAATTTCAACATATGATTCATTTCAATCAGAATCGCTTGTCTTTTCTCATTTGTTGATAGAAGCAGTTATTTCTCATTGTCTCCTGGATATTTCAGCATTATTCTAAGAGACTCTGAACCCTATTTAAACTTTTATTTTAGCAGGGAGACACCTTGTTTAGACTTAGCACACAAGCCCTGACCTGCTTCTGTGAGCTGCGGTTTCAATGACAATTTAGTTTTCAGAGCCCTTGGAGTGGCATTCTGTTATCCTTGGTGATAGTCGGGCTCTGGCTCCATTTTTCTACTGGTTCTGTCTCTGGGGAAAGAATGTGTTCCTTGGACCTGGTGCTGCTAGTTTGAGGGTGAGGAGGAAATTGTGGGCCGGTAAGGGTGGAAGACTCTTCTCCAGGTTGCCGGGTGTTCCTGCTTGGTCCCTGTTAGTAAAGGAAGGAAAGGATCTCCCCAGGCTGCATGATGAGGGGCTCAGACGACATTTCACTTGGCCTTCTCTCCAGCTGGCTGATGTCAACTCAGCTCCCGCTTGCTCTCTGCTGATGTTACTGTGGAGAACTGAGCCCATTCTCCTCCTAAGAGGAGCACCAGGAAATGACAGGCCTGGCATCTTCCTCCAGTGGGTGCAGAGTCAGAAGACACAGGATCACTGTGCTTTTAGTCAAGCCCTTGGTTTGGTCCCTTATCAGTTCACTTTCTTCTGTCCACCTTTCAGAATTCTCTTATTACTGTCCTCTGTATTATTTCCATGTGTTTTTAGCTGTACTTAGCAGGGAGAAGAAGGGGAAACGAGTGTATGCCATTTCATCTCAAACCTGAAGCCTCAACAAATATTTTAATAATATCACTTATCATTAGTAGATAAATCTCATTTCATTTCACACTTACAAGCCTTTTTTTTTTTTAATTCCAGGTTGAAATTTGTCTTCTCTTGCACCAAACCTGAAATAATGATCAGTCTCTTAGTTTAAAATGGTTACAAATTCAGAAATGTTAAGCAGTAAGTCCATGTAGCATAGGACATAGATTGTACACTTTGGAGTCAGACAAATCTAGGTCACCAATTCTCACGTGCTATAGCTATATTATCTTTCATGAATCACTTGTCTATGTTCTCAATTTCATCAGCTGTAAAAAAGAGAAAATAACCACCATAAAGGATTATTCTTATACCTAAACATACCATGTTGTACATGATAAATGTACTTAGCATTATCTGTCAATTAAAAAAATTTAAGATTACTATTTTGATTAATTGAAATCATTATATAGAATGTCTCACCCAGGGCTAGCCATATAGCAGTAGAAAATTTAGCTGATTCTTTTGTAGTATTGTATCACCAATATTTTTACCTCTTTTGTTTATTTTTATTACACACATCTCAAGGAGACTGCTTTTTCTTTAATAATTCCCTGTTTTACAATATCCAATATCTTTGTATCACCCAGATAATTTATTTTCTACATACTATTAGGTTGGTGCAAAAGTAATTGTGCCAACCTAATAATAATATCTTAAAGATTTCTTTCCCTGAGGGTTCCTCTTTGTAGCTGCTGTGTTTTTAGCCTCATTGCGGCGTAAAAAGGAAGCTTTTAGCTGTTATACAATTTCTATGTTGTGCCTAAAGGAAAAAGGACCCCATACTGAGCGGTTTGGGCAACATTACTCAGGCCTCTGAAGCTTGGGATCTTACTTGTAAACCATTTTACATTCATCATTGTTATGTAGGTCAGACACACATCCCAAATGTGACTCAATTCAAGTTTGGATTCTTCAATGAAAACATATCTGAAAATCTGTGAATACTTCCCAGTGTGCTGAGAGGGCACCTTTATTTCTTACAGTGTACTTTCCCCCAGGGCTCTGTGGTCTGGGAAGGGAAACTAGAATACCTTGGATTTTACTTAGCATTTTATAATTACTAACTGAAACCCAATCCAAGGCTTTCCAGGCACTTGCCATCCTTAACACATCTGGCCTCCCTTTTCCCTTTTTCCCTGGTCTGGCCCTACAAGAGGAGCCCTTAGATAAATAAACTGAAATGTGCATGTGGTCACCGAAAGATCTCTGTGGATAGCAAAATCTAACCAAAGTGACCCCAGGGCCTGCTGTGCCTTTGTTCACTGCCTTTCAGGGATGTAAGCAGCCAGGAGGTGTCTACTGCAAAATCATTGCTGTTCTAGCTGGTTCCACACTTTCCCTGAAAATAACTCATGCTTGGGAATGGCCAAACAAGGCATTCTGACCATCTGCATTTTTGCAAGGAGAAAGATGTTATTATTAAGTTCCTTGTCTTTTATACATATTTGAGCCAACATTTGTTGAATCTCTGCTTAGTATTTGAATTATAGTATTTTAGATTTTACCAAAATAAGCAAAAAATCTGTAAAAGGAACTTATTTGCTGAGACAGTGTTTATGTACGTTAAAAATGAAGGGAGAAAGAAAAACGAAATTAAGATATACTGAGCATCTACTCTGTAAAACAGCACAAACCAACCAGAAATAGTGTATTTGTCAAGCTAATTTGCAAAATGAAATCTAGATAGTGGAACTGTGGAGTTGGAATGTTGCTGTTTTAAGGAGGGATTTATTTTTAACTCTATTCTCAGGATGTAGATGATAGAAAATAATCCTATATAGGCCTAGATGTAGAGGAAGAGATGTGCGATGAATTACATGCCTAAAATGCGATAGAGCTATGCTAGCAGGTATCATTCCCATTTCACAGATGAGAAAGTGAATCTTTCAGAATTCCACTATTTTTAATGTATTCATTATCTCCATCATTCATTCATTAAATATTTACCAAGTGCCTATGTTGATTAGTTCCTTATCATGCTGCTAATGAAGACATACCTGAAACTGGGTAATTTATCAAGGAAAGAGGTTTAATTGGTTCACAGTTCAGCATGTGTTGGGAGGCCTCAGGAAACTTGCAATCATGGTGGAAAGGGAAGTAAACATGTCCTTCACATGATGGCAGGAAGGAGAAGTGCTGAGCAAAAAGGGGAAAAGCCCCTTATAAAACCATCAGATCTCATGAGAACTCACTCCCTATCACAAGAACAGCAGCATGGGGGTAACCGCCCCCATGATTCAATTACCTCCCACTGGGTCCCTCCCATGACATGTGGGGATTATGAGAACTACAATTCAAGATGAGATTTGGGTGGGAACACAGCCAAACCATATCATTCCACTACTAGCCCCTCCCAAATCTCATGTCTTCACATTTCAAAACACAATTATGCCTTTCCAACAGCCACCCCCTCAAAGTCTGAACTAATTCCAGCATTAACCCAAAAGTCCAAGTCCAAAGTCTCATCTGAGACAAGGCAAATTCCTTCCACCTATGAGCCTGTACATCAAAAGCAAGTTAGTTATTTCCTAGATACAATGGAGTACAAGCATTGGGTAAATACACCTATTCCAAATGGGAAAAATTGACCAAAACAAAGTGGCTACAGGCCCCATGCAAGTCCAAAATCCAGCAAAGCAGTAAAATCTTAAAGCCCTGAAATTATCTACTTTGACTTCATGTCTCACATCCAGGTCACACTGATGCAAGAGGTTGGCTCCTACAGCCTTAGGAAATTCTGCCCCTGTGACTTTGCAGGGTACAGCACCACTCCAAGCTTCCTTCACAGCACTGAGTGTCTGTGGCTTTTCCAGGTGCATGGTGCAAGCTGTCAGTGGATCTACCATTCTGGGGTCTGGAGGACAATGGCACACTCCCAAGTAGACCTGTGTCTGGGGTCTGGAGGACAAGTCTACTAGGAGTGCCCCAGTGGAGACTATGTGGGGGCTCCAAACCCACATTTCCCTTCTGCACTGGCCTAGCTGTTCTCCATGAGGGCCCTGTCCCTGCAGCAAACTTCTGCCTGGACATCCAGGCCTTTCCACACATCCTCTGAAATCTAGGTGGAGGTTCCCAAATTTCAATTCTTGAAATTCTATGCACCCTAAGGCTCAACACAATGTGCAAGCTGTCAGGGCTTGGAACTTGCACCCTCTGAAGCCATGGCCTGAGCTGTACCTTGGCCTCTTTTAACCACAGCTGGGACACAGGGCACCAAGTCCTGAGACTGCCCAAAGCCACAAGGCCCAGGCCCCACTCATTAAGCCATTTTTTCCTCCTAGGTCTCTGGGCCTGTGATGGGAGAAGCTGCCGTGAAGACCTCCGACATGCCTTGGAGACATTTTCCCCATTGTCTTGGCAATTAACTTTTGGCTCCTTGCTGTTCCTTATGCAAATTTCTGCAGCTGGCTTGAATTTCTACTCAGAAAATGAGTTTTTTCCTTTTCTATTGCATCATCAGGCTGCAAATTTTCTGAATTTTTATGCTCTGCTTCTCTTTTAAACATAAGTTCCAATTCCAAACCATATCTTTGTGAATACATAAAACTGAATGCTTTTAACAGCACCCAAGTCACCTCTTGTACACTTTGATGCTTAGAAATTTCTTCTGCCAAATACCCTAAATCATCTCTCTCAAGTTCAAAGTTTGACAGATCTCTATGGCAGGGGCAAAATGCCACCTGTCTCTTTGCTAAAACATAGCAAGCATCACCTTTATTCCAGTTCCCAACAAGTTCTTCATCTCCATCTGGGACCACCTCAGCCTGGACTTCATGACAGAAGTGGAAGAAAACATGTCCTTCTTCATGTGATGGCAGGAAAGAGAAGTGCTGAGCAAAAGGGAGAAAGCCCCTTATAAAAGCATCAGATCTCATGAGAACTCGCTCACTATCACAAGAACAGCAACATGAGGGTAACCAGCACATGAATCAACTACCTCCCACTGGATTCCTCCCACAACACATGGAGATTGTGAGACCTATAATTCAAAATGAGATTTGGGTAGGGACACAGCCAAACCATATTGGCATACCATATGCTAGGCATTAATTCTAGATGCTAAGAATTGATCAATGAGCATAACCAACAAATTCTCTGTCCTCATAGAGTTTACATTCCACTGAAAAGACACAAATAATAAATGACATAATATACAATATGTTGGATGGTGAGAAGAGATAAGGAAAGGGAAAAAATGCAACATGAAATGACATAGAGCATGTTGTGTGGAAAAGTGATTTTAAATGGACTGGTTAAGAAATGTTCTACTAAGAAGGCAAAGTTTGTAAAAAAAAAAAAAAAAAAAAAAAAGAGAGAGAGAGAGAGAGACCTGAAGGATGTGAAGGAGTAAGTCACATAGATGCCTGAAGAAAAGAAGTCCAGGCAGACTGAAGAAAAGGTGCAAAGCTCCAAACTGAGCAGATTCTTGATATGTTTGAGGAATACTAAAGAGACTAGGATAGCTGAAGCAGAGTGAACAACATTAAGTAAAAAGTAAGATTAGGAAGAAACAATAGGGCATGAGATCATATGGGGCATCACAAGCCATTGTAAGAACTTTGGCTTTTACTCTGAGAAAGATGGGTGGGCATTAGAATGAGGTGAGTAGCACAGTAGAATGACCTGGCTTGTATTCCAACCAGATCTCTTTGGCTGCTGAGATAGACTGAAGAACAAGAATAGATTGAATAGACTAGAAGACTATGACTGCCAAAAATAGACTGAAGAACAGTAACAAAAGCAGGGTACTAGTTAGGAGACTTAATACAATAACTCTGGTGGATGGTGATTGTGTCCAAAGCCACACACATAGTAATGACAGACTTTAGCATTCAGATCTTGATGTGTCTGACTTTCTGCTGTTCAATGCCACCTCCTCAGGCACATGGTCTGAGCAAAAGGTCACTACCAATGCAGGTTGTTCATTTTTTTCCATGTGTGGCCAAGACAGATAGTTACTCCAAGACCTGTGCTATTCTGGTCTTTTCTATTAGCTTATTTTATGGGAAAAAAAATCAGAAAAAAAATTAGTATATTATTTACAAGAAGAAAAAAATTACATACATTTTATACTATGATTTCTTTAGTTTCTCTTTATTTTTTCAAGCTTTATCTGCTATTTTGTACAACCTGGAGAAATCTTGAAACAGATTATTTTTGACATTAGCCAAAACCTCAACTGAAATCCCTTCTGGACTTTGTTAAGTGCCTTTTTTAGGTGATATCAGCTCAGAAACATTGGTCCCTCTTCTCTTCCACTTAGGTTCCACTTAACAGCAGGAGCCATGGGGCTGCCCTTCACTTTATCTCAGTGAGAGAAATGAGAAGATAAAGGTCATTGTCTGAAAGTCAATTGTTTGGTAGCAACTAACCACATTAATTTATTCCTTCTGAAAGATGTTGGTGGGGGAGGTGATTTAGATTCAGCATGATTTCTCTCTCCAGAAATGGCTCTGGGATCCAGAATAGCATGCTCATTCACACTGTTTTGTCCATCCCCAAGACCCCATCTTAAAATGGGAGAAAATTGTGAGTTGGATGTCAGATTTCCTAGAAAAAAAATGGAACTTGAAGATTGTACCTTAATATCCCCAGTAGATCCTGTTAAGGCCATTGACTTGGTCTACATCAGAGTCAAACGACAGCCAGGTTACTGTATTGGCACTACTTCAAGGAAAGGCCATGAAACCAATACATTTAGGAGTCTTTTTCACGACCTAAATCAGCAGGTTTCAACATAGGCTGAGAAATCAGACCTACACAATCAGAATCATTGAGAATGAACTCTAGAGTTTGTATTTTTAACAAAAATAGGTAAATCTGCTGAGCATCCACATCTGGAAACCTCTGGCATAAAGGACATGCCCAGGACTCTGTCTTCATGTTGGCCATTGGCAGCTCTCTAGAAAAATGACTTGATTAGGGCTCAGAAGACCGAGATTCTACTACTGCCACCGTCACATTTTTATCTTAATTGTGTTTGGAATAGTTAGGAAACATTGGATGTTATTGCTGGAAACAAACCGAGAAATCCAGTTGGCATATAACAGATGAGTAGATTTAGACCTAAACAGCATGAATGCCCGTAACAATGAATTCATTTCAAAGGTGAAATTAGGGCCAAGTTTTACTGAGACCACCAAGTTTCTCTCTCTAAAATGGTAACACCTAGATTAACTTCAGTTTCTTTATCTCTAAAATAATGATGTCATACTTTTTCAGCCACCTCCATGGATTTGTTATAAGGACTATATGAGAGAGTCGATATGAAAAGCTATGAAACCTTCAATATGGAAGACAGATATGTATTATCTGTATATGATGAGATCACGGGTGGTTGAACTTTGGAACTGTCAGTACAATTATGGGCATAGCTGGATGGTCAGGAGTTACTGTAACTGGCAAGGAGGGTTGTTCCATCTCTATGTGAGCAGAGGATGCTGAATCTATGATTTGAAATGAGGTAAGTTGATACTTCAGTATCCAACTATGTGGCATTAGAGAATCATTGAAGATGGCAGAAAGCACACAGAGGAAAGGCTGATGATATCATTTAGAGGTCCAAAAACAAAAATTGTGTGAATCCACTCATAACACTCACATCATCATTCACATTTCCAACTCAATTTAGGTAACAACTCTGGCAATTCCATTTTCATCAAAGTACATGCGGGTTTACTTTATTCTCACCACTTCTTATGTCAGTGCTTCTATTTAAGACTAGAAAATTTCTTTGTAAAAACATTGCTAATAGGAGAAAATGTTGAAAATGTTTCAATTTTTATTTGCACTGGGCCATTGCATGTCCCCAGACATTCATTATACAAAGTCACAGAGGGCTGATATGATTTAAATGTTAAGATTGAAGACATGGCTGGGAGTTACATGAGGCCTCTATTCATCTTCTGGTTCACCAAACATTTACTAAGCCTTAATTGTGTCAACACTATTCTAGTGTATGTGGATACACCATAAATGGGAGAGCCCAAATCCTGATCCCATTAATGACTGGCAGAGGTATAGCAATGAAGACTCTCATTAGTATATGATATTTTTAAAGCAGTTGCTATTTATTGAGAGCCTACTATACAACTGGAACTGTATTAGGAACTATACATATCTCCTCAAGGCAATAATATTAGGTCTCTGTTTTTATTCTAATTTTATGATGAAGAAAATGAGCAATAGGCAGGTTGATTGCCTTGCCTAAAGCCAACAACTGGTGAATGGTGAATACTGGATTCAAACCAAAATTGTTTGATTCTGAAGACCACTGAGGCCACAACAAAACTACTTTTGTTGTTTAACTAAATGTTTAATCAACTACATATAAGAAAATCATCATTTATACTGTTTAGTTTTCTTTTTTTCTTTTCTTTTTTGAGATGGAGTCTTGTACTGTTGCCTGGGCTGGAGTGCAGTGGTGCAATCTCAGCTCACTGCAACCTCTGCCTCCCAGGTTCAAGCAATTCTCCTGCCTCAGCCTCTCAAGCAGCTGGAATTACAGGCGTCCGCCACCACACCCAGCAAAATTTTTGTATTTTTAGTAGAGACGGGGTTTCACTATGTTGGCCAGGCTGATCTTAAGTGCCTGACCTCATGATCCACCCGCCTCAGCCTCCCAAAGTGCTGGGATTACAGGCGTGAGCCACCACACCCAGCCAATACTGTTTAGTTTCCATAACAACCCTATGAGCATGAAAGGTTGACTTTTTGGGGGTCACAGGATATGACTTCACCTAAATATAAGGCAAGAACATAAAATGAGTTTTCCAAGAAAGCCAGTGCAGATCTATGAGATGTAAACATTGATATTAGAGAGAAAAAAAAAAAGTCAAAAAAAATCTGATCAAGAGGAAGCTTTCTTCCTTTTCTACAGAAGCTTTACTATATTGACACATTCACTGTCAAAATGCTTAGTATGAAGAATAATCTATCAAAATACCCCATTGTATTAGTCTGTTTTCATGTTACTGATAAAGACATACCCAAGACTGGGCAATTTACAAAAGAAGGGTTTAATGGACTTACAGTTCCACATGGCTAGGGAGGCCCCACAATCATGGTAGAAGGCAAGAAGGAGCAAGGCACATCTTACGTGGATGGTAGCAGGCCAAGAGAGAACTCGTGTGGGGAAACTCCCATTTTTAAAATCATCAGATCTTGTGAGACTCATTCACTATCATGAAAACAGAGAAGGAAAGACCCACCCCCATGATTCAATCACCTCCCACTGGGTTCCTCCCACAACACATGGGAATTGTGGGAGTTACAATCAAGATGAGATTTGGGTCAAACCCAAATGGATGATATGGCCAAACCGTATCACCCATCTGCAGTGATCAGCATTAAAGCCATATTTTGAAAGAATCACGTTTTCTTTCAAATATAACACAAACTAAAAACATATTTAGGTGATTGTTTACAAACCTCAGGGTCTTTTCCAGAACAGCATGTAGTTTTAAAAATACTAGATCACGAAAGGAGAAAGTGGGAAATTAACATGGAATGGAGAGTCATGGAAGCTGCATGCTAGTTTTAATCTAAATCATTTGTTCTTCCTAGCCCTCTTGTTTTCATTGAATAGTCTTTAATTCTGTGAATTCTATGAATTGCAGAATCCTTTGAATGGGAAAATAAGTAATATTTTATATTCACAATGAATGAGGCATTTCCGTTTTATTTTATTTTCATTTAACTCTTATAACAACCCTGAAATAATTGTTAATGTTTTATAGATGAAAAATTAGAGTTTCTCACAAGTTCACATACCTGAGAATGGGCAAGATGACACTCAAATAATTCAGGTCTTTTTTCTATTCCACTAGAAATGGGTCCTTTCCATAAGTAGTTATTGGTTGACTAATTTGAGCAAGGCATTGTGTGTTTTTTAGATGACTTCAGAGATGAATTAGACATATCTACTGCCTGTAGGAATCTGAAGTCCAATATAGGCAAATACTCACATAATTAAATTAGAAGTTAGAATGGTAAGGGTTATAATGAAAGTGGGAGTCTTATATTGAAAGAATCAGAGACGCTTTGTCAAAGGGATGGATATTAGCATGTTTACGTGAGTGGGAAGGGACATTCAAGATAAAAGTACTGGCTGGGCGCGATGGCTCATGCCTGTAATCCCAGCACTTTGAGAGGCCGAGGCGGGTGGATCACGAGGTCAGGAGATCAAGACCATCCTGGCTAACATGGTGAAAGCCCGTCTCTACCAAAAATACAGAAAATTAGCCAGGTGTGGTGGCGGGCACCTGTTGTCTCAGCTACTCAAGAGGCTGAGGCAGGAGAATGGCGTGAACCCGGGAGGCGGAGCTTGCAGTGAGCCGAGATCGCGCCACTGAGCTCCAGCCTGGGCGACAGAGTGAGACTCTATCTCAAAAAAAAAAAAAAAAAAAAAAAAAAAAAAAAAAAAAGATAAAAGTACCAGTGGAGACAAAGTTTAAAAAAAAAAATCAAAAGGCATCAGGTTTATATGAGCAGCCGTCTGGCTGGAGCTAATGGTTCTTGAAGGAGAACAATGACTCACAATTATTTAAAGAAAGTTGTCTAAAAATTTGAATTTATTCCAAACATCTCTTTGATCATGATGACGATGAGGCCAAAAAGCTAGAAGAAACGTTTTGAGAAGTTCTTAAACAGAATGATTCAAATGCAGTACCATTCTCTGAACTGTATTAGTTGCTCCCACTATAATTGTTCTATGGTTTATAACTTACCCTAGAAAATTACTACAGCCTAACCAGTATATATGTGGGGGAGTGATTGGAGGATGATGATAATTTTAATCTCTGATCTTCACCCTAGGGTTGACTACTTGGTCTAATTGGAAATGTATGCCCAAGACTTTGGGTCATAAACCCTACCTTAGAGGCAGCTACCACAAAGGTGTCAGCTCTTTTCATCTCCATTCAAGAACAAAGAGCATATTAGTTTATCTAATGGCTGTTAAAATGGAGTTTAATTGGTGAAACTACAGCATAATAGATATGAGAAATGGGTATTGGCAAAATTAGTGGGATTCAATATATGTAGATTGGCAAGAAATATTGCAGAGACACTGTTAGAGGTCAGGAGTTCAAGACCAGCCTGGCCAACATGGCAAAACCCTGTCTCTACTAAAAATACAAAAACTAGGCAGGCGTGGTGGTGCACACCTGTAATCCCCAGCTACTCGGGAGGCTGAGACAGGAGAATCGCCTGAACTCAGGAGGCAGAAGTTGCAGTGAGCAAAGATCTGGTCACTGCACTCCAGCCTGAGTGATAGAGAAAGACTGTGTCTCAAAAAAAAAAAAAAAAAAAAAAGATTATAACAAGTAGGCCTCGGTTGAGGTGGTGACAGCCCTCAGAGTCATCATCAGATGACACCTGGTGGCAACCTCAGGTGTCATTATCTCTTTTGCAATTTGTTATTTGATAATTTTCAGAAGAACTTTTCCATATGCCACATTGTTAAATTCAGTCCTCACATGCGCCTAGAGTGTATGCATGTATGTTGGGGGCAAGGAGTGTTATTTATTTTTTTCTGATGATGAGGAAACTCAGCCTCACAAAGGGTAAATGATGTTCTTAAGCCTATAGAACCAGCCTGTAGAACTAGTTCTTATGTTCTACTTAAGCCTGTAGAACTAGAATGCATCAGAGACAGGCAGAATTCAAATCTTTCAACTCCAAATCCAGTCATAAGCTTATAAATTCAGAGCTGTGATGTTACCGATGAAATTTATAGTTAAGTGTCTTCTGCATTTTATCTCTCTTCCTCTTTCTTGGACTACTCCCATCGCTCTTAAAATCCTCTATCCCTTTGGCTTCACTGTGATACTATTACTATTCAGAGCCAGCAGGGAGAGACCATTAAATATCCTTAGAACAGAAAGCATCTTGTCAAAAAACACATGTTGTGACTCTGCACCAAGGCAACACGGAATTGATGACGTGAGTGAAGGAATGCCTATGACTGTTTAGTAACAGCCTTTGATACACAACTACAGAGTCAGCCATTAGGAGCAATGTTGAGTTATCCACTGGCCTGGTGTCAGCATACTTCCCGCCATAATTGGCTTTTGAAACATTAACAGGAATTGAAGTTGCTGACCTAAGCAGATTGGTTGGAGAGGAAATAGAGCACCAGATGGCAAAATTTCTGATCTTAATAAACTCTTAGAACTAAGGAAAGTCTATTATACTTAGAATCTTGGTTTCTTCATCTGCTAAATGGGAGTTAAAGTAACTACCTTAATAAAAGACTAGACCAATCTAGGGCTGGTTAAATCCTGAGCCTTTGACCCAGTGATAACTCTGCACAGCACCTTGGCCTTTGCCTTAGCCTTTTAGTTGAGGATGAGGTGATTTATGATGGAATTTGCATAGGCAAACAAATCCCCAGCTGCAAACTGCCTGCCCTGAAGTTTCATGGTTCACTAAGGATTAAGATTCTTGGAACTCCTTCTGGGTGGCTACAGGCTATGACAGATATACTTTCTCAGTTAGTTTCCTGACTGTGGTAGGTATCCCTTCACTTAGTGGCATGATGAAGTTTGACTCTACCCAGGAGGAGTGAATTAAAGATTGTGGGCTGTGAGCGCCATGTTTTGTGTAACTTAATTGCAAAGGGACTTTCTTTGGGGAAAACATTTCTTTTTCTGCAATGTGAAATAGCTAGTGGAAGAATTACAAATGACCAAAGACAAGACCATGACCAATCTCTTTGGCTTGTAGAGATTATCCAAGAGTAACGAACTTTCCTGAAAGGATTTGAGTGATTACAGAAGAACCTATTGATGCTGCTTCATAAATAAGACAATAGAACTGGATTCATAGGGTGACAAAAATCTCAGGATGGCAAGAGAAATAATATTTGAATCACTATTTAATAATCTATCCAGAGAACATCAAAGGTATACTGAAACTTGTGGTGATATGGAATACAACAAAATGAGGTAGATTATTCTTTCCTCAAACAGCTCTGTTTGCTAACAATTTTGTTAGTTCATTGATGTAGAATTTTTTTCTCTTAACTTTGTATCCATTTGAGTCATGTAAAACAACTCAGGTAACATTGACATGACAGCCCATTTTAGACCTTTATTATTTGAAGATACTGATTATGTAATCCATAAATTTTTTCATTTTATTTAAAAGTTCAGCTGAGTCCACTGTTCTTCATATGACATGAATAAGTCTCTTTTTTAAAAGTCACATATATAATGTGATATACATATAAAACATTCAACCATATAATTAAGATGTACATATAATGGAATAAGAAGGAAACCAAACACACAATTTCATAGCTCTTAATGTAGTATAGATTCTATTGTTACCTTTGCTCACTTAGCAACTGAGAATCTTAAAGTTATTTCTAGAATGTTGGAATACTATTATTAAAAGAGATATTAGAAATAATCTAATTTTTTCCGTATCTTTTGATCACAAGATAGTGAGCCTCTAATCTCACCTGGAAACTCAGCTGGTGTTCCTGACAACAATGCATCTAAATTCCCTGTAACTATGATCTCTACTACTATTCTTTAGCTAACAACGAAAGTATAAGACATCATGCTTTACATAATAAGTGGTCATCTCTGATTTATGTACACCCATCTGATGGCAGAGATTCATTGTTTTATGTTTTTTTAAAAGAATGTGGCTATGTAATTACAGCACATTATTGCTTAATCAAATTAAAAGCAATAGAGAAAAAATTACGATTATGTCAAGGAAACATACCTAGGGTTTGGAAAGGGAATTTGAAAATTATCTAGTCAATCTACTGTTTGAGTGAGCTACACCACATTCTGGCCAAATGCTGAACCAGCCTCTGTTTGAATCTCATGATCAGAGGTGATTGTATTCTGGGCAGTTTGCAGCAGATTTATATGCTCTGGTTATTACAAAGTGCTACCTACGACTGAGTGAAAATTGTCTCCCTGAGATTTTTATTGAGAGAACCTAGTTTTCCTCCTTGTCATTCATAAACTATTCTATTGTCAACAACTTAACTGCAAAATCAGAACATCATTCTAGAAAATTGGCCTCACGCTGATGCTGGTCAGCTGGGTAAATTATAGGTCTCTGTATGGTCAGCACTCAGGAGTTATAGTGGCCTGTCACCACTAGCAGTGTGATTTCTGCAGGAGCCACCTCATTATATGGGAAAATGCCCTCAAAGGGTAAGTCTGTTTCTTGTCCTGGCAGACCTGTCACATCTGATGTTAGAGGAAACAGCAGCAAAGAATTGTGGCTGAAAGAATTGTAAATTTTGCCTGTGGAGAGTCACTGAGGGCAATTCTCCTGAAAGGGATTATTTGTCAACTGTGGTAAGACTCTTTGTTATTAGAATTTAATTGATATTTGCTACTGGAGACGAAAGCTGAAAACAGGATACAAGGCAAGCAATTAAATCTCTTTTATAAAGTGTAGTTAATGAGTTGTCAAATTTGGTAGAGATTATTCCCCACCCCGTCTTTTTTTTTTTTTTTTTTTTTTTAATTGTAAAGATATGGAGGGCTGTCTACTATCCTGGGGAAATGTCAAACAATTGCAAGAAAGGAAAATTAAATCAAATAACTTTTGTGCAATAACAAGAACAAAAAAAATGGGAGTCAGGGACCTAGGAGTCTAGTTCAAATTGTTTAATAGTTAACCGTACAATTCTCCTTTGGGGATTTTATTCTTTCATCTGTCAAATGTGGTGTCTACTAGCCTATTTCTAGGACCCTTCTGAGTAAACTATTCTGTTTACATTGTATACACTTATAGCATACATACAGAATAGCACAGCAGATATGAATCAAACATATCTAAATCACAGAATTCTAGCATCCCCAGTAATCAGCTATGCAGTCTGGGTTGAGTTCATTAACTTCTGTAAGTATTGACGTCCTCCTTTGTAGAAAGGGAGAGCATATGCATATCTCACAGGGTTTCATACTTGCACATGATTTGCTAAAAGCCCTGGAAGATGGAAAGAGATCACCAAATGTTGGCTATTTTTATTACTATTCTGTTCCATGATCTAGATTTTTTTTAAACTACAGCCATGTATCCTAACCACCAGAGGGCACTGCATAGATAACAGCTAGATTTCTTTCTCTTTTAAGCTAGGTACACCTATTTGCCGCTTTAAGTGATGACTTACTGCCTAAAAGTTTCAGCTCAGGGTGTTTGGTCTCTGTTTCCATCTTAGGCCAGTCTCAGTGATTGTTGGTGCTGTGCTACCTTATTCAGTCTGGCTTTTCTACTGCCCATTGCATTTTTAAGGACTCCCAGGTGACAGGGTGCTCATTTAGAAGGAAAAATAATGAGCAAAAATGTATTGAGTGTCTACCATGTGTTAGTCATTGTGTTAATCATTGCAAACATAAATATCCATTTTACAGATGAGAAAAATAAAACTCATGCACATTAAGCTCTTTGCTTAAAGTCACAAGATCAGTAAGTGGTGAAAGTATAATTCAAAGCCATGGCTGCTTGACTCCAAAAGCTCTGCTCTTTCAATTTCGTCAAAGCTATGTTGTGATTAAACAACAGGATATTGATTATGGAACAAGAAGAAATGTCCATTATCTCCTCTACTATTTAATATTGTGTCAGATAAATTAACTAAAATGTTAAAGTCCTAAAAAGCAAATAGAGGCAAAAGAAAAGATAAAACAATTTCTATCTACAGATTATAAAATTATAACTCTGGAAAACCTAAATAAATTAATATTAAAAACTAGTAAAATAAGATAATTTATCAAATAGAGGGTATAAAATTAGCATAGAGAATTGACTTTCAGATATACAAACATAATCTAATGGAAACAATAATGGAAGAGCGAACCTAGTTTATAATAAATTGCAACACAAAATAAAGTATAATAGCAACATAAAGTAAAATAAAGAAACTGTGCATAAACTTAAAAAGAAATGTAAAAAACCTCTATTAGACACATACATGCTTAAAAGATGAAAAGCATGCTAAATAAAGAAAAAATATTCTATATTCTTCAGTAGAAGTCAATAAAAATGTCAATTCTCCCTACATTAATTGTTCTATGTAATTTGATCTTGATGATAATATTCTCCCCTACCTTCCTGGAATAAGAGAACTTGATCATAACATTCATTTGAAAGAATTAAAGAAAAAAGAAAAAGTGAGACTAGCTAGAAAAGCTGTAAAAATGAGAAGTAATGAGAAGTGGCGCTGATTCTTACGGTTCATGAAACATATCATAAAGCCTTTTGACTCAAACAGTGTGATACTGGTGCACAAGTAGACTGATGGAATGGAATGAAAAATCCAGGAAGGAAAAAAAATACATGTGGAAATTTAGTACATGATAAAGAACGTATCTCAAATCACTGGGGAAAAATAAGGACTTTTAATAACTGGGCAGACAACTGATTAGCCATTAGTGCACATATAAATTTGGATTTTTTAATACCTTATAAAGGGAACGAATTCCGAATGGTTTGGTATTTAAGTGTAAAACTAAGGCCATACAGACACTCGAAGAAAACATGGATGCTTTTCTTTGTAATCTGGAAGATAAAACATGATGTTGATGTGACCAAGCTCCAAATGCCCTAGAGAGACACTTATTTTTTCTTTTTAAAAAAAATTTTTTTTTCGGCCGGGCGCAGTGGCTCATGCCTGTAATTCCAGCACTTTGGGAGGCCGAGGCGGGCGGATCACCTGAGGTCGGGAGTTAGAGACCAGCCTGACCAACATGGAGAAACCCCATCTCTACTAAAAATACAAAATTAGCCGGGCGTGGTGGCGGGTGCCTGTAATCCCAGCTACTCGGGAGGCTGAGGCAGGAGAATCGCTTGAACCTGGGAGGCGGAAGTTGCAGTGAGCCGAGATCGCACCATTGCACTCCAGCCTGGGCAACAAGAGCGAAACTCCATCTCACCAAAAAAAAAAAAAAAAAAAAAAAAAAAAAAGTCTTTTTCTGTAATTGACCCATAGTAATTGTACATATTTTACGAAGTACGTAGAGATGTTTCATAGATACAACGTATAGTGATCATATCAGGGTAATTTGCATTGCCATCCAGGAATTTTTTAAGTATTTGCCATCCAGCAAATGTCAAACTGAGAACAAATGTCTGCAATTTATATCATAAACAGGTATTTCACTGATATATGAGGAGCGTCTAAATATTGAGAAGAGAAACTAACAATCTGATAGAAAGTGAGCAAAAGATATGAATAAGACATGCAAATAATTCACAAAAATTATTTTCAGAAATATTTTTAAAAGTCAATTTTATTCATAAGAGAAATTCAATTATAACTACACTGAGATACCATTTCTCTTTCATCAGATAAAACATTCAAAAGTTTGAAGACATAATATTTGTCAAGGCAGTAGGGTATGGACACTCATACATTGCTGATGGTATTGAAAAATGACACAACTCAATGATGAAAACTTGGCGATATCTGCCAAAATTACATTTTGATGCAGAATTTCCACTTCTCAGAACATATCCCAAAGATGCTTTGGCAAACCTATGAAAGGATGCATGCCCAAGGATACATGTTGCGGCACTATTAGTAAAAGTAAAAACATGGAAATCACCCAACAGTACATCAGCAATCAGCCTGAGTTGGATTGAATATACTATGATACTTCCACACAATGTTACAACATACAGCTACATAAAGGAATGAGGCCTATATCTTCATTGTTTTTTCACAAGAATATGTCATTAAGAGAAAAAACAAAAAGCATAGAGAAGTGTGTATGTTAATTTTTATGTAAGGGAAACATACAAATACGTATTTATATCTATATAAATATATGCATATTTGTTTGCAATTTTAAAAATAAACATTGTAAAATAAACCAAAAGATTAAAAAAAAGGTTACCTATAGGAGAAGTTAGAGAAGAGGGGGAAGGAACAGAAAAGAAGGCAGACTTTCTACAGCTTTGACTGTTAAACCATGGGAATATTTACCTAGTTAAACCAAAGTTATATCAGAAAATAAAATAAAAAACTGAAAGAAAAAAAATGCTTTGTCAAATTGCTCGTATCATCAAATAAAAAGTAATCATAGTGGTTTAAAAAGACAGCGTATTGACTGTACATCTCCACAAAAGTATATCTAAAAGAAAAAAAAATACAACAAAGGAGTCATACTTTGCACTCAGCAATCTCATTGTTAGTTACAATATCGCTAATATTATCTTGAAACACACACACACACAATAAATAAGTTCATGAATCAGCCACCATTAAGAATCAGATTTTCGGTGAAAAAAAAGAGATACAAATATAACACTAGGGCCTTAAAAATCATTTAATCTTGGGAACTGGAAATTGTATGCCTTTTTTTTTTTTTTTTTTTTTTTTTTTTTTTTTTTTTGAGACGGAGTCTTGCTCTGTCGCCTAGGCTGGAGTGCTGTGGCGCAATCTCCACTCACTGCAAGCTTTGCCTCCCAGGTTCACGCCGTACTCCTGCCTCAGCCTCCCAAGTAGCTGGGACTACAGGTGCCCACCACCACGCCCGGCCTATTTCTCCTTTTTCTAAAAAGAAATGCATTGCTTCTGGGTTGTTTCAGTGGACAGAGACAGAAAAATATAGTTTTTTGTTCTTTGTTTTTTTCCAGTAAACTAAATTGTTCAGAACCAATGGTAACATTTGGGAGATGCTGAAATATGTAAGTTTGAAAACTTGTTGGATTTTATTGAGTGCCAATAGCAATATAAAAGAGGGATGAGATACCCCTTTTAAATGCACTGACACATGAAATAATGCCTCAGGGACTGGCTAATCAAACAGGAAACCACCTCCAGGCACATCCTTCCAGGGTAGGGTGATGGAGGTCGGCTTGGGCAAGTGCTGTAAGACCATGTGAATCACTACCTCTGGCATATTTGCCGAATAAACAGGTTGTCTCTCCAACTGGTCATTGGGAAGAATTTTGGAGCTAAGATATGCTATACTTGGGTATTTGCGTATTTGAATGAACCATTGTTTAGGTCAATCAAAATATGTCCATTAACTGGTCATCTAATATTTCTCTTTTTTTATTGTAAGTTCTAGGAAGTGCTAAAATGAGGAAGATTGATCTTACTTACACAAAAGGTATACCATATATCTTCAAGGTGGTAAGCCATTAGTGTCTCTAACTATGGCCCGGTAGAATGAGTGTTAGGAGATGTTGCTTCTGAATTGTGATGTTGTATAATCTTGAACAAATGAATGGAACAAACATTGAGTGCCCACTATATGTGAAGCACTATTCACAGTGATGGAGATTAACTGGAGAACAAGATAAATAAGGTCTCTGCCCTTATGGAGTTTATATTCAAGTACAAGGAGAGAGAAAATAAACACGAAACACATATAATTAACAATATTTTATTAAATTGTATTTAAAAAGAGCTGATGAAAGAAAATGTCTGGAGTTGTGGCGGAGGGATGTTAATTAGATTGGTTGGCCAGGAAAGACCTAATTAAGGAGTAAATGACAAGCAGCCAACCAAGGACGAATCTGGGAGCAGAAATCATTTTAAGAAAGGGAAATAATCTTCCCCAAGTCAAGAATCAGACGTTTTGTATCAAGGAACAAAAAGAATTGTGTGGCTAAAACGTGGTGAGCAAGAGTATGAATAGCAGTAGATGAAATCAGGGAGGGAGGTAGGAAACAGATCCTGTAGGGTCCAGGAGTTTGAATTTAAGGAAAAGCTGTTGCCAGGTTTTAAACATAAAGTTGGCTGGACAATTTTTTAAAGATTATTCTAGGGCTGCTGGGTGGAGAATGCTTGCAGGAAGACAAGAGTGGCTATTGCAGCAGGTAAATTGAGAGCTAATAATAGTTTGTGCTAAAGAGAGATGGAGATAAGTGGATGCAGCTTAACAGAATGGGATCAGTGTTGGTGTAGCTATAGAAAACAAAGAAGGATTCCACTATGATTCCTAGACTATTGCTTTGAGCAACTGGGTGGATGACAGCAGATAAGTCCACAGCTCTCTTGTGTACGTTAGTTTTATTTTTTTGGGAAAAGTAAGTTTGGTTACATAACTAAAATGCATAACTCCAGATCTAGCATTTTTGATGTCTACAAAATAGTACCAACTACAATTTCAAGGGGAAGTGATAGTCAATGAGAGATAACTATAAAAACTTTATTTAAATTCACAGAAATATATGCATATTTAAGTGTCATAGTATTTTTAGGGCATTTGGATATTTGAAAAACTCTGTATGTTTGGTATTGTGAGGGCCAACTGCTCTTTTGCTGGGTGTTTAAAGCCTACTAAAACTTTTCCTGTCTTAGAACTTTGTTCTTTGTTTGTTTGTTCCCTTGGCTGAACATGACATCTAGTTCTTTGCATGACTGACAGCTGTTTGAATGAATGAATGAATGAATGAATGAATGAATGAATGAATAAGAATGCCCAAATATATAGCTTCCTACAGTTTATATAACGTATGATGATAAGTCAAATAAGGGCATCGATCTGAGAGGTATGAGAGTTTGGGGTTTTTTTTTTCCCATTTGTCTTCCTTTATGTTATGGTTCTTTTCAGTTTTAAGTGGACTCAAATATGTTATGGAACCTTCATTAAAATATAATCAATTTGGCCAGGTGCGGTGGCTCACACCTGTTATCCTAGCACTTTGGGAGACTGAGGCAGGTGGATCACCTGAGGTCAGGAGTTCAAGACCAGCCTGGCCAACATGGTGAAACCTTGTCTCTACTAAAGTACAAAAATTAGCCAGGCATGATGGCAGGTGCCTGTAATCCCAGCTACTGGGGAGGGTGAGACAGGAGAATCGCCTGAACCCGGGAGACATTGGTTGCAATGAGCCAAGATTGCACCACTGCATTCCAACCTGGGTAGCTGAGCAAGACTCCGTCTCAAAAAAAAAAAAATTATATATATATATAAAATCAATTGGAATGAAAGGAATGGTGGGTAAAATATGCTCCAAAGAGGAAGCGAATGACAGAGAACAGACATTTCCAAAGCATTTGATACTTGGTGAGGACTAAGCTCTGATTTTTTTTATCTTGCCCAAATTCCTATCTAAGGGGTCTGAGGAGTCATGCCCTACAAACCATAAATTCTCATCAGATGGGTTTTATTTAACCCTGTATATTGTAACTTACTTTCCAATCTGACTTTGGCATAACCAGGAAGAAAATCAGAATAATTTACCCCAAAACATTTTTCTCTGCCATATCTTGAAATGGGCCTGCAAAGCCATCCTTTCTGGGGGAAAATCTGCATCTGTAAACAATCTCTATTAGCATAGCTAGATGTTTTTCTTCCAGGCCCTCCCTATCCTGAAGAGATTAACTAAAAGTCTAGCACCTTTTAAAGATCTGAATAGGAAACATTTGTCATCTCTTGTCTCCAAGGGCACCCACTATAAGACTTCAAAAGAACCTTGGTCTCCAAAATCTTTTATCTTAACCTGAGCATTTCCTTTCTATCATCCCAGATCTTTAGACAAACTCAACCAATTGCCAACCAGAAAATGTTTAAATTTACCTACAACCTGGAAGCCCCTGCCCCCCTATTTCTTAAATGTATTTGATTGATACCTCATGCTTCTCTAAAATATATAAAACCAAGCTGTATCCCGACCACCTTGGCACTCATATCTGGCTCAGAATAAGTCTCTAAAAATATGTTACAGATTTGACTCTTTTTGTCAACATTGGTCATAACTTGAGAAGCTTCTCGAGGTTTTGTCTGTGAAGAAAAGGAGCTGTCATCAGTCTTAGAAGAAAAAAGACTGTCTGCGCTCCTTGACAGTCATAACCTCTTGAGGAAATCCCCATGAAATGAAGAATACTATAAACGACAACTGGAATTTCCCATCTCCTTTGGTATTATTTACATATCTGAGAAATATTTGGAACTCAGTAGCTGAGGTTTCCTGAGTTTCAAGATATGAACACACTTTGCTTGTTATTTCCTAGAAATTTATATTTCTCTGAGACAGAGCGTACTTTCTTCATTTCCGGGCCCTGGGTTGGTGGTTGCCTGATGATTTCAGGGCATCATTAAAAACACATGAAGTAGCACTGGCGATTTTCTTATCTATGTTGCAAGAATTTCACTTGCTTTTTTAAGGAGGAAGGAGTTCTCTAAGTGAAGGCCTAGATCCATACCCAAAGTAAAATCTTGGAAATAACCCAAGGTGTATATAAACATCCTTTGCAGATAAAAATGTCTAGTGCAAGTGACAAAACTTTTCTTGGCAGGCCTGTTTCATGTTCATCCTGTAGTACAATTGCTTGTAAATTAGTGTGATCCTATTCAATTAATCTTTCTCAGTACAGATGATGAAGCCATGCACCATATTGTAACGATACATAACATATCATAGAGGTCCCTTTTTTGGGATCCACAACAATAAAGAATTTTAAAAGTCTGTCAATGGCTTTATTTCTCTGGAATACATAGCCATTCTTATTTTTAATTTTTTCCAACAGATCTGAGAGCTTTGACATAAAAATGAGGTTTCCAAAAATACAGACTTGTCTTCAAATCATAAAAGATCTATGTCTTACTCTAGGACTAGACATATGGTAGCAGGATTGATGAGGAATCATGTGCCTGCTTTCATATTTTTCATTTCTTACCTCTTTTCACTATTTCTTTATGTCACCACAGACTATGCCTATAATGCAGATACTGACTTGAGCCCTTTAAGAAACAAAGATTTTATGCCAAATGTTGTCCAGTTAATGGACAATTACTCATATTTTTACAGCAACATAGGACTAAAATCAGAACCTTACTGAGAATCAGTAGAAAACTCTCCCATTTTTTAATCTATCAATTCTTTTAGTTGCCATGATTTCCTCTCCTTCTATTTCATACTTTCCTTCCTTGTCTGGAAACATACTATATTAGTTTCCAACTACTGCTGTTTTAAACAATCCACTGATTTGTGCTTAAAACAATACAAATTTATTTCACAGCTCTATAGATCATAAATCCAGATTTGCTCTATGGTTTCTCTCTTCTAGGTTTCACAAGACTAAAATCAAGGTGTCAGTCTGCCCAACCCTTATTAGTGAGATCCTAATCAATTAATCCTTCTCAGTACAGAGGAGATCTCGGAAGAATCTGCTTCCAAGCTTATTCAGGCTTCAGGCAGACTCCAGTTCCTTGCACTTGTAGGGTTAAACTCATCATTTCCATGTGTGCTGTTAGCCAGAGAGCCTCTTATCTCCTAGAGGTTTCTCCTCAGTCCTTGTAGGTGGGCATCTCACAGTCAGCAACAGTGCCTCTAATTATTCTCACACTTAAAATCTCTCCAGCTTCCTCTTCTGTTACATCTCTTTTGCCTTTGTCTTCTGCTGCCTTTCTGACTCAGATAAATTTCTCTGCTCTTAAAGTTCATATGATTAGATTGGGCCACTTGGATAAGCCAGGATAACCTCCCTCTGTTAAGTTTCATAACCTTAATTACATCTGCAAATTCCCCTTTGCCATGTAATGTAAGATACTGACAGTTTCTAGAGACTGCGGCATAGACATCTTTTTGTGTGTGTTTGGTGGATAGACGTTATTCTATCTACCATACCTGTTAAGTTTGGGGTTCTATTCTATGCATCTAATTCCTTTTTTAAATCGTGGATTAAGGAGGCAAAATTCAAATCTGGATGCTAAGAATCCAGAGAACAGCTAGTATTTAGATCATGGTTTTCCTCTAAACAAACAGACAAAAGCCAGAAATTGAGTGGAGGAAAATTAGGCAGATACTCAGGGTTATGGTTTAGGCCAATGTGGTTGTCAAATTAGGGTGATCCATAGGCTCATGTTCACTGATGCTTGGAGTTTGCATCTGAATAGCAAAAATAAGGGGTAACAGGAATGCACTTGATTTTGTTTCTAGGGCTCACAACTTCCAATAGTGACATTAATGTAGACAATATAATTGTTTTAGCCATAATTGATACCTAAGCTTGAAGATAGCTGAATTAAAGATGGGTGGTGGACATCTGAGACTCTAAGTCTGAGAACATGTGCCCAGCTGAATCATTTAAGGATAGATACATTCTATCTTTCCCACAGTTCTCCTAACCTTAACTCTGAACTCATCAACTTGCTGATTAATACTAAACTTGTTTGGACTGGTAGTCTGAAACTTTTTTTTTTTTTTTTTTTTTTTTTGAGATGTAGTTTCACTCTTATTGCTCAGGCTGGAGTGCAATGGCGCGATCTCAGCTCACCTCAACCTCTGCCTCTCCGGTTCAAGCGATTCTCCTGCCTCAGCCTTCCGAGTAGCTGGGATTACAGGCACACGCCACCACACTGAGCTAATTTTATTTGTATTTTTAGTAGAGATGGGGTTTAATCCATGTTGGTCAGGCTGGTCTCGAACTCCCGACCTCAGATGATCCATCTGCCTTGGTCTCCCAAAGTGCCGGTATTACAGGCATGAGTTACCACACCCGGCCAGTGAAACTTATCGTCTTAGCTATTTCCCATTCCTCTGGAGGCATACTTTTCCCTAGTGTTATTCTCTTCTTCATTTTTCTCTGAAGAATTTAAAATCTAGTAATCTGGGATCTACTGTATATCTGACTCTATCCTCACCTTAATCTTAGGAACCTTGGACAATCCCTGAAACTGTGGGTACTAGAGAAATAACAAATAACTGGACATTATATCTTTCCCAAAGGGAAATGATCATAATTCTTTGATCACCAGAGGCTGATACTTAAACCCAAAGTAGCAGCCTCCTTCTTTCATCAGCCTTCTTGGAGATGTGATTATCAAAACTGTCCTAGATCTTTTCATTAGTGGAATGGATATCCCAGAACATGTCTCTGTGTCCTCTGTGTGGTGACAACAATTATTGCTTTCCTATGCATTGACCGTGTCTCTTATTTATGATAATAGCATCTTGATTTTCCTTGGGAAAAAAATGTAGTCCCTACTCTTAGTCTATAGGATTAGGATAAAGCCTACTGTTTTCTGAACTCAATGTGTGAGCATTTGACTTAGATTTGGCTAATTAGTGCCAATAAATTTTAATTCTCTATTTTTAAAACTATAGAGAATAAAGAAGTTCTCCATCATTTGAAAGCATATGAGCCGGGACATTAGCATAACGGAAAAGGGAATTTAGGAGCTATTCAGTAAGGTATGCAAACAAAAGTGAAATTCAAAAGCCCCCTCAACCATCTGAACGGACTTTTTCCTAGGCCAGGGCACTTTTAAAATGTAAACTGAGAAACTAGTTCAGGCCACGTCAGGAAGTGGGAGTTGAATATGCTTCATGATACCTCTTTAGTGTTAACATCAACACAGGCCTTTAAGTCTGATAAGGAGCATTTACAATCTATTCTCTCTGAAACCTGCTACCTGGAGGCCTCATCTGCATAATTAAACTTTGGCCTCCAGAACCTCTTATCGCAATCCAGACATTTCCTTTCTATTGATCCCAGGCCTTCAGATAAACTCAACCAATTGTCAACCAGAAAATGTGAATTTTAAACCTACCTGTAACCTGAAAGTTACCCCTGCCTTCTTGCTTTGAATGGTCCTGCCTTTCTGAACCAAACCAATGTATTTCTTAAGTGTATTTTATTGAAGTTTCATGTCTTCCTAACATGTATGAAACCAAGCTGCCGTGCCCCGACCACCTTGGGCACATGTTCTCAGGACCTCCTGAGGGCTGTGTCACAGGCCATGATCACTCATATTTGGCTCAGAATAAATCTCTTCAGATATTTTACAGTTTGACTCTTTTCATCTACATAGCAGAAGACAGACAGAGTCTGAGTTCTCGCAACGGAATTTGAGCCCCTGCATCTGAGATGGGATAATTCCCTTGATCCTCTTGCAGGACTTGCAACAGGGGTGGCTCATTTACTTGGCTCAATCCTCTTGGGGGAGGGGGCGCACACAGGTGAGTGGGCGCAGGAGCTGGGGCAAGTGCCTTTAGGAACTAAGTGTCTGCAGGAACTAACCCATACTGCCCCCGGCAGTGTCTAGGCATTGCCCACGACCTCTGGAGCCCCAGTGATTGTGTGTTACAAACAATACTCTTTTAACATTTTCCTTTTGTAGATGGCTAGGTGTTAAAACCAGCTCAGGGGAGGATCCGGGTGATAGCCTTTTACACCCTGCTCTCTTGGTACACAGGTTCTTGTCCAGCATCCAGGAAGAATCAGGTCACACGGACTTAAAGAATGGTGAATGCAGAGATTTTACTGGGCAGTGGAAAGGCTCTCAGTGAAATGGGGAGCAGGAAAGGGGATGGAGTGGGAAGATAATCTTCCCCTAGCGTTTGACTGTCCCTGGCCAAACTCCTCTCCAATCATCCCCGGCCAAACTCTTCTCCAATGCTAGTCTCCAGTGTCCAGCTGCCTCTTCCCCTCTTGACGTTCAGACGCTTTTCTCCTCTCCTTCTCTGGCACACGGCTCTGCTGCTCTGCCAGTGGAGCTTGGGGTTTCTATGGGCACAGAGTAAGGAGCATGGTGGGCCAAAAGGCAACATTTGGATGGGAAAACAGGGATTTAAAGTTCTCATTTAGGGCCATGGGCCCAGGCTTGAGGGTGGAAACCTTGCCACCTTCTCTTCTCTTCTCTTCTCTCATCTCTTCTTGTTAGGAATAATGCTCAAAATCCGAAGGAAACTGAACACTTGAACAAAGGCTTCTTAGCAAAGCGATTTTACTTCTGCACAGAGGAGTTCCTCCTTGGCCAGTGGCCATGAGAGCACACCTGAACAAAGGGGCACGAAAGCCTTTATTCCTGACGCAAGTCCTGCCCCTGTACCCTTTCCCCATTGGCCGGAGTCAGGCCATATAATCTAAACTAATCCTGGTTGGCTAAACATTTGATTTTTTAGATAAGGTGGGCACATAAAAGCAAGTGGAGAGGAAAGGGGAAGGGGTATCTGTAATGAACTAGAAAGTTAGTCCTCTTTCCAAATAAGGAAAGGAATGTGAGCTAGTACTGACAATGCCTGGTACTGAGGCATGCCTGGGCATCTAACAAAGGCAAAAAGGAAAAAAAGGAGAAAAAAGGAAAAGCGGGGGGTGGGGGGTACTATGAATTAAAGAATAAAAGATTGATTGGGTTATTTGAAGAGAAACTTTATCATATCCCACTTTCCCTCTTGTCCCCTCCCCTCCCCTTCTTTCTCTTCTCTTCTTAGATGGAGCCTCACTCATGGGCCCAGGCTTGAGGGTGGAACTCTTGCCAGCAACTCCCCACCCCTCCCCTCCCCTCTCCTCTTTCGTCCTTTCTTTTTTGAGATGGAGTCTCGCTCTGTCACCCAGGCTGGAGGGCTATGGCATGATCTCAGCTCACTGCAACCCCTGCCTCCCAGGTTCAGGTGATTCTCCTATCTCAGCCTCCTGAGTAGCTGGGACTACAGGCACGCTCCACCATGCCCAACTAATTTTTGTATTTTCAGTAGAGACAGGGTTTCACCATGTTGGTCAGGCTGGTCTCGAATTCCTAACCTCAGGTGATCTACCCATCTCAGCCTCCCAAAGTGCTGAGATTACAGGCATGAGCTACTGAAAGGACACAAAGATAGATGTGTACCCGCCCCCCACCCGCTACACCCTTGTTCTGCTCTCTAATCTTTGCACGTACCAGAGGTTTTGTAAGTTCTGTAAGTACATGTTTCTCTTTCTGAGGCCAGGTCACAAGGAATGTTTAAGTAAGATAGCCAGGTCACAAGGTGTGTTTAAGCAAGATAGCCATAAACTGGTCGTGCAACCTGATGCAATATAATTAACTGCCTTTGTGTAAAACTGCTCTTCTGCCTCAAGGGTTGTACTGAAATATCAGAAATGGCGGGAACCAATCATAGTTTGCCAAATCGCTTTGTTCAAACTCCAGCCAATCATACCTCTAATTTGTATAATGATTCTATGCCTACTTTCCTTAGACTATATAACATTGTTCGGAGCTCAGTAGGGGAGCTCTCCTGCCCGTCTCGTTTCACGAGCAAGTGAGAGCTCCAGGTTCGAACCTGTAATAAAGATCCTTGCTGCTTAGCTTTGACTCTGGACTCTGGTGGTCTTCTTCGGGGAATAAACGGTCTGGGCATAACAAATGGGGGCTCGTCCGGGATTTCCCCCAAGCCCACCAGACCCCCAAGTCAACGGATCTTAATCTGTAGGTAAGCCGGCTTTGTCACTGTCTCTGTCTTTGTCTCTGTCTGTCTCCCTGAAATTTCGCGAAATCCGTAATCTGTAATCTGTATTGGTCTGTTCTGTAAGTGGCACGGTCTTGGCGGACGCGCTAGAAGACAGCCACTCGGGACTGGTGGGAGACGTTCCCCAGTGCCCATCTGGGGGCCTCCATCCTTGGTTGCCCCGTCTGACTCAGGTCGGAAGTCCGACACGCGCTCGCGAATGCTCATCGTTATTACTGTCTGTCCGTTATTGTTAAGTGTTAAGTGTAAGCCCAAAACGAAACATAAAACCTTTTCTTCCCCCTCCAGGACCGGACCTGTCGGATACTCCCCTCTGCTTCACACTCATTTTCGTCCCCCCTTCTCTTTGTAGGAGCAGTCCAAAGATGGGCAACAACCAGAGCACGCCGCTCTCACTCCTTGTTACCAATTTTAAGGATGTGAAGGCTCGGGGGCGTAACTTAAGCGTAGAACTAAAGAAGGGAAAGCTAGTTACTTTCTGCCGTTCGGAGTGGCCCTCTTTCGGCGTAGGGTGGCCCTCTGAAGGAACTTTCTGTCTCTCTATTATTACTAAGGTAAAAACTAAGATTTTCCTGCCAGGGCAGTCAGGACATCCTGATCAAATTCCTTATATTCTAGTGTGGCAGGATCTTGTGGAAAACCCACCACCCTGGATAACTCCATTCATCCTTGAGCCCTGCAAAGTCCTAGTAACGCGACCTACAAGACAAAAGACTCCCTCTGCTCCCTCGGCCCCTGTGCTGCCGGACAGCCAGGACCCCCTAACGTTAGAACCCACATTTCCCCCACCATATCAGCACCTTATCCCGCAGGACCCAGTCCCCCAGGGTGGTGCTTCCGTAGAGGGAAACCGAGAAGCGGAAGCAGCCGAGAGTGAAAGTAACCTGGGGGGGCCGGCCGGCCGAACACGAGGCCGCGTACAGCGGGACCAAGCTTCCCGACTCCCTGACTCCACTGTAGCCCTGCCTCTCAGAGAAATAGGATCGCTCGATGATACCGGGCTCTCCCGTCTCATGTATTGGCCTTTTTCCACCAGTGATTTATACAATTGGAAGTCCCAAAATGCTCGGTTCTCAGATAATCCCAAAGATCTAACCTCGTTGTTAGACAGTGTCATGTTTACTCACCAGCCGACCTGGGATGACTGTCAACAGCTCCTCCGAATCCTGTTCACAACGGAGGAGCGGGAAAGAATCCAAGTTGAGGCCAGAAAACTGGTTCCAGGAGATGACGGCCAGCCAACTGCAAATCCTGACCTCATTAATGCGGCTTTCCCTTTGACCCGGCCCAGATGGGACTACAACACGGCAGAAGGTAGGGGACGACTGCTCATTTATCGCCAGACTCTAATGGCGGGTCTCCGGGCTGCAGCTCGCAAGCCCACCAATTTGGCTAAAGTATATTCTGTGTTACAAGGTAAGACAGAAAGCCCCGCTGTGTATTTAGAGAGATTAATGGAAGCCTTCAGGCAGTTTACCCCTATGGACCCGGAAGCACCGGAAAATCAGGCAGCGGTAGTAATGTCCTTTGTAAACCAGGCAACACCAGATATTAAAAGAAAACTCCAGAAATTAGAAGGTTTAGAGGGAAAGCAGATTCAGGACCTCCTTCAGATGGCCCAGCGAGTTTATAATAATAGGGATACTCCAGAAGAAAAACAGTACAAGGCAACCAAAGAAATGACCAAAGTCTTAGTAGCAGCTTTCCCCCAGGCAGGAAATGGCCAAAACAGAAAGCAGAAAAAGCAAGGCCCTAGGCAAGGATTAGAAAAAGATCAGTGTGCTTATTGCAAGGAACGTGGCCACTGGATTAAAGACTGCCCAAAGAAACGGAGACCAGCTAACCCTACCTCCGTACTTGTTACCCAGGACTCTGACTAGGGAGGACGGGGTTCGGACCCCCTCCCCGAACCCAGGGTAACTTTGCAAGTGGAGGGGTCCCCAGTTCGCTTCTTGGTCGATACTGGGGCGGAACGCTCAGTCCTAACCAAACCAATTGGAAAAATGTCTAAGAAAACATCCTGGGTGCACGGGGCCACAGGCATCAAAAAATACCCCTGGACAACCCAGAGGACTGTAGACTTAGGAACGGGAAAAGTCTCCCATTCCTTCCTAGTCATCCCAGAGAGCCCCTGCCCTCTACTAGGGAGGGACTTGCTGACAAAGATGGGGGCCCAAATCCACTTTGAGCCAGAAGGGCCCAAGATAACTGATTCCCAAAACAGGCCAATATCTATCCTGACTGTCACCTTAGAAGATGAGTACCGACTCCATCAAGAGCAAAAGCCCCCCGATCAGGGAAT
Source organism: Macaca nemestrina (assembly GCF_043159975.1). Lineage (NCBI taxonomy): Eukaryota > Metazoa > Chordata > Mammalia > Primates > Cercopithecidae > Macaca > Macaca nemestrina. The sequence goes on from NC_092132.1 coordinate 23,511,624, forward strand.
TGACTCTTGGCTCCAGCGTTTCCCTGAAGCGTGGGCAGAAACTGGGGGCTTGGGGCTAGCTAAACATCGACCTGCCATATTTGTGGAAGTTAAGCCAGGGACGGACCCCGTTCGGGTTCGGCAATATCCTATGCCCCTGGAGGCAAGAGAAGGAATTACGCCCCATATCCGCCGACTCCTAGACCAGGGAGTCCTACGGGCTTGCCACTCATCCTGGAATACTCCACTGTTACCTGTTCGTAAACCCAACAGTACGGACTACAGGCCAGTACAGGATTTAAGAGAAGTTAATAAAAGGGTCATGGACATACATCCCACTGTGCCCAATCCATACACCCTTCTGAGTGCCTTACATCCCAAAAAACAGTGGTATACCGTTCTTGATCTAAAAGACGCTTTCTTCAGCCTTCCTCTGGCTCCCAAAAGTCAAGAACTCTTTGCATTTCAATGGACGGATCCTGAGAGGGGCATCAACGGTCAGCTAACATGGACCAGACTGCCACAAGGGTTCAAGAACTCGCCAACTCTGTTCGATGAAGCCCTTCATGAAGATCTGGGTGAGTACCGGCGGCAACACCCTGAAATAACTCTTTTGCAATATGTTGATGATCTCTTAATAGCGGCCAGGTCCCCGGAAACTTGTGTTCGAGGGACTGAGGACCTCCTGAAGACTCTGGGGGAGCTAGGCTACCGAGCCTCAGCAACAAAGGCTCAGATCTGCAAGTCGGAGGTAACTTATCTGGGGTACCTATTAAAAGGGGGGCAACGCTGGCTAACCAAAGCCCGAAAGGAAACAGTCCTACGCATCCCTAGACCCCAGTCAACACGGCAAGTGAGAGAATTCCTGGGGTCGGCAGGGTTCTGTAGGTTATGGATACCCGGATTTGCTGAGTTAGCCAAGCCCCTATACCAGGCAACAAAGGAACGGCAGCCCTTCAATTGGACGGAAGAGGCTGAGCTGGCCTTTCAGCAAATCAAAACTGCCTTGTTATCAGCCCCCGCGCTGGGGCTCCCTGATGTCTCCAAACCCTTCCACTTATACGTGGATGAAAGTAAGGGTGTTGCAAAAGCCGTGTTAACACAGTACCTAGGCCCCTGGCAGAGGCCAGTTGCCTATTTGTCAAAAAAATTAGATTCAGTGGCTGCTGGCTGGCCACCCTGCCTCCGGATAATCGCGGCGACCGCCCTAATGGTCCGAGACGCTGATAAACTTATCATGGGGCAAGAGTTGCGCGTTATAACCCCGCATGCCATTGAAGGCGTCCTCCGGCAGCCGCCGGACCGATGGATGAGTAACGCCCGGCTCACCCACTATCAAGGACTGCTGTTAAACCCCCTCAGAATAACTTTTCTGCCCCCAACCTCTTTAAACCCTGCTTCACTGCTGCCAAATCCAGACTTGGACGCCCCGTCCCATGAGTGCACTGAGATACTGGCTCAGGTGCATGGGGTGCGGGAGGACCTGCAAGATCGTCCGCTCCCCGACACAGAACTCACCTGGTTCACTGATGGCAGCAGCTATGTCCACCAAGGCCAGAGGTATGCAGGAGCGGCTGTAACGTCAGAGACTGAGGTAATCTGGGCGGAACCCTTGCCTCCAGGGACATCGGCCCAAAGAGCCGAACTGATAGCCCTTACACAGGCCCTCACCCTAGGGGCAGAGAAAAAACTAACAGTATACACGGATAGCCGCTATGCTTTCGCTACTGCGCACATACATGGGGCCATCTACAGAGAAAGGGGACTATTAACAGCCGAAGGCAAAGAAATAAAAAACAAGCAAGAGATCCTAGCTCTATTAACTGCTTTGTGGAAACCAAAGAAATTGGCTATTGTACATTGCCCTGGGCATCAGAAACCAACTACGCCAATTGCTCGAGGCAACTTCTTAGCCGACCAAACCGCAAGGAGCATAGCAAAAGCTCCCAGTCAGCTCCTCGCGCTCCAGCTCCCCGATCCTGGCCCGCGAAATTTGCCATGTTTTCCCGACTATACCGAACAGGATCGCGAATGGATGAACACGCTTCCCCTAAAACAGGTTAAAAATGGGTGGTGGACTGATATAAATGACCAAACCATCCTACCAGAAAAATTAGGACGGCAGGTGTTGGAACACATCCACCGGACAACCCACCTGGGTGCCCGGCGAATGATGGACTTAATCAGGCACGCCAAGTTTAGAATCAGGCGCATAGCTGAACTGGCCAGCGATGTCACAACAAATTGCAAAGCCTGCCAACTAAACAACGCTTGCCCCCAAACCCAGACCGCCACAGGAATTAGGTGTAGAGGAACTAGGCCTGGTATCTATTGGGAAATAGACTTTACTGAGATAAAGCCTGGAAAATATGGGTATCAGTACTTACTTGTCTTTGTAGATACTTTTTCAGGATGGACAGAAGCGTTCCCAACTAAGAGAGAAACTGCTCAGGTTGTAGCAAAGAAAATTTTGGAAGAAATCCTCCCCAGGTATGGCTTTCCCGTCCAAATAGGGTCAGACAATGGACCAGCCTTTGTTGCTAAGGTAAGTCAGGATTTGGCTTCCATTCTGGGGGCAAATTGGAAATTACATTGTGCTTATAGGCCCCAAAGCTCAGGACAGGTAGAAAGGATGAATCGGACTCTGAAGGAGACCTTAACTAAATTGACCATGGAGACTGGCGCTAATTGGGTAGTACTTCTCCCCTACGCTCTGTTCCGGGCCCGAAATACCCCTTACAGACTAGGCCTCACACCATATGAAATCATGTATGGCAGACCCCCACCCCTGGTCCCCAGTCTAAAAGATGACTTACTCAAACCTGAAACTGAAAATGTCTCTGAGCTCCTGTTCTCCTTACAAGCCTTACAGAAAATTCACCAGGAAATTTGGCCCAGACTACGAGAACTGTACGAGGCAGGACCTCCGCCGACGCCTCATCCGTTCCAGCCGGGAGACTGGGTCCTAGTCAAGCGCCACCGGCAAGAAACTCTTCAACCCAGGTGGAAAGGACCACTGCAAGTACTCCTGACTACTCCCACCGCTCTCAAAGTAGAAGGCATCGCTTCGTGGATCCACTACACACACGTCAAACCAGTGGACCCAACATCCGACCTTCTCGAGCCGTCTGGAGCACCGGTTACATGGACTGTAGACAAAGCTAAGAACAATCCCTTAAAGCTAACCCTGCGCCGTCATCCCCATAGCCGTAACCATGTCTAGCTTACCTATGCTTTTATGCCTTATGCATCTGACTCTCCTCACTGCTGCGCCGTCTAATCCCTATGTCTGGAGGTTCTGGCTCTATGAAAACAAAACTCACCCCGGGGAAACCCCCCAAGCGGGTAAACTGCTAGCTAGCGCAGACTGCCCCCCCTCAGGGTGTAATACTATAGTTTACCTCAATTTCACTAGGTTCCAGATTGCCCAACCAGCAACACCCATGATCTGTTTTGAATATGATCAAACTGAATATAATTGTAAAAATTATTGGTGGCACCAGAGTGCAGGTTGCCCATATAGCTACTGTAAGACGCACTCTGTCCGATACTGGAGAGAACGACAAGGGTGGTATTTTTACAAAACTGAGTCTCCCGTCACTTACACTTGGATAATTAGAGACCCATGGGACTCTCGGTGGACAACCCCACAACATGGGGGAGTATATTACTCATCAACTAGTACCTGGCCCAGTAGCCATTTATATCTGTGGAGAAGTCTAGTCCAGATTCAACCCTTAATCCACACACAAATCCACAGGCAAGAAACCAAGTTATCACAAGACTTGCAGCCCTTCTCCTGGCTAACTCTATTACGGGAAGGGCTAGCATTCGCCAACCTCACTGGTTTAGGCGACCTGTCCTCTTGCTTTATGTGTGCAACCCTAGGAAGACCACCATTAACGGCTGTTCCTCTATCCTCCCCTCCCACAAACTATACAGGTTTTAACTCATCGATAGTCACGATACCCGATGTAGCCCTGTACCGTGACCCATACCAAGAGAAATACCCCTATTGTTATTCGGCATTTAGCAACAGCCTCTGCAACCAATCGGCTACATACCCTAATAGTCCCATATATGCTCCCCCTGGTGTGTTCTTCTGGTGTAATATGACTCTGTTAAAAACTCTGTCCAAAAGCATCTCTGACGGACAGTTGTGTATCCCTGTTACCCTAGTTCCCCGACTGACACTGCTAACCCCGGCAGAGTTCATAGGCTGGGCAGGGACCGCCCCAACTAAAACTGCGCGACATAGACGAGCAGTTTTTCTACCACTAATTGCCGGAATATCCTTAACCACCTCTGTCGTCGCAGCGGGGTTAGCAGGAGGGGCCCTACAACACTCCATGATAGAAAACGACAAGCTGTTACAACAATTCTCTGTTGCTATGGAAGACTCCGCCTATTCCCTAGCCTCCCTTCAGCGGCAGCTCACCTCCCTAGCACAGGTCACCCTTCAAAACCGCAGAGCCTTAGACTTACTCACGGCTGAGAAAGGAGGTACCTGTATGTTCCTCAAAGAAGAATGCTGTTTCTATATAAATGAGTCAGGGTTAGTTGAGGAAAGAGTCCAACGCCTACACGAACTAAGCTTAGAAATGAAAAAGCAACAATTCACTACAGCCGCTAACAATTGGTGGAGCTCTTCAATGTTTTCCCTTCTGGCACCCCTTTTAGGCCCCCTAATGTCTTTACTACTTCTATTCACTATAGGCCCCTGTGTGGTAAATAAAATTTTACAATTTGTCAGAGAAAGGTTTGATACCATCCAACTAATGGTCCTCCGTAGCCATCACCAGCCTCTCCTGCACCCAGAAAGTGAGGCTATATTATAAGACTCTGGAAATCCAAGATTGGACATCCAGTTACTTATGAGAAGGGAGAAATGAAAGGACACAAAGATAGATGTGTACCCGCCCCCCACCCGCTACACCCTTGTTCTGCTCTCTAATCTTTGCACGTACCAGAGGTTTTGTAAGTTCTGTAAGTACATGTTTCTCTTTCTGAGGCCAGGTCACAAGGAATGTTTAAGTAAGATAGCCAGGTCACAAGGTGTGTTTAAGCAAGATAGCCATAAACTGGTCGTGCAACCTGATGCAATATAATTAACTGCCTTTGTGTAAAACTGCTCTTCTGCCTCAAGGGTTGTACTGAAATATCAGAAATGGCGGGAACCAATCATAGTTTGCCAAATCGCTTTGTTCAAACTCCAGCCAATCATACCTCTAATTTGTATAATGATTCTATGCCTACTTTCCTTAGACTATATAACATTGTTCGGAGCTCAGTAGGGGAGCTCTCCTGCCCGTCTCGTTTCACGAGCAAGTGAGAGCTCCAGGTTCGAACCTGTAATAAAGATCCTTGCTGCTTAGCTTTGACTCTGGACTCTGGTGGTCTTCTTCGGGGAATAAACGGTCTGGGCATAACACTACCATGCCCGGCCCCCTACTTTTTTCTACCTAGTATTTCCCTGCCTCCTGTCCATATCCTATCCAACCAACATACTTTTATATTTTTCAGCTTTGTAAACCAAATAATTTTCTTTCATTCTTAAATCAGTTTGAATTGGGTTTCTGTCACTTTCAGCTATAGCATCCTGAAGGGATCTCATTATATCATGTCCTATCCAAAATGTAGTTAGATTATTGTAACCTACATCTGAGTGCTCACCCCTGCTGCCTGATTAGAAGCATTCTGGGCAGGGCGCGGTGGCTCAAGCCTGTAATCCCAGCACTTTGGGAGGCTGAGACGGGCGGATCATGAGGTCAGGAGATCGAGACCATCCTGGCTAATACGGTGAAACCCCGTCTCTACTAAAAAATACAAAAAACTAGCCGGGCGAGGCGGCGGGTGCCTGTAGTCCCAGCTACTCGGGAGGCTGAGGCAGGAGAATGGCGTAGACCCGGGAGGCAGAGGTTGCAGTGAGCTGAGATCTGGCCACTGCACTCCAGCCTGGACGACAGAGCGAGACTCCGTCTCAAAAAAAAAAAAAAAAGAAGTTTCTTTGTAATCTCCTCCATCCTTAAGAAGGTTCTTTGTAATTCTCCCCACCCTTGAGAATGTACTTTGTGAGGTCTACCCCCTGCCTGCAAAACATTGCTCCTAACTCCACTGCCTATCCCAAAACCTATAAGAACTAATGATAATGCCACCACCCTTTGCTGACTCCTTTTTCGGACTCAGCCCGCCTGCACCCAGGGGAAATAAACAGCCTTGTTGCTCACACAAAGCCTGCTTGGTGGTCTCTTGCCACGGACACGCGTGACAATGAGACAACAAAATCAACTCTAAGAAAAAGAAAATGAAACAAAGATTTGTGAAGTTTAACATATCACCCATAATCTCAGGAAATTGTATAACTCCATTCAGCTACTGAATAAAAAATGGAGATTAGAAAATACCTGGGCAATTTAAATCAAAATTTCCTCAGTTCTGAGGGCAGAATTTGTCATAGAAGTACTGCTTGAGGAATTCATACTTTGGCTCACATACTGAATGCATTGTCTAATAAGGTTCAAATCTCTTTTGTACTTTGTAGATAACAGATTTGCTAAACAGAACTGAAAAATTTTCTTCAGAAAAGAAGTATCGACCTACAATACAATCTCTCTCATAAAAGTGTTGATGAGAGCCTGCATTCCTATTACCTTTTTGGACAGTCTACAGATCCCAAGTGTTATTGTAACTCAGCCATTAATAACAGCCCCCTACTCACCCAAGAATCTTAGCGGATGAACTTCCAAAACACAACCATTTATTATTGGAATTTTGAATACTGAAGAAAAGGAGCTCTATTCCCATCATTAACTCATTAATTAAGCCCCAAATTTCTAAAGTCAGCATGTTTTTAATCACCTCATTGTATGCCTTTCATTCTGAGGCACAAAACAGTGCCCAGTACTCACATTTTTGCCAGTAGCCTGTTCTTTATTGGTGATTTTAGTTTTGTATGGGAAAAAGATGTATTCAGGGATACTGACCACAGGGCTTTAAAAAAGTACCCTCATGAAGTTTTATCGAATTGACGAATTGCTATTGTGATTTATTTTCATTATATTCCACATATTTTTATTTATCAGACTGAAGAAGGAAGGAGACTCACCCTCTGGAAGTATTGTACTACTTAAGACCACCTCAGACCCCCTTCAAAATGCATCGAAGTCCAGCCAATCAGAGCCCTCCATCATCATTTCCGTGTGAGGAATGGCTAGTTAAAAGCACCCCAGTCTTCTGTCTTACATACAGAGTTCTCTTGTCTGCCAATATGAATGGTTGCTATCATTACATCAGCCTCCAGTGACTTCAATACATGAATGGCTAGCTTACGGTCCAAGAGTGGATGGGCTTTTCTGTCTTTTTTCAGAGGCATCTGCCAACCAACGGGAACAGGCAGACAAAGCTATCTTTAAGTATTCTGCCCCATGCAATGAATAGGCAATGCCTAAAGAACAGCTCAAGATGAGGCTGTGAGAACATGAAGGATACCCATAGGCGTCTCGAAACCTCCTTCCAGCAAGAGAGTTCTTCTCACATATAGCAATGAAAGTAAACTGAACTGAAAGCAGAGCTGTGTCTACTTGACACAGGAAGCCTCCTTGAAAGGGAGGCTTAATAAAATGGCATGGTGAAAACAATTCAAGAAGCTATAGGGATACAAGGGTGCCTGTTTTTTGTGAATGGCCCTGTTTACTCAAAATGTGGAGAGAATTCCCTAATATCCAGGAGGGAATTAACTTGGGAGACATAATATAAGAGCTCTACTTTTGCCTCAGGCACTCTTGTTTCTTTTATTTCATTTTAAACATTATTCCACTATCAAAAATAATATCAGCTTATGGCAAATAACTAGACAAATAAAAGCATTAAGAAACAGAAACTTATCTATAATCCTAGTGAACACAGGGAATACCTGTTATCATTTTTGGCACATTTCTTTCCAGTTTTGTTCCCATTCTTTTGTGTTTATGCATATGACATCAGGCTAAAAATACGAAAATATCCTTATTTTATACCTACTTTTTTATCCTGCTTTGTTGAACTTTATATTGTTAGCCTCTTGTTCCATGTTGTGGCAAGACTTTTATAGGTATCATTTTAATAGTAAACAGTAATATTCATAATTTATAGAATTGTATAGATCTTCTGTAATTTTCTTAATTGTATCCTCAATAAGGAGTATTTTTGTCTATAAACATTATAGACAGGCGTGGTGGCTCACGCCTGTAATCCCAGCACTTTGGAAGGCTGAGGCAGGCAGATCACAAGGTCAGGAGATTGAGACCATCCTGGCCAACATGGTGAAACCCTATCTCTACTAAAAATACAAAAATTAGCTGGGCCTGGTGGTGGGCGCCTGTAATCCTGGCTACTCAGGAGGCTGAGCCAGGAGAATGGCTTGAACCCGGGAGACCGAGCTTGCAGCAAGCCAAGATCATGCCACTGCGCTCCAGCCTGGTGACAGAGGAAGACTCTGTCTCAAAAAAAAAAAAAAATTACAAATCACATAAAATACGGAAATAAACATATTTCCCTAACTCCAACATAGACATTTTTGTGTCCCCCAACATTTCGATACTCCCTTCTAAGAGGACTGTCTGACTTGCGGTCACCCCCATTTGAGACTCACTGCCATAATCACCCATAGGCTGAGGGTGGTGGGGAGTACTTAATTACAGTTCACCCTTGAACAACATAGGGGTTAGAGGCATCGACACACTTACGTACAACTTTTGATTCTCCAAAAACTTAACTAAAACAGTCTGCTTTTGACTAGAAGCCCAATCAATAACTGAAATGGTCAGTGAACATGTTCTATGCATTATATACTGTATTCTTACAATGAAGTAAGCTACAGAAAAAATGTTATTTTAAAAAATCATAAGGAATAAGAACATATACTATTAATTAAATAAAGTGAATCATCATAAAGGTCTTTACCCTAGTCAACTTCACGTTAAGCAGGCGGAGGAAGGGTTTGTCTTGCTGTTTCAGAGGTGGCAGAGGCTGAGAAAAATCTGCATATAAGTGGAACCACACAGTTCAAACCAATGTTGTTTAAGGGTCAACTATATATACTTCAGGTGTGTTTCATTAGGAGCATATACGGAACCAACAGATCTATACAAAAAGAGGAGCATTATCTCTTGAGCAATGGTGACATAGTCAAAATAAGCTTATAGCCTTTGGAAAAAAAAAATGTTCATTGAGATGTATCTATTAACAGCTTTCAAAATTGAAATCAGATTTTCTTCCTTTGGATTCAAAGACTGAACACATCAAAATACTTCAAAATATTTAAAACATTTCACACTAAACAAAGTAAAGACATCAGTTTATCTACTGCTTCCACTAATTGCTGTTACGTGTTTTATTTGGAGTTTTTGTTTGTTTTGGGTTTTTTTTTTTTTTTTGAGACAATTTCGCTCTTGTTGCCCAGGCTGGAGTGCAATGGCACGATCTTGTTTCACTGTAACCTCCACCTTCTGCCTCAGTCTCCCAAGTAGCTGGGATTATAGGTGCCTGCCACCATGCCCGGCTAATTTTTTGTATTTTTAGTATAGACAGGGTTTCATCATGTTGGTCAGGTCTTGAACTCTTGACCTCAGGTGATCCACCCACCTCGGCCTCCCAAAGTGTTGGAATTACAGGCATGAGCCACGGCGCCTGGCCTTATTTGGGGTTTTTATACATTACATTTCAGAGGCAGTAAAGGTATTTTCAGGTAAAGAAAGAACTAAGGATAATTCCACCAATTCCCCTTATTCCAGCAAGCTCTCCACTGAATTCAACATCACGGTAATCAGCAAGTGGCCAAATAGTCCTTTACATTTTTTCTGTTTTTCCATTTGGATAAGAAATGTGCCTTATGAAAAGTACACTTAAATGATGTAGACAGAGAAGCAAAATGCTTGGCTAATCCCAGTGCACATGACCCATTGCCTGAAAATGGGAAAAGTGACCACAGGAATTTAACTTGAAATACTTCCTACCACCACTAAGCCAGAGCAGGGAAAGCCAACAGAATGAGGAAGTTCTGGTCAGACACACATTGACTCATTTGATATATTACTTCCTCATATAATTTTCTTGTCCAGTCAAAGACTGTATTGGTTCTCCTAGAAAGATACATAAAAGGAGGAGCCAAAACTCATGACTTCACACAGTTCATCAATGCTCAAGCATGGCCTTAGAATGCCCAAATTGACCAGAGAGAAGAGGAGCCCAGGTTTACGGTATTTATTAGCCACAGAGGAGGTGAAAAGAAAAGTTGTTTGTAGACACTCTCACTCAAATGACCACATTTTTCTGATTATGAGATTTGACACTTGTTATCTCCGTCAGAGAGGAGGGTAGGTCCCTTGAATTCACACTGAAACTACGAAAGCAGCCACATCTGGAAGACTTGGGCCCCACCCCAGGTTCATATTTACAATCCTCTGGCAGTCCAGCCCTTCTCTGGAGCCCAAATAGAAGCCGTCAGGGCAAAACCACAGAGGATTGGTGACGATAGACTGGATGCACTCAGGACTCTCCCAGATATGCGCCATTGATCAGTTCAATGCAACTGGAGCCCTGATGCCAAGCAATCTGGAAATGAAAATACAAATCGTTTTCAGCCTTCAATTTATCAGAAAATGGTTTACCTCCAAAGATGCCCAGTAGTTGGCTTCTGGCTAGAAGAAAGAACACAGATGGAAAAAAAAAAAAAATGCTGAGGGCTATTTTGTTCTCAAGTCTAGGGAGCTTCCAAATATTTGAACCGTCTGCTTATGAAGAATTGCCTTACACATCACTGAGAACTTGCCAATACTTTAAAGAATTCAACGCATCTAGATCCCAAACTGAACTGAGCGTAATGTTCTTCCTCCCCCTCCTCCTCTTCCTTCACCTTCTTCTTCCTGTCTTCCTTTGCTTCTAGCAATTTAGAAAATAAACTTCAACACAATGGCTTTTCTAATTGTCTAAAATGATAAGCAAATATCACGACTTATGGGCAGGCAAAGTATGAAGACTATCATCAAATACCACTGCAAACCAATGACACTGGCACTTTGAAATGCATCCATGCTAGTTATGATGCTGCAGGATAGTGAGAAACCTAGTAAACTATTTGCATAAATTTCTATAATTAATGTAAAGCAAGTGAACCAAAGTTTTTATTTTTATTTCTTTTAATGTGTTACATCTTCAAGATCCATAATAATTGTCTTTTTATGCACTATCATTTAGCTTGATAATGACACAGAATAAAGGATAAAAGACATAGACTATAAGCAAGTTATAGGAATTGTAGGATAAAATACATAGAATATAAGAAAGTTACAGGAATTGTGATTTTTTAATCACCACTACTTACTGAAATTGAATGCATTCTACATGCCAGACATTGTGCTAGAGGCTTTCCAACTGTCACTGTGTCTGTGTATGTGTGTGTGTGTGTGTGTGTGTGGGCAAATTCATGTTGAAACCTTGTTTAGTGTCTCTTCAGACACATTATTCACATTATTAGAAAGATTTTAGGATACCTAGACAGCATGTGGCCTTGGCTGTGTGCATATTGAACACTGAATATAATAATGATTACTTAGTAACCTTATGATGAAGTAATTAGCTCTTCACTGGGATGCAAATTTTAATGACATGTCCTGTGAAGCAGCTGTGAGTCAGCAGAAAGGTGGATGTGTAACCATCAGTCACTTTGCTAGAAAGTGAGTTTAACTTAGCCAGAGTCCTTCACTTCTGCCTGTCTTTGTCCATTTCCATTTCCAATTCCAATGCCACAGAATTTCTGAAGTTAGGAAAATATAATTTTCTATGTCAAAACATGACCCTGACAGTTAGGAGGCAAAAAATCAAACAATTTATATAAACATGAAGAGTAAGTGAAGGTCTAGCGAGTGAAGTTTCATAGTAAGAAAAATAGAGGTTTTACATAAGTTACAGAGATTGATGTCAACGTGGTAATAATGGGGATCTCTAACAAGAGTAAGTCTGTTACCAGGAAGGGGTCTGATCCAGACCCCAAGAGAAGGTTCTTGGATCTCATGCAAGAAAGAATTCAGGGCAAGTCTATAAAGTGAAAGCAAGTTTATTAGGAAAGTAAAGGAAGAAAAAATGGCAACTCCAAGCCCGGGCGTGGTGGCTCACACCTGTAATCCTAGCATTTTGGGAGGCCGAGGAAGGTGGATCACCTGAGGTCAGGAGTTCAAGACCACCATGGCCAACATGGTGAAACCCTGTCTCTACTAAAAATATAAAAGTTAGCCGGGTGTTGTGGTGTGAGCCACTAGTCCCAGCTACTCGGGAGACTGAGGCAGGATAATTGCTTGAACCTGGAAGACAGAGGTTGCAGTGAGCCAAGATTGAGCCATTGCACTCCAGCCTGGGCAACAGAGCGAGACTCTGTCTAAAAAAAAAAAAAAGAAAAAAGAAAAGTGGCTACTCCGGAGACAGAGCAGCTTGGAGAACTGCTGGTTTCCAATTTTTATAGTTATTTATTGATGATATGCTAAACAAGGGGTGGATTATTCATGTCTTCCCCTTTTGGACCATATAGGATAACTTCCTGACATTGCTGTGGCAGTTTAAACTGTCATGGCACTGGTGGGAGTGGAGGAGTGAGGACGACCAGAGGTCACTCTCGTGGCCATCGTGGTCTTGGTGGGTTTTGGCTGGCTTCTTTACTGCAAACTGTTTTATCAGCAAGGTTTTTATGACCTGTATCTTGTGCTGACCCCCTATCTCATCCTGTGACTTAGAATGCCTTAACCATCTGGGAATGCAGCCCAGTAAGACTCAGCCTCATTTTACCCAGCTCCTATTCAAGACGGAGTTGCTCTGGTCCAAATGCCTCTGACGAGTCTACCATACATTCTTTCCAAAAACAAGAAAATTCATGTGTAAAATTGTTTTAGTAAATGATTTGGCCAATGCAAAATTTTCTCACTCAGGGAATATATTTTAGCAAAAGCTAAAAAGCTAACTAATTTGGTTTTCATGGCTATTTTTAATGGAAATGAGACTTAGGGGTAGATTTAATATTTTAAAATAAATGGTTACATATGTAATTATTATGTATAAAACCATATATAATAAGGTAATCACATTTTATATATAGATATATAATCATGAAGAGTATAAACAGCTCTTGTAAATTTCTTGCTAATATTTGTTTCAAGTATTTAGAGATTTTCAAAGTCATGACATTTCTACCTCATGATTATTACAGCTTTGAACAATGTTGCTACTCTCTAAAATGTTTTCTGATGTAAGGAGAGTATCTACCAGTACGATCAGAATAAATTTAAGTAAATTAATTAAGACTCTTTTTATCGGGCCAAGCACTGTAACTCATGCCTGTAATCCTAGCACTTTGGGAGGCTGAGATGGGCGGATCACCTGAGGTCTGGAGTTCGAGATCAGCCTGACCAACATGGGGAAACCCTGTCTCTACTAAAAATACAAAATTAGCAGGGCATGGTAGCACATGCCTGTCATCCCAGCTACTCAGGAGGTTGAGGCAGGAGAATTGCTTGAACCTGGGAGGCAGAGTTGCAGTGAGCCGAGATCACACTACTGCACTCCAGCTTGAGCAACAAGAGCAAAACTCCATCTCAAAAAAAAAAAAAAAAAGACTTTTATCTCCATTTATATGGTTATCCATTCACCAAACATAAAACACTCACCTATGTCAGTTACTGAATTTACATAGTCCTTGTTTGTTTTTTTAAAAAATCAGAGTTAAGAACAATTCAAGTTATTTTGATAAAAATTTGTCTGCTACCCACAATGTACCAAGTACTTTGCTAGGTGCCTGAAATATAGTTATAAAGTTTTTCTATGTTCCTTTATAGGCAATATTCTTAAAAACCATCTGATTGTAATGGTTGGTGTTGACTCACTAAAGAGAAGACAGGCCAAAGTATTTCTTTTGTGAATCACTCTTAACCATCTGTGGTGGAGACGCCTGTTCCACTAAACCTCATCTTCATTGGCAAACACACAAATGGGTATTCTCTCTCACCACTGTGGGCAGTGGCAACCGTAAGCAGAGATTTGGAATGTCTAGGAGGGCCATCATCAAACAGCTCATGCGTGATGGCTCTGAGGTCATCCAACTGTGTTGTGGAGATAAGGCTGTATTTGTACATTTCTCCTAAAACATATCTTACAGATTTCATTACAAATGCTATATTCTTAATTTGAGGAGATTTACTGCTATTTTCTACTTTTTATAACAATACAAGGTAGCAAAAAGGAAACAAAAATTGTGTATTTGAGCTATCCAAGTAAAGAACGCCACATGCAGTAGAGTATATCTTTATTCCCCTTGTGTGTTACCTTCTCCTTAAGAAGATTATGCATCCCTTTCTCATCCTATGAGACTTGTGTGGCCTCCTTGTGAGGGGAGCATACTTCCCAATCTACGGAAGCAGATTCGGCCATGTGACTTTTTTTCATCACTGAATGAATTGCGTGCAGAAGTGGCTTGTGTGCCATGGGAGCAGAAACATTAAGAACTGTAACTTGTTCACTTAACTCAGACTGAAACTGCTCCTACAGCCCGATCCCAAAATGAGTAAGAGGGTTCAAAGCCACAGATCGAAGCATAGTGGCAGCTGACTCTGCTGACCTACGCTGACATGGAATGTGAAAGGGACCTGAAACTTAATTGCTGTAATCTACCAAAATTTGGAGATTGTTTGTTCCTGTAGCATTACAAAGTGAAAGCTAAGTGATAAATCACATAAGCAGAAGTTTACATGTCACTAGTAAAACTCAACTTCATTAGTTTGTAGTTATCGTCATTTCTACTTTATTTTATTTTATTTCACTTTTAGTTAATCTCTTGGTCATCGCTCTGCCATTAACCATTAGGGAAGCCTAGTTTCTTCCTTTTGAGGACTTACTCTCAACCCCATTCTCATTCTTCTAATTACTCAAAAACCCTGGGCAATATAATCTGCTTTGTGCAAGAAAGACCAGTCCTCTAGGCAGAGAGGGGGGAAAAAAAACAAAAACCAAAACAAAACCAAAAAACACCACACTAAAAAACTCCAAGTTCACCAGCATCCATGCTTTCTTCATGGCCATATGATGCAGCTGTTGAAGATTAGGTCCTGCTCAGACTAATAGAAACTTGTCCACTGATGTGAAGTATAATTTATTACCCTGCATCTCTGTTATGGGCACATCACTTATTTTACATCCACATGCTCAGGTGTCTTCCCCAAATGCAATCACATGTTGTGCTGGAAGTAACTTTTCTTTTCCAGCCTTTTCCCTCGTGCTGAGTTTAGGCTACGAGGCCACACACCACTTGCTTCACAGGAAGTTCCCTCTGTGTCATGGTGACCTTTTTAACCAGGAGACTCCCATCCACCATGGGAAGTTTCTCTAACACTGAATCACAGAGACAGTTTCAGAGTAGCCCTGTGACCCATGAACAAATGGTCCTTTTACAGACACTCTGAAGCCATTTGTATCTACAGTCATTCATTTATAAAACCAAAAACCCCACCCATGAGCCTGTTTATAGGATAACAGCGACACCGTCAAGATGAATGACTGTGTCTCTGCATATATAGTGATGTATATGGATGATCTCCTCAATTAAAAAAAAAAAAGGATCTTCTCACATTACTATAGATAATTCCTGGGCTGTCATCACTGCTATATCACTGTGGCAGCTCTAGTGTTCAGCGGAATGTTTAGTACCTTTCAGGTGCTCCATAAATACTAGTTGAATAAATGGGAGAAATATTACAACAATTAAGAAGATCAAATTACAACAATTAATAAGATCTAAATGACTAGAATTTTCCCACTCTACATTTCACACTACCTTTCCCAATATGTAGTATTTTCCCTGGTTTTCCACTTCTTCAACTAACTCTTGAAACCAAATACCTGAGGTCTTTGGGAGGGCATTTCAGAGACTGTGAAACTAAGTTTGGTTCTTAAAGTATTCATAAGGGCTCTTCCAACAAGCTTTAAAAAAATGGTGCAAATACAACTCCGTCTCAAAAAAAAAAAGATGCAAATACAAGGTAAAGATAAAAATATATACAAATAGTTCTTATCTACTTGTGTGAGATAATTATGACACCGAGAATGTCGCTTACGTCTTTATCCTATAATTTAAAAATTTGATTTCTTCCTATACTAAAAGAATGAAAAATACATCATCTAGATTTTCTTACATGATAAAGCATGTGAGGTGTCTTACCATTTAATAACACTTGTTTCTGACTACATCATTAAACTTAGTAGATAAGAGTCAATTTCCTGAGTTTTTCTGCTTTGTAAGCAACCCTATAAGAAAGGATGTATTTCAGGCAGCATTTTTGTTTCTTTGCTCTGAATGAAATACTATATGGTATTGCATACATGATAAAAAAAACTTCTTCAAGTTTAAATCGTTATGATTGCTTTGTTTTATATCCCAAGCATTATATTTATGCTTGCCATCTTGAATGACAAGAATATGTAGCCAAAATTCCTGGAAGAAATACAAGAAACAAACAATCATGAGGTAAAATATATACATTATCACATGTGTAAAATCCCTATTGCGATTCATGTAGAACATCGTAGGTGTTGATAAACTGTTGCATTTTTAAAATCATTTTTTTCTTTTTTCTGGGGGTTTTGGCATCTAGCTAATAATTTGGAAGTGAGAAAATATAGTACCCAACATCTGCTCTTTTCTAGCTAATTGTGCAAATTTGGCCAAAGACATCAATGCTCCAGGCCTTGATTTTCATATTTGTGAAATAAAGATAATAATATCTAACTCAGGGGGTTTCTGAGTAAATCAGTGATAATATATGTATATTAAACACAACACTTTGACTACAAGAAACAGAAAGCTTCAGACAAAAAAAAGGAAACAAAACGTATTCCAGGTAACCAAAAAACAATTTTAAAACACCATCAATGATTTTATAGATGTGGATTCAAACCATTATGTTATCATTCCATCTTCTGTACCTTTCTCTTTTTACATGGAGCCATGTTATCTCAAGATAACCATTCTCATAAAGTTAAAACCAAGACTACAGACAGCTCAGAGCTAATATTCTCATAAATTTCATAAATACAGAGGAAAGTTCAAATAACTTCAACTGTAGAATTCTGGAGAAGAAACTTAACTGGTCCTGCTAACACAGAATTTTCTTCTTGGTCACTTTGCAAGCTGGGGGCCTCCGGCCAGTAACACCCCACATGCGCCTCCCTCAGCCATGCTACCTGCTGCAGGAAATGGCCCGCCCACTTGGCCCGCCCAGGCCGGGTGGAGTCTGGCTTGCACTCTGGTTCGGAGCCAGAAAGAATTCAGGGCGAGTCCCTAGAGTAAAGTGAAAGCAACTTCCCCAACTTCCGAGGATCAGCTGCTAACAGCTCACAGATGGCCCCTTTCTCTGGAAAATATGTAAATATGTCCCCCAGCTGCCAGCTACTTTACCTGGAGAGTTATGTGCATGCCCTGGGGGCAGCAGTCCAAAGCCAATGACTGATGAATGTGGTATATAAAGGGTTACTCTCTCGCCTTAGGCAGGCCAACAGAACTAAGTGATTAGTGATTCAAAGACCTTCCCTTAGGGACTTGGCCCAGGCTAGACTTTGTCTGAGACCACACTTTTTTTTTTTTTTTTTTTTTTTTTGAGATGGAGTTTCACTCTTGTTGCCCAGGCTGGAGTGCAGTGGCACCATCTCGGCTCACTGCAACCTCCGCCTCCCAGGTTCAAGCGATTCTCCTGCCTCAGCCTCCCTAGTAGCTGGGATTATAGGCGTGTGCCACCATGCCCGGCTAATTTTGTAATTTTAGTAGAGACTGGGTGTCTGCGTGTTGGTCAGACTGGTCTCGAACTCCCAACGTTAGGTGATCCGCCCGCCTCAGCCTCCCAAAGTGCTGGGATTACAGACGTGAGCCACCGTGCCCCGCCATGAGACCACTGTCTTGCTCAGCATCTTCGCTTTCTCTATCCTGCTTCACTCCTTTCCTTATGGGCTTTTCTGTTAATGTATCACTTTCACAGGAATTCAGGTCTCACACTCAGCCTCTAGGGAGCCTAAGACCATGTTACAACAATATGTGATCAAAGTAACTTGCAGAATACTTTGAAAATATCAACTTAATCCCTCTGAGAAGCAATACATCTCAGAAATGCAGACTCTTAAGAAAGAAGATCCACAGAATTGATAATAAGGAAAGGAATAAGGTGATAATAAGAAGGAAGATACTACCACAAGCTTTAGACACAGCCAGCCCTGAAGCATGAGATCAAAGATTAACAATTGCTGTTGGAAGGTATGTTGCTTGGCTGGTTTGATTGATCAGTTGCTTGAGAGGTGCCCATCATTTATCTCTCTTTCATATTTGGGGGCAATAATTCATTGTGTGGGATGAGATTCTCTATCCCAAAATGCCTGTGCAAAAGGTGGGCAGTTCTTTCTCTTTCTAATCCAGAGACCAGGGCTAGATAATATAATGAGTCCTTGATGAAGCAGCCCTCTAATTCAGGACTTTGAAGTTAAAGTCAGTTACTGAAAGAGGTCATCCATGACAGTTACTGCAGGATTCCTGCAGTGAGAGACAATGATAGTGCCTAGAGATTCCAGTAGGGTCTGGGAGCGATGGTGTAGTGTCAATGAGAATCTTTAAAGCATTGCTCCTACTGCCTGACTTGTATGATCTTCTGGTTTCTGTCTCCTCATTAAGCCTACTCCTCCATTTTCGCATCAATTATATGAGCTCCCTAGTTTTCACAATTAAGTCCCTTTTCAAAATAGTAGTTGCTCTCTCTTGTCTGAAGTGAAGAAAACTTATTTATACAATACCTATACAGATTTCCACAATGTCAACTTTTTACAAAGTTGACATACTATACATTTACAAATATGAAGCATAAACAGAATCATATAGATTAAGATAATTAATTGGTTATCAACAATGGACTGGATGACTCTGGTAACTTTTATTCTATCTACTTTTTGCTGTCATGGTCGAAGTCCTCACCTGTTTGGACACCTGTAATACACTATATACAAGGAGAAATGTACAATCAACAAGACCCTATGTTCATGCATCATTGAGTTTTATAAATTTCAAATAACTTAACAAGTAAGTAAATATGTGTTCACAATTTTTGGTGTTATCAATGAAAATATAGGGCAAATGATGAAGAGTAACATAGAAAACCTTACTCAGCCCAGGGAAGGCTATTTCAGGGCAATCTCTCTGAGTTCCATGTCAGCCGTGGCTTGATGCGTAGATAAAATTTATCCAAGTAGAGGAAACAAGAGGCTGAAGATGCCACAGTGGAAGCGATATTGGTGTTATCCCAGTAAATTAATTGGTGAGAGGCCAATGTGGCTTTCCCAGAGCAAGAAGAGGGTCAATGGTTCATGATGAGCTATGGGGCTAAGCAAGGGTTTTAAAGGGTCTTATATATTTACCTTATGTTTGTGAGAGACACTTCTCTATAAAACTCGTGTAAAGAACCACATAAGTAGGCTACTTTGAGTTAGGACTGTGGTCTCTGATAGAGTTGAATGTAAATTTGAGTGGACAGACTGTCTTGACACCCAAATCGTTAGGGATGTGGAGACAAAGTAGACTCTGGGCAGGTGTTAGTATTGAATCATCAGGAAAGGGTGGAGACACAAGAGAGAGTTTAGTCAGAGGGCAGATTCAAGAAACAGGGACTCCTCCCATTGAGACCAGCAGGTGGGAAGAAGGTCATGAGGAGGGGCTTGATTTCACATGATGCACTGGACAAGGAAATGAGATCTGCTGGCCAAGAGTCAAAAGAGAGAGACAAGGCAAGGCAGGAATCGAGCCAGGAACTTAGGCAATGAAAATGTGAAATCCCAGGAGGACGATGCCTTGCTGTAGAGAGCTACCTACTCAAGAGGTCTGCTACATAGGTACACTGGACAGCCTCAGCCCACAACGATTCACGTCAGCCTGAAAAGGGTTAATCTTGTCAGCGAGTAAAGTTTCCTGGTGGGTAGCTGAGTTTCTCCAGTCCCTAAATTCATTATTATAGTGTTCTTCCTCCCCTCTTAAGTCTTATCTTTGCCTGCCTTATCTTATCTGATTATCTGAGCTAGGGTTTTCACAGCAGAAAATTTGACACATACAAACACTACACACGTGTGCACACACACACAACTGAAAAGCTAAGACACTGAGAATTGCCAACATATCTCAGGCTACTAACCGCTCTGCTAGGAGCTTACAGAAAATAGAAACAAAATATTGACGAAGCCTGAATTTTAAGAAAAAATTAACATGTCTTGGTTTTCTGCTTAATAGTACTGTACACATCCCTGCTAATGTGCCATGTTGGGAAATTCGAAGCCGTCGTTATCTTTGTATTGAAGAGATACAGAGTTGTGCAAAAAATAACAAATGCTAACAAATAAACTGAACATTCTAGAAAAAATTAATAAATGAGTGTATTTGGGGAGAAATAAGAAAATAAGCTTATCAGTGATTAAAATTGCAAGACAATAAGAGAAAGTAAAAACATAATTTGTGAGAACTGAATTAAGAAAAACAATGATATTAATTGTAAATGGAATGTCAGAGAAAATATGTTGGCAGTGTGAACTAATTAAATTGTAGAATCTAATCTCCCAAGGGAAGGGGTGGACACTTCATCTGGCATATTAGAGACGAAATTCTCACTGGCAGGAGTGAGGGTAAAAATGACCTAATAGGTCTTTTCCAACTCTGATTTCTATCATGTTGGCTAGGGAAACCTAGCCAGGAGTTACACAATTAAGCATCTTTGTGGAAAAAAATAAACACAGAACCATCAGATAATGCAGATGCACCCCCACCCCTGAAAAAAACATAAAAGCAACGATCACACCACCAAAAAAGCCACAGGATCCAAACCAGAATGGCCCAGAAGAAACAATTCTTGACATGGACCATGGATAAATAGATGCATTCATTCCCCTAATTTTCTTAATCCTCAAATCTGAATGGACTAGGGTGGTGGGCTTTCAGGGGTGCTGGAAGGCAGGGGCTTTGCATAATCTTCCCCTGAAGGTTTGCTCTGTTTGGAAGAGGTTATCCTTTGAAGATGACTGGATAGGTTCCAGCAAGTTTTTTCCGACTCTCACAATCTTTTGCCCACTTTCCTTCACCCGTTCCTCTTGGCTCTACCCATCTCTGGGAAAAATGGGAAAACTATAAAACCTTAGATCTTTTCTTGAAGAATTGTGAGTAGAGCATTATATCCTAATAGCCTGTTGCCAAATCCAAACCCTATTCAAAGAAAATCCACTTTGAAAACGGAGTCTGTGGAGATGTGGACATTCCTGGGAAAATACATTTTCTCTTCTTACTTTTTGTTTTCTCTTTTTATTGGAGGGCTTAAAAGTTTTTTGGTTGCATTATTTGATTTAGGGCTTTCGTTATTCTGGTTTTTAGAAATTACCACCAATGGAGACAGAACAGAGTAGAATATACAAAAATGTCTGTCACTGTTTTGACTGGAAAAAAGACTCTTACTCAGGCAAACTAGGGAAATGAGAAGAAGAATAGCTTGGCGGTTTGTAGTTCGAGAACAAGCAACACTGAGTACCAACCCCAGTTCTGAGCCTTTCACTTCTCTCACTCTTGCCTTTATAAATGCCTATTTTGGGATTTTATCTCTGAATCATTGAAGTTAGGCAATCAAAAAAAAAAAACTGGCATGGATAGGTTTGACTTTGTGTTTTCTCAAGAGAATTTAACAGCTGCAACCTTTTGGATAAATAACGTTCATTTTCTAGCCACAAAAGAACTTTTTTAAAGCCCGTGGAGTCCAGGATAATTACATTTTGAAGCCTGCCTCTACTTGGCTTGCTTCTGTTAGCCTTTCTAGCTCTGCTCAGCTCCTTAGTGGACTTCAAAGAAGGACAAACCTAGATGCAAAACTGCTTAAGGACAGTCACAACCTCGAGGGCAGGTTTTGTGCAGGTATTGATAAACCAAGGGAAAGTCCAGCACAACAAAAATCTGGCTTTTCTTGTTCTTTCTTATAGTTCTTCTGAGGAGGGAGGTATTTTTCACATTTTCTACAACAAGTATTACTTAATTTACTCATTTTCACTCAACAAATATTTTTCAGCAGCTATTAGATACCAGGTGGTCTAGACCCTGGAAATATAACATTGAAACAAAACAACAAAATGACATTTTTTTTTAAAGCAATAAAAATAAACTTAACGAGCCCAGTGCGGTGGCTCACGCCTGTAATCCCAGTACTTTGGGAGGCCAAGGTGGGCGGATCACCTAGGTCAGGAGTTTGAGGCCAGCTTCAACATGAAGAAACCCCGTCTCTACTAAAAATACAAAATTAGCTAGGCATGGTGGTGCATGCCTGTAATCCCAGCTACTCAGGAGGCTGAGGCAGGAGAATTGCTTGAACCTGGGAAGCAGAGGTTGCCGTGAGCCAAGATCGTGATATTGCACTCCAGCCTGGGCAACAAGAGTGAAACTCTGTCTCCAAAAAATAAAATAAATAAATAAAATAAACTTAATAATGGCATATACAAATATGAAAACAAGTTTATCAAGAAATTAAGAAGAAAGGAAGATAGAGATAAAAGAAGGAAAAAAAGGAGAAGAATTGTTTCTGGAAGTCATTTTGTTTTTATTTGCAAAAGACCCAAAAATTGAAAGTTAAGGTGCTGATTTTATTTCCCTTAGAAAACTGAGTAAGCATCTTCCCTGTTTACTGGCTAATTTACATTAAAAAAAATCTTTTTTTTTCTGGAAAAATCTCTTGGCAGTGATAACTTTTGTTTTTATAAATGAGCTTCTCCAATTGTGTCATATATATGTGTCAATGCATATATTTTCTTTTTTAAAAAATATGAATTACATGAAGAGCAATCCATTTTAAGTGGAGGATTATGGATAGTCCTAATTACTTTATGAGTGTTCTACAACCATTATTGCTGATTACATTTGATTTCAGTTCATCTCCACCTAATGATTGCATATACTTTAAGGAAGAAAACCCATTCATGTGAAATAGGCATAGTCCTATTTTTGGAAGTTATGTTTTAAGGAAAAAACACCCAGGTTAATCCTGGGAGACTTATTCAAAAAAACAGTTGTTCAATACAAGAATTTCTTTTGTATCATTTTAGAACCTAAAATTGCAAATCATGTATATATGGCCTAGCAACTGAGTTTACTATTAATAAGTAGAGTCATGGTATTTGGTTCCAATATTCAATGAAAATTTTAAATGGTGAATAAAATTGATTTTATATTATTGATTTAAGTTTATTTTCACACCACTCTACAAAAACATGCAAGTGAACAGTAATGAATTTTCAGGTTATTTGATGAGTCAAATGTGGCTGAAAGACTGAGACGAATTAAGAATTTTGTCCTTAAACTATTGGCTTCAAATAGGAGACAATTTGAAGAAAATATTTTAAGCTGGTACACTAATGATCAAGAGTTATAAGTTATATCATTTATTGAACTGTTACATTCAATCAATGTAGATTAAAGAAAGCTCAATTTAATTAAGTTATGCATAAAGGAATCTTCTTTAAATATGTTTTTCTGAAATACTTTTTTTCTGAAAGGATAGCTTTGCATAAGCATTTTTTTTTTTTTTTTTGAGAGGGAGTCTCGCTCTGTCGCCCAGGCTGGGATGCAGTGGCCGGATCTCAGCTCACTGCAAGCTCCGCCTCCCGGGTTTACGCCATTCTCCTACCTCAGCCTCCCGAGTAGCTGGGACTACAGGCGCCTGCCACCTCGCCCGGCTAGTTATTTTTTGTATTTTTTAGTTGAGATGGGGTTTCACCTTGTTAGCCAGGATGGTCTTGATCTCCTGACCTCGTGATCCGCCCGTCTCGGCCTCCCAAAGTGCTGGGATTACAGGCTTGAGCCACCGCGCCCGGCTGCATAAGCATATTTTGATAGAAGATACTTTGTTGAATTTCGCTTCAGGAAACAAACATAAAATTTTCTAATTATTGTCTTTTTGTTGTTGGTTTTGCTTTTTTAATCGTAGTCACTAAAATATGATGCCACAAAACAATGTAATTGATTGATTGATTGATTGATTGATTGATTTTTGAGACGGAGTCTCGCTCTGTCACCCAGGCTGGAGAACAGTGGTGCAATCTCCGCTCACTGCAAGCTCTGCCTCCCGGGTTCAAGCCATTCGCCTGCCTCTGCCTCCCAAGTAGCTGGGACTACAGGTGCCCGCCACCACACCCGGCTAATTTTTTGTATTTTTAGTAGATACGGGGTTTCACTGTGTTAGCCAGGATGGTTTTGATCTCCTGACCTTGTGATCCGCCCGCCTTGGCCTCCCAAAGTGCTGGGATTATAGGTGTGAGCCACCGCGCCTGGCCAAAACAATGTAATTTAATTCTTTATTCTCAATATATACACCTATTAATGTATTTATCATTTATTAAATCATCTTATAACTCTATCCCATGACACTTCTCAAAAAAGTCATGAAAACTGAAAAGTAATACAGACAGAAAGAAGAAACATACATTTCTCAAGACATATAAAGCTCAAAATCCATTCTGTTCATATTAAATGTGATTTCTCTCAAGTGGGACACAATCTACTATATTTAAGAATAACCAACAAATCACGATTCTGATGTTTAATCTGATAGAATAAGAGTATAACTCGTGATTGACTTATTACAATTTTAACCACTTATTTCATATTGTTCAACAAGTTACTCTGCCAATATTAAGCTAAATTTCTGATTCGGTTGAAGTCACTGCTTCCTTTTTGCACAAAGTCAACTAAATAAAATGCAAGGAAAAAGATTACTTGAGTTGAGGAAAAACGTGAAAAAAGAGACCATATTATCTTTTATCTAACAACCACACAACATAAAAATAAAAATCTAGATTTTGTTCTTTGTTGGACAAGACGGGGTTTAGTGACTCTGCAGAAATCACAGTGCAATTTATGTTTTCATCCCCCTCCTACATTTTTAACACACTCCTGGTCACTGAGGCTCTGTTTGTGGCAGTATCTAATCTGAAAGCTATCTCTGAAGCAAAGCTCTTTCAGAAGCATTCTGATTTGCCATCTCTCCGTTGCAGCAAATGCTGCTTTGTCAGTCCTTCAGATCTTGTAGCTGTCTTGATAGAGGCTGGGTCTCCATTTTCCAAGGGGAGTTTTCAGTGAACCATAATCTATCTTTCCATTGGCTGAGTCTGTAAACCTTGGTGGGCTGGGTGGGTCCAGAAAAAAAAAAAAAAAAAAAACCCCAAAAAAAAAAAAACCAGGATGTTTTCTTTTTCCACTGTTTAAACCTCCTGTGAGTAATTCCCCACAGCTGTACATAAACACCCCCTTTCTGAGTGAGGGGAAAGAGGTCTCAGAACAGAACAGCTCTCTCTGTTTATCAAATTAAAACAAATCATGGCAACAGCTTCTTAACTTTAACCAAAAGGGAGTCTCCTAGTCCTGATGTGTTTGTAGGGGCCTTAATTGTACTCCGGGGTTTCAGGCTAGAATTGAATTATCCAGATTTCTCCTTTAAAGAGGAAAAAGGATAAGCAGAAGAAACAAGTTTTAAATTGCTGTGTGTAAACAAACTGGGATTCTTTTGTAGCTATTATGAGATTGTCCAACAATTAAGTAGTTATAATTATATCCCCAAACAATGTTTGACTGGGCTGGTTGCCTAATCAGTGAAGCTGTGCTTGCACAGCAGACTAAGCATATTATTGTTAAAATAAATGTTATTGAAAAAACAGCGCTAGGGAATACATGTCTGCCTACAGAGAAGTTGTGGTTGTTTCCAAAGATGCCAAGAAATTCAGTGCCCACCATGCAGTGGTTGTAAAATGACATCTGTAGGACCAAACAGAAAACGTTTAGTCTTGTTTCCAAATCACCACTTATTGTTAGCCATTTTAAAACATCATCACACAGAATATTCTAGTTTTTGGACCCATTTCTTCTTCCAACCCAATCTGGCAGAGATGCTGAAACAAAGGTTAAGTGATTTTACAAGGTCATGCATTAGTAGTATACTGGGAAGTCACAGACTTCTTTCTCTGCATAACCCCATCATTGTCCTTGTAATTACAGTAATTGATTTAAATTGTTTGACTTCATGCATAGATTGTGAAATCCTTGAGACTGTTTTATCTCTTAATATCCACAGCCTAGCACACTGCCTAGTTAGAGAGAGAGAGAGAGAGAGAGAGAGAGAGAGAGAGTGTGTGTGTGTGTGTGTGTGTGTGTGTGTGTGTGTGCACGTTTGGGACAGAACACATAGATAGAGGTGAAGGTAGGTATAATAGTAAGTAATCATTGGTATCATTTGTAATCATGTTTATGAAGTAGAAATTAATGACCGAGTCAAACTCAGCACATAATTGGATGAGTGCTGATACTAACCTTGCATACCTAAACCTATGTAAATGTTGGAAGATTCTACCGCAAATGTTTCTAGTCTCTAGAAGATTACCTTTGCAAATGAGAGGAAGAAGAAAAGAATTTAAATCTTACAATTAGAGAAAGTTTTTCAACAATTTTACCTGACCTAATTTAAGAACTTTATTTTTCTACTTTATTGTTCTTCAGAGCTACCTGATTTTAAGAATTACCTGCAGTGCTTCTTAAAAACACAGTTTTTCTGGCCTCTGCCAGGCCTAAGGAGTCAGAACAGAATCTCTGGGCACAGGGGCATATTGATGAAAGTAAGTTTGAAAATCACCTTTCTAAAATGCTATTTGGCTAACTAAGGATATCAGGCAGGTCTTTATTATCTAGGGTAAATATAACTTTTTCCATAGAATCAACTGGATAACTCTAATCCACCAAATTTTTAATGTGTACCTCTCTTTTAACTTATGACATTTTCTCATTACTTTTTAACAGCATCATAAGCTTCAAATGGGGGGGAAAAACCTGAGATTTAACACTTTCTTCTGCATTTAACCAACATTTACTGGGCACCAGCTAAGATTTGACATCATGATGGAAAGGACTAACAGTGAATAAGACATAGTTTCTGTATGATTAAAATTTGACAGATAATACTTATCTACAGTGCTACTACTTTTTTTTCTTCTTCTTGTTTTTTTGTTTTTGTTTTTGTTTTTTGAGATAAAATCTCCCTCTGTTGCCCAGGGTGGAGTGCAGTGGCACCGTCTCAGCTCACTGCAACCTCTGCCTCCTGGGTTCAAGCAATTCTCCTACCTCAGCCTCCCGAGTAGCTGGGATTACAGGCACCTGCCACCACGCCCGGCTCATTTTTGTATGTTTACTAGAGACAGGGTTTCACCATGTTGGCCTCAAACTCCTGACCTCAAGTGATTCGCCCGCCTCAACCTCCCAAGCACTGGGATTACAGGTGTGAGCCTCCGCGCCCAGCCATTTTTCTACAGGGTTTAGTATAGTGTGTCTCATAAAATAACTGATCAAACCCACTTGTTGAACAAGTGAATGAATGAAACAAAAATAAATAAATTCAGAATCGAATGTGTGATACCCCAACATTAAAACCCAATGAGATTCCCATTCTGGCATTGTTTCCTGGAAGTAAAATGATTCTGAAAAATAATAATCATAGTGGCAACTGAAAGTGCCTTCTAGTTTACAGTTGACAAAACGTTTTCACTTGCATCATCTCATCTTTTCTTCATGTCGACCCACTGAGACAGAAAGTGCAGGTATTATAATAGCTTCATATTATAGACGAGCAAATTATCCCTCAACAAGCTTAATTAAACTAGTTGGAGTCAGCTCTTACAACTGAATTAGAATTCTTGCTGATGCAAGGTTGATGCTGAAATGCAAGATTCAATAGTTATATAGTAAACCCAAGAGCTGGGTTTAGAAGATAAAACTCAAGAGACAGAATTTACCGCTTACTAAATGGGTTACCACTTCAAGCCACTTAACCATTTTGACCCCATTTGCTTTTATAAACGAGGGTTGATAACTTCCACATCATAGAATTGTTGTAAACATTAAAAGAGCTGTTAGAATGCTTTTTTACATTCTATATGAGAATTTTGGTTAAGCTCCAAACCAAGAAGGATGCCTTCACTTTTGAATACATATTTCTGCCTAATGAATTCACTCTCTGTAAATTATGAGGCAAGGGAGGCTGGTGATTTAACTACAAATGGTGGGGTTGTATTGGCTGTATATCCTCCCACATCCCCCACTTATCAGCTGTGTGACTTGGTAGTTATTCAATCTGACTGTGCCTCAATGCCCTCATCTATTAAATGGACATTAAAAATACCATCTATGGTATAGAATACTTGAAAGGAATGACTGGTACTTAAATATGTAAAGACAGCATCTGATACATAGTCAACATTGAACAGATGGCTGATTTTTTTCTGGTTTATAGATCAGGAGCTGTGAGCTGGAATTTTTCTTAAGGTTTATCTGAAATTACTATTTGATAAAAAATGTCTTGAACACCTACTACATGCCAGTCACTGCTCTAGATATGAGGCAAACACTCTTGCACAAAACTATACTTATCTTTTTTATTTTCCTACTTTAGAAATAGAGGGAAAGGGAACTTTCTCCTCTCTGGGGCCTCAGAGGGCACAACTTAGTACCTAGAGGTAGGAAAAGAAGGGAAGCCCTTGTCAGCGCGGAGCGCTGTGATTAACCTCTGGAAACACAGAGATCAGCCAGGCCAGGCCTCAACCCTGACAGTTCACATAGGTTAGAAGTTCACTTTTCCTTAATTGATCCCAGACTCTCATTAAGGACAGTCTTCGTTGGTGGTGGGCTTGCCAGGCAGGCTGCCCTAGGTGTCACATCAGATAACAATGGCTTCATTTTCCCCCTGGGCATGCTCAAGAAACTGTACTCACTCAAGCTGTTCCTATTCTTCCTGGAGAAGTTTTTCTTCATTCATCAAATGACAAATCTAATACATCCACATTTGCTTAACTTGTTTATCTCGGCATAGGGGAGCCAGTAGTTCTGAGTAGTTACTGGCCTTCTAAAAGGCAGAAGAGTCTATCTGGAAATTGGTCAGAGTCCAAAGTGTTATTAAAAATGCGTGAAATGGCTTAGAAAAGTATCTCTATCTCACGAGGTTATACTAGTCATCAAGGTAGATAATGGACGTTCAGTAACACGTTTGCTAATTAACCTTTTTTTCAGATAATTATAGATTCATATGCAGTTAGAAGAAATAATACAGAAAGATCCTATGTACCCTTTACCTAGTATTCCACAGTGGTAACATCTTGCAAAACTACAGCACAATATTACAGCCAGTGATTTGGTGTTGATAAAATCCAATAATTTATTCAGGTTGTATCAGTTTACCTGTACTCACTTGTCTCTGTGTGTGCATGTATATGTGTGCATTTAGTTCAATGCAATTTTATCACATGTGTGGGTTCATGTATCTATCATTACAGTCAAGATACAAAACAA
Organism: Macaca nemestrina; assembly: GCF_043159975.1. Taxonomy (NCBI): domain Eukaryota; kingdom Metazoa; phylum Chordata; class Mammalia; order Primates; family Cercopithecidae; genus Macaca; species Macaca nemestrina. The sequence goes on from NC_092132.1 coordinate 23,541,040, forward strand.
TTCCATCACCACCAGAGGATATCTCATGTTGACCTTTTGTTTTGCTTTGTTTTGTTTTTTGGTTTTTGAGAGGGATACGGAGTCTTGCGCTGTCACCCCAGTGGCTGGAGTGCAGTGGCACGATCTCAGCTCACTATAACTTGCGCCTCCTGGGTTCAAGCGATTCTCCTGCCTCAGCCTCCCAAGTAGCTGGGATTACAGGATGTTGACCTTCTAATAACCACCCCTACCTCCCTTTTCCACTCCCACCTCAACTCCAGCCCTAACCCTGGCAACCCCATCTCTTCTCTATTTCTATAATTTAGTCATTTAAAGAGTGTTACATAAATGTAATCATACAGTAATTCAAATTACCTGAAAGCAGAAAGAAGTATCAGTAGATATTATTATTTATTGTAATTTTACTAACAACAATTATATATATTTTTTACAACCACCATATTTTTAGATAATTATAATTTTTTGAGTAGTCAGTTTTCTGGGGTGAGGGTTGGTGGGCCCATTATGCTGATTGCTACCTCGATTTTTCCTACTCCATGCAAGAACCAAGCCTCAACTGTGAAGAATACCTAGGGCTATCAAGTCTTCTGACTTTGGAATAGGAGGACTTGGGTCTGAATCCCAGATGCAGTGTTCTCTAGATATGTGATATTAACCTTCATTTTTGAGGTCCAGCATAATCATTTGTAAGATAGATATACCCTCATGGACCTTACAGTGTTTTTATATGAATGAGACAGCAGTCAGCATAATGCCTGGCACTCGCAGGCCCTCAATAAGTATAAATTATTCAGACTTGGCTGGACGTAGTGGCTCATGCCTGTAATCCCAGCACTTTGAGAGGCCGAGGTGGGCAGATCACGCGATCAGGAGATCGAGACCATCCTGGCTAACACAGTGAAACCCCTTCTCTCCAAAAAATACAAAAAATTAGCTGGGCGTGGTGTCACGCGCCTGTAGTCCCAGCTACTTGGGAGGTTGAGACAGGAGAATCGCTTGAACCCGGGAGGCGGAGGTTGCAGTGAGCCGAAATCGCGCCACTGCACTCCAGCCTGGGCGACAGAGCCAGACTCCATCCTCAAAAAAAAAAAAAAAAAAAAAAAAAAAAAAAAAAAAAAAAAAAAAAAAAAAAAAAAATTCAGACTTAAGCAAGTCAAAGTGATGGGATTTATCAGAAAACATAATTCACGCCACATTCACGTCTATAGCTTCTTTTTCTCAAAGAGTTCCCTTTAGTTCTCTGAGGAAAATTAAATTTTGACACTCCTCTGTGGTTTCTGTTTTTATCTGCTCCCTTACAGAAATTGTTAAATGCAGTCTACTGAGAGATACAGTATCAAACACAAGGATTTTTTCCTTCATTTCCATGTTGGATTACCACTAGAATTATGGCTCATCAGGCATCCCAGTATGTGGTTAGAAAGTTGTCCTTTGAGCGGGCCACAAGCTGATTTTCTCATTTTGTGGTTGTAGTGGTGATTGTGTGCTCTATTCACTTTTGGGAAAAGTGTGTTAATAGTCTGTATTTTTCTTATTGTGAATTTTTGAAATCACCTCCTCCTTTTCACTCTTAGTAGCTCACTCTGCCATAATGATCCTCAGCTTCTCCGGAAATAATTATTTATGTTCTGCTAATTGAGGAAGCCATTTTTTCTTTGTGTATATTATGGTTTCATTTATTCGAGATTTTTATGAAGCCTCATTTCAATCATTAGGAAATGAACCCCAGCTATTATAACGGTTACTTTTATTTGTCAACTTGATTAGGCCCCAAGGTGTCTGGATATCTGGTCAGACATTATCCTGAGTGTTCCTGTGAGGCTGTTTTTAATATTTAAATTAGTAGATGGATGTGGGTGGGCCGAATGTGGATAGGCCTCACCCAATCATTTGAAAGTCTGAATAGAACAAAAATGCTGACCCGCCCCCAAGTAAGAAAGAATTACTCCTGCCTGCCTTCAAATTGGCACATTAGTTTTTCTGCCTTTTGACTGGAACTGAAACGTGGGCTGTTCTTAAAGTTCCAGTCTGCTAGCCTTTGAACTAGAACTACACCATTGGCTTTCATGGTTATCCAGCATGCCAACTCACCCTGAAGATCTTGGGAACTGTCAGCCACCATCATCCCATGGGCCGATTCCTTATAGTAAAGCTGTCTCCACTCGTGGTTCTGTTTCTCTGAAGAATCCTGGCTAATACAGATCTCTCTCTCTCTCTTTTGAGAAAGAGCCTCACTCTGTCACCCAGGCTGGAGGGCAGTGGTGCAATCTCAGCTCGCTGCAAACTCTGCCTCCTGGGTTCAAGCGATTCTTGTGCCTCAGCCTCCCGAGTAGCTGGAATGACAAGCGTGCATCACCATGCCCAGCTAATTTTTGTATTTTTAGTAGAGACAGGGTTTCACCATGTTGGCCAGACTGGTCTTGAACTCCTGACCTAAAGTGATCCTCCCACCTCAGCCTCCCAAAGTGCTGGTTTTACAGGTATGAGCCACCAGATATTTGATTTCATCTAATTCTCACAATAACTCTCTGAAATGGTTACTCTTGGATCGCTCTCAACTTTGAGGACCCTGGATCTCAGTGCTTTTGTGGTACTTACCCAAGATTACTCTTCTGATAAAAGTACACTATATTTGCTTGGAATTGTCTGATTTCAGGGTCCATACTCGTTACATAAAGGGAGATAAGTAGGCAGGGGTTATTACAAGCATCTTTAACTCCATAGCACCAAGTCAGGTTATGGTGAACTCTCTGCATTTACACACCATGTCAAGGAAGTGCATACATTTTGAGGATTATCTAAGGTATGAAAAACTTTGCTTCAGGAGCAAAAAGTATAAAATCAACTCTGGCCATTTATTTGCTACCCACTGAATTTCACAACTTCAACATGTTACCCACTTTAGCAAACTAGCCTTAAATTATCAATGGTATGATATTTTTAAATGTTTATGACCTTTTTAAATTACCAAAAAATGTTGTTTACATTTTTTACAGTGTTTAGACTCCCAGACTTGTACTTTGTTTTCAACTCCATACTATTTTTATTTGCCTAGAAAACAACTACTTGTCTTTAAGAACATTTACTCTCCGGAGCTGGGCGCAGTGGTTCACGCCCGTAATCCCAGCACTTCGGGAGGCTGAGGTGGATGGATCACCTGAGGTCAGGAGTTCGAGATCAGCCTGACCCATACAGAGAAACTCCATCTCTACTGAAAATACAAAATTAGCTGGGCTTAGTGGCTCATGCCTATAAGCCCAGCTACTTGGGAAGGCTGAGGCAGGAGAATCACTTGAACCTGGGAGGTGGAGGTTGCAGTGAGCTGAGATCGTGCCATTGCACTCCAGCCTAGGCAACAAGAGCAAAACTCTGTCTCAAAAAAAAAATTTATATATATATATAAAACATTTACTGCCCAGATCTAGATGTGTGCCTAGGCCATCTAAGTCTTGGATCGGCTCACTTTAATACATTTTTTAGGCAACTTCTGACAATGACTGCAATTGTCTCTCTCTCCCCAGTTAGACTGTGAACTTCTTGAGAGTGTGAACCCAAAATGTATGAGACAGGTCTCAGTCAATTTAGAAAGTTTATTTTTCCAAGGTTAAGGACGCACCTGTGACACAGCTTCATGAGGTCCTGGTGACATGAGCCCAAGGTGGTCATGGTACAGCTGACTTTTATACATTTTAGGGAGACATGAGATATCAATCAATATGTGTAAGATGTACGTAGGTTTGGTCCAGTAAGCAGGGACAACTTGAAGTGGGGTTTTCCAGAAGTAGGTAAGAGACAAAAGGTTGCATTATTTTGAATCCTTGATCAGCCTTCCGCTGAATACACCATTTAGTCTGGCTCAGTAAATCAGCATTTTTACATAAGCAATAGGCAAAGGGAGCAATCAGATATATGTTTGTCTCAGGTAATCCTCGAAGGGATGACTTTGGGTTCTGTCTGTCTTTTGTCCACAAGGAATTTCCTTGTGGGCAAATAGTGAGGGAGGTACGTAACCTCTTACCTTTGTAGCTTAACTTATTTAGGAATAAAATGGGAGGCACGTTTGCCTGACATAAACCCAAACTTGACTTTTCCCTTGGCTTAGTGATTTGGGGGTCCCAAGATTAATTTCCCTTTCACAAGAGCAAAGATGGTGGCATTTTATTCACCTTTGTTTACCAGTGCTTGGCATAATGCTGCCATGCAGTGGATGCTTAGTTGAGAGAGTAAAAGAATTTTTTTTTATTCTATTGAGGATATATGTTGTAAGTAATATTTCTAGGTTCCAGTGACAGAAAAAAAGGGCACAGTAACTCACAGTTGAGATACATGTAATGTCTGAATGTAGACAACACATAGCAAAATTGATAGACAATGTATAGACACATAGAACATTTTACTGAACTTTACTGCATAGTAGTCATTTTTAGAAAGGCTATTTGCTGAAGAGCATATATTTGATTAGAAAATTTCACTAAGAATAAATGAGTCAAGTTTGTTTTAAGATTGACTTGAGCAGAATGTGTATGTTTTATGTTAAGTAGCATTCATCAAAACCAATAAAGTTGCCAGATTTACAAACAGCTGACAGATTTTATGTGTTCTATGTCTCCTTTGAAATTGTTTAAGATGTGTTAAGCACTCTTAGCTAGATTTGTTAAATATGCAGGCTATGGTAAATAAATCGTAATGCATCAATTTCTATGGATCTAGAATATGTTAATACTACAACAGGATGAGGAACATGTGAGCTTTCTCTGAAATTTATTTGGTTTGAGGTCAAAACGTTTGAAAGAAGAAGACATTGCATTATACTGTAGCTGAGAAGACAAAAGGCAGCAATTTGGGAAAAAGAAACTCAAACAAGTGGTAACTGGGGTGGCTGGGAGACAGTGAAGAAAAGAGATGTTTCTGAAAAATGAAAAGAAAGGAACATTAAGACAGGTTGCCAGGGAAATAAAATATTAAAAGAGGCTTCTTAAAAATAAATATTGAAATTTCCGGTAAAGAGAGAGAAGTGCAATAAATCAGCAATCTAGCTCATTTTGTTGAGAGTGGAGAGAAACCTCTTTTAAGTTCTCATAAACGGTTTCAGGAAGATCAAGCTTTACTTGAATTACAGACCTGTCAAAGATTCAGTGAGGAATAAGAACAAATGTGGCAGATATCTAAGAGAAGGAAACGTGTCTTTCATTAAAACCTTTTATATCACCAAGAACTATACATTTCTTGACCTTGAAGTTGTTCAAGGATTACTATTTGCTGTGTAATTTAGTAAATGCTTTTATCCATCTCATAGAATCAAGAATATACCCAATGTGGGAACAAATACATTTGAATATATTTACAGTCCACACTTGCAGGAGTAGAGGGGGACGTCATCTGTTCTTTTATCATCCACTGTCATCTAACAATGCCCCCTAACATGTACTCAATCAATACATCAAGGACCATTTCAGAAGTTTCTATATGCATTTTTTTTAGTTTATTAATTTATTTAGCATTGATTTTCTATGTATGCCAGACCTGCTACTTGGCCTGGAGATAATAAGGTATGTAAAGCAGTATTTTGACCTATGTAAAGAGGAGATTCAAGGAGAGAAGATAGACCTCTGATACGGTTTGGCTGTGTCCCCACCCAAATTTCATCTTGAATTGTAGTTCCCATAATTCCCATGTGTCATGGGAGGGACCAGTTGGGAGGTAACTGAATCATGGGGGTGATTTCCCCCATGCTTCTTATTACAGAAAGTCCTTGTGAGATCTGATGGTTTTATATAGGGCTTCCTCCTTCACTTGCCTCTTATTTTTCTCTCTCCTGCCACCTGGTGAAGAAGGACATGTTTGCTTCCCCCCCTGACCTGATTGTAAGTTTCCCGAGGCCTCCTCAGCCCTGCAGAACTGTGAGTCAATTAAACCTCTTTCCTGAATGAGTTACCCAGTCTCAAGTATGACCTTATAGCAGCATGAGAACGGATTAATAAAGCCTCTAAGTAGATACCTGCAATAAAAAACATTAATGATTATTAAAAATAGAGGAGAGGGCTGGGTGCAGTGGCTCATGCCCATAATCCCAGCACTTTAGGAGGCTGAAGTGGGCAGATTACCTGAGGTTAGGAGTTCAAGACCAGCCTGGGCAACATGGTGAAACCCAGTCTGTGCTAAAAATACAAAAATTAGCTGAGCGCAATGGTGCACATCTATAAACCTAGCTACTCGGAAGGCTGAGGCAGGAGAATTGCTTGAGCCCAGGAAGCGGAGGCTGTGGTGAGCCGAGATCATACCATGCATTCCTGCCTGGGTGAAAGAGTGAGACTCCGTCTCAAAAAAAAAAAAAAAAAAAAAATAGAAGAGAGAGACAGTAGTTATATCTGCAGTAGTAGATGAACATGGACTCCAGGAGATTCAATCCAAACTGTGTCTTAAAGTGTGCATGCAATAGACTTAAATTAGAAAAACACTGCCAAGCCTGTAACCCTGCTGGTCAACTCATTTAATTATATATAAAAGGAAAGCCAAACAAATAATTAGAGGAGTGTAATATGCTTAATATAACTTAAAATCAGCATTATATTTCCCCAGATATAATTATTATTTATTTCCTCTCAAATTGCCTTGAATAGATATGGTTTATTGGACATATTAGACTATCCAATTGGAGACTGCATTTCTCACCCTCCTTTGCAGCTTAATGCAACCTTTAGAATGCAGGTGGATGTATTGTTTGCAACTTTCTTTTTTTTTTTTTTGAGACGGAGTCTCACTCTGTCGCCCAGGCTGGAGTGCAGTGGTGCAATCTCGCTCACTGCAACCTCCACTTCCTGGGTTTAAGCCATTCTCCTGCCTCAGCCTCTCGAGTAGCTGGGATTACAGGTGCCCACCACCATGCCCAGTTAATTTTTGTATTTTTAGTAGAGATGAGGTTTCACCATATTGTTCAGGTTGGTCTCCAACTGCTGACCTTGTGATCTGCCCGCCTCAGCCTCCCAAAGTGCTGGGATTACAGGCGTGAGCCACCAAGCCCGGCTGTATGCAATTTTCATGTCTCTTGGTTAAAGAATGCTGTTTGCCCTCTACTTGTCCTCTTTTTGTCTTCCTGTGGGCTGAAACCTAGAGCAAAAAGTGACCCAACATTGACCTACATTTCTATCTTATTTAAGCCACTGTGTTTTGTACCTGTTTGATACAGCAATATAGCCTGTACCCTAGTGAACACATGTATCTCTCCTCCCACTTGTCAGAAATCAAAACTGAGTTTTAAAAGCAAAAACACACACTTTAGTTGCAGAAAGAACTCACACCTAAAACATAGGAGGGTACATTTTGGGGTTTGGAAGTCAGAGCTGCATTCAAATGTCAGTTCTCACAATGTGATGACAATAGTATTTATTTCGTGTCATCCTTGTGTTGAAAATTGGGTTTGGTACTGGGTATTTGATTCCATTTAATCTTTAGAAAAACCTAATGAACTAGCTACTATCCTCCTTTTAGATTCAATTAACTTGAGGCTTAGAGTACCTATGAGGTCACAGCAGGCCATATACTTAGTAGGAGGAGGAGGAGACAGGATTTAATTCTACACTGTTCTGGCTTATAAAGCTCTACTGTATCCCACTTTACCCCATACTAGCTGAGGGCAAGGCTCAACCATCTTATCTGTAAACTGTCAATAACCTTTACCTATATATGAGGTTGCTGTGAACACTGGATAAGTCTATGTATATGATAGTCTCGTAAGAGTCCTTTTGAATCCTAATAAATAGTAGGCACACAATAAACATGGGGTGTTTTTCTTCTCAATAGTCTGAGAGCCCATAGAATGAAGGAGAAATACCCCTTTTGCCTTTGTAGTTTTCAGTATCCTGTAAAATGTCTGGCAAGAAATAGGTCCTTAATAAACATTAGGATAAATCAGGAGAATGAGGAGAGCAGGTATAGAAACTAGAAGATTTAAAATAAAAACATAGGCTGGGTGAGGTGTCTCACACCTGTTATCCCAGTGCTTAGGAGGCTGAGGTGAGCAGAACACGTGAGGCCAGGAGATCAAGACCAGTCTGGGCAACATAGCGAGACCTCATCTCTAAAAAAATAAAATAAAAATTAGCCAGGTGTGGTGACAAACACTTGCAGTCCTGGCTATTCAGAGGCTGAGGCGGGAGGATCCCTTGAGTCCAGGAATTCGAGTCTGCAGTTAACTGTGATCATGCTACTGTACTCCAGCCTGGGCAACAAAGTGAGATTCTTTCTCCCCCCACCAGAAAAAAATAGAATAAAAATTGGATCAATAAGGTCAGTAGTATTGAACCTTACTATATTCTGTGAAATACAGTGATTACTTGATATACATGTTTTTCCTTTAATCCTCCTGATAGCTCTGTGAGGTTGGTTTTATTATTTTCCCTATTCTACAGATATGGCCAATGAACCCCAGATGTTAAGTAACTCACTTACAGTCACACAGATATTAAGCTGCGCAGTGGCTTCTACTTGAACTGAGCATTATGTTTGTCCAAAGCCAATCTTTTAATGACCTCCTCATGCCAAACAACAGGACTGAAGAAGCTAAATGCCAGTCTTAGCCCATAACACTGTTTAGCTTTGAACTTCAGAATGCCCCCCCCAATGCCCTGTCTCGTGCACTTCAGCATTGAGGGTGATGATTTGTAGACTCCAGACCTTTCCCAGCTTGACCTCTCAGTGTCCTGCAGTAGCCAGGTGGGCTGCAGCTCTGGCTTCTCCCCTCCAGGGAGTGCTCCTGGGTGGCCAAGCAAGGCCTGTGGGCCTGCACAGCTGCCTTGTGTGTCGCCGTCCAAGCAGCTGGGCACGTGAGCTGCTCCAGCAGGCTGGAGTCAGATTGTGTAAACCACTGTATGCTCCTGGCAGCTTTGGGACTGGCTGAGTCCCTTCAGGAAATGAAGGGAGAGCTCCAAGTAAGCTTGACAAGGACTGCTCTGGGGGCAGGAAGCAACAGACACTTGAACTCATTGAATTTCCAACTCTGGTTCCTTTCAAAGGCACATGCTGTGTCTTAATCTTCTACAAATGTACTCTTGTCTTCCAGTGCTCTAGACACAGTATGTGCTCAGTGAAATTTTGCTGAGTGGATGGATGAATGAATGAATGAATTGAATGAAAGAAATGCAATCATGTTTGCTTTTGGAGGGCTGATAATAAAGCACAATATTTATTTTATTTTATTTTTTTTATTTATTTTATTTTTATTATTTTTTTCTTTTTTTGAGATGGAATTTTGCTCTTGTTGCCCAGGCTGGAGTGCAACTGCGTGATCTCAGCTCACTGCAACCTCTGCCCTTCCTGGTTCAAGCGATTCTCCTGCCTCAGCCTCCCTAGTAGCTGGAATTACAAGCATGTACCACCATGCTCAGCTAATTTTTGTATTTTTAGTAGAGACGGGGTTTCACCACATTGGTCAGGCTGGTCTTGAACTCCTGACCTCAGGTGATCCACCCACCTCAGCCTTTCAGAGTGCTGGAATTACAGGCGTGAGCCACCGCGCCTGGCCTATTTGGGGTTTTTCTTAACAAGCTCTTTGCAGCCAGTGACTTTGAGCTACTCTCCTCTTCCCCAACAGCATCACTATTCCTCTTCCACAACCCCCCCACCAGCCTCACTCTTATCTGCCATCTTCCAAATGCCTGACATTTTCTTCCTAAATTTTCTTCTCTTTATCCATAACATTTACCCTTTTTATGAGCTATTGTTTTAAGATAATGCTAGGAAATAGCTAGTTATTTGATCAGAATAAAATGCAACTCTGATATGCTCCAGGATTCACCCTCCAAGAAAATACAAATGAATTTTAACAGTAATCTTGCAGACAGTTCTTATCTCTGCTTATTTGGGGTACTATGATAAGCCAATACAAACATATTTTGCCAAAGATAGATTCTTATGACACCTTCAATCTATCTACTACTTATATTTCTCCCTTACATTTAAGGCTGCCACTGTTTTGGAAGAGGAATCATAAATATTACCTACGGCATGATGAACTTTTCGAATGTAAGTACATACACAATTATCATGCACATATGTCTACACAGATTTCCCAGTCATTGAATTATGCTAAGTTAAAGTATAGTTTCATCAGAAATTATGGATAAAATGCAGTCTGAAAGATGGATGGCACTAAAAGTTCCTTTCCGCATTTTGAATCTTATTCTTAACTCATAGTGAACACATGTAAAAAATCTTTGCAATGAAAAGAAATTTGGAAGACTATATTGGAATCAAGTTTCCAAAAGATGTAGATGCAAAATTATTTTAAGTTTGTTCACAAATTTATTTTATTACATAGTGAAAATTAGCACATAATGTGTTAAATAGTAGAATAAAGGATGCCTTTTTTCTTTTTGTTTCTAGATATGCAGTTATGATAATAATGATACTGTTTTAAAAACATTCTAACATTACAGATATATAGAAAGGATATAGATATATAGAAATATATATACATATATAAAGTACATAAATATATAGAAAGTAAAGGGCAAACACTCTACTCATCCTTCTATATTTTCCAGTCAGTTGATATATGTCCCTTGAGATTAGGTTGTAAGTTATAAAAGAGTAAAGAGGCTGGGTGCGGTGGCTTACGCCTGTAATCCCAGTATTTTGGGAGGCCGAGGCGGGTGGATCATGAGGTCAGGAGATCGAGACCATCCTAGCTAACACAGTGAAATCCCGTCTCTCTAAAAATACAAAAAATTAGCCAGGCCTGGTAGTAGGTGCCTATAGTCCCAGCTACTCGGGAGGCTGAAGCAGGATAATGGCATGAACCCGGGAGGCAGAGCTTGCAGTGAGCCGAGATCACGCCACTGCACTCCAGCCTGGGTGACAGAGCGAACCTCCGTCTCAAAAAAAAAAAAAAAAAAAGTAAAGAAAACTTACTCCATAAATATTTATTAAATACATTCTATATGTCAGGCATTGATCTAGGAATATAAGAGTAGACTACTAGACAAAGACCCAACCTCTTATGAAGCTTACTTTGTTTTTTTTTGTTTTTTTAATTTTTTTATTATTTTATTTTTTTGAGCTAGGGTCTTGTACTGTTGTCCAGGCTGACCTCAAACTCCTGGGCTCAAGCAATCCTCCCACCTCAGCTTCCCCTGTAGCTGGGACTACAAGTATGCACCACCATGCCTGGCTTAAAGCTTACTTTCTTTAGAGAAAAAAAGACACTAAATAATAAATATAATAAAAAGGTAATGTATAATATATTAATAAGGAGTGGCTAAAACTATGGGAAACTAAAGAATCAATATTTAAGTAAGGGGCCTGTTAGGGATGAGTCTGGGAACATGGGTTGCAATTTTAAAACAGGGTGATTGAGGTAGGCTTCACTGAAAAGGTGACATATGAAGAAAGACGTAAAGGAAGTGAGCTAGCCAGCCACATAGATATCTGGTATAAGATCATTCCATATATATGAAACAGGCCTATGGTGGAATGGCTGGCATATTTTAGGGCCAGAAAAGAAACGGGTGGAGCAAGACTGAGACTAGAAGAATAGAACAAGAATAGAAGTACAAGGTGATAATAGGAGACTAGATCATGGAAGCACTTGTACTCCATTGTAGGAGCTTTGGCTTTAGTTTTGCATAAGGTGAGAGCCAGTGGAGGATTTGAGCAAACCAGTAAACATGATAATGACCTTTGTTTTAAAGAAATTACTCTGACTGCTAAATTGAGAACAGACTAAAGAGAGACAAAGGAAAGGAGAACTGTTAAGAGCCTATTGCATAGAGGGGTGGTTTCATGGATCAGAGTGGTAGCAGTGGAGGTGTGAGACAACAGCAAATTCTGGATATATTTTGAAAGTAGTGGCTGGGCGCGGTGGTTCACGCCTGTAATCCCACCACTTTGGGAGGCTGAGGCGGGTGGATCACGAGGTCAGGAGATCAAGACCAGCCTGGCTAACACAGTAAAACGCCATCTTTACTAAAAATACAAAAAATTAGCCGAGTGTGGTGGCGGGTGCCTGTAGTCCCAGCTACTCGGGGGGCTGAGGCAGGAGAATGGTGTGAACCCGGGAGTTGGAGCTTGCAGTGAGCGGAGATTGCACCACTGTACTCCAGCCTGGGCGACAGAGCGAGACTCTGTCTCAAAAAAAAAAAAAAAAAAAGTAAGTAGAACCAAAGAAAATGATTCCCTCCTGAAATACTGAAAGCAGAATGTGAGAGAAAGAGAAGACTCAGGGACAATCCCAAGGCCTGAGAAAATGAAAGGGTAGCATTTGCAATAAGTATAATTTCCTGAAACTTTAACCTTGATTCACAGTATATAATGAACATCATTCCATGTCCAGTCACATAGAAATACATCGTTTTAAACAGTTTCTTAGTGGTCTATTTTATGGTTATTCTATAATTTATTTAACCAGCGTATGATTGCTCTCTTATTATTTTTTCCTGATTTTCTTCTGTAAGGTTTTAGAATTACTTTTTTAACAAATGTAATCTTGTTAATTTTTTTGAACCGACCAATGTAGTAGCCTAAATCCACATTTAAAGAAGTACTAGTGAATCTTTCAGAAATCTAGTTCATTAGCAAAATGAAACATTCATATACGTTCATGCTATTTTATAATGCCTGTCAAGTGTTTCATTATTAGATCCATGTGTTCAATAATTTTATTTTTTTTATTACATTCACTGTGATCAGAACTTTGGAGAGAAATAGACTTCAATTCCATTCCTGGAGAAGTTCTGCACCCAGAAAATGAAACACAGAGAGCTTTGTATGGAAAAGGGCCATGGTATAAGATAAGATAAATACGTAAGATATGTATTCATATATTTATGTCTTAAGTAAGACAACTTAAGAATTACCATGAACTCCTAATATTTAGAATGGGCATTCATGGTAATTCTTAAGTTGTCTTACTTACGACGTAAATATATAAATATATTCTTAGTCTGGCTAAGAATGGTGAGTTTATGCTATTCATCACTTATTAAAACAATGATTTAATCACTTATAAATCCTACCATTTATAGAAGTGGTAAGATTAATCATATAATCACATACATTTATTTTTTGGGTTGTTTAGTTGTTTCGTAATTATTCAAGAGATATATCTATGTCACCAAGAAAAATATCTATTTATCTAGATGATAATTCTTAAATAAACATCAAATTTCTTACTTCTGTAGGTAAGGAAGAAGAGACTATATAGTCTATTGCTAGAAATCACCACAAAATGGCTTGACTGGTTCTATTAGTAGAAGATGAACGGGAGGACCCTTCTCCAAATATTGAGCAAACCAAAGGCAGAAGACCAGGCCATGGAAGGGGTGTTTGTACAAAACCATAGAGATGTGTATGTGTAACAGTCATAGAGATAGTGTACAGTTTATGTGTTTGTACCACAATTCTTCAGAACTTAAGAGAAGACTTAAAGATTTGTTTGATTTAATCTCCAATATAGAAAAAAGAAACAATTTAGTTGTAGTTGGCAAAAAGTACAATCAGCGTGAAAGGCACTGGACTGAAACTTCAAATTCAATTTTTCAACTTTTACTAGAATGATTGTATTTTACATACTTTCTAGCTTTTACTGATTGTTTTAATTTTTAGAAAAGTAATTGTATATTGTATGTTGTAAATTGTATATTTTGTTATATGCTGAAGAAACATTATCTAACCCTGGCATTTTAGCTTGAATTTTGAAAGATACAGAATTTTGTTTTATTTTGTTTTGTGTTGTTTTTGTTTTTTGAGACGGAGTATTCTTCTGTCACCAGGCTGGAGTGTAGTGGCATGATCTTGGCTCACTGTAACCTCCGCCTCCTGGATTCAAGCCATTCTCCTGGCTCAGCCTCCCGAGTAGCGGGGATTACAGGCACCCACCACCACGCCCAGCTAATTTTTGTATTTTTAGTAGAGACGGGGTTTCACCATGTTGTCCAGGATGGTCTCGATCTCCTGACCTTGTGATCCGCCTGCCTCGAGCTCCCAAAGTGCTGGGATTACAGGCCTCAGCCATCGCACCCGGCTTTGGTTTGCTTTTGAGACGGAGGTTTGCTCTGTTGCCAAGGCCGGAGTGCAGTGGCGCGATCTCCGCTCACCGCAACCCCCGCCTCCCGGGCTCAAGCGATTCTCCTGCCTCAGCCTCTTGAGTACTTGTAATCACAGGCACATGCCAACACGCATGGCTAATTTTTGTAGTTTTAGTAGAACGGGGTCTCCCCATGTTGGTTAGGCTGATCTCAAACTCCTGACCTCAGGTGATCTGCCTGTCTTGGCATCCCAAAGTGCTGGGATTACAGGCCTGAGCCACCGCGCTCAGCCTGTTATAGAATTTTGTATTAAACTCTTTGAAATATAATGAAACAAGTTTAAGGGAGAATTGTCCATTTTGCATTTAGATTTTAAAATGTAGACTGTTTGAGGTTATTTCACAATAGATAATATGCTTTATTATAAAAAATCAAGTATATGACAAAGCTCTTGGCTCTATTTTATATTCAACCTTGAAATAGTTCCATGCTACCTGTCTATTCAGTAAAAATGACAGTAACAGTCATCAGGAGATAAGCATCTTTGTGTAAGTTATGTTTTAAATGCTGCTTTTAAAATTCTGTTGGTCATATCTACAGATATGTGACAAATAGGTGATGAGTAAAAAAAATTAGGAGAGAAACACTTAGATGATCTATTTTGGCAAAAAAGTAACTTTCATCATGTGATTACATATTACGAAACATTTTCTTGATTTATGAAATTGCAAAAATTGCAACTGAAATTGCTTCTTTTCCATATTAAATTTTCTCTCCCGAAATGTGTCATTTGAATCAACCCAATAGGTCCAAGTATAATCTTTAATCCAGTGAAGAATATAGAGTACAATATACAAAATAGATAATTATTAACTATTCATATTATATTACAGGTAAGAAGTATGGCATACTGCAAAAGTATAGGCTATGAAGCAAGAGACACCTGGATTCCAATTCCACTTATCAACTTTCTGACTTCAGGTGCATTTACTTCCTCTCTTAGCACAAAGGTCCATCCTATGTAAAATAAGAGAAACATGTCTATTGTAAGAACAGTGAAGATTTGAGGTTAGCACATAGGACTGTACATAGGTGTTCAATAAATAGTGGCAGTTTGAATTGGTGATTGTGTTGCTGAAAAAGCTAATCATCATCTGAAAATTAAATTTAAGAAATCCATTCTCCCGGCAAATAAAAATAACAAAAGGAAAATTTTGATTGTCCTGGTGGGCACATGAATGTTTTGCTTTATGAAGACAAAAAGCATACTATGAAATAAGTGGAATACATATTTTTCTAAATAAACTAGGCACAGTTTATTTAAAAGGAAGTACACAAGAAAATGGAAGAACATAGGAAGTAAAAGAGATGACCACATTGGGCTGTATCTATGGAAACATTCCATGCACACAGAAGAAAGCACAAAAATCACCACTCTAGGAATATGTAACTATGTCTTTGGGAATACATCAAGAAAATGACTAAATTATTAGTTATTGATACATACTGATGTATGTAATGAGTCTGCACTTAACTATAGCAATGTACTTTTGCTTTACTAGGATTTTTTTTTTTTTTTTTTTTTTTTTTTTTTTTTTTTTTTTGAGATTGAGTTTCGCTCTTGTTGCCCTAGCACGATCTCGGCTCACAGCAACCTCTGCCTCCTGGGTTCAAGCCATTCTCCTGCCTCAGCCTCCCAAGTAGCTGGGATTACAGGCATGCATCACCACGCCCAGCTAATTTTGTATTTTTAGTAGAGATGGGGTTTCTCCATGTTGGTCAGGCTGGTCTTGAACTCCGGACCTCAGGTGATCCCCCACCTCGGCCTCCCAAAGTGCTGGGATTACAGGCGTGAGCCACTGCCCCTGGCCTACTAGAATTTTAGTATGATTATTCATTAAAGTGATGAAAGGACTAAAGTAGTCCCCCTTTATCAGTGCAGGATATGTTTCAAGACCCCCAGAAGATACCTGAAACCACAGATAGTGCCAAACCCTACATACACCATGTTTCTTCCTATGCATATATGCCTATGACAAAGTTTAATTTATAGATTAGGAACAACAAGAGATTAACAATAATAATAATGGTTTAGAATAGTTATAACAATATACTGTAATAAGTTACGTGTATGTTATTTATATTTCTTAAAATATGTTACTGCACTATACTCACCCTTCTTCTTGTGATAATGTGAGATGATAAAATGCCTAAGTGATGAGATGAAGTGAGGTGAATGACATAGGCACTGTGATGTAGTGTTAGGCTACTATTGACCCATAGCGTTAGGCTATGATTGACCTTCCGACAGTACTTCACAAGAAGCATCATTTGTTTCAGGTGATCCTGAATCATTGAGCAACCATGATGTTGATGGTTGGATGTCAAGAGCAGACAATGCCAGTGACTAACTGGCAGACAGAACATACAATGTAGATTTGCTGGACAAAGAGATGATTCACATTCAGGGTGGGATGGAGTGTGACAACGTGAGATTTCATCACACTACCCAAAATGATATGCATTCAAAATTCAGGAATCTAGACTTTTCTATTAAACATTTTCAGATGATGGTTGACTATGGGTAACTGAAACCGTAGGAAGTGAAACCGAGGAAAAGAGGAGACTACTGCATCTATCTATATGGAGAGATGGCCTTTTGGATCAAGTAGCAAAGATTTGATATGTCACCAAGGGTATAATGATAAAGCAAGGAGTTACACCTTTTGTGTGTTCCTGGAATATTTTCCAACACAGGGAATTTGAAGAGCATACATAAAAGAATTTACAGTTAAAAACAAAGGACCAAAATCTATAAATGTATTCATTTACTTGCTTGGTCACTGCTCAATATACATCACAATTTGAGCATGAATTTTTGTTGCTTTGGCAAGTAGTACTCTCATACAGATTCATGAAACAAAATGTTTGCACCTTCTAACACCGACATTTTCCCATTCAGCTCTGTATTCCAGTTAATAAATATTGCCATAATGGGATATATTTTAGTTACAGCAAAAATAAATGCATCAAGTGATAATAATTTGGCAATGTATTTTTTAAGAATTCATGGCCCAATGATTAAGCACCACTACAATAGAAAGTAAAATGTGTTTGCTTATTTGTTTTTAATAGATATGTTTTTTTCTATGTCTAGCTACTAGAAAAGTGAAGTTGAGGACTAAAGCAATTTATTTATCATTTAGATCAACCTTTTTGGATATGGGAGATGTGTTTTTTATGCATGTTTCAGTTTGAATGACAAACAATGTAAGAAATAGAAATCAACTATGTTAAAACATAAAAGAGATCCATTTTCTACACAGAAACAAATAAGAAGAAGTTTTTATTCATTTTAACTGTAATGAAGTCTGATAATACTGTTTTCAGGCTTCTGTTAAGTTATTTATCTTGAAAGTAACTGAAAGCTGGGCGTGGTGGCTCATGCCTGTAATCCCAGCACTTTGTAAGGTCAAGGCGGGTGGATCACTTGAGGTCAGGAGTTCAAGACCAGCCTGACCAACATGGTGAAACCATGTCTCTACTAAAAACACAAAAATTAGCTGGGCATGGTGGCACACGCCTGTAATCCCAGCTACTCAGGAGGCTGAAGCAGGAGAATCACTTGAACCCAGGAGGCAGAGGTTGCATTGAGCTGAGATCGTGCCACTGCACTCCAGCCTGGACAACAGAGTGAGACTCCATCTCAAAAAAAAAAAAAAAAAAAAAAAAAAAGAAGAAGAAGAAGAAGAAAGTAACTGAGAAAATGAGAAGTTGTAAATGAATAAATTCAAGTTTATGCCAAGTAAACCAAAGGTAATTAGATTGCTGCTTGAATTGACTTAGTTTAAAAGTAAAAAGAAAGAGCACTTTCAATACAGAACATTTTCATAAGTGAATGCTAGGTAGGCTGCGAGCAGGCAGAGTAACCAATTACTGCCAGGATATCACAGTGAGAAGGGGAAGTGCTAAAATTCAAGGTCAAGTCTATCTGCCTACATTACACTCAATGGCTTTCCAAATTAACCAAATGATGTGATTAGCAAGAAAGGAGGGAAGCTAACATTTACTGAGTATCTGTCATTTACCATGTGCTTTCATTAATCAGTTAGTTAATAAAATGAATGATGATGGTGAAAATTTAAGTACAGATCAAAGAATTACTAAATAGGAAACACGTCTTTAAAAATCTGAAATTACTTAAGAGAAATCACAAGGGAAATCACTCAATATCTGAGGCTCCCCCAGCTTACTTCACCCTTCATAAATAAGACTATTAACTTAAAATTCCCCACTTTCTTGGAAACCTAGTGCCTACAATTCCTTGAAGGTTACTGGAGTATATATTATAACTTGTTTCACAATAGCTGCTTGCTTGGTGTAATGTTGATAAAACATCTGGACATTGGGCTTAATTTCTTTTTCTTTTTTCTTTTCTTTCTTTTTTCTTTTCTTTTTTTTTTTTTTTTTTTTTGAGACAGTCTCGCTCTGTTGCCAAGTTGGAGTGCAGTGGCGCAATCTCAGCTCACTGCAACCTCTGCCTCCTGGTTTCAAGAGATTCCCCTGCCTCAACCTCCCGAGTAGCTGGGATTACAGGCAGGCACCACTACGCCCAGCTAATTTTTTTTTTGTACTTTAGTAGAGCGGGAGTTTCACCATGTTGGCCAGGATAGTCTCAATCTCCTGACCTCGTGATCTGCCCGCCTCGGCCTCCCAAAGTGCTGGGATTACAGGCGTGAGCCAAAACGCCTGGCTGCCAATTTCTCTTTTTCTATCCATTGTTATTTTAGGTTTTTACTTCCAATTCTGCTACATGACTCTGGATCCATGAAGAATGAAGAATGATTATTTACATGCTCTATTTCACATATATTGCTTTTCCTAATTCTTTCCCTCTTATCCAACACTTAGGCTCATGTAAAAGCATAAAAATAGACTTTTTCTCCCATTTTTAATATTTTAATTAGAAGGCATTAAACTTACATGCATAACCTCTTTCTATGTAGATGGAGGATATATTTCAGAATTATGTCTTACAGATAATTCTTCATGATGTTCAGAACAATGAATCTTTAGTTATAAATTGAAAACCCCCTTATAAACCCAATCTCCTTATCATTATCCTCCCAAAGGTCCAAATGACCTGGCACCTGTCTGTCTGACTTCATCTTAGAGCCACTCCCTGTCATCGAATACTTTCCAAATCAATGGTCTTTCAGGGTTTTCAACACATCAAACCCATTCCTGCTTTAAGTCACTGGTTGTAGCTGTGTCCTCTGCCAAGCATGTTCTTCACATGGCTGTAATTCTTGTAATTCAGATCTGAGAGAGGCCTTCCCTAACTACCCAGTGACTACCTACTCATTCTTTCTCATATTCTCCTGTTTCAAGCTTCAAGCACAGTGGTTTTGTTTTTCTTCATTTGCTTTATTTCTTATGGTTTGCTATTTCATACTAGAACTTAAGCTTCGCCACCATATCCCTGGTGTCTAAAACACTTCTGGCACGCAGTGGGCACTGAATTAATGAGTGTTAAAGGGATTCATACACATATGATGTTCCTTTGGCACAACATTGATTACTGTTTACCTTTCATTATGAAAAACTTCTAAATTTAGGCAAAAGAAGAGAGAATAAGTAATGAATCCCTAGATATCAATGAAACAGTTGTAAAAATTATCAACAGTTGCAGTACTAATATATAATTAGTACTTGAAAAGATGAATTCACCTTACAGTTATATTCCCCATTGCATTTGTTTTCCTGTTATTCATAATAATAGCACGCACTTATTATGAACACTTCTTTAAGGATTATCCATTTAAGACAAAACTTTCGGTTCAGTTACTGTTAAAATTTGAATAAGATCTCTGTCTTAAACAGATCACAATCTAATAAGGAGGATTAAGACAGGTACGAAAAGAACAACAATGCTAGGTGCAAGTAGAAAGTGCTCAAAGGGAGGCTAAGAAAAATATTACAGTAGATGAAAGAAGAGGTTTGCTGTTTGTTTTGTTTTGCTTTGTTTTTCAATTTGGAAGTAGATTGAGGAGGTTTTCTATGAAGCAGTGGGTTTTTTAGTTAGGTCTGGAAGAGTAGATGTAATGTCAGCAGTTGAAGGTATAAAGAATTATACTCTAAGGAGGAAGAGAAAAATCCACAAAAATAAAAAAAGCAGGAAAGCAAATATATTTATTTCTTTTTTTCTTTTTTTTAGATAGAATTTTGCTTGTCGCCCAAGCTGGACTGCAATGGCACAATCTCGGCTCACTGCAAGCTCTGTCTCCTGGGTTCAAGTGATTCTCAGGCCTCAGCCTCCAAGTAGCTGGGATGTACCACCACGCCCAGCTAATTTTTGTAAAGTTTGTATTTTTAGTAGAGATGGAGTTTCACCATGTTGGCCAGGCTGGTCTCGATCTCCTGACCTCAGGTGATCCGCCTGCCTCAGCCTCCCAAAGTGCTGGGATTACAGGCCTGAGCCACCGCGAAGCCTAAGCGAATGTATTTCTAGGAAGCAGCAAGTTTGGGCCTAGCACAGGTTGAATGCCTTAAAAAGTGGAAGAAAACACTGGAAAGCTGAGTTGAAATTAAGAGTTGGTTCTTTATTCAGAAGAAATGGGGATGTACTGAAGGCTGTTAAGGAGCAAATAACACTGTTAAAAGTAACTTAAAGGTGAAGGTAATAGTAATAGCAGCATACAGGATAAATAAAAATAGAATAGGCTGCAAAAGAAGTCAGCAGAGCATAATGTCACGATAGACAATGTGGCTGCTCTAAAATATGGCTTAAATATTCGTAGACATTTCTCTCATCTAGCAATGAGTCTTTTGTCTTCTTCCTTCTAATCAGGGCAGCTTGTGACCATTTCAGCCAATAGAGTATGGCAGAAGGATCCTGTGAGCCTTCCAAGAAAAGGTCATCAAAGGCCATGCAGCTTCAGCCTTATTCTCTAGGGACACTTGCTCTGAGGAAAGCCAGCAATCCTGTATGAATTCTGGCAAGCCTCGAATCACGCTGGAGAGGTGCTGTGCAGATGATCTAGTTGTTAGCACCAGCTGAGTTTCCTGGGCACAGTCAGCTGTGTGAGTGCACTGTTTGGAAGGTCCAACCCAGTTGTATCTTTAGATGACTACAGCACCAAATGACAGAGCGACTCCAAGCACAAACTGTCCATCTGAGCCCTTCCCTAAATACTTGACCTACAAAATCATGCGGAGAACAAAATGTTTCTTGTTTCACACCACTAAATGTTAGAGAAGTCTCTAATAAGTAACAACAGACCAGGAAGTAAAAGTGAGTCTTGAACTGGGAGATCGGCAATTACAATGGTGAGGTGAGGGCAGATGTTAAGACAGGCAGCTTGGAATGACAGGATTTAGCGACAGATTTGATGTGAGAAACACGACAAAGGGAGGAATCAAAGATATTGCCATTTTCTGTATAGGTAAAAAATGGAATTTTAGTTCTATTAACTGAAATCGTTAATATCTAGAATTTCCCTATTTAATTGTTCACTCATTCAGTCAATCCTTCACTTAACAAATGGATGAGTATG
The DNA here is from genome assembly GCF_043159975.1 of Macaca nemestrina. Lineage (NCBI taxonomy): Eukaryota > Metazoa > Chordata > Mammalia > Primates > Cercopithecidae > Macaca > Macaca nemestrina. The sequence goes on from NC_092132.1 coordinate 23,562,617, forward strand.
CAACGTGTGTCAGCATGCTACAAACTAGCAGTACAAAGAAAACTGATGTTGAGTCTTAGCCACAAAGAGCTTTCAGTCTAGAAAGGGAAACATGGACTGCAAGCTGTGGATTACACTCCAGCAAAGGGTCAGCTCAGATGAAATGAGGACAAAAAGATGAATTAAAAAATGGGAGGTTCAATATCAGTGAAGATTTGTTCATGATACTTCTGAGATCTTTCTCCCGAGAATCTGACCCATGCTTTTTGCATCTACATTCCTCTGATCTGGGTGCACATAATTCTGGTACTGTTGAGTATGCTTCTTCATTTTCTATTAAGTAAATATTCTAGTCTAATTTCTTAGCCCAGTACTGCAGGCTCTCCAAAAGTATCTCTCTAGATGTGGTTCCCATAGTCTCCATTGACCTCTGTCACCAGTAATATTGAGCTGTTTATTGTCTCTTTACTATGTTGTGTTCACTACAGTCTCCAAAGTTTTACTCCCTGCCTGGTGCGTTCTCTCTCCTTCTCTCTTCTCAAAGTCCAGACAGTCAAAGCCTAATTCAAATTATATCTCCTTGCTAAGGTCATCACATTGCAATGTTTCTCCTCCTCCTCAGTTCCCACAATACTTTGTGACTATTCATTGAGAACTTTTGCAGTGCTATTCTATCTATAATAGATTGATATAGATATGATAGATTGATATAGATATACTCTATAAGTATGTTTTATCTTCCTAGCCAAATGCTTTTACAATATAAAGACCAAAACTTGTATTTAAAAATCTATGCCTAGTACTATGAATTATACACAGGAACTATCTGACTGGTATTTCAAAGTCCTGATAATACTACTGACACTAAGTCTGCTTCCTAGTATTTCCAATACTGCTTGTTTATAGTTGAAGTAAATCCAATGTTTAAAATCTTATAAAATCTTACAATCCCAGTTTAAATTCTGATTTCCTCGATGATTATTCCATTTTAATGGTTATGATTGGTCATTCGAGAATGGAGTCTTTTTCCATTCTCTCATTTTTTGCATGATTTCAGAAATTTAAAAAATATATTATCGTTACCTGCATTATAAACAACCTGATTCTACAAATCTTGGATGTTAGGAAACAGAGACTCTGATATCTGGACCTAGTTTTCCCAAAGCTTAACTCTTTTTATAGAGAGTACAGAACTTCAAATAAAATTTTCTAATAAACAAATATTAATTTAGTTATAATTTTTATTTAAGCCAAATGAAGGAGAGAATATAAATGAGATTAATCTCTTAAATTATTAGTTAGGGTAAAAAATTTAACCATATGTATACTACTTAAACATGTTATAATTTTCTAGGTCTGGAGCCAACATAGAAATTACCTAGTTCCATCAATACATTAATGAAAATAAGGTAGATTGTTAGAGAAACATGTATTTTCCCAAAGGTTGAGGAAAACCTGACAATCTGTAGCGAGGGCTAAAGGTCTAGCAGCGGATGTGTTATTGAAGCCTCCCCTGGGAAACAAAACTAGTTGACCCCAATAAAGTTCATGTTGACCAAAATGTTGGTTTATTTTGTGTGTGTCATCTTAAAAATAAAAAAAACAGACATGTTGCTTCTCACATTCCTATTAGTTATTTGCCGCATAGAGACAAAGAGCCACAAAATGACCTAGAGTGTAATGTAATTTGACTTTTTTTTTTTTTAAGTTTTTCACCGTCCCAAGTTGGCTATGAAATTATGGTGAAATAAAATGTCAGGGTGTGGTCCCTTTGCCGTTACACATTTTTTCATTACTTTCTACAGGCATAAGCCAGCAGGAGAGACAGGACACCACCCTAGGGTGAAAGTAAGGAAGGTAACACACACTTCTTCACTTTGCCTATCAATCCCACTGTGGCCAGACAGTGAGTTCCTAAAGGGTGGCTGGAGGCTTAAGGATCTCTGGACTTTTCTCCTGTGCTAAGTGTTTACAATCTGACCATGCTCCTACTTCTGTTTCAGACAGGGAGTGAATGTTCTCTTGGAATAGTTAATATAATCCAGACATCACCATGATGATGTCTCACCCAGAGGAGAGGCAGTCCTCCCATTCATTCTGGCTGGGTGATTTCGCAACTGCAGGCACATGGGGGAGGTGGGTTACAAAGGTCTTCTTTCCGCCAAATATATTTGAATCAATTCCTTTACTATCTGTCTGGTGATTTGACTCTCTTAGGAATAAACTAAGTTCAACATGTTATCCTTTTCCCCAGAGCAGTAATAACAAAGTTTCATACCATGTAGAATGAACAGAGCATAAGTAGTATTTTTAAAATAAAAATCCTATACACATTAATGCATTTTGAAAATTCCAAAATAGGTTTGAGTCTGCCAAAAGCAAGAAGTTTTATTTTTGTTTGATGCACCTCTTGGATCTGTCCAATGGGATGAAGATGTTCTAAGCCAATGTTTGTCAATGATTTTGATAATCACCAACAGAGCAGGAAAGTGAGGGTGTTTAGGGACAATTTGGTTGTTAATAACATTGGGAGCCAGATTGGAATGAATCTTCATCCTTCTCTCAACACGTCCAGTAGAAGGAATGTTTTCACTAAACACAGTGCCAAGAAATTGCAGAAATGGAGGAGGGAGGGCACAGAGAAGAAGGAAGCAAGGATGAGATGGAAGGATTGAAGATCTTGTATTTGGTCAATTTATTATCAGTATGAGCCATTTCACATAATATAGTTTATAGCAAAAATTCCTTCCTTGATATGGAAGTAAATGTCTACAATGGTAGATGACAGCCCGTAGTGATCTGAAATAATGAAGACCTCAGGTCTCTAGGGTAGAACACAGGGGCAGGGCAGGTTTATTGAAGGCAGGATACAGACCTGCCAATTTGATCATTGGATGTTAGCAAATATTACCCCACAGATTATAGTCATGACTTATTCTCACTGAAATGCTATTGATATTTGAAAAATGTGATGCCTTAGACTCTTATCTACCATTGACAATTTAACCTCAGCTGTACTATTGAATCATTCATATCTAGCACATAGAATAGGTGGAGTTCAGAACTGGGGACTTAGTGGGTGTTCAGAGTTGGGAGTGAAAGAGTATAACAGTCCCTTAGAGCTATGGGAGAGATAGATACACACGTGCAATGGACCATGGAAGGAGAGAGAAAGAAAAAAAATGAGTGGAGGAGAAAGGAAGGAGCAGCACCCACTAATTAACACAAGGAATAAGTGTGGTTCTAAAATGTACCTTTGATTGAATAGACAACAAACGTCATCTCTTAATTCATATACACTTTTCCACCACGCCTAGGCTTCTGGGGCCCAGAATTAAGAAAGGAGGAGCAAGGAACACTGAGTTCATCAAGAACAAGAGTATTTCTGTTAGAAGATAGGAAATTTCTTTCTTAATTAGACTCATTTCAGCTCCCTTTCTGGATCTTACTTACACCAGTGGTTTGTACTTGTATAGATTGCCCAGGGTTTTAGCAACAGCTTTCTACCACTTTTCTGCTTGTGGAAGCACAGTGGGCTTATTTGCTGTGGACCTGTTTTTCTCATAGTTAGAAACAAGGCCTGGGGGATTTCCTTCTGAGGAGTGATTACTATAGATCCCATCCTATAGTTGTTTGATTAAGGAAATGAAATGCATACAAATTGAAAATTCAGATTGTCCTGGATAATGCGTGCCCAGATCCAGGGCCTCCTTTATGTTTCATATGGGCTTTTTAAAGCTAGAAACAGTCCTGTTGATTGAAGTGCTGTCCCAAAAATGTACTGTTTCACGGCTTCCCAAGCAGACTGAGTTCCCCTGGGGACGCAGGGTAGAAACGAAGGATTTAGCTTGGGAACACACTAGGTAGGAGTAAGACCTTTTATCAAAGAGCTGACCCAGGTCTGTTTATCTAGACATTCTGACAAAGAGATGAAAGGCATGTCAGATCTTAGTATAATCAATCCTATTGTAAAGAGAATAAATTGGCAGTAAAAGGACAACATTGTACAATCCATACAGCTGGGAAGTGACAACGCCAGGATAAGAACCAGCTTTTTCACTTCTGGTTCATAATGATACAATAACACATAGCTATGCCTGTGTGTTGCAGGTCATATAACTTGGATATTTGACTTGCCTATGTTAGAAGGACAAGTATGAATTCTCTGGTTTAATTATCTGTTCATGTTACCTCATTTCTGATTCTTGCTGCCTCTTAGATGTCTTCTAACAAAATAATTGAGGCAGTGCCAAGAAGTGGGCTGTACAGAGAAGCTACCTTATACCCACATTTTCCTCAGCACTTACTCACTTTCTTGTGACACAAAGCCAGGCATGTAATACCACTGAATGCAGTAACAGGGAAAAAGATGGAACCAATGTAGTTGGAAACTAACAGACTACAGGAATTTCTGGACAGATTGTATAACCAGAACATGGTTGATTGTATATCTCCTCCTGACTGTAGTTTTGTTTTGTTTTTTTCCTTGAATAAGTGTACAAAAGCTAAGAGTAAAAAGAGGGAATCTCTCCAAGCTTTTATTTACAGTTTAAACTTTATCTATTATATTAAATCTTTTTTTTTTTTTTTTTTTTTTTTGAGACAGAGTCTCGCTCTGTCACCCAGGCTGGAGTGCAGTGGCGTGATCTTGGCTCACTGTAAAGTCTGCCTCTCGGGTTCAAGTGATTCTCCTGCCTCAGCCTCCCAAGTAGCTGGGACTACAGGTGCATGCCACCATGCCCAGCTAATTTTTTGTATTTTTAGTAGAGACAGGGTTTCACCGTGTTAGCCCAGATGGTCTTGATCTCCTGACCTCGTGATCCACTTGCCTCAGCCTCCCAAAGTGCTGGGGTTACAGGCGTAAGACACTGCACCTGGCCCTATATTGAATCATCTTTTACTGATCAATTTCTGTAATAAGATTAACTTCTTACTTTTGACTTAATGTTAAGAAGCTAAGGGATTAAAGCTAAAAGAAAAGCAGCCCTTTCCTATGACGAGGTCCTAGTATAGAAACCAAAGGAACCGATACATAGATAATGCAATATGATTAGTGCTCCTGTAGAAGTTACACAGAGCATGGAACACCTAGTTTAGAATGGGGGACAAAAGACAAAGGCTGGGATGTCAGTCTTAAAGAGAAGCTATCTAAGCAACTGGGAATTAGATTTTTAGGCAAGTTGAAGAAAGGAAAGTGTGTCTCTAAGCCAATGGAATAATATACAAGTAATATAAAGGCACAGAAATGTGTAGCAATTTAAGTAACCTCTATGACCAGAGTATAGGATTTAAGTGGAAAAGTAAAAAGAGTTGAGCAGAATCTGGGTTTCATCAAGGGCCAATATGCATTCTTACATTCCCAAGAGAATGTACTTAGTGACTGTAATTTAGATAATACTCAAAGATATTGATATTTGGGGCAATAATCATTAACAGCAAACTATACAAAGAACATTAATCAACTCATTTGTCCTCAGAACAGCCTGTTACTATTGCCGCTTTTTACAGGTGAGGAAACTGAGGCACAGTGGGATAAAGAAAGTCATTCAGAGTAAATGATGAAGTCTTGACTCAGAACAGGTGTTGTAGTGCCAAAGAACATGTTATGTAAAAAATCAGCAACCAACTGCTATGAAAAAAAGAAAAGGACCCCACCCATAACATTAACCACTCATGATTCTCAAACCAATAATTCATTTAGGATTTTTTACACATTCAAGAGAAAAAGTTTGAGTGTGACTTAGAGTTCTTTGTCCATCCTACTGAAATCACATTATTCTGTTTGAAGTAGGATGAAATGACATTATTGCCTTCTTTCCCCAACCAGCATCTATAAAGTGCCATAAATTTGCACATGGCTTGATTTTCAGGCAGGGATGAAAGAGAAAACACCAGTTATCTCGCATGGAAAAAGCAGTTATCTAAGAAAGGAAAGAATAAAAAAGATTTCCCAAGTCATCGTTTGGTTGGCCAATGTCCAGCTCAGAATGAAGTGCCCACTTTTCTGAAGAACAGGGATTGCTCACACCCAATTACTTACACCTTGTAAGTAATCCTTCTTTTTCATGAGACATGAAATCAATCACTGAATGAAATCTTTGTAAGTTAGGGGCATAAACAGTCCAACCTTGTAGCTGTTTGTGATTATAGCTGGCAAAATGAAAGATTGTTCAGTAGATATTAATAGTTAAAACGACAGAAGTGGGGGGCGGGGGGGAAGAAACAAGTTAATCTTGTTTAGGGCTTCCAGAATGAGGAAACCAACGTATGAGGAAGTCCTTGGATCTCAATGGGGATGCCCAGTCCTCTGTTATATTTGACCTTCAAAGCACTACCTTCATCTGGAACAGGTGTTGATGAATGGAGGCGAAAAACCTGACACTGCCTGGTATTTCTCTGCTTGAGAGGAAATGAAATTTCCCTTGATTTAGTTTCCTCTCTGATTCAGTTACCTTTTCTCCACTTACTGGACAGTACTGCTGAGAATATCTCATAGAGAATAAACGGTATCTCTTTCTAAGAACAAAACCTGCTGAATATTAAAAGAATAACATTTGTGGCAGCCCTTCCAAGTAGAATTTTAAAAGGGTAGGATTCTAGGAAATTTCAACTTAAAAGATTCTCTTGGCTCTTCTGCATGGACCCCAAAGAAGATCACAGGGAGTTCCCTCTACATTTCAGTAAGTGTGTTTCTAGAACAGGAATCAGTAAACAGCCCTGGGTACATAAAGCCCTGTCCATGCTTTATATGTGTAGTATAACATCTATTCACTTTAAGAGAAAACATCAGTTATCTCGTATGGAAAAAGCAGTTGTTTAAGAAGGAAAAAAATAAAAAAGATTTCCCACATCACCGTTTGGTTGGCCAATATCCAACTCAGAAGGATATGCTCCTTTTCCTAAACAATAGGGATTGCTCACACCCAATTACTTCCACCTCATAAGTAATCCTTTTTGTTCATACGACATAAAACCGATCACTGAATATATATTATATATACATATACATGTATGTATATAATCTATTCTTAGAGTTAGATTCTTAGATTTTGCTTAATTTCTTAGAACCTAGTATTGAAAAAGAATTTAAAAATAATATTTCAATTCAAATTTCCACATGAATAAATAGTTTTACTGAAATCCTGCCATGCTCACTTGCTTATGTGTGATCTGAGGTTGCTTATGTGTTACAGTGGCAGAGCTGACCAGTTGCTACAAAGACCATATGGCCTGCAACACTAAAATATTTACTGTCTTGCCCTTTATTGAAAACGTTTGTCCATCTCTGGTCTATAGCATTAAGAAACTGAACTCAGTGAGATGACCATCTTATTTTTCTCAAACTGCAGCCTACTAAAAGTTGAATATCTCTCGGAGGTATTTGCAAAAAGTACAGTTCAGTCTGTATGGACCTTTTAGGAAGTAAAAGAGAACCACTTATTTCTGCTGAGTATGACTGAAACAAACTGAAAACTCGCCTGAATAAATTCACCAGGTTTGGCACACTGCATTAAGTCAAATTAAATTCACCAGTGAGCTGCCAAATCACCACTAATTATTGTGCTGAACATATGAAATCACAGTTTTTTTAGGTCAAAAATAATTAAGTATTGTCAATTTTATATGGTTCCTGAGATTTCATAAGATGCTCTATAAAGAAAGGAATTTGTTTTAATATGCATTTTCATCAGCTTTCCTCTGTCAGGCATTGCACCTGATTTTCCTTAATTTCCCAGCACCTAGCATAATGAATGTATAGCATATGTTTGCTGACAACCTAGTAATCAAACAATAAGTTAAAGTTCCTTCTAAAAATTCTACAATTGGAATAATGTAGCAAAGAAAGGGTACTAGGACTTGAAACTTTTAAGGGAGAAGTTCAATGCTAAGGCATTCCTTAGAATTTGGTGCCTTGCCCAGGACAGTTCAGAAGGTAAATTTGCCATAAGAATTGAAATCCTAGCACTTTGGGAGGCCAAGGCAGGAGGATCACTTGAACTCAAGAGTTCAAGATCAGCCTAGGCAACATAGCAAGACCCCTGTCTCTACAAAAATAAAAATAAAAAAAAATAAAAAAGAAATTTTTTAAATTGGCTGGGTATGGTGATGTGTGCCTGTAGTTCTGGCTACTTCAGAGGTTGAGGTGGGAGGATCACTTGAGCTTGGGAAGTCGAGGTGCAGTGAGCGATGATGGTACCACTGCACTCCAGCGGTGACAGAGCAAGACTCTGTCTCGAAAAAATAAAGAAAGAAAAAGAAAATAGGATTTCGTTCTCACACTAGCATCTTACAGTTGCTAGCACATGCAACTTCAGAGCACCAGAAATGTTATGTAATTATATTATTTCTCTTTTCAGTGAAAGAACAAAAAATCATATTAAGAATCCAGTATCGAATCAATAATTTCTTGAAGTTAAACTATTTTTAAGAATTCCATAAAATACTTACTATCACAAAACTTGATCAAAATAGCAACATCTTTAGTTGCAATGGGTAAATATTTTCCCACTGTTTTGCAACTGTTTCTTTATTTTCATTACCCTTCTCTTTGTCTGTAAATCTCTTGAAGGCAAAAGATATGCTTAACTTGTTAACTAATCACTAATCTTTCAAGGTTTAATATTGTTTCTTGGGCATAAACATACATATACTGAATGAAGAGAAAGAAAGAATCTTCCATAAGTCAGATAACAGAAACAACCTTAAATTTTAAGCACAGATCCAGATCTTTCCAAGCAAATTAGAATTATTCTTCATGTATGGCCATAAATAGGAGAAATATTTTAACAAAAAATGCAATATGGGATTGGGGACGAGAGTGGATTCAATGGTATAGAAAGCCTGAAAAATATAAAACAGTCAACATTTCACAGAAATAGAATTTTAAACTCCTTCCTTTAGGTAATCTCATTTATTATGTTTTATTTCTTAAGGTAACAATATTTGTTTCCTCTGGCTGTTGTAACAAATTACCACAAACCAAATTTCATTCTCTCATAGCTGGAGAGGGCAGAAGCCTGAAATCAGTGTTTAGGCAGGGCTGCACTCCTTCTAGAGGCTATAGGGAAGAATCCATTTCTGCCCCTTTCAGCTTCTGGTGACTGTCAGCATTCCTTGGCTTATGGCTGCATCTCTCTCTGCTCCATCTTTACATCATCTACTCCTCTGTATATCCTTGTCTAATCTCCTCTTTCTTATAGAAACATTTATGATCACATTTAGGATTTACCCCGACAATCTAGGATAAGCCCCTCCTTTCAGGATCCTTAACATCATCACATCTTTTGCTGCATAATGTAACATTCACTTGTTTGCTATATAAGTTAATATTCACAGATGTTCTGCAGATTAGGACGTGAATATATTTTTGTAGGACCATTTTTCCAGCCTACCACAGTAATGATACTAAGCTGAAATATACCTTAAAATTACTTTTAAATTTTCTGGAAAAAAAATCAAAGCTAGGGCAAAATACCCTTCACCTTGGTGCTAATTAAGATTATTTTAATGTGAGATAAATGATGGTCTTCTCCAAAACACTTTCTTGAGCTGCTAACTGCATTACAGTAAATAGATACGTAAATCCATGTGAACAAATAACAGCTTCTAAAGGGACACATTACCAAAGTCGTATTTCCAAAAATTTAGAAAAATAACTAAATTAATTACTGAAGAAATTTCTGTTACTATATTTTCAATGGATTCATTTCTTTTACCCACAAGAAAAGTCCAGTAAGACCTTTCATTTGATTAAAAACAGACTCTAATAAAAGTGGGTTAGGATCACAATGATAACCTATATTCAAGAACACGAACAAAAAGTGCCCTTGAAGGAAAAGGCTCACATGTGTTCACATCTGATACTGGGAAATAACTATATGATGTTGGGGAGTGATTACTACCAGCTGCAAGTATGCACACCACACAATAATACCTCTTCCATACAACTGCTTGGAAAATTTCTTTCTTGTTCTCTGTCTTTCTCCCAAGGGTTTCATAAAATATGGCCAAATCTTCCTCCTCTTACTGAATATTGACCTTTTAAAATCCTGATATAATAAAAAGAATGAGATTTTAAATTTTGAATAAACACAAAGAGAAAACACAGTTTACTTTGTCTTCATGAAAATAAGATTGAGAAGATCTTCATTTTTTTTTTTTTTTTTTTTTTTTTTTGAGACAGAGTTTCGCTCTTGTTGCCCAGGCTGGAGTGCCATGGTGCAATCTTGACTCACCGCAACCTCCACCTTCCAGCGATTCTCCTGCCTCAGCCTCCCTAGTAGCTGGGATTACAGGCATGTGCCACCACACCCAGCTAATTTTGTATTTTTGGTAGAGACGAGGTTTCTCCATGTTGGTCAGGCTGGCCTCAAACTCCCAACCTCAGGTGATCTGCCCACCTCGGCCTCCCAAAGTGCTGGGATTACAGGGATGAGCCACTGCGCCTGGCGATGTTTCAGTATGAGACATTTTCTATTGCTTTCCAATGGCACTGTTAGGCTTTTAATTTTTATGGCCTGGAAATCACCACTGAAATGGAAGATAAACTGTTTGAGTTAAAGGTGCTGAGCTCTCAATAAAGCATCATTTAACTATAGTATCTTACCATTGGAAATAATCTGAAACATCATAGTGATCATCCTCCTGAATTTCAGATATAGCAATGTCTGAATCACTTCTTCATTATAATTTATTTCCAGAATACCTGGTGTATCCCTAGACCTGTGTTACCATATCTAGATTAGGGTTCCATAGAGGTATTTCTGGGATGTTAGGAAAGAGGAGTAATAGGGAGAGAGTGGAGAAAGTTTGAGAAGCTCTTGGTCAACAGAACACATCTTTTTATCTTTTAAATTATTAATGTCCCAGTAAGGTTTTTGTTTGAAGAAAAGTTTACCAGTTGAAACAAGAAAAAGAAAAGAACCAGCCTGGGCAAGAGGGCAAGACCTCATCCCTACAAAAAATTAAAAAATTAGCCAGGCATGGTGGCATGCCTGTGGTCTCTGCTCCTTGGAAAGCTGAGGTGAGAAGATCGCTTGAACTTGGGAGGTCAAAGATGCAGTGAGCCATGATGGCGCCACTGCCCTCCAGCCTGGGTGACAAAGTGAGACCTTGTCTCAAATAAAAAAGAGAGAAAGCAATGGAGAAAGCAGGGGAGAGAGAGAGAGAAGAGGGGGGAGAGAGAGAGAGAGAGAAAGAGAAGAGAAGGAGGAAGAGGAAGGAATTAAGGAGAGAGAAAGAAAGAAAAGAGAGAGAAAGAGAAACGAAAAGAATATCGCTACCCTAATTTTTTTAACAGGCAAGTTAAGAGAAGGAAAGATATGAGACACTATCAGTGTTGATATCAGTATGGTATTTTGTTGTTGTTGTTGTTTTTATCTAATGCAACTAAATGAAAATGAGTGAAGGAAACAGAATTTTTTCAAAAGCACTTATTGTGTTATAAAATGACAAGATTGCCGGGCGCGGTGGCTCACGCCTGTAATCCCAGCACTTTGGGAGGCCGAGGCGGTCGGATCACAAGGTCAGGAGATCGAGACCACGGTGAAACCCCGTCTCTACTAAAAATACAAAAAATTAGCCGGGCGCGGTTGTGGGCGCCTGTAGTCCCAGCTACTCGGGAGGCTGAGGCAGGAGAATGGCGTGAACCCGGGAGGCGGAGCTTGCAGTGAGCCGAGATTGCGCCACTGCACTCCAGCCTGGGCTGGGCGACAGAGCGAGACTCCGTCTCAAAAAAAAAAAAAATAAATAAATAAAAAAATAAAAATAAAAAAAATAAAATGACAAGATTAGAGGGAAGTAACTATGATTTTTTTAACCTCTAGAAAAAAAGCTAAACAATGAATAGTCAATTAGTCAATGAGATAGAAGGTGATCCCTCTGCTCGGACATCACCACTCTCCACCATCACCATGTAGTAGATGTTCTTTCCCCTACACTTCCTTGCCCTGTTCCCCTATTTTCTTAGCAATGAAAAGGTTGATGAAACCTCCTTTATTCTTATTTGACATGGACTTCATACCACACCTGGGGTTAATACACTGCAAAGCATTACCAATCAACAGGTTGAAGCACAAACGATTAAAAACAGAAAGATGACCCAAGACTGTGAGAGGACAGACATCTGCTGGAACTGTGAGGAGCAATGCTGCAAGCCCCAGTTCTTGTCAAGGCTTAGAGCTTGACTGACATTCTCAGAAAAGAATGTGGTGTCCCCTAGACACTGGACCTCCAGGCAAAGCCAAGAAGCCAATTTCCGAAAGTGCAGGGGGAAGTCGGATGCTTCCTGACTCCAAGTCACCATGTGGACTAGAATGGAGAGCCCATTAGCAATGCCCAGCATGGACCAGGAATGAGAGGGCCTGTTGGAATATTCTGCTTTGTATCAGATCATATGAGGCTTTGCATGACCCATGAGAAAGAAATGGTAGTAATCCCAATAGTGACAGAGGCTGAACTTCTGCATAGATCAGCAGAATGAAGGCTCAGAATAACAAATTTGATAAATCTTTAAACGTCTTTTCTCACATTCTGAGACCACTGGGAAAAATTCATACCTAGACTAAAATGATGAGGCCATTTATCACTTTGATTATATTGCCCCTTAGCCTTCATTTTCTCATTTTGGGGAGAAAAAAAAGGCACCAGTTTCTCAGTTTCTTCTTATGGCGGAAAATACAGCTCATATTAAATGTTTTCATTTTCCATTGTTAAGATATTGTTTTGTCCAGTGGCTCCCAAATATGACTGACATTCACTATTACCAGGGCAACATTTTTAAAGTATATAATGCTGTGTCTTATCCTTAGATATTCTAATTCATTAGCTTTTATTCAAACCCAAAAATAGTGGTAAAGACAAATGTACTGAAATCTTTCATGCAACATGGCTAAAGACGCGGGTTGTCAAAATTCTGATTCCATTGTTCATTGGTTAACTTGATATGATCCACATGCTTGGAGGCCTTTCAAAAGAAATCAGAAGAGAGGCAATGGACATATCGATCACTGATTCAGTCTTTAAGTATGGCTAAAATCCTTTTGTTGCTTGTATGTTTGTTTTTGTTGAAAGGAATGGTTCAGGAGCAAGATTATTCCATGAAAGGAGAATTATTTTCATAAAATGGAAACTGGCAATTTACCCATTGAAGTCTGCAAGAAACTCAGATGTCTACATTTCCATTGGGATGAATTCTGACAGCCAAGAGGAGGGAGTGCTGACAGTAAAAAAACAACCACCTGTTGCTGAGCAGGAGAGGAAGAAGCCAGGTGGGACACAGACCCCCACAAAGGATATTTGAGCAGTCTCCGGGCTTCCTTCAGGATAGAAAAAAAAAGGAAACCTGGCGGTGAGAAAGTCAGAAAAGGGAAATCTGAGCAGGTTTCTTAGCTCTCCTCCTTGTGGGGAAAGTAGGATTGAAGTGGACAGACTGTAAAGCAGGAAGATTGACAATAAACACTTATGTGTTTAAGGCACATTTAAACGATTAGAATGCTACAGAAACATGTAATAATTCCTCTGAAATTACAGGTGTGTCTAAATGGAAATGAAACCAGGAGTTACCTCAGTCACCATCATTCTAGAAAATTAAAATATTCAGTAAAATACTATTATGAAGGATAGTATGTGCAGAAAAATAAAGTTTTAAACATAAAGCATAAGAACAAAGGAATATGCTGCCAGAAATCAAAACTCTTAAAGTTTTTTGATGTGAAAGTCTTTATGGGCCTTCTTGTCATATCTGAGACTGAACTAGGAACAAAGAGTAATTTTTTTTTGGGGGGGGGGTGAGGGGGACAGAGTCTAGCTCTGTCGCCCAGGCTGGAGTGCGGTGGCGCGATCTCGGCTCACTGCAAGCTCTGCCTCCCGGGTTCACGCCATTCTCCTGCCTCAGCCTCCCGAGTAGCTGGGACTACAAGCGCCCGCCACCGTGCCCGGCTAATTTTTTGTATTTTTAGTAGAGACGGGGTTTCACTGTAGTCTCGATCTCCTGACCTCGTGATCCGCCCGCCTCGGCCTCCCAAAGTGCGGGGATTACAGGCGTGAGCCACCGCGCCCGGCCACAAAGAGTAATATTTACTTAACACCGTTTTCTCTTCTTGCTGTTTCTCTTTTCTGCAGTAAAAGGGGAAAATGAAACACCCTGAATTAAATATTTAGGAAGAGGAAAAAAACTTAGAATAACATGGATTACGTTATTAATCCAGAGTAACATGGATTAATAATTATAATTTGAATAGTTGAAAGTATCTCATCAACTTAAAAATTAAAAAGCATGTAGCACATTCAACAAGCAGGCCTCATATGTCCTGCCCTTTTCTAAATGCTTTACATGTACTCTTCATTTCAACCATGTCAGGTATTATTATAATCATTTTGCAAAATAAGAAACTGAAATTGAGCAATATTAAATAACTTTTTCAAATATATAGCACTAACAAGTGGTAAGTCTAAGACATGACATGAGGCTGTATGGCTTCAGTGACATTTTTCAGCGATATATTCCTATCAAGCAGCATTACCTATTAAAAGCTGATTACATGCCAAAATATGGCCAAGATTCTGAAAAAAGGTTTAAAAATGAATGTTTCTAAGATGTTAAATATACATATTGCAAAACTCTTTCTAAGCTTCTCAGAGTATATTTATTCCTCTTAGGATGAAACCCTCACAGACTAGGTTATCTCACATCTAAACCCAGAGCAGATTAGTGACAGCAAATTAGCAGGATGTTTGGAGGGTTGTGTGAGAAAGGCAAAGACACTGATCAAATCAGAAAGAGTCACTGGTAGCCTAACCACAGGTAGATTATCACCTCACTTTCTTTTGGTTGCAAGTGTCAGAAGAGCTAATTAAACTCATTTAAACACAGAGAATCTATTGTTTCTTAACCCATATATCTGTGAATCTCAATATAGGGGGACTCCAGGGGCTCAAGCATGAAACTAGGATTCAATTTCTCTCCATCTTCATTTTCTGCTTGTAGGTGGTAACCTCAAGAACGGCTTCAATTGCATTTTTCAATTTCGATAAAAGCAGCAAGAAAAAGTCTCCCTCCTCACTGCCTTTACCACCCCCTCCCCAAACCTCACACAAAAAATAAGCCTCAGTGGTTGTTCTTAACTCTAGTTGGCCCTGGACAGAGATATGAAATAAAGACAACGGCCAAAAGAAAAAAAGGCTGGGGGTGAGGTAGGATGTATACTTAATTGAAATATATAGACTGAGGTTTCAGGATGGTTGGTTCCTTTATTGGGGGTATTGATTTAAAAAAAGAGAGAATTTCCATAAGAAGAAGAAATGAGAACTATAGATGAATCAAAAAGTTTATTTTTAAAACTACAAACATAAGAACACAAAAGTTCAGCTAAATTTCTCTTATTAGAGTACTAAGGAGCTTTAAATAACTTCAAGCATGAATAGATAGACCTTAAAAGCATTGTTTACCCTGAGTTTTCAAAAAGTTTAATGATCTCAAGGTAAACATGGCACTAAGCAAGAAGGTGGAAATAATGTAAAATTTAAATGGTTAGCATCTATGTATTGTTGACTATGCACCAGGCATCAGACCCTCACAACAACCCTGTGAAGAAATACTTTGATAATTCCCATTTTACAGTGAAGATAATGTGAGAAACAGAGCCATTTTCCCAATGAGACTCAATGATTAACTTGTATAATTTAACGATGTGAGAGAATGGTGATTCAGACTCACAGGATTAATCCAGAAACTTTCCTTTGACATACCATAAAACACTACCCTACAGTTTACATATATTGTCACTGAATATTACTTGTGAAAAAATGTACTTAAAATGGATAAATTGTAGTGTATTAATCCAGTCCCACACTACTATAAAGAACTACCTGAGACTGGGTAATTTATGAAGAAAAGAGGTTTAATTGACTCACAATCCACAGGCTTAACAGGAAGCATGACTGGGAGGCCTCAGAAAACTTACAATTATGGTGGAAAGCAAAGAGGAAGCAAGGCACCCTCTTCACATGCCGGCAGGAGAGAGAGAGAGAGAGTCAAGAAGGAAGTGCTATACAATTTTAAACAACCAGATGTCATGAGAACTCATTCACTGTCATGAGAATAGCAAGTGAGAAGTTTGCCCCCATGATTCAATGACCTCCTACCAGACCCCTCCTCCAACACATGGGGATTTCAATTTGACATGAGATTTTGGTGGGGAGACAGAGCCAAACCATATCATGTAGTCATATAAATTCTAAACCAATTTTGGTAAACAATTCCATACTTTGACAACATATTCAATATAAGCTTACTATGAACTCTTTCACATATATTGTATTGTTACTCTTTGCACTCAGTTCCTTTGCCTTTGACATAGTTTTTGAGCATCTACTATGTACCAAGTATTATACTACACACTCAGGATATCAGGCTTGCAATCTGTTCTTGTATTCCATTCTTGAATTTGTCTGGCATGAAATTTGTATTTTGAATTTGATATTTATAATAGCTCTATGAACTTATTAAATATCAAATCATAAATATTAAAATAATATTCTCATGACTGCTGAGTAGGAAAGAAGACAATTAGTAAAAAAGAATTATTTTTGTGTCAGAAAAAATATTAAATGCCAAAATGTGTTAACACTTCAAGTTGTTAAATATCCATCAATCCATCAGTTACCCAATAGAAATTGGCAGGAATTTCTATTGGAATTTTTATTAGACATTACTAAACAATTCTCTGAATTTTTGCATTCATGGTTAAGAATCTACTCATACAATCTGGAAAACAAGGACAGCAGAAATATTTCCAAAGATCTTTTATACAATTGAAGAAGACTTTTTATATAGCTTAATAACAAATTGTGTTTAATATAGTAATTTACACATTTGTCTTCCTTTTGCCCTTGTCTAAAATTTTGTGGAGGATTTATGGAAGATGTCTTTACATGTATTTAATTCACTATTTTTAAAATAAGAAATAAGATAGATCAAAGAAAACTACTTACTTGTAAAGACAAAAACATGGCAAAAATAGCTTTCTGTGACTTGAGTATTTAAGAAATATACTTGTATATGGCAATTGTTTGGGAGAAGGGAAGAAGATTCCACTGAAATTTATTTTACTCTAAATTTCCTTTGACTTTCTTCTGTCTCTGAAGCCTAGGTTATTGTCTTTCCAAGGGCGTTTTCTTTTGCAATTAATAACAACTTCGTTATTATTTTCTGTTTCTCTTCTTAGGCCAAGAATATCCTAGTTTTGTAATCAAACCTCCCTGAGTCTGGAGGCTCAAAAATTATTTCTTTTGCTTTATTAAAAGATTTCACCTTCAAGGAAACACCCTCACATTGGGCTTTATGGATATACTAGTCCTAGAAAAAAGATAAATTGCCCCAGGCTTCCTGTGAATAAATGCTAGCTATATTGAGCACATTCCTCCACCAAATGAAATGCAGTGGGTAATAATCTGGACTCCGGAGTGAGAATTTCTGGGTTCAAATTCTACTATATCACTTAACAGTTGTGTGGCCTTAGGATTTTAACATTCCTGATTCTTAATATTTTCATCCATGCAACAACCTCATGGAGGACCCTGTGCACCACATTTTCTACATAGCAAACTGCCTAGTACAGAGGAGATCATTAATTTAAGTATTACTATGACTATCCTCAGTATCAATAATTATAAAATAACTGCTTAAACAAAGAGGATTTGGGGCGACTATGTGGATCCATTAAAAATGCATAGGATTTCTACAATGGAAAATGGACTGTTGTGGGGTGGGAAAGAACAAAAGAAAAAAGAAATACCAGCAAAGACATGCAGGTCAGAAAGAAATAACTATCCATTGAGACTGGAACATAAAACTCATACTCTATTAGTGCTGGGAAGAAGATTGGAAACACATTTTTCCCCTAGCCGGGGATATGTGGCCCTTCTGTGTGTGCTGAAGGAAGTCTTGATTTCCCTCATCACATTATAGACACACTGCAAAAACCTCAGGCTTTGGAGAGAGAATGCCCAGGTTAAAATTCTGGACTGACTTTTGTGCAACCTGGGTGAAAACACACATATACACACAAACAAACATATGCATACACACACACACACACACAACCTCTCCAAGTCTTAGCTTTTAATAGATACAGTGGGGGATGATGCCATTTTGCACAGTTATTTTCATGGTTTAAAATAATAAAAATATTAATGCAACAACAGCTGCTATCTTTGAATAAGTACCAGGAATTGTGCTAAAGCCTTTGCATCCATATTTTATTTAACGTCCTCAATATCTATAGAATGAAGGGTGATTATGACACCAGAACTACATGTAGATTCAGGGGCCACAAACAGACATAGCCAAGAAAAGTTATAAATTATGAAAAACAGGACAGACTGCTTTGAGTTTCCATAGAACATAGAAAGTAAAGCTTAAAGCAAATTTTAGCTAGATTTCGGAACAGGGGGAATTCCAACTTATATCTAAATTACAATAATTTTTGTGTTATATTCCTCACAGCATTTTTATTAGGCCAAAAAATAATTTACTGAACAGTAGAAGACTCCTCAGCTTCAAACCTATAATTGGTAAATTAATCAAAAAGTCAGTTAAAGAGACGAACAATACATAAATATTTAATGTAACTTTATGTAATAATACATAAATTTTCTTTTTTTTTCTTTTTTTTTTTTTTGAGAAGGAGTCGCACTCTGTCACCCCGGCTGGAATGCAGTGGCCCAATCTGCAAGCTCCACCTCCTGGGTTCATGCCATTCTCCTGCCTCAGCCTCCCGAGTAGCTGGGACTACAGGCGCCCACCACCACGCCCGGCTAATTTTTTGTATATTTTAGTAGAGACGGGGTTTCACCGGGTTAGCCAGGATGGTGTCGATCTCCTGACTTCAGGTGATCTGCCTGCTTTGCCTCCCAAAGTTCTGAGATTACAGGCATGAGCCACCATGCCTGGCCAACAATACATAAATATTCTAACTTAAGACTTGTGAAAGTACATTTATTGATCAAACATCTGAAGTAAGGCCAAGACATTTTTTAGTATGAGTCTACTGATTATAAATCTGTATCTCAGGTTTCTAAATCTAAATCTCTTTTATGAAAATCATACCCACAATGCATCTGTAATTTCCACATTTGCTTTCTTCAAGTCAGAGCAGAATCCGTGAAGACATTTGAGAAGCAACCTGAGTGCAGAGAGTATATACAGATTGTAACATCTTTTTTTTCACATCTTTCTTGTCCATCTATATTCTATAGCAATTTTTATGTTGTAAGCCATTCACGTTTTTGCAAAGCACACTGCTTATTTTTTCTTAGAAACAATTCTTTTGTGCTCATATTTAATAGATTTGATTAATATTTAAGTGAATGACATAATGACTCTAAAATATAGTGACATAAACTGGTTTAGGTTACTCTTGATATGAATTCAACTCATCCAATGGGAATAGAAGTATTTGGACATACTAGAAAAGAGCCTGCTAATCATGAACTTTCAGGATACTGTGGGCTTCAGGCAGTATGGTCAAGAGAGGGAATGGATAGAATCATTTAATCTAGCAACTCTATTAAGAGGAGGTTGATTAGTATGTCCACTCTTTTTTTTTTTTTTTTTTTTTTTTTTCACCAGAAACATGTACACTTTATTGAATGCAGTTGTAGAAAAGTGTGTGAGGATAAAGGGCTGATACAGGACTCGGCTCTGGGGGCAGGGCGAGGAATGGAAGGTGGAGCACGTGGGACACAGGTTATGGGCAGAGCTCCTGGCCTGAATGATGTCTCCTGACCTATTGATGGGCTTGGAAGATCAATACTGGGACGACAATGAGCAAAATGGTCATGAGGATGCCCAAAATCAGGGCCCAGATGTTCAGGCACTTGGCGGTGGAGGCATAGGCCTGGGCCCCCGTCAGGTCGCCAACCATCTTCCTGTCCCTAGACTTCACGGAGTAGGCAAACGCTATGAAGCCCAGGCAGCAGGGGTTCATGAAGAGGATGTTGAACAGGGACCAGACAACATGGTCGGGCACGGAGGTCTCGCTGCGGATATGGATCACGGTGGACGTCGGGGGAGCAGGGTTGTGGGGCGCCCCCATCATAGCCACATCATGCTCTTCCTTGAGCATCTCATAGTTGGGAGGCTGGCCGCTGTTGACAGGAGAGAAGAAGGTTTGGACCGTGTGGTTCATGGTGTCCTGTGAAGGCCAGCGGTGGTCGGGTTAGTGGGCTGTCCACTCTTTGTTAAGGTGTATTACTAGCTCTTACATTAATAATATGAGAGAATATACCATATTTCCTTAGATCATTCTTCTATGATACGAATACACTTTAACACATTTGAATTTATACAAAGAAGAAAATGCCTAGTTTATGGCTGGGTGCAGTGGCTCATGCCTGTAATCTCAGCACTTTCGGAGGTCGAAGAGGGTGGATCACTTGAGGTCAAGAGTTGGAGACCAGCCTGGGCAATTGGTAAAACCCCATCTCTACTAAAAATACAAAAATTAGCTGGAGGTGGTGGCGGGCACTTGTAATCCCAGCTACTTGGGAGGCTGAGGCAGGAGAATCGCTTGAACCTGGCAGGTGGCGGTTCCAGTGAGCTGAGATCGTGCCACTGCACTCCACCATGGGTGACAGAGTGGGACGTTCTCTCTGGGAAAAAAAAAAAAAGCCTACTCATATCAAAATAATCATTTAGACTTTAACAGCAAATTTGAAAGAAGCAGCTGTTCAAAATAAGTGTCCATCCTGAAAACTTACCTGATATTAACCTTACTTTGGGCATTCATTTTTTGTGTGTTTCAATAGTGGCACAGCTCAGCCAATCAGAGAGATGGTTTGTTTTTATACCTCCCTTCATTTTTTATTTCAAATCCTCACTTGTGATGTTGCCCAATGCTGTGCAAAGAAACAAGGTTTTCTCTATTCAATTCAAAGGCCTGAAAGAGAGAGTCTTCCCAGTTCACCTCCTATCAGACGTGTCTTGAGGACAGCAGTCAAGTCTAACAGGGAAATACTAATACATGGCAGAGTACCACTAGACTCAGATATTTGGGAGAACTAGGAGTCAACCACCAAATCTGTTCTGTATTTATACACATTTACAGTCCACTCCAATAAGTCCTCAAATCTTTTTCGTTTTCAGCAATGGAGTGATAGCCCTCATTCTCTAGATTGAGGAAAGGTCACACAAGAGATAAAACTTTCTGCTCCGACAATGAAGAATTTGTAGATGTTCAAGGTAGGAAATTTCTCAGTCGTCCAAAAAGTGACAGAGTAAAAGAACTCTGAACCTCAATATAATTTTTGGTTATTATTCCTCAAGAAATCTTTATAGCCAGGGTATGTTTATTTTCTTGCCTCCCATGGGGAATTATGTCAATGAATTTGCATTCAAATATATTAGTTCCTTAGAATTATAACTTATAGATAAATAAAATGAGTGAGAAGTCAGAACTCCCTAAAATTGCTCATGGGCCATAGAGGGAAGCTTTTTGTTTAGTGTGAATAAGCTCTATTCATTCAGCTTTTGCAGAATTGGCCAACTTGTTTGCTAATGACCGATGTGTGTAAGAGCTGACATTACTTCTTCAACCTTTGCCCTACTTGAACATAAGTGAGAAGTATCTTTATTCCTGCCATATACATGTCCTATGAACCTGTCCACTGATCCTCAAATATGCCTTTACATTTACCAAAAGAAAGAAGAAAACAAAGTAATATATAATCAAGTACTAACCAAGGCACTAGGCACCACGTAAGCTTTTTATACATAAAGTATTCTTTCTAGAATAAAGCATTACTAGTACCTGAACAACACATATTTTATAAAGTAAAATTTTACAGAGTATAAATAAATACTCTCAGTAAAAGAATATAATGTTTATTTAATTTAGCACAGTAACAAAGCTTTGAATTGTAAAGCTCTCCAGAGACAATAACTTTACTATTATTATTTTTTACTGTGAAGGAAAGACTTTAATATACTACTATCAAATTCCTATGTACCCAAACCAGGTATTTCATTGCTACCGTGGGCAAAATTTAAGAAAAAAAATACAATAGCTCTAAATTCTTTATAACCTTCAAGGACAGGAAACCAGTATCTCTGAGAAGTGTGTTTATTTTAATACAATTGAGTATTTCATCCTTCCTCCTCCCCCACAGTAAGCAAAGCAAATATTTTATCATTATTACTTTTGGTATATAAAACTGAATTCCAGGAAGGTAAAAAAGTCTGACCTGGAAATATTACATAGAAAAAGGTGAAATTAACAAACACATTACATTTTTTAGTTTTTCCTCATACATATCATACCTTAATATCTATTTATCTGATAGCAGCATTGCTGGTTTTGAGTGAGTTTTTTTTGTTTGTTTGTTTTCTTCCAGAGGAAATGCAGTATGGCGGTATGATCTTTGGAACAAATTAAGAAGATAACAACAAATAACAAGAGAAAAACATGTATTTTTTCAAGGACAATAAATAGATAAGTATATAATTATGAAAAAAATGCCTCAACTACGCTTTTTAAAATTTCTCAAAGTTTACAGTTTTGTTTTTCGTATTAAATTCTAATGCACTATGACTGCTATCTGTCCTGGGAATAACAGAGCCAATAGAGAGTTCTGTAGTGTATCTGGTTATTTTACTAATGTACACATATTCTAGGTTATAATCAAGATGCTCACTAAATATTTTCTATCAAAGTTTTATAAGGAAACAATAACTTTTGAATGGCATAGAGGAAAGAAAGAAGGATTATCCAGTAAAATAGAGATTTTTCAGTATGAACAACAGGTGGAGAAACAATATGAGAAAAATCTCAGTGCTCCCCTTCCCCCTCCTGCTTATTTGTCATCTGAGTTATCTTCATACCATTCATGTTATGGTGGCACAAGAGAAACCAACAGAAAGTCTGACTAAGAATTGGATAATAAAACCACTAGCCATTTGTGCAATTTATAGTTCTGGTGTAAATGTAACTACAAAGAAACCAGTTGCTAGGGAGTTGCTAAAATAAATTAAGAAAGGGGTTCTAATGATTAACTCGAGTATCTACATTCATCCAAGGAGGTGAGAATACCCTTTGCTTGATGAGGAGCTAGCTGAAATGAGGGAACTGAAATGAGTGGTTTGAAAAGTAAATAAATAAGTAAAAGGAATATGTCTTCCAAAGGAGATGTAGGACTTGACCCTACAGAGAAATGGGAATGATAGTTCAACCACATTGTTGCTTTTGCTTTTCTCATTGAGCATTCTTTCTTATGGTGCTGACAAGAAGTTCAATACAGAACAAGAAAAACAAGCTGATGGAATGTAAATGTAAATAGGCAGTGAGACAGAACTTCCTAACTCATGGATGAAGCAGGAAGATTTGCTGGCTTAGAGGTTGCTGAAGGTTTTATAACCTGAAGACTAGGAGTTAAAGATATTCTTAAAGGTCTCCTTTTAATAAAATCAAGTGCAGTGCTATAGGAAAGATATTCCATAAAGCTTAAGTGTCAGTCTTATTACATTTTTCTCCAAATAATTTAACAAACAAACATTTATGAAACTCAGTTTAGTACTCTTCTAGGCACATTGGACACAGTAGTGAACAAAACTTCCTTTTTCATGTTTCATCCTGTGAGTGATAGAGAGACGATCCACAAGTAAATACATAATCAAAGGATGGCAGTAAGTGCCAGGAAGTAAAATAAAACATGGGAGTGGATTGGATGTGTAGAGATTAGAGTCAGAAGGTATATAATAGGAGGATTGTCGTCATTTTTGATGTTTGGTGACAGCCTCCAAGCCCCATCAGTTCCCCTTCTTTTTCTGCTTCCCATATTTGGGTAAACTGATAAGAAAGTTGAGTTTCCCCTCCTTTGGCATGGCCTGCACAACACTCAGGAGCCCTCATCCCAGCCTCACCTTCTAATCATGATAAAAGACAAGCCATTTCCCTTTCTCTGCTCTCTAAAGCCATTTTTGGACCTGCCTGAGGGCTTAAATATTTAAAAATATGTATTAGAAAGATTTGGAGTAAAGAAAAAGAAGACACAAGAAAATAAAAGATCAGAAAACTTGAAAATAGCTCAACAGAAATTAATAAGAAACAGTGGGATTTTTTTTTTTTTAATGAACAGAGCCTAAATGACCCAAGGAATAATATTAAGCCGAACACATGGAATTAGAATCTGAGGAAGTAAGCAGAAACTATTAGGAGAGAAAAATAAGTTCGAGGAAATAACAACCATAAATTATCCAAATTTGGTCAAAAATGTAAACCCACAAATCTAAGAAGTTCAGTGAACCCAAAGCAGAACATATTAAGAAAAACACAATAAGCCACACATTAAAAAAAAATGACATTAAATACAGGAAACAATACTAAGGATAACAGCTAACATACAAGACACAACACAAACAAGGAAAAAATAAAATAATATCAAAGTGCTGAAAGAAAAATAAGGTAATCTAAAATTCTTTATCTAGTGAAAATGTCCTTTTAAAATAAGGCGAAATAAAAATATTTTCAGATAAATGATAGCTGAGAGAATTATCACAAATTGACCCCACTATGACAAATGCTAAAAGATGTTCTTAGCTAAATAAAACTGATACATAGGCAAAGGAATATCTGATTGACATGAAGGAATTGAGAAAAAAGCAATACAAGTATTTGGATAATATATTTATTCCTTAATTTAAAAGAAAGACAGTTGACAGTTTAAGTATATGAAAATTAGACCAAAGATTTAAACTGACACTCCTTCAAAGGCACACACAAATGGCCAATTGAACATATGAAAAATGTTCATTATTATCATTTAGAGAAATGCATATTAAAGCCATAATGCAATATGATGAGATAGGTACTCAAGTGGCTCAAATTATAAAGCCTGACAATTTCAAGTGTTGACAAGTTTTTGGGTAACTGAACATTCACATACACTAGTGATAATGAAAAATTGTTTGACAAGTTTGATAAAGTCTTTGATGTTTTCTGATAAAGTTAACGGCCCAAAATTTCTACTCTTAAGTATTTGACTGAAAGAAAAGAAAATATATGACCACAAGAAGACTTGTACATAAATGTATGGTAAGACTATATTTACATTTGTCCCAAATAGAATCAAGTCAAAGTTTATCAAAGATAATGAATATACAAATTGTCATGTAGTTACCACAATGAAGCACTTACTCAGCAATGAAAGGAACATACTACTGATACACACAAAAACAAGGATTTTGAAAACAGCATGCTGAGCAAGAGGAGTCAGAAATGAAGCATACTATGTATGAATTTATTTCTATGAAGTTTAAGAGCAGGCAAAAATAAAATATGGTGAAATAAAAATCAGAAGAGTGGTGGAGCCTTATGGTAGAGGGAAAACTGACTGGAAATGTGTGTGAAGAAACTTTCTGAGAAAAGATAAATGTTCTAAATTTTTCACATTTGTTTTTATTGTGTAACAAACCATTACAAAACCTCATAACTTAAAGCAACATTCACTTTATTTAACATACGCTTTTGTTGGTAAGCTGGGTAGTTTTTCTTCTCTGGACAAGCCCAGTTGACCTTATGTATCTCTCATACATCTGTGGTCATCTGGAGGCTGGATGATCTGTGATCTAGAATGGCCCTTGTCATATATCTGGCCGTGGGTGGGCTCTGAACTGGATTACCCTGGTCCTCCTCCATATGACTTCTCAGCCTCCAGCAGTCTAGCTCAGCCTCATTCACTTGTGAGTTTCAGGATTCCATATAGAACATGTTCCAATGCCCATGCGTTTTTCTTTTTCTTTTTGAGACGGAGTTTCACTCTTGTTGCCTAGGCTGGAATTCAATGGCGCAATCTCGGCTGACTGCAACCTCTGCCCACTGGGTTCAAGCACTTCTTCTGCCTCAGCCTCCCGAACAGCTGGGATTACAGGCACCTGCCAACATGCCCAGCTAATTTTTTTGTATTTTTAGTAGAGATAGGGTTTCACTATGTTGGCCAGGCTGGTCTCACATGCCAGACCTCAGGTGATCCACCCGCCTTGGCCTCCCAAAGTGATGGGATTATAGGCATGAGCCACCGTGCCCGGCCGCCCATGCATTTTTCAAATATTTACTTGCATCATGTATGTACGTGTCCTATTGCCAAAGCAAAATATATGAACAAGCTTAGGATTCAATAGTGAAAAAATACATTCTGCCTTTTCAATCAGTAAGCTGCAATATAAAGGGACGGAAAGAATTTTCAGCCCTTCAAACATTCAATCTATTCCGATCTTAATTAAGATGTTATCTATGTGACAGTGTACACATTGTCCAAATGGATATTCAAAGTTAGTGCATTTTACTGTATATAAGCGAATGTTAAATATAAAAAAAGAAATATATATGTGCCTTGAGGTACAAGTACCAATATAGTGTGATTTGATATTTGGCTTGTCATTTTGCATTTTTTATAGAAAGAAGTAGATAAATATGACTCAATTGATTTAAATAATAAAGATGATTTATTGGCTTTTAAATGAAAAGACCATTTGTAGTTGCAGGCATGGTTTGATCAATTCTCTAGCTCTACTGTTCTGCAATTCTCTCTTCTTGGCTTTTCTTCTTATGTCTTAGTAGGTGTTTTTCCCAGATTGGCATTTTTCATAATGGCAAAATGGCTACAATTATCTTCGGTCTTAGCTCTGCACATTATGCAGAGAAAGATGTAAATTATCTTCCATTGACTAACAAACAAAAGCATGAGTTTCACTATGATTGGACCTAAATTAGATCCTAAACCTAGACAATCACTGAAATAGGCCTGGGTTACATGCTCATCTTTGAGCCAACCAGGATTGCAAGGAGGGAACGTCATGTCAACCTCTCCTACTTTTTGAAGTAGGTTGGCTAATCCTGCCCTAATCTCACGGCAGCTACAGAGTGTATAAAGGGTGTAGTAGATGCTGTGGCGGCAACCAAATTTCACAAAGCAGATGAAATTGGAGGAATATGATAAGTAAGAAAAAATAATTGAAGTTGAGTAATCAAGTGGAAAAGAAAGAAAAAAGGATTTTTTGGAATTGGGTACAGTACTCAGAAAATGCTGATGGATTTACTTTACCTTTAGTTTCAATAAAATGATTTAATAGGGAAAACATAAAATATTGCCATGGTATGAGCTGTTATTTTTATGTGTATTTTTTGACACCTACGTAAAAGTCCCTTGTTGAGGCTGTCTTCATCCCATTACACCTGCCCTGCACCTGTTTGTTTCACTGTTACTATAGAGCTGCTCTGAGGAGAGCATCTGGACTTTGGATTATACTCACATTGGGACACTAACCTGGTTTATTCTCAACCTGTAGATTTTACATCTGTACATTTTACAAAGACCACTGCTGTGATGGAATGATCCTGAGACCTGGAAAACCAGGATATGATTTTGGAATCTGCCTAGGGGAAAGACAATGTTCTCCTCTCAAATATTTATTTTTATCTTGTGACCCTTTGTGAGAGAAAATATGAGTCAGGCAGTGTGTTTTGAGACTCCCACATTCTCTGGTATATGTCTGAACCTCACCCAGTCGAAAATCACCTCTTTGACTTAACATTTGCCACCTGGGAATTGCAAGTGCCTATGAAAGAAGAAATGATACATTAAGCCTTAGCAGTCATTTCTACTTCAGTGTGAATGAGCTTAAAGGATTCGGATATGTACGATAGGAGGGATATGGGAGGAAGCTGAGAGTGTGAGGACAATGAGAAATCCTGAGCACTTTCAGAGAAGGAGGACCACTAAGGGGGATGTCCCTGAGAGTAAAGCTGTAGTAGCAAAGATAAACAACTTATCTCAGCATTTTTTTTTTTTTTTAAGTTGGAGTCTCACTCTATTGCCCAGGCTGGAGTATAGTGGTATGATCTTGGCTCACTTCCATTTCCACCTCCCAGGTTCCAGCGATTCTCCTGCCTCAGCCTCCTGAGTAGCTGGAATTACAGGCATGCCCCACCACACCTGGCTAGTTTTTGTATTTTTAGTAGAGACGGGGTTTCACCATGTTGTCCAGGCCGGTCTCGGACTCCTGACCTCAAGTGATCTGCACTCCTCGGCCTCCCAAAGTGCTGTGATTACAGGGTGAGCCACCATGCCCAGCCAATCTTAGCATTTTTAATGTGTGGAAGAGTTTGTATAAAGCATCACTGTTACATTGTCTTAGGAAAAGGAGACATCACAGAGGAGGGCAGCTGTTCTCTGTCTAGAGCCCTAGACAGAGGCCTTGAATGTCTACTCTGACATTGTCTATGTGAACCAAAGGCAACTTGTTCAATCTCTTTGGGCTTCCATTTTCCCATTTGAAAATTGGAGATAATGACACCTATCTAACAATGTAATTGTGACAATTAAAATGCAATGTATATGAATAAGCATATGTAAAGCTAGTCTAATATTAGTCACACTCAAGCAACCATTGTCACAGTGGGTGGGGAGAAAGTGAACAAAATGCTAAAAATCAGAAAGAAGTGTTTTCTTGTAACCAAAAATCTTTTAAAAGAGAAAACTTTAAAGAATTTACTAGGCATCTACTTTTATGCCCAACGACATGACATAACCTGGTTATATCATGGTAAGAAGTATAGGGAATCAGGCAAGGCTACATGGAGGAAATGGACCCCAGTTGCTGCTGAAAGGATGGTTCGATACAGAGGAATCTCAGTAGAGGAATGTAGTGATGTGTCCTTAGTATTGCAGAGACAGTAGAGCTGGATAGTAGAATGATCTGCTGGCAGAAACAACTAGTCCACCAAGGTCTTCATTTGTTTTCCAGAATAGCACCTGGCATTTTAGAAACACAGCCAGTGTGGCAACTGGGTTGATGTGTACAAAGTGAGCCAGATGTGACTCACCGATTCTATATAAGCCATGGGCTTTGAGGTCATAACTACTGCAGAACAAAGTGTAATCATAGTATCCAAGGGAGAAATACCAGGAGAGTCTAGTCATTTAGAGCTGAAAGACGCGGCCGTCATTTAAGGTATGATTCTCCTTTCCCGGAGGAAGAGCGCAAGTCCTGAGCGGGCATAGCTACTCATGACTGTGCAGATTATGTAGCCGCAGATCTAGGAGA
Organism: Macaca nemestrina; assembly: GCF_043159975.1. Classification (NCBI taxonomy): domain Eukaryota; kingdom Metazoa; phylum Chordata; class Mammalia; order Primates; family Cercopithecidae; genus Macaca; species Macaca nemestrina. The sequence continues at coordinate 23,591,694 of NC_092132.1, forward strand.
GCAGCCATTCCCAGGCTAGGTACTGCCCTAATCAGGACTTCCTGTAAAGTTGGAGTTTCAAAGGAAAGTTTCGCCATAAACAAAAGTATTTTTTTTTTCTTCTGGTAATGAAGGTCTTGGCATTGTCTGGGTTTTAATTTTCTCCTCAGTAAAATGAAGACGTTGAACTACAATGTCACTATAAACACTCTCCTTCACTTCCTCATCACATTTTAATTATTTTTCATGTTCTTCTGAGCATTTTCTCCCAAATTGATTGTTGAACATTATTAAGACAGTCCTTGATCAGTGAAAATATGAGAAACAAATAATTAGAAAAATGAGAGAAATAGAAAAAAAATGAGGATGTATAATTAGCAGAGCGTACGGTCTCATGCATAGCGACTTTGATGTGACACGGAGAAAACCCTAAAGTCTCTTGTGAAAAAAAATTCCAAGTAGATAAAGCTATCTTCCTATAAAGCAAGGGACTGGCTAAAGTGGCATATCACCTTGAAAGTGTTCATAGGAAGAAAAGAATGTGAATATAAAATCGATATTATCAAAGTGGTTGGACCACAGGACTCAGATCCTTGAATGTAGCTCTTCACTTGATAATATCTTTGTCTTCTTTCACTGCACGAAATAGTTAATGTCTGTCAGGTGCTTTCAACTCTTCAGAAGAAAAGCACTTAAATAGGAGGTGTCACTTTGAGTTGTGAGCTTTGACCTCCAAATCCAGGGAGGCTGGTTTTAAACTGAGGGAACTGGAAACTCGTTTGTTTCGCTTCACTGTTTCTTTCTAGTCATCTGATTTGCTGCTAATCTTGATAGTTCACATCTGAAGGCAAATCTTTCTTATTTTTTCTCATATCTCGAAAGATAGCTCTCTTTGTGTTAAATGAAGGTACTTTGATTATCTAAAGATTTTAGAGAGAAAAACAAACCACTACTCATCATGTGTTCCGTGGATCTTGCTCTCTCAGCTCCCTACTGTTGCTGTGCTGTATTTGAAGCTATTTCCTTTCCCAGCAACTTCACTCTTATCTGAGATCTTGATCTTAACCAAACACCCTTACAAGAAACCAGGCAGCCTGATGTTTGATACCATTAGCCTCCGACCTCTGAAGAACTTCCTCAGAAGGGAGCCAATTATTCAACAACGTTTACAAAATTTGGTCACCCAGAGAGAACATGAAACCAAAAGAATAGGAGTAGGTTTTATGAACTTTGAAAAAGCAAAACATTTCTCTATTCATTAGGGCTATGAGGAAAAAAGAGAAACAAAATGGAAGAAGTCTTTTGAAAAGTCATGCTATTATAAATTAAATATATTCTCACATCCACTCAACTCATCCAGATCCAACATCCCAACGTGTCTTCTTCAAGGTCTTAAAAAGCAGGAGATACAATAATATTTTGAAACAGATAATTTTTAAAAGTGTATACTAATACCTTTTCCTAATATAAAGTTTGCGTTATGAGACTAAGCGCAAAGAATTATCTGTAACCATAAATATTCAGTTGATTTCAGATAATGAAAAGACATTAGGAAAAGTCATTGAGATTTCTCCATACCAAATAGATGGCAGGGCAACCTTGTGGTTAGAAAATTTGTTTAGACAAAATATAACTCCCTTATTGCATTTTTTGTTCAGAAAGCTTAAAGATGTTTTTAAAGTTATAACAATCAAAACTTGACAGATATAAATGCTCAAATTTATAAAGCTAAGTAAGCAAGGTGGATAAAATGAACTCATTGGTCCATTGTCAGGATTTTTTTTGAGGAAGATTTTATAAGCCGATATCAGATGCAGAAAATAGAATTAACTGCAGCTAAAATCTCAGGCAGTAAAATATGGAATTAAGTGGTAATTATCACTCCACACAGTAATTATCCCAACTAGAACAAGCTGAAAATTGACTCAACCGATTTTATCTTGTTCGGAGGTTGAGCTCATTAATTTCCTACCATTCTGTTGCCAAATGATAAAGAAAAATCCAAAACTGAACTAAAAGTTTTGAGCAACAGTGATAAAACATTTACTTTTTTTGTAACTCATTTTCTTATTCTAATAAATTCCTTCAAAAAAACATTTTTGTTAAAAATCAAAATATAATAAGGTGCAGATGATTGATAGAGTACTGTTCCAGCAGCCACATGTCACACACAGTGTTGGTATCCTGTGCCATCTAGGTTAGGTCATTTTTCATTAGAAAGATACTCTATGAAGAAAGAGGAAGACTAGAATATTTTAGAAGAATGTATTCATTACAAGTCTCAAAAAGCAAACTTAGCCATGGACCTGGATAAAAGATTGGCTTCTATAAAGGATAAGAATGTGTAACACTAAGTAAATTAATGCACAGCCAATAAGTATTAAGCATCTAATAATAAAGAAATTGATAATCTAGTAGAAACCATACATGTTAACAGTTAATAGAGCATAGTAAGTGCTATGCTACTGACTTGAAGAAAGTACTGTGAGCACAGAAAAAGCAGAATTTGTTCTAGTTGAGAAATTCCACAAATGCATTTTCCACAGAATAGTGGTCCATTTTAATAACTATATCCTTTGACTTTAAAAGGTTTTTTAGAGTTCAAAAATGTAAACTACTATTAATTGAGAAGTCGCTATTTGCAAAAAAGTGCAACCTGTTCACAGCCTATCTCATAAAATTTACATGATGACTATGAAAGGTAGGCTTTATTTTCCACATTTTAGAGTTCATTTTAAGAAACTCAGAGATAAGACCGAAGTCACAAAGGTACTAAGAAGTAGTATTGGATATGTGATTCCAGAGCTACTTGATCTTCGATTCAAATTTTCTGCCCTCTTCACCTAATTTTCTATTTAAACACAAACTCACTCATAAATAAACTTAAATCACAGTGAAATAGAGAAGGATTGGAGTAAGGGATAAAGGAGAAAAGGGGACTTAAAGAAAATTGTGAAGGCACCTATAATAAAGTTTGTAACTTTCTAATTTTTCAGAGTGGCCTCTTCAACACAATTTTTAAGGGCAAATGTATCTATACGGTAAGACAAATTCCATGGTACAGACTACTCAATATAGTGAACAGAAACCTCTGCTGAGCAAATGATATTTCCTTTTCTGCCAGATAGCTCTCAAGCCAAACACTGGAAAGGGACTGTCTGCCCTCCAAGCCTTTCTTCCATTAACAGAAATGGACTCCAAGAGAAATCTTTCTCTTATGGTTCTCAATTAAGTAAGGGGTGAAATTTGGGGAGCAACTGTCCCTAAGACACAACAAGTCATGCAGAATCAAAGCATTTCTTTGGAGGTAACAGAAATGGCTGCTTCAAGGAAGGCTCAATCAGAGGTCACAGAATGTGCAGTGGAGACAAATGAAGTGGCTCCAGGGGTGATATGGAAGGGGGCAGACAGAATTCATATGTACACATTAATACATTAAACAAATCTCACTAACAATATCTTCATCATTGGCAAAACAATTATAATGGGATGGTTCCCTCCTCCCATCTGTACATGACTTCAAATATACTTTTGTGATATAATTTTCCCTTTCAAATACAGTTAACTCCATCTCAATCAAACCATTGTTTTAGGGAAGAAAGAATACAGGGAAAGAGGAAACCTATTTTTCCTGTTGATTTTTGTTTTCTCCTGTAAAACGGGGCTATTAATAATCCCATAAATGCTTAAATGAGATGATCTACGTTAAATGCTAGACACATGAGTGGCATATAAACAGGTCTTCACAGATAGAGGTAGCAATTGTTGGAATTGCTTTTATTGTAATTGCTAGGATTAGCATGATATTTTAAAATAATTACATCATAATTAGCACCTAGAAATTTAGTTAATATAATTTCTTCAAATGTAGATTACTCTTTCCTTTTGCTCTGGTTCCTACCCCTTTATTTTGAAAATGTATTTCTGAAACTATTTTTCTATTGAAAGTTGTTTTTCAAACACATTCTAAATTATCTGTAATATTTGCATCTTTTTCTATCTAGTCCCTTCCCATATTTTATCTTTTAACAAATCCTTCAGCTCCTTCCCCGCCACGAAACTCTGTTTTTCCCTACTTTCTTCTCCATTTTCCCACGTTGGTTTCCGCAGTCACATCAGCACCTTTGACCACTGACAGCTATCTAATCACTGTCCATTTCTCTGCTGACGGCCAACTGGCCTTGGGGGAACATTATGTCACAGTGACATTGAGTTCTTTAGATGTTAACAAATCAATCTGGAAACTCAAATCCTAAATTGAAAACATATTTCAGCAGAAATGAGATGCAGGCTTTCCTGTACATGTAAGGCTTGTTGGAACCATACAAGGTAATGTCACTGTAGAGAAGAGAAAAAAACAGAAAAAAGGAGTCTTGCTCCCCAAAGCCATGCCCAAATTCTTCCTTTTGGAGGCTTTCCCAATTGCTTACTTTTCTCCTTTTTCTTAGTCTAAGCAGTTTTAGCCTAGATAATTTTGGAACAAAGGAATAATGAGGAAAGCTGGTGGGATATGAGAAAATGTCTCATTGATATATGGACAGAAAAACCCATATTTACAGGGAGCACAGAACACTTCTTCCATATCCTGGCCCCAACACATACACACCACAATCAGAACTGTTCATGACTTTTTCTGGGATGGCCCCCTTAGAAATAGTGTGCTTTCCAAAGAGTCAATACTTGCCATAAGAACTGAAAAGTGCGAGTTGTTGTTTCTTCTCCCATTCCCTTAGAATTTAGACTTATGGAATCCTTCATCTGCGGGGAGAGTTATGTGCTGGACCAGCTTCCCTTCTTGTAGATGTTTTATTCTGAATCTCTCTACTTGTATTGGCATTTGCTATTTTCAGCTTCCCCTTATCATAAATTTTCAGAACAAGGAAAAAATATAATTACCAAAAATAAGCCAGGTTTCAAATTAGTAATTGAAATAACAACTAGGAGAAAGTTCCTCTCCTCCACTGAGCCTCCTTGTTTCATTCATTAGAAATTAATTTCTGACTTGTTTAGCACATAGTTTTCCTATACTCACTATATCATCTACCATAATTCTCATAAAAAAAACAGGCCTGTTGTATGGATAATGACTTCTAGCAACAAAAATGGTAATAATAGCTGTTTCTATGTTCAAGGAATTTTTCTTAATGTTTATATTAGGATAATGTCAGCTGCTGTTAAGAAAGGGTCCCTAAAATTCAGTAATTCAAGCAAAATAAGCTATTTCTCACACATGCAAGAATCCAATATTCCCCTCCTTGAGGTCATTTAAGGACCAATGATCACAACTGTGATATCATGTTTAGGACAATGCCTCTGTGTTTGCTGTCACCAACATCATGTGCTTCATCAGGAAGCAAAGAAAAACAGTAAGTCCAAAATCAAAACGTTTTTCTTCAGCAGGAGAGGAAGAACACAGCTACAGTTCTATTACTTAAGTAAAGGAGAGCATGGATTTTAGTAAACAGCTAGTTGTTTACATAACAGCAGTTTACATGGTATTATCTGAGTTAAATCTTCAAGCATAACCTTATGAAGAAAGATTAAGAAATATATATACCTGCAAACACATATCATAATGTCTAAATAATACAGGTGTAATACATTAAAACTATTTTTAGTTTGTTATTTGAGACATTTGATGGACTGCGAATAGATTGGATTTATATGATATGGGATACTGTGGCTGCGGATGAGATTCTTAGATTTTTGTGGTTATTGTTAATCTTGAAAGTGAAAATACTGTGAATTTACAGATGCAAATAGTTTTCTGCTTTTCAAGAAGCAGAAGGATGAATTTGGGAGCAGACTCTTTCTTGAGTTGGGGGTAGAAATCAAAGCCTGAAAAAGCTTTTTAGTTATGTAACTATTTTTTTTTAATTTATTTTATTGTGCTTAGCTCTACTGTGCTTCACAGGTACTGTGTGTTTTGCAAATTGAAGGTTTGTGATAACTCTGCATCAAGCAAGTCACCATTTTTTTTTAACAGTACGTTAAAGGCACTTTGTGTCTTTGTGTCACATTTTGGTAATTCTTGCAATAATTCAAACTTTTTCATTACTGTTATATGTGTTATGAAAATCTGTGTTCAGTGATGTTTGATTCTACTATAATTGTTTTGAGGTGCCATAAACTATGCCCATAGAAGATAGTGCGTTTAATTGATAAATGTTGTGTATGTTCTGACTGCTCCACTGACCAGCTGTTTTCCTGTCCCCCTTTCTCCTTGGGTCTCCTTATTCCCTGAGGCACAACGATGTCAAAATTAGCCCAATTAAGAAGACTACAATGACTTCTAAGTTTTCAAATGAAAGAATGAATTGCATATCTCTCACTTTAAATCAAAAGCTAGAAATAATTAAGCTTAATGAGGAAGGCATGTCAAAGCTGAGATAGGCCCAAACCTAGGCCTCTCACAGGCCCAACCGTGGTCTCTTGCGCCAAACAGTCAATTAACCAAGTTGTGAATGCAAAGGAAAAGCTCTTGAAGAAAATTAATAATGCTACCCCAGCAAACACATGAATGATAAGAAAATGAAACAGCTTTATTGATGATATGAAAAAAGGTTGAGTGCTCTGATAGAAGATCAAACCAGCCACAACATTTCCTTAAGCCAAAACATAATCAGGGCAAAGCCCTAGTTCTCTTCAATTCTATGAAGGTGGAGAAAGGTGAAGAAGCTGAAGAGAAGTTGGAAGCTAGCAGAAGTTGGTTTATGAGATTTAAGGAGCGAAGCTATCTCCATAATATACAGGTATAACTTAAGCAACTAGTGCTGATATAGAAGCTTCGGCAAGTCATCCAGAAGATCTAAGATTATTGATGAAAGTGGCTGCACTAAACAACCAGTTTTCAATGTAGATAAAACAAGCTTATATTAGAAAAAGATGCCATCAAGGACTTTCATTGCTAGAGAGACGTCAATGCTTGGTTTCAAAGCTTCAAAAGACAACCTGGCTTTTGTTAAGGGCTAATGCAGATGGTGACTTTAAGTTCAACCCAATGCTCATTTACTATTCTGAAAATCCTAGGGCCCTTAAGAATGTTACTAAGTCTACTCTGCCCGTACTCTATAAATGGAACAACAAAGCACAGCACATCTGTTTACCGCGTGGTTTATTGAACATTTTGAGCCCACAGTTGAGATCTGCTCAGAAAAGAAGACTCCTTTCAAAATATTAGTGCTCATTGACGATGTACTTGGTCACCTAAGAATTCAGATGGACATGTACAGGGAGATTAATATTTTTGTGCATACTAACACAATATCCATTCTGCAACCCTTGAATCAAAGAGCAATTTCAACTTTCAAGTTTTATTATTTAAGAAATACATTTCATAAGGTTATAACTGTCATACACAGTGATTCCTCTAATGGATCTAGGCAAAGTAAATTGAATACCTTCTGGAAATGATTCACCATTCTAGGTGCCATTAAGAACATTGGTGATTCATGGGAAGAAGTAAAAATATCAACATTAACAGGAGTTTGGAAGAAGTTGATACCAACCCTCATGGATGACTTTGAGGAGTTCAAGATTTCAGTGAAGGAAATAATGACAGATGTGGTTGTAATAGCAAGTAAACTAGAATTAAAAGTGGAGCCTGAAGTTGTGACTGAATTGCTGCATCTCACTATTAAACTTCAACATATGAAGAATTGCTTCTTGTTGATAAATAAAGAAATTGGTTTCTTGAGATGAAATCTACTCCTGGTAAAGATGCCGTGAACATTGTTGAAATGATAATGAAAGATTTAAAATATTCCATAAACTTAGTTAATAAAAATGTGGTGGAGTTTGAGAGGATTCCCTCCAATTTTAAAAGAAGCTCTACTGTGGAAAACATGCTACCAAACAATATCAAATACTACAGAAAAATCTTTTGTTAAAGGAAGAACTCATTGATAAGGCAGACTTCATTGTTTCTTATTTGAAGAAATTGTCACAGCCACCCAACCTTCAACAACAGCACCCTGATGAGTCAGAAGCCATCAACATTGAGGCAAGACCCTCCACCAACAAAAGGATTACTACTCATCAAAGGCTCCGATAACTGTCAGCATTTTTTAGCAACAAAGTATTTTTAAATTAAGGTATGTACATTTGTTTCTTAGATATAATGCTGTCAAGCACTTAAGAGACTATCGTGTGAACATAACTTTTATATGCACTGGGAAACCAAAAAATTAATGTAATTAGCTTTATTTTGATATTTGCCCTATTGCATTGGCCTAGAACTGAACTTGCAATATCTCTGAGGTATGTCTGTATTTCTCATAGCTTCATATTGAGTAGTGTGACAATGATACAGGTTAAGTGATAGTAGAGCTACATCTCTGCAGACGGTTTCCCTTAAAATGACAATTTTCTGTAAATGGCATTACATGGCCCAATGGCTTCATTTATTGCCCTCATAAGGAAATGTGTCCATATATATGTGTCTGTGGGACTCCTTTACATCAGATCCCTGCTGCTGACTATACTGAATGGCAGTGCTTCTTATTCTAATGAAAACCATTAATGCCTGGTAGTATAGAAATGAGTTTATACTATTAGCATGTTATTTACATTTGAAATACAAAACCTTAACAAAATAAGCTTATGTATCAGAGTAGAATTAGGGCTCTGTGCCTGCCAGCACAGAAAGGGTCCTAAGGGCAGGAGTAAAAATCCCTTAAAGCACACAAAATAGCCTTCTAGTAAAACTGGTCAGAGATTCTCAATCTATGGTGGCTGTGACATGAATGATTCAGAGTACTCCTCCTGATTTTATATTTAACCCAAGAGTGAACTAGCAGAAAAAAACAAGAATGAAAATAAATACTAAATGGCAAATAAAAATTTTAATAATGTCTCAAACTTATATAATAGTTTATTCTTTTTTTTTTTTTTTGAGACGGAGTCTTGCTCTGTCTGTCACCAAGCCTAGAGTGCAGCGGCGTGATCTCGGCTCACTGCAGACTCCACCTCCTGGGTTCAAGCGATTCTCCTGCTTCAGCCTCCCAAGTAGCTGGGATGACAGGTGCCCACCACTGCACCCGGCTAAATTTTTATAGTTTTTAGTAGAGACAGGGTTTCACCATCTTGGCTAGGCTGGTCTCAAACTCCTGACCTCATGATCCACCCGCCTCAGGCTCCCAAAGTGCTGGGATTACAGGCATGAGCCACCGTGCCCAGCCGAATAGTTTATTCTTAAAAAAAAACCTTCCACATACTCAACAAATATAATTTATTCATTTGCTAATCAATTATTATTGCACCTTCTACTTACTACGGGTCTATTTTGTAAGCTAAGGATATGTCAGTGTACAAGATAGACATAGCCTTTGCTAGACCAGTAAGGCAGAGTTTTTAATAAATTGGGGAAAGGACACCCTATTTAATAAATGGTGCTAGGAAAACTGGATAGCCACAAGTAGAATGAAACTGGATCCCTATCTCTCACCTTATTAAAAAAAATCAACTCAAGATGGATCAAAGACAAATCTAAAGCCTGAATCCATAAAAATTCTAGAAAATAACCTTGGCAAAACTCTTCTGGACATTGGCCTAGGCAAAGGATTCATGACTAAAACCCAAACGCAAATGCAACAACAACAAAAATAAATGAACGGGGCCTAATTAAACTAAAAAGCTTCTGCAAAGCAAAAGAGATAATCATCAGAGTAAACAGACAACCCACAGAATAGGAGAAAATATTTGCAAAGCTATGCATCCAACAAAGGACTCTTATCCAGTATCTACAGGGAACTCAAACAAACCAGCAAGAAAAAAACAAATAATCCCGTCAAAAAATGACACAAATAAACATTTATCAAAAGAAGATATACAAATGGTCAAGAAACATTTTAAAAAGCTCAACATCACTAATCATCAGAGAAACGCATATTAAAGCCACAGTGAGATGCAAGCTTACTCCTGCAAGAATGACCATTATTTAAAAAGTCAGAAAAACAAGAGATGTGTGTGTGGATGTGGTGAAAAGGGAATGCTTACACACTGCTGGTGGGAATGTAAATTAGTATAACCTTTTCAGAAAACAATATGGGGATTCCTTAAAGAACTAAAAGTAGATCTGCCATTCAATCCAGCAATCCCACTACTAGGTATCTACCCAAAGGAAAAGAAATCATCATATGAAAAAGACACATGCACACCTATGTTTATTGCAGCACAATTCACAATCACAAAGATATGAAATCAACTTAAGTGCCCATTGACTAATGAATGGATAAAGAAACTGTGGTATATATACACAAGGAAATATTACTCAGCCATTAAAAAAGAAATGTTTTTTGAAGCAACTTGATTGGAGCTGGAGGCCATTATTCCAAGTAACTCAGGAATGGAAAACCAAATACTGTATGTTCTCGCTTGTAGGTTGGAACTAAGCTATGAGTAGGCAAAGGCATACAGAGTGATACAATAGACTTTGGATACTCAGAAGGAAGAGGGTGGGAAATGGGTGTGCGATAAAAAACTACACATTGGGTAAAATGTACACTACTCAGGTGACAGGTGCACTAAAATCTCAGAATTCACCACTATATATAATAATTCATTCATGTAACCAAAAACCACTTCTACCACAAAATATATTAACATTAATTAAAAAATAAAAAGTAATAAATATATAAAGTACTTATAACTTTTGATAAATCTTAGAAAGAAAATTAAAATGGTGGTGTTATAAAAATTACAAAGTGAAAAGATCTACTTTAGAAAGGATGAAATTCTATCATTTAAATAATGAAGGAAAATAATTTAGAGGGATGATGTGACTTGCTCACGGTCACATAGGCAGTTACAGGCAGAACCAGACCTAGATTCAAGATCCAGTCCACAAAGCAGTTCAAAGAAAAAGAGAAATAAGAATTTTCATGTTTGCATTTGATGATTTGAAAAATTGCAAGGCTTTTGCTACCTTTAAAACAGATGGAAGAAAAAAAACCAAACCCAGCATCCTTTCACTTTCTGTCATCTTAGACTAAGTGGGCTTTTGAATATGGGATGGAGACAAGAGGTCGGTCTCTTCACAGCAATTAGCAGCAGCCAGTCTTTACAGAATGGGTGTGATGGGATATCAGTTGATAATGACAGATCCATTTATTACTCCTTTTGACTCTTTTCACTAGCTGAAATGTCATCAGCATAACTGTAGAAGTAATATTCTCTATTCAGTGCAGCTAGAAGCCAAACACATTCCTTAAGGAATAGTTACCAAGCCTTTAGTAATCCACTATGGCTAGCTAGATAAGGACTCCTATGCTAAAGAATGTTCAACCCACTGCCAGTCCAAAAGAAGCTCCCCAATTGTCCAATATTATCCTCTTTCTTCAGTGCTTTTGCAGATATTTAGTTAATGGGTTAAGACATGGTGAGAAAAAGAAAAAAAAAAAATTTCATCTCCTGTTGCCAAGCATCTTTACACAGAATGCTCAACTCAAATTCTACCTCTATTACGAAGTTTCTTGATCCCTGACTTGAAAGATCTGCCTTCCATCTCACCCATGCTTTCTGCTACTTATTGTAACATTATTGAACTCTAGGGGGAAAAAAGAGAACTAAAAAAAAGTCCTACTAATATGAATTGAGCACAGGCCATTTGTTGCATGATTTTTACAAAACTCATTTAATCACATTATTTTGACTCTTTTTGTTTTGTTTTTTTGAGACGGAGTCTCGCTCTGTCGCCCAGGCTGGAGTGCAGTGGCGTGATCTCGGCTCACTGAAAGCTCCGCCTCCCGGGTTTACACCATTCTCCTGCCTCAGCCTCCAGAGTAGCTGGGACTACAGGCACCCGCCACCACGCCCGCCGAATTTTTTGTATTTTTAGTAGCGACGGGTTTTCACAATATTAGCCAGGATGGTCTCAATCTCCTGACCTCGTGATCCGCCCGCCTTGGCCTCCCAAAAGTGCTGGGATTACAGGCGTGAGCCACCAAGCCCAGCCTATTCTGACTCTTTAATCAGAGTAAATCATTGAGGCTGGTATTACAGGGTTGATAATAAAGGTGCTATTTATCAAACTTCCATCATTCAGTACTAAGCACTTACTGGACTGCTTGTTTATACATATCACTACACAGTTTCATAAAGTCTGTTTTATTCTTCCTACTTCCCAGATGAGGAGACTGAGGATCATAAAAGATAAGTGTCTGTGATTACAAGACAACCACTAAACTGAAGCCAGGCTTCAACACAGTGGAAGAATGAGCCCAAAAGTATTTCAGGGATGATTAGGGCTGCCTTTCCCAACCCAAACTGAGAGTGCAAGGGCCTTGAGGGCAGAACAATTTCTAAGCTCCACTCCCCACATTCCAGAGCAGTGCTCCTTGGCTGCCCCAGGTTCCCCCAGGTGTGGCTCCGATGGGTTGTTGTGTGACATGAGTTGCAGTGACCATAGTAAACCTTGGCAGTGTCTGAATGATGCCATCTCTGCCAGTTCACAGAATGCACAAGCCATGGGGGGTGTAGTTACCTCTACATAGTTTTCAAAGGATGGAGCCACCCATTGTCTTGGGATGTAACCCCAGGCAGAGGGCTTCCTGCCTAGGAGAGTTGAGAGGGTGGAGCTGCCCCCACCACCTCAGACCAGCAACGCCACCACTGTGCAATTCCAACCAAGAAGAGCCACAGGCACTTGACTCCAATCAGTGAGAGCTATGGTATGGGCTGAGCCCAGCAAAGCCACAGTGGTGGAGTCACCTGGAGACTTTGGGGCCAAGATCACACCCCAGTGTGTCTGAAAGGCAGGACATCAAGTCAAAGCTTATTCTGCAGGTTTGAGATTTAATGTTTTCCCCATTGGGCTTCAAATTTACTTGGGACCTGTTATTCCTTTATTATTTCCTATTTCTCCCTTTATGGCATAGGAATGTCTATCCTATGCCTCTCCCATTGTATTTGGGAAGCACACAACTTTGATTTCAGTTTTACAACTGGAGAGCAATTTGCCTCAGCATGAGTTGTACTTTGAGTCCCACCCATATCTGATTTAGATAACATTCAGATAAAATTTGGGACTTTGAATTTAAAGTTGGTGCTAGAATGAGTTAAAACTTTTGAAGCTATTGGGATGGAATTAACGAGTTTTGCATGTAAGAAGGACATGAATTTGGGGGGCCAGGGGAGAAATGCTATGGTCTGAATGTTGTGCCCCCCATCATTTATATGTTGAAACCTAATCATCAATGTAATGATTTTAGGACATAGGGTCTTTGAGAAGTGATTAGATCATGAGGTCAGAGGTCTCATGAATGGGATTAGTGACCTTATAAAAGAGACTCCAGAGAGCTAGCTATTCCCTCCCACCAGGTGAGGACACAGCAAGACAGTGCTGTATATGATCCACAAAACTGGCCTTCACCAGTCACTGAACCCACTGGCCCCGGGATCTTGGACTTCCCAGCCTCCAAAATTATGAGAAATAAATTTCTGTTGTTTATAAGCTAACCAGTCTATGGTATTTTTCATCCCCCAAGGCTCCATCATTTGAATTTACAGTATATTGTTATAGCAGCCTGAACAGATTAAGATAAGGTCTCTCCAGGTGGATACAACCCAAAAACTTATGGTTTAGGAAGTGATTGATAGCTCTGTGCTAATAAGAAAAATAAATCTATTTTTTCTTCCAAGTAGAAGCAGTTTCTATGCCAGGGTACTAGTTTAAATAGGAGAGAGCTGGATTTTAGAACTCACACACTTTCTGACACCCTTGGGCAGTGAATGTCTAGTACACCCACCAGCTCTGCAGGCATACAGAAGTAAAATGTACCAGACCTGAAACTTGAACTCAAGTCTGTTGATTTAGAGCTTATGATCTTAGCTACAAAGCAACCATGCCTTTTGATGTGGTAGATTTCCATGTGCAAAGGACTCATTTCTTGAATGCAATTTAAATTGCCTGGAGGTCAAGAATCATATCCGGTGAGTCTCAGAATCCTAGCATGTAACTTTGTCCTACAAAGCAACTCCGGATGCACCTGTTGCTGAATTGTCCGATACTCTGAGACGGTGTTAAGGGTAAGACAGCAAACCCCATTCTATCATCAGCCCCTAAGGGCCAGGGTGTAAGCCACTAAGCAGCCAATTCTTCCCTGCACCTGCTTCAGTCTCTTCTCTCTCCCGTCCACACTAACAGAGCCAGTGTCTATTTGTCCTTTGGAAGTAGTGTGCCCTGCTAGGAGTAAAATTTGGCACAATTAGTCTGTGGGCTCATCATAGTCATCTGCAACATGGACATTCAGTGTTAACTGATCCTCTTACAACATCATTAAATCAAACCTAGGGAGGGACAAATCCTCAGAACTAGAGACAAACCATGAAACAGATTCCAGATATCTGAGCCTAACTCTTGCTGTTCCCTGCCTCTTCCAAGACTGCAGACACCTACTCCCTGAGGCCCTTCTGCCTTTCCAAACTCATTCAGCGCTCCAATTCTTTAATTTAGAGCTTTCCCTTTTGGGATTAGAGTGAAGGCTGGCCAGATTTACTCCACTGACTGCATGCTAAAAAATCTGGGAGAGGTGATTAAAGATACAGCACTACAAACCATTTTAGCAATCGTGAGCAGCTTAGACTTGTAGACTGGTAAGTAAGAAACTTACAGATGTCCTGGTATAGGCTCTCCTATCTCAGACGAGGACATTGTAAGGCACAGGGGGCAGAGAAGTGCTGCTATCTCCCAACACCCACTGCTATGCTCCTTTCATACTTTTTTTCTTCAACTTGAAGTTTAACCCCAGGCAACTTATATTGCTCCATTTACATCCTTTTTTTACCTGCAGAGAAAACTTTTTAATGAAGCCTTGTTTTATTATTTTAGCCTGAATCTATCTGCTCTGGTTTTTCTTGTAGCACAACAACATACCTTTTTAAAAACAGAATGTTTAAAATTACAGACATATCCTAGGACCGAGATCTAACGGACTTTTAGTGGGAGGTGGGGGGTGAGGGGAGGAGGCAAGTGTAATTCAAAATGGGCAGGAGTGCAGAGAGCTAAGAAATATCTTGGAACAAGATAGCTGGCTTTTTTCCCCCCAGATCTGCTCCAGACCTGCTAAATCTGGCTGCCCTCCTGACCTGGATCTCAGGGTGGCATGGGCATTACCTCCTGTTATTCGCAGACGAAGCTACATCTGAGTGTGAGGATGAAAACACTTCTGCTCATAAGAACAGTTCGTGGTTCAAGGTTTGCAGACAGGAGATTTGTTTGTTTTGCTTCGGGCTTGGGGGTTTTGTACCCTCCCCCTGCCGCCTACTTCAGTCCCAAGTGACTCAGCAGGCTTTCTCAGCCAGGCCCAGCCTAAACATTGCCACTTGGCAGGGAGAGGGGGTGTTCCCCCAATTGCTCAGTGACCTGGCTGCACTGAAAAGAACAGCCCAGGCCCCCTCCCTTGCCCCCTGGGGAACAATGCAGGGAGCACAGCAGTATGCAGGCAAGTCATCCCTCTGCAAACAGGACTCCCCCACCCGAACCCTTTCCCTTCACCACACACTCCGCCCTCCTACAAAACACAACGTGAAATTTGAACAGCAAAGCTGCATGGTTAGTCTACTTTCCCTCGGGGCCCCACTAATCACAAACAAGGCCATGTGCGCATGGTACACGGGGATCCCTACATCTGCCCAGTGACGCAGACACAGCTGAGGTGGGGTGGATGCAGAAGCTGTGAAAGGCCACACAACAGCACACTTGAGGTCTGGGTGGGGTGGCAGGTGGTCCCTAGGTTGGAAAGAAACCAAGAGTCTCAGGCCATAAACATCCACTCCCAGGAAACAGTGATTTTGCTGGTTCGTTGATTCAGTCCACAAACATGTGCTGGACACAGGGCTAGGTCCTAGAGAAATCAGTGTTACAAAGGGTGGGAGAGGTGGTAAAGGGTGCTGTAAAATGTGTAAGCAATGGTCTGCATCCTCAGGGACCTCATAGTCCAACTGGAAAGACAAAAATGTCAGAGAAGGATGGCAACCGACAACACAAGGTGATGAACCCTTTGAAAGAGGTATATAAGCCCCTCCATTCCCCTTTGTCTTAAGTTGCTGATTTTAAAAAGCACTTTATTCTTGTCCTTCAGCAACACTGCACACATATGTAGGGTTTTCACTGAAGTCATACCTTTTACTTCCGATGTGTTTCCCCACTCTCACCACCTAAATAATTAGAAATTATTCTTCCCGAATCATCTCAGGCTTGACTTTATCCATGCAGTCTCCCTGACTGCTGCCACCAACCACGAGGATGGGGTAGGTGCTTCTATTTCTTTTTTTTTTTTTTTTTTTTTTTTGAGACGGAGTCTCGCTCTGTCGCCCAGGCTGGAGTGCAGTGGCGCGATCTCGGCTCACTGCAAGCTCCGCCTCCCGGGTTCACGCCATTCTCCTGCCTCAGCCTCCCGAGTAGCTGGGACTACAGGCGCCCACAACCGCGCCCGGCTAATTTTTTGTATTTTTAGTAGAGACGGGGTTTCACCGTGGTCTCGATCTCCTGACCTTGTGATCCGCCCGCCTCGGCCTCCCAAAGTGCTGGGATTACAGGCTTGAGCCACCGCGCCCGGTCGGTGCTTCTATTTCATATCTCTTGTTCATACCTTTCTCATTGCCCATACATGTTGTTTATTAAATGTTTATGAGTCTTTGTCTCCCACTAGACTAAAAACTGCTGGAGAGCAGATAACTACAGCTTACTTACCTCACTAATCCTAACTCTGGCATAGTATCTGATACATAATGGACACTCTAAATAAATGGCTATCAAAGGTATAAGAATGGCAGTGGGAGAGACACCCTAAGGTGACCCCCAATGAGTCATATTGTCTAATCCCCTCTTCTTGGGTCCATGTGAAACCTGCAACTTGCTTCTGACCAGTAGAATATGAAAAAAGTGATGGAAGGTCACCTCTGACATGTGATTATTCTAGATATGCCAATGGCTCATTTGTCAATCTTAGCATTCAGATCTTTCAAATCCTAAAGAGTCTTTTTCTATGAGTTAATGAAAGATTAAAATTGCCAATCATGATGGTGTATTTGTCTAATTAGCTAGTTAAATCAGTTTTTTCATGTGCCTTAAGGCTATGTCATTAGATGCATAAAAATTTAGGTGCTAAAATTTGGTATTATTATTTTCTGATTCAAGTGACTTCTTTATCATTATGAAATATTTCTGTTTTTCTCCAGTAGTAATTCTTGCTTTAAAGGTGACTTTATTGATATTAATATAGCTATGCCAACTTTATTTTAATTTTTGGATGACACCTTTTTCATATTTTTACTTTCAACCTTTCTAGGTTTCAGTATTTTTTTTTTTTTTTTTTTTTTTTGAGATGGAGTCTTGCTGTGTCACCCAGGCTGGAGGGCAGTGGCACAGTCTCAGCTTACTGCAAGCTCAGCCTCCCGAGTAGCTGGGACTATAGGCGCCTGCCACGCCCGGCTAATTTTTTGTATTTTTAGTAGAGACGGGGTTTCACCGTGTTAGCCAGGATGATCTTGATCTCATGACCTAGTGATCCGCCCGCCTCAGCCTTCCAAAGTGCTGGGATTACAGGTGTGAGCTACCGCACCTGGCCTTAGGTTTCAGTATTTAAGGTGTGTTGCTTGTAAGCAGGATTGAACATTATTTTTAAATCCAGTTTTATTACCTTTGATTTATAAAATAGTGTATTTTTATTTAATATAATTAATGACATATTTGCTTTTAAATCAACTCATTCCTATTGGTTTTATATTTGTCTCATTTCTTCTCCATTCCTATTTTTTGTTGAATTTTTTAAAAAGTACTTGAATTATTAGTCTTTTCTGATTACCCATTGCCCCGGTATTCAATTATTAATTATTATTTTGATGTGTACTATAGGGAAATTTTTTTTTTTGAGATGAAGTTTTGCTCTTGTTGCCCAGGCTGGAGAGCAATGGAACGTTCTTGGCTCACTGCAACCTCTGCCTCCCGAATTCAAGCGATTTTCCTGCCTCAGCCTTCTGAGTAGCTGGGATTACAGGCATGCACCACCACGCCTGGCTAATTTTGCATTTTTAGTAGAGATGGGGTTTCTCCATGTTGGTCAGGCTGGTCTCGAACCCTCAACCTCAGGTGCTCTGCCTGCCTCGGCCTCCCAAAGTGGTGGGATTACAGGCGTAAGCCACCGCACCCAGCTGGGAAATGTATTCTTGTAACAGTCTTCCTCAAATTTGTACATTTATCAACTCCCAGACAAATGAAGAGTCAGTTGCCTATGAAACAGAACTCAAAAAACAAAAAACCAACAGTGGGCTAATAACATGTTTATTGTTTCTTTCACATAAAAGATATCCAGAAGTGTGCATTCTAGAGCTAATATGGGAGTTTTATGAAGTCGGGAACTTTAGCATTTGGATATTATCTTTTTTTTTTTTTTTTGAGGTGGAGTTTCACTCTTGTTGCCCAGGCTGGATTGCAATGACACGATCTCGGCTCACCGCAACCTCCGCCTCCCAGGTTCAAGCAATTCTCCTGCCTCAGCCTCCCTAGTAGCTGGGATTATAGGCATGTGCCACCAGGCCCAGCTAATTTTGTATTTTTAGTAGAGATGGGGTTTCTCCATGTTGGTCAGGCTGGTCTTGAACTCCCGACCTCAGGTGATCCACCCGCCTCGGCCTCCCAAAGTGCTGGGATTACAGGCGTGAGCCACTGTGCCCAGCATGGATATTATCTTAAAGTCAGAGTTCCTAGAAAGCTAGCCAATAAATTCTGCTTTTATCTCATAGGCTAAAACTTAGTCACACGGCTGCATCTCCCTAGGAGGCTGGGAATGTTTTTGTTTCTTTGTTTCCTTGTTTTCTTTTGTTTTTATAGCTGGGCGCATTCCCCAGGATTCTCATTAGGAAGAAGGAGAGCACCAAAAAAGCAGGAGGTAAGGCAAGGGTTTTATGAGTCTGTGTCACACTATTAATCGAATATTTACGGCAATAAAAGAAATCCCATTCAACTCTGTTTCTAGATCTAACTGGTTTTAGGACTTTTTTTTTTTGGAAAGTTTCCTTTTGTGTTTCCATTTCTATATTTTAATTTATTTAAATGCAATGATTTTATAATCTCTAGTCAGTATGTTTACTGAGATTATTTTGCCAGTGGTTGCTGGGAGTCAGGGAGCAGGGAGCTAATTCTACCTCTGCTGAATCTCTCATGGTTGGTTGTTTCTGTGCTTTGGAATTTCAGATTGTGAGCTCATTGTCCTTAGTGTTTAATTTGTGGAAATCTCCTGCAGAATAAGATAACATGGAAGTCTTTCTGTAGTTCTTTACATTTGATTCTCTGGTAGAAACAAATGTTTCTTATATAAAAACCTCAGGAGTCATTGGTAGCTGAGGGCCACTTTGAATCTTAATTTATTAGTTTGGAGACTTCTGAAGTGAAATTTGTATGAATTTGATTCCCAGACTTACATGAGGAATAGGTCTATAGCATAAATTCTCAGTGAATTTTTTTTTTCTATACTGTATAGAGCTCAGGGGAAAAGAGTTTTTTGTTATCAGCCTATGCCGGTGAGTAGATTTTTCCACTAGTCTAGTTTTTACTTTGGATACAGACCTTGGTGGGTTCAGAATCCAAATGAGGGATATCAGTCCCAACATCCAGTGAAGCATAGGCTCAAGGCTTCTCTCCCATCACTGGTTGTATATAAAAAACCAGTTACCCCATCCCCTAAACCCCAAAGAAATTGTCATTGCGGTGTGCCCAACAACCTGGCTTTTTAGTGTTGCTTTGTTTTTAACCCCTGGGGGACATAACTTTACATTATTGTGAGCTTAGTGGCACATTGAAAAGAAATGTTTGTTATATTTTATCCATTATTTATGGAATTTTTTATTAAAGTATTTTTGAGTAACTTTGTCATAATTCTGTAACTGGAAGTCAAGAGTGTTTCTTTTAAAATGATTTATTGTCTATGTGAGATTTTGAAGTTCATATCATAAACATCCAAATCCTGTAAATGGAATTTTGTGCCCTCATCAAAACGGGACCACCCTGACAGAGCCTTAAGTTCCCATTACGATTCTCAATCTCCAAAGAACTCCATCCAGTTACGCCAGTCCTCTCCTTGGATGGAATCCAATTTTGGAGAGTCCTGGGAGCCCATTCCTGCCATGGCCTGTGTTTCTTCTCCACCCTTCTCTACCTATTAGGCCAAAATCTGATTGTAAAGTTGGACTGTGTTTTTATTTTTGCCATAAAACCTCACTCTCTACTTTGGAGGAACTGGGATTTAGGTAGATAATAACAGTACATGTCTTTTTTTTTTTTTTTTTCTCCTGTGTCTAGTATTTTTGGTAATGCAAACCTCAACACTAAGTCTAGAGAACTCTGCCCCAGTTTTTTCCTTTGACAATTATATAACTATGAACTGGCAGAACTGGGGTTCAAACCCAGAAGGACATTTTCTCTCCACAACCAAAATTCGTAATTAACACAAGTTAATATTTTTCTCATTTGTGTACTTTTTCTGATCATGGCTACCCTTGTTCCTTACAGTTGATCCTCAGTTTTCTTCCTTCGACTTCTAGTATCAGCCTTTGACATGATCAGAAGGAAAAGATTCTCTAAATGACTTCTGAAGATATGTATATGGTTTTAAAGTCCCTGTTGTTTTTCTATGTATTTTTCCCCTGTGGCTTCTCACCTAAAGGTAGTGATAACAGCAGCAGCCCATCTAGAGTGGCCCTGCCACGATGCCAGCTGCAGCGGGGAGGCGGGCCCAGGCCTCCCACTCCATGGAGCAAGTAGGAGCCCTGCCTCTCCAGGTGCTGCTACAATCGCCCTCCCAGGTGTAGGACTTGGGTGTCTCTCCAATCTGCACCCTCGGGGGCCTGGGAAGGGCCCCCACACCTCCCGCCCACAGGCTCGGGGGTGTCTGCTCCCACTGCCTGGCCTCTCTCCACTCCCAGCACCCGCTCCAATCTCAGTGTGATTGGACTGAGCCTGGAAGCTGTTACAACCAAGCAGGGTTTGTGCACACTCAGGGCAGCACTGACACGCTGTCCCCCTGCTGCCTCAGCCCCCTCTGGGCTTTTGGTGCTGACAAACGTGGAAGGGAAAGCTGAGTGTGGGCTGAAGACAGCTCTGTGCTGACCTGCTGGTGCCCCTTGGTGCCAGCAGCCTAGGTGCCATGCATGACTGCAGGAGGCAGGCAGGCTCCTGGGGGGAAGGGAGCAAGTCCCCAGTGAAGCCCCATCTTCAGGCCAGGGAAGGCCTGAAGCCTGGGAGCCAGGCTGCCAGTCCTGTGGACCACAGGGGGAACTCATGGTGCTTCTTCCTGGGCCTGCCCATGGACCAATCACAGACTTCCTCCCTCTGAGGCCTGTGGAGAGGAGCAACCCACTCCAGGGCCTCCTCCTCTCTGCCAAGGGTTGAACATTCACTGGGACACCTTGGCTGCAGAAAGGAGCTACCCACAGTGGGTCTCTGAGCTGTTCTACTGCTCTGTAAACTCCTCTTTGTTTTGCTCACTCTTCACTTGTCCACGTACCTCATTCTTCCTGGTCACAGGACAAGAACTTGGGACCTGCCAAATGGAGAGGCTAAAAGAGCTATAACACAAACAAAGCTGAAACATACCCCTTGCTCACCATGTTGCAGGCAAAGAGAGGGCAAGAAGAGCTGCAGCCCTTTGGGGACCCCAGACCTGGGAGCTCCCTGAGCCAGGGCTGTGACTCCCTTTTTGAGAACCTGCAGTTCCTGTCATCTCCAAGCTTCCAGGCGCCGCCGCATTTCCTGGTGACAGTTGAGGAAGCTGCTGGCAGTGCACCTGGTCTAGCTGCAGCATTGCAGAGAGCTGGTGCCTGAGCTGGCACCTGGAGCCACTACTGACTGTGCAGTGGGCCGACCCCACACTCAGTCACTCACGTACTTCTCGCTGCTTCACGCCTGGCTTGCCCTTGGCACGCATGGGATCCAGGCCAGTAGCGTGAGCCGAGAGCAGCCTGCCAGGCTTAGTAGGTGAAACTAGTTGAGTAGGCCCGGGCAAAAGTCAAGCAAAGGCGCCACTGTCCACAATTTCCAGCCAGAACAGTGACACCCCAAAAATCCCCTAACAGTAGATTATCACTTTTTTGGTAAAAGCTGCTGGAAAACATCTTGCCAAGATGCAATTCTAAGCAAAATGTTCGAGTCAACTTACAAACTCCAAGAAATATTCAATTTACAATGGAAATGCTAAGTTGATCATTAGATTTTGCTCTATGAATAAAGCATCCTGAGCAACACTATTTTTTAAAGCCCATAAACCACTTTGGTCTTAGTACTGCTAATCCCGTCTGTCAGTTTCTAACTTGCCAGAGCATAGCTTATAAAATGTTACTCTTAAAGCCAAGATGGAAGAAGCTCTTTAACAAAACATCCCATTCAGGGGATAAAAAAAATCTTAAACCTTGAAAGGAAAAGATTATTTAGTCTGCCCTCATCAGCATTCAGAGAAGAGAGGAGAGAATCTGAGAGTGACATGACTTGCCCAGTATTGCATGATGGCCACATGGCAAAGCTTCCTGCAAGGTCTAGAGGCCAGGTGGCCTGAGCGCAATCCAGTCTTCTTTCCACTTCCCCATGTTTTTAATCTCATTGAATTTGGCAGTTGTTTCCGCCTTTTTTTTTTTTTTTTTTTTGAGACGGAGTTTTGCTCTTGTCACCCAGGCTGGAGTGCAATGGTGCGATCTCGGCTCACAGCAACCTCCACCTCCAGGGTTCAAGCCATTCTCCTGCCTCAGCCTCCAGAGTAGCTAGGATTACAGGCATGTGGCCACCACGCCCAGCTAATTTTGTATTTTTAGTAGAGACCGGGTTTCTCTGTATTGCTCAGGCTGGTCTCAAACTCCGGACCTCAGGTGATCTGCCTTCCTTGGCCTCCCTAAGTGCTGGGATTACAGGCATGCGCCACTGCGCCAGGCCATATTAGCCTGTTTTTAAAGGTTCTGGGTAATATGTGTTACATCGCTACTTGAACAAAGGAGTGATGTAAGGTGGTAATATATAGCACTAGAAAATAAGTGGTATTACTGTAGGTGGCCTGGGATTTATACCTCATTACCAACTTGGTCTCATTTATTCATTTATTCAATCAATAAGAACTGCTCGACATACTCAGACCACAAATGAAGTCTCCATTCTTTTCATTGATTATGTAATAACAAAGAAACACAGATATGTCTTCTTGGTAGGAAAGATTCCAACATCTTCTTGAAGCTTTACTTGGAATTCCCAAAGAATTCTAAAATTGCGTACAGTCTAAAAGATAGGATCAATCAGGTTTCTACAGCCATGCCGAGTTAGAGATAAAACTTTACCAGACCACAGCTGCTACTGAGTCTCAATATTCTCTAAAGTTGAGATGGAAAAAAATGGTTGGACAGAGTCACACATAAAGAGGGGCACCCACTGATTCAGTTTCTGGAACTGAATACTATGGTCTTTAGAGAAGGATCCCACTCTCAATTACATACCTATCCTCAGGTACTCCAGGAATGTGTTTGCAAGGTTGAAGTTTTTATGTTCGAATGCACAGCACCTCCAAATGAGCCAGCCACACTCCAGGATGCCTGGCCATTTATGTATTCACATAATACATATTTACCCAGCATATGAGGCCAAATGGAAAAACTCGTAGATTTTTGTATCTTTCTTCATGCCTGGCTTCTGGTTGCTGGGGTCAGAGGCAAATATGGAGATGGGATATGAGTTAAATATTTGTAACTGGATTAAATGATGTAATTAACTATAAATTATATAATTATAAAGTAATAGAATAAAATAGCAACTGTCCAGTTCCCAATGGCATGAGAGAGTATAGAGCTCTTTCAAAGAAAAAAATAAACACACTGACATTAAATATTTATAATAAAGCTAATAAGGTTACAACTAATGGTCCTGGTTTCCATGTAAAAAATATAATTGAATGGGACCCCAGAATTAAAGGATGTGACCCAACCAAACTCACTTATAATTATAACTAGGAGATAAGCAAAATAAACCTTTTATTTAAAGAAAAACTCAACTTTGCCATCACTGCCTCCTGAAGATTTGAGCATAGTTCTACATTAAGGGAACAAATCCTGATACCACTCTCTTTCACTCACAAAGACAGAAGTAACAGAAGAAAAGAAGAAAAATAGTGTCATCTCCTGGATCCCTTCTTCCTGAAGGTTAACATGCAAGCTCATTGTTTAGCTAAGCACATTATGGAATCTTTGGATATGGAACGATGTGATGGTTAATTTTATACGTCAACATGACTGGACTACAGGGGGCCCAGATGTTTGGTTAAACACTATTTTGGGTGTGTCTGTGAGGGTGTTTCTGGATGAGATTAACATTTGAATCTGTAGACTGAGTAAACCAGATTGCCTTCACTAATGTGGGTGGCCCTCGTCCAATCCCCTGAAGGCCAGAAAAGAATAAAAGACCAAGTAGGAAAGAATTCTCTCTCTGCCTACGTTAGAGCTTCCTTCTTTTGAAGGAAGAAGACATCATCAATCTTCTTCCTTCAGACTGGAACTTACACCATCAACCCTCTCCTAGGTCTCCAGCTTGCCAACTGCAGATCTTGGGACTTCTTAGCCTCCATAGTTATATGAGCCTATTCCTTATTTTATATAATGAATTTAATATAAGATACATGTATTATATATATCTTATATTTTATATAAGATACATGTATTATATATATCTTATATTTTATATAAGATACATGTATTATATATATCTTATATTTTATATAAGATACATGTATCTTTTTTTTTTTTTTTTGAGATAGAGTCTCGCTCTGTCACCCAGGCTGGAGTGCAGTGGTGCAATCTCAGCTCACCACAACCTCTACCTCCCAGGTTCAAGTGATTCTCATGCCTCAGCCTCCTGTGTAGCTGGGACTATCAGCATGCAACACCATTCCTGGCTAATTTTTATAATTTTTGATAGACACAGGATTTCACCATGTTGGCCAGGCTGGTCTCAAGCTCCTGGCCTCAAGAGATCCACCTGCCTTGGATATATGTATCTTATTGGTTCTTTTTTTCTGGAAAACCCTGAGTAATATACACAACCAGACAGTTAGGGAAAGCAAAGTTACTCTCCATTTTAAAGAAGTGAGAGGAATTAGATTTCCAAGAAGGGGCTCGGAGAAAGGGGCTTTGGCTAAGAAGAAAGTGAGGAGTCCTGCATAAAAGGAGCTTACACCAGGAAAGAGGCTATATCTATGGAGAAATGTGGTGAATAAAAGTATCACATAGGTGAAAGGACTTGGAGGAGAGAGATATCTTGAGTTAACTGTTTGGTTTCTTGCCAGTGGGAGGAGGGACAGCCTGTGATTCAATTCCCTTTGTGACTCTAAACTTTCAGTGCCATCTGCTACTCACTCAGGTGTCCTGTGGAAGTGGTCATTGGGAGGAATAATAGAAAACATACTCTATTTCAGACCTATGCTGGCATTGCAACTACCAGGCCCAGCTCTTACAGGCACATCGGGAAAGACAGTCAGTCTTCCAGATCTGAGCTTCTAAACATTAGCCTACTGACATTTTGGACTGCATAGCTTTGTTGGGGAATCTGTGTGTTGTTGAATATTTAGCAGCAGCAT
Source organism: Macaca nemestrina (assembly GCF_043159975.1). Taxonomy (NCBI): domain Eukaryota; kingdom Metazoa; phylum Chordata; class Mammalia; order Primates; family Cercopithecidae; genus Macaca; species Macaca nemestrina. The sequence goes on from NC_092132.1 coordinate 23,617,268, forward strand.
GTTTGTTTGTCTTCTATACATTAGATGACAGTATCACCCCTCCATGTAGCAACAAAAAGTTCTCCAAACATTGCCAAATGTCCCTTGGGTGGAGGAAGAGAGTTCCACCTTCATTTCAGAACCTCTAGTCTAAAGTATATGTAGAAAGAGCTTTACAGAAGGGGAGATCTTACTTCGGGACAAACCTACCAGGGTCCAATCAATGGAAGGAAAAGCTAAAAATGCAAACTGGACCTCACTTTGAAGAGAAATATTTTCTTAGTCCCTCTTACATATAAATAGTCAAATTCTTTAAACTTCGCAAAAATTAGTAAAGGTTTCCCCAACAAATTTACAAATCACTACTGTATAGAACATACTGGGAGGAGAAATGAAGGTATTATTTTATTTATTTTATCTGACATCCTAGCATTCTCCAAAAGGTCAAACACAATAAAATCACTAACAATAAATAGTTAGATGATAGGAAGACAGGTAAATAAAATCCTTGGCTTGATTAATTATAATACTATTACTGGCAGGGGAAAGATTGGAGCAAATTAACCAAGTGGAAGGTGATCAGACTAGGTATTTGTATAGTTCACAGTAACAATAATATTGTTCAAATAATTTTTTTTCTGTAGTTTTACTTTGTCACCAAAAAGTAAAGAAGTTGGACTAGGCAAATACAGAAATTTCTTCTGTTTGATAGAGGCCTTTAGTACTACTCAGTCTGGATTGATGAAAAATGAAACATTTTCCTGAATATAGAAAAAGTACATTCCTGGAGAAAAAAATGTGTTTCCAACAATTCTACCAGCCCTTGAGAAATGAAGGGAATGCACAAGATAAAAAAGCCCATTTTTGCCTTGGGCTTGATGTTAAGAAACTTCTGCCAAAAACGAAAAGGACAGAACTGCAGAGGGTCAGGACGATAAAGATGTGAGCCATCTAGAAATTTACCACATCGACATAGTAATTCCTTTGTGCAGAAAAACTACATGAATTCTGTGATAATCATTTGTGAAAGCAAGAAAAATATGTTGTCTTTCAGAGAAGAGTGAAAGGCTTTCAGCTCAGCATCATAAAAGTCACTATTAGAAAAGGGAAAAATACAAATCCCAAAGCAACTATTAAAACACCACCAATAACAAATAATGGTTCCTCCATAAATTTATTTTGATGATTATACCTTGTGTTCTATCTTACAACAAACTGTCAGCAGCAAGACCTGTAGACAGATGTAAGTTTAAACTGTTTAACTCCACCTAAGAGTGAAATTAGGCCACAGTTTCTGTCTTCAATGAAACTCCAATGAAACGGATGCACATCCCTCCTCTGTGATGTCATGGTTCTCTTCTCATCAGAGAATAATCTCAAATTCCTCTGCAACGCCCCTTGATTCTACAACTTTGGATGGAATTTTACACATCAAAATCACACAAGTGTGTTTACCTTCTCATAAGAAATCATTGTATAATTCTCAGGGGCCCTTCCCTGCCCCTGAAATAAGATAGCCTCCCTCTTCTCATTTGTATAGGTTCAGGATGGCTGAAGAGGCCCCACACAGTTTACAGAAAGGAAGCCAGTTGATGCTCTAAATGGAAAGTACATCACAATAATAAATCTGCAAACAAACCATAAAATTAGAAGATGGTGAATAACTTAATGGGATCCACAGGCAGAAGAGAACTTCCCATTAAAAGAGAGAGAGAGAGAGTGCTTCTCTGGGGTTTCCCATCTCTCTGGGAAGTAGTATGTGGCAGGTGTTGTCTTCATTCCACTGACAGCAATGAATGAGAGGTCAAGAGTCAATGGGTTTGTTTGAATCTGAGCTCTCTGGCTTCTAGGTTACTGCCACTCAGCCAGGACCTCTGTCCATTTGCCTGTGCTGTTGCCTCCCCATTGGCATTGGTCAAAAGAATATTCTGTGCCCCTTTCCAAGAACTGCAGTCAGACATCAGTGGTCTAAGAGATATTCAGAGTTCTGGTCAGGTGAACTAGTTTCTTGTTCCAAGTCAGGGGGCATTCCCATGCTACAATTGCCAAGACTCAGGAGAGGAGAGAGTGTTGGTCTAACCTACCCTCTTCTGAATGTGTATTCTTTGGTCATAAAGAGAGGGGGAGGGATCAAGAAAGATACAGTAAGAAAGAAATGTTAAAAATAATGACAAACATCTTATGAGACTTACAGTCTACAGCAATCTTTTGCATGCATGTTTTCATTTTCCATGCCAGCACCATTTTTTTAAAGATGTACTGTTTTTACACAGGAAAAAATTTAAGACTCAGAGGGGCTAAGAGGTTTATCCAGGTTGAGTGGAAAAACAAATAAAATATCAGAATTCCAAATCCTTGTTTTTTCTTGTTTCCTAGTACACAGGGACTTACAGATTTTGTTTAGAGATTAATATTTTTGTAGGGTTTTCATTAGTCAGTTTTCTTAGGTGGACAGATAACCATTTTGCTGGATCCTATATCAATTCAGCCCTTTTCCTAACCAATTTCATTCTTTGATTAGAGAAATGAAACAATTGACTGTCCCTCTTCTCTTCCCTCTGTCCTTGCTAGTGAGCCCTGACAAAGCAGGTAGGTGTGAAGTATTGATGAAGATGTAGGAGGTGTGTTGGCTCCTGTGCCCTAAGGAAACATGAATAAATGCAAGGATCACTTTCAACTGGTTGGCTTTGATTTGAGATCCCTGTCTCTAGAGCTGGATTTCTCTTACTTATGTATCAATCATGCCCTAAATGGCCTACTTTGTCCCCAAAGTCTTCACTGACTGAGCTGTCCATCTCATGTCACAATTTCTCTATAATTATGTGATTTCTATATATCTTACCCACCCAACCATGGACACAATGTTATACCTTGGATACAAATCTTTCTATGACTGGGTCTGTGATGTTTACAATGTGTGCCCTGATAACCACCTGCCTACCTGAACTTCTGTTGATTACCAGTTATCAGCTCATTGGTCAATTATCTTGTTAAATAATAAAAGAAATTGCTACCATTTTTGAGCACATGAGTGTCTTGTACTGTGCTAAGCACTTTAGCTGAGTTATCTTATTTGTTTCTTAAAATATCCCTGTAAGGACCATGTATCTGAATCTCTGGATCTTGAATGTCTTTTACCCTTGGATTAGGAATGGGCGAATGAAAGAGTCATTTGTGAAAAAAAAAAAAAATCTGTCAGACACAGATACCACTGATTCCACTTAAATGTGGGCCAGCAGGATATGTCTTCAAATATGTAAAAGCAAAGAGATATGTGTTCAAAATAACTTGGCAGGAATATTTTACCTAATGGAAAATGAAGGTCTATGTGTTTTAAATCCTTATAATGCATGTATAAAAACCATAAATCCTTAAATTGCCAACTAAATAAATGCTTCGTAGTGACTTGCCCCTTAATCATCCAGGAAAATTAGATAAGAACTAAGAAGTTATAAGAGCTCTTCCTTTGGGACATATTGTTTCACTTTGGCAAAGTGATGTGGGGTTGTGAGGAGGAAAAACAAAGTGAGTTTTCTCTATTTAGGCAAACATGAAAGTAAAAACTATCACCAGTGATTTTTGAGACAATTGAAGCCTCTATATTGAAATGCATTGGGAGTTTGTTATGCTATTAGAAAAACATACAGTCCATTTACTATTATTTAACCACATTAATCATTATGATGAAATATGTTGTGAGCTAATTCATGAATTTCATACTTAGACGATTACATTGCTGCATAGGGTAATGATTTTAAACAGTGACAGGTAAACTTTTTCCATTTTGGCAAAAATGAGTAAGTACAGATTTTCCTCTGCGGGGATCACAGATTCTTGACACACCCAAACTTCTATAGACATATACCAGTAATGTGAAAATGGAATCCATCCACTATTACTTTAATGTTAACCTTCAGCTTAAAAAAAATCTTCTACAAGGGTTTGACATCATTGCCTTGACAATTATAAATTAAGCAGGGGCAGAATTCTGCCTACTCTAGGGAATCTAAATTCTCAGAAATTTCACTATCCAAGCTTATGATCTCTCCAAACAATCAAATGTCAGTTTTGAAGGTCATTCCTTTTACAGATGTCTGCTCACAACAGACAACAATGGGTATGGTGTTAATGGCTCAATGGCTCAATCAGGGTAGGGACTATATTTAATTGCACATCACTGCACCCTACTCTCTAACGCAGTAGCTGGCACGTAATAAAAGCTCCATACGTAATGACTATTCCAGGTCCTAATATCTGACACTAATTGCCTGTGTGATTTTGGGATAGTCATTTAATACATTAAGGGATTTGAACTTAAAGGGCACCAAGATCTTTTCCAGCTCTGATATTTTACTAGTCATTGACTGAAGTCCCTGGGTGTTCACCAGTTTACTATAATGACTACAGAGAAAAACAGTGTTCCTCCCAAAAACACTTAAAATGAAATAATCCCTATCTCCTTCATTCAACCAATTCATGACTATTCCTCACACAATCTATCATTTGCCAGAGGAAAAGCCATTGCTCATCTTTTATAAAAAGTGTTCTCAAAATCCAACCCATAATGGAACTAACAGTTTCTTGTTCAGCATAGGAAACATATTAACCTGATTTGATTCTGTTCCCATTTTGGTTCTCAGAATTTCAGTCTCCTTTGGAACCTTTATTATTGCCATTTAATTAAACCAAGTCCTTCCATACCTTTTAATTTGTTTTTTTTAAAAAAAAAACCCTCTCTTTTCTCAACCACTAGGAGGCAGTGTTTCAGTAGGTCTAAGCTAAACAAAGACTGATCAGCCCAGAACGCTGAAGTGGAATTTGACTCCTCAAATCTGAAAGTTTCCCTTAGACTTTGCTTCTTCAAGAAGTAGGGGAAATAACATCTTTCTCACCAAGAAATAACCAACACATATATTTTCACCATTAAATCACTAATAATCCTAAAAGATATATGCAAACTCTTGTTGGAATAATTTTTTTAAAAGTCTCTGCAGTTTATAATGCTATTATTTGGGGTGTTCTTAATGTTTAATTTACCATTTACCCATTCAAAACAATTCATCATGGCATTAATCACTTCTCTATTATCATCAAATATTGAATGACACATCTGTATTTTAAAGAATGTAACAAGTACTTAAAGGACAAATCCCTTTAATTCTATAGAAAGTGCTTTAATTTTTAAGTGGAGGGTAGTAAGTTTTTAAGAAGGTCCTAAGATAGGAAAATGGGCAAGGAAAGAGCAGAGCATGTTCTTTAGTGCTAGGCCTATTTTATAGATTTATTGAAATCTCAAAGCCACTCCATGAAGTAAATATTATTATTCCTATTTACAAGACAGAAAACTAAAGCCAAACTTCATTTAAAGTCAAATAATTAAGTGCCCAGGATTTGAATTAAGGCCTGTCTGATTCACCAATCTACTACACTAAGTTGTCTTGCAAATAAAAACAACAACAGTAACAATAACAATAAGTGAACTGTAAAGCAACCCAAAATTTGGCACAACAGTCTCTCAATTCAGTGCTCTAATCTTGATCGCAGTCTGGAAATTCATCATTAACACAAAGTCACTACTTGGAAACAGAGCCAGCCACTGATTGTACTTAGGCTTTGTAAGAACAACACTCACTGCATATTCTCTGAGAATGTGTTTTTTAAAATTTGCATTGTTTTTATTATTAGGGACTTATTTAATAATAGCCTTCCTAAGCCTCCTTTCCTTGATTTGAAAGGCCATCACCATTGCAACCCTAAATTATTCTTTCCGAATGGTAAGAAAATCATGAAAACTCTTGTTGTACCTCTGCCCAAAGCCTATGCCCCAGGAAGAGAATTTTAAAAGTAATTAGTGTAACAGCTCTCACCACAGGCTTTAGGCCCCCTGTCTTAAGCCTCACAGTTAACAAACTTGAATATGTGCAGGCTTGTGAGTTTTATTTTTATCAATTCCAGTTTAATATTTTACTGACCATCACCTATGCCTAGGTTTTCACAATAGCAAGTAAAATGGCTGAATCTTTGCACACTCATAGCATTCTTCTTTTCAAACTATAGAAACTAAGGTAAGGGATGTGTACAAAGAGACATGATTAAAACCATCCTTGCCACTGGACTTCTTGCAACAAATCAAACAAATTTTAAAAGTAATACAATTAACTGCCAAGATATTTCTCAAATATTCAAATGGAGGAGCAGTTTACCTTAACCTCAATTACCTTAATAGAATAGAATTAAGTGGTAGAATTCTTAGAAAGTATCTGTTAAGTGCTTAACAGGTTCTTGTAGAATAATAATAGAGTTAGCTATTGCTCTAGTTGTCTCTGCACAGTTTTTGTGTGCTAAGATGGGTAGAGAAAAATTATCAGTGCTTACTGAAAAATAGGAGCTCTAAAAATGTGGAAAGAGATGGTGAGCCCGCAATTAGATCAAGAAAATAACTGAAGTACATCTGGAGTGTTGGTGCATTTCTTCTCAGAGTAATAATAAAACATCCAACAGACCTCTTAACAACACAGGACATCACCATCATCACAGTGTAATCTTAAGGAAGAAAACATACATGCAAAGCTCCCAGTCCACAGAGGAAGGGATTGCGGGAAAGAGAAATAAAGGAAATGGGGGTAGAGTAAACTCAGCCCTGCTGTGAAACCCTTTCCACTCAGTAGGTGAGGGATCATTTGTAATCACATCCTCTTTGATTTGGACAGTTTCCAGTGACAATTTAGAGAGGAGCCCCTAGGCCTGAGGGAGAGGCATTGGAGAAAAAAAAAAAAAAGGGAAACACAAATAGCTTTCTGCAGGAAATACAAATACACACACACACCCCATTTCATGGAATGGTGATCATGTTGCACATATTGATTTCAGAAAATGTAAAATGTGGAGCAGTGTCTTAAGGTAAAGGAAATAAAGTTAAAGTACAGTGCACACTTCTTTTTCAGGCACTTCCCATACAGCCTTTTCCCACCTCCCTTGGCTGTTATAATAAGAGCACCAAAATAAAAAGATTACCGTCGACTGCCAAATCACTGCGGCCCCCAGTTGAGGACAATGAAAACCCTAGACTAATATCTATGGTGAATCTCTGGAGTCATATGGTAGACTACCAGTTTTCAGGAGCTTAAATAGTCAATAAAAATGCCTATGACTTTTTTTTTTTTCTTTACAGGATAGTTCATTCTCATTATGCAAGATCATCCTAAGCGACTGCCAAATTAAATAGTCACCATAGTGCTTCCAATTTAAAAGCCAGAAAACATTTGCATTCTGATAAAATGGCTTCCATCGGATGAAGATCCTTTGACACCCACAGTCCTCTAGCATTTTAAAGGCTGTTTGCTGAGAACCTTCTCTGACTTTGGAGCTCCGCTGTTTGCACTCTGTTAACAGTCTAGCGACTGGTCACGGCATAATTAGCCATTTGTTTCTTCAGCTAAGGGGCCAGTGGTGAATGTGGCTTCTAAGCCAAGAGCAGGGCCCCACCCTGAGCAAATCTGGCCTTAAAAACAGGCCTTCGAAAACCTACTTCTCAGTTGCCAAATACTCTAACGTAAACACTGCCCCCTTTTTGAAAGCAGGTTGGATCAGAACTAGATCAGACTATTATTGCTTTTGCCTTCAGTTCTAATCTTTCAATGAACAATAGGGGGAAAAAAAAGGCCCAGGCCAGAACGTATTGCCTGACCAGCCTGTCAGAAACTGATGTCATTACAGAGCTGATACAATAAGAGAAGATTAGACTCAAAGGTCCTTGGATATATATTTACTTATGTAGATAAACATTTTTATACTATATACATATTCACTTTCATGTAAATAAACATTTATATGTATGCATATATCTGAGAGAGACTTTAAAGAAAAATGTGAAAAACTATTTTAAGTGTTATCTAAAAAAAAACTAAATCAAACACTATTTCATCAAAAGAAATTTTTAAAAGTGTTGTTTGTAAGCATTTGGAAAGGAAAGAAATAAGCCTTTATTGTGACCAAATTATCTTTTTTATCCCCTCCATTTCTAATTTTATTTATTTACTAAACACATACAGCACTAACTATTCGCCAGGTACTATTCTAAGCACTCTGTAAATAATAACTTGTTTAATCATATAACGACCCTATGAAATATGTGCTATTATTATCCCTACCTGACAGATGAGGACACTGAGTAGAGAGAGGTCAAGTCACTTGCCGAGGGTCACACAGCTACCAGCGGTCACTGGAATTTGAGCCAGGCATCCCATCTGTGAAATCTGTGTTCTTCACTTTGCTTCCTCCCTAAGTGAAAATTAATCTCATTTTAAAATCTTCACAGATGAGGAACTTAAGTTACATGTTTATATAACTAATCTATTTAACTCATGCCAAATCTGAACAAAAATATGGAAATAATTTATGCCAACTAAGGACAATAGCACTAATAAGATATTTTCATACACATTCATGTCTTATAAAATTAACACCCTGGCTGGGTGCAGTGGCTCACGCCTGTAATCTCAGCACTTTGGGAGGCAGATCACGAGGTCAGGAGATCGAGACCATCCTGGCTAACACAGTGAAACCCCATCTCTACTAAAAATACAAAAAATTAGTCGGGCATGGTGGCACACACCTGTAATTCCAGCTACTCGGGAGGCTGAGGCAGGAGAATGGCGTGAACACAGGAGGCAGAGCTTATAGTGAGCCAAGATCGCACCATTGCACTCCAGCCTGGGCGACAAAGCAAGACTCCATCTCAAAAAGTAAATAAATAAATAATAAAATAATAAAATAAAATTAACACCCTGGCCAGGCACGGTGACTCATGTCTATAATCCCAGCACTTTGGGAGCCAAAGTGGGAGGAGCACTTAAGGCCAGGAGTTCGAGGCCAGCCTGAGCAACATAGTGAGATACCATCTCTACAAAAAATTAAAAAATAAAAATTAGCCAGGCGTGGTAGCAGACCCCTAGAGTCCCAGCTACTTGGGAGGCTGAAGTGGGAGGATTGTTTGTGTCCAGGAGTTCAAGGCTGCAGTGAACTATCACTGCAACACTGTAGTCCAGCCTGGGTAACGGAGCAAGATTCTGTCTCTAAAAAGAAAAATGAAAGTGGAAATAAATAAATTAAATTAAATTAAAACCAGTTCTCTTCAATCTTCCTATACTCTCTTTAAAAAAAAAAAAATTCAATTTTTTATTTTTTTGAGATGGAGTCTCACTCTGTCACCCAGGCTGGAGTGCAATGGTATGATCTCGGCTCACTGCAACCTCTGCCTGCCGGGTTCAGGTGATTCTTCTGCCTCAGCCTCCCGAGTAGCTGGGATTACAGGGTCGCAGAACCACGCCCAGTTAATTTTTGTATTTTTAATGGAGATGGGGTTTCACCATGTTGGCCAGGCTGGTCTCGAACTTCTGACCTGAAGCGATCCGCCCACCTTGACCTCCCAAAGTGCTGGGATTACAGATGTGAGCCACCACACCCAGCCACAATCTTCCTATACTCTCTAACTTGCATTTCCTGCATATATGGTGAGCAACATAGCTCTCTGCATGCATCACTAGATGGTCCTCCAGACCTCTCTGTTCAACAGTTAGTACAGTTGAGTCACTTGGTACCTCATTCCCAACTAAGATTTACAAAGCATATTTAAAAGAGGAAAATCACACATTGGTTACCAGTTCATTGTAAAATGGTGCAAAAATTAGATTGATAATAAAATGTTTTATTAGGCACATCCTTTTCATATCTGCTATATTATAACTTGTCTTGATTTTAAATGAAAAGGCCCTTCTAGAAGCATCTATCTAAAGTCTATATAGGTTATGTTCATACTGTTATAAAATTATAAAGTCTAGACATTAGAGTTTGCTGGGCTTTGACTTTAAACTATTAAATAAGAAAAAAGATGATCTTGGCAAGGAAACAATTAGATAATATTCTCGATTTTCACAATATTGATTTGTGTGTGTTGTAGAATTTCTGGAAGGAAGTTAAAACAACAATGACTAAATCTTGCTTGATGATTACAGTACTTAATTTATATTTATTAATGGCAATAGTAATAATGGACCTTATTTTAATGTCTTCAATCTGTCCCCATCTCTCAAACCATACTACCACCACCATAGCTCAGGGTTTAACACTTCTGTCTAATCTTATCTCCTCCCCTATTTAAATTATGACTGATAGATTGATCTTTCTGGAACACATATGTCACTTTCTGCTTAAAATATTTCTGCTGTTCTCTAGTCTCTTGATGACCAAATTATAACTTCTTAGAGGAGTATTTGGGATTTCTACTACTTTATTACTACCATAGCCATGTTTCAACCTCTTACATTTTGCAAAAGCATTCTTTCACATATGTGCTTTCCCATATGTTATTCCCCGACTTGAGACATCATACCCATATCCTATCCTCACCCAATCTGGGCAATTTCATCATTCTTCAAATACCATCTCTCGTATACGCCAAAGACTTTTTCTGATCGCTCTCCTTGTCTGACTTAGACGGCTCTCTGAAAGGTTATAATAGCACCATGTTCTTACCTCTATAATTCAGTCAATTACTTATCCTTTTGGAGAACATTAAAGACCTACATTACATGCTCAAGTTTCTATGCACTCCAGTAAATGTGAACTTTTTGAGGGAAGACACATTTTAAAGCTTTTTTCTTTCAATACCTCACAACTAGCATGGTGCCTGGCACAGTGATCAATAAATGCTGAATAAATGGCCAAATTTCAAGAAATCACATGTACATAAGAAAATGTTATGCAACCAAGAAAATCACTGAATTGTGTATAATCTACTAGTCAAGGTTCTTTGGTAGAACAATGGCAGTCTTATGTATAGCCCTCTCAGGCTTTTGGTATCAATAAGAAGAATATACATACACAGCAATAAGATAGTCCTGTGTGATGTTAATATTCACAGGTAACTTGCATAAATAAAAGTGCAAATGTGTGTGCATTCAAAACTACATTAGCAACATCCAAATACATTGTTACAAATCTTTTCAAAATATTTAGTAATTTTTTCCAGAAGTTCCATCCTCTTTTGCATTAGATGTTTAAATACCCTCCAGTAGATTATCTTTTTTTAAAACAACTTTTAATTAAAAAGTGAGGATAATTAGGCTGGGCACGGTGGCTCATGCCTGTCATCCCAGCACTTTGGGAGGCCAACGTGGACAAATCACGAGGTCAGGAGATAAAGGCTATCCTGGCTAACACAGTGAAACCCCATATCTACTAAAAATACAAAAAATTAGCCGGGCATGGTGGTGGGCACCTGCAGTCCCAGCTACTTGGGAGGCTGAGGCAGGAGAATGGTGTGAACCTGGGAGGCGGAGCTTGCAGTGAGCCGAGATTGTGCCACTGCATTCCAGCGTGGGTGACAGAGCAAGACTGTCCCCCCCACCAAAAAAAAAAAAAAAAAAAGAAGTGAGGTTAATTAATAATTCCAAAGATTACTATCTTTTAGAATCGTGCAAAGATGTCCGTAAAGGTTCCTAGCAGTAAATTAAGTAGAGTTATCATTTTTAAAGATGACGGAGTTAAGCATATCCTACTATTTGTAATTAAAATTTGTCTGGGTGTGTGTTTGTTTATTCTCTGTTGTCCACATTAGATTGTAAGCTGCCAAAAAAAGTACCCGAATTTCTTATTATAATCCGTTAGCACAAAGCAAATATGAAAGAAGTGTTTTAAAATCTTCCTTTCAACTTCAACTTCTGAAGGAGATGCTTAATTCATGGAAGAACAACATATGCTCATATAACATCAAAACCACCTGATAAATTCACATATTTGAAGAATCAGAAATCTGCAGAAGCATCCAAAGAGAGAAGAACCATTCAAAAGTGACTTGATGATCTTTAGCTCTCCTTGAAAGCATTTGCTGATCCTGGAAGGCACTGTACGTTAGAAATCTGGACTTGACCCAGGAAGCATCCTACTGGAGGACAGAGTAACAAGGAGAACTTCAGAGAGTTGCATAGAACTGAAGGGCCAAAATTGTAGAATTAAAGGACGTTAACCACAGACTCTGTGTCCCTCTTAGGACTCTGCCATGTTTGGAAGTTATAGGGTCAGGATACCAGAAAGCTAAGCCAATTGCCTCTCAGAGACAGAGTAGAAATTATTATGACCACTCAGAGCTAAGAAGAAAAACACCTTCTAGGCTCCCAATTAGAAAGCACTGTAAGGCCATGCTTTAATCAGAATTAGACTGCTTATTACTAAAATTGCAACTAGCCTCTCCCCACCTCAGTTTATAATTGGATCCCATTCCACCCCACATGCATATACACAACTGTCTATTTATCCAGCAGAGGAAAGAGCAAATTTTGTGTGGTGAAAGAAAACAACTAAAAATGTTAGCATTCAATCATTTTTAAGAAAATAAACAGGACTATATGATTGACATCCAAACACACACACACACACACACACACACACACACACACACACACACAAGCATATCCACAGATGAACCACACATTACAGTTAGCACAGATTTTGAAAGAACTATCATAAAGTTTAAGACAGTAGATGAATTGATTATCAAACTAATTAAAAGGTAGAACATTTCAACAAATAGTAGTATATATAAATAATTATAATTTACAAATATCACAAGAACATTCTAGAAATTAAGGGCTGTGCATAGGTGATAGACTTTGGATGTTTGTTCCCTCCAAATATCATGCTTAAATGTGATCCCCAATGTTGGAAGTGGGGCCTGGTGGAAGGTGTTTGGGTCATAGAAGTGGATCCCTCCCCTGAATGGCTTGGTGCCCTCCCCATGGTAATGAGTTCACACAAGATCTCATTGATAAAAATTCTGGGACCTCCCTGACCTCACTCCCTCTTTCACCATGCAAGATGACTGCTCCTCACTCACCTTCTGCCATGAGTAAAAGCTTCCCAAGGCCTTACCGGAAGCCAAGCAGATACTGGTGCCATGCTTGTACAGCCTGTAGAACCATGAGCCAAATAAACCTATTTTCTTTTTAAATGACCCAGTCTCAGGTATTCCTTTATAGCAATGCAAAATGGATGAATGCAGTAGGTTTACCAGGAAGTAGACATACTTGTAAGACAAATAGCAAGTAGAAGATAAGACTAGTAATTTCAAAGACAGGTGAATAGAAAATGTATATACTTAAGTAAAGAAGGAAAGGAAGAAAAGGATGACAGGAAAAGAACAAAGTGTAAAAAAAAATATCAGACACATTTGAATGGTATAACACAAGTGTAATAAGATTGCAAGAAAGAAGAGACAGGAATGAGATAGAAGCACAATTTGAAGAGCTAAGCACTGATAATTTTCCAAAATTGATGAAAAAAAACCCCAACTCACCAATTTCAGAAGCCTACTGAAGAGTATATAAAACACTGAAAGAGTACATAAAACACTTGGTCATATTGCAGCCAAACTACTGAAAACCAAGATAAAAATAAAAACTTTAAAAGAGCCAGAGAAAAGAAATACAAATTTCTTTCAAAATATACCCCAAATCTCTGACAGCTGACTTCAAAACAGAAATAATAGAAGCCAACAGACAATTGATTGACATTTTTACAGTGCTAAAAGAAAGTAACCATCAACTTAGAATTGTACCCATAGGGGAAAAAAATTTCCAAAATGTGACTAAGCTTAAAAACACTTTTGATTAACAAAACATGTCAAGTATTTAATGCCAAAAGATTTTCTTTGAAATAAATATAAAAGAGTTTATCAGGTGAAAGGAAAATTACACTTCATAGAAACAAGGAAGTTCAGAAAGGAATGAAGAGCAATGGAAAAGGTGAATATGTATGCAAATATAAACAAATATTGACCCTATAAAGTGATATTTTGAATACCTCATTGAATTTAAAATATATGTAAAAATGAAATGCACAATAAAACATTGCAAATGGCAAGAAGGAATTTAGAGTTTAAAAGGTCTAAGATTTTAGCAATATTGAGAAAAATAGTAAAGCTAACAGTTTGTACTAGATTATAATAAGTTAAGAATTCATGTTATAATCACTAGCTAATCTATAAAAATAGTAAAATTATTTTATGAAAAACAGGTATATATTATAGTTGGGATAATTTGAGCAAAAAAGAAAGGAATTGAATAATGTGGTATTATAACCCCAAATATAAAAATAAATATCCATGAGTCCATACTAATGTAAATAAATGATTGAAAATGAGTAAGAGAAAAGAACCAACTATCTCATGAAGAAGAATTCCAAATAATTTATGTAGATACTTCACCCTCAAAAAGGCAGAGTATAACCCCCCATTCCTTAAGTGTGGGCTGCACCTAGTGATTTCCTTACAATAAATACAGTATGAAAATGGGGAAAAACTAACTTTACAGTACAGAAAACCAACACTGCTTCAGTCCCATAATGAAAATGAACATAAACAATGATAAGTAATATTGACAGAATATACCTTTTATGTGAAATAAAAATGGTAGTTTACCTCTGGGGTCATTCTCAAACAGATTAGCTCCAATAAAATCATGAGAAGACCATCAGACAAGTCTCAGGCAGGGGCATTGTATAAGATATTTGACTAGTACTCCTTAAAACTGTCAAAGTCCTTTTTATGCTCATCAAATACAAGTACAGTCTGAGAAACTGTCACAACCAAGAGAATCCTAAGTAGTCATGAATACTAAATGCAATGTGACACCTGAATGGATCCTGGAACTACAACAACAACAACAACAATACATTAGATAAAAGCAAAACAAAGAAAATCTGAATCTATTTGGAGGTTAGTTAGTAATAATCATTAATTGTAGCAAATATACCACATTTATATAAGGTGTTAGTAACATGGGGAAATAGATGTAGTGGAAGTGAGAATGTTCTATACTGTCTTTGCAATTTTTTTCTGTAAATCTAAGACTGTTGGAAGTAAAAATTTTAGAAAAGGGTGACAGATGAATAATACAATAATAAAACAATGTTTCATTAATTTAAAAGGAAAAGGAGAAAGCAATGAATAAAGACGATTAAAATAGAAAAAAATAGTAAGAAAAATTTAAAAATCCATATTTATTATTTATTACATTCAATATAAATGGACTAAATCTACATTTAAAAAAAAACCCTAAAATTACCAAAATCAATTGTTAAATGCCTACCTACTCTAGCCTTCTTGCAAAAAACAAACTTTTAATTTCAAGTATAAAATACAGTTGAAAATAAAAGTATAGAAATAAAGATACCATGCAAACACTAGCCAAAAGAAAAGAGATTTAGCATATTAATATTAAACAAAGTAGGCATAAAGCCAAGAAGCATTGTTAAATAAATTTAATAAAGATAAAGGGTTTAATCTAATAGATATCAGTGTACATGACAAATAACAATATCTGAGAATATGAAGACAGAAAGGGAAAATAGAGAAAATCTAATCAAAGAGAGAGACTTTAATACACCACTCTAGGTAGCTGAGATGGCAAGATATATATGTTGTGAAGAACTGTTTTATTCATTTTAGGATGTTTAGTAGCATCCCTGGCTTCTACTCATTAAATGCTGGTAGTGCTTCCCATTCCCCAATTATAACAACTAAAACTGTCTCCAGATATTAAAAAAAATCTCTGCTGGTTGAGAACCATTTACTACATATATGTTTATATATGTTACACACACACACCACATATAAAGTTTATATGTAATATATTACATATACTATTGCATGTAATATGTAATACATATATTGCAAATAATATACATTATACACTTATGTATATATGTATACACACAGACACATATATATACACACAGACACAAACATGTCTACATGTCATATAAAATGTATACATATTATATATATGTATGTATATATGTATGTATATGTGTATAAACACAAAAATATACTCACACACATATACACACTGAATAATACAAAGTTTTCATAATTTACACAGTTAGCTGACATTGCTGCCAACAGGACAGAATTCACATAATTTTTGACTTTGCATAGAAGCTTAGACTAAGATACACTATATGTTGGATCATAAAGCCTCAAGAAATATCAACAAATGAAAATAATTCAGAGTATATTCTTTGATCGCAAAATTAACTTAGAAATAAATTGTAAGCCATCAAAACATCTCCGACTACCTGGAAATGATGTACTTCTAAACCATCCATGGGTTAAATAAGAATTAACAATGAAAATCTTAAGATATTATAGCTGAATCATAAAGAAGGTATAACATAAAATAAATGTGATATGCTTTAAAAGTAATATAGAGAGGGTAATATATATCACAGAATGAAAATATTGTGGAAGAATAAATACTAAAATTAAATGATAAATATGCTTTTATCTCAAAAGGTTGTTAAATCAAATTAAATTTGGCCTAAATCTGCCTCTGTATGCAGTGAACTGTATCCTAATATAATTTGTAAATAAACTGCAGTCTAACTTGAGAGTATATTCTTCTAACAAGTAACTGAGCTTTGACAATCACAGTAGCCTGAACTTTCAGCCAATCACAGCCACAGATTGCTCATACATGTTCAAATAAGGCAAATGTCAAGCTGTGACCAATTGAGCTATTTCTGTATGTCACTCTCTTTTCCTGCCTATAAATACTGCCTGCCCACATTGCTGGGTGGAGCTCCCTGAGGCTTTATTAGTTCAGGGTGCTGCCCAATTCGTGAATGTTTCTTTGCTCAAATAAACTGCTAAATTTAATTTGTCTAAAGTTTTTCTTTTAACAAAGTAATAACAAAATTAAACCAAAATAATTTTTAAATAATAGCAATAACAATGGGAATTAATGAAATGAAAACAAATGTGTAATAAAAAAAACCCAACAAAGCCTTTGACTAAAATGATTTATAAAACATATACTTAGCAAAAATAAATAAGACACAAAGACAACACAAAATACCAACATCAGAAATGAAAAAAGCAACATCATTATTTGTAACAAAGGACTACTATTAACAATTTTAGCCAATGAATTTGATAATTTGGATTAAATTGGCAAATCTCTTAAAAACACAACTTTCTGAAACTGATACTATGTATATTTAAATGTAAATTACATTAAATATACATGTATGTTGTATATATTAATATATAATTACTAATTATATTATATATTTATTAATAATTAATACAAGGCAATCAATATAGTAATTATTATCTTGCAATGTATATTAAAATTTTTTGATTCTGTCATTGAAAACCTTCCTAAAACAAATGAAGATGAAAATATTTGTACTAGTTAATTCTTCCAAAAAATTAAGAATAATACAAATTTTACACAAAATCTTCCAGAGAAAGAAAACAGAGGAAATACTTTCTAGCAATTTTTATAAAGCCAGGATAATCTTTATATTAAAGTACAACAAGAAACTGAAGTTTCAGACTAACCCCTCTCATTAATATGTTATAAAAGTCCTAAATCAAACTCAGTGATATGTAAAATATATAATATTTTCATCCAAATACCCTCAATAGTAGAACGAATCAATTGAGGTGTATTCACACATTACAAATACTCTCTGTGTGTGAGAGTGAATGAACTACAACTACACTCAAGTAACAAAAGGCAGAATAAAGAAAATCAATCCCAAAAGGATTTACACTGAATTGTCCATTTATGTAATGTTTACGAGCAAAACTAATCTACACTAACAATATTAGAGGTCAGGATATGAATTACCCTGAGAGAAGATAGTGACTAAATGGGGGTGTGGACATGTCTTCTGGGGTATGGGTGATATTGTTTCTTGATCTCAGAATCGTTTGCAGGAGTATATTCATGCTGTAAACATTTATCACACTCTAGACTTTTGATGTGTGAATATTTCTGTACATGTCATACTTCAATAAAAAGTTTGATTTTCCAATTCTTTTTACCCAGCTTCTCTGTTGCCAGAAAACTCTTAATATATCTGTGAAATACGTTTTGATTTCTTTTTAGGTTCATACTTGAAGTTTCCTTGCTCAAATTCAGCATTAAAAATACTTAAGAGATTCTCTGCACCACATTGATGTAGGTATGAGTTTGGCTCTGCGATTCTATTGAGCCACTTTAAAATTGTTCCCCAAGGTCTCTTCTCTTATCTCTTTCCAACTCCCTCAGAAAACCGTTAGTGACGCTGGAATCCAGGCAATTGCACAACCCTTTTAATGTCAGTCTTGGAATGAAGACTTTATGCATCACTAGCTGTGTGCATGTATAGTGAAGTAAAATTAATATCCTCTGCGTTGTTTAGTCTATATTTCATTGGCTGGCTGCCTAGAATGACTAAGGAAACTGCCTGTAAAGTTACCCCTTCCCCTCAAAAGAAAAAAGGCAAACTTTGGAATTACTTTTACAAAAGGGAAAATTAATAAATGACTTTAAAAAATAAACTAAAAGGAGAAAAGGGAGTCCTCGTGCTCGTCGATTCCTTTTTTCTCAAAAGGAAAAGTACTTCATTCGGGCATAGTTGTAGTCAAGCCAAATTGTCACCATGCTCTGGTGATTTACAAATTGAGGGATGATATTCACAGACAGTGCTTGTCTCACTTCAAATCTTAATGCAAAGTTAATTGTATACCCTGGGTTATGTTCTACAGCATTTCAAGTGATATTGATGACACTAATAATATTATGTAAGGCAATTCTCTGAAAATTCATGAATATACCTTTTAATTAAGCTGACTTTTGGAAGGGCTATGGTCCTATTATATACTGTAAAATAGTTCCGTGTAAATTAAGCTCTCTCTGTGTGTGTGTGTGTGTGTGTGTGTGTGTGTGTGTGTGTGTGTGTGTGTGTGTGTGTGCAGCTACTGTGTACATACTCAATTACTAAATGTCAGGGAAAAGATTAAAATGTATTTTCCTCATAAACTGTTTTCAGTCATTGCAGTGCCTGAGGAGCAATGATTCCCTTTTCTGCTGACCTCCCATATAGTTTCCAGAGACCTAAATTTTCTTCTTTGGGGAGGTTACATTTTGTATCTTGTGTACACTACAAGCTTTAAAGAGAAAAGAAGCCTCCTTGATGTTTGGAAGAACGCTATACATGTTTTATTGTTTTGTATCCTTTGATTATTGGCAGCAGTTTTGTTTGAGGTTTCTACTGTCCTCCTTTATCCGTCAGATGCTTAGGGACACATTTAACTGATGCAGCAAGCTTCAAACCTTAGCATGAGCTGTTTCAAAGACAGGTGCAGTTTAGGAAGTATAGAGCTTAAAGGAAGAAGGTACATTATTGGAATTAGAAGTGCAACAAGGAAATACATGCTTGTTGTTTCACATTGAATGACATTTAGGTCTGTAATCTTCAGTGCTGGAATGAGATATTTTGTTCAGACTGAACCTAAACATGTCAGACATTAAATATACTTTGCCTGCTCACTGAGACTAGCTCTACATGTAGTCTCCAGGAATCCATAACAAGCTGTTGCCTTTCTCTCCTGAGGTAGCCCTCCTGACTTTCCCGGCTGACTTCCCATGCTCATCTGATGGTTTACTCAACATGTTCCCAATACTGGAAACACTTTGTTCCCTGCTGGTTTTTCCCCTTCTGGCTCTCCAGATGGTTTTTGATCTTATGTCTCGAAGGATCTCTCTTTTTCTTCTCTCTCCAGTGACCAATATACAACTCAAGGGCAGATTGTTTTGTCCTTCCCTCCATTTAGAAACTCTTCACCGGCCTGCTGCCGCCTCAGTTTCTTGCAGTCAAGTCCTGCTTTGTGGGCTTTCAAGACGTACTGAGCGGCAATAGTGTAACAATGTGAGTTCCGATGCCAGTTACCTGCATTCAAATCCTGGTCCCTCCACTTACTAAAATGGCAACTTCAGACAAGTTCCTTAACATCTATTTGCCTAAAGTTTTTCATCTGCAAAATGAAGCTAATAATATCATACATCTGGAATTTTTGAATGGATTCAATGAAACAATACATGCAAAAGACTTAGGATGATGTTGCGTATATAGCAAGAAGTCAGTGAATATTGCCCTTGGTCAATAATCCAGGAGCACCTAAGCTTATACTATTTTGAACTCTGTCAGTATAATAAAATCTAGTTGTAATATAGAGCATATGTTTATCCAAGAACAGTACAAATAACTTCAGGAATATTAAAGTCTAATCATATAGAAAGTACATTTGGCAGGAACCATAATGACCAAAGTTTAAGCGTAGGAGGAGAGGGTGGCAAGAGAAATGGTTATCCTGACTGCTTTCTATCCTCTCCAATATCATCATTCTAGCAGGAGATGGTGGCTCATGCCTGTAATCCCAGCACTTCGGGAGGCCGAGGTGGGAGGATCACTTGAGCTCAGGACTTGGAGACCAGCCTGGGCAATGTAGTGAGATCTCATCCCTAGTAAAAATAAAAAAAATTAGCTTGGTATGGTGGCACACACTTGCAGTCCAAGCCACTCACAGCCTAAGGTGGGAGGATTGCCTGAGCCTTTGAGGTCCAGGCTGCAGTGTGCCATGACTGGGTCACTGCACTCCAGCCTGGGCAAAAGAGTAAGACCTGACTACTCTTTGACACAGTTATCATATATTATATATACATTTATATATATATATGAAATAAATGTTATTAGATTATTCTGAGAATGATCTCTAATAACTCAAAAGAAATACTCATGGCCTACATACCCTGATTCTTTTCTTAAAATATACTATAAATATTTTTAAATTTTATTGTGTCATGTCTTGTGTGAGGGACTTAAGGGATTCAGAGTCTAGTAGCAGAGACACATGCCCTACTTTCTTACCCAATTTAATTCCAAATATAGTGTGATATAGACTTATAAAAAGGAATGGAAGCCAGGCGTGGTGGCTCATGCCTGTAATCCCAGCACTTTGGGAGGCCGGGGCAGGCAGATCCCTTGAGATCAGGAGCTCAAGACCAGCCTGACCAACATGGTGAAACCCCATTTCTACTAAAAATACAAAAAATTAGCTGGGCATGGTGGCAGTTTCCTGTAGTCCCAGCTATTTGGGAGGCTGAGGCAGTATAATTTCCTGAACCTGGGAGGTGGAGGTTGTAATGAGTTGAGATCGCACCACTGTACTCCAGCCTGGGCCACAGAGCGAAACTCCATCTCAAAACAAAACAAAACAAAACAAAACAAAACAAAACAAAAAGGTATGGAACAATTGGGAGTTAGGGAAGAATTTTTTATTCATACAAATTTATGAGGTACATGTGCAATTTTGCTACATGCATAGATTTTTTGTTTTTGTTTTGTTTTTTTTTTTTTTTTTTTGAGACAGAGTCTTTCTCTGTCACCAGGCTGGAGTGCAGTGGTGTGATCTCGGCTCACTGCAACCTCTGCCTCCTGGTTCAAGCGATTCTCCTACCTCAGCCTCCCGAGCAGCTGGGATTACAGGTGCACACCACCACGCCCAGCTAATTTTTGTAATTTTAGTAGAGACGGGGTTTCACCATGTTGGCCAGGATGGTCTCCATCTCTTGACCTTGTGATCACCTGCCTTAGCCACCCAAAGTGCTGGGATTACAGGTGTGAGCCATGGCGCCTGACCATGTGTACATTTTCATGGCAGTCAAGGCTTTTAGGGAATCCATCACCAAGTAATGTACATAGTACTCACTAATTTCTCATCATCCTCCCTCCTTCTGCCCCCTCACCCTTTAAAGTCTCCATTGTCTGTCATTCAATTCTCTGCACAAATGTGAACATATTTTATCACTCACTTATGAGTGAGAACATGCAATATTTGTCTTTCTGTGTCTGGCTTGTTTCATTTAATAACCTCAATTTCCATCCAAGTTGTTGAAAAAGACAAGATTTTATTCTTTTTTATGACCAAATAATATTCCACGGATATGCCACATTTTATACATCCATTCATCTGTTGATGAACACTTAGGTTGATTCCATATCGTTGCTATTGTGAAGAGCGTTGTGATAAACATGTGAGTGTAGGTATTATTTTGATGCATTGATTTCTTTTCCTTTGGGTAGATACCCAGTAGTGGGATTACTAGAATGAATAGTACTTCTATTTTTAGTTCTTTGAGGAATCTCCATATGGTTTTTCAGGGGAGCTGTACTAATTTACACGTCCACCAACAGTGTATAAGGGTTTTCTTTTCTCTACATTTTCATCAACATCTGTTATTTTTTTTCTTTGTGGTAACAGACATTTTGATGGGGGTAAGATGATATTCCATTGTGGTTTTGACTTACATTTCTCTGATGATTAGGGATGCTGAGCATTTTTCATATGCCTGTTGGCCATTTGCAGGTCTTCTTTTGGAAAAAGTCTATTCATGTCCTTTGCCCTCTTTTTAATGGGATTATCATGATTTGCTGTTGCTGTTGTTGAATTAAGTTCTTTTATATTCTGATATTAGTTCCCTGTTAGACGAATAGTTTGCAAATATTTTCTCCTATTCAGCAAGTTGTCTCCTTACTCTGTTAATTATTTCTTTTGTGGTGCAGAAGATTTTTGGTTAATGTAGTCCCATTTGACTATTTTTTTTTTTTTCTGTTGCCTGTGCATTTGAGGTCTTAGTCATCAATGCTTTGCCTAGCCCATTGTCTACAAGGCTTTTCCCTAGGTTTTCTTCTCATATATATAGTTTCGGGTTTTACATTTAAGTCTTTAATTCATCTTGAGTTGATTTTTGCATATAGTGAGAGATAGAGGTCTAGTTTCATTCATCTGCATATAGCTATTCAAATTTCCCAGCATAATTTATTGAAGTAGGTTTCCTTTCCCCAATATGTTATTATCAGCTTTGTCAAAGATCAGTTGGCTATAAACATGTGGCTTGATTTCTGAGTTTTCTATTGTGTTCCATTGATCTATATGTCTATGTTTATAACAGGACCATGCTTTTTTGGTTACTTTAGCCTTTTAATTTAAAGTCAAGTAATGTGAGGCCTCCAGCTATGTTCTTTTTGTTCAGGATTGCTGTGGCTGATCAAGCTCTTTTTTGGTTCCATATGAATTTCAGAATTTTTTTTCTAATTCTTTGAAAAATGACATTGGTATTTTGATAGGGATTGCATTTAATCTGTAGGGCAGTATGGTTATTTCTTTACTTTTGGAGACCAAGTCTCACTCTGTCACCCAGGCTGGAATGCAGCGATGTGATCTTGGCTCACTGCAACCTCTGCCTACCAGGTTCAAGCAATTCTCCTGCCTCAGCCTCCCGAGTAGCTGGGATTACAGGAGCCTGCCACCAGGCCCGGCTAATTTTTGTATTTTTAGTAGATAGGGGGTTTCACCATGTTGACCAGGTTGGTCTTAAACTCCTGACCTCAGGTGATCTGCCGGCCTCAGCCTCCCAAAGTGCTGGGATTACAGGTGTGAGCCACCGTGCCTGGCCTGGTATGGTCATTTTAACGTTATTTCCAATCCATGAGCAAAGGATGTCTTTCCATTTTTTGTGTGTGTCATATATAATCTCTTTAATCATTTTTATAGGTTTTTTGTTTTTTTTTTTTTGTAGAGATCTATCACTTTCATGGTTGTTTATTCCTAGGTATTTTTTGGAAATATAAATGTGATTGCCTTCTTGATTTCTTTCTAGCTAGGTTGTTACTGGTGTATATACATACTACTGATTTTTGTACATTGATTTTGTATTCTGCAATTTTACTGAATTCATTTTGCAAACCAAAGAGTTATTTGGTGAAGACTTTATGTTTTTCTAGATATAAGATCATATCAACAAAGAGGAATAATTTGACTTCCCTTTTACAATTTGGATGCCATGTATTTCTTTCTCTTACGTGATTGCTCTGGCTAGGACTTTTAATACTATGATGAATAGGAGTGGTGAAAATGACCACCTTTGTCTTTTTTTCAGTCCATAGAGAAAATGCATTCAACTTTTCCCCATTCAGTATGATGTTAGTGATGGGGTTGTTTTACACTACCTTTATTATTTTGACATATGTTTCTTCTATGCCTAGTTTGCTAAGGGTTTTTATCATGAGGAGATGTTGAATTTTATCAAATTCTTTTTGAGTCTATTGATATGATCATATGATTATTATCCTTGATTCTGTTTATGTGAAGTATCACATTTATTGACCTATATGTGTTAAACCATCCTTGCTTCCCTGGTATAAAACCTCATTGACCATATTATATATGTTTTTTTGATGTGCTGTTGAGAGGATTGCTATTTTGTTGAGGATTTTTACATCTATGGTCATCAGAGATAAAAATAGTTTCTTTACTTCTTGTGTTCCTGTCTGGGTTAGGTATCAGAGTGATACTAGCATCATAGCATATGAGTTAGGAAAAATTCCCTCCTCCTGGACATTCTGGAACAGTTTTAGGAGGACTGGTATTACTTTTTCTTTGCACATTTGGTAGAATTTGACTGTAAATCCATCTGGTCCTGAGATTTTCTTTGTTGAGAGGTTTATTATTACTGATTAAATCTCTCTACTCATTATTGATCTGTACAGGTTTTCTATTTCTTCCTGATTCAATCTTGGGAGGCAGTATGCTTCTAAGAATTTATCCTCTAGGTTTTCTAGTTTATGAGCATAGAGTTGTTCACAAAATCTTGTGTTTCTGTGGTAGGAGTTGTAACATCTCCTTTTTCATTTCTGATTTTGTTTACTTTGATCTGCTCTCCTCTTTACTTGGTTAGTTTAGCTAGCAGTTTATCTATTTTGCTTATTTTTTGAAGAACCAACTTTTCTTTTTGTTGATCTCTTGTACTGTTTTTGTTGCTGTTGCCACTATCTAGTTCTGCTCTGATCATTATTTCACTTCTGCTAATTTTGGGTTTGGTTTGTTCCTTGAGGTGCATTGTTAGATGGTTAGTTTTTAATTTTTATTTATTTATTTATTTAGAGACAGAGTCTCGCTCTCTCAGGCTGGAGTGCAGTGGCGCGATCTCTGCTTACTGCAAGCTCCGTCGCCTCCCGGGTTCATGCCATTCTCCTGCCTCAGCCTCCCGAGAAGCTGGGACTACAGGAACCCACCACCATGCCTGGCTAATTTTTTTGTATTTTTAGTAGAGACGGGGTTTCACTGTGTTCGCCAGGATGGTCTCGATCTCCTGACCTTGTGATCCGCCCACCTCGGCCTCCCAAAGTGCTGGGATTACAGGCGTGAGCCACTGCGCCCGGCCTTTAAGTTCTGGGATACATGTGCAGAATGTGCTGGTTTGTTACATAGGTATATAGATGGTTAGTTTTTAATCTTTCTACATTTTTGAGGTAGGCATTTAATGTTATAAACTTCCTTCTTAGCACTGTTTTTGCTGTATCCCAGAACTTTTGTTTTGTTGTGTTTCCATTTCTGTTTGTTTCCAATTAAAAAAAATTTTTTTTCATCTAAATTTCTTTGTTGGCCCAATAGTCATCCAGGAGTATGTTTACTTTCCATGTATTTCTGTAGTTTCCAATGTTCCTCTGGGTATTGATTCTTAGAGTTTTCATGTTGTGATCTGAGAAGATACTTGATATGGTTTTGATTTTTTACATTTGTTGAGACTTATTTTGTGGCTTAAGACATGGTCTTAGAAAATGTTCCATGTGCTGATGAAAATAACGTATATTATGCAGTTTTTGGTTAGGATGGTCTATGTTTGATCTATTTTGTCTAAAGTCCAGTTTTAAACCAATGTTTCTTTGCTAATTTTCTGTCTAGATGAACTGTCTCATGCTATAAATGGGGTGTTGAAATACAATTTTGTATTGATATCTCTCTTCAGTTCTAGTAATATTTGCTTTATGAATCTGTGTGCTTCAGTGTTGGATGCATATATATTTAGAATTATTATAGCCTTTAGCGGAATTGATCTTGTTATCACTATATAACGACCCTCTTTGTCTTTTTTTTAACCTAAAGTCTGTTTTATCTGATATAAGCTTGTCCTGCTTACTTTTGGTCTCCATTTGCATGAAATATACTTTTTCACCCCTTTACTTTCAGTCTAAAAGGGTCTCTACAGGTAAGATGTGTTTTGTAAGCAGCATACAGTTGAATCATTTTTTATTTTGTTCAGCCAATTTATATGTTTTCAGTGGAGCATTTGATCCATTTATGTTCAAGGCTATTATTACTATGTGAGGTTTTGTTCCTTTCATACTGTTAATCATTTTCTATTTGTCTTATAAATTATTTTTTTCTCTTACAGTTTGTAATTGTGGTTTCATATTCTATAGTGGTGCCATTTGATTCCTTTCTTTTCCTTTGTGTGATTGTTTTACCAGTGAGTTTTATACTTTCATGTGTTTACATGATGGTAAATGTCCTTTTGATTCCAAGCTTAGGACTACCTTGAGCATTTTTTTAGAGATGCACTAGTGGTAACTAATTTCCTCAGCATTTGCTTATTTGGGACTTTATTTCTTCTTCACTTACGAAGGTTAGCCTCACTGGATGTCATATTCCTTACTGCCGGTATTTTCTTTCAGTATGTTTAATATATCATCCCATTTTCTTCTGGCCTACAAGGTTTCTGCTGAGAAGGATGGAGTTTCCTTTGTAGATACTAGCTGCTTTTCTTTTGCTGTTTTTAGAATTAACTCTTTCATTTTAACTTTAGACAGTCTAATTTTAAAGTGCTGTGGCAAAGTCCTTTTTGCACAGTACCTGGATATCTAAATCTCTTTCTAGACTTGGTAAGGTTTTATCTATCATTTATTAAATTGCTTTTCTACACTTTTTATCTTTATTCAGGTTAGGACACTGATACTTCATAAATTCAGTCATTCTATGCTGTTTCAGATGCCTCAAAGTCTCTGTTCATTCTTTTTATTCATTTTTCTTTATTGTCATGTAACTAGGTTATTTCAAAAAACCTGTCTTCAACTTCTAAAATTATTTCTTCCACTTGATCTAGTCTATTGTGGAAGCTTTTTAATGTATCTTGTATTTCCATCAATGCATTATTTAGTTCCAGAGTTTCTGTTGTTTTCTAGATCTCATTGGTAAGTCTCTCATTCATATCCTGAATTGTTTTCTGAATTCTTTGGTTTTAAGATTTCTCTTGTGTCTCACTGAGCTTCTTTTAAATCAATATTTTGAATTCTTCATCTGGGATTTCAAGAATTTTCTTTTGGTTAAGATCTATTGCTAGAGAATTACTGTTACTTTGGGGGTGTTATATTTCCTTGCTTTTCATGTTTCCTGTGTCTTTACATTGATATTTGTGCATCTGGTGTAATAGTCACTTCTTCCTATTTTAACATTTATTTTTGTTGGGGGAGGCTTTTTCTTAAGGGTGCATTCATGGTATTGACTGGGTAGTGCTCTTTGGCTTTACTTCTTTGAGTGTGCGGTGGTGAAGTCTGATTTCTTTGGCTATAAACAGTATTAGTGGATGTATGATTTCCTCGGTGCATTAGGAACAGTTATTAGTGGAGGTTATAGTGAAGTTGTGCTGGGGCCTGGAGTGCCAGATTGGCACATCTTTAGACCTCACTGTTAGTGGTGGGCTACACATGCCTATCATTGTGCCCCAGGGTGGTGTATGCTGACATCTGGGTTGGCAATTTCAGGCACGTTGATTCTTGGGTCTCTGGGTGGCTTTCTCAGATGCCAATTGTGGTAGTGGTGGAATATGAGGATGAGTGAGCTCTCTAGTCCCTGGGCAGCCTATATGGTCTAGGTGATGGCAGTAGCAGTGGTAAGATGTTCTTCTGGTTCCAAGCATTGTGTGCTTGTGTTGACAGTGGTTGGACTAGGCAACTACTGGAGGTGTGGGCCAATTTCCACGCCAGCAGGTGGCGCTCGCAGGTAGGAGCCAACTGTGGTGGTAGCTGCAAGGTGTTTAGGCCCAATCTCAGTCTTCTGGAAGAAGTGCTTCGCTGTCCCAGGTGGCAGATTCACTTGTGGAATGCTCAGGACCCTGGATTTTGTGCTTTGTCTCCAAGTGGGAGCAAAGCCAGATGGAGCCAGACTGGGCAGGCTGGTGCTCAGACCTCCCAATGGTGATTGCCTGCACCAGCGGTAACAGACAAGGGAAGGACAGTCATCAGGTACTTGGCAGAAAGCTCAGGTGCGGCTGACAGTTGCTACACTGAGGTCCTGGCAAGGGGAAGATGGGGCCATCCCCAGTGGCCACAGTCTAGAGCAGTATGTGGGATATGTGAATCTCTCTCATGTCCTGGTCCTGATGGGGCTTGCTCCTCAGTCCTGGCTGTTGCAACAGACCTGGATTACCCATCAGACCCCCCAGTCCATTCCTAGATTGCAACTCAGCCTTCAGCCATAGGAGCCCCTGCCCAGCTCAAGACCAAGCTTCCATGGCAACTGGATCCTGCTCAAGTCTCAGCGGTGGGACCCACTTCCCAGCATCTGGTGGCTGCTGTCCACACCACAGTTCTGGCTGCAGAAGTTCACTCTGCCCTAGTGCCCAGTTCTGTAAGCAGTAGACCAAGTTTCCCTAACGCCTAGGACCAGTACTATTAGATCACAGGACAGCGCACAGTCTGTTAAAAAGTTACAACAGAAAATGGTGTCTTGCTACAGCTGCTTAGGTTTCATAAAGGGAGTGAGACCTAAGGTATGTTTCCTCCCTGGGGCGGTTCCTTCTCATAGTCTCCCAGCAGCTCCCTAAATTATATTTAGGATTAGGGAGAGCCAAGATGCTCTCCCACAGCCTGGATTGCACAATCCTCCAGTGGGAATGTGGACCACTGAAAGACTCTCACTCACCCTTTCTCCAGATTGGAGAGTCACTCCCAACTCCTCATTGTTTTTGGCGAAGCAGGCTGCCTGTTATCCATCCTCATTTTTGGGTGTTTCCTGTTGCATTTCTGTTGCATTTCTTTGTCCCTCTTGGATAATGTATTGAAAGTGTGATTGTCTACACACTATTTTGACTCTTCTAAGTGGATGAGATGTGCTTGAAATGCCTCTAGTCAGCCATCTTGATCTCTATTCCTTACAACACTCATTTGCCATTCATCATCAGACTATAATTTTTAATAATCAGTAGGATCTGTCTCTCCCCTTTACTCTTAGTATTACCATCATTATTCTGGTCACAGAGATTGCGTTAAGGAGGAGAAAGTTCCAAGCCATGCTAATGAGTTTAAATTCTAAAAATTTCTAAATAACTTTTGGAATAGAGGCAGCCAGTTGTCCATTGTGATAGGGAAATGCCTCTCACCATTTTGCTCCATATCTCAGGACAAGGGAGAGACTGCCTTCAAAAGAAGTCAACTGAGTCAAGTCAAAATAGGAAAGGAGAAACAGAATCCTAATAATATCATTCGAGTCTCTCAATCTAGCCATCATGAAGAAAATCCTAGGTGAAATTTGCCAGTATATAAACCAGAAATTTTTCTTTTCTTACATAGTTTTGAATTGGGTTTTCTGTCT
This sequence comes from Macaca nemestrina, assembly GCF_043159975.1. Lineage (NCBI taxonomy): Eukaryota > Metazoa > Chordata > Mammalia > Primates > Cercopithecidae > Macaca > Macaca nemestrina. The sequence continues at coordinate 23,646,561 of NC_092132.1, forward strand.
TGAAGAGGGCTGCCTAACAGAGGCCTACTGATAAAAACAAAACAAAACAAAAACCTTTCCTTGCTTGATCTCTAAGCCTAGTTATTCTCTCTCTCTCTCTCTCCCCCTCCCACCCTCCTCTGTGTCTTTCTCTCTCCCTGAAGTTTGTAGGATTCCTGCAGTAGCAAACCTACTTTCCTGTTCTGTGACTTGGCTGATTTTTTCTCAGTTACTTTCCTTTGCTAATATATAACTACTCCATCTTCACTTGCCTATCTGCAGGTCTAGGGTATGAAACCATTGCTCACAAAAAGCATTGATGGATGATGCAGGAAGTGAGGATTTGACAGGAAGTCTCTGCTCTAAATCAGATATATACTTCTTATTAGTGCATTAATCAATTTGAGCATCTTATTGCTCACTTATCAAGTATAATCACCTAGTTCGTTTCTCTTCTCTGTGCTATCACCTGCCTATTCATAGAAGTTTGAGTAGGGTGTGTGAAGTAGTAAGATTCAGACAATAGGGATTATAGTGGCATATAATCCCATACTAAGTTGTAGTAGGTTAATGTTTTCTAACGACACCTGGTATACAGATAAGTGGCCATAATATGTTCCCAATCCTAAAACAAAGTGAAAACAAAACAAAACAAACAAAAATAGCAACTCGATCACAAGAATTAGAATGTAATGCTCTGAAGAAATAAGTTTTGAAAAATGAGTAAGGAAGGGTCTCTCAGAACAAGGAGATCCAAATAGATTTTGTTGCATTTTTTCTACATCACAGTAGCTGCTTTAATTCTTACTTTAAACTAGGTAATCTAGAACAAGTCTCTGAGCATCAGTTCAACATATCTCCTAACATGCTTCTATAGAGTTAGCACAGAACATTGCACTTAGAAGGCTATAAATTGATACATTTAATTAGTATATACTTTCATGACTGAACATATGAATGGATGCTTATGATTATTATCTCCTGCAAAGTTATATAGTCTTTCTCATTTTGTTTTCAATGATTCACAATGTCTTCTTTTTTTCCAAGTTTTCCCAATCACAACTATCCAATCCGCCAAGAGAATACCTGACCCAGTCTTCTGATTTAATTTCTTTTTATGATACAGATATTTATCCAGAGATTTTCTGGTCAAAAGTCACAACTTTATCATAAAGCCGGTATGTATGTATCTGTCCATTCTCTATCTGTAGTTCATTTTATAAAGATTATGTATACATATAAGTGATAAAATATGGCATATAGTTTGACTCTGATTTCACTGTTGCATATCAAGAAGTACATGGCACTCTGGAGCTGGGCGCAGTGGCTCACGTCTGTAATCCCAGCACTTTGGGAGGCCGAGGCAGGCAGATCATAGGTCAGGAGATCGAGACCATCCTGGCTAACATGGTGAAACCCCATCTCTACTAAAAATACAAAAAATTAGCTGGGCGTGGTGGCGGGTGCCTGTAGTCCCAGCCACTCGGGAGGCTGAGGTAGGAGAATGGCGTGAACCTGGGAGGCGGAGTTTGCAGTGAGCCAAGATCGCGCCACTGCTCTCCAGTCTGGGTGACGGTGCAAGACTCCATCTCAAAAATAAATAAATAAATGAAAAGAAGTACATGGCACTCTGACATTACATACAAACAACAACAACAACGATTCTTGGTCCCCTCTATCACTAGACATACAAAAGGTATATGAGAAGTGATTTGCTAAATTTTGACCAAAATTAGCTTTAACAAAATATGCCATAATACCAAATAGGATATCATCTATCATTTTCTACATGACTCAAATATTCTACTTCCTTTTTCACTTAGAAAATTAAAAAATTAATAATTTCTGTCTTCTCTTATATTTGTATGTCCTTCTCTTCTGTTGTCCAGCCCTAATTTGCTAAAGTGTACAAAATATACCTTACCTCTTCGTCCAAAATATGCTTACTATAAAAATAACAGCCAAGAGTCAAGATACTTTTAGTGCCTACTTAATTCAGTGTCTATATTTTAAAGAGATTGGAATGGATTTTTAGAAAACAAAAACAAAACAAGTTGTTTAATATGCTCAAATTGGTCTTTGTCCCACTTTATTGTGTAATATAATCTCGATCCTAATCTATTGTATCATCAAATGTACAACACTGAACAAGTCAGTTTTTTTCTGAGACTCTCAATTTCCTCATCTAATAAATGAAGAATTTCTAAATGTCCTACTAGCCGTATCTATGACCCTGAAATTTAGAAAAAAAAGTAAAAAATGGTAATTTAACTAAGAAAAAAGAAGCTATATCATTTGACCCTACTTAATTCCACTAATTTGAGAAATCAATCTAGCCTGAAGTAATAATCCAAATGAAAGCAAGAACTTACATGCACACAGATGTTTACCATATTGTTCTTTATAAAACCCCAAAAGAAGGAGGAAGTAAATATTTGAGGACAGGAGAATGGTTAATCAAATTAGGTGGCATCCTCAACAGGATATTTAACAGCTGTAAATGATATTTAAGAAACAACATAAATTTTCTTATATTAATTGAGAAAAGCAGACTTTCATATTGTGTGTATTCTATGGTTTCATTGATGTGAAAATGTATACACATGTGGAAAATGGCTTGAAGGAATCATAGAGTTTATTCTATTTTATTAGGGTGAGAAATATTTTTTAATAGTCCAGATCTTCTTGATATTATTTTCATACAAAAATTAGTTCCCAGTTCTTTCTTCAAGGGGGATACTGTTTCCCTTTCTGAGAAGATAATCCATGACCCTACAAGTCTTGAGAGGAGTGACCTGAGTTTAGGAGATAGTAGAACCCACCTAGATCATGGTGAGTAGTCTTGAGAAATCTAAATACGCAAATTAACTTGGTAATGGGTTTTGAATCTCTCTAGCCGATATTAGAAATGGAAAGAAGATATAATCCAAGCTCACAAGTTTACAATTTGGAAGGGGACACAGTTACACAATTAGCAAATCACATTATGGGTCATAAAATAAGAACTAAATTAGAGATGCATACATCACGCTGTAAGAGCATAGAAATTTAAGAAATGGTGGAGAGATTCTTTACAGAGGAGGGAGAATATGAAGGAATTATAGATAATACTGAAAAAAATTGGAGTGAAGCATGGGAAGGGCTTTATAGACAGAAGGAGTAGCACAAACAAAGAAAAGGAAACTGAAACTGTCTTTGTAGTATAAAACAATCAGTGGTCCTGTGACTGCTCTAAGGAACAAAAAGGGAGAAGCTAACTGTTAGCTAGAGAAGAGTTTATTTGTGATAAACCTTGTAATGTCATGTTAATTTAAAGTTTAGGCCATGAGTAGCCATATACAATTTTTTTTTTTTTTTTTTTTTTTTTTTGAGAGGAAGTCTCGCTCTGTCGCCCAGGCTGGAGTGCAGTGGCCGGATCTCAGCTCACTGCAAGCTCCGCCTCCCGGGTTTACGCCATTCTCCTGCCTCAGCCTCCCGAGTAGCTGGGACTACAGGCGCCCACCACTTCGCCCGGCTAGTTTTTTGTATTTTTTAGTAGAGAGAGGGTTTCACCGTGTTAGCCAGGATGGTCTCGATCTCCTGACCTCGTGATCCACCCGTCTCGGCTTCCCAAAGTGCTGGGATTACAGGCTTGAGCCACCGCGCCCGGCCCCATATACAATTTTGAAAACCATGGAGAGATTCCAGGAATTCAAGGTTGTTTAATATTTGAAAAGCAATCAATGCAAAACCTTAATTATACAATACAGAATAAAAACCACATGATCATGTCAATAGACATAGAAAAGACATTTAACAGAATCTAACATCCTTTCATGATTTTAAAAAAACATTCAGAAAACTAGAAATAGAAGAAAAAAATTTTAAATCTCATGAAGGACATGCAGGTTAATATTACATTTAATCAGGAACAAGACATTGAAATTTGCCCCAGCTACTTCTATTCAACATTGTGTGGTGGGTCTACCTGTAGAAATTAGGTAAGTAAAAGCAATATACAGCATCCCAAATGAAAAGAAAGAAAGAAAACTATCTCTATTTGAATATGACTTGATCTTGTATATAGAATATTCTAAAGAATCCACTAAAAATTATTCAAACTAATGAACTAATAACCAGAAGGGTTGTAGTATATAAAATCAATATATAATAATTACCTGTATTTCTCTGGGCTACCAATGAATAAAAAATGAAATTAAAGAAAAAATTCTTTCATAATAGCATAAAAAATAATTAGGAAAAGACCTTAAAGTAGTGTAAGACTTGTATACTTAAAGCAACAAAACATTGTGTTGCAAGAAATTAAACTTTTAAATAAATGGAAGGACATCCTATGTTTATGTATTGTAACATTTAATATTGAAAATATAGCAATACTCCACATGTTTATTTACAGATTTAACATAATCCCTATCAAAATCCCAGCTGGATTTCTTCAGAAATTGATAAACTGATCCTAAAATGTATATGGAAATCCAAAGGACCCAGAATAGCCACAAGCATGTTTACTAAGAAGGTCAAATTGAAGGACTCACACTTCCCAATTTCAAAATTTACTACAAAGCTATACTAATCAAGAATAGTGGTACTGGCACAAGAATAGCTATTTAAATAGAATGAATTAAAAGTCTAGTAAAAAAGAAAAAAACCTCACATTTGGTTACATTTTTGTTAGTTGACTTTTAACAATGGATTATAAGATAATTCAATAGGAAACAAAGTCTTTGCAACAAATGGTGCTGGGACACCTGTATATCCACATGCAAAAGAATGGAAGGGAGCCTCTACGCCACACATACACAAGAATTAATATTGATCATGGATTTAAATGTAAAAGCTAAAATTTATTAAACTTTAGAAGCCACCGTAGGAGTAAAATCTTTATGACCTTGGGTTTGGCAATATATTTTTGCATGCTATACCAAAAACGTTAGCAACAAAAGAAAAAATAGATACATTTGGTTAAAACAAAAATTTTGTGTTGCACACTGTATCATCAGGATATTGAAAAGACAACAAAATGGGAGAAAACACTAGCAAAGCATATATTTGATAAGGAACTGGTATCCAGAATGTATAAATGACTTGTAACTCAGTAATAAAATGACAAGTAGCCCAATTTTTAAAAGTTGGCAAAGGATCTGAATAGACATATCTCTAAAGATATACAAGTGAGCCACATATGCATGAAAAAATGCTCAACATCATTAGTTTTCACATAATCCAAACCACAATGAGTTGAGTTACTTTTCCACATTCGTTGAACTGCCTCTAATCAAAAAGACAGATAAATATTAGAAAAGATATGGAGAAATTAGAACCCTTGTACTTTGCAGATGGAAATATAAAATGGTGCGGCTGCTTTGAAAAACAGCATTATTTTTGGTTTCTCCAAAGATTGAACATAAACTTCCCAGAAGTATTCTCCATAAGGTATTCTTTAAAGCAATATAACAATCTTTAATGTCCATTTTATAAGGTGAGATATTACATGTTTTGCAATTATACAAACTTAAAATGAAAATGTCTAGGTGTCAGTTTAGAAATTTATGAAGGGATAAAAAAGTTTTTCCAAAATTCTTTTGTAGGTCATGCCAGCAAATCTGTGTGAATGGCACTGGATTTAAAGAAGGAAGTTTAATTGAATGGTTACTACTCTCAGTCACAGGAGCAGTTATCAGCATTTCTGTTGAGGCAATGGCGGTGGGAAAAGGAAGGCAAATATTTATTCACCCATGCATAAACTCATAAAAGTAGGTAATCAAGACATGCTTATTAAATAAACCTTGGAAGAAATAATGTCTGAAGCACTCCACAGTACATGGCTCAATATCCTACACAGAATATTCTCACAGGACATTTCATGTTTAGAGCAGAAATGAAATGTGTACATTTTCACAAAATCTTAGACTTTCTTTTTAGTTTTTAACTTTCCCTTCCGCCTTAGCAATATTTCACTTTGTTTCCTAACAAGCTGCAAAACAGACTGTTTAAAGATGGTTGTTACCTTACAGGTAGGATGTGGATGAGGAAAAAAAAAAAAAAATGGGTCTCAAAGGAAAGTGACTAGATGATGGTTTTACTCAGATTATTTTTAGATTGAATGTGTCAGTTCTCAATCAATGGAGACCCCGTAAGAAGAAAATTTATTTTAGAAGGGAGTGGAAGAGAGCCTTGCTACTATCATGACCTCTCCTTTAGTCATGGGTAAACTGAAGGAATTTCTGACTACCCAGGGCCTACCTCTTCAATTGTAAGTCAGTGACAAAGCTCTGTTCTTCAAGAAAGCATTTCAGGGCAACTTTGTTTAGGAAATGAATCATCCCAGGGCATAGAGGTGTGGATGTTGCTTTCTTAATGTGCAAGTAGGCTTGACAAATCTGTCATTGAAGCTCTGGTATACTGCATGCCTGCTTATTTATGCTCATGAATAGCAATGCGAAGTTTTATCATTCAATGATTCACAAGGGAACTTAGTAGTTATTTGAATTAATGACAGGAAACATGTTATTTTAGTCAGAATGTATGGTAAAGACTAGGATGAATTCCTGTCCTATTCTCCTAATCCCTTGCTACAGGTTTCTAAAATCCCATCATTAGAGAGCTATCCCTTTGGGCCAGGCTGGGTGACTTATGCCTGTAATCCCAGCACTTTGGGAGGCTGGGGCGAGTGGAGCATTTGAGATCAGGAGTTCAAGACCAGCCTGGCCAACATGGTGAACCCCCATCTCTATTAAAAATACAAAAATTAGCTGGGTGGTAGCTTGCCTGTAGTCCCGGCTACTCGGGAGGCTGAGGCAGGAGAATCACTTGAGCCTGGGAGGTGGAGGCTGCAGTGAGCTGAGATCATGCCATTGCACTCCAGTCTGGGTGACAGAATGAGACCCCGTCTCAAAAAAAAAAAAAAAAAAAAAAAAGCACCATCCCTTCGTATTTAAGAATAAGTTAGCCCTGCTCCTAGCTTCAGCTTTACAAAGCCCTTGGGAGTCATTAATTCATTAGGCATCCCATAATCATTAACACTTTATGATAGTAATCAATCAACTACAAACTCCTATTACTGACCACCAAGCATAAAGTTCAATCCTCATTTGTGCCTACAAAGAGTTTACAGTGTAAATGCAGATAATAAATTACATAGAAAGCTATTGCTATAAAAATTCCTTTATGAGAGTAAAATAAATAGGGCAAATATTAAAAGCTACAAGACTACCTGTAGACATGCTTTATCAATTCTTCCCTCTCTCGTGAATTATCAGCTATTGTCTGTCTAGAAATATAAAGTAATTTTTTTTTCATCTAAACAAATATCAAAACAACCATTCTTCCAGGATATTGCTATCTCCTGAAGCACCACTTTGTGATTTTATAGTGTAAAATTTATAGAAAATGTAGTCTATAATTCCCTTCAATCCACTTTTCCTAAAATTCACTCTAGTCAGATGATACAGCCCCAACCACGTGACCAAAATATGCAATGATCTGCACTGCCCTGAACCTAATCAATGATGTTGTATTTAGCCTATTTGATTTATCAGTAGGCTTTGAATCAATGGTCACTCTCCCCTCTTTGAAATATTTTTCTAGCACAGCTTTTTAGGAAATCACACTTTCTTGGTTTTCTTAACTCAGTAACTGTTCTTGGTTTTCTTTTTTTAGGTCCTCCTTATCTTGCAGATCTCTAAATATTGAATGCTGAAGGCTTAATCCTATCCCTACTGCATCCATTTCTGGAAGATCCCATCCAATTTCATGACTGACTTTCACTGCCATTTTTTGCTAACAACTTCCAAATTTATATGTCTCACTGAAACTCAGTATGTTCAGAACCAAACTGTAGGTCTTCTTTCCTAAACCTTTCACTTGCTCAGGATAAACACGTTAAAGTCCTACTTGACTCCCCTTGTCCTCTCGTATCCCACATCTGCTTTTCAATAAATCTGAATTGAACTACAGATTCAGGACAATCTCTTCCAAAATATTTCTAAGGTATTTTCTGGGATTGGCAAGTTGATTTTAAATTATTTATGAACATGTAAAAGTTTAAGGGTAGCCAAGATTCTCAAAGAAGAAGAACAATGTGAGGAGAATTTTCTACCACAGATTGATTGTGATGGTTAATTTTGTATCAGCTTGGTTTGGCTGTGGTGCCCAGATGATTGGTCAAAGAAACATGAGTCTCGATTTTGTTGTGAAGGTATTTTCTTAGACATTATTAACATTTACATTTGTAGACTTTGAATGAAGCAGATTACTCTCCATAATGTTTGTAAACCTCATCTAATCAGTTGAAGGCCTTAAGTTAAAAGGACTGAGGACTCCCAAGGAAGAAGAAATTCTGCCTTCAGACTGCCTTCCTACTTGAGACTGCTGCATCAGCTCTTCCCAGGATCGTGAATCTCTAGCCTGCCCTGCATATTTTAAACTTGTCAGCTCTCACAATTTCTTAAAATCTCTCGATACACACACACACACACACACACACACACACACACACACACACACACACAGTTGCTTCTATTTCTCTGGAAAGCTCTAATACACAAGACTTATTATAAAACTATGATATTTAAGATTGTGTGGTATTAGCACAGATAAAGAATATCAAGTAGAACAGATAATTCAAAAGTAAACCCATACATGCATGGATACTAAATATATGACAGAGATGAAATTATAGAATCATGGGAAAGAAAAGACTTTTTAGTAAGTATGCTGGAGCAAGTTTAAACTTATATGGCTGAAAATGACATTGAATTCCTATCTCATCCAATCAAAAAATCAATTTTGAATTTAACTAAAATCAATTTAGTCAGCGTTCATAACTTATTGCCAAATGTAAAAGACAGTCCTATAAAACTTTTAGAAAGAAATATGGAAGACTATCTTTACCATCTTGGTGTAGAAAATTATTTCACAAAAAATTATCAAAAGACTTTTATTGAAGGGTAAAAGAATGATAAAGTTGATTACGTTAAAACTAAGGATCTCAGTCATCATAAACTCCATTTTTAAAAGTGAAGAAATGGCCAGGCACAGTGGCTCACTCCTGTAATTCCAGCACTTTGGGAGGCCAAGGCAGAAGGATGGCTTGAGCCTGGGAATTTGAGACCAGACTGGGCAACATAGGGAGACTCTATTTCTACTAAAAATAAATAAATAAGATGAAATAAAAGTGAGTTGGGCATGGTGGCACACACCGTAGTCCCAGCTACTTTTGAGCCTGCGGTGGGAGGTTTGCTTGAGCCCAGGAGAGGGAGGCTGCAGAGAGCCATGTCTGCACCATTGCACTGCAGCCTGGGTGACAGAGTAAGACCCTGTCTCGAAAAAAGAAAGAAAAGCAAAAAAGGTTAGGGCACTCATGAGTTAGACTTTTGGTGAAAGTGCTACTACCCTGGCTGCAGAAAAAGTACATAACCCAGAGCCAAAGGGCTCTGGGCTGCTGAGTCTGCTTTTTTTTTTTTTTTTTTTTTTTTAAAAGACTGAGTCTCGCTCTGTCGCCCAGGCTGGAGTGCAGTGACCGGATCTCAGCTCACTGCAAGCTCCGCCTCCCGGGTTCACGCCATTCTCCTGCCTCAGCCTCCAGAGTAGCTGGGACTACAAGCGTGAGCCACCGCACCCGGCTAGTTATTTTTGTGTTTTTAGTCCAGACGGGGTTTCACCATGTGAGCCAGGATAATCTCGATCTCCTGACCTCGTGATCCGCCCACCTTGGCCTCCCAAAGTGCTGGGATTACAGGCGTGAGCCACCGCACCCGGCCTCTTGTTTTTTTTCTGAGCTTCCAGAGTGGGGACCCAGAATCTTTCTCTCTGGCTGCTGCTGACACCGGAGTCACCACCACGGTGGCACTGCCTCTGCAGGGGCACCTTCACCTCTGTTGCGTGCACCAACTCTTTCACCACTCTTTGCTTTGCCACTGCCACTACTGTAAGAGTTGTGGCCAGAAACCAGAATAAAGAGGAGAGTTTCTTATTTCCTCCTTCTGACTTTCAATCTTTTTCCGGTGCTTTCCAGAAAAAGCACTTTGAAAATACAGCTTACAGGATCCAAACTTCCCTAAAATATGTAGCAGAGAACAGAATAAAGGGAATCAAGCTGAGAGCAAATTAATAAATAATTTGCATACTCTCTTAAAGCAAGTTCTTATCATTCTTTATTCCTCAAATTTAACTGATTACTTGACCCTGCCTCTCAGCCACTGTTGGTGCAGTTTCTTCCTTTTAGGAGTCCTTAGCCTTCTGCCGGCGACTTCCTACAATCCAGTGTACCCTTCAAGTCCCCATTCAGATAATGTTCTGTACGTAACACGGTCCTCCCAATTTTGAAGATCATCTTTCCTGGCCCTGTTCACCCACTATACTTTCAGAGTGAACTCTTGTACATGCTAATTTAATCTATAAACCTTCACAAAGAGGACTAAAAAAATAAGGCCTATTCTTTGAATGAGATTGAAGTCCCAGCTGGCCTGGTGGTTCATGCCTGTAATCTTAGCACTTTGGGAGGCCCAGGTAGGTGAATTGCCTCAGCTCAGGGGTTTGAGACCCGTCGGGGCACCATGGTAAAACCCCATCTCTTCTAAAAATATAAAAAATTAGCTGGACGTGGTGATGTAGCTACTGGGGAGACTGAGGCATGAGAATTGTTTGAAACCGGGAGGTGGAGGTTGCAGTGAGCTGAGATCATGCCACTGCACTGCAGCCTGGGCAAAAGAGTGAGACTTTGTCTGAAAATAAATAAATAAATGTAAAAATAAAGTCCTTCTATGTGGAGAATTAGAAAACCAAATAAGCAAATACAGTGTCTTCAGTTTTATGTCAGAGGTATGAGTTATGATTAGGTTTGGCCATGTGAGTGGAAAATAAATCTCAGGATCTCAAAATCACTAAATGAAGAGGAAAAGTCAAGCTGGGACCTGCTTAGGGCAAACCTGCCTCCCATTCTGTGCCTAATAAAGATAGCCACATACCTTTCTCACAATTTGCCCACAAGGAAATTTCTTGTAGACAGAGAGAGGACAGACAGAACTCTCATCATCCTTCTGCTGAGATAAATGAATATCTGATTGCTTCCTTTAGAAAAGCTAATCAGAAACTCCAAAGAACGCAACTATTTGTCACTCATTTACCTATGACCTGGAAGCCCCCTCCCCGCCTCGAGTTGTCTTGCCTTTCCAGACAGAACCAATGTACATTTTACCCATATTTATTGATGTCTCATGTCTCCCTAAAATGTATAAAACCAAGCTGTGCCCCAACCATGTTGGACACATGTCATCAGGACCACCTGAAGCTCTGCCATGGGCCCATCCTTAACCCTGGCAAAATAAACTTCCTAAACTGATTGAGATCTGTCAGATATTTGGGGTTCACAGCTGCAGTGAAAAGAAAACCCAACATAGCTTATAAAACCTATAAATACATTTCTCTCCCATGTAAAAAATTATGGCCAGTAGAATAGTTCTGGTCTGATAGGGCATCTCCACTAAGTTCTCAGGAATCCATAACACAGGCTGTTGAGGTGTTTAGTCCCATAGGAAATAGAAGATAGAAGCTAAGAGTCAAAGCATCACAGAGCTATGATGGACTTTAGATTTCTAATCCAACATTCTGTGTTACAGATGACATTCCTGTTTTTCTGCTCTGATATCCTCAATACATGGCTTCCATGCTTAAGGTCATCTCATAGTCCAAGCTATAATAGCTCGTGGATACCTAGCCAACACATCTTACAGGATAGGCCATCACAAGGAGGAACACAAAAGGGGTAGTCCTCCTCGCTGAGCCAGGTCCCTTTGGTGGCTCCCATACGGTACTTACACTTACATTTTATTGGCCAAAAATTAGTCACATGGCCACATCTAGTTGCAAAAGATACTGGCAGATGTATTACTGTAGTATGTACAAAGTGACCACAAATAAAATTGAAGTTCTGGTTCTTAAAAAAAGGGAAGAATGGATACCCATTGGCAATAGGCATTCTTGGCCACAAGCATAGTGTTATGGGGTCAAAAACTCACATTTGGGAAGCCAGAGAAGGATTCCAAGAGGATATGATTTCTGCACTCGTCCTAGTTCACTCTGAGAATTACATGTATACATGTCTGTCTTCCCCACAAGACCGTGAGCCCTGAGAGCAGGCACTATATCCTCTTCATATCTATAACCTCTCAGAGGGGAGCTTTTTACAAAACAGAGCCTCAATTTATTTTTGATGAACTGAGATGAAGGTGATGAAGTTTTTGAAGAGGAAGAGGAGAAGGTATGTCAGCTTTGCTAAAACTCTTACTGTCTTTTATCTTCAGGGAAAAAAAATGCCTCAGGTTTCATATCACAAAGGGAGCTTACAAAAATAATTCTTGGAAACATTTGTAACCTTGTAACAATTAAAATGTCTTCTTACTAATGGTTGATCCACTTTTTACTCATCTCAATGAGCAAAAGTCCTTCCTCCCCCACTGTAACCCTAATCTCCACCCCAGCAGTCCTAACGTAGCCTGGAGCCTTAAAGAAAAGCCAAATTCAAACTCAGGTGAAATCATAGGCTTTATGTGGGTAGAAATAGTGACTCAGGTTTGCAGAAACCATGACTTGCCATCCTTTCACAGAACACAGCTCTTGGAATAGGTATGACTATAAAACCAACATTTGGACACAGGTCATTATAATAACTGATTCCCAGATGAATCACATTAACTATTTCCAGATTTATGGGGTTATCTAAAGTTGAAAATGGCAACCACTAGTTAAAAGAGTTCAAAACCCAAACTAAGACAAGTCCTGACAACACGGGGAAATTTAAGAGCAGCTGCTAGCAGACCTTCTCTTATTTCATCCTATTTCTTTTAGCTGGTTTCAGATTATACACAAAAAGAATCTTTGAGATGACTACTGATTTACCCAGAAATGAAATCCAAGCTCTAACAGCTAGTTAACTTCCTATTTTGTTTCATTTTCTGTGACTAAGAAATGATTCTCCATACAGATGTTAATTATAGTGAAGCTGATGGAAACTTGGCTGCCATGTTCAGACACTGACCAAGTCGGGATCTGGCTGGAGACCTGGTTCAGTTTGAACCTTAGATTATATCTTGACTCTCTGAAATGCCTCTTCCCACTTTCTAATTCCGAGACAGCTTGATAGAGGCATGCCACCAGCTGCTTCAACTCCGACATTTCTGCATTATCAGTTGAGTGTGGAGGAGAGAAAGCAGACTGAACTCCTTCAGATTCTGCTTGGTAGACGTGGGGAGTCAGGCTGGAATGTGGATTTCTGAGGATCCCTAAAATGTGTTCTTAAGTGCTTTTCAACAAACAAGCTTCTTAGAGCTTTTTCTTGTCTCTTGGGAATAAGAGATAATTTTTTTCTATTATATTTCCGGTTGTCAAATGTGATGATTTGTGAGGAAGCTACAAAGTCACGAAGTCCAACTTACTGTTTAGGACAGTGGAACTATCAAACAGGACAAACTGATAAGCTCACAAAGTCAGGTAACCTAAAGATAACTAGGAGTTGCTCATTCATCTCTGCAGCATGAGAAACACTTAAAGCACAACATCTTGAGAGAGGAAAGAGACAAGCTGCCCTTAAGAACAGAAGATACTCTTTTCTTTAGGTAGGTCTCCAAAAATCACCAGCCCAGAACTTAAAATCTGTAACACCTAGGCTGTTGAGGTGTTGAGTCCTGTAGGAAACAGAAGACAGAAGCTAACCGTCAAACCATCACAGAGCTGTCACGGATTTTAGATTTCTAATCCAACATTCTTGTGTTACAGATGATGAAATCAGGACACAGAGAAATGTTTAAAATCTAGTCCCAATATAAATCGCTAATGGAGAAGGACAGAGATCCAACACCAATTTCAGTACCTCAGGAAACCCAGCTATTTATTGCCACTTTTAGCATAAACAAGGCTACCTGTCAACTGACACACAGTTTATCTGCTTTTGACTGGAATCACATCAGCTCAGCATGGTCCATTAGTTTCTCATGGTAAGACGAAATAAGAATCAGATGAATATAAGATGGTCTGATGGAAGAAAAAATATGACTTTAATCTTGGCTCTATTAACCTTTAGCAAATTGGGCAAGCCACATAAAGCCTCTGAGTCACAGCTTTTTCACCTACAAAACAGAAGATAATTCGCACCTGAACTGAAAGGATTCCAGATGAGGTATGAAAAGAAGTCAACATAGCGTTTCGCCCTGTTTGTGCTCAATAAATAGTAATTGTTGTTGTTGTTGTTAAGCACCAGAAAGACAAATTGCCAAATTGAAGTTGAGAGGGTAACTCGCTGAATCCTTTCTCTACAGATTGCCAACTTTACAGAGAAACTGTTTTTTCCATTTTTGAAGAAACCCTAGCTTGTCTACCTGGGAGCTCATATTCAAGCCTTCACTTAAGCTCTTGAATCCTCCAACGAAATGCTGCTCAAGCCTTCTTGTCCTGAATTACACTGTGTTCTTGGATACACTTGCATCCCACATACATTTATTGTGTTCTAAATGTTTCTGGGGTTGCCATGGTTTCAAATACTTATTTCTAATCTGCAGCAGAAAGTTTGAACTAAGTTTGCTAGTTAAAGGGAGGGAAGAGACATGATCATGACAGATTTTACTGTTTTATATTTGGTCACAAATTACCAATCAAACCTTATATTTTTCTTATTTATAAAATGGAATCATTATATACCCACCTCATGTTCTTCATATTTATAAAATAGGACCATTATATGCCCACTTCATATGTTTGTCATGAGAATTACAAAAACTAATACATGTTATAACATGTAGCTTTCAGTGTATCAGGTATTTAATACATATGATTATTCTTTATTCCCCAGGATGTCCTATCATAAACACTACATTACCATTAGTCTGGTTAACTCATCCTATCATAGACACAGATATTTTTACCTCTCTTTTCTCTGCTGTCTTTCCAGGCAGGTTTTTTTCCCCCTCTCCTTTTTAACTACTTAATCAGTTGTAATTAGCAAACAGTAAGATTCCTTTTATTATTGGCTTTTTGTTACTGGTTTTATTTCTCTTTATTACACCACCTGAACTAAACTGCTAAATCATTAGGTACGCAAGAAAAGATCCCAGAGAGGACAGACTGTCAGTCTTAGTCATTTACATAATTCCACCGTTGAGCAAAAAACCAGACATGTAATAGGCATTCAGTGCGTATCAAGAGTTAGGCATGTGACTTTAGAATCTGAAATCTTCTTGCCAGCTTTGAACTTCAGACAAGTTACTTAACCTTTTTCATCTCGACTTCCTTATGTGGACAATAGAGATAAGGATGGAACTTTCCTCCCTGCTGTGTTGAGGATTGTGAACTGAAATTTATGGGAGGTCATTATTTTGGGCTGAGCCCCAACAGAACGGACAAAATCAAAATGGAGCCACTTATGCTAAGATTCCACATCACCAAACCAAAACCACAGTGTTTATCTGATCTTCTGAGAAATCAGGAGACAGATCATAGTCAAATTCCCACACAGGCCAGTTTTAGCCAGTATGAATGAGGAAATCCCCTCTGCTTTAACACTAATAAGGAAAATTACCAGAAACAACCTGATGTCAGCCAATCTGCTTTTTGTATTATGCATTTCTTTATTCCTGCTCAAGCTATCTGATAAAAACCAACCATTCTGCCATGGCCATAGGAGTTCCTTATCTAAATCTTAGATGAAATGCTGCCCAGTGCATAAATAGCTAACAAAGGCCAACTAGATCTTTAAATTCAATTTGTTGAAATTTTATGTGTGTAGTTTTTTTTCCTTCTCTCTTTCTTACTTTTTTTCTTTTTTTGAGATGGGGTCTTACTCTGTCACCCAGGCTGGAGTGTAGTGGCATGATCACTACTCATTGCAGCCACTAGCTCCCAGGCTCAACTAATCCTCCAACCTCAGCCTCAAAATTACCTGGGGCTACAGGAACATGCCACCATGCCTGGCTAATTTTTAAATTTTTTGTAGAGATAGGTCTCGTTGTGTTGCCCAAGCTGGTCTCAACCTCCTGGGCTCAAGTGATCCTCCCACTTCGGCCTCCCAAAGTGCTGGGATTAAAGGCATGAGCCACCATGCCCAGTCACATTTTTTTTTAAATAAGATAAAATACAAAATGCTTAGCAGGTTGCATATGTAAAAATTTTACATATTTACAGTCATTATAACTAAATAACTATTAAAGTATCACACATAATTGGCAGAAAATGCACAGGTAATTTCATATTACTTACCCTCTAGATCAAGGATTAGATGAACAGCTAGCTCAAGGCTTTTACAAAGAGGGTTAGATGGACAGCTCCCTCCTCTGACCCTTTACAAAAGGGCACCCCAGGCAAACCACACTTTCCTGTTATAACAATGCGTTTGTACAGGCACTTTATTTCATTTTGAATGCCACTTCCTTTTCAACTTTCAGAAATCCTATCTTCCTTTCAAGATTCAAACTGAATACAAAGATCATCATCATGTCTTCCTGGATTCTCCAGCCACCTGCCTCCCACAGTCCCCTTCTCTCCCTTCAAAATACGCAAGTCTCCCCATCTCCCCAACTTCCACTATTCTGTGACAACCTGCTCACACCTCCCTGGCAGCGCTGAACATAACTACTTGGCTGGCTTCTATGACTTATCTCTATTAGATTAGAGACTTCCTGCCAGCCAAGTCATCTTCATTGTTTATCTCCCAGAGTAGAGAACACAGCAGGCCTCTGTTCCATTCCATTGGATACATTGGATTGATTTAGTTGGAATTGACAGCAGTTTGTGAAATCATTGGCCTCTGCTGTGTCTCATTGCCTTGTTAATTTGACAATTTACTCTGATTACATCTTACTGGAAGTGTATTGTCAGTTTCATTTCTAGAAATTCGTAATTAAAACAATAAATAGGATTGAATGGGGTGGGGCTGACTTAAGAGTGATTATAAAGGGATTTAAAAGCAGTATTGTAGAGACATGCAAATCAGTACTAAGATTCCACCTCACCTTGTAAAGTCTCTATTCTTTTTTAGGAGCTGATGAACTGAACACAAGTTTTGGTGTAATTAACAAGCTGCCTGGAATATGCATGAACTCCCCTAATTTTATGGATGCCTTTAATTCTGAAAGCATCTTCTGGGAGAGCTTAGCCTTTTCCATAAGTATGGATTTGAAAGCAAGCAGAATGGAAATAAGTCTGTGTTGTTCACATGTGCTTTAGTTTATGTGCACTTAAAAGTTTTAAAGAACTTTTTTAAAAAAAACCTTTTAATATAACTCTTTTGTAAAAGTAATACTTAAAAGAAAATGTTTAATGATTTAAAAAAATCTTAGAGAAAAGAGCCTCCCATTTCTTTTTCTTTTTTTTTTTTTTTCCCGAGACGGAGTCTCACTGTCACCCAGGCTGGAGTGCAGTGGCGCAATCTCGGCTCCCTGCAAGCTCTGTCTCCTGGGTTCAAGCGATTACTCTGCCTCAGCCTCCCGAGTAGCTTGGATTACAGGCACCCACCACCATGCCTAGCTAATTTTTGTATTTTTAGTAGAGACGGGGTTTCACCATGTTGGCCAGGTTGGTAGTCTCAAACTCCTGACCTGGTGATCCACCCACCTCGGCCTCCCAAAGTGCTGGGATTATAGGTGTGAACCACCATGCCCGGCCCTCTCATTACATTTCTAAAAAATATTTGCACAATTAAAATATCTCCATGTGGGCTGGGTGAAGTGGCTCACACCTGTAATCCCAGCACTTTGGGAGGCCAAGGCGGGCAATTCAAGACCAGCCTGGCCAACATGGTGAAACCCCGTCTCTAGGAAAGATACAAAAATTAGCAGGGTGTGGTGGTATGCAGGTGTAATCCCAGCTACTCAGGAGACTGAGGCACGGATCCCTTGAACTCAGGAGGCAGAGGTTGCAGTGAGCTGATATAGTACCACTGCACTCCAGCCCAAGTGACAGAGCGAGATTCTGTCTCAAAACAAAACAAAGCAAAACAAAACTCCAGGCATATTGGTATTATATTTTAATTTTTTTAAAAGCACATGGACTTCTTTCTGATTTTTAATGTCTTGAAAGTAAACACTCTTATTCCATATAAAGCAGTATTTTGAAATAATACCTCAATTGACATAAAATACATGTTACAATGAGAAAATAATGAGCCATATTAACATTGTGTGAATAATTGTAAATGAACTCATCACATTTTGAAAATGCCCCATGTTTTGAAGACCAGTGTATTAGTCTGTTCTTACACTTCTAAGAAAGACATACCTAAGACTAGGTAATTTATAAAGGGAAGAGGTTTAACAGACTCACATTTCCACATGGCTGGGGAGGCCTCACAATCATGGTAGAAGGTAAATGAGGGGCAAAGTCATGTCTCACATGGTGGCAGGCAAGAGAGCCTGTACAAGGAACTCCCACTTATAAAAGCCTCAGATCTCATGAGACTTACTCACTACCAGAAGAGCAGTATGGGGGAAACCACCCCTCTGATTCAATTATCTCCACCTGGCTGCTTCCTTGCCATGTGGGGATTATTACAATTCAAGGTGAGAGTTGGGTGAGGACACAGCTGAACCATATCAGCTAGTGCACTGCATGAGTCTGTGCCTCCTTCGAGGTCTAAAAATTAAGCAACCTCTCAGGGTTACACAACTGAATGTATTCTCAGTCTCTCTGTGCTTCCCAGTTAACTGGGATACTATTGGTACCTCTCTCATAAAGTGGACATGAGAATTAAAATAGAAAATGAGGCCTGGTGCAGTGGCTTACGCCTGCAATCCCAGCACTTTGGGAGGCCAAGGCGAGCAGATCACGAGGATAGGAGATTGAGACAATCCTCAGGTGATTGAGACATTCTCAGGTGTCTCAAAATACAAAAAATTATCCAGGCGTGGTGGTGCATGCCTGTAGTCCCAGCTCTCAGGAGGCTGAGGCGGGGGAATCGCTTGAACCCAGGAAGCGGAGGTTGCAGTGAGATGAGATCATGCCACTGCACTCCAGCTTGGTGACAGAGTGAGACTCAGTCTCAAAAAAAAAAAAAAAAAAAAAAAAAAAAAGAAAATGCACATAAAAGGTTTAGCACAGTGCCTGATTCCTACAAATACTCAATAAACATTTCTTTTTATTGCTAAAAAATATGTTAAGTTTCCACTCTTTTCTTGATGTAAAGAAATGGGTGCCATCCTTTCTCCTCCTTTATTTAGAAGAAACCAAAAGAGCTGGAAGAATTAAAAAATACCTTCTAACTACTGATGGCAGGAAGTTGGCCACTCAAAGCAAATAAAAATTGTTATGTTTCTGAAACTGCAGTTAACCAAAACATTCTATTAATTTTGACACTTAAAAGGCTAACGATTCTAATTCCCAAATGGAGTTTGGAGTCTTACATTGATCACATAAACTTGCAGCTTGGCGCTCAGGTGGCCTAAAGGTTATCAACCAGGAGGGTGGACAGTGGCTTTGAGCTGGCTATCCTGGATCTGCAACTTGAACAACCAGTTTTCACTGTCTCAATTGATCTGCTTCTTTGTCTTCAAAGCCACTTCTATTTATTTTTCAAGAGTTCAAAAGTTACTTCCTCTCTGTGTTTTCTATTTGCCCCACACACTTTCAGAAGGATGAATGACCCTGTCTCAGTGTCTCCACTGCGCTCTCTTAATATTTCTGTATTATCTACTCTGAACCTACTCTCTCTCTACCTACTATATACTACTCCATACCTCCTGCACTCTAGACCTTCATCTACTATATATCAACTATATCTATTCTATACCTACTTCCATCTACAATATGCCTCTATTAGTATAGAGGTTAATGTGCTCTTTATTTTTTATTTTTTTGAGACAGAGTCTCACTCTGTCAACCAGACTGGAGTGCAGTGGTGCAATCTCAACTAACTGCAACCTCTGCCTCCAGGGTTCAAGCAATTCTCATGCCTTAGCCTCCTGGTAGCTGGTATTACAGGTGTTTGCCACCATGCCTGGCTAATTTTTGTATTTTTAGTAGAGTCGGGGTTTCACCATGTTGGCCAGGCTGGTCTCGAACTCCTGACCTCAGCTGATCCGCCTGCCTCGGCCTCCTAAGGTGCTGGGATTACAGGTGTGAGCCACCGCAACTGGCCTCATTATTTATTTTCTAAACATGAAAGCAGGACTATTGTATCTGACCATGTTAATATGTATGTCCTTATTAGATGATGTTTCGGAGATTCAATAAAGATTGTCTTCCAAGAAACTGGAGGACCTAGGATTTAGGTTGTTCATTAATTGTGTCACCATGAGGAGGCTGCTTAATATTTAGACCTTAGTTTCGTCTAAAATGTTAATTTGGACTACATATGCCATGTGATCCCTTTCAGTTCCAGAACCCTATGAGTTTGTAGCATTAAGTAAATTAAAATCAGCATTTTTGTTACCTCTTTATTTCAAGAGTTAGAAGACCAGGGCTCAGAGAATTTCAGCGATGTTAATAGGCCTTAGTAAATAGAGCCTGGCATTTTAGAGATGGGCTCTGGAATCAGAATGCCTAGGCTGGAGTTTCTCCTCCATCACTTGCTCTATGATTTTAGGCAAGTTGTTTAAACTTTCTGTGCCTCTGTTTCGTTATCTATAAAATGGTAATAATAATGCGTATCTATGGCATATGATCTTCATATAAAGATTAAACTAACACATGCAAAGTGCTGATTCATTCATAAGTATTAAATGTTAGCTTTCATCTTACCCTGATATCTCACACCAGTTTATAAGACAGCAGGTCCTGGAACTTAGTCTCCTCACCACACAGATAGTGCTTTTGAAACTATACCACATGCTCTCCAATATGGTGGTTTAATTAATTACAAACATATACATACATACAGGGAGATTGAGCCTGCTATGTATGCAGCACTGTGCTAAGCACTTTAACTGTCACAATGATTTTAATGTGAATATTACAGGTCCACGATACCTTAGGTGCAATTTCAAAATCAAAGAAGCTCCAAACACCAAAAGTACTTCAAAATTCATTGGATGACTTGAACTCCCCTAGAGGCAAAATCTGCCTTGATTGACATAAAGCTATTTGTAGACATACTTTATTCCATTTAGTGTGAATATTTATCTGATTCACTATAGAAATATTATTAATGATATATTTGGTTGTCTTTCTTTAGAAATAGGAGCCTCGCTCTGTTGCCCAGGCTGGAGTGCAGTGGCACAATCATAACTGCTGGCTCAAACTCCTCACCTCAAGCGATCCTCCTGCCTCAGCTTCCTGAGTAGCTGGGACTACAGCTGCAGGTCACCATGCCCTACTAATTTCTTTTTTAAAATTTTCTTAGAGAGAGGGTCTTGCCATGTTACCCAGGCTGGTCTTGAACTCCTGGTCTCAAGCCATCCTCCTACCTCCCCAGCTTCTGGAGTAGCTGGAATTACAGATGAGAGCAATATCCTTTATAATGCAATACTGTTTCAAATCACCTGATAATGTTAATACGCATTATTACATTGTTAGATAATTATATGATTTGGATCTGTGTCCCCACCCAAATTTCATGTTCAGTTGTAATCCCCAATGTTGGAGGTAGGGCCTGGTAGGAGGTAACTGGATCACAGAGGCAGTTTCACATGAATGACTTAGCACCATCCTTTTGGTGCTGTTCTTGTGATAATGAGTGAGCTCTCATGAGATCTGGGTTTTGAAAAATGTGTAGCACTTCCCCACCTCTCTCTCTTGCTTCTGCTCCAGCAGTGTGATGTCGCTGCTCCCACTTTACCTTCAACCATGATTGTAAGTTTCCTGAGGTCTCCTCAGAAGCTAAGCAAATGCCAGCATTATGCTTCCTGTATAGCCTGCTGAATCATAAGCCAATTAAACCTCTTTTCTTTATAAATTACCCAGTCTCAGGTATTTCTTTTCAGCAATGTAAGAATGGACAGATACAGATAATATACAGTGTTTGCACCTCATTGACTTTCTTTCAAAACTTCTACATTCTCAGGCCGGACGCGGTGGCTCACGCCTGTAATCCCAGCACTTTGGGAGGCCGAGGCGGGCGGATCACGAGGTCAAGATATTGAGACCATCCTGGGTAACACAGTGAAACCCCGTCTCTACTAAAAATACAAAAACTTAGCCGGGCGAGGTGGCGGGCGCCTGTAATCCCAGCTACTCGGGAGGCTGAGGCAGGAGAATGGCGTGAACCCGGGAGGCGGAGCTTGCAGTGAGCTGAGATCCGGCCACTGCACTCCAGCCTGGGTGACAGAGCGAGACTCCATCTCAAAAAAAAAAAAAAAAAAAAAAAAAAAAAAAAAAAATTAGCCGCGCCTGGCAGCGGGCGCCTGTAGTCCCAGCTACTCTGAGGCTGAGGCAGGAGAATGGCGTGAACCCGGGAGGCGGAGCTTGCAGTGAGCCGAGATCGCGCCACTGCACTCCAGCCTGGGCGACAGAGCGAGACTCCGCCTCAAAAACAAAAAAACAAAAACAAACATAAAAACAAAAAAACTTCAACATTCTCTCTTTTTAGAATGAGGGAAATGTTTAATAACTCGGTTGTGCTGATAGCTATATATCTGTAAATTTACTAAAGATCAACTTAAAACAAATACATTTTATGGTATGTAAACTATACCTTAATAATGCTATCTTCATGAGACCATTAAATTGGAAAACATATATAATTATTAAGAATAATAAGGTTAATCAGGTACACTTGTAACCTTTCAAGTTTAATATTACCACTGACTGTGATGTTTAATGTTTTTAGCCTGAAGCAGGGCTTAGCTGATACAAATACTTTAATGCCATCCATCCAGGGTTTGAATTTATAATGACATGAATGGGACTACTGTTACAATTTTCACAAAAGAGAGAAGAAAAGACAAATATTCTAAAAAGAATAGTAAAAGGAACGTGAAAAATTAATGAAATTGAAGAAACAAAATGGCATAAGATGGTATAAGTCCAAATATCATCTCTTTCCTACTTTTCCCTGAGTTATCCCACTCCATCAGAATTCATTTTCTCCCTCTGAACTTACACAGAATTGTATATCTCTATAATGAAATTGAGTAACTCATTCCAGTCATCCATATTACTTTTCACAGTGGCTGCAACATTTTTCATTCCCAACAACAGTGTGCACAGATTCCAATTTCTCCACACCTTTGCAATACTTGTTTTTTGTTATTTTGATAATAGCCATTCTGACAGGTATGAGATGCTATTGTATAGTTTTGATTTGCATTTCCCTGGAGAATGGTGATGTTGAACATTTTTTTCATATCCTTGTTAGCCTGTGTGTCTTTGGAAAAATGTCTATTCAAGTCCTTAGCTAATATTTTAATTGGCATTTTAGGTTTTTACTAATGAGTTGTAGAAGTTCTCTCTCTATTTTGAAGATTAACCCGTTATCAGATATTTGGTTTGGAAATATTTTTTCCTGTTCCACAAGTTGCCTTTTCACTGTGTTAGTTTCCTTTGCTATGAAGAAGCTTTTTAGTTTGATGTAATTCTATATGTTTATTATTATTTTTACCTGTGCTTTCAGTGCTATATCCATGATATCCTCAAAACTAAGCTTTTTCTCTAAATTTCCTTCCAGTTTTATAGTTTTGGGTCTTACATTTAAATTTTTAACCCATTTTCAGTATAGTTTTGTGTGTAGTATAAGAGTCCAATTTCTTTCTTGTATATGTGGATATCCAGTTTTCCCAGTACCATTTGCTGAAGAAACTATCTTTTCCCCATTATGTATTTTTAACCCCCTTATTGAAAATCAGTTGACTGTGTTTGTGTGAATTTGTTTCTGAGCTCTTTATTCTGTTCCATTGGTCTATATGTCTGTCTTTATGTCAGTTTTGTTATGTAACTTGGTAATATATTTTGAAATAAGGAAGTGTGATGACTCCAGCTTTGTCTTCCCTCAAGATTGATTTGGCTACTTGTGGTCTTTCATGGTTCCATATGAATTTTGGGATCCTTTTTTTTTCTCTTTCTGTAACTATGCCATTTGGGATTTTGATTGGATTGCATTAAATCTGTAGAACATTTCAGGTAGTATGGGCATTTTAATTATAGTAAGTCTCCCAGTCCAAGAATACAAGATGCCTTCTCATTTGTTTGTTATCTTTTAAATTCAATTTCATCAATGTTTTGTAGTTTTCAGTATACAGATTTTTCACCTCTTTAGTTAAGTTTATTCCTAGATATTTTATTGGTTTTTATGTTTTGTTTCATTTTTTTTGAGATAGCATCTAGCTCTGTTGCCCAGGCCTGGAATGCAGTGTGGCATGATCATGGTAGCCTTGACCTCCTGGGCTCAAGCAACTTTCCTGCCCCAGCCTCCCAAGTAGCTAGAACCACAGGGGCACACCACAATTCCCTGCTAATTTAAAAAACATTTTTTAAGTGGAGACAAGATCTTGCTATGTTGCCCAGACTGGTCTCAAACCCCTGGGTTGAAGTGATCCTCCTGCCTCAGCCTCCCAAAGTCCTGGGATTATAAGCATGAGCCAGTATGCCTGGCTATTTTATTTTTTGGTACTATTTGAAATATGATTATTTCCCTTATTTCCTTTTCCTTTTTTTTTTTTTTTTTTTGAGATGGAGTCTCACTCTATCGCCTAGGCTGTAGTGCAGTGGCACGATCTCAACTCACTGCAACCTCCAAGCAATTCTCTGCCTCAGCCTCCTGAGTAGCTGGGATTACAGGCGCCTGCCACCTCGCCCGGCAAATTTTTTTTTTTTTTTTTTTTTTGGTATTTTTAATAGAGATGGGGGTTTCACCATCTTGGCCAGGCTGGTCTTGAACTCCTGACCTCATGATCCACCTACCGTGGCCTCCTGAAGGGCTGGGATTACAGGTGTGAGCCACCGCACCCAGCCCCCTCAATTTCCTTTTCACGTAATGCATTGGTAGTATATTGGACAACTGATTTTTTGCTGTTGATTTTGTATCCTGCAACTATATTAAATTTATGTATTAGTTTTAACAGATTTTTTAATGGAGGTTTTAGTTTGTATATATAAGACCACATAATCTGCAAACAGGAACAATTTTACTTCTTCTTTTCTGATTTGTATTTTTTTAAAAAAATTTTATTTTAGATTCAGGGGTATATATGCAGGTTTGTTATACAGGAAAACTCATGTCACGAGGGTTTGTTGTATAAATTATTTTGTCACCCAGATACCAAGCCTGGTACGCCATAGTTATATTATTTTTTCTGGTTTCCTCCTTCCTCCCACCCTCTACCCTCAGGTGGACCCCAGTGTCCGTTGTTCCTCACTTTGTGTCCATAAATTCTCATCATTTAGCTGCCATTTGTGTCTTTGTTGCCTAACTGCTCTGGCTCGGACTTGTAGTGCTATTTTAAATAGGAGTGGTAAGAGCAGTCATCCTTGGCTTGTTCCTGATCTCATGATCTTAGCAGAAAAGTTTTCAATTTTTCACCTGTGAGTATGGTGACAGCTTGGGTTTTTCATAAATGTCCTTTATTAAGTTGAAGTAATTTCCTCCTGGTTCGACTTTGTTGAGACTTATTATTGTGAAAAGGGTGTTGAATTTTGCCAGACATTTGTTCTGAATCTGTTGAGATGATGTGATTTGTCTCATGTGGTTTATTTTCTGTATTCTGTTAATGTGGTAAATGACATTAATTGATTTTTGTATGTTGGGCTATCCTTGAATCCCAGGGATAAATCCTACTTTATCATGGTATATAATCTTTTAAATTTGTTTTTGGATTCGGTTTGCTGTGGTTTTTTTGTTTTTGTTTTTTTGAGACAGAGTCTTACTCTGTCGCCCAGGCTAGAGTGCAGTGGTGTGACTTTGGCTCACTGAAGACGCTGCCTCCCAGGTTCAAGTGATTCTCCTGCCTTAGTCTCCCGAGTAGCTGGGATCACAGGTGGATGCCAGCACGCCCGGCTAATTTTTGTGGTTTTAGTAGAGATGAGGTTTCGCCATGTTGGCCAGGCTGGCCTCAAACTCCTGACTTAAGGTGTTCCGCCCGCCTCGACCTCCCAAAGTGCAGGGATTACACGCCTGGCTGGTTTGCTATGTTTTGTTGGAGATTTTAGCATCTATTTTCATCAGGGATATTTGTCTATAGTTGTTCTTGTTTTTCTTGTGATTCCTTTGTGTTTGGTATCAGAGTAATGCCTCACAAACTGAGCTTGAAGGTGTTCCCTTCTCTTCAATTTTTTAGAAGAGTTTCAGAAGAATTGGCATTAATCTATCTTTAAATATTTGGAATAAATCATCACTGGAGCTGTCCAGCCCTGGGCTTTTAATAAAGAAATAGAGGTCTTAAATAGCACTATCGATTAAATGGACCTAAATGACCTGTACAGAACATTACACCCAATAGCAGCAGAATACACATTCTTCTCATGTGCTCACAGATCTTTCACCAAGATATACTACATGTTAGGTCATAAAACAAGTCTTTATAAATGTAAAAAGACTAAAGTCATATCAAATATCATTTATGAATACAATGGAATGAAATTGGAAATTAATGGAAGAAAGAAAACTTGGCCGGGCACAGTGGCTCACGCCTGTAATCCCAGCACTTTGAGAGGCCAAAGTGGGCGGATCATGAGGTCAGGAGATCGAGGCCATCCTGGCTAACATGGTGAAACCCCGTCTCTACTAAAAATACAGAAAATTAGCCCGGCATGGTCACAGGCGCCTGCAGTCCCAGCTGCTCGGGAGGCTGAGGCAGGAGAATGGCGTGAATCCAGGAGGTGGAGCTTGCAGTGAGTGGAGAATGCACCATTGTACTCCAGCCTGGGTGACAGAGTGAGACTGTCTCAAAAAAAAAAAAAAAAAAAGAAGAAAGAAAACTGGAAGATTTACAAATATGTATAAATTAAGCAACACAGTCTACAATAATCATTGGGTCAAATAAGAAATCAAAAAGAAAATTAGAAAATATCTTGAGACCCATGAAAAGAAACTACAACTTACCAAAACTTATGGGATACAGCAAAAGGAATACTACTAGAGAATTTCATAGTAATAAATGTCTACATTATAACAGAATAAAGGTCACAAATAAATGATGTAACCTTATACCTTAAAAAAACAAAAAAAAGCTACTGACAAATTAATGCCTACATATAACATATATAAAGTTGTGTATGTATATAAAGTTGTATATATATAAAGTTATATATGTTATATATTATATAGTTATATGTGCTATATATAACATATGTTATATATGTTATATATAATATATAAAGATATGTTATATATTATATATAATATACATAACATTATATGTGTTATATATTTATACATAATATATAAAGTTATATATGTTTTATATTATATATTATATATTTGTATATTATATATTATATAATAGATTATATTATATATTATATATATTATATATATATATAAAGTTGAAGTTAATATGGGGCTGGGGCGGTGGCTCAGTCCTGTAATCCCAGCACTTTGGGAGGCCAAGGCAGGTACATATCTTGAGGCCAGGAGTTCAAGACCAGCCTGGCCAACATGAAGAAACCCATCTCTACTAAAAACACAAAATTAGCCAGGTGTGGTGGCACATGCCTGTAATCCCAGCTACTCTTGAGGCTGAGGCACAAGAATCACTTGAACCTGGGAGGTGGAGGTTGCAGTGAGCTGAGACAGTGCCATTGCACTCCATCCTGGGCCTGGGCGACACAGTGAGACTCTGTCTCAAAAAAATAAATAAATAAAAATAAAATATGGTATTTATCATTATTTTTATAATATTCGAATGGAATTTTTAAAAACCTTGACTGAGAAAGAGAAGAGATATAAGCATCTTCTACATGCTGCTTAAATCTGATTTCCCACTATTAAATATATTTCTTTCAATTAGCTGAACTGGTAAAGTGAAGTTGTCCACTAGAAAGTTTTCATTTTCTACAATAGGACCCAGATCATTATTGACTGAACTCTAAATGGTTTTTGACAGATAACTGAGAAAAATCCACCTGAAGACAATTTTAGCTTAATAAGTCTCAGTATATTTGCAAGTTAGTTAAAAACATGAATTTTTTTGAGACCTGGTCCTTATTTTGTACACATGCACTCACACAGACACACAGACACACACACACACAAATATGCTTTATAAAACAAAACTATATCCTTGCACCTGCAACTTCTGGGTGGCAGTAACTTGACATTCAAAGCCATGTGATAGAGATGTTAATTTTCTAGTCTCTTTGGACACTGGAACAGATGCTGTCTTAAACTTCAAAGGTATTTGACTACTTTTTGAGTTTCATTAATGAACAACAACTTTTCACAGCCTCCTTTTTTTGTTTCTTTTTCAGAAAAAAACAACTAACAAAACATACAAAGGAAAAAGACCAATGAGGAATTCATCAGTATTTTCTTTCCAAAGTAATTTTAGGGATACAGAGGAAGTCAAATTCAAAACATTTTATCTTTCCCAGGAAACTGGACTGTAGTATATTTATTGCCTTTTAAATCTGATGGTTCATCTTGTGGCTTCTCATTGTGGCAAAGGACCCAACTGGATCATGCTAAGATAGGTTTTGGGAGATAATTTGCTAAAGTGCCTTATAAAAAGAGAAGAACGGAATTGATGATAAACACTTTTGTTTTCTTTTGTGTGTATTTTCTTTACTAGCTTATCTATTTCTGACTGTTTTGTTTAGTTCACAGATTAATAACACAATTCTTACTGTTTAAAGAGAATAGTTAAAGAAAAATAATAAAAATTCAATAGTTTTGAGTATTCCTTTAGAACAGGTAGGTTCTGAAGAGAAGAAAGTAAACCAAATAATGTTCTGACCCCCCAAACTGAAAATACTTCCAACTCTATTAGAAAATTTTACATGTCTGTAACATTGACTAATTTATTACAGAGAATTTTTTTAAATCAAGATGACTTATTTGTTAATATTGTACTCACAATTGCAAATATCTTCAAGACAAGCAGATAAAGTTTTGGGTTCTAAGTCAGCCAGACATAGATTGAAATATCAGCTCCACTATTTGATAGCCACATCATTTTTTTATTTTTTCTTTTCTTTTGGAGACAGGGTCTCACTCTGTCACCCAGGGTGTAGTGCAGTGGTGCAGTCGTGGCTTACTGCAACCTCTGCCTCCTGGACTCAAGAGATCCTCTCACCTCAGCCTCCTGAGTAGCTGGGACCATAGACGCACACCACTGCATCCAGCTACTTTTTGTATTTTTGTAGATACAGGTTTTGCCATGTTGCCCAGGCTGGTCTCGAACTCCTGAGCTCAGCCAGTCCCCCACCTTGGCCTCCCAAAGTGCTGGGATTATAGGCATGAGTCACCACACTCAGTCACTGCTGTGTCATTTTAAACAAGTAACTTAAAATTTCCAACTTTTGGTTTCTGCTTTTATAAAACGATGTGATAATAATGACCTATCATTCCTTAATCAAAACTATTGGAACTCAGATGTGTTTTGGAATTTAGAAGAAAAACATTTTTATGTACAAACTTTTATTGAGACAATGGTTCAATATAATTTAGATGTTTATTAAACTCCTATTTATGCATTTTTTAGGCACCATGAATAATGCAAAAATGAATACAAATTGTCTTTGCTGTCTAGGGTAAGCCCCTATTCTGTATAATAGATGCAGAGATTTTGCCAAAAAAAAATAAAACTTTAATGTATTTCAACAATCTTTCTATTGGGTATTTATGCAAAAGAATTAAAATCAGAATTTTAGCCAGGCACAGTGGCTCATGCCCATAATCCCAGCACTCTGGGAACCCAAGGTGGGAGGATCACTTGAGCCCAGGAATTTGAAACCAGCCTAGGCAATGCAGTGAGACCCCGTCTCTATAAATTGCTTTTTGTTGTTTTTGTTGCTTTTTATTAGACAGGTGTGGTGATGCATGTCTGTAGTCTCAAGTACTCAGGAGGCCAAGATGGGAGGATCCTTTGAGCCCAGGAGTTTGAAGCTGCACTGACTGTGATTGTGCCACTGCTCCAGCCTGGGCAACATCCTGTGCAACAGAGTAAAACCCCATCTCAACAGACAAAAAAAAAAAAAAAAGAAGAAGAAGAAGGAAGTTAGACAAGATATTAGCACTCTTAGTCCATTCCGAACAAAATATTTTAGAGAATTTGTCACCAAGCAGACCCACCCGAAAACAATGGGCAAAAGATGTTCTCTAAATAGAAAACTAATAATAAAAGAAGGAATCTTAGAAAATCTGGAAGGAAGAAAGAACAAGAGAAAGAGTAAAGGTGTGAGCAAGTGCAATGCATTTTCTTTTTCTTCTTGGGTTTTCTAAATTATGTTTGATAGTGGAAATAAAAGTAACAACTTACATGATATGATTCTAAATATATGGAGAAGAAATTTTTAAGACAATTATAAAAGGTGGAGGCTAAAGGGAGTTAAAGGGAGGTAAGGTTTTTACATTTTACTCAAGTTGATTGACTCTCAACACTAGTAGTCTGTGATAAGTTAGGTATATAAAATGAAATATATATAAGAGGTATATGTATATACAAGAGATAGACTGAAAAAAATTATAGATGAAATTTTTAAAAATGTTTAAGCATCCCATCAGAAGCAAGGAAAAAAATATAGAAATGGAAGTCAGAGAGAACAAGCAGAAAACAAAAATTTAAACGGCAGGCTAAAGCCCTAATATAATAATAACATTAAATGTAAATGGTCTAAATACAATGATTAAAAGACACAGATAAGCACATTTGAATAAAAAACATGAAACAAGTATATGTAGTCTATAAGAAACTCATTTCAAATATAATGATACAGGCATGTTGAAAATAAAAGGATGGAAAAAGATATACTATGCAAACATTGAAAGAAAACAGGAGTGACTGTATTAATATTACCTAAAATAGATTCCAGAGCAATGAAAATTACCATACACCAAGAAGTACATTATATAATAATAAAAAGGTCAATGTACCAAGAAAACAATAATTCTAAATGTGTATGCATCAAACAACAAAACTGTAAAATCTGTGAAGGCAAAACTGGCAGAATTGAAAGGAGAAATAGACAAATTCACAATTATAGTTAGAACTTCAACATATCTCTCTCAACAACTGAGAAAACAATTAGAGAAAAAAATCAGCAAAATAATAGAACTAAAAGACATCAAAACAATAGAACTTAAAAACATCATTAACCAACAGGCTCTAATCAACATTTATAGAACACTCCATCCAGTAGGAGCAGAATACATTCAAGTACCCACAGAACATATACCTAGAGCCGGGGGTGGTGGCTCGCGCCTGTAATCCCAGCACTTTGGGAGGCTGAGGCGGGTGGATCACCTGAGGTCAGGAGTTCAAGACCAGCCTGGCCAACATGGCAATACCCCCATCTCTACTAAAAATACAAAAATTAGTTGGCCATGGTGGTGCGTGCCTATAATCCCAGCTACCCTGGAAGCTGAGGCAGGAGAAACGCTTGAACCTGGGAGGCGGAGGTTGCAGTGAGCCAAGGTCAGGCCACTGTACTCCAACCTGGGCAACATAGTTTAAAAAAAAAAAAAAACACCTAGAAAGATATATCATGGTTTATAAAACAAACCTCAAAAAATTTAAAGGAATTGAAATTATAAAGAATGTGTTTTCTGGCCACAATGAAATCAAACTAGAAATTGGTAACAGAAAGGGCAGAAAGTCACCACACATATGGAAATTAAACACTTACATTTTAAAATAATCCATGGGTCAAAGAGAAAGTAATAAAGTACACTTAAAAACACACTGAACTGAATGAATACTAAACAAAACAAAAATCCCAGCATATCAAGATATGTGGGATATAGCTAAAACAGTGCTGAGAGGGAAACTTTTGGGCTACATACTTACATCAGAAAAGGGGAAATGTCTAAAAAGCTATGAGAGTTTTAAAAAATACCTAGCTATTAACTTAGGTTTTCTTATATATATGGTCTTATAATCCTAGTTGCTATTTCATTCTACTACTACTAGTTTGCGACTGTATATGCCTATGAGACAAAAAAAGATGTTGCTAATTGGCAAAGTGAATAACAAATCAATAAGTATAAGAAACACATAAGCATCTACTATGTAGTAACAGTGGTAGAATAAGGTAACACTGATATTAAATTACTATCCTGGATTTCCCTTGGTGTATATTACCTATCATTTCCAAATTTCTACTAGTTTTTTCTTAATTCATTATTTTTTGCTTGGCTTAAAACAAATCTGTTTAGCAAAAAAAAAAAAAAAAAAATAGACTCATGAGTGTGTTGTATTTGTGTTAGTCAGAATGAAATTCTGTCTCTTGTTTCCAAGTAAGCTTGACACATTTATATTCATTGTAACTGTCATTATAATTGGATTTACTTTTACCTTCTGGTTTCATATATTCTATTTATCATACAATTATATTTGTGGGAACAAAAATGACATTTTAGATTTGTGCAATTCACATACCTCATATTGATGGCTCATTTGAAATGAATTTATGACCAGAAGACGTGTTTATAAATACTGAGGACCGAAACAAAAGAATGATATTTGAAATGAGATTGGATTTGAAAAATATTTAAAGGTAAAATTAAAATGATTTGATTGGTAATTGAATGAGGGAAGTAGCAGACGAGAAGCTAATCTCCAGCTGGGAAAACTTAGTAAAGGTTGGCACCATACAATAAATGAAGTAAAGTTACACCAAATATCCCATTCCTCTCTGTACAAGTACTGTCCCCTCAGGTCCCTCTCTGTGGGAATTTGGAATTACAATGAGCTATGACCACACCACTGCACTCCAACCTGGGCAACAGAGCGAAACCCTGTCCCTAAATATATATATATGTACGTATGAATGTGTGTGTGTGTGTATGTATTTTTTGTTTTATTTTTTATGTTTTTGAGACAGAGTCTCACTCTGTCACCCAAGTTGGAGTGCAGTGGCACGATCTCGACTCACTGTAACCTCCACCTCCCGGTTTCAAGCAATTCTTCCACCTCAGCCTCCCAAGTAGCTGGGATTACAAGTGTGTGCCACCATGCCCAGCTAATTTTTGTACTTTTAGTAGAGACAGAGTATTGCCATGTTGGCCAGGCTGGTCTTGAACTCCTGACCTCAGGTGGTCCATCCACCTCAGCCTCCCGAAGTGCTGGGATTACAGGCATGAGCCACCGTGCATGGCATATATATATATGTTTTAATATATGTGCGTGTGTACATATATATGTGTGCATGTGTATATATATGTATATGTGTATACACATACACACACATATGCACATATGTTGCAAACTTGACACATATATATACACACATATATGTCACATATATATACATACACACAATTGCAAAATGATATACATATGTACATACACATAAAAGATGATGACTATGATGTGAAAGTCATGGAGTACTGTCACAGCTAAGAGACAGACAGATGAGTTAGAATACTGAAGTGGACAGAGATGGAAAAAAGTAGTTTAGACAGAAAGAGTAGTTTGGGACTGAGAGGTATTGTAATGAAAATGTGCACTAACTTGTTTAATATAATGTACTGTAAACAAAAAAGTTTGCAATTAGGTTGGAAAGTTTAAGGTCAGATCAGACTAAAGAGTTTGGAGGACAGGGGTCCACAAAGAATGGTGCAAGGGGGCCTGATAGATGGAGTTGTGACTGAGCTTCAATGTGCAAGGCAGGATATTCAAGGCATGTGTGCAAAGCCCATCATGTTATGGGATGTGGCCATAAGTGGAGAAAAAAGACGGATGGGCTGAGGGCCAGATGCAGGAGACTGGTACCTAGGTGCTGGTGGCTGCTAGTATGTTCTCTTTGCACTGTGGTTCTGGCATAGTATGCTGAAGCATTTGAGAATTCTAAATTTCAAATTGGCCTTGCAAAGTTTTTTGTCAAGGTAGAAAGAACTAATTTTAGCAAATATTTCGCCAACTTGTTTTGTAACTATTAGGCATGTAGACATATGGCATATGAGCCACTATAAGTATCCTTGTGCAGAGTCCTGCAAATGCTAATGACAAGACTTGTGCCTGGACTATAATAGATGCTTAATAAACTTTTGGTGAATGAATATGCAGCAACAGTGAACATGATGGCTCAAAATAAGGAGAGACGGCCGAAAGTAGATCAAATTGGCCAGAAATTCCAAGAGTTAAAGTCTTCTGCTAGGGTTCTAATGTGATAGCAGTATAAATTCAGTTATTTGGAGGAGAGTTAATAAGTCACGTCTGAATTATTATATTTAGAAAATTTTAAAATTTTATTTAGAAATTTGAATTGAATGAAAACAATAAGAAAAAAAGGTATCCTTTGTCTTTGCTCTAAAACAAAGGTGTAAAGACTCAGTTTTAGCTAACTATTTATTCTCAGACACTTCTAGAAACTTGTCAAAAGCCCTGGCACAAAAATTGAATTTGGCCTGAATCTCGGACTTACTGTGTGTTACCTGGAGGGGTCGCTTGACCTCCTCGCACCTCAGATCGTTCAGCTGGAGGCATGCGATGAAGCAACGGTGTGCTGAAAACCAGATGAGAACTCTGTTAATTTCACTGGGTAAATTACAATAGGGAAGAAAGAAAACAACTATTTCTTTCTTTTTCTTTTTTTTTTTTTTTTTTGAGACGGAGTCTCGCTCTGTCGCCCAGGCTGGAGTGCAGTGGCGCAATCTCAGCTCACTGCAAGCTCCGCCCCCAGGTTCACACCATTCTCCTGCCTCAGCCTCCCGAGTAGCTGGGACTACAGGCGCCCGCCACCACGCCCGGCTAATTTTTTGTATTTTTAGTAGAGACAGGGTTTCACCGTGTGAGCCAGGATGGTCTCGATCTCCTGACCTCGTGCTCTGCCCGCCTGGGCCTCCCAAAGTGCTGGGATTACAGGTGTCAGCCACCGCGCCCAGCCAAAAACAACTATTTCAAAGAAGTATTTTAAACTTGTCTTTTAAGCCTTTTTGAACATGGAGTTTCCTATTATTTAAGTAGACATGGTTAATAACGCCTATAGTAAATTCCTTCTAAACTACATACTTACGCCTGATAATTAGTACTTTAAAGGGATTTTCTTTAGGAATTAAAAATAACATTTGTAGCTTTTAAGCCTTCAAAAAGTCTTGACCAGCTTTTTACATTTTTAAATTGTGAGCATAATCTAGAAGTATGCAATAGCAGGAAGCCTACCAGAACAGGGGAAATTGAAAATCTTCATTGCAACCAAGGAGCAAGTTCTTAGGGATGAGTACACGTATCATCTTTCAACCTAACAGTGTTTTCAACAACACCCATGATTATGCAAACATTTATTTCTTGCTTATCAGAGCTTTCAAAGGATAATTTTATTTACTCCCCACAATGAACTCTAAGTAAGATCTTACTACCATGTCTATTTTATATACAGAGAATATAAATACAGAGAAACTGAGGCTTAGAGAGATTGAGCAATTTTCCCAAGACCATGCAGACAGAAGTGTGAGGGTGCCCCCAATCAGTAGTTCAAGTCTAAAACCCTCTATTTTATACTTGATATTGTCTCACCTGTGATAGAAATCACTGGATTAATGTGCCAGCAGATAACCTATTGATTATATAAGCCTCAGGGTGTTCAAGACAAACATACTGTC
Source organism: Macaca nemestrina (assembly GCF_043159975.1). NCBI lineage: Eukaryota > Metazoa > Chordata > Mammalia > Primates > Cercopithecidae > Macaca > Macaca nemestrina. The sequence continues at coordinate 23,682,148 of NC_092132.1, forward strand.
ATTAAAGAGAAAAAAATTTGGAATTTACAATCCTATTCTGCAAAAATAGGCATTGTTACTTTTTTGTTATCCAATTAGAGTTAAGGACACAAATATAACTGTAAAGAGTCATGTGTAAAAAGCTTAGGAAACTTGTGTTTTCATCTACAACACCCCCCAAAGTAAAAGTCCCCAGCTTCAGAGTTTATATAAGAATGACCTGGGGAAGTTTTTTCAAAGCAGACATATGCCCAGAACCCATTACTATAAATTCTGAGGAGCTAGGTCTGGGGTTTGGACACAAAATTTATATTTTTAACAGCAGCCAGCTCACTGCAATGGAGGCCACTCTCAGACCACTTTGAGAAGTACAGCTTTACATTCCTTTTCACCTCTGATTCTTGAGGCCACCTGGATTTTCAAAACAAACAATTGCTTAATTAGAAGCCTGATGAATTTGGTGTGAACAAACAACAGGTGCTGTCTGCAAGAGATGAGTCAGGAACAAAATCAAACTAAGTCCTGGTTCTCTGCCTACACATAATATATAGCTAGAACCACTGAGCACTAAGTTCTCAATCCCGCACTAATCTGGGTTGAACTTGGAAACCCTAAAATACTAGAAAGAAAATGCTATGATAGAGAACACACCTATAATTCACAAAAATATAATTTATTTGGTAAGCTTCTCAATCGCTTGCTTTCATCCTCAAGTTACCCTGCTATGGCTACTACGGTAGGCAGGATGTGACTAATACCTGGAGTCACACTTCTTAATGGCATTATTGGGACTGCTAGTGACAGTACCAGCCCTTGAATTGGAATAATTGCATTATTAGGACTGAGAGCGACAGAACGAGCCCTGGATTTGCAATTGGAATGATAATTCTACTAACTGGGTCTTGGAGCTAACACCTCTCTTGGATAAAGGTAGGAAGTCTCAATTTACTGAATTGCTTTAGGTCCCCTCCATCCTGACAAGGATTTCAGCCACCTGTGTGTGTGAACACAGGCTTCTTAATTTGAAGACTTGGAATAGAATTTGGATTTCCTTATTCTCCTAAAAATATAAAATCAGGTGTCAATACCTGGGAAAAGGGAAATGTAATGGATTCTTTAAAAATCTTATATTCCCAGTTTCTTAGCTTTCTCCCAAATGACTAAGATTTCTTTAGTTTGAGATCTTCTCTCCCTCAAATTGATGCATCAAAAGAAAATTAGTGTAAATCATTAGAAAAAATTAAAGTTGGCTTGACTTCTTTCTCCCTTTGTCTTCTTTTTAAATTTGTAAGTACTTTGAAGCTTGGGAACTTCTCCTTTATGGATGTTGTAGATGAAAATACAAGTTTCCTAAGCTTTTTACTTTGTAATTAACAATTTTGGATTTTTTAGTCTTTCCAAAGACCACACAATATTTCTATCGGACAAGAGGCTTTTTAATCTGTCCATGAACATGCCTGAGGGATAGCAGTTTGTAATGTCCCCACAATTGTGAGAAAATGTTCAAATGCATATTTATTAATTTGGGAACAGAGTCACTTTTTATCCCAAATTATCAAAGATTCTTTTATCCAGAAAAGCTTAGCAACTACACCTTCTAATAAGAAACAAATCAGTTTCCAGAAATTAAGCACATCTTTTTGGGGTTTGAAAAAGCTGAAGGCCAGCCACGGTGGCTTACACCTGTAATCCCAGCACTTTGGGAGGCCGAGGCAGGTGGATCACCTGAGGTCAGGAGTTCTAGACCAGCCTGTCTAACATGGTGAAACCCCATCTCAACAAAAGTACCAAAAAAAAAAAAAATAGCTGGGCATGATGGTGGGTGCCTGTAATCCCAGTTACTCAAGAGGCTGAGGCAGGAGAATCGCTTGAACCTGGGAGGCGGAGGTTGTGGTGAGCCGAGATCGTGCCATTGCACTTCAGCCTGGGCAACAAGAGTGAAACTCCATCTCAAAAAAATATAAATGAATAAATAAATAAATAAAAAGCTGGTAAGTTTGTTAAGCTTTTCAGGAATAAGATAAAATGCCATGTAGTTTCCAAGGAAGATTATTTCTACAATGTAGATACTTAATCTGTTTCTCCCATCAAGATTATTAGCAATTGCTATGGACACACACACACACATTTTAAAATCTAATCTTTAGGGATTACAATTAAGGCCATTAAAATATCAAAGGAAGATTAGATTACAAACCTTCCCCCTGAGTAGCACTTTCTGCTGTTGTTGATTTGTCCTGTAAAGCACAAACTTTTCTTGACAGAAGTTGCTAACATTTAAATTAAGGATAGTTTTGTCCTTTTCTATAATCTGGGTCCAGAAAAATGCAAGTAATAAACATGTTATTTAGGCTATGTAAAATAACTTTCTACCCTTAGATCTGGAAACACACATGAATCTGGAGATAATTCTTAAATTTTAAATAGTTCAATAATATGAAACTTTGCTCCTACATAATTATTCAGTGATCTCATGTAAAGTTCAAAAATATAGGACTTTCTTTTTCAATAAGTGATCCAGATGGCTATATTTGGTGATTTTGTTGCCAATCAGATCACAGTTTTTGACCTTAAATACTTTTGAATACCTACCTACTGTTTAGGGTACAGCTTTAGTCATATAATATTTTAAAGCTAATTTCCTCATCTGTGGAAAGGCCTATTGAGAGATATTATAAAGAGTTTTCTATGACTTTTGGTTTTTGTTCCTTTCATTTTCACTTTGGTAATCCTTAAAAAGTAACTCAAGCCAGGCGCGGTGGCTCACCCCTGTAATTCCAGTACTTTGGGAGGTCGAGGTGGGTGGATCACCTTAGGTCAGGAGTTCAAGACCAGCCTGGCCAACATGGAGAAACCCTGTCTCTACTAAAAAATACATAATTAGCCAGGTGTGGTGGCACATGCCTGTAATCCCAGCTACTTGGGAGGCTGAGGCAGGAGAATCACTTGCACCTGGGAGGCAGAGGTTGCCGTGAGCCGAGATCGCGGCATTGCACTCCAGCCTGGGCAAAAAGAGTAAAACTCATCTCAAATTGAAAACAAACAAACAAACAACTCAAATAATATTCAGAGTCTAATTTGAAAGGATCAAAGATTGACAAATTACTACTCTGATATAGTGAAACCTTCAAAAACTACAAGGATAAATAAAATGATCTTCCTCTACCTATATCAATCAATCAATGAGTATTTTAATCTCTTCCAATCTGTTCATTCCAATTTCTTGAGTGTCTTATAAATGCTTAGATCTCCATCTCTTCACATTTTAAAATCTAGTGACCATCATTAACACAGCCATACCATCTTCAACATTTTCTCTGCATTAATTATAGAGCCATGGGAGTTCAGGCTTGGAATTAACATTAAAAGGCAAGTAGTCCAATTTCTATGAGATGCTGGAAATTCCTTTGCCTCACGCAAACTGGAAATAAAAAACTAAATTTCAGGTTAATTCTTTCCCATCTTTACACAGTCAGACTCTTAAGAAATTCCATCATTTGTGGAACTGAAATACGATGTGTTTTAATCCCCAGTGGTATACAGACAGTCTTGGGATCATAGGGTATGTGCTAAAGCTCGTATGTGTTTCCAAGGCATATAAGTTTCCCAGTGTCTCCTGCGTCCTCTGAATCTTCTGTGTCACACTAAGCATTACTAATTCCTACAGCCATGCATCATGAAACAGAGTTGCTATCAATATTCCTGTTCTTATTGCTAGGTATCTTCTCAATGTGCAAAAGATTGTCTATATTCTCAAAGTAAAAGATTTGTACACTACCGCATTTGGTATGCTTAATACAAACCAGTATTTTCTATGTGGTTTGTAGATATTTGGGGGAACCTGAAGCCCTTTCAGGGCATCAAAGTGATTTTAATATTAATTCTAAGGCATTTTCATCTTTCACTTTGTTGACATTTATACTGATGATGCAGAGGCAATGATGGGCAAAACTGATAGTGCCTTAGCTGGAAAATAGTAGGAGCAAACTGTACCAGCAGTCATTCTCACATGCTTTACCCCCAAGCCCTCACTAGGAAATAAATAGCAAGTTTCATTTAAGAAGATCCTTGATAAAGCACTAAATAGTTGTTTTTTGCTTTTTTTTTTTTTTTTTTTTTTTTTTTTGAGATAGATTTCCATTCTCGTTGCCCAGGCTGGAGTGCAATGGCACAATCTTGGCTCATCACAACCTCCACCTCCCAGGTTCAAGCGATTCTCCTGCCTCAGCCTCCAGAATAGCTGGGATTACAGGCATGCGCCACCATGCCCAGCTAATTTGGTATTTTCAGTAGAGACAGGGCTTCTCCATGTTGGTCAGGCTGGTCTCAAACTCCCGACCTCAGGTGATCAGCCCACCTCAGCCTCCCAAAATGCTGGGATTACAGGTGTGAGCCACTGTGCCCAGCCAATAGTTTTAATTTTATTAAATTTTAATCCTTCAGTATTTGGCTTTTTAACATTCTGTGTGAAGAAATAGAAAGGACACACCAAGCTACCCTGGTTATCTGGAGGAAAAGCTTTCATGTGATTGAGTTGCAAGCCTCGCTGGCCACTTTTATCATGGAACATAACTTTTACTTGAAAGAATAATTAACAGACAAACTACTATTATTCAAGTATGGGCATTTGGAAGCCTTTTTTTTTTAATTGAACTTAGTGAACCTGTCACTACAATGCAAGCAACTGACAGTATTTATTGCTAATGATAATATGTGAGCTTTCAAGAGAAAACTAGAATTTTGGGAAACTTGTATTTGCCACCATGGACATGACAGATTCTTAATATTTGAAGACACTGGATGGGATTGGTGGTAATATTAATGATTGTGATCTTTTGTGTTATCAAAAATGAAATGTGTCAACATTTAGAAAATCTGCATAACTCATTGGACCTGGCTGGGCACAGTGGCTCATGCCTGTAATTCCAGCACTTTGGGAGGCCGAGGCGGGCAGAACACGAGGTTAGGAGATCGAGGCAATCCTGGCTAACACGGTGAAACCCTATCTCAACTAAAAATACAAAAATATTAGCCGGGTGTGGTGGTGGGCGCCTGTAGTCCCAGCTAGTTGGGAGGCTGAGGCAGGAGAATGGCGTGAACCCAGTAGGTGGAGCTTGCAGTGAGCAGAGATTGCACCACTGCACTCCAGCCTGGGCAACAGAGCAAGACTCTTGTCTCAAAAAAATAAAAATAAAATAACTCATTGGACCTGTATTTTTTAGATAATCAATACACAATATTACAAATTCATAAATGATTATAAAAGATGCATTTACAGTGTAAGACAGAACAACAGATAATGTATTATCAGAGTACACAAAATTCACTCATACTGAGTACACACTGACAGGCCTTGCTGGGCTTCCTCACTCAGTCAGCTAGCATTAGATTATGCCCTTTTTGTCTTGTCCTATTTCTACATGGCTGCCCATTCTTTGTTAAACTTAAGCATAAAAACAGACAATTTCTTCTGTATATTTGGGTCTTCATTCTAAAAGCCCCTGTGTATGTATACACATTAAATAAATGTATATGCCTTTTCTCCTATTAATCTACTTCATGTCAGTGATTTTCAGCAAATCTTCAGAGGGCCAAGACCTGGGCCAATTCACAACATTGCAACTTACCAAGTTTTGATGTAGTATAAAGGAGGAATACTTTTAAAAGCCTATGTAAATACGCTTCCATTTTTCAATTATATATGTGTATGACACAAGATTTTTTTTCTTTTTTTTTTTTTTTTTTTTGAGACGGAGTCTCGCTCTGTCACCCAGGCTGGAGTGCAGTGGCCGGATCTCAGCTCACTGCAAGCTCCGCCTCCCGGGTTCCCGCCATTCTCCTGCCTCAGCCTCCCGGGTAGCTGGGACTACAGGCGCACGCCACCTCGCCCGGCTAGTTTTTTTTTTGTCTTTTTTGGTAGAGACGGGGTTTCACCGTGTTAGCCAGGCTGGTCTTGATCTCCTGACCTCGTGATCCGCCCGTCTCGGCCTCCCAAAGTGCTGGGATTACAGGCTTGAGCCACCGCACCCGGCCCAAGATTTTTTTTCTTATACTTCAATCAGAACAACAATTGAATGCAAAAGCAAATAGGAGAATCCAGCTGTCTTCTATCAGCTAGACAGCAAAGAGATTTACAAAAATGGAAAATAATGACACTTTTCTCACTTTTGGTTTTGAAAAATAGCTATTTTCACAAAATGTTATTAAGTTGGTATATAACTGCATTTATTATTACTTTAAATGACTTAAGTATTTTAAAACTTTTTAAGTCAGCTTTAAAGTCTAATGTGGTAAATATTGATAGACATAACATATAAACTGTTTTTGAGGTTCTCAATAATTATTAAGAGTATAAAGAGTTTCTTTACCAAAAGTTCTAGAACCACATATACAGAGGATTACGAAGGTACTAAATCCTTGTTCTGGATACTTTGTCTCTCAGATATATAAACATACGTTTTGTGCTGTGGGATGGAGGTCAGCAACAATATACTGCTAAGTCACATCTACTCAAGTAAAGACTACCATGTTTTCTCTGTTGCCTTGTACAGGTGAAAGCACAACAGGTATGTGTTCCATAAGGTATATTTTAGGATGTCAAAACCTGAAAGGGATGGCTGAAAGGATGTCATCTTCTGATCCAAACAGCTCCTGTAAGATAGAAAGCTGAGGGTGAATTATCCAATGTTATTCAATTGGTTGGTGCCATAGCTTATTTGTGAAACTGGATCTTATGTCTCTTAATTTGGTGCTTGTGAATCAGTACTCCATGACCGATAGTTTGGCCTGAGACTCAGAAAAGAAGTTGCATTAAATGGGAATGTCTGGGATATATTCACGGGCACTGACTAAGTCAATCTAAAAGAGTGAAGAGGTCAGGCAAAGTAGCTCACATCTATAATCCCAGCACTTTGGCAGGTAGAAGAGGAAGAACTGCTTGAGCCCAGGAGTTCGAGACCAGTCTGGGCAACATAGTGAGACTCCATCTCTATAAAAAACAAAAATAAAAGAGTGAGGGGACAGTACAAAGCTGAAGTAGGTCAAATAAGGGAACCTAGAATGAAACCATGGTTAATGCTCACCAAGAATAATTTAAGGAATATAAGGCCAGGAAAAGAGTGCAGTACTAATGTTTGTCTGAATACCAACAATGTTGCAGGCACTGAGCTAAGCTCTTAATATAATTTAACACATTATATCATCAAAACCACTTTGTAGCTATTTTCTCCATTTATCAACCAGGAAATGAAGATCCAGAGAGGTGAAATAGGCTTCTAGGATCTCACAAACAGCAAACATCAAAGATAGGATTTGAATGTAAAGTCTCTCTCAAACTTGAAAGTTTGCTTTCAAATAACTTTCACCTCTGGCTTCACATTGTATTAGTCTCTTACCTCTTTCTTTGGGGTGGAGATGGGAGGACGACAGAAATGCGTCACTGTATAATCAGCTTTTACATCCATTTGCAGTCAGAGAACATTTTACTTTTGTTTTATGGGTAATGAATTACAAGTAAGAGGCGAGAAACAACAAATGTGTTTTTCTATAATAAAGAAACCCAGTTTTAGCAAATGTGCTTCTTGCTTGAACTATTAGCACAGGCACAGTTAAATGCTAGTAAGCAATAATAGGTATTCCCGCATTATGTATCATATTCATGAAAGTTTAGAGCTGGAAGGTTAAGTGTCCCCCTGGGGTCTCACAGCTAGACACTTGGCACCCCACAATTTCCACTCTACCTCTAAATCAGTTTAATCCACGTTATACGCCAGAGTACAGAAGTTAGGTGATATATTTAAAATTATAATTTAGCATTTGAAAACTACCGACAAACTGAATCAGGAAGCTCGAGTCTGATGAAGTGGGATGAAATTGTGCTCTGAAATTTAAGCCAGTCTCTCGAAGCGTTGAACCACCTAAGGCAGAGTTTAAACAAAGGCTGAAGCGTGAAGGTTTGCTGGGGGAAATCAGTGGGTTCCCCTGAGCAGCGTGAAGTCATCAGGCCAAGGTAATGCTTCCCAGAGGTGTAACCGCTGTGTGTGGGGGTGGGAAGGGGGGCGGAAACGCGCAGTACTTTGCAGGTCGGCCCCTGGGGACTGGGATGGCTGACTACCTGGTATTGCAGTAAAATGCTTGACCTCTAATCACATGCCCCAACACTACACCTTGTGCGACGTGCTGAAAGCATCATTTCCAGTTTATTCGACTTTTCTGTTTCGACTTATTCATTATAGCCCATATATGTGATAAGAACTAAAAACCCAGTCTTCAAAGTCCTGTCGAGTTCCAAAGAAGTCCAACCCTCGGAAGATCCTTGGAAGGGGAAGAAGGAAAGAAAGAAAAACCTGTTTTATCCTGTAACAGTTTCAGTGCAATCTCCGAAGACCAAGTTGGTTAATTTGTAAACTCACTCTCATTTTTTCCTAAACAGTGCCACCTACTGTCCATTTTAAGTCATCAGCAGGCTTGTTGGCAAGGACCAAGGGAAAGAAAGGGGGCGGGGTGGGGGGGGGAGGAGTAACCAAAAAACGAACTCTACCCAGCCTTGGGGCATTGTGAAAACGACGAGGACAGGCCATCTCCACGCAAGACATATTTTTACTCGTTAACTTTGCAGAAGGCTTGCAAGAACCAAAAGCCATTTAAGCCATTTCCTTCGAGATGGCTAAATACAAGTCATCCAGAACACAATTTTTATTATTGTATTTTTAATGCGCGCTGTTTGAGTACTTTTACGTTAGGGGACCAGGTTGAGCAAAAATACACATATAATTATTTTTCTATTTTTTCCGCCCACCCACGGCAGAAACCTCTTTATGAGAAAGGCTTTGACACTTGACGTCAGCTCAGAAACTTTTGAGTTGGCGGGAAGAAAGGGTTAACAAGTGGTGGACCAGCGCGGTCTTTTTAGAGTCCCAGCCGGCTGTCGAAGGCTCCAGGTACACACACACATGCACACTTACACACACACACACACGTGCACACACCCCTCCCAACTGTTCCTCCTCGGGTCGGTTACTTAGCTGAAGGGCACCATTTGGCTTTAAAACAAATTACTTAAGCGCAACAGGGAGTTTATCGCTTGGAGGGAACTTGTAACGCGGGAGTTCAGGGAAATCCAAGAGGCGAGGGCTCCCACCGCCGCCGCCAGAGGAGAGTAGGGAATCAGGTGGTGGCCCCCTATGTGTCTTGCATTTCTCTGCACACGTTAGCAATCAAGTTAATTGAATTCATTGGAGTTTAGAACCGGCCTCTAGCTCAGAGAAGGCTTTGAATGGCCAATTTCTCTCTCTCCCTCTCCCCCTCCCCGCCTCCCGCCCGCCCGCCCGCGCTCCCAGTTCCCTCCCCTCAGGGTTCCCCAGTCCACACCTCCCTCTCCACTTCCCTCACCCCCCCACTCCCTCCGCCGCCCTATTAAAACACCCACCAGCTCACTTGTTAAGACCCCCTTAAGTTGGAGGAGGCAGAAAGGCAACAACGGCGAGGAAGGAGAAGTCAAGACGTCTGGAAAGAATTACCCAGTCCTGGCTTCGAGCAGCCCATTGAACCAGAGACTTGAAACAGCCCCAGCCAAAGACTTTTCTCCCGATTCTGCGCTTCCTGGGTTCTGCTGAGTCTTCCACAGTCTTTTTTTTTTTTTTTTTTTTTTTTTTTTTCTGTAAGGCGAAAAAGAGATTTTCTGTTATCGGGGGCAGAAAGACTGAAGCAAAAAAAAAAAAAAAAAAAAGTTAATATATTTTTAAAGCATAATTTTTTTTTAAAGAATTAGACTGAAGTGCAACGGAAAAATAAAGAGAATATTAGTGAAATTATTTTTTAAAGTGGGGGAGAATCATTTAAGACTCCCCTGTCCTTTTTAAATGTTGTTTTTAAATTTCTTATTTTTTTTGGCCGGTCGTCTCAAATTCATCTGATCTCTTATTACCTCAATTTTGGAAACTGCCCGCCACCGACCCTCCGGGACCACACAGACAGGCTGAGGACGCCTTTATGACCAAGAGCTGAACAAGGTACGTTACACTGGCGCGTTTTGGTGAAGGATGAAGGTCCTCAAACAGGCCAGGGAGAAGGAAGAAATTATCCATATAATTGTTTTTTAAAAATTGAAGCCAGTTTCGATAGAAAAGTTGGAAGTTTAAAAATTTCCAACAGACTGAAGATCAGGGAATATTTCAGGTCACTGTCAGGCTTAGCAACATAGCCCTCTTTTCCCATCTCTGAGGCTCTCGCTAGAAATCCGCTGCCTTTCTGGGGACACAGGTAACCTCTCTGCCTGGGGAAGGCTGCACGTCCCCAGATGTACTTTTCCATTTTGCATCTTCCGGAGCAGCAGAGGGGCTCCTGAGTTAGGAAACAAGAATTCCCAATGTGTAAGGAAAATGCATTCTGCACAGCCGCCCCCACCCCTTCCCTTCCTTTTTTCCCCCACCACACACACTGTGGGGAGAAAAACTGAAATAGCCCAGAGCGTTTTATTTTTAAGTGAGAAACTCGCTTCTTGCTGGGAATGCAAAGGGTTAAGCAATCTGGGCTTCCAGCTCCGACAAGCGGGGACCCTGGAGAAGGAGGGTCCTTCTCTACCTCCTCGCAGCTACCGGCCCCCTCTCAGCCACTCCCCCCTTTCCCGGGCCTCCCCTCCTTTGCACCTCCCGCACCCCATTAAAGTGTCAGGCTCGTCAGTCTGGGCTCAGCTCGGCTCCGGAAGCTTTACTCGGGCCAGGGGTCCCTGACTCAGGCAGTGGCACCCGCAGATGGGAGCGGGAGGAGGGCGCGCATCCTTCCTCTCCGCGCCGGGCCACCCTCCGGCCGCCCGGGGGCAGGGCGTGCGTGGGGACCGCGCGCTGCGCTTCGGCAGCTGCAACGTCCCCAGAGCCAATTCCGACGTGGCACAGCGCACGCCGGCGCTCTCTCCTCCGTTGCAGCTGGGGACACTGCCCGGTGGGAGATCTGGGGGCGCCATCTCGAGCGCCCAGCCCAGGAAGGGGGCGAGGGGCCTGCGGGAGCTGGGGTGGAGGTGGGAGGGAAGCCAGAGGCTGGGTTGGGATGGATAATCAACACCTTGGGCGGAATTCGTCACGCCAGTTCCCGCCCAGCGTGAGCCAGGGCTCCGAAATGGGTCCCTGTGAGCAGGAGGGCGGGTCTGAAAGGAGGGTCTGTATGAGGGTGAGAAGCGGGAGGCGAGAAAGCCTTCTTCCTCTGACCACGGAAACGCAGCCGCGGGGGAACGGCGCTAAAAGGATAATTAAGGCTGCAAAGAGGCGCTGGGAGCACAGGGGCGGTGCCTGGGGAGGAGGGCTTGCAAGACCCGGGTCCTATTACACAGTCTTAGGTGCCAGTTTCCCCCAGTTCCTCTCCCTCCGTCCCCGAAACGCCTGCGCTGAGTACTTAGATTCAGGGACACCGCGCGCCTCTGGGACGAACGAGCTGCTGCAGCCGCGCTCCGGGAGGGAACGTGTAGAAGTCCCATCAGCCCCTCCCTGCCCACTTCCTCACCCTTGGGACCGTTGCTGCCTGTTGGGTCTCAGGAGCAATTGCCCAGAAACGCGAGGCTGCTCCAACCCACGTGTCTGGGCTGGGATTACCTTTGACGTCACACGCAGGGGGGAGGTGTGACGCAATAGATAGGGAAGCCCCGATTGGCCACCAAGGGCTTCCCCCAACTGGAGGCCTGAGTATATATAGACCATCAGCTCAGTGTTAGAATAAAGCGAAGGAAGTTGGTAGATGGCCTTTGCTGGAGGAGTGAGGCCGCTTGTTAAGAGGGAGACAACTTCACCGCTCATTGTACATTCCAAGACTTTAACTCGGATTTCTCACTGCGGTTAAGGCATATGATAAGTACTTTTGGCGGTATTAAGTCAGGTTATTATTTTTTAAAAAGGTTATTTTAAGAATAAAGTTTTTAACGGTCAACACATATTTACATTCACGATATTAGATTTAAAATTAAAATATGTATTTCTATAGATCCAAGTCCGTCAACCTCTTCGTAGATACAATTTTAAGTTTTATAGTTCTGTGACTACTGAATTGAGAAGAACTTTTAAATTCTAAATTTTTATTTCCTTCCAATGTGTGCAAGTTGACTCATTCATTAGTTTTCACCACATTTTTCTAGATTTAATAAGATTACAGTACAGCTGAGGTACTGTATTTTGAGTACCATCATTCTCCACCAAAAGTTTTGCCAATAGTTTCAGGATTCTTTTACATTTCCAATGACAATTTAACCCTTTAAGGTACCTGTTGCATTGATAGATTATGTCTTGTATGTGTCCAATTCTGGGAAGATAATTCTGATTTCTTAGTGGACATTTCTAGAATAAAATATTATAGCTAAAGTATCATCCCCCCTATTTCTTTTTTCTTAGATATCACCTGAGTCTGGTAAATAGAAAAATATACTGTGTAATACGCAAAATAAAAAAATATATCAGGTAATACGCATTTGTGCTGACAAATGCGTATTACCTGAGTTACTTGTACTGTACCCAGAGTCGAATCCCTTTATCAAAGAAAGTTATGCAGTTTATAAAAATTCAAGGACTTAACAAATCAGTGACTAGCATTAAGTTCTAATGTCACTCTCCACAGAGCAAAGATATTTAGTCAGCTGCCTTCCTGGAAATGGGGAATTGTGCAACAAGTGAGTAAGAAACTGTTACTAGAAAGTAAGTTAGTTGGAACCACTCGTTTTTGTTAGGTCTGTAGAATATAGCCCCATAGTATTGAATTTCATAAATACTTTGCCATACATGGTTTCCTTACCAGGTAAGAATTTTTTTTTTTAAATATTTTTTTTCTTGAAATTTTAAACACTTTTCACTGGTTCATTTATTTCCTGTTGTTAGCACTCTGGGGGAAGTCCTTTGTCAATGGATCAAGGTAGACATACCCTTTTTCAAAGTTATATTACACAGTTACTTTCAAAGTCTAAGAACAAGTAGTTTGTTGCATTATTAGCTTCCTGGCTCTTGTATGAAGTGTGAGCCCTGAGTTGAAGTTACGGGAGGACAGAGCATAACCCCCATGTCTCCTTCTGGGTTCTCCTCTTTATCCATGCAAACCCAGGCTGTGTTCCTGTCAGTGACAGAGTTGGTGGCAGCTCGTATATCAACGGAGTGGAGGGACAGCTACCTGTAGAGAAAACTAATTTCCATCACCCCAACTTGTTGTTTTATCGTTTCCCCTCTAGCAGCGATCTATGTAGAGTATTATCCTACTGCATACAGCCTTAAATTATTTAAGTATATTTTGCTCACTCCTGTAATCCCAGCACTTTGGGAGGCTGAGGAGGGCAGATCACCTGAGGTCAGGAGTTCGAGACCAGCCTGGCCAACATGGTGAAACCTGTCTCTACTAAAAATACAAAAATTAGCCAGGTGTGGTGGTGGCCACTTGTAATCCCAGCTGAGGGAGGCTGAGGCAGGAGAATTTCTTGAACTCGGGAGGTGGAGGTTGTAGTGAGCTGAGATCTCACCACTGCACTCCAGCCTGGGCGACAGAGTGAGGCTCTATCTCAAAAAAAAAAAAAGTGTATTTTGAATGGTAGTCATGTGGAGTTCATATATATGCTGCCTTTCCCACAATCTAGGAGAATGTTACTGATGAGACTCAAATATAACAAGGTCACACTGTTAAATATTTTCTTATTTAAATTAAATAAATTTATTGATGAATGCCTCTTAACTGAATACATCTATACTGCAGATAATTTAAAAATTAGTTAAAAGTTTATTTAATGAAATTTAAAAATATACTGTAAGACAAAGTATGATCTGGCCCATAAGAAACAACAGCTATTGTTTATCACATGTCTAGTATGTTTCAGGCACTCAACTAGATGGTTTACATACATCTGTCTGATCCTAATCTGCAAAGAAAGTTTTGTAAGTAAAAGAACTTTGCCTCAGAAAAGTTAAGCAATTCACTCAAATTAATTAGTAAGACGTGTGGATGGAATTTAATTCAAGAATTCTTGGAATATAATGCCCTTGAATTGAATTCATGCTAATTTATGCTGTAGCTGCACTAGTCAAGTTTTATGGGGGTTCATATTGAGAAATCACATCTGATTGAGAGAGATCAGTAAAGATTTTTTAAAGAGACTTGGCATTTGTGCTACATTTGGCTCTGTAAGTAGGGTTTTGACCTATAGATATAATTCCCAGGAGCCAATGTAGGTACATATAAAACTAAGATTCCTTGCCATTTGGTAATTATTTCCCCCTACACTGTGAGCTAAGTTTAGGATGGTGAAGTTCAGGAACCAGTAGAGCAGTTGGAAGAATACCCATCCTAGAAAGAGTTGATTAATATAGATGGTGCAAAGGAAAAGAAATCTGAAACCTACAGTTCTGAACCCAGACACCGCTGGGGTGACAAGTCCTGTAACAAAGGCTTGTATCATAACCCTGGAAGCTTGGCTCAAGGGTCTTTGCTAGGATAACTGCAGTGGGACTGGAGAGAAAAAGGCAGACTTCAAAGCCAGAGAGGAAGAGAAGGTCAGAAGGGGAGAAGGGAGGTTGGGAGGGGGAGTTGGGAGGGTTTATCCTTTGTGTTACAGGGGGGAATGTGTTGAAATGTGAAGCCTGCTGGGGGGAGACTTCATTTGGGTCCTCCTATCTTAGATTTCTACTTAGGGACAGTAGCAGAGGGAATACACATCAGGGATGGGTATCAGTGTGAATGAGGTCATGAAAGTCTTATTTTACTTTAACCTAGTAGTTGCCAAACTTTGTTATATAGTTGAATTGCCGGAGGAGATTTTAAAACTTGTGATGACCTGGGCACAGCCCATATCAATGAACTCAAAATGTGGGAGCCACAGATCTGTACATTTTATGAACTTGCGGGTAATCTGCATATATAGCAAAATTTGGGAACCACTACTTTTTAACCTTTTATTCACCATACCTTCCTAATCCGCTCTTAGCCAGCAGATAGCTACCACCTGACCTGAGTATGTCTGCTTAGAAGCAGATCTCTATTATCCCTGCTAGTGTCACCAGGCTAGATTAATATTCCCTATTCTAATTATCATGCATATGATTTCAGGCCTATTGCCCCTTCTCCCATACAACATGAGTTTATGCATAAAGACAGCCTGTGTTTTAGAACCAGTTCACGCCTTCATTAGAGAAACATTCTTTAAACGTCGCATCATCTTTTGTGCCTTTGTGTGTTTAAATACTTGGCTATAAGTTAAAAAGACACTGAACCTAGTCTTGAGTGGATTTTCAAATATAATGATGAAGAGACACAAGTGTACTTTACAACTTAAGTTCAAAGATACTAATTGAATTGTCCAAGGACACATGACTTATTCACAGAACCCTCAAGCGGTTTGTCTGAGCCAGGTTGCTAATATAAGGCAGAGTGCAGACTTGAATCCATTTCTTCTGATTCCCAGTCCTCCTTTCCATCATGCCATAGTTATTACTTGTTAACCCATAAGTAATGAGTTAAATGGAAGGAGAGTCAAGATTATTAGGTAGTTACTGGCAGGAAGCTAACATCACCAAGATCTAATTGTTGATAATTTCTTTTTAAAATATATACTTAGATTCCTTTTTAAAATCTCATCTGTTTTATGAGTCAATATGATTAGCTCCATTTTATAGATGGAGAAACTGAAGATGACAAGTATTGTATAACTTGCTCGAGGTCATCTAGCCACTAAAAGGAAGAGCCAGGATTCTATCCCAACTCAGTCTGGTTCCAGAGGTCAAATTCTCTGAAATTGATAGTAGATGGCAGAGCTGGGATTTGAATACTAGTATAACTGATTTCAAAATATTTACTAATCTGGTTAATACTAGATAATTTATTTAGTTGAAGAGACAAGACATACATGCACACATGCTCACAAGTCATTAGAGCCAAAATATAGAGCAGCATATGGATTAATGGACAATAAACACTGTAAGGGTACTGGAATTCAAGATAATAAAAGTTGATGCCCCAAACTTGACCCCTGAGCTCATAAGATAGCTCAGATTGCAACTCACAATCCCTGTAAATGCTCTTGGGGACCATCTGCCTTTTCTATCTTTGCTTTCCAAAGGCCTTCTAGACCTGGTCTGGGAATCCCTGTAACCATTGCCTTTAGACATCTGGGTGAAAAATTATGGAGATGATTTCTTTAAAAAAAAAAAGACTATTTGAGGGGTACCCTTAAGGGTTTGGTTGTCTCTAGCACATATTCACTGCCTCTGCAGTAAAGATTGGGGTAGAACCTGTATCTGTCAGTCTACATTGACTGCCTGAGTCCAAATGGGCTTATTTATTTATTGAAAATCTATTTATTGAGTCCCTGCTATGAGCCAAGCCCTGGTTTTCATGCAAGGACAAATGAAATCATTGAACTACACAAGCCCCCAAGGCCACAGAGTATGTACATATATACTCTATGCCCATATATATATGTATATACTACTTAGAAAATCAAGCAGGTTAAGGGGAGAGAGCATGGCGGGGTGAAGAGAGGGCAAGGGTGGAGGAGTTGCTTTAGAAGGACAGATAAGCTAAGGCCTCCCAGAAGAGGTATCATCAGACCTAACTGTATTCTTTCCCAGATGTTGACTCAATAAATTTGAATTCATTTCAGCTTCTCCCAGATCCAAAATGGAAGGACCATTTTATGAAAACTAGGGTAACTCCTGCCGGGCACAGTAGCTCATGCCTGTAATCCCAGCACTTTGGGAGGCCAAGACGGGTGGATCACCTGAGGTCGGGAGTTTGAGACCAGCCTGACCAACATGGAGAAACCCCATCTCTACTAAAAATACAAAATTAGCCAGGTGTAGTGGCACATGCCTGTAATCCCAGCTACTCGGGAGGCTGAGGTAGGAGAATCACTTGAACCTGGGAGGCGGAGGTTGCTGTGAGCCGAGATCGTGCCATTGTACTCCAGCCTGGGCAACAAGAGCGAAACGCCATCTCAACAAAAAAGAAAAAGAAAAAGAAAAAGAAAACTAGGGTAACTCCATTGAACTCAACTCTCACTGTTGCACTGGGGCAGTGAGAGTAGATGTTATTCTCCTTTCATTCAGCACTTCACTCTCTGCTTAATACAAAAAAGTCAAGGGAGAGGAAATGGCTTCGAGGTCCAGTGACCTGTAGAGTCCCACTGGGGTATATGAGCCAACAGCAAGGCTGTATATCTGCTCCACAGGTGGAAGAAGTGGCAACACCAGTGCCTTTTCTATGGTAAGACAGGATTTTGGCTGTTGGCATTAGGAGCAGAATTGCCGTTGCATAGATGGAACCAGGCTCTTCCTTTGAAACAAGCACTTTTCATATCTCTTTAGGTTGTTCCCACATAGAAAATATATGAGGCCGAAATCTCAGTGTTGGCCAGCCTTGTGTCTGTACTTGAGTGAGTGCCACTTTCCCATTTTCTATCACAGTAGGGAAACGATTTTTGGGCCGGGTGCAGTGGCTCACGCCTGTAATCCCAGCACTTTGGAAGGTCGAGGCAGGCAGATCACCTGAGGTCAGGAATTGGAGACCAGCCTGGCCAACATGGTGAAACCCATCTCTACTGAAAATTCAAAAATTACACAGGCATGGTGGTGCATGCCTGTAGTCCCAGCTACTCGGGAGGCTGAGGCAGGAGAATCGACTGAACTCGCGAAGGGGAGGTTTCAGTG
Organism: Macaca nemestrina; assembly: GCF_043159975.1. Classification (NCBI taxonomy): domain Eukaryota; kingdom Metazoa; phylum Chordata; class Mammalia; order Primates; family Cercopithecidae; genus Macaca; species Macaca nemestrina. The sequence continues at coordinate 23,699,781 of NC_092132.1, forward strand.
AGCCGAGATTGCACCACTGCACTCCAGTCTGGGAACCTGGGTGACGAGTGAGATTGATCTCAAAAAAAAAAAAAGTAGGGAAACAACATTCAAAGTTTTTTTCTAATCTTTCCTTACACGATGACATTTTATTAGCCAAAAACAAAAGAATACCACCTATTTTGTCATGAGGATTCAAATATAGTCAGCAAATTTATTGAGAATAATTATCTGGCATTATGCCACTGCGTGGATCCAACTCCTAGTTTTTTGACTATGACAAGTTAATTAAATACCCAGAGTCTTGGTATCTTTATTATATGCATAGTTATATGTAACATGAGATTAATAATGTGCTTACCACCCAAAGTCATTAAGAGTAAATAAGATTATGTTTAAAAAAAAAAACTTGCCCCACTGCCTGAAACCTAATAAATGATGAATAAATGTTAGCTGCCATTATAATAATGATAGTAATGAAGATGATGATGAATATATTTGCACTCATGCATTCAACAAATATTTACTGAACACCAGCTATAAGCAGGGCACTGTTTTATGTCCTTGGGACACTTTAGTGAAAACAGATTATGTATCTCCATTGACTTTCTGGAGATATATATAATAATATGCATTATAGTATAGCAAGCTGTTCTTTAATACTTGGCCTAATTCTCTAGAGAATACAAGTTAGTAAATATTTGGTATCAATTAATAGGCCAAAGTCTCATACTGGGGGAAAAACATCTGAGTTTTTAATTTTAAATATTCAGAGAGTATAGATTTCTAAATCATCTTTCTACCTAGTAGCAAGTACTTAAAATTTAGGATTGAACTGTTTTCCAATTTAACTATAAAGCCATATGTCTGACAAGGAGAGTATGCTTATGAAACAGTATTTGAATTGGGGATTGTCTCAGAAAGTCTAACACATATGGTGCCCATATCAGTGCAGTTGCCCAGGGGAAATTAGAAAGAAACACGTCCTGTGTGTCATTCCCTGAGATCAATGTATTCCCTCAGCAAAGCTGGCTCTAAAACGTGCCTTTTGCCCTTTGGCCTGTACCAAGATGCTGTGTGTGCAATACTAGACAACACTGAGATATCTCGCAGAAATATAAAGGTTCACTTCTAGCCACGTTGCTGTAGTATGCTAGTAAAGTACTTTTCCCAAGCTTCAAAAGGACATTCTGTAGAGTCTTATGATGTAAGAGGGTGTTCCCACTTCGGCTGTGGCCAGCAGATGCTATGTCAACACTCTCTGTGTCCACGTGTGCTGATAAAAGCAAGGAAAATGTGAATAATGGAAAAGAATGGCAGGCAGTTCTTTTGCTGGCTATGGTGATTTGAAACACAAGCTAAATACACACTTAAGCTTCTCCCTGGCAAAGTGATTTAGTCCCCTTGAAATTTTTCACTCTTGTGAGAATGACTCACGTCTTGGAAATGACAAGTTCCAAGTCTGGTGCTCCCAGCACCTTTAGGCATCGGTTAATGTATCACGTGGGAGTTTTCAGCATCCCCTCAGCTGTGTTAATTAACAAGAGATGCTGTACTTGCCTGCCTTTCACTGAAAACTCAGCATTTCACCATTCCCCAACAGTTTAAACTTTCCACTTGGGTTAAGGTTACATTTATCAGACTCCAACATTACACGCTATGGTGTCCCACATAGTTGCTAGAAGTGGAACACCAATTTTCTTTTTGTTATGTTTGCTTTTTCGCTTCCTAGTTAACTGATCCTTTAAGCTGCAATGCATTTCTGGTTTTTAAAAACACTTTCATAAACACTGTTCCATTTTGCTCCTCACCACAGCCCTGTGGGGTCTTTGACAAGTTCTGTTACTTCCATTTAACAACAATAAAGTGACGTCTGCGAGCTAGAATCCTGATCTCCAGGGTGCTTTGCATTATTTAAGTTATGCTAGTTGAATACACTGAGCCCCAAATGCATAATAGACAAACAAAAATCCAGAAATTATTTTGTGCTAACATAAGAGTCCATGGCAGGTATTCCTGTCTGGTGGGTGGCTCCCTTTCATATGGCAATCCAAGGACCAATCTCTATCTATCTTGGGGCTTTCCAATTCCCTAAAACATTTTTGATATGTGTATCAGGCCTGTTGAAGGGCCAGAGAGATGAGAGGGGGTATATTATCCTTCTTAAAAGATCTTACTGGAAGTGGCACATCTCAGATTTCCAAAGCCTGGAATGCCTTGGCCACGCCAAGTCTACGCTCAGGAAGGAAAGGCAACACAATTGGTAAGAAGCCACACTAAGGTTTCCCAAAAGTACAGTGCAGATCCCCTCAGGATCGTCTCAATGTACAATTGCCGGGAATAGCAAGTGACTGTGTGAATGGTGCCTCTTGGAGCTGAGCAATGTGGTGGCCATGCAGCTGTTAATAGCCTAGAGGATACTGTATGAACAGTCGGTGTTAAGTTGGCACGTGGATTGGGAAATTATAAATAGCACATCAAGCAAAATATTTTGCAAAGGTAATTGCTTAGTCTAAGTTTCTATTTGAAATAAATTTACTTAGCTTTTAAAAATCAATTGAATTAAAGAAAAAGATTAAACACTAAAATGTGCAAATATGAGAAAAGCCAAAAATGGATGCAAATGACTAAAGATGAGGATGTTACATTTATACCAATTATATCTTCTTTGATAGTTCATCCTTGGAAGAGGAGGAAAATAAAACTTCAGGAGGAAAAAAATAAAATAAAAAGGGTTGCCAACCACCCCTTTAATGTAAACATCGGAAATGCTTTGGGAAATATAAATCCTTTGGGAAATACAAATGTTTTAGGAAAAATGGTCCTTTGGTCCCTGAGTTGTTTAAAACATTTTTCAGGAGATAGACAAAATTTAGGGATGACTACAATACTGACTATTATTGAATGGAAATGTGTTTCAGGTCTAATGTACTATAGCTTTTAACAGGATGGAAACTCACTTGCTGAAATAAATCATGATGTTATATGTCCTTTAATGTGTTCACTATTTCTATAAACATTTATTGTGTTTACTGTGTTCTAGTAAGGTTCGTGATGCTCCGGATCTAATCATCTAGTATTGGTGATGGTGGATGGAGGAGATAGACATTGGAACAAAGGAGTACAATTCAGAATTATGAGGGCTTTGATAGATATCTATGCAAGGTACTTAGGGATGGAAGATTTTTAGTATCAGTGGGAACTTCAGAAATAATCAATTCTAAAATCCCTCATTTAACAGTTATTTTTACAAAACAACAACTGAGACCCAGAGAGGTATGGGGACTCACCCGAGGTCACACAGTTAATTAATGAGCTAGTACTAGAATCCAGTATCCTGATCTCCAATCTCAACTGGCTGCATGAAAGGATTTAAGTTGAGGAATACGCTTTGGAGGTGAGATTAAATTACACATGAGAAATTTAGCAAAATCTCCAGTGGATGTTTTTCACTGGCCAGTATCAAGGGGTGAGGGGACTATATAGAAAAATGACTGCTTTGGGTGTTAGAAACTTCAGGGTCCACACCTGGCTATGACCACATATATAGAGTACAGCCTTAGGCAAGTGATCTAACACATTAAAGCAATGTATGCAGTATTCGTTTAATACATTGGTTTTCAGTAGTATCCTGTACCATCATCTCATTTGACCCTTGAAACAACTCCCTGAGGTATACTAGAAGGGCATCCTTATTGCTATTTTGCAGATGAGCAAACTGAAGTGCAGAAAGTCACACAATGAGTTGGGTGAAAAACTGAGTGTTAAAACTCCTGAATGCTTCTAGTCCAATGCTCTCCCCATGATACTAGGTATATAACAAGTGTGGGACAATCATGGTTAACCAAAGTATCATTTGATTATATTACAGATGCATTGTGAGAGGTTTCTATGTATCCTGAGGATAATTGGAACCACACTCTTTGGAGTCTCTCTCCTCCTTGGAATCACAGCTGCTTATATTGTTGGCTACCAGTTTATCCAAACGGATAATTACTATTTCTCTTTTGGACTGTATGGTGCCTTTTTGGCATCACACCTCATCATCCAAAGCCTGTTTGCCTTTTTGGAGCACCGGAAAATGAAAAAATCCCTAGAAACCCCCATAAAGTTGAACAAAACAGTTGCCCTTTGCATCGCTGCCTATCAAGAAGATCCAGACTACTTAAGAAAATGTTTGCAATCTGTGAAAAGGCTAACCTACCCTGGGATTAAAGTTGTCATGGTCATAGATGGGAACTCAGAAGATGACCTTTACATGATGGACATCTTCAGTGAAGTCATGGGCAGAGACAAATCAGCCACTTATATCTGGAAGAACAACTTCCACGAAAAGGGTCCCGGTGAGACGGATGAGTCACATAAAGAAAGCTCGCAACACGTAACGCAATTGGTCTTGTCCAACAAAAGTATCTGCATCATGCAAAAATGGGGTGGAAAAAGAGAAGTCATGTACACAGCCTTCAGAGCACTGGGACGAAGTGTGGATTATGTACAGGTAGGTCTCCAAATTACTGCCAGGGCAAACATACATTTAAATAAAGCAGCTTTTGTATCTGTCCAGTCATATGCTATAGCCCATCCTTGTCCCTTCTGAACACAGTACTTCTTTCAGTTCATTTGAAAATAGCATGACTGTTGAAAGCACATTTTGAAAAAGAGAAAAAAAAATCTTGTAAAACTGTTGAGACTATGAAAATGCTTAATTTGTGCCATGTTATTGGTTAAAAATCAGGATTATTTTGACAGGAGACCCTTCCTTCCTTCCCTTCTCTCCCCCCTCTTACCTTCTTTGCCCCCTTGATTCTGCCAAGTCAAATCCAACGTCATTTTCCACACTCTAAAACTCTCCAGCTTTGTAAGAATATAGTGTCTGCCTGAGCAGAAGGGTCTTGAGAAAATCTGCAGGCTGAAGGGAGGCTATAAAATGTTTTTTTGCAGAGACTGGGCAAAATAAGGGTGGTGAGAACAATTTTGATTTAAAAGAGCAAAAAAAAAAAATTAAAATTGAGAGAAGGAAAAGGAAAACAAAAAATGGGGGAAAAAAATCTTAGAGCAAAAGCAAAGTAATGTTTATTTCACTCTCCAAACAGCATTACCTCACTCACTGCAACTTGACCTTTGAAAGCATTTGTGATGGTGTTTGCCTGCATGAAAATTAGGCAGGCTGTGTCTCCCATTAATTTCCTGACAGCTCACTATAGGGGTTCTCCTCTCCTGGTTCTCATTGAAGCTTCCTTCTTTAGAACATTAGTAGGGTCCCTGTGAGTTTCTAGTTTTAATTTTCTGCAGATACTTTATAATAATTAGATTTTGGCCATGATGGTATTGCGAGGGGAAAAATGTCTCTGGTTTAAGAAAGGCACTGGGATGGTTTTCCTCTCCTCAAGAATTTCTAGTGAAATTCTGGTTTTTAGAAAACCCATCCTATTCTTTAGGGTCCTTTACAGCCACAGAGTCATGCCTAGTGGTTGTCACGTAGTGAGATAGGAATGGACATTGGCTTTACAGTCAATTGACCAAAGTTCTAATCATAGAGATTACTAGCTGGTTGACCACGGGCCAGACCACCTCTCTGAGTCTCAGTTTTCTGGATAGAATAAATTAATGTATTCCAAGAGTTTGGCAAAAGTTATTTATGATATTATCATTGATAGAATGAAAGCTTTTTATATTACTATTGTTATTTATTACCATTTAGTCCTTACTCAAATTATAGTACCTGTCAATTGCCACCATATGACTAATTTCAGTTGATGTCTGAAGAGTTTAGAGGCATTTCTTCATTATGTTAATCTGCATGTTAATCTCCCTTCTAGACAGTTGGGAGCATTTCTCTGTCAAGTTTCTCCTAATTTCTCAAAGGTAAAACTTTCAAGCTAAGGTAGTTTGAGTTATTTTTGGACATTTGGTATTTACATAGTATAACTTTGGGCTTGGATGAGAGGATAATAGGCTATTTTCAAAGGGAAAGGATGATGAGAACTTATAGAGGATATGAAAAATGAAGTTCTGGGCTTTAAATGAGAAAACATCTGTTTTGATATTTTGTCTTTTAGTTAAAACAATTGCCACATTTGTCATTTCTAATCAAGGCCTCATTGTATGGGTTTTTTCTTACTTTTCTTTAAACCTGCTCCTCCCAAACCCTCTTCTCCCATCATTTTTGTTTTGAATTTGTTTGTATCCTTGACAACTTTATGCTGTGCCTGTCCAGGAAAAAAATAATACAAAATATGAAATATTAGAGTAGGGCTCCTGCTAGGGCCCTAATTAGGCTTGAGAACTTTTCTTCCTCCAGGCTGAGATAGGGGAAGTCTCCAGATACACTGACCCGACCAGCGGCTCTTAACTGGGCCCTGATGCCTTCTGGGACTCTCAGCCAGTTCCAAGCACTCACACAGGAGTACAAATGTCTTAGCATTCTGAAACTGGTAATTCCATCTTTCCATTCCTCAGTAAATCCCCCGATATTTAACCATATTTGACCTGTAAAAATGGCAATTTCCTAAGGTTCAATCCACAACACTAAACACTGCCATCTTCTATTCTGACTGACCCAGGGTTTGAGCATTACAAAGCAGAAACCGCAGAAAGACAAGGGAAAAAGGGTTTGAGGATGTTGGCTGCTAAGCATTACAAGTGATGGAACTTGGAGTGCAGGCTGGTTAGGGAAAGAAGGAAGTGAAGGTCAGGTGGTAATACGCAAGAGAAAATGGGGGCTGGGCAAGAAAGTGACCATGCTCACAAACTTGCTGGAGAATTCTGCTTAACTGTGGAGAGAGATGGCCAAAAGGATTGGTTTCCAGTTGCAGCCGAATCCTTGGCACTCTTCAGCACTCTTTTCACTTGGTCTTGAATAGATGTCTTGCTTATTGCTTTCATAGCCTATTATTTCATACCTTCACCACTTTCCCAAAACCCTATCCAAACTCCTCTCTGCTTAACTACTAACAGATGACCTTGCCTCTTATTAAGGAGAAAGTCAAAAGTACTGATTCTGAATGCTGTCAAGATCATCTTTACTCTCTTCTTAAACTGTTTCAAGAGTATCCAACCTCACTTCTTGTTTCAAGGTTATACTTTTGATCTATGCCCTCGAGACCACTGGACCTGCTTCCTCTTGTCTCCTCAGGAATAAAGCTTTCTCAGTTACCAGCTCTAACTCTATCTGTCTCAGCTTTCATCTCTAGTCTTCTCTACTGACTGCTCTCTCAGCCTTGTAGCTGTTCAAATAATTAATGCTGACATAGAGCAGTGAGGGAGTCAGTAGTCAAGGAGAAACCCAGTGTGGTAGCAAATTTATCTGATGATGCTCATGGGTGCTTTCAGAGATGAAGATAGAAAACAGGAAGGGAAAAAATAAATTGAGAAAAGAAGTTAAGGAGGGCCAGTGTGGTGGCTCATGCCTATAAGGGCAGTGCTTTAAGAGGCCAAGGCGGGAGGATTGCTTGAGCCCAGAAGTTCGAGACCAGCCTAGGCAACATAGGGAGACCTCATCTCTACAAAAAAAAAAAAAAAAAAAAAAAAATTAGCTGGACTTGGTGGTACACATCTCTGGTCCTAGCTACTTGGGAGGCTGAGGTGGAAGGATTATTAGAGTCCAGGAGGTCGAGGCTATACTGAGCCATTATCATGCCAGCCTGGGTAACACAGCAAGGCCCTGTCTCAAAAAAAGGAAAAAAAAAAAAAAAGAGTTGAAGGGAATGAATTTTTTTTAAAGGAGAATGAGCAAGATTTTTAAAATTCATAGTCAGTGTATTTTCTAGAGAAACTTTGTTTTAAAAAATGGGTAGATTCTGACCTGTTCTGCGTATGGCTTAGTGTTGGACAAAAGTTTGGTGTACCTCTTTGAAGTAGTGTTTATATTGGCTTTTTTATTTACAAAAGTAACACAGGCTTATGGCAGCATGTTTCAAAAGTATTAAAAAAGTACAATAAGCAAAATTAAAGTTATCTTAAACAAATACCAACCAATTGACACTTTCCAATGTATATTTTTCTATTTTTCCCTTGTTTTTAGAACACTTTGGGATTATGTTAATTTTTTATCTTTTTTAATGTAATGGTATCAGAAAACTTAAAATATATTGATGTCTTGATTATATAATTGCTTTATTCCTAACTCTTACTGAACATGCATATTACAATTCAAGTGGCCACCAGTCTATGAGACAAAGGAAAACAAAAAAATCCCCTGATGTGTGCATGAGGGACTTCCTAGGTAGAAAATATATAACAAATAAGAACATCTTCTAAGCTGGAAGATTATAGGAGGAAATGTGATTATTGATTTAATCTCATAGCATTCTACATATCCAGAATTCTCTGAGTTGGAAAAAAGTAAGGCTTTATTATTGATAACAGTAGAGTTGACTGTGATTATTACTGGATTCTGTATTTGTAAATTTGTCTACTTGGTAAAATGTACTTGTAACCCTAAAATCAATAATTGCAGTCATTAGGTGATCATTTGCTAACAAGCACACAATGGCAAAAAATTTGACTTGTCCAGTGTGCATGTTCCAGCTGAGGTCAAACAAGGTGATGCTTTGGCTTCTTGTTTCAGCTTTTATACTGTAAACAATTATCCTCTTCATGGTCTCTTTAGTGCCACATTTTCCCCTTTTTTGTGCTTTTCCTTGGCGGTGTAGCTGTTTAACATGGCCTCGAACTGTAATGCTGAAATGCTATCTAGCGCTCCTAAGCACAAGAAGACTGATACACCTCATGCAGATGAATTTCCTTTAGGCATGAGATACCATGCTGTTGGACATGAGTTCAATATTAATGAACCAACCATATGTATATTAAATAAGGTACATATAAACAGAAGCATAGGTAAAACAAGATTATGTGTTGTCAAAAATGTTGTGGCCAGAGGTTCGGAGGAACCTAGCCCTGTGTTTCTGCTAGAAGCACATTTTCAGCATTTTCCAGTTCAATGTTCCTGGCAACTTTATGTAATATAACTACCATAAATAATGATAATCAACTGTGTATAACATTTGACTGGTTCCTGTTCTGTTCTGTATAGAAAGCCTGAGCAACTGAAATATTCTGCGGGCCAGTATTGAGAATAGTAAGTTTATTTGTGTCTTTCATTTTGGAGGATAAGGCTAAGAGCTCACTGAAATAGGAATGAGGAAATCTGAATTCTGTACCCAACTTTGTTGTTTACCTGCTGTGGTCCTGGCCTTAATGAATCATCCATTGAGGTAGTAGACCAGATGATCTCTAAGATCTCCTTCAGCTCAAGATTGTTAAGTCAGTATTGGTGTAATTCTTCTGACATCTTAATTCTATCTGGCAACATCCTGAAGCTCTGCTAGAGCAAGATCAAAAGAAAAAGCGATATCAGAATTTTCATTTGTCGGTTACTGTTATGTTTCTCACTCTCACTTTTAATCTGCCTTTTTCCCCCAGATTGCTTCTCGAATATAAATCTTGATTTAAGGGCACCGTTATGAGCTTTCCTGATTCTCTTCTTTAGAATGAGAATTTCAAACATTTGGAATAAGGGTCCTTCATGGTTTAAGCCTTAGAGGTGACAGCATTTGGTTTCTCACTTTGCCAGTTGGCTCCTCACCTTTGTTTTGCACCTTTTATAACTTTCGCTCATTTTCAACTTTCCTAGAAAGGAAAAGAGAATAACCAAATGACTCCTTTTTTTTTCACTTTAATAATTGGAAGAGATTGGTTGTCGGAAGGCAGGAATTATTTTATAATAATTTGGATAATTCATTCTACTAAGGAATGCTTGTATATTCCTAATTCCTTTTAAGAAGAATCACAATGAAGTACCAAACTGCATAGGTGTCTATGACGTAAAGGCTTTCTGTTGGCTAGATTTGAGATCCTGTACCATAAACCAAATTACTACAAGAGAAGAACCTCCTCCCCATCCCCTGTTCCCTTCACAAAGGAAAGATGATATTTTCATTGAGGACTTTTTTTTTTCTGGAATGGTTTTATTCATTAATTTCAAAAAGATTTATAGCTCTAAAATGTTTAGATTTTATGATTTTGCATTTGCTGCTTAATTTGAGGCTGCTTAACTTAGCTATGTTTATATGTAAATTCTATTCATCTAGAATTCATATAAATAGAAAATCAAGATTAAAAAATAAAGTTATACAATCTTGATAAAGTCTTAGAAGTTTGTTGTAATATAATTAATGAACATGCACTAGAGCTTTGGATTTTTTTTTTTTTGGTTGTATGAGAAATGTTAAATTGTGTATAATATTCCATCATTGTAAAGTCAACTTCTGTCCTCACTGTTTTGTTTCCCCCAAATCTTGCATGTATTGTGGCCTACTTTTTAGCATATATGAGTTCCATTTATTGAGCATTTATATGAGCTAGCCATTATTAAGAGCTTTACAATCATTATCTTATTAACTAACCATTACAACAAACTTATGAGGTGTAGGTATGATTAACCATATTTTTCACCTACAGAATGGAAGCTCAGGAGGTAAGGAGTCTGTAGTGAAGAAACCAGTCCAAGTTTACATAACTGGTTAATGGTGGATTGGGATCCAGATGAATTTGATTCCAAGGCCTTATATAGTACTTTTTTTGTTTGTTTGTTTCAGTAGTATGTTTGCTCTGAGGTTGTACTGGTAGGAGTTCAGGGGGAATGGTAACATCTTGTATTTACTAAGTAAGTATTTGTGGAATTTTTTGTTCCTGCCATTACCCCTTTTTACTAGAGAAATTGGGCTGCGGTGGGGGGGGAATGCAGAATTTCTATTTACTTTTGGATTAAGTTGTGGGAGGAACCAAGAACAAATTCTACACATTCTAGAGATAGTCTCACTGGGTCAAGGTTAAGATGAAGGGTGAAGGTTAAGATGAAGGGTTAAGCCTTACAAGCAGGAAAAAGGTGAAGCCAGTAGCCAAAGAAAAAGTTTTGATTTATTTTCAACCTGTTTCCTCATTGAAGGCAGCCAGAGTAATTAAGATTTCTCTCTTGCTGTGTTAGCTGTCAATGCCCTTTGAAGTGGTATGGGAGGAAGTGAGGAGATCCATCAGTCTGAAAAAAGAAGACATTAAAAGTAAAACATGGAGATTTGGCATTTTAGACTTGGATCTTAAAATTTGAAAGGCATCTGGTGGAATAGATAATAGTATTTCTGCAGGAGATTTTTATTTAGATTGTTGTGAGATAAATTAACTCTAAGATTAGTGAGATAAATTAGAACAGACAGGAATGCTATAGATGGCTTCCAGATAAATTTGAGTTTGTTCATGTGGTACTTGCTCTTGTAATAGGCAAAATCTTGGCTGAAGAAAATCTAATTTATTAATATCCTATATTTCAGGCTTTTCCTAACACAGGGAGATGGAGACAGCTTTTGCAAAATCTACTAAATTAAAATTGGGCTTCAAACATATTTAATCTCAACTTCACTGTTATTTTTAAGAAAGCAGAACCTTCCTCCTGTAACCAGTTATTTTGAACCCAGGGTTGGCAAACTTTGCTTATAAAAGGCTAAATAGTAAATATTAGGCTTTGCAGGCTGTATGATCTCTGTTGTAACTAGCCAATTTTGCTGTTGCAGGATTAAAAGCAGCCATAAATAGTAAGTAAATGAGCAGGAAAGGCTGAATTCCAATAAAAGCTTATTTATGACACTAAAATTTTAATTTTATATAATTCTCATGTGTCACAAAATATTCTTTTTGATTTTTTTTCAACTATTGAATAATGCAAAACCATTCTTGGCCCATGACCCATATGAAGACCGGTGGCAGTCTAGACTTGACCAGTAGGCCTTGGTTTGCCAATCCCTGTTTTAGATAGGGAGGAAATGGAGGGAATTAACTCTTGGCTGGAGTAGTGAGGCACGAAGAGTGATGGTCTTATGCAATTTAGTGGATGATTCTGTGGTTAAGACTGAGGTGGCTGGCTCTTCTAAATAATGTGTTCTCGTCTTGACGTGTTTCATTTACTCAAAAGTTGGTGACTTGCTTCATTTCCGTATCTTCTAGTGAGAAATCTTATAACTAGGGATCATGTGGTTTCAACAAATTACACTGATGCACTTAGTGTGGCCAAAAAGATGTTTCAGTTTGTTCTCTTTCCTGTGTGCAAATCCTGTCCTGTAGTTTTTCCTTATGCGAGGTTCAGTTCTCCTTGAACTGGTGCATGTCTCCCACAGATTCTAATCCAGGGATAACTAGCTGACATTCACGAAACTACATTCTTGTTATTGATGAGTGAGGAGATGGCTAGAAAGCCTCTTCTTGCTGTATGGAATTAAGAAGGGCAAAAGTTATGCTCTTTACACCCTACTGAGTAAATTCCCTTGTGTCCGTGAATACACATGCTTTCACAAACTGTCAAAGACCATGACTTTCTAGCTGGCATTCTATCACCAAACAGCATCCAGAAGTTGAAAAATTTTAAAGCTGTTCAATCCCTTGATAATAAACCCTTTCCCAAGAGATTTCTGAGCTTTTCTTTCTGATACAGCTACATTCACCATGTGAACAATCTCTCTCAGAGAACTTCTGGCACTCTGCTATTGGAAATTGGGAGGGGCAGGAACCAATTTAAATATGCAGAACCTCATAAATTTGGTTCCAGTGTAGTCATTTCAAAGAGGTAGTTCTCCTGGCTTGCTTGTGCTCACAAGCAGACGGAGTTATTTGAACATTAACTCTGGATTGCCCCCTTCCTGTTGTTTTTAGTCTTATTTTAGCCTGGTTTTACCTTTTCCAGCTTGAGTCAACAGAGGTGGGTGTGGTCATAAAAATCAGGATGCTGGAGGTTAAAGATGAGTTAGACTTTCTTCCTTCACCTTTTTCTAGCCTCATCACAGACCTGCTGCCCAGCTCGTAGCCACATACAAACCAGGGATAGACAGGGCATGGGAGAGGCAAAACATTACTTTCGGGGGAATTATTCTAGGTTCTGGAGACTTGGGATGCTTGGATACAAACCCAAGTGTCAGTAAAATTCTGTTTTTTTATAATGAAAAACGAATGCCTAGCTTCTGCCTGATTTTTTTTTTTTCTTAAAATAAGTGAGACTATGCTGAACCTAAATGGAGTGACAAAAATAATCATTAGGGTTTCATTTAGAAAATGAGTGCTTCTAAATAAGGAGAATAAAGTTTTAAAAAGTTAACGCCACAATTGCTGTAATTAAACCTAGAAGGGTGATAGGTTCACTTTCTGATGCCCCATATACTCCACACATTATAATTTCCAATAATGCATTTAAATTGCTATTTTCACCAGCATTCTTCATTAACATGAAACCTTTTCAGAAAAATTAAAAAGCTATTAGTAAAATTGAGGTAGATACTTTTATTTTTTATTTTATTTTATTATTTTTTTGAGATGGGGTCTTGCTGTGTTGCCCAGGCTGGTCTCAAACTCCTGGGCTCAAACAATCCCCCTGCCTTGGCTTCCCACGGCTCTTCATAACACAGGTGTTAGCCACTGCACCCAGCCTAGATGCTTTTTAAAATGTTGGGATTCCTTAGTTACTAATGTGAGGGACTCATGCTACATTATCTAGAGTCCCCTTTAATTCTGAGACTTTATGCTTCAACTAATTGGTTAATTTCTTTTTTTTTTTAATTCAAAACTGGCATATCAAACACTATTTTCTGTGAGACAGGGTCTCACTTTGTTGCTCAGGCTGAAATACTATGTTTATAGAGTAGTTTGCAGAACTGTTAAATAATTTATTTTGATATTTTAAAAATTGGCTAAATCTTGATTCAGTCTGACCAGTATAGTCAGACTTGATGGCAGAATAATGGGAATTGCAGATAATAAATACTCAGTCTCTGCCAATCATGCCATTCATTGAATGGGGATGTCAGGCTGATTAATCACATGACAATTCTGATCAATTTATATTTGTTAAGACTTCGTAGCATTCAGCAGAAAATAGTATGTCCAATTAGTGAATGTTGCAGGGATAGAGAGATGGGGACTTTTTTTTCCTACTTTTTTTCTATTTCTGATTTTCTCTGATCATATGGAGGAAGCTCCATTGGCAGGTATAACCCACCAGCCTTTTCCAGCTGTCTCACTCCTTTCCTAAGAGAAAAGGAATGACTTAATCTTATTAGTGAGTGTGGAAGGAATAAGGGGAAGCCCAGCTCTTTCTGCCTGGCTTTTGGGAGTGGACAATCCCCCAGGAACAGGTATCAGCTGTACCTTTTGAAGGGCCATACACTGTATCTGCAGGAGGCTAGTCCCACTGAGAGCTTCTCTGGGACTGAGTAAAGTCTCCAGGACTGAGTAATTCTGGGAAATAGAATTATGAAGCCCACTTTTCCACATATAAAGCCCTATTCTCCATATCAGCTTTGTAAGTGTACAGGTAATAGTCTGGTTTTCCATTTGCTTTGTTATTCTTCTGTTTAATTTTTCAATTGATTTGGAAATCGGTCTGGAAAGAAAAGCAGAGTTTATAGCCCTGTGCCCTTGAGCCTCCAATAGAAATGTCTGTTAGGAATACACAGTTATAAACTAATTCCAACAATTTTCTTGAAGTTGTGGTTGGTCTGGTTTCAGACTTGCTTTTGTTTGGCTCATAGAAAGATTGTGTTTAAAAACAACAATGGGCATTTCCAGAATAGCTTAAAGTGATTTATATCCACTTTTAAATTCAGAGGGCTAGACGAACACTTAATACTTTAGAATAAAAAGGTGTTGAAGGTCCTGCAAATTACCTTCCTGATGCAGTGTCATTTGCTAAGCCCAGGTCATATAAACTTTAGAACTATATAATCTTTAGAGCTATACTATTGCTTTAGAATTACACAATCCTATGTAGGAGAATTGCTGTCCTGTCATTTATTTACCATATTAAAATGAAAGGTAAAATCATTAAATATGTCTCCCTTTCAATAACGTCATAGAATTTTCTTACCATTCAGACCTGAAAGACAAAAAAGCCTAAAAGGCTTATTGAAGGTAACTAAAAAACATTTTTTTTTCCTTAAACAGACCTCTAGGGGGACCACCCATTACAGTTTGCCAGGACTGGAGGTTACCTGGGATGTGAGACTTTCATTGACAAAATGGGGAGCATGTATGGCAAACTGGGACAAGTTGATCACGCTACAAGTCATACTTAGCACATCACTTCAGCTGTTCTACCCAGCAATACCATTAACTTAAATATTGAGTTTGCTGAAAAATAGGCTCTTTGTGTTGGCCATGATATATAACAAGGCCTCTGTTATCACCATCATATATGTCTGTTACTGAGGCCTTGTGACAGTAAGATGAGAACACAGTATGTATGCGAAATTTTGACTACAGGGCATGTATTTATAGTTCTTTAACTCATTTTTCATTTTCTTCTTTGCAGGTTTGTGATTCAGATACTATGCTTGACCCAGCCTCATCTGTGGAGATGGTAAAAGTTTTAGAAGAAGATCCTATGGTTGGAGGTGTTGGGGGAGATGTCCAGGTACATGGCTTCATTTTTTTTTTTTTTGCATGAAACACTTTTAAGAGCACTTTTACTCATTGAACATACATTTATTAAACACTAACTCTGTGCCAGGTGTTGTTCTTGGTGCTTGAGATACATTGAAATGTACCTTGGATCTGCTTCACTGCCTCTTTTCCTATGTAAATTGAAATATAATTTAGAACTTTCTTGCTTAGTCCTGGGGTATAACCCATTTCTGTAGTAGCTGATAAGTTATATGGAAGTTAAAATAAATGTGTAATGATTTCCACCATCTATCTTTGGGCCATAACTTAATATTTCATGTTCTGCTAAAAATTATTTCATTACAAGGATTAAGAAATAGAAGTATGAGCCAGATGCAGTGGCTCACACCTGTAATCCCAGCACTTTGGGAGGCTGAGGCAGGTGGATCACCTGAGGTCAGGAGTTTGAGACCAGCCTGACCAATATGGTGAAACCCTATCCCTACTAAAAATACAAAAATTAGCTGGGCATGGTGGCGTATGACTGTAGTCCCAGCTCCTTGGGAGGCTGAGACAGGAGAATTACTTGGACCTGGGAGGTGGAGGTTGCAATGAGCCGAGATCATGCTCCTGCACTTCAGCCTGGGTGACAGGGTAAGACTCGGTCTGGAAAAAAAAGAAAAAAGAAACAGAAGTATGGTAAGAAATTGATATATATCTTATACCTATATACCTAAAGGATGATCCATATGTGGTTGATTAAAAAAAAAAATCTGAGTCAAAAAGGAATAAAAAAAAACAGCGACTCAAATTTATACTAGTGAGAGAGGCAAAGAACGGATAAGTGGTTTTCCAATATTGTTCATCATTTGTTATTGATGAAGAAACAATGAAACAAATATTAATGGAGATAATTTGACATTTGGAAAAATGAATATGTGAAAATATGTGAAGATTAAAATAAGATTGCCTTGCAAATATGAGGTTAGACTTTAGCAAAAGGTAAGAAAGCACATGGAAAATAGACTTTAAAATTTAGATATTATCTGGCTGTATAACCCATTTTAGATATGTAGTTTGATAGCAAAGGCAAAGAAATTACATTAGAAGGGACATAAAAATAGCCTGGTGATTTTAAAGAAAAGGAAGCTTACAAAATCCAGACGAAAACTGAACAAAATTGAGACAGAGGAGAGAATTTAGAAATATTGCCAAAAAAGCTGATAATTTTCAATAGCCTTTATATAAAGCATTATTTCACGATTCAAATTTTGCAGGAAGGCCATGGGAAACTCTCCTATTGCTGGTATTGCCAAAAAGCATGGATAAAGGAGAGGAAAATTAATAGCCAAGGATAGGATCAGTTTGAAATTAACCAGCACAGGAGGAACTGGGACCCAAAAACTTTCATATCTTAGATGTTATGAAAGAGTGCCTGGGAGAAAAGAGTTTAGGAATTGAGAACTAAAGCCTAAAGAAAAATCTCAATTTGGCCGGGCACGGTGGCTCACGCCTGTAATCCCAGCACTTTGGGAGGCCAAGGTGGGCAGATCACCTGAGGTCAGAAGCAAGACGAGCCTGGCCAATATGGCAAAACCCCGTCTCTACTAAAAATACAAAAATTAGCCAGGCCTGGTGGCACCCACCTGTAGTCCCCAGCTACCGGGGAGGCTGAGGCAGGAGAATCGCTTGAACCAGGGAGGTGGAGGTTGCAGTGAGCCGAGATCATGCCACTGCACTCCAGTCTGGGTGACAGACTGGAGTGCAGTCTCTAAATAAATAGAGACTCCATCTCTAAATAAATAAATATCTCAATATGATAACACAACAAACAGAATAAGAATAGCAGAAAGAGGATAGAGGATGAAATAGAAAAAGATATTCACCATCAAAGAATCGCAACACATGCATACAACGTAACAAATTAGTAACAGAATCAGAGAATCAGAGAAAACATAAAATAACCACACCAAAAAGAGGAAGGATGCCAAAATAGGAGAATAAAATAACAAATCTTACTCCAGGTAGTTACCTCAGGATGGAACAGGTTTTGCTGGAATTTTTAGCTAAAGCTTACCTTTTACTTATGTTTTTCTTCTTGCAGATTTTAAACAAGTATGATTCCTGGATCTCATTCCTCAGCAGTGTGAGATACTGGATGGCTTTTAATATAGAAAGGGCCTGTCAGTCTTATTTTGGGTGTGTCCAGTGCATTAGTGGACCTCTGGGAATGTACAGAAACTCCTTGTTGCATGAGTTTGTGGAAGATTGGTACAATCAAGAATTTATGGGCAACCAGTGTAGCTTTGGTGATGACAGGCATCTCACGAACCGGGTGCTGAGTCTGGGCTATGCAACAAAATACACAGCTCGATCCAAGTGCCTTACTGAAACACCTATAGAATATCTCAGATGGCTGAACCAGCAGACCCGTTGGAGCAAGTCCTACTTCCGAGAATGGCTGTACAATGCAATGTGGTTTCACAAACATCACTTGTGGATGACCTATGAAGCGATTATCACTGGATTCTTTCCTTTCTTTCTCATTGCCACAGTAATCCAGCTCTTCTACCGGGGTAAAATTTGGAACATTCTCCTCTTCTTGTTAACTGTCCAGCTAGTAGGTCTCATAAAATCATCTTTTGCCAGCTGCCTTAGAGGAAATATCGTCATGGTCTTCATGTCTCTCTACTCAGTGTTATACATGTCAAGTTTACTTCCCGCCAAGATGTTTGCAATTGCAACAATAAACAAAGCTGGGTGGGGCACATCAGGAAGGAAAACCATTGTGGTTAATTTCATAGGACTCATTCCAGTGTCAGTTTGGTTTACAATCCTCCTGGGTGGTGTGATTTTCACCATTTATAAGGAATCTAAAAGGCCATTTTCAGAATCCAAACAGACAGTTCTCATTGTTGGAACGTTGCTCTATGCATGCTATTGGGTCATGCTTTTGACGCTGTATGTTGTTCTCATCAACAAGTGTGGCAGGCGGAAGAAGGGACAACAGTATGACATGGTGCTTGATGTATGATCTTCCATGGTTTGACGTTTGCAGTCACACACAACACCTTAGTTCCTCTAGGGGCTGTATAGTATTGTGGCATCAGATAATGCCACCAAAGGAGACATATCACTGCTGCTGGGACTTGAACAAAGACATTTATGTGGGTTTATTTTCATTCTGCCAAAGTAAAACAATACATCAACAAGAAGAAACTCAGATTTAACCTGTTATTTCTATGAAAATGGGATGAATTCTTTGTTTATGCACTTTTTCTTTACTGTGCATCCGCCTGAAAGTGTTTTGCCCTATATACCTCACTAGCCATGCTTTATGTGGGTTATCATGGAAGAAAAGGATTTTGGAAACTCAAGGAAAAGTTCTTTCAACCTATACAACCTAACTTATGGACTGTTTTGATAGATAATTTTTTTTTAAGGAAGAATTTTCTTTTTAACTTTACCAAATGAAATGCCAAAGGAAGTTTTAAAGGCCGTTGGCTGTGCTGTATTTTGATATAATTGTACTGTGTTTTTAAATTTTGTATGCCAATCTTAAAGACAAATTTTGCATATTCTATATTTTACTTCTCTGCCAAAATAAACCTGTTCTTCCTTTTTTAAAATAAAGTAAGTTCTTAAAAAATTTATACTTAAAAAATCCTGCCCAAAATGTGAAGCTTGGTTGACTGATGTTTATGATAGAAAGAATAAAATGTTTCTCTCTCTCTACCTTTTAAAATTGAATAGTTTATTTCTGTGAAAAAAGTATTTAAACTTTTAACATTTTAACTTTTTGTTTTTATTTCTTTTACAAAAGGCCAATATACCTGTCACACTTTGGAAGTAAAAATACACACTTTCGTGTGTACGTTAAAAAAAATCATTGAAAATCAAGGCCAAAGGCAGTGCAATTTTTTCATAAGATTTTTTTAAAAAGGGAATGATAGTCTTTGAAAGAAAACAGTAGGCATCCAGCACTGGACGAAACATGGGTATCAAAGGTGAATAATCTTTGGAGATTCTCGCATTGTTTTCCCAGACCAACTCAAGTGGAAAGTGGAGAAATTATCTGTATAATTTGGACACATACAATGCAGTTTATCAAAGGTTTTGTTCTGTGGCCTGAATTTACTGGGTCCTACCTATACATTGAACATGTTTTGCCTGTCTTTTTTTTTTTCAACTTGCCAGTTCACTTTACATGTTAGTATAATGTTTACACAGGTGAGTTGGATAAATTATAAAACACATAAATTCAGAATTGGCAGATAGAATCACCAAGTATCTATCCTCTTTTACTTTAAAATGAGGAATTTTTTTTTCTAAATTATACAGATCATCGCTTCCTATTTCCTGTTCTGGACCTGTGTAAAAATGTCTGCACAGTAAAAGTGACATCAAGGTTTAATGAGTATATCAATGATTGGCACATATAAAAATTATTGAACCAAATACTCTGAACTTGGCTAATATAGTTACTACAAGGCCTCCGTTATCCAGTTTTATTTTTTTACACGATTGACCTTGCATTGTAGCTGGTGCTGTGTAGACCTGTGTTGAACAGAATATATGAATAATTGAATAAACAGCATTATGGTGAGGCAGAGACACATGGAGAAGTGTTAAAAAAAAAAAAATGGGCTTCCTGCCTTTCTGCCTCTTTTTTTCTGCAGTCATCTATGTTACATCTATCCTGCCTAAGAAAAAGCTGCACATTCTACCTTCAGAGTACAAAAAGGTACATCTTCTGAAACTCAAGACTCTCACTGATTGGAGAGCTTGTGGGAAACAATCACACCATGCCAATAAATGAGACGAAAACTTGAGTTTGCCTTTTTAACTATTTATGTTCTAAGTTAAGCTTTGATAACATTCAAATGTCAAATTCTCTCATTCTTATAAAAAGTTGAATTAATTGCCTGTATTTATTTTAGCAATTATTCAATGTATTTCCAGTATAGGATGTATAGTATAATTAATTTTTTGTAAATAAAATATTTTTGATAAGATAATTGCCTTTTTTTCTAAGGGAAGGGGGAACTTTGTTTTCCTGATTATAATGGTATGAATTTAGGAAGGGGGGGTTAAAAAAATGATTGTTGGTAAAAAATAATACGTCATTTAATGTTACTTATTATTACGTAGAAATCCCCAAAATTGGTGTGGTTTGGAAATCTGGAAAACCAGAGAGAGGAGAGAGACTGCTTAATTATCATTACCCTTGTCTATAATTTTCTCTTCTGCTTCCCTTGAAAGCAGCACAAATTTAGACAATTTTGTTTATTATAGTAACGTATAGCAGGAAAAAAAAATCAGATATGCAGAAATATTATAAGCAAGCTTGTTTATTTCAGCATTCTTCAGAAATAATAACAAAACCTTAACCTAAAATCAAATGATGAGGGCAATAAATAAATAAATCACGGCATTTCTATAAAATGGGACACCCTTGGCTATTGAAGACAGTGTTCTCAGAGAACACATGGATTTTGGAGAAATGTCACATTAAAAAAATAACCATTTTGTACAGTAACATCCCAATTTTATAAAAGTGAAGATGTTTAAACATGACTATCTCTAATACTGGGAATGACTGATTTATATTCCGTGTATGTTTTTGTATTTTCCAAATATTATAAATATGTTTTTATAATCAGAAAAAAAGACAATAAATACCGACTTTTTAAAAAGTGGGTTGGGACATTAACAGCATTTTCTGATCAGAGGAGCTTTGATAGTAATTACCTCATTCTACCTCTTATCCCTCAAATTCATCTTATTTCCCAGTTCTTTTGTGTTATCTGTTTTCTAAGAATCCTTCATTACTTTTGTACTGCTACGTTGTAAACTGCAGCCACTGAACATTACTGTCAGATAAGCCAGAAATATTGATGGTTCTAATCTTAATAATTCACTGATGAAGTCACTTGGTGACAATCTTTTGACGTAAAGAGCCTTAAAGTATACATTTTAGGACTGGGCATGGTGGCTGAAGCCTGTAACTCCAGCACTGTGGGAGGATTGCTTGAGGCCAGGATTTTGAGACTAGCCTGGGCAACATGGCAAGACCCCATCTCTACAAACAATTTTTTTTTAAAAATTAGTCCAATGTAGTGTCGTTGCTACTCAGAAGGCTGAAATGGGAGGATTGCTTTAGCCCCAGAGGTCGAGGAGGCTATAATGAGCTGTGTTTGCACCACTGCACGGCAGCCTGGGCAACAAAGTGAGACTCTGTCTCAAAAAACAAAAACAAACAAAAAAAGCAAAAAACAACCATAAAACTATTCTGAATTCACCAGCATTCCCAAAACAGGCAACAAGCCAGATCATCCTGCGGCCCATAGTTTAATGACCCCTTTAGGAATCTGTTGACTTATTTGTACCATTAAGTACTCACACTGACACCTAATTTTTGGGCACATACTATGTTTTAGGCACTACGGGAAGCATGCTTTATGGATTAGTTATTATTTCAGTCCCAAGAAGTTCCATTATTATTGCCATTTTAAGCGAGGAAGCTGAGTGAGGTTTAAAGAAATTTGGTAACTTAATATTATAAAGCCAGCACATTGTAGTGGTGGAATTTAGATCCAGGCATTATGACATCAAGCTTGCCCCTTCAACTAATGCTACTCAGTATTTTGTCCCTCAGCAGCATGTGGGAATTTATCAGAAATCGAAGTTCGCGGCCCTACCCCAGGCCTACTGAATCAAATTCTCTGGAGAATCTGTTTAATAAGATTCCCACCCAGGTGGCTTTTACACACATTAAAGTTTGAGGAGCATTGCCCTAATCTAGTATTTTATATTGTTCCCTTCAAACCGCGTGTCATTTCTAAGATAGTTATTCATTCAAATATTGTATTCTCCCATTGAACTTTTCTACTTGAATATAATTTATGGGTGTTGGCAGATACCTGGTTTTCACTAAGTTTATTAAGTACCTGTTATATATAGGCTGGGCACTGTGGCTCATGCCTGTAATCCCAGCACTTTGGGAGGCCGAGGCGGGTAGATCACCTGAGGTCAGGAGTTAGAGACCAGCCTGGCCAACATGGTGAAACCCCGTCTCTACCAAATATGCAAAAATTAGCCGGGCATGGGGGCTTATACCTGTAATCCCAGCTACTCTGGAGGCTGAGGCACGAGAATCATTTGAACCCAGGAGGTGGAGGTTCCAGTGAGTGGACATGACGCCATTGCACTTCAGACTAGGCAACAGAGTGAGCCTCTGTCTCAAAAAAAAAAAAAAAAAAAAAAAAAGAAGTTCTTGTCATGGGCAAAAAATGAAGTGGTGTACATTGTGTCTATACTCAAAGAGCTTACAACTGAGTAAGAGGGATATTTACACTGTAAGTAAGAGGGTAGTTACACTGGGATTTGATGCAAAACAGGATAATAGAGGTATAAAGAGTGGCATGGGATGTAAAAAGAAGGTGAAGGTGAACATGTACAATTATCCTCATAACGGCAGGTTTTAAAACAGCCTGGGATTTAGGTTGATTCTTTAAAGATGTGCAAACTTGGATGGGAATTAAGGATTTTTCAGGTAAAAGAAATAACATAAATACAACGATAGTGGTGTGATTTTAATATGTGGTGCTTTAAACAGAATTAACAAATTTAATTAAAATGGAGGTTGTAGTTAACCAAGAGTGGGACGTGATTATAGATAGTAAATTTGAAGGCCGGGTGTGGTGGCTCATGCCTGTAATCCCAGCACTTTGGGAGGCCAAGGCAGGCGAATCACCTGAGGTCAGGAGTTCGAGACCAGCTTGGCCAACGTGGCGAAACCCCATCTCTACTAAAAATACAAAACTTAGCTGGGCGTGGTGGCAGGCACCTGTAGTCCCAGCTACTAGGGAGGCTGAAGCCGGAGAATTGCTTGAACCCAGGAGGCAGAGGTTGCAATGAGCCGAGTTTGCGCCATCGCACTCCAACCTGGGCAGCAAAGCAAAACTCTGTCTCAAAAAAAAAAAAAAAGCAAGTAAATTTGAAGATGGATAATAGAAGACCATAATACAACTGGGAGAAATACTAGAATGAGGTATTTACATTACTTTTGATAGATGACACACCCATGGAATTTTTGGACAGGATTCTAACATTGTCATAAAATAAGGCACTTTATGATGGTTTGGTTTCGAAGATCTCACATAAAAAAATTGTGTCTATAATTACAATTTGGCCTAAGCATGCTTCTAATAAACTGGTATTGCTCTCCCAGGCACCTGACCACATTCATTGTATTTCTTCCCAGGCTGCCTCTTGCTTTACATTCTCAGGTCATCACCTCTTGCCAATTACCCAAGCACTCTCTTCAACTTTTGTTTTGGTATAAGAAGCCAGTAACCAGCTAGTTATTACAGTCATTTGATCCTACCTTTGCCATGTCATTCAAATTCGTCTCTCATCCTTGTTAAGACTTTTAAAAATCTCTTAGCTGAACTGTTGAAAACACCTCCTGATGGTGGGACGCGGTGGCTCTCGCTGTAATCCCAGCACTTTGGGAGAACGAGGTGAGCAGATCACCTGAGCTCAGGAGTTCGAGACCAGCCTGGCCAACATGGCAAAACCCAGTTTCTACTAAAAATACAAAAATTAGCTGGGCATGGTGGCGTCTGTAGTCCCAGCTACTTGGGAGGCTGAGGCAGGAGAATCCCTTGAACCAGGGAGGAGGAGATTGCAGTGAGCCAAGATCATGCCACTGCACTCTAGCCTGGCACAGAGTGAGACTCTGTCTCAAAATAAATAAATAAATAAATAAATAAATAAATAAATAAATAAATAAATGTAAAAATAAAAAAATAAAGAAAATACCCCCGACTACATTTCTACTCTCCATTTCTATTTTATCCAATGAATTATTTGCATTTCTGTTAAAATTATCATTGTAAGGCCCAGTTCTGAATACAACATTGTCAACAAGATAAAAGCATTAAATATATAAGAAATTATTCAAGGCTGATGATTATCTATTTTCTCACTTGCAGTCCTTTACTCCTATAATTTTTCATATCCTACTAAACTAGATTTTTTTGCTCCCTCTTGAGTACACTTTGCCCTTCTCCTTTGTTAGTATTTGCTCTCAATCTTGAATGGCTTTTCACCTTTCCCCCATTCCCATATATATTTGTCAAAATGTTTCCATATTCTTCATTTTACTAGTGTATCCTTTACCCAATACCTCAATTTAAAATGATTTATTTATCTTCGCTCTTAGTGTTCTATTTTTATCTCTGTCATGCAGTCCAGGCTTTCTTCTGTCTTGTTTCATGAATATTAGTGCACATGATAACAACCCGGTAGATGAAAAGGTTTTTGAGGCTAAGTCTTCGTCTTTATCATTTTTGAATCCTCCATGGTAACTAGCATAATCATGTGATCATTAAAATTTGGTTAATAGGCCAGGTGGTGGTTCACGCCTGTAATCCCAGCACTTTGGGAGGCCAAGGCAGGCAGATCACTTGAGATCAGGAGTTCAAGACCAGGCTGGCCAATCTGGTGAAACCCCATCTCTACTAAAAATACAAAAAAATAAATTAGCCGGGCATGGTGGCAGGCTCCTGTAATCCAAGTTACTTGAGAGGCTGAGGCAGGAAAATGGCTTGAACCCAGGAGGCGGAGGTTGTAGTGAGCCGAGATCGTGCCACTGTACTCCAGCTTGGGTGACACAGCAACTCAGTCTCCAAAAAAAAAAAAAAAAGGTGAATAAGTAAATGAACACATGAACACATGAAGGAACCAGGAAGGATGGATGGATTCAAGTAATAAATCTTCTTTCAGGAAAGTTGATAGTATTCCAGGCATTTTGCTGCAGGATGAACTTTGGGGTGTGAGGGCTACACATTCTTTTTGCTTTGGGCAGAGAGCTGATGCTTTTGTCAAAAAAAAAAAAAAAAGAGTACCTTGGCACTGTCTATCAAGTTAAAGCATTCATTCGACAAACAGTTTTTGAGTAGTGATGATTTGCCAGACTTTGCTGGGATATCAGAAATAAGAAATTATACTTTCCTTCAAAAAGTTACTTAAAGGAACTCAAAGTAAGCCATGCTCTTACTTTACTGTGGTCGTTTCCAGAAGCTCTTCCTGACCCCACTTCCTCCCACTGCCACTTTTGTGTAGTGAATTCCTATTCTACCCTTCAGCCTCAGCTCAATCCTCACTTCCTCGGGGAAGTCTTCCATGACTACCATTGCCAGGTTTGTTTCTCTATTATATTCTCTTATGAAATTTCTTAGTGCTTATATTTTTAGTTTTGTTTCTATGGCTCCTTGTTCAACATCTGTCTCTTTCAGTAAAGGATAAGCTGGATGATGAAAGGAACTGTGTGAGGCCGGGTGCAGTGGCTCACGCCTGTAATCCCAGCACTTTGGGAGACTGAGGTGGGTGGATCACGAGGTCAGGAGATTGAGACCATCCTGGCTAACACGGTGAAACCCCGTCTCCACTAAACATACCAAAAAAAAAAAAAAATTAGCCCAGCGTGGTGGCGGGCGCCTGTAGTCCCAGCTACTCAGGGGGCTGAGGCAGGAGAAATGGCGTGAACCTGGGAGGTGGAGCTTGCAGTGAGCCGAGATCGCGCCACTGCACTCCAGCCTGGGCGACAGAGCGAGACTCTGTCTCCAAAAAAGAAAGAAAGAAAGGAACCGTGTCCAATCGTATCAGCACTGCATGCTCTGATCTGAGCACATAGTACGTCACAAGTTAGGAACTCAATATAAATTTGTGAACAGAATAAAAGCGTGAGGAAATAAAGCTCCCAGTACAGGTTGGGAAACACCCACAGAGTCAGAGTTATTTTTTCTTTTAAGTCAAAATCTTAGCTTTTTAGCTATAAGGAACTCCCTCATCCCTGGGTCGACTTATAACTTAAGATACGAAGAGAAGCTAGAAACAGAAATGCATCAGTGTTGGGAAAGAAAAATGTACGGGCAGGAGGCTGGTCTTCAGTTGTGAGAAGGGTGAAGTAGTAGAGTTCACTAGAATTCCTATAATGAGGATGCACAGATCCCTCCCTAAACAATTGTTTTTATTAACTTACTAAGTTACATGCTAAGTACTACATTTCCTATATTGTTTAATGGTTCATGTTTTTCTTTGATGTAATTTGGACAAGTACCGTTGACACATGTTCTCTTATTATCTGGTTTCCCGGAATACCTAGCCTTCTCATTGAACAAAGGCATTTCTGATACAATGTTTTACCTTCAAATCATAAAATACTAATGTGTATTTTATATGCTATCAAGCTGTATTACAATGCAGTACATCTGAAGCTTTTCTTATACATGCATATCGTATACATTCATGGAA
The DNA here is from genome assembly GCF_043159975.1 of Macaca nemestrina. NCBI lineage: Eukaryota > Metazoa > Chordata > Mammalia > Primates > Cercopithecidae > Macaca > Macaca nemestrina. The sequence goes on from NC_092132.1 coordinate 23,726,502, forward strand.
TCACCTCTTTACATAGCTAACTCTACCTTGTCATTTATGACTCAATTCGATACCATTTTCACCAGAAATCTTCCCTGACCCCCCTGTCCCACCTGTATTGCATAGCATGTTTTCTTTACCTCTGGTGATCTCTCTTCCACATATGACATGGTGTGATCATCATCTTGTCCTAGATCCTGGGCTCCCCCACACCTAGCATAGGATCTCCCCAAAAGCAGGAGGAGTTCAGTAATCATGGGTTGGATCATGTTAAATTTGTTTCTATGGGAAAAAAAATTATTTACACTACAAGTGTATGCATATAAATATATATCCTTACTTTATACGATTTCATTCATTCATGCAGTTATTTAATCTTCAACAAATATTTGTTAGGTGTCTACTATATATGTTTTGTGCTTGGAAAAGGAAAAACTGTTGCTTCACTGAGTGCTTGCAACATCAGTGCTCCAAGGTATTGAAAGACCATTCATTAATTAAAAGAGTTCTAATCTCAGGCATGTTTAAGAAACACCGTATTTCTTCGCTGTAGAAATTCTCAGAAACTCTTAATGTGCTGATGAGCTTTATGAATCTACAAGAAAGGCCCGTCACATACAGAAATCCCCTGACTATGATACTCTTTCCACCAGGATGTCGGTTAACATCTGGATTAACATTATTATTCTGCAGAACATAGTTCAGGCGACACTGGCATGTATTTTCTGACATCACAAGTTGAATTTGTTTTCACTCACCCTCTAGAAACATCACTCAGAGCTTAACCGCCTTCTCATTTGAGTAATCAGCTCCAGGTGTGGGGATCACAGGATTAAGAGACAGAAACCTTCAGGTTCATTTGGCTTAGCCTACCAGCTACAGAAACAGGCTCTTCTCTAAAGAGTTCAATGTACCCACCTGTTGTCAGAAAGCTCTCCACACTATGGTTTAGGCAAATCTAAGTGATTTGTTTTAATTCTGCTTTTTAGGGCAACAAGGAGTTTAATCCTTATATGTTGGGAAAATGTACAATTAGTGGGTTAGCTAGTCTTTGAAACAACTCTGGCAATATATGACAGCACTGACGGAAAGGAAGCACTATTGCTTTATAAACCAAGGGAAATTTTGCTTTTTATTCTCTTAAATTGTGTTGATTGTTGAGTAACAAAATCAAATGCAGTCTTTTTTTTTTTTAACCAGGTGAGGATAGAATCACAGTATATATGCCTTACTCTCAGAATGAACGGAGGCACTGGTATGTCATATAAGTAACAATTAGTCTCTCCAGACAAAGTGTAATGTGTCTCTAATTTTAAAAAACAGATGCAAGTATTACAAAAATAAAAATCCTGGAAGAAGGATCTCTGGGAATCAAAAATGAATGGCTGTTTTATGAAGCTATTAGTGGAATCACCGTAGATAGATAACTTAAAAGTCATTTGGTCCAATTCAGCTGCTTCAAATGTTTCAGGAATGAAATGAAGCAAGGTATAAAGAAAGAGAGATTGGGAGGCCGAGACGGGTTGGGAGGCCGAGACGGGCGGATCACGAGGTCAGGAGATCGAGACCATCCTGGCTAACACGGTGAAACCCCGTCTCTACTAAAAAATACAAAAAATTAGCCGGGCGAGGTGGCAGGCGCCTGTAGTCCCAGCTACTCGGGAGGCTGAGGCAGGAGAATGGCGTAAACCCGGGAGGCAGAGCTTGCAGTGAGCTGAGATCCGGCCACTGCACTCCAGCCTGGGTGACAGAGTGAGACTCCGTCTCAAAAAAAAAAAAAAAAAAAAAAAAAAAAAAAAAAAAAAAAAAAAAAAAAAAAAAAAAAAAAGAAAGAGAGAGAGCAGAAAAAGTTCAAGCTCCTTATCTCAAGTAAGTACACTGCAATCCATTTGATTTTTAGCTCCTGGGTTCTAGCTTCACAACGGGTTACATACCCTGGAGACAGCATCTGGCTCTCTTTCATCCAGATAAGTGTTTGAGGCCTGCTTTATAATGCAGAAAACCTCTAATATGCAATTTCTGGGCAGCTTCTCTAATCTTAAACCTGACATATTGAGGCTATGCTCAAGTCCATTCCCTTCAAAAGGAGTTGTAAATTATAAGCTCTCAGGATTACAGGTCTTTGATATTTAGATTTTAAATATAAGCCCACTCTGAGTAGTACAGCACAGTACCTGAAATGTTCAGCTCCATTAGGAAATATCATAACATATAAAAAAAGTGGAGATTCTAAAGTTCTTGCTCCAAAACAAATTGCTGCCATATTACCCATTTTGGAAGTGTGTAAGGCCAGACAAGTTTGGAGCTCTGACTCATTGTGTACTTGGGCTTTGGTTGCAGATTGACGTGTATTCAAACTGCTGCTCTGCTATTTTTCAGCTGTATAAACTTGAGAAAACTACACCACCACTTCGAGCCTTATTTTCTTTATCTGAATAATAAAGGAAATGACACTCACCTTTCAGAGTTATTGTGTAATCAAAATATCCTATGAAAAGTACATAAGAAAAATACTTACCATATCATACGAGTTTAATAAAATTTTACTTTTTCCTTCTCTCATAAACAACTAACTTCATTAATATTCCTTTCTTCCTATGCTTTCTTTACTATCAAAACACAAGACGGAGTACTTGGATATATAACTCAAATACTAAGGAATTTTACCTCTCAAAACTGCTTTTTTTTTTTGAGACGGACTCTAATTCTGTTGCCAGGGCTGGAGTGCAGTGGTGTGATCTAGGCTCACTGCAACCTCCACCTCCCAGGTTCAAGAGATTCTCCTACCTCAGCCTCCCAAGTAGCTGAGATTACAGGCACCCGCCACTACGCCCAGCTAATTTTTTGTATTTTTAGTAGAGACAGGGTTTCACCATGTTGGCCAGGCTGGTCTCGAACTCCTGACCTCGTGATTTGCCCGCCTCAGCCTCCCAAAGTGCTGGGATTACAGGCATAAGCCACCGTGCCCATGCCTCAAAACTGCATGTTAAGTCACCCATTTCTAGGCTTCTATACATACTTAAGATATTTTTTTTTCTTCCGAATAGGTGGCCACCCTCTTCAGACACAGAACTGGTAAACTCATCTAATTGTCTAGTATCTTCTGACATCCAGAATAACACTTAATACAGAAAATTTTACATCTGATAAAATAAACGCTTTGGAATGTCTAAAATATGGTAGGTGGGTCAGTAGGAAAAGCATGATGTTGACATTAGTTGAATTTCAGTCCTGGATTCACTGGGTTCTGGTTGACTCTTGGTGAATATCTCAATTTCTCAATTTGAAAAGCATAAGAGGTCCCCTGCTACAAACTTCATAGGGAGTCTAATTGAGACTAAATAATAATATCAGTAATAATAATAGAAGGAAAAGGCCATTGGGAATTCAGAAAAACCCTGCACATTTGAGTTATGCTGATATGTTCTGAGCATTAGGACACATGAAGATTTTTACCTTACAAGGGTCAGATAAGGGCCTGAGTCCTGGTGGACTCTTCTCATCATTGTCACCACCCTCAGCCAAGCCACCAGCATCTTACGTGTATTGTCAGACGTCTATCCTTTCTCCCACTCTTGCACCTTTCTAACAGCCTGGGTGAGAGCATCTGACTCACCTGCTCAGAAGCCTTCAAACATCTTATCTTAGAATACCGTATTCCACACGGTCCAACATGATCTGCTTTCTGTATGTTTCCATGACTTCCTGTTGCACCTCTCTCCTTCCTTATTACATTACACACTGGCATCCTTTCTGTTCCTCAGCCAAGACAAGCTTGTTCCCGCCTCAGGGGCCATTAACCATTGCTATTTATTTGCCTAAAGTGCTCTTCTCCAAGAACATAGCACGGTTGATTTCTTCTTGTTATTGAGCTCACCTCTTCAGAGAGTTATTTGCTGGCCATGTTATCTAACGTGACATCCTGTCCCCCACTCACTTTCTACCATATCATATTATTTTTCTCAAAGCATTTGCTGTTGGAAATTAGTGTATTTATTTATTTGTTTACTTGATTGTTGTCTCTTTGAGCACCCAGAGTATAAAATTCAGAGAACAGGGACATCTCAGAGCTCCAGAACATTGTTTCACATACAGAAAATACTAAATGAATATGACTGAATATATGCAGGTACAAAATATTGGTGCCAAATACCTCACTTTAATAAGCGTTGTTTCTGCTTACACAAAATTGAATCATAAGACAGGTCACAGAGGATATCAAAGGAAGCCTTTTTTTCCCTTTCCCCTGGTATTCATTTCCACAAATTAACAATTTACCCTACAAGTTAGACCAAGTATAATAAATACTTAAAAATGTATGGCTTAGTTATGTACAGACTGTGGAACTGGAGCTTTGTCTCTTCTTTTTAAAAAATGTTTTAATCAATACTACATGAATGTTTATTTAAGCTCACATCCAGGGTTTTAAATGTTGTAACTCTCTTTGATATCTGATAATATTTTTCAAGTTTGAGTATCTGGTGGGGAGAAGATACTGTAAGGAAAAGAAAGACACTAATTTTGGGCCAGGTGCGGTGGCTCACGCCTGTAATCCCAGCACTTTGGGAAACCGAAGCAGGAGGATCACCTGAGGTCGGGAGTTCGAGACCAGCCTGACCCACATGGAGAAACTGCATCTCTACTAAAAATACAAACAAATTAGCCGGGCATGGTAGCGCATGCCCATAATCCCAGCTACTCAGGAGGCTGAGGCAGGAGAATCGCTTGAACCTGGGAGGCGGAGGTTGCCAAGAACCAAGATGCGCCATTGCACTCCAGCCTGGGCAACAAGAGAGAAACTCTGTCTCCAAAAAAAAAAAAAAAAAAAAAAAGAGAGAGAGAGAAAGAAATACACTAATTCTCTGTGTACTGATGGCCACAGTTACTGCTTGCTCATTTTTAAGTCCTACCCGGGAGAAGTCCCACCTCACTTTGCCAGTAACCTAGGCACCGGGTGGTGATTTGTAGCCAGCAATAACCTTTTCTAAGAAGAATTTGGCAGAAGGAACATAGTTAGAGATTAGCAAGTACAAAGAGAGCTGAGAACTTCCATTGACCTTCCAGGACCATGACAGAGGCTGCTTATGTTGCTATGACCCCATTAGATGGCCAACTTCCAAACTGTCCAGAACTTCTGGGCATATAGAGCTCATATCTCACTATATGGATAAAAGCCCAGCCTAAACAAGGTCTTATTAAGAAAGTGTCTCCACAGAAATTATACTATCTGGCAAGGGACAAATCCAGTGATGCCATAGGTATTTTCCATCTTTTCTTCCCATGCTTGAGTCATTTCCTTTCTAGAGCAGATAATGGATAGTCTACAGACTGTGAGAATCTATGTGTAAAGGTTAAAATATTTCTCCAGAATTGATCTAACCCAGCTGAACTTCTGAAGTTAGATAAATACTGGTCCTCACAACTATAGCCTTATTCCCTCTTCCCTTCTACCATTGTGAATAGGAACGTATCTTTTTATTTTTATTTTTATTTTTTCACTCTAAACCCACTGATAAAACATTAGTTGGTTGTTTTTTTTATTTCCTGTTTAAGTCAACAGATGTGAATGGCAGAGTGAAGGGAGGCTTAGATTTGGAGTCAACATTAGCTAGTAGCTGATCACGCTAATCCAAGCACTTCCTACTCATGTGATTTTGGTTAATTCATTTATTTAAGATTCACTTACCTTATCGTATTATCCTACAAAGCCCAGGTGAAACATCAACCTCTTCTGAGAGAAGCTTTTCTGGTGGACACTAAGAGTCAGTAACTCCATTCTTTATTTCCAGACATCACTTGTATTTTCCAGTAATGCATTTAATACATTATATTTAATTATTCAAAACTTTCTCATGTTCCCTGATAGACTGTGATCTGCTCAATGCAGAAGTCTATGTCTTATTCATTTTTGTAAACATATTTTATCAACATGAAATGCTTTTTCATGGAGTGAAGACTATATTTGTTGATCAACTGAATGAATAAGTGATCTTATCATTTATGATGATTAGCAAAACAATAGAAAAATGCTCTCTGAGTCAATAGTAAGCAAATATCAGGTAGGCTGGGTGATTGCCAAATGACAAGTAATTTTAAATACATGACTTCATTTAATCCCATCGATCTTATAAGTTAAGTATAAATAACCTCATTTTAAGATGAGGGAATTGACATTTGGAAGTATTAGATTTTCCCAAAGTCCATTAACACATAAAGGTAGAATTCAAAAAAGATTTATTCTTTTCATTCTGACACTTTTTCCAATCTCCCATAACCATCTTTACAAATGCTTTCTTCAGGCTGGGAGCGGTGGCTCACACCTGTAATCCCAGCACTTTGGGAGGCTGAGACAGGCAGATCACCTGAGGTCAGGAGTTTGAAACCAGCCTGGCCAATATGAGGAAACCCTGTCTCTACTAAAAATACAAACATTAGCTGGGTGCGGTGGTGGGTGCCTATTATCCCAGCTACTTAGGAGGCTGACACAGGAGAATCGCTTGAACCTGGGAGGCAGAGGTTGCAGTGAGCCCAGATCGCACGACTGCACAGCCTGGGTGACAGAGCAAGACTCCATTTCAAAACAAACACACACACACACCCCCCCCAAAAAACAAATGTTTTCTTCAATAAATGCTACTAACATTAAATTAAATAATATCTCAAAAAACATATTTTTACAGGGTATTAAAATAATGAAATTCATTTATGTTACTTTTCAATTATCAAACAACATAGAGATCTATATATCTAACAATATGTGGCTTGGAAAATCTGAAAGACTGATGCTGCATCTAAATTAGCGTGGTTAAACACACAGGCTTTGAGCTAAGATATGAATTATGATCCCAACTCTGCCATTTATAAGACGTGTGACCCTGAGCAAGTTATGTAGGCTCAATGAGACTAATTTTCCTCATCTTTAAGTAATTTATTTCTTGAATGTAAGAGGGCAAGACTGACTAGCTAAGGCAGAGAAGGGTTGTATTGAAGAGCAAAGATCAGAGAACCAGGCAGAAATCTAAGAGGGTTGGAAACATTGTAGCTGTGGGTAATTAAAAGAGGATTCGTGTTCTGATGTGGGGGCTTTCCCATGTCTGCCTCCTACCCTGAATGAGCTTCAGCTATGCTTGTCTTTGTGCTGTTGTGCACTCATGATTCAAATTCTTACAAGGGAGATTCTGATTGGTTCAGCTTAGGTCACGTGACCAACCTTTGACTAAGGGAGGGCGGGACTCTTTAATAGCCATTGCTGTCAATTCTGTATACAGTAAAAAGGAAGCAATTCTCCAAAAGATAATAGGAGTCCTCTTACCAAAAAAAAAAGCTTTCAAAAAATGGGAGTCTCAAAACAACAAACGTCTATAAAAGACTCCCTTACAGGGTTAGTGTGAAGATTAAGTGTGTTTTAGAAAATGTATGACAGCGTTGGCTAATAGTTAAGTATTCACAAATGTCTAATTTTTTAAATAGTATGAATAGAAATATCTTTATTTTAGATCAATAATATATAGCACACTGATTGGAGCAGAATGCCTGTGTGTGAAATTTGGTCGTTTCACCTATGGCCTGTGTTATCCCTGGCGAGCTAAGTAAGCTCTCTGCTACACTTTCTGCATTTGTCAAAGGTACCATAAAAGTATTAGTTTCAAGGAAGATGAAGGTTATTTTAAGTGTCTATTGTGTATAATAAATTGTGCCAAAATGTAGCGGCTTAAAACAAAAACAATTTATTATTTCTCACAACAAGTCAAGCCAAGTCTTGATCACAGTGATTTCTTAGCCAGGCATCATCATCATTTCTCTCTCTCCCCTCGATGTGCTCTTTCCAGCAGAGTAGCTGGTTTGGAGAAAAACTATCCAAACTGTTTTTCCTCTGCTCTCACACGACGACAATCAACACAGTAGACTTCTGTGACCAAATGTGTGGGGGCTTTCCCGCACACACCAAGCGGTGGACACCAGCTGGGTGTTCTCGAATTCATTCCAACACTTTTCTACCAGGAGATAGTGTCAGATCCGACAGGTGGAAGACTCAGTCCCCATGACTGCCCTCCCCTCCCCCAGACACCTGTCAAAAGTCCAGGCCTCCAGAACTTCTGACCTACCAGCTTTGAGTTGGGGTTCTCATGCCTTCCTCCCCTCTTTGTCTTCTATTAATTTGCTGGAGCTGCCCACAGAACTCAGGGAAACAATTATGTTTATCGGTGTATTACAAAGGATATTGTAAAGGCTACAGATAAAGAGATATGTAGGGTGAGGTATGAGGCAAGGGGCACAGATCTGCCATGCCCTCCCTGGATACCAGCCTCCAGAAACCTCCATGTGCTCAGCTATCCAGACGCTCTCTGAATCCAGTCTTTTTGGATTGTTTTGTTTTGTTTTGTTTTTTGAGACGGAGTCTCACTCTGTTACCCAGGCTGGAGTGCTGTGGCATGATCTCGGCTCATGGCAACCTCCGCCTCCCGGGTTCAAGCGATTCTCCTGGCTCAGCCTCCTGAGTAGCTGGGATTACAGGCGCCTGCCGCCGCACCTGGCTAATTTTTGTAGTTTTAGTAGAGATGGGGGTTTCACCATCTTGGCCAGGCTGGTCTTGAACTCCTGACCTCGTGATCTACCCGCCTTGGCCTCCCAAAGTGCTGGGATTACAGGCGTGAGCCACTATGCCCAGCCGTCTTCTTGGATTTTTAAGGAAATTTCATGATGTCAGCATTCCTTCTTCCAGTGTATAGGGGCGGGACTCTCTCTAAGGAGAGTCCTTTATTGTGTATAATAAATTGTGCCAAAACGTAGAGGCTTAAAACAAAAACAATTTATTATTTCTCACAACAAATCAAGCCAAGTCTTGATCACAGTGATTTCTTAGCCAGGCGTCATCAACATACTCAAAAGATCCATACTCAGAAAAGTGGGAGAAGTTGAGAGTCCTGTCTTGGGGCAGGTAAAAGGAAAATAGAGGAAGGTCAGAGTAATCCTGTTTTTTGAGGCCTAAGACACCCAACATTATAACAAACAAATGTAACAAGGGCTATGGGAGCTATGAGCCAGGAACTGTGGACAAAAACCTCCAAACATATAATAACACCACAGTAGCCAAATTTCTTTACAGGGTTGCTTTGAGGGACTCTCAGAGGGGGACAGAAAATTTTAAGAGAAAAAGACCTAGTGCACAAGGAATTATCAAGCCTCTGCGTGTCTCAGGCTTGCTCATGTATAGCTAGCCAAATACATTAATATGACCAAGTTCAGAACTGATGTGCAAGGACTACACCCAGGATATGCATAGTTTGGGGTACAGTAGTTTATTGACATGTTCAACAGTCTACCACAATAATTACATGAGATTTGTAAACAGTGCTCAGTAAATGTCAGCTAATGGTCCGAACCCTTTATTTTACAAAAGAGCAAAAAATAAAGATTTGTTACTGTTGTTAAATATTTTAAATAAAATTTAGTCAAGTCTTGATCATAGGGATTTCTCGGCTGTGTTTTTCTTTTTCTTTTTTCTTTCTTTCTTTCTTTTTTTTTTTTTTTTTTGAGATGGAGTTTTGCTCTGTAACCCAGGCTGGAGTGCAGTGATGCCATCTCGGCTCACTGCAACCTTCGCCTCCTGGGTTCAAGCAATTCTCTGCCTCAGCTTCCCGATAGCTGGGATTACAGGTGCCCACCACCACGCCTGGCTAATTTTTTGTATTTTTAGTAGAGATGGGGTTTCACCATCTTGGCCGGGCTGATCTTGAACTCCTGACCTTGTGATCCACCCGCCTCGGCCTCCCAAAGTGCTGGGATTATAGGTGTGAGCAGCCGCACCCAGCCTCTCGGCTGTGTTTTTCTATTGAGTGCCCAAAATGACAATATTCTGCCTTGTTGGTTAAGGGCTCAGTACATTTTAGACAGCAGATATTTAAATGGCAAGGCTAACATTTTATAAGACTTGTTACTTCAACAATTTCATTTCCATAAGAAAACAAGCTGCAGGAGCCACACTGTAGGACCAAAAGCTTTCTCATTTAATGTGCTGCAGATCTGTTCAAAGAAGTGAATGGCAATTAGACTGAGGTTCGAAGTTTCACTTTACAAAGAACTAAAAGGATGTTTGGGGTCTGAATAATCTTAAGAGCAGGTGTTTACAATCATTCATTTGGATCATTAAAGAACCTCAGTGAGGAGCTTTGCTGGAGCTTTGAAATGCATCCTAATGAGTGAGGATGACAAATCCGGAAAGCTTACTCCCCTGTTGAGTTTATCTGAGCTGGGATTATTTAGTATTGCTCATTCACCATGTTTTCCAAATATGATTATTTTCAGTGTCAGATGTCTTAGTATTACTTTAGACTATAATTAGCTAGCAAATTTAATCCCTTTTGAATGTCTGGCACACAGTAGTACTCCATGAATATTATGTTCCTTCTGTATCTCGACCCCAACATATTATCAGAATTCCTTTGGTTTCAAGTTAGAGGAAACAAAGCACAAATAATTTATATAGAGTGTTGGGTAAATGCACCTGATAGCAATAGCTTGAACATACCCTGAAAATGACTCTGTATGGCAGAGGTATTTGAATGTGTGTTCTGATCTAGGGAATCCAGGCGGGGCTAACCCGGGGATTCGATTCATTCCTTGTCCAAGAGGAACACCTGAGCTGCTGTTTCTTCTCGTGGAACATGGGCCATACAGCGGACTGGGGCCCTGAGTGCTGGGATGAGTGAAGGTTGCCAGGTGGAGGTTGTTAAAGGGAGGGTATCAAGTGAAAATATGATATAAACTGCATGCTGTTTGCAAGTGACTGCAGTTTCCCTGCCCAGCCTGCCGCCACTGGGCCATGCGATCATACTGTCCAGCCTGCCATCACTGAACTGTAGGGAGACAGATGTGTGGTCCAGCCTGTTGCCACTAGACAATTTCTGTGCATAATGTGGTCCTCCTGTCCAGCTGCTGCCACTGGACTCTCTTTTCTGTATGTAAGCCCCTAATGAAACCCTACGTCTTGTTTGCTGGCTCTGCACCTCTTCTTTGGCCTGTTAAACCTGATGCCTTTCCTATTGAGGTTAACAGGGGTTCAGCACAACAGAGGGAAATTTATTTTAAAGACATTGAAGAGGAAAGTGTGATTGGCCCAGCTCAATAACCCTCCCCATCTGGGTAGATGTAGCCTATGATGTAGCATTACCCTCTTCCCCATGGGAGAACAGAGTGTATTATAGAAGATGAGGTAGGATGAGCAGACAATTGCATATATGTCAATTTCAGATATTATCACAGACTCAATGGGTAAACCCACAGTCAGAAATAAAAGAACAAGAGTCTCTTGGTAAAGCGGTGAGTGTGACGTCTAGAAAGCCAACTCCCCCTGTCTTCCGTTAACTCTACTCCTTATAGCACTCTAGCCCTGCAGGTTTTCCCCAAATCCCTTCCTCCTATGTCAGGTGGATGCTATGCAGGGCAGCCCCTTGGACTACCTCTGATGCTGTGCTCTTGCTCAATTAAGGCTGCCATCTCAGCATCCTTCTCAGTCGCTTTGCTCTTGCTGATGCTTCCTGTAGCCAATCATTCGGCTGTCACAGGCGCAGGCACCATGCTCCTTGTGGTCTTTTCTACTTGCTCTGCTGCTGCTCCCTTTTTATAACCCAAGAGTGTAGGTGGCAGCCCAAGTAGCTTAAAAATGCCTTTTATAACGCAGTCCAGAACTAAGGCCTTTTGTTGTCATTGCTTTTTTTTTTTTTTTCCTGAAGTCTAGACATGAGCACTTGCAATAGTAGTAAATATTTATAGTGTACCTTGCATTCAGTATCCCAGGAAACAGACTTTGAGATGGAGACTCTTGCAGATGGTTTACTGTGAATTGCTTTTAGGAAAAACACCTTTAAGATAGTGAGAGAAGCAGTAACAGGCAGAGGAAAAAGTTGAGCTACAACACAGTTGCAACTGAGACCTCAGCCTATCCCTCGGGGGTCCTAGAGATGAAATCACCCTCTAGAGTTGTCTTAAATTTAGACAAGGGTGCTATGTCTTTGTACCCACCTGTTGTAACAACCAGTAATTAGACAAAGGCTGTTCTGAGGTGGAGGGCAGGGGAAAAAACTCAGCCGTGAACAACACAGTTCTCATCAGACCAGGGAAATTCCTGGGGAGTCATTCAACTGTCCTTCAAAAACAGTCAAACTCTTAGCAGCCAGAGGAGTGAGCATCTCTGTCCTAAAGCAGTGAAATAGACATTGCATCTAATATACTGTCCCCATCAAAAGTGCAAACTTGCTTGAACCCGAGAGGCGGAGGTTGCAGTGAGCCAAGATAGCACCACTGCACTCCAGTCCAGGCGACACTGTGAGACTCCATCTCAAAAAAGAAAAAAAAGTGCAAATTCTCCAGTGTTTAGAGTTTTTTAGTCAATAGATCCCAGATGGGGCTCAGGCAACTGTGCATCTTAACAGTGGCCCACGTGATTCTCACATATTTCATCTCGTATATTCTCATATATAGCTTGTATCATATCTATATTTTGGTAAAGATTGCTCTCACCTGAAGGATACCTTCTCTTAATATTTTTTTCTCTCTTTCTATTCCTATTCTCAGGCAGAATTTTCCTCTGTTCATCAGCTCCTTTGTAGGACAGAGGCACTAAAATATCAATCATAAAAACGTTATTTCAGGGTTCAAAGGAACACTGAGGCTGGGTACAGTGGCTCACGCCTGTAATCCCAGAATTTTGGGAGGCTGAGGCGGGCAGATCACCTGAGGTCAGGAGTTAAGAGACCAGTGTGGCCAACATGGTGAAACCCCATCTCTACCAAAAATACAAAAATTAGCCGGGCATGGTGGCTGGAGCCTGTAATCCCAGCTACTTGTGGGGCTGAGGCAGGAGAATCACTTGAACACGGGAGTTGGAGGTTGCAGTGAGCCGAGATTGCACTATTGCACTCCAGCCTAGGCAACAAGAGCAAAACTCCATCTCAAAAAAACAAAACAAACCAAACAAAATAACGAAAACAAAAACAAAAAAGAAACATTGAAACATTGGAAATATTGACTCTAATACCTGTGTTTGAGGGAAAAAAAAGAAAAGAAAAACTGAAACAGACAAGAAAAGGGGCTTGTAAAGGACATTTTGTAATCATAGGTCTTTATCAATTACATAGAGAGTTTTGGGAATACAAGGTTAAATGAATGAGGTAATCTATAAAATCTTTATGAGAGTCTTCTTAAACCAATTCTCATTAATGCCAAGCTGTTTTGTGGGCCTGAGACACGGTCGAAGCATCCTGAAAATGAGTTGCGTGTCAAAAGGCTAGAAGCAGTACACAAACATCAGCGCTAAGCCAGGTCTCTGAATAGAGAGCCAAATAGGCTGGTCCCTGCCAAGGAGTTGTGGAAAAAGGAGCCAGTGGAAGTGAGTGAGGCATGATCTGAGGAAGGAAGTAACGCTGTCTGTCTTAGCTCCCGCAGTCAAGAGTTCCATTTGTTCAGCGCTCACTGCTCAGGTAAAGGAGGTTTCTTAAAGATATCTAACTGTCTTCATTTTTGGAATAAAAATAAAGCTCTGGATTAAAAAAAAAAAAGAAGAATCAAGAAGCCATATGTAGCATCTATAGCTTTCTGGAGGTTTAGCAGGGAAAATGGCATTCTGGGACACCTAATTGAGTACCCAAAGCTCCTTATGACAAAGAGGAGGCTCCCTGGAGGCCTGCCCTCATTACAAAGCTTGTTCCCAAACTTTCGGCTTCCCCCAGGGCTTGCCATGATTGTTTTCATTTAGGCCTGGTGAGGCCCCACAAGTAGAAGGCTTGGAGATTGCTTCTGAATCAACTCTGTCATGCAATACTCAGAGTGCCAGGTTTGGGGGAGGAGGGGCGGAAAGAAAAAAAGAAAAGCAAAACAAGAAACACTCTTGAAGGCCAGAAAAGCTTGGCTCAAGCCTATGCACGTAATGAAAAATAACAAAGAGGAAAAAAGTGTGAGTGTGTTCTTATAAAATGTGGGGTCAGTGTTTTTATTTATCATCAAACTGCAGTATCAAAACTCAGTCACAGCTGTTGCTATATGCATTTGAGAGATACCTGGGAGGTGAGTATCTGGGTTGGGATTATATGAATTGCTGCTTGACGTAGCTTTTTATTTCAACAACCTGGCTAATTACCCAGGCAGGGCAGCCCATCCACTGGCTGTCTCTGACAGAGAGATAGATTCCACATTCAGTTTAGCAACTTAAACCACCCTGGGTGTCTAACTTCTACTCCCAACCCACACTCAGAACAAACTGTCCTCGGGTCCGGTCCACCAAACCCAAGAGAAAAGAGAAGACAAAGCGTCATTTTTTTCTTTCCTTTAAAACTCCAGCTGAGCCCACGCTTCAAAAGGAAAATGAGAGATTCCCATATCCCTGCTCTTGACCTTTTCTGCAATTCAATCCCTAGGATTTGAAGGGCTTTAAATCAGTGTATCTCCACCCTGTTTGAAGAGTGTCTTGGAAATCTCCAGAGTTGTATTTCACTTTCTCTCCATCCCATAGAGATGTCCTGTGAGCCCCTATCAAGTGTGCCACCCATCCCCTTAGATTTAGATGATATTGTGCCAGGTCTCCTATAGTTGATGGGTTTAGTGATTAAACTCTATTTAAATGTAGAGTATAGAGGTTCCGAACGCAAGCTTTAGAACTGAATTGCCTACGGTTAAATCTCAGTCTCTCTGTTTAAAGATTGCATAACCTAAATCTAGTCAGCTAACTCCCCCGAGCTATCTAAAAGATGGAGATAAAAGAGGAGACATTTGTTGAGTTCTTACTCTGTGAAATGTGTTCAAAGCCCTATACCCTTTCAATTTATTTAATCTTCATAATATTCCTATGAAATGGGTAATCTTATGATAATCACCACCCCATCTTATTGAGAATAATAGAACACAGAGTGATTTAATAATATGCCCCAAATGACGCAACTAGTACACAATGCAGCAAGGACTTAAACCCAGCAAGTTCAGTTCTAGTGACTAACCACTATGTCTAGGATTTAACTGCTATATTTTATTGCTTCTTCCACGTGGGTAGAAAAGAATAGTTCCTAACTCAAAGGGTTATAATGATGCTTAAATAAGCTCTAAATAAAATGTTTTTAGCACAATGCCTGGATCATCATCATCATTGAATAAAGCTTAGCTATAATTATTACCGATAAGAGTCATGCCACTTTGTAATTATAAGACTGTGATGATGATAATAATGATGAAGTTTATCTAGCCTTCTCAAGTGTATGTCATTTTCTTGAGGGCAGAAATCTAGGAGCCAGGACAGTGGGGTATCTCATCACTTTGAGCTGATGATAATAGAATGAAACTCTCACCTCTTTAAACATAAAACCCTATGTAGGGCCTTACAGTTTTTGGGCGACTGTGTGAAAGCAAGAAAAGAAGAAAAAACAAAACGGAAAAGAGTCCAACCAAGAATATCTCTACCGTGGCCGGGTGCGGTGGCTCACGCCTGTAATCCCAGCACTTTGGGAGGCTGAGGCGGGCAGATCTCCTGAGGTCAGGAGTTCGAGACCAGCCTGGTCAACATGGCAAAACCCCGTCTCTACTAAAAATACAAAAGTTAGTGGGACATAGGGGTGTGCGCCTGTAGTCCCAGCTACTCAGGAGGCTGAGGCAGGAGAATCGCTTGAACCCAGGAGGTGGAGGTTGCAGTGACCCCAGATTGTACTACTGCACTCCAACCTGAGAGACAGAGTGAGACTCCTCAAAACAAAATAAATAAATAATAAAAAAATAAATCTCTACCCTCATTTCCCAAATACGACTCAAACCTCAGGACCTGTACCATGTGATTTCCACAACACACTTGCTGGATGGGTATTATTTTATAATTTTACCAACTAAGAAACTCAGCATTAAAAAGGCTGAGATAACTACAGAGGTAACACTATCAAAGGATTACCTGACTGAGCCAAAGTGGAATCCAGGCCCATGGTGCCCTACCAAAGGTGGTACTCAGTCCTTGTTTGTGGAAAATAACTGAAATAAACTGCACAGAGTTGTGAATCCAAAATATCTGAGACAGGTCTCAGTCAATTTAGAAAGTTTATTTTGCCACTGTGAAGGACAGCCCGTGACACAGCCTCAGGAGGTCCTTAGGATAGATGCCCAAGGTGGTCAGGGTACAGTTTCAGAGAGACATGAGACATCAATTATTATGTGTAGATATACATTGGTTCAGTCCTATAAGGCAGGACCTGGAAGTGGGGGCTTCCAGGTAGGAAGTAGATAAAAGACAAAAGGTTGCATTCTTTTGAGTCCTTGATCAGCCTTCCACTGAATACACAATTCAGTCTGGCTCAGTGAATCTGCATTTCTACATAAACAGGGCAAAGGAAGCCATCAGATATGCGTTTGTCTCAGGTGAACCTCAGAGGAATGACTTTGAGTTCTGTCTGTCCTTTGTTCACAAGGAATTTCCTTGTGGGCAAATTGTGAGGGAGGTATATAGCTTCTTTGTAGCATATTTTATTTAGGAATGAAATGGGAGGCATTGCCTAATGCAGTTCTCAGCTTGACTTTTCCCTTGGCTTGGTGATTTATTTTCCTTTTACAGAGCCCTCAAGGAAAGAGTCACCCCTGCCTCTCCAAAGCATTCTCTTATTTGATAAACACTTATTTATTTATTTATTTATTTATTTATTTATTTACAGAAAGAGTCTCGTTCTGCTGCCCAGGCTGGAGTGCAGTGGTGCCATCTTGGCTCACTGCAACTTACGCCTCCCAGGTTCAAGTGATTCTCCTGCCTCAGCCTCTCTAGGATTACAGGCACGTGCCATCTCACTCGGCTAATTTTTGTATTTTTTAGTGGAGACAGGGTTTCACCATTTTGGTCAGGCTGGTGTCGAACTCCTGACCTTAAATGATCTGCCTGCCCTGGCCTCCCAAAGTGCTGGGATTACAGGCGTGAGGCAACTCGCCTGGGCTGATAAACATTTATTGAGCATCTTATATATACAAGGCACGGGTTGCCCAACAGCTTCCGCAGGCCTTGCGTATCAGGCATTCAGAAAGCATCTGGTGGGTTAAAAGCAGAGCTCCAGAGCCATTACAGCAGGAGGCAGCTGTCCAGGAGGACATTAAACAAGGACACGGACTCATAATTCCAAACAGTTGGGACTCTGTCATTTAAATACCCCTCACCTCCTCTTTAGTCTCCTCTAGGTAAAAATAGCTCAGTTGCCAAGAAACCTGTAACTAGTAATAAGTTCTCTCTTACTAAACAGATGTACAAATTTATAATTCAACGAAAATCTGAAAGATTGCTCTTCAAAGCTTCAGCTTATGTTTGTACAATATAAGATGGGCCCATCATAATACCATGTATGAAAACTATATTTTTATGTTTAAATAATATTACATTTATTAATAATAAATATTAAGAGAATAACACACTGGTCACAGAAACTCAGGGACTAAATACTGTCTCTATCAATCTCGTCACAGAGTCATGGCATCCCATGTTCCCCCAGAGATTGTATAGTTCAACATAGGTTGAGAAAATTGATTTTGACGCAAGGCCATCAATAGTCCTAAGTGAGCTAAGGCCAACGCACACTTGTATAGAGGTAAATGACTTTACATTCACAGTTTGTTACGGGTTGAATTGCGTTTCTCCCAAGAGATGAGCTAAAGTGTTGAAGTCCTAATGATCAGTACTTCAGAATGTGCACCTTATTTGGAAATAAGGTCCTTGCAGATCTAATTAAGATGAGGTCATTCCCTGGCCGGGCACTGTGGCTCATGCTTATAATCCCAGCACTTTGGGAGGCTGAAGCGGGTGGATCACAAGGTCAGGAGTTCGAGGTCAGCCTGACCAACATGGTGAAACCCCGTCTCTACTAAAAATACAAAAATTAGCCAGGTGTGGTGGTGCATGCCTGTAATCCCAGCTGCTTGGGAGGCTGAGGCAGGAGAATCGCTTGAACCTGGAAGGTGGAGGTTGCAGTGAGCCGAGCCTGGGAGAAAGAGTGAGACTCCATCTCAAAAAAAATAAAAGATGAGGTCATTCCCAAGCAGACTGGGCCCTTAATTCTGTATAACTGGGATCCTTATAGGAAGAGGTGAGGGAAGCAGGGAGAAGATGGCCATGTGATGACGGAGGCAGGGATTGCAGTCTATAAGCCAAGGATTGCCAGCAACCACAAGAGCTAGGAAGAGACAAGGGAGTATTCTCCCCCAGATCCATCAGATAGTACACAGCCTTGCCAACACCATGATTTCACACTTCTAGCCTCCAGAACTGTTCAAAACTGAATTCCTGTTGTTTTAAACTACCCAGTTTTTCATACTTTGTTACAGCATCCCTAGGAAGCTACTACATTGGTCAGTCTCAGAATAAAGCCTGACTTAATTTAAGACAGAAAACAGATCTCAGAGTCAGAGATTATATACTTTATTAACCTAAGTAACATGTCTCATCTACTTGTCTTGCATCCCCAGTACTAAATCAGAGTTCAGTGAAGGTAATGGCCAAGTTATGTAACCAAGTGTCCATCACTCAATGAGTGCATAAAGAAAATGTGATATCTATCTAGATACAGATGTATGCGCACACAATGGAATACTATTCAGTCTTTACAAAGAGGAAAACCCTGTCATTTTTGACAACAGGGATAAATCTGGAAGGCATTAAATTAAGTGAAATAAGCGAGGCTAGAAAGACAAATACCTCACATTTTCACTATACGTGGAATCTCAAACAATGAACACATAGAAGCAGTGAGTAGAATGGTGGTTACCAGAGGAGAGAGAGTGAAGGGTTCGGGGAGATGATGGTGAAAAAGCACAATTTTTCAGTTAGACAGGAGGAATAAATGGTAAGTATTTGAGGTGATAAATATATTAATTAACATGATTCAGCCATTTCACACTGTGTACCTATAGCATCACTTTGTAACTCATAAACACAGAAATTATATAATTTGTCAGCATCCAACAATAATAATAATCCAACAATAAATAGATAATAAACAAATAAACTGTTTTTCAAGGCACAGCTCAAATCCTGGTCCTTTTCACCCAAGAGATCTCTCCTGATCCTTTCTACAATGATTTTGTAACTTTTTCAAAGCGTCATGTTTTCTCCTTGAGAGGAGGTATTTTTTTGTTTGTTTGTTTTGTTTTGAGACAGAGTCTCTCTTACTCTGCCGCCCAGGCTGGAGTGCAGTGGCTTGATCTTGGCTCACTGCCTCAGCCTCCCAAATAGCTGGGATGACAGGCATGTGCCACAACTCCCAACTAATGTTTGCATTTTTAGTAGAGACGTGGTTTCACCATGTTGGCCAGGCTGGTCTCGAACTTCTGACCTCAGGTGAGCCGCCCACTTTGGTCTCCCAAAGTAATGGGAGTATAGGCCTGAGCCACCGCACCCGGCGAAGAGGAGGTAATTCTTTACTAATCTTTGGATTCTCCAAAATGACTAATAGTGCTTTTGTACTGTTACTTTGTACTTTCTGTACTGTTAGCAGTGCCCTGTGTGAAGTAAGTGATCAGTTAGTAAGTATCCATTAGATGGAGTTCAATTCCTCTGACTTTCACTGCTAGCTTCATTTTAACTTTCTCAATCATGTCTGTCCCAAGCTTTGGCTCGTAATTCACTTGATAACCGTGCCTTGTCCATGGCCATAACACCCTGAACGCACCCGATCTCATCTGATCACTGAGCTTTTATGCCACCCTTTGAAGATCACGGTGTGAAAGAAGGCAGGGCGATGGGACAATTTAAAAGATACTGTAAACATCAAACTATCAAATGCAATGAGTAGCATCTACTTGGATCCTAATTTAAAGAAAGGAACTGTGAAAAAATATTTTTGAGATGGTGAGGGAAAGCTGAATATGAACTAGGACAGTATTATACGATGTTGATATAATTATAGTAAATTTTATTGGTTGTAATAATAATGTCATTAAGGAAGAAAACTTTCATGCCTGTAATTCCAGCACTCTGGGAGGCCAGGGCAGGAGGGTCATTTGAGGTTAGGAGTTCAAGGCCAGCCTGGGCAACAGAGCAAGACCCTGTCTCTACAAAACATAAATTTTTAAAATTAGGCAAGTGCAGTGACGTGCACCTGGGAGATTATAATAAAAATTATAAATTATATAATTTGACCTAGCTACTTGGTAGGCTGAACAGGAGGATCACTTGAGCCCAGAAGCTCAAAGCAGCAATGAGCTATGATCATGCTATTGCTCTCCAGCCTGGGCAAAAGTGAGATCCACTTGTATAAGATAATATAGGAGAAAATATGTGGAACCTAGAGCTTGGTGAAGAGTTCTTAGACATGACACCAAAATCATTGTCCTTAAAAAGACAAATTGATAAGTTGGATTTCATCAAAATAAAACATTTTGCTCTGGAAAAGACCCTATTAAGACGATGACAAACTTTTGCAAAATACATATCCAACAAAGGGCTTGTATCTAGAATAGATAAAGAACACTCAATACTCAACAGAAGAAAACAATCCAGTTAGAAAATGGGCAAAAGACATGAATAGAAGACAATATATTTCACCAAAAAGGATATTCAGATGGCAAATAAGCATTATTTTTATTTATTTTTATTTTTTATTATACTTTAAGTTCTGGGATACATGTGCAGAACATGCAGGTTTGTTAAATAGGTATGCATGTCCCATGGTGGTTTGGTACACCCATCAACTGGTCATCTACATTAGGTATTTCTCCTAATGCTATTCCTCCCCTAGCCCCCCCACCCCCAGCAGGCCCCGGTGTGTGATGTTCCCCTCCCTGTGTCCATGTGTTCTCATTGCTCAACTCCCACGTATGAGTGAGAACATGCGGTGTTTGGTTTTCTGTTCTTGTGTTAGTTTCCTGAGAATGATGGTTTCCAGCTTCATCCACCTCCCTACAAAGGACATGAATTCACTTGCTATTAAGAAAATGCAAACTAAGAACATCATGAGATATTACTACACACCTATAAGGAGAGCTAGAATAAAACAATGACAATACCAAGTGCTGGTGAGGATGCAGAGAAACTGATCTCTCATATATGGCTGGTGGGAACATAAAGTGGCACAACTACTTTGACAAAACATTTGTCAGTTTCTTTTCTTTCTTTTCTCTTTCTTTTTTGAGATGGAGTCTCACTCTGTCGCCCAGGCGGGAGTGCAGTGGCTCGATCTCGGCTCACTTCCAGCTCCGCCTCCTGGGTTCACGCCATTCTCCTTCCTTAGCTTCCTGAGTAGCTGGGACAGGTGCCCACCACCATGCTCAGCTAATTTTTTGTATTTTTAGAGAGACAGGGTTTCACCGTGTTAGCCAGGATGGTGTCGATCTCCTGACCTTGGGATCTGCCCACCTCGGCCTCCCAAAGGGCTGGGATTACATTTGTCGGTTTCTTAACAAAAACCAAACATACACTTAACATAAAACACACCACTTATACTTCTGGTCTTTTGTCTCCCCAAAATGGAAAATCATGTTCATATCAAAGCCTGTGTATGAATGTTCATAACAGCCTTATTAGCAATAGCCAAAAATTGGAAGCCCTCCAAGTTTTTTTCAATGGGTAAATGATTAAACAAAGGATGACATATCTATACCATGGAATATTACTAAGCAGTAAAAAAAAAAAAAAAAAAAAAAAAAAGAACAATTGATAAACACTATGACTTGGGAGACTTACACTGAGTAGAAAAAAAGCCATTTTCAAAAGGTCACATGCAGTGTGATTTCATTCGTATAACGTTCTCTAAATGACAAAATTAGAGAGATGGAGAACAGAGTAGTGATTGCCAGGGGTTAGACAAGAAAGTAGTGGTTGCCAGGTGTGTGTTGTTGGGGAGTAGGTTTGATTATTAAGGGGCAACTTGAGGAGATCTTTGTAAGATAGAATAGTTTGGTATCTTAACTGCATAGATGGTTACATATATCTATACTTGCAATAAATATGACATAGAACTATATATACACATTGTATCAATGTCAATTTCCTGGTTTTCACATTTTACTATAGTTATGTGAGATGCAACCATTGGAATAATTGAGTGAGACTTGTCTATACTATCTTTGCATCTACCTATACATCTATACTTATTTAAAATAAAAAGTTAAATATTAATTTTAAAAATGGGTTTCTGGAATCTGTTATTGCACACATCATCATACCCTGGGCTCACAATCACAGAAATCTTTTTGATTTAGTTTTTTCCTCAAGTTTTCCTTTCAGACTAGCCTATTTATTCAGTTCCCTTCTTTACAGAATTTAACAAATGATTATATTCATGCCACAATCACTATGGCATAGCATCTCTCAAATCAGAATGACCTAGAAGGCTTCTTAAAACACAGGATGCAAGTCTCTGACCAGAAATTCTGATTAGGAAAGCCATGAAAAGACCAGTAATTTTCTTTTCTTCCTTCCTTTCTTTTTCTTTCTTTCTTTCTTTCTTTCTTTCTTTCTTTCTTTCTTTCTTTCTTTCTTTCTTTCTTTCTTTCTTTCTTTCTTTCTTTTTCTTTCTTTCTTTCTCTTTCTTTTTCTTTCTTTCTTTTTTCTTTTTCTTTCTTTCTCTTTCTTTTTTCTTTCTTTTTCTTTTTTCTTTCTTTTCTTTCTTCTTTCTCTTTCTTTCTTTTTTCTCTTTTTCTGTCTTTCTGTCTCTTTCTTTCTTTCCTTTCTCTCTCTCTCTCCTTCCTTCCTTCCTTCCCTCCCTCCCTCCTTCCTTCCTTCCTTTCTTTCTTTCTTTTTTTTTTGAGACAGAGCAATGACATGATCTTGGCTCACTGCAACCTCCATCTCCCAGGTTCAAGCAATTCTCCTGTCTCAGTCTCCCAAGTAGCTGGGATTACAGGCGTGCACCACCATGCCTGGCTAATTTTGTATTTTTAGTAGAGATGAGGTTTCACCATGTTAGTCAGGCTGTTCTCAAACTCCTGATCTCAGGTGATCCACCCACTTTGGTCTCCCAAAGTGCTGGGATTATAGGAGTGAGCCACTGCCCACGGCCTAGTAATTTACATTTCTAATAAGCTCTTAGGTAGCTCTTAGGATGCTGAGGGGAAATGCACATAGTGTTTTGCATATTTGCTGATAGTTAAGATCAAACCTAGTCTCCACTCTGTGTGATATTCATCAAGACACATAACCTCTCTGAGCCTTGGTTTTCTAAAATGTAAGCTACTCAGCTCATAGGATTATTGTGAAGGAAATGAGATAAAGCATGAAATACACTGTAGCTCATTCTTATCATTTTTGTTATTACTAGCTTGTTTGGAAAGTCACTTTAGCACGTATGAAATCTGTTAGTGTATCTCTCACAATAAAAAATGTTAGCACATCCAAAATGCACATTTGCATTATAAGTATAACTGTCTGAAACAGGTAAATATTCTTTCATATTTTTTTGTGTGTGCATGTGTGTTTGTGTACACTTTAGAAAGTAGTGGTGGTAATAAAAGATAGGGTGTTTGCTTCAGTGCATTAATTAATTTTCTAGATAATACAAGTAGCCTGGAAGACAGCGCATAGATCAGTTACTATCTAGGATTACTTTACAAAGTGAATAGTAATGGAGGCTGTGGCACAGAAAAATGAAATGAGGGCTAAGGTCATACAGGTAGTCAAGGGCAATCAAGCATGAGAATCATATCTCCTAGCTCTCAACCCAGGGTCCCTTTCAACACACCAGGTAGTCTATTCTGTAACTCCCTTGAGAATCTTGATCAGCATATTGAAACTGGACACCTTCCTTATATCTTATACAAAAATTAATTAAAGATGGATTACATTCTTAACCCAACATAAAAACCCTGGAAGAAAATCTAGACAATATCATTCAGGACGTAGGCATGGGCAAGATTTCATGATGGAATCTTGAAATTCCGAAAGCTTTTGCAACAAAGCAAAAGCAAAAATTGACAAATAGGACCTAATTAAGGTAAAGAGCTTCTATACAGCAAAAGAAGCCATCATCAGAGTGAACAGACAATCTACAGAATGGGAGAACATTTTTGAAATCCATTTATCTGACATAGGTCATATCTGGTCTACAAGGAACTTAAACACATTTACATGAAAAAAACCAAACAACCCCATTCAACAGTGGGCAAACGACATGAACAGACACTTTTCAAAAGAAGACATTAATGTGGCCAACAAACATGAAAAAAAGCTCAACATCACTTATGCAAATCAAAACAACAGTGAGATACCATCTCATGCCAGTCAGAATGATGATTTAAAAAATCAAGAAACAGGCCGGGCATTGTGGCTCATGCCTGTAATCCCAGCACTTTGGGAGGCCAAGGTGGGCAGATCACGAGGTCAGGAGTTCGAGACCAGCCTGGCCAACACCATCTCCACTAAAATACAAAAAATTAGCCAGGCGTGGTGGTGTGTGTCTGTAGTCCCAGCTGCTCTAGAGACTGAGGCAGGGGAATTGCTTGAACCCAGAAGGCAGAGGTTGCAGCGAGCCGAGGTTGCAGCTAGCCAAAGTTGCAGCTAGCCAAGATCACGCCACTGCACTCCAGTCTGGAGACAAAGCAGGTCTAAAAAAAAAAAAAAAAAAAAGTCAAGAAACAACATATGCTGGCAAGGTTGCTGATATGGTTTGGCTGTGTTCCCACCCAAATCTCATCTTGAATTCCCACATGTTGTGGGAGGGAGCCAGTGGGAAGTGGCTGAACCATGGGGGTGGGGCTTTCCTGTGCTGTTCTCTTGATGGTGAACGAGTCTCATGAGATGAGATGGTTTTAAAAAGAGGAGTTCCCCTGCACAAGTTCTCTCTCTTTGCCTGCTGCCATCCATGTAAGATGTGACTTGCTTTTCCTCACCTTCTGCCATGATTGTGAGGCTTTCTCAGCCACGTGGAACTGTAAGTACAATTAAACCTCTTTCTTTTGTAAATTGCCCAGTCTCGGGTGTGTCTTTATTAGCAGCGTAAAAATGGACTGATATAGTTGTAGAGAAAAAGGAACACTTTTACCTTGTTGGTGGGACTGTAATTTAGTTCAACCATTGTGGAAAGACAGCATGGAAATTCCTCGAAGTTCTAGAAGCAGAAATGCCATTTGACCCAGAAATCCCATTACTGGGTATATACCCAAAAGAATATAAATCATTCTGTCATAGAGATACATGCACGCATATGTTCACTGCAACACTATTCACAATAGCAAAGACTTGGAATCAATCCAAATGCCCATCAATAATAGACTGGACTAAAAAAAATGTGGTACATATACACCATGGAATATTATGCAGCTATTCATGTCCTTTGCAGGGACAAGGACAGAGCTGGAAGCCATTATCCCCAGCAAACTGATGCAGGAATGGAAACCAAAAACCAAACATTCTCACTTGTAAGTCAGAGCTGAATAATGAGAAAACAGACACATGTATGGGAACAACACACACTGGGGCCTGTTGGGGTGGGGGTAGGGAGAGCATCAGGAAGAATAGCTAATAGATGCTGGGCTTCATACCTAGGTGATGGGTTGATCTGTGCAGCAAACCACCATGGCACACGTGGTTTGCCAATGTAACAAACCTGCACATCCCGCACATGTACCCCAGAATTTAAAATAAAATTTGAAGAAATAAAAAGAACCCTGACTAGCCAAAAAATAACATGTTATGGAGGTTGCAGAGAAAAGGGAATGCTTATTCGGGAATGCTTTTTCTAGAATGCTTATACACCATTGGTGGGAGTGTAAATTAGTTCAATCATTGTGGAAAACAGTGTGGTAATTCTTCAAAGAGCTAAAAATAGAACTACCATTTGATCAGTAATCCCATTACTGGGCATATACCCAAAGGAATATAAATCATTATACCATAAAGACACATGCACTTGTATGTTCATTGCAGCATTGTTCACAATAGCAAAGATATGGAATCAACCTAAATGCCCATCAATGGTAGACTGGATAAAGAAAATGTGATACATATACATCATGGAATACTATGCAGCCATAAAAAAGAATGAGATCATGTCCTTTGCAGGAACGTGGATGTAGCTGGAGGCCATCATCCTTAGCAACTAATGCAGGAACAAACAGGAAACTAAACACCCCATGTTCTCACTTCTAAGTGGGGGCTAAATGATGAGAACACATGGACACTTGGAGGGGAAAAACACACACTGGGGCATAATTTAGGGTGGGAAGAGGGAGGGGATCAGACAAAAATAACTATTGGGTACCAGGCTGGGTGACAAGATAATCTGTACAACAAACTCCCATGAAATGAGTTTACCTATAGAAGAAACCTGCACATATACGCTGAACCTAAAATAAAAGTTAAAAGAAAAAATAATTCTGACTCGTTTATACAACTGAGGCTGCTTGTAATTCCAGCCAGCTCAGTTCTCGTACCACCCCTCTTGCTGAACCCTAAATCAGAAACTACCCACTAACTTAGCTCTACTTTGCAGTATAATCCTGTCTCAAAAACCCACAGGGGAAACATTAATCTGGGAAAATTTTCAGATGTATATTTCTGTGTCCAGTGTGTGACTTTATAGCATCACACACTATTTTAAAAAAATAGTTCCCTAGTCAAAACTTTTGTAATGTACCATAAATCAGGAGATCTGGGTTTTTCTAGGTCTGGCTCTGCCATTAAAATACTGTCTGATCCTGGGCAAGGCACCTTCCCTTTCTGTTCCTCATTTTTTCATCTGTTAGAGTAGGATATTTGACTAGCTGGTTTCTAATGATCCTGTAAGCTCTAGGGTTCTGAGTCTGATTTTACTAAAGAGATTCAAAAAAGGTTAAGTCCCCCAGTGTTCCCCTTTCTCACTAATTAATGGCAGAAATGAGGAGTAGGGAGAAACAAATGAATTCAGAATGTGATTCAGGTTCAAACTCTGGTTCTGCTAGCCACTGGTAATGAAATATTGTCCAACTGATATACTTTTATGAACTTTTGCTTTCTACTTTACTAAATGTGTAAAACAATACCTCATATTTTTTCCCTTTTCTCTTTTGTTTTGTTTTGTTTTGAGATGGAATCTCACTCTGTTGTCCCAGCTGGAGTAGAGTGGCATGATTTTGGCTCACGGCAACCTCTGCCTCCTGGATTCAAGTGATTCTCCTGCCTCAGCCTCCCAAGCAACTGGGATTACAGGCATGTGCCACCATGCCCGGCTAATTTTTTGTATTTTTAGTACAGACAGGGTTTCACCATGTTGGCCATGTTGGTCTTGAACTCCTGACCTCAAGTGATCCACCCGCCTTGGCCTTCCAAAGTGCTGGGATTATAGGTTGAGCCACTGTGCCTGGCCACCTCATAAGTTTTTTCATAATTAAATACCATAACATACAAAATGGACTGGTGTAAATAGCCTGCTCCAACCCTTCTACAGTGGATCTTCCTATTTTGTTCTATCTTCCTCCTTTCCTTCCTTTTGTCCTACATGCTCGCTCCCAGAATTATCTTTCATAAGTATGACCTGGATATGTATTTTCTGATACTAAGAAAAATGTGGTACCATTATATTTAGTATGACGTGATACTAAATACTAGGCAAAAATTTGCCTAAATTTTAGGTAGAATTTTTGGATCAATAATTAATCTTGAAAGGATAGTGTCTTTTTATTTTTATTTTATTTTTTATTTTTTTTTGAGGGCCTCTCTCTGTCGCCCAGGCTGGAGTGCAGTGGCACGATCTTGGCTCACTGCGAGCTCCACCTCCCTGGTTCACGCCATTCTCCTGCCTCAGCCTCCCAAGTAGCTGGAACTGCAGGCTCCGCCACCATAACTGGCTAATTTTTTTTTTTTGTATTTTTAGTAGAGATAGGGTTTCATCATGTTAGCCAGGATGGTCTCCATCTCCTGACTTCCTGATCCGCCCGCCTCGGCCTCCCAGAGTGCTGGGATTACACTTGTGAGCCACTGCACCCAGCCAGTGTCTTATTTTTTTTTCCCAGTCCAACTTTCTTGCTAAAATTGATCCTTGAACTTATTTTCTATTCTCGATTCTTTTTATATAGCTAAAGTATAGCAATTTCCTACTGTCTGAGAAGTCACCTCAATATCATAGAAATTATCAGAAACCATTCAAATTTTCCAAGAAATGTTATATTCATTATCTCATTTGGGCTTCCTAAGAACATCCCTGTTTGTATGCCATCAAGGGCCATTAGCTCCATTTTACAAATAAGAAAACGGAAGCACAAAGAGATCAGAAAGACAGCAGGTCTCAACCTTCAGCTCTATGTGTTTTTGTTTTTTGCCAAATTAGTTCATTTCAGTTGGAGACTGATTAGCTACTCACCAAAAACTCTTCCTCTTCTCCTGTGTACACAGATGGGCATCTTCCTTTCCAGTGAGGTGTGATCATGTATTTGAGTTCTAGTCAGTGGAATGTGAGTGGAAATGTTTGGCACTACTGGATCTAGTTCTAGAGAGCTTCTCAGTAGATTTTCCATACATTATAAACGTTGAGTTTATTTATTACAGCAGCCAACATTGCTATAACCCTTATAATTCGCTATTACTCCTACATCTCTTTTTCTTCCTTTCCTAAAAACATTCTGTATGTATGCCTTCCTTACTCATGACTCTTCCCTCCTATGGAAGGCACTAACCTTCTATGAATCCTTCAAGGATGATATCTTATGAGAATTATGTGCTCCATGATACCTCCCCCCAAAATCTCCTAGAGCATTGTTTCCAAATATATGACATAGACAATTGGTATCATGCAATTTGGTCCTTGATTAAATTGAACACTGTTGGTTATGTATATTGGGCTTCACCAAAATTAGATTGTCTTAATTTATCACATATCCAGTGATACCCCATCAAGTATTGCTCATGCAGCAAGAGCTTAATAAATTCCTGCTGATTAATTGAATGTTACAGGTTTAATGAGCAAAACTGAAAATATCTGACCATTGCCTGGCCATTCATTACTTTGCAAAGATTTGTTGAGTACCTATTATGACTTTGGCATTGCTCTGGAAACTAAGACCAAAGTAACTGTACTACTTCCTTATCTTCCCTTTGGGATAGTTTTTCATTTAATTTTTCCACCCTAGAGCTTTTCTCCTAGGGTTGGCTGCTTTCTATGCATCGACAAGGAGTGTGTGTGAGGTACATTGAATACATTAGGCCTTAAATCCAGGCACTTTGAGGCTCAAATCCTGGTTCTCTCAATTTCTTTCTGTGTAACCTGGGATAATATCCTTACTCTTTCTGTACTTCTGGTTCTGTCACAATAAAAGAAGGACTAATATATAACTTACAAGGTTGTCACAATGATAAAATAACACACACAAAATGCCTAAACCTAAATAAATAGAGCAAATGTTCAGAAAATGTTATTTTCCTTTTAGCATGGCCCAGTCATTTGGAAGGGGGAAGCCACCTTCCCAAAGGAACATACAGACATTTGGAGAGAAGTCTGAGGTGAAATAGGTAACCATCCTAGGGGAGCTGTAGTCCTTCTGTGCCCGTTTTTTTTTTTTTTTTTTTGAGGTGGAGTCTTGCTCTGTTGCCCAGGCTGGAGTGCAGTGGTACAATCTTGGCTCACTGCAACATCCACCTGCCAGGTCCAAACGATTCTCCTGCCTCTGCCTCCCGAGTAGCTGGGATTACAGGTGCCTGCCATCACACCTGGCTAATTTTTGTGTTTTTAGTAGAGATGGGGTTTCATCATGTTGGCCAGGCTGGTCTCGAGGCTGGTCTCGAACTCCCGACCTCAGGTGATCCTCCCACCTCAGCCTCCCAAAGTGCTGGGATTGCAGGCATGAGCCACTGCACCTGGCCCCTCTGTGCCTTTTAAGAATTTCCCCAACTTCCTCACTGGGACCTTTCCAGAGAATATATGAATTCAGAGAATTTGTGGGATCTCTTCTCCATTCAGGAGGAGGACAGAAGAAAACTGTTGATTTATTAGATGTGAGAGTTTGGAAAAAAGTGATCTTATTCCTAATTCTTTGCATCTCTTTCTTATGTATTTAGTCCTGTAGACTTAAAGGGCAAATTAATAATGTTGAAATTTAGTTCATCCCTGTGTTATGATGATTTTGCAGTGTATGGATCTTCCATACTAGTAAATGAAATGATTTTATGCAATATGAAGACACAGTATTCAGGCTCTCAGAAGAGCTGCACAGGCCAGGATGGGGAGACGTAGCTGAACAGCTGCACGTGTGAGAGGGATTAGTGATTTCAGTTGACTGCCAGCCCAACATGAGTCACTAGAGTGTAGAGACTGCCAAGAGAATAATTTGATCTGGTGCTGAATTAACAGGACTGTAGTATCCAGACCAAAGGGAGTGATACTCCTGCTGTTTCGGCACGAATCAGACCACACCTAATGTCCCGCAGTTCTTGTTTACCTCAAATACCCCATTTCTTTTAGTGTTCTATACAAACAGGAAGTGATTGTCTTATAGGAACAACTGTCTAATACTTGTGTTAGAAAGCTTTGTCCTTTACCTTATCGCTACCGTAGAATTTAGCACAGAAGTCGTGTTGCTATTTTTTATGTCAAGAGACAGGGCCTCCCTATGTTTCTCAGAATGGTCTCAAACTCCTACACTCATGTGATTCTCCTGCCCCAGCCTAGTAGCTGGGACGACAGGTGTGCATCACTGCACCCACCTGACTATGTTATTTTATGAGTGGATGTTTGCATCTCTGAGGGCTAGAAAAGTGTCCTCTTTTGTGTATCTGGTAGTATACATGGGATAGAAAATGTTCTGGTCTATCTTTTTAAGGTAATATATTGGCTTCAAGAAGCAGTATCTACTATATTAACTTGGACAATGTAATCAAACAGACCTCAATTCAAATATTGATTAAGCTATTATGAACAAGAAAATTCATCAATTTCCCCTCTAATGCTTAGTCCTGTGTTTGTGAGTTAGAGTAATTCCTACTGCTTCTCTCAGCCAGGTGCGGTGGCTTACACCTGTAATCCCAGCACTTTGGGAGGCCGAGGCCGGCAGACCACAAGGTCAGGAGTTTGAGACCAGCCTGGCCAACATAGTGAAACCTCGTCTCCACTAAATATACAAAAAATTAGCTGGGTGTGGTAGCAGGTGCCTGTAATGTTAGCTACTCAGGAGGCTGAGGCAGGAGAATAGCTTGAACCTGTGAGGCGGAGGTTGCAGTGAGCTGCGATCGTGCCACTGCACATCAGCCCAGGCGACAGTGCAAGACTCTATCTCAAAGACAAACAAACAAACAAACAAACCAAAAACTTTTGTCTACCCTATTGGGGTAGATAGGCGGCTACCAGACACATAACTATGAACCTGTAACATCCTTATCTCCCTTTCTCACAAAGCAGTAAGCATTACATTGTGGGAGTTATGTTTCCATAATAAAACAGTTTTGGAAGTGGGCTAAGAAAGGAACAGAGCAAGGCGGAGATAGGACAAGCCCTGATCTCTGATTAGTGAAAACACTGGGGAATTTAGGTTTAGATAAATAAAGAATTACACCCTAGGAATTAGAGAGAATCCCATTTCAAGTCAGAAGAGTTAAAACAAATGAGTGCGTGCTTAGAAATGGGGTCCGTATAAAACACATCACACTCTCACTCCTACCCTCCCTCCTTGACCCAGCAATTAATCTGAACACAGGATTGAACTAACAGCCAAATGGACAGTGAGAAAAGCCAAGGGCAATTTGCAGAGATTTTTTGTCAAACACCATGTCTGGATAGATCTTTCCTTCTTTCAAAATTAGTATCAACAAAATAAGACAACAGTTCCAACATCAGAAATCACACGACCAATAAATATGCAGAAAAGGAAAAGTTCTGCTATTCTGAAGACTCACAGGAAGAACCCACTTCTGAAATATATTTTATATAGCAGGCAAAAGGAAATTTTGACATAAAATTTTACAAGAATACAAGAGGGCTTTTATAAAATAGGAGCAAAGATTCTAGGGAAATGACACCTGAGAGAAAGAAGTAACAAAATAGGGAAAAAAAACCTCCAAAATTAGATAATAAGGAAAGGAGGTGAAATATACAAAAAAATATATATATATAGTTACATTAAAATGCATAGCAGAAACAGTAGAGAGTAAAATAAACATTGGAGAGGTTTTTTTAAAAAATTTTATTTTGTTCATCTAAGTTTATGGGGTACAAGTGTAATTTTTTTAAAGTTTTATTTTTCCATAAGTTATTAGGGTACAGGCGGTATTTGGTTACATGAGTAAGTTCTTTAGTGGTGATTTGTGAGATTTTGGTGTACCCATCAGCCAAGCAGTATACACTGCCCCATATTTGTAGTCTTTTATTCCTTGCCCCCTCCCACTCTTCCAAGTCCCCAAAGTCCACTGTATCCTTCTTATGACTTTGCGTCCTCATAGCTTAGCTCCCACGTATCAGGAGGAAGTTACGATGTTTGGTTTCCATTCCTGAGTTACTTTACTTAGAATAATAGTCTCCAATCTCATCCAGTCACTGCATATACAAGTGCAATTTTGTAATATGGATATATGAGGAGTCTCTGACCAGGATGAATCAGTGATGAGCAGGACAAATGGAGAAAAGCTCATGGAAAAAAGAAAAAAAAAGGCAAAAAAAGATGAAAGTGGGGGTGAACATGATGGCTATGGAGGACAGAGAAAACAGAACTAGCCTAAGAATTACAGGTATTAACATTGAAAATAATAAAATGATTTTAGATGAGTTGAAATAATCAATGACATAATTGAAGAAAAACTTCTTTGCTGATAACCAGTTTGAAAGAGATCATCATATTCTAAGAGAAAGTAATTTTAAAAGATCCTCACATATATACCTCCTAAACAAGCTTTCACATCTCCAAGATAAAGAGAAATAATGTTATCAGTCAATAGAACATTAGGTTGAGGGAAGACTTCTCAGAAAAAAACATATTGTTAAAAGTCGGGGGGGGAGGGGGGAGGGATTGCATTGGGAGTTATACCTGATGTAAATGACGAGTTGATGGGTGCAGCACACCAACATGGCACAAGTATACATATGTAACAAACCTGCACGTTATGCACATGTACCCTACAACTTAAAGTATAATAATAATAAATAAATTTAAAAAAAAAAAGGAAGATTGTTGACTAGTCCTTAACAAATTAAGAAATGATATAACAAAAGGTAACATCTGCTGTAAACAGTTTTTTCCCTATTTCTTAAATGGTATTTTAATAATAATTTTTGGGTATTAAAACATCAAGAACATTTCAAGACTTACAAGCTACGCACTAGAAAGTAAGTGCTGCTTGTGACCAGCCAGAGAATGTGTGTCATAATGATATCCCAGATATCCCAGGAATCAGGGCATAATGTTTCTGAGCCAAAAGTCTACCTGTGATATCTAAGGATGAAACAAAATAAATATGCACACTTAACATAAAAAAAAAAGTCGGTGGAGATCCTCAAAAGGTAATTTTACATTTCTGCATTTTAAAAATAGTTTCCATAATTCTACACTTAAAATAATTCATGTACTTGCATATGTGAGTTTTGTGAACAGAAATTTTTATGTATTATCTTTGTTTACTTGTAACTTTCTGATTACATGCTGTTTATATCTGTGTAGGCAGGTTAATAAAGTGACTACAAATTTAAAAAAAAGAAAAAAAGGCCAGGCGTGGTGGCTCACACCTGTAACCCCAGCACATTGGGAAGCCAAGGCGGGCAGATCACGAGGTCAGGAGTTTGAGACCAGTCTGGCCAACATGGTGAAACCCCATCTCTACTAAAAATACAAAAAGTAGCCTGGTATAGTGGCACGTACCTGTAATCCTGCTTATTCAGGAGGCTGAGGCAGGAGAATTGCTTGAACCCGGGAGGCAGAGGTTATAGTGAGCAGAGATTGCACCACTGCACTCCAGCCTGGGCGACAGAGAGAGACTCCATCTCAAAAAAAAAGAGAGAGAACTTGGATTGTGTTATTGGTTATATATGTTTGGAATGTTGACTACAAAAAATGAAGTCTGTGGAAAAACTCTACCAAAAATGAGGAGGTTGGTAGTAGACTCACATGCTTGAGGAAAGCGGAGAAAAATTTGAAATTCCTCCTGGGAGGAATGGGAGAGGAGCTTGTCTAGAGATGCATTACTTGAACCTACTTGAACACCCTGACTGAGTCGAATACACTTACAGTTTCCACAACACCATATGCCTTCTTTTAAAAATACTTACGTATACTGTATTCTTTTTACAATAGTCTCTGCATATCCATGGTTTCACTTTCCTCAGTTTCAGTTACCTGAGATCAACAGCAGTCTGAAAATAGCTGAGTACAGTATAATAGGGTATTTTGAGAGACAGAGAGACCACATTCACATAGCTTTTAATACAGTATATTGCTATAATTATTTAATTTTATTATTAATTATTTTTGTTACCCTGCTCCTGTGTCTGATTTATAAATTATGCTTTACTATAGGTACCTATGTACAGGAAAAAACAGTGCAGTTGACCTTTTCACAACATGGATTTGAACTGTGAGTTCATTTATATAGAGATGTTTTTCAATACATATATTGAAAAATTCTTTTGTAGATGTGTGACAATTTGTGAAAAACTCACAAACCACACAGCCTAGAAGTATCAAGAAAAAATTAAGAAAATGTTAGGTAGGTCATGACTTCAAGAAATGCATGTAGATGTTAGTCTATTTTATTATTTACTACTATAAAATATAAACAAGTCTATTACAAAAACTTAAAATTTCTCCAAACTTAGCACACAAACACTGACAGATTGTATATGGCACCATCTGTAGTCCAGAGAAATATAAACAAACATAAAGATGCAGTATTAAATCATAAATGCTTACAATTAACTCGTAGTATGTACTATAATACTGTTTAACAATTTTGTAGCCACCTCCTGTTACTATTGTGGTGAGCTTAAGTGTTGTGAGTATCTGCTGAAAACAGCATGTGACGCTAATCATCTCTGTGTGAGCAGTGTCTCTCTCCAGTAAATTGCGTATCCCAGTACAAATTGATATCCTGTGGTACTCAAATTTTATTTTTCGTGGTGTTTAGTGCAATACTGTAAACCTTGAGTAACACCATCGGGCCCATACAAAGTGCCACTATTGATGCTGGAAGTGCATGCATTTTCTCTTTTTTATTTTCTCTTCCTTATGATTTTTATAATATTTTCTTTTCTCTAGCTTACTTAACTGTAAGAATACAGTACTTAATATACATAGCATACAAAATATGTGTTAATTGAGTCTTAATGTTATTGGTA
The DNA here is from genome assembly GCF_043159975.1 of Macaca nemestrina. NCBI lineage: Eukaryota > Metazoa > Chordata > Mammalia > Primates > Cercopithecidae > Macaca > Macaca nemestrina. The sequence goes on from NC_092132.1 coordinate 23,761,691, forward strand.
AGGTTTCCAGCCAACTATAGGCTGTTAGTTATTAAATTCTGGGGGAGTTTAAAGTTATACCTAGATTATTTACTGTGAGATCAGTGCCACTAACCCCTGAGTTGGTCAAGGGTCAACTGTATATTTAGGGTTTAGTACTATTTAAGGTCTTGAGTGATAGAAAGCAAATCAGTGATTTTAGAGGCTGGGAGTAGAGAGAAACTGACTGCAAAGGGTGCTAAGAAAGCATTTGTAGTGATGGAAAAGTTCCATATTTTAATCGAGGTGGTGGTTACATGAATTTGCGCATTTGTCAAAGCTCATGAATGTGTATATGTTTGATGGATGCATTTTACTGCGTTTAAATTGTATACTTCATATTTTACAACACAACACGAATCAAGTTAATAGCAAAATCAAAATGGATTTAATATAGCAAAGATATTTGCCTGTATTATTTACTCAATAATTATTTATTGAGTAAATAACTTATTTATTGAGTAAAAAATTTATTTTCTAAAATGCCTTCAATAAACCTAAATTAGATGTGTAAATCAACTTTATTAGGAAGAATAGATATTTTGAAGAGTATTTGTCCTATGTAGGACATGGTTTTTAGCACAGGACTAGAAAGTAGTGACGTCAGGAACCCTGGAGAATGCAACAGCTCTTTGAAGTGATTTATCACAGGAGCAAGTGAAATACGGACCAAAAAAAAAAAAAAAGCTGTGGTAGCTTTACTAACCTACAAGGTTAGACAACTTACGATATTTACATTTTTTTTCTGTTTACTTAACATCTTTTCACACTTCAAGCTTTACTATAATTTTTCTGGAAAATTCTTCCTCACTAAACCCCAAACATTACCAGTATATACATCTTCATAGATTCTGCGCAAGATGAATTTGGCTCTAAAAATACTAACAAAAACAAAATGTACAAAAATCGGTCCTTTTGTGTTAGGTGTTTATCTTCAACAAGTTATAGTTCAGTTGAGTCAAGAAAAGGCAAATGTAGAAGAAAAAGAGAGAGTTATGTATAAAAAGTAACATCCACAAATCAGCAATGCCACCAGAAAGTTTTTAGAGGGATTAGCAAGGGCAGAATTTGAAAGAAGGCTTGGGATTTTAGCAAGGTCTGATTTACTTACTGGAGAACAACGTCAGGCTGAGCAGACATTGATGGAACTGGGGGCCCACAGAGATAAAAAGATAAGGTTAGAGAGAGAAGGTGGGGTCCAGGTGTGTGGGACCCTTGTAGCCCCAAGGCAGGATTTTTCCTTCTGAAAAGTCTGGAGAAAAAAAAAAAAGTCTGGAGATAAATGCCAACACCAAGGTCTTATAGTACACACAGATATTTCAAAACATCATCTCATTTTACACTAATAACTAAAAAATAGCACAGAATTATTAATAAAACAGATAAAAGGAGAAATTCACTTGGAAGGTCAAGGGCAACCCCATATGACAGTAACGTGTATCTAGGGTTTACTGTATGCCAAGCACTATTGTAAGAGCCTTGCGTATGTTGAATCATGTAATCTTTGCCACAATTTCATGTACATGCTATTATTGTTTCTACTCGAGGATTGAGGAAGTTGAAGTAAGAAACTTGCCCAGATTGCACTGCTTTTACACATCATAGCTGTGATTCCACTCAGGAGAGAGACACTCTACATAGGTGAGAGGGGAACACCACTGAGGAGACTGCTTTGTAAGAGCCTCCAATCAGGTTAAATTTAAAGCTACTATTTCAAAGAGGGGTGATGACCAACCTGAGCAGAGATCGTTCCAGGCAACAGCTGAGAGGTGATGCCTTCTCTATCGCTAGGAGAACCCAGAGAAAACTCGTGTAGGATGATGGACAAAAGCAAGGAGAGAGAAAAAGTATTTCTTCAGTAGGAGTGCCTGTGTCTAAATAGAGAAACCTGAAATTGAGAAATTTACTTGGTTTATTTTTTTTTTCAAGACGTAGTGTCACTCTGTCACCAGGCTGAAGTGCAGTGGCACAATCTTGGCTCACTGCAACCTCCGCCTGCCAGGTTCAAGCAATTCTCCTGCCTCAGCCTCCCGAGTAGTTAAGACTGCAGGCATTCACCACCATGCCCAGCTAATTTTTGTATTTTTAGTAGAGGGGGTTTCGTTGGCCAGGATGGTCTTGATCTCTTGACCTCAGGTGATCTGCCCACCTTGGCCTCCCAAAGTGCTGGGATTACAGGCGTGAGCCACTGTGCCTGGCCGAGAAAGTTTTTCTAAGTTATTTTTCATCAGGTCTGATTTGCATGATTTAAGGTTTGTATCTTTGTTTGCTTTTCTACAAAAATAAAAATTTAAGTGGTTGCATGTGGGTGTGGAGCCATAGCTGACTTTTATTGGTCCTTAGTGTTTTTCATATTCTCTAAATTTCTACAGTGACAATTTATTGCTTTTGTAATGAGAAAAATGATAAATATTGTTAAACATAGTCATGTTCAACTATGTGAAACAAACAAGAAAAAAATTATGCATAGAAAAAACCGAGAAAAATATGTATTTTTTACTTTTCTACCTTTCCAATATCATCTAATTTTTCTATAAATATATATTGCATTTATAATAGAAAAAACTTTAAAAAATAATGCATCCTTCCTCTAAAACATATGCTTAAAAATTAGGAGAAAAATTGGTTTCCTGACCTTGTATTCTAATTTCAGACTCATTAAATATTATAATTGTAAATACTTTTTTGCTTCCCAGTATTGACTGAGATCCATACACCTGAATTAAAATAACTCCTTATCTGTATAGTAGAATGAGTTTCTAGGTTAGCAATATGGTTTAGTTGTGTCCCCACCCAAATCTCACCTTGAATTGTAGCTCCCATAATTCCCACGTGTCATGGAAGGGACATGGTGGGAGGTAATTGAATCATGGGGGTGGGTCTTTCTATGCTATTCTTGTGATAGTGAACACATCTCATGAGATCTGATGGCTTTATAAAGGGGACTTCCTGTGTACATGCTCTCTTGCCTGCTGCCATGTAAGACGTGACTTTGCTCCTCATTCACCTTTCATCATGATTGTGAGTTCTCAACCATGTGGAACTGTGAGTCAAACCTCTTTCCTTTGTAAATTACTGAGTTTTGCGTAAGTCTTTATCAGCAGTGTAAGAACAGACTAATACAGTTATTCAAAAAGACTCATCACAATGGTGAGGAATACAAGGGGAAAACCAGACAATAAATCCAGACCCCAAGTCTCTTATTTTATTTTTTTATTTTTTAATTTTTTTGAGATGGAGTCTCACTCTATCACCCAGGCTGGAGTGCAGTGGCATGATCTCAGCTTACTGCAAGCTCTGCCTGCTGGATTCACACCATTCCTCTGCCTCAGCCTCCTGAGTAGCTGGGACTACAGGCACCCGCCACCATGCCTGGCTAATTTTTTGTATTTTTAGTAGAGATGGGGATTTCACTGTGTTAGCCAGATGGTCTTGATCTCCTGACCTCGTGATCCACCCACCTCAGCCTCCCAAAGTGCTGGGATTAAAGGCATGAGTCACCGTGCCCAGCCCAGACCAGACCCCACGTCTCTTATTTTAAAAATAAGTTTTTTTGTGTATAGTTAAGATACACAACATGATATTATGGGGTACATATAAATAGTAAAAAAATGTTACTTTAGGGAAGCAAATTAATGTAGCTATAATCTCACAGTTACCCATTTTTTTCGATTATCTTTGTGACAAGAGCAGCTAAAATCTACTTATTTAGCATGAATTCCAAATATAGTACAACTTTATTACCTATAGTCTCATGTTGTACATTAGATCTTTAGATTTGTTTATCTCAAATATTTACTACTTTTTATCCTCTGTCCTACATCTCCCCATTTCCTCTCCACTCCCTTTCTCCAGGCCTGTCACTGTTTTGTTCTCTCTATATATTCAATTTTTAAAAATATTCTACATATAAGTAAGATCATGCAATGTTTTTCTTTCTGTGTCTGGCTTATTTTACCTAGTATAATGAATGTCCTCCACCTTCATGTACATTGTGGCAAAAGGTGAGTTCTCATTATTTTTGGGGGTTGAATGATATTCCATTGAGCATATGTGTGTGTGTGTATGTGTATGTGTGTTCTATTTCTAATCTATTTAAAAACGTCCATACTGTTTTTCTTTGTTTTCTTTCTTTTTTTTTTTTTTTTTTTTTTTTTTTGAGACAGAGTCTCACTGTGTCACCAGGCTAGAGTGCCTCAGCTCACTACCACCTCCACCTCCTGCGTTCAAGCAATCCTCCTGCGTCAGCCTCTCAAGTAGCTGGGACTACAGGTGCCTGCCACCATGCCCAGCTAATTTGCGTATTTTTAGTAGAGACAGGGTTTCACCATGTTGGCCAGGATGGTCTTGATCTCTTGACCTCATGATCCTCCCACCTCGGCCTCCCAAAGTGCTGGGATTACAGGTGTGAGCCACTGCACCTGGCCCTCCATACAGTTTTTCATAATGGCTGTATCAATCTACATTCTCACCAACAGTATACAAGAGTTCTCTTTTCTCCACATCTTCACCAAAATTTCTCTTTTAACTTTGAAAATAACCATCCTAGTAGGTATGAGGTAGCATCTCATAGTGGTTTTGACTGTGTTTTATTGATGATTAATAATGTTGAGCACCTTCTCATATGCCTGTCGGCCATTTTCATATCTTCTTTGAAGAAATGTCTATTCAGGTTTTTTGCTCAGTTTTTATTCAGGTTGTTTTTCTACTGTTGAGTTTGGTGAGTTCTTTATAAATTTTGGATATTAACCTCTTATCAGAGGTACGGTTTGCAAATATTTTTCCCAATCTATAGTTTGCTATTTTGTTTTGTTGGTTGTTCTCCTTGCTGTGCAAGGATGTAGTCTCACTTATTTGATTTTGCTTTCTTGGCTTGAGTTTTTGGTACAGTGTTCAAAAGAATCATTGCCAAGGCCAGTGTCCAGGTGCTCTTACTTTCTTCTCTTCTAAGAGTTTTATAGTTTCTGTTCTTACATTTAAGTTTTTTAAAATCTATTTTTACTTTATTTTTGTGTATGGTGTAAAATAAGGGTCCGATTTCATTCTTCTGGATATAGAAATCCAGTTTTCCCAGCACAATTTATTGAAGAGATTATGCTTTTCCCATTTTGTTGTCTTAGTGCCCATGTCAAAAGTTAGTTGATCATATATGTTTGGATTTATTTCTGGGCCCTCTGTTCTGTTCCACTGGTCTATGTGTTTGTTTTTATGCCAGTACCATACTGTTTTCATTATTGCAGGTTTAGAACATGATTTGAAATCAGGGAGTGTGGTGCTTCCAACTTTGCTTTTCTTTCTCAAAATTCTTTTGGCTATTCAGGATCTTTCACGATGTCACAGGAATTTTAGGATTAGAAAATTCTGTGAAGAATGCTATTGGGATTTTGATAGGGATTGTATTGGATCTGTATATTGTTCTGGGCAGGATGGATATTTTAACAATATTATTTCTTCTGGTCCATAAGCATGGGATATCTTTCAACTTGTTTGTGTCTTCTTTAATTTCTTTCATCAATATTTTATTATTTTCAATGTACAGATCTTTTACCTTTTTAGGTACATTTATTCCTAAGTATTTTATTTTCTTTAAACTATTATAAATGAGATTTTAAAAAATTTCTTTTTAGTTAGGTCATTATTTATGTATAGAAATCCTACTGATTTTTGTATGTTGGTTTTGAATCCTGCAACTTTGATGATTTTATTAGTTCTAACTCGTGTATGTGTATAATTGTCGGGAATTTTTTTTACATGGAGGATCATGACATCTGCAAATAGAGATAATTTTACTTCTTCCTTTCCAATTTGGATTTTTCTTTTTTCTTGTTTGATTTTTCTTGCTAATACTTCCAGTACTATGTTGAACAGAAGTGGTGAGAGTGAGCATCCTTACCTTTTACAGGCTCTTAGCTTTTAGAGCTTTTTCTCCATTGATTATAATGTGAGCCATGGGTATTTCATAAACGGCATTTATTATGTTGAAAATCTTTTCTTCTGTATCTAAACTGTTGAGAGATTTTTCAAGAAAGGATGTTGGATTTTGTCAATGCTGTTTTGTGTCAATGGAGCTAATCATGTGGTTTTTATCTTTCATTCTATTAAATGTGATGTATCATATTGATTAATTTGTATATGTTAAGCCAGCATTTCATGCCAGGGCTAAATCCTATTTGATCATATATAATATTTTTGACATATTAGTGGATCTGGTTTCCTAATATTTTATTGAGAATTCTTGCATCAATGTGCATTAGAGAGATTAGTCTGTAGCTTTCTTTTCTTGTAATGTCTTTGTCTAACTTAAGTATCAAGATGATGCTGGCCTCATAAAATGTGCTTGGAAGTATTTCCTCTAGCTCTATTTTTTGGTAGATTTTAAGAAGTATTGGTATTAATTCTTCTTTGAGTGTTTGGTAGAATACAGCTGGGTAGCCATCTCAACTTGAGTTTTTCCTTATTGGGAAGTTTTTAAAAATTATTTCCTCAACCTTTTTATTTGTTACTTGTCTGTTAAAGTTTTCTACTTCTTCCTGACTCAGTAGGTTGTATTTTTTTAGGAATTTATCCATTTCCTCCAGGTTATCTAATTTTTTATCATGAAATTATTCATAATAAGGCTGGGCGCGGTGGCTCACGCCTTTAATCCCAGCACTTTGGGAGGCTGAGGCGGGCAGATGATGAGGTCAGGAGATCGCGACCATCCTGGCTAACACGGTGAAACCCCATCTCTATTAAAAATACAAAAAAAAAAAAATTAGCCAGGCTTGCTGGCGGACGCCTGTGTCCCAGTTACTTGGGAGGCTGAGGCGGGAGGATGGTGCAAACCCAGGAGGCTGAGCTTGCAGTCAGCTGAGATCGTGCCACTGCACTCCATCCAGCCTGGGCGACAGAGTGAGACTCTATCTCAAAAATAAATAAATAAATAAATAAATTTACTCATAATAGACCCTTATGATTCTTTTTATTTCTGAGGCACCTGTATTTTCTTCACTATCTGTTTTTTTAAAAATTTAGTCTTTTTTCTTTTTTCCTTAGACTAGCTAAGGGTTTGTCAATTTTGTTTGTTCAAAAAAGCAACTTAGTTTTATTGATTATTTCTTTCATTTTTCTATTCTCTGATTTGTTTCTGTTCTGATTTTTATTATTTCTTCCCTTCTGCAAATTTTGGATTTAGTTTGTTCTTTTTCTAATTTCTTGCGATACAATGTTAGATTATTTATTTGACATCTTTCATCTTCTTAAATGTAGGTTTTTATAACTATAAACTTCACTTTTAGAACTGTCTTTGCTGTATTCCATAGGTTTTAGTCTATTGTGTTTCCATTGCCATTTTTCTCAATATATCATTTAATTTACCTTTGGATTTTTCTTTGATACATTGGTTGTTCAGTAGAATGTTGCTTAAGTTCCACAAATTTGTGAATTTTTCAATATTCTTTCTGTTATTAATTTCTAGTTTCATATAATTGTAATCTGAAACCATATGATTTCAATCTTCTCAAATTTGTCAAGACTTGTTTTGTGGCCTAACATGTGGTCTATCTTGGAGAATGTTCTATGTGTGCTAGAAAAAAATGTGGTTTCTGTTGTTGTTAGAAAGAATGTTCTGTATATGTCTATTATGTCCATTAGGTCAAATGTGTTGTTCAAGTACAGTATTTCCTTATTAATTTTCTGTCTGCCTGAGCTATCCATTGTTAAAAGTGGGTATTGAAGTCACCTACTATCATTGTATTACCTGCTCTTTTTTCTTTTCTTTTCTTTTCTCTTTTCTTTTTTTTCTTTCTTTTCTTTTCTTTCTTTCTTTCCCTTTCTTTCTTTTTCTCCTTTTCTCCTTCCTTCCTTCCTTCTTTCCTTCCTTTCTTCTTCTCTTCTTTTCTTTCTTTCTCTCTTTCTCTCTTTCTCTCTTTCCCTCCCTCCCTCCCTTCCCAACGGAACTTTCATTTTTTTTTCCTTTCCAGATTGTATAGTTCTAAATTCCATATGACTTGGGCTTAACATTGCATCAGGAATGGAATCTGCAGGACCTTCAAAACCTTTTTATTCTAAAGTATTAAGTGTTCATCTAGCCCTTTGAATTTAAAAGTGGATATAGCCGGGCACGGTGGCTCACACCTGTAATCACAGCACTTTGAGAGGCCGAGGTGGGCAGGTCACCTGAGGTTGGGAGTTGAAGACCAGCCTGACCAACATGGAGAAACCCCATCTCTACCAAAAATACAAAAAAAATTAGCTGGGCAAAAATTAGCTGGGCATGGTGGTGCATGCCTGTAATTCCAGCTGCTAGGGAGGCTGAGGCAAGAGAATCGCTTGAACCTGGGAGGCGGAGGTTGTGGTGAGCCGAGATCGCACCATTGCACTCCAGCCTAGGCAACTCGAACAAAACTCCGTCTCAAAAAAAAAAAAAAGAAAAGAAAAAAAACTGGATATAAATCACTTTAAGCTATTCTAGAAATGCCAAAATGCCTATGGGGTTTTGTTTGCTTGTTTATTTTAGGCAGAGTCTCGCTCTTGTAGCCCAGGCTGGAGTGCAATGGCGCGATATCGGCTCACTGCAACCATGGCCTCCCAGATTCAAGCGATTTTCCTGCCCCAGCCTCCGGAGTAGCTGGGATTACAGGCGCCTGCCACCACGCCTGGCTAATTTTTGTATTTTTAGTAGAGATGGGGTTTCACCACGTTGGCCGGGTTGGTCTCAAACTCCTGACCTCAGGTGATCCGCCTGCCTTGGCCTCCCAAAGTGTTGGGATTACAGGCGTGAGCCACTGAGTCCTGCCTACTGTTTATTTCTTTATTCATGTCCAGTAAAATTTTCTTTATGTACTTAGATTCTCCATTGTTGAGTACATGTATATTTAAAATTATGTATTCTTGATGAATTGAGCCCTGCATCACAACTTTCTTTGTGTCCTGTGACAGTTTTTGACTTGAAATTTGTCAGTTATGAGTATAGTCATTCTCAGATCTGTTCAGCCCTTCTGTATGTTTTGATTGGATAATTTGATACATTTACATTTAAGTTTATTATTGATAGAACTTCCTATTGCAATACTGTTATTCGTTTCTGTTGTTTTTCAGCTCCTTTGTTTATTTATTCCTCTCCTATGGCCTACCTTTGTACTTTGACAATTTTCTGTAGTGCTAAGCTTTGATTCTTTTTTTATTGTTTGAAGATTTGCTCTAGTTTTTTGTTTCGTGTTTATCATGAGACATAAAACATCTTATAGTTATAGTAAATGATTTTAAGCTGATAAAGATCTAACTTCCACAGCATAAAAAAGCTGTAAACTTTTACTCTCCTTTCTACTATTATTTATTTATTTATTTATTTATTTATTTATTTATTTAGAGATGGAGTCTTGCTCTGTCGCCAGGTTGGAGTGCAGTGGTGTGATCTTGGCTCACTGCAACCTCCATCTCCTGGGTTCAAGCTATTCCCCTGCCTCAGCCTCCCGAGTAGCTGGGACTAAGGTGTGCATCACCATGCCCAGCTAATTCTCCTGGCCTTGTGATCTGCCCACCTTGGCCTCCCAAAGTGCTAGGATTACAGGCATGAGCCACTGCGCCTGACCACAATTTATATTTTTGATGTAACAATTCACATCTTTTTCTGTTATGCAGTCCTTAACTACTTACTGTAGCTTTAGTTATTTTTGATCATTTTGACTTGTAACTTTCATACTAGGTACATACATGATTTATATACTACCATTACAGTATTGGAGTATTCTGGATTTGACTATGTATTTATTTCCACCAGTGAGTTTTATACTGTCATATGTATTCATAATGGTAATTTTTCCATTTCATTTCCACTTAAAGAACCACTTTAAATATTTCATGTTGGGTGGGTCTAGTGGTGATGAATTTCTTTGGCTTTTGCTTGTCTGGGAAAGACTTTATTTCTCTTTCATTTCTGAAGGACAGCTTTTCTGGGTATAGTATTCTTGTCTATCAGCTTTTTTTTTTTTTTTCCTTTAAGTACTTTGACTATATCATCTCCTTCTCTCCTGTACTGGAAGGTCCAGGAGAAATCCACTAACAATATAATGCATATTCCTTTATATGTGACTTGATACTTTTCTTTTTCTGCTTTAAAAATTGTTTTTTTCTTTGACTTTTGCCAATTTGATTATAATGTGCCTTGGAGAGGACCTCTTTGTGTTGTGATCTCTGAACTTCATGAATCTGGATGTCCATATCTCTGTGAAAGTTTGGGGTTTGGGAAGTTTTAGCAATTATTTCATAAATAAACTTTCAGTTCTTTCTCTGTTTCTTCTCCTATTGGAACACCCATATTGCAAAAATTTATTCCCTTAACAGTGTTCTATAAGTCCAATGGACTGTCTTTCCTTTTTCTCATTGTTTACTTTTTCTTCTTCCCTATGAGTCATTTTAAAAGACCTCTATTCAAGTTCACAGATTCTTTCTTCTGCTTGATCTAATGTACTACTGAAGCTTTCTATTATATCATTAATTTCACTGATTGAATTCTTCTGCTCCAAGATTCCTGTTTGATTCTTTATTATGATGTCCTTGACTATTGGATTTCTTATTCAGATCATGAATTGTTATCCTGATTCTATTAAATTGTCTATTTGCATTTTGTTGTATCTCACTGAGTTTCCTTAAAAGCATTATTTTGAATTCCTTTTTAGGAAATTTATAGATTTTTCTTTCTTTTGGGTCAGTCACTGGAGAATCATTGTGTTCCTTTGGTGGTGGTGTTTCCTCGATTTTTCTTTTGTCTTATGTCTCTGCATTGATGTCTGTACATTTGCTGGTCAGTCACAACTTTAGAGTGGCTTTTGTAGGGGAAGGCTTTAACCTGAAGATGGATCTGAGGGTGCCAGTTGCTTAGGTTGTGGTGGCTCTTGTTCTGTTGGGTGAAGTGATGTAGTCTCCATGCAGTTTCTTCAGTTGTGACTAATGCCAACAGTGGTCCCACATTGGGCTCATCTGCAGGAATTTGTGGCAGTGACATGCTACATAGGTTATTAGGGAAAGGGTTCTAGGGATTTTTCTGTTCATGTCTTCCTCACACTGGGGATCTGAGCTGAGGGGGATATTTCTTGGTGTTAAATCTGACATGACCCATAGGCAGCTGCAGAGGAACTGGGATTCAGGGAACAGGTGCCCAGAGAAGCTGTAGAGCCAGGTTCCTGGGCTCAAGGTCTTGTGGAACTACTGTAATGCCTGGGACTTGAGGTATGGGTTAACTTTTCAAGTCATGAGTGGTTATAGTTCTCCCACTAAGCTGGAGCTCTTTGCTCTAAGGCACACCCCAGCATCTTGGACCCAGGGGCCTGCAATATAGCTGTGAATATTAACCTGGGAGAGAGTGTGCGGCACTGGCATGTCACTGGGGAAGAAGCATCCTGTGGATGCTTGGGTCCCAGCAAGAAGGGCACTGCTCCAATTCAGGACCTAAAACCAACAGGATACAGCAGCAGTTTGGGCATGGGGGAATTAGGAGCCATATGGTGATTACTCTGGACCTTAGGATGGTGGAACATGGCAGTAGCCCAGGTTCTGTGGGGCCAGATGCAGAAGCAGCAAGAACACGAGAATGATGAGATGTTGCTGTGGCTTAGACTACAGGAAGAGAGGAGAAACACAGCAATACTTCTACTTCCTGGAGAGGTGGGTCATCTCAGCTGCTCAGACTAGGGGCTTGTCCAGTTTCACATAGGTGCAGCACTGTAGTTGTTTGGCCTGGCAGGCTGGGTGGCACATCTCAGTCAAGACCTGGGACAGTTCCCCTATTTCCTAGAAAGCATGGCTACATGGGTCAGCAGAGCCTCCAAATCCCCTGAGGCAGGGCAATGCATCAGTAGGGGTACAAGGAGGTGCATCTGCTCCAGTGTCCTGGAGGACTGAAGTCCCCAGAGGACAGGATGATGCCTCACCTATGTCACATGTAGGAGGCTTGACTGCTCCAATGTGCTGGAGGCCTGAGAACTCCAAAGGGCACTCCACTTCAGCTCAGTCCTGAGGGGCGGGTGCATCAGTGACTGGAATGGAAGCGATGGAGAAGCTCCATGGTAACTCTGCCCTAGGGGGTTTGGTATAGCAGCAGCTTGACTCAGGGATGGTCCACTAACAAGTGGATGTATTGCGGTGATGATAAAGCTTCAGGGATGAAGGAGTAAAATGATTGTGCCTTCTCAGAGCAGGACATAATCTAATCTAAGTTCTGAGTCCAAGAAGGTGCAGAGCAGTAGCAGCATGGGCCACAGGAGTTGAGGCACAGTGTCCTTCTCTGGGGGAAGCTCATTGTGTGAACTCTGGGAGCTCCCTTAGCTGGGCTCAGAGCCTGCAAAGACTGCCGGAGTCTTTGGTGGCAGGATACAGGTGTCCGCAGTAATGATGAGAAGTTGCTGCGGTTCTGTTACTTACTTTTTTCCTGCAGGAAGGAGTCCCCCTTAGTTCCAAGCTGGTCTTGACTGGGGGAATAGGGTGGTAGCTGCAAGGTATTTTCTTGCCTTCTCTATGTGGCCTTCCTGAGTTTCTGTGTTCTACAGGAGTTCTGCTGCTTGTTTGCTGTCTTCAGGAACTTTCTTTTAGTTTTTGATTGAAATGAAGCTCTTTATTCATTGTTTGTTGTTGTTGTTGTTGTTGTTGTTGTTGTTGTGGGGGTGGGAAGAATGCTAGGAGCTTCTAGTCAGTCATCTTGTTGCTATCACTCCCCATGCCTCTTCCTGTAACTGCTAGATGTGTTTCCTCGCCACGGAGTCAGTCTATTATTAGAAATGTATTGAAATGTTTTTATCACAGAAAAATTAGTCTATGAGGTAATAGATTTGTTAACTAATGTAATGTAATCATTCAACATTGTAAATATATATCAAAACATCACATACCCCATACTATGTACAATTATTTGTAAATTGAAAATAAAATTAAATAATTAAAAGGAATAATTTGACTTATATTTAACTGCTTGGGAAATACAAATAAGTGGAAGATGCAGAGACTTTCCATTTATCTGAAGAAACAAGATGCAGAATATTTTTTAAGAAAAGACTTTCAGCGGAGACAAAGCCCGGACTAAGATTCCAAAATAAGAAAAGGCCGGGTGTGGTGGCTCATGCCTATAATCCCAGTACTTTGGGAAGCCAAGGCAGGCAGATCACCTGAGGTCATGAGTTTGAGACCAGCCTGGCCAACATGATGAAACCCTATCTCTACTAAAAGTACAAAAATTAGCCAGGTGTGGTGGTGGGCACCTGTAATCCCAGCTACTAGAGAGGCTGAGGCAGGAGAATCACTTGAACCTGGGAGGTGGAGGTTGCAGTGAGCCATGATCACACCACTGCACTCCAGTCAGGGTGACAAGAGTGAGACTCTATCTCAAAACTAAACAACCCCTCCAAAAAAATGAAGTAAGAAAATTGCAGACCAAGAGGCTCAGAAGAGGCTACAGAGGGCAGGACATAATCTTGAATGAACTTAAGACTCATGATAGAAAGGGAAGGACATTTTTGACAGCAGCTATGATACAAAAATAATGGTATTTATGGGAAAGTATTAGCTATTTGTCAGCTGGAGTAGGGTTTTTTTTTTTTTTTTTGAGAACTAATAGTTGTTAAGTTCTCATTAAACTCTCCCACTAGAAATTCTCAGGATTCTAGCATTTCCTGGGCCCCCTGATCAATTTCCTTCTTGTTCTACAGTTTACCTGAGATTGCATCATTTATATCATTACCTTCTTATTCTTCTAGGCACAAGTTAATTCTGTTTAACTTGGCACCATTCTGCTTCATTGAGAAGCATAGTGGGTTTATAACACTAGAGGAATCATTTCACAATGTGATTATTGTTGCTTATATATATTTTTAATGTTATCTATGAGAATACAATGTCTTCTGGATAAAAGTCTTTGACTGGCTATAGTGAAAAAGACTGAACTGGAAAACAGGAAACATGTATCCTCATCTTATTTCTGCAACTAATTTATGTGAGACCTGTTCAAACTTTAAAACATTTCCCCTAGGTTGTAGTGTGTAAGTGGTCAGAATGGGCTCTCTATAAAATTGCTTCAAGCACGGGACTGAAATACTACCATTAAAGACATGTTGGAAGTTAGGATGGGATGACTAGAAACTTCAGCTTTTATGAATTAACTTAAAAAGCAAATTTTTCCTTGAGAAAAATGTAGTAGAAGATAAAAGCAGATGATTGAACTTCTGAGGATGATTGAGATCCTGAGAGAACTCTCCTAAATGAGTTTCAAATCTCTGTCTCTCTCTCTCTCTCTCTCTGTCTCTCTCTCTCTCGGTCTCTCTCTCTCTCGGTCTCCCACTCTCTCTCTCGTGTGTGTGTGTGTCTTGGCAATAAGCGGACTCAGAATGGAACCATTAAGCAAGGGTATCTAGTGTGTTTTGCATGCCACTTTTTTGGAGAAAGAAACAGATAACACAAAACAAAACAAACAAACAAACAGAACAACCACTACAATAACTACAACAAAAGATAACTGCCAGGGATTTTGCAAACAAACAAACAACAAAAAAGTCAGATATGTGGTACCTATTTATTTCACTATCCTCACAATGACCTTCCATGTCTATAGCAAAAATTTTGAATAATGACAACCCACACTGGGAACAAAGGTTATAAGAGTCTGAATAAAAGGTCATCAGTATCAATCAACCAACAAAACATTAATTGAGCACTTATTATGTGTTAGACAATTTGCTTGGTGCTGAGGGTATATCCATGAAAAGGAATGCTGAACTTTAAGTGCTCCAAAATTTTCTTTTGGCTCTGCTATGCTATGGGAACAGAGAGCTTTCCTTAGAATGGCATTTCTGGATTGAGTTTTCTAAAATGGTAAATAAAATGTAAATATATTACTCCAGATTATCTAGATTGGGTTATTTGCTATGGAGGGAGACTAGAAAGTTAGCCTTGGAAGGTGCGTTGGAAATGTTAATAATAGAAAATAAATGTACTCAAGAATTCAGTCCGTGGAGGTTTTTGTGAGGTGGTTACCAACTACTTGTGAACAAAAGATTAGGGCATCTTGCTAGTTCTGTCAGAGGCTTTCGAACCAGAGCCACTCTATCTCAAGTGAGGACTAGGAAAATGAGGCAGGGACTTGTTGGGTTGCATTCCAAGAAACAAGGTATTCCTTAGCCTCTAGATGTTTACGGTTAAGGGAACAAATTAATAATGTTTACTAAACAGATGCAGACTTGGGAGTATCCAGATATCCTGAAATCTGGAAAACAAAGGCATTCCTAATTTTGCTTTAAAGATAATAACATTGATTCTTGAAAAATATAGTAATTAAAAAAATTGATCCTTTATCACAAACCCTTGTGACAGAGCACATCTCCCCACACATATGAGTATGGTACCTAGGGAGGATGTGCTCCTCCTCTTACTTTTGGGAACGTCCTACTCTGTCTGTGGAGTAGCTTTTCTTTCACTACTTTACTCTCTTAATAAACTTGCTTTTACTTTGCGCTGCGGACCTGCCCTGAATTCTTTCTTGCATGAGATCCAAGAACCCTCTCTTGGGGTCTGGATAGGGACCTCTTTCCTGTAACAGTTCTACATCATACATGAAAAGTAAAGGTGTTACTTTATAACTAACAGGGGGAGCTCTTGTCACCATTAAGGACTAATATCACATAATCTGTCATTTTTCTCTTTTTTAAAAAAAGTTTTCATTGCTCTTCTTAAAGTAACTTAAGTTCTAACTTTGGATACAAACTCTTCTGTTTGTTTATTTGTTGTTGTTGTTGTTGTTTTGACAGAGTTTTGCTCTTGTTCCCCAGGCTGGAGTGCAACGGTGCAGTCTCGGCTCACTGCAACCTCCACCTCCTGGGTTCAAGTGATTCTCCTGCCTCAGCCTACCGAGTAGCTGGGACTACAGACGTGTACCACCATGCCTAGCTAATTTTTGTATTTTTAGTAGAGATGGGGTTTCACCATGTTGGCCAGGCTGGTCTCAAACTCCTGACCTCAGGTGATCTGCCTGCCGTGGCCTCCCAAAGTGCTGGGATTACAGGCGTAAAGCACCGTGCTGGCCAAACTCTTCTGTTTTATCATACAAATTACTTCATGGTTGAAAGGTAAAGTGTGCTGACGAAAAACAAGCAAGCAAGCAAACAAACAAACAAATTCTTCACCAAGGAGATCCAGTTTAAACTGTTTTGTGCATGTACATTATTGACAAAGCTGACAGAATAGACAGAATGTGACGTTTCTATAAAAGACCTGTGTCAATAATATACCTTGGGTTTAAAATAATCTCCTATGGTATGCTGTATCTTATTGCTTCCCAATAGAAATAGCTCACACCAGCTGTTTCTTTCCACTCCCATCAGCCTTAAATGAGTAAATATGAGACAAATGGCTGTTTAGTCATCTTGTTGGCATCTAAATTCTACATTGGTCTCCCTCAGTTAGAAAAATATTTGGTGTATCCTGGTTCAACCTGCTGCACTCATATTTACAGTCAGAAAACACAGTCCTCTTTCTTAAAATATCCTGAAATGAGTAATGCCAAAAGGCCAGGAATACCGTTGGCCAAAGGTTAATACAAACTCCAGCTTTTGTCCACTGTGCACTTAGTTTTCTTCCTTGGCAGTTCTTGACCCCCTTAAAAAGTAATGGCCTTCTTAGCAACACCTACCTGCCAGGAAAACTGTAACCTACAGTGTGTGTGTTTCATTTCACAGACACTAGAGAAGTTCAGCTTAACTTGGCGGGGCTTTGCTTAATGGTGGTGAGAAGATTCCAGACTCTTCTCCATGTACCTCTTCTTTGAAGTTGACAGCCTGTCCAGAATAAAGTGCATGGTATTTGCAGTCTGACAGTTGCAGTCTCAGATAAAATAAATAAACCTCATTTGGGCACTTTCTTTCTTCCTTATCTTCTGCCAGCAACAGCTATTTAGTGTGGCTCACATTTGCGGCTGTGTGAGGCTATGGAAAACCATGTCATCTGGCTAGAAAGGGGGATGGTTGTTTACATTATGATGGAAGACAGGATAGGATCGTTACAATAAAGTCTCTGATTTCCTTCCTTTCTTTATCTAGTGAGACTAAAGCAGCTCTGCATAAAGGGCTCTTCATCTGGCTGCTGTGTCTGGTAGTTGGTCTGTCATCTGAACCAATTCTTTTCACTTAAATAGAGTACAGTAAGCCATCCTTTTCTTATTTTAACCTTTTTTGGAAGACCCTCCCAATTCACATAAGCAAGGAGTAAATAGCCCCTTGTTACTAAGCTTGTAGCAATTATTTAAGGATTCACATCTTACTGGAATTGTTTTCCCAATTTTTAAATAAAAGCATAAACTCTAGTGATATTTTAAATCTCATGAATCTCAGATACATTATGAAAAGGGATAGACTGTTATAATGACACAATAAGACAGTATTTTTCAAGCTGAGAAACAAAAAACACCTCCTTCTCCTTAACTCCAACCTGTGAGTCATACTTCTTTAGGCTGTTAGAAGTTACATTGTGTGTGTGTGTATGTGTATAAATGTATGCAATGCTATGTGTGTGTAATCAGTGAGTGGTTTGGAAGAATGTGAAAGCAGTGGAATAAGAAGAGGGAAAATACTTTCAAGACTTTTAGAAAGGAATTTTAGGGAATCTGTTGATTGCTGTAAGGAGAGAGTGAGAACTTGTCACTTACTGTTGCAACAGTAACTGGACCTGGAGATGTCATGACTTCTGTGATTTTATTCTATAAACCTTTCCTGCCTCCCACCCCTCCCCATCTCTAACAGTTGGTTTAATGACTCCTAGTCATCAGGCCCTACCATGAGCTATGTCCTGGGCATAGTGTCTAAACAGAGGCTGCTTTCTTGCCCTATGGGACAGAGAAGAGTTCTAAAAAATAACTGGAGTGCTCTACCCAGCTCTTAGGATTACGTAAAGACAAGGACTTCAATATGTCATTACGTTTAGCAAATTCATGCAGTCGAAGCTGGAAAATGAAAGAATAATGATTTGTGAGTCTCAGTAGGCCAATGTTTAGTTCAACAGATAGTAATTGAGTACTTCCCAATATATATAATTGTGCTAAATATACATAAGCTATATTATGCGTAATATTTATGTGTATTGCATACAATGAGCTTATTATAGAAAATATCTGTAATTCTGTATTTTGTATTAGCATTTCATTATTTTCTAGCTAGACACACATGGAATGATCAGAAAGTAAAATGATTAAAATAAACTGTCAACTCCTGCCTTCCTCATTTTATTGAATAATCTTCATTATGTAATAATTCATTATTCAACATCAATAATTCATTATTCAATAATTAATTATTTCATTATTTACTGTTCACTCTTTACTTGCTACAGTTTCAGCCCTGGGTAGGTACAGATGAGCAGGGGAGACATTAGCAGCCGTAGTCTATCAGCAAGTACACATGCAAATGAGTTTTATTGTTTTATTCTGGGGTCTAGATTGCCTGTCCTTAAAAGCTCATCCAGGAATTGTGTGCCTGAATTCACACAACTGGCTTGTTGCTGTTGTTGTTTTGTTTTGTTTTGAGATAGAGTCTCGCTCTGTCACCCAGGCTGGAGTGCAGTCGCATGATCTTGGCTCACTGTAACCTCTGCCTCCCTGGTTCAGACGATTCTCCTGCCTAGCCTCCTGGGTAGCTGGGACTACAAGCACAAGCCATCATGCCCCACTAATTTTTGTACTTTTAGTAGAGATGGGGTTTCACCATGTTGGCCAGGCTGGTCTCGAACTCCTGACCTCAGGTGATCCGCCCACCTCCGCCTCCCAAAGTATTGGAATTACAGGTGTGAGCCACTGCGCCTGGCCACAGCTGAGTTTTTGACTCAGACCCCATATCCTTCTCTCTCTCTCTCTTTCTGTTTGTCTCTCTCTCTCACACACACACACACATACACACACACACACACACACACACACACACACACACTCTTTTCCTTGTTTCCATATGAGACTTCCACTGTCACTGAGACCAGCCCTATTAACCATGTCTCAGCACTCTGCCTATCTGCATTCTCTCACCAGTGCCCTTCCCTGTGGAGCTCAGTGCTGTTCCCAACCTACCCTCACCCACAATGATTCCGCTATCATTGGAATAATAGCTAGAACTATAACAGAATAACCTCTTCCATCTGAATGTGTTCTGCCCTTCTCCACATACCTTCCTGCATGGTGATGGCCATTCTACGCAAGGCTGAGACCACCGTACTTACCCGGAGAATGCCCTTTGAAATGCTGGCCACACTCCTTGTTGGTTTTCGTAACTTTCTATTCTAACTTATTCCAGCGTCTTTCTTATTATCAACAGCCCTTTTCCTGAGAGCCTAGTTTGTTCTTGCCTGAGCCTGGAGGACCATAATTTTTAGAGGAGTTTACAGAAGGCAGTGATATGGGAGGAGGAGGTGTCAGGGAGGACATGAGATTTGAGTTGGGCTTTGAAGAATGAGTGTGGTTTGCTTTATTCTTCTTTTGAATTCCAAAGTCTTTCAAAAGCTAACAGAATTATAGTCCTATAAAATGTCAGAGCTAAAGGGAACTATATGAACTTTATATGACTCATTCTTCACGTCAGATGGTAAGATTTTAAAAATTATCCAGATTAGAAGAAATTTATAAAAGAGGAGATAAGCTCCCAATGCTGGGGTAGTGAGATGTTGGGATATGTCTTGGAGCAGAGCTGCCACATGGTACAATGACAGTGCCATTGTCACATGCCGAGGTAAATGGAGCTTCCTGGATGGAATAGGACCATGCGCAGCCTGCAGGACCACACCAATAAAACTCTCCATATCTTATAACGAGCATTTTTAACAGCTATATATTACTATTGATACTATGAGGATAGTGATACTTCAATGAACAAAAATTAAAGATTCTTTGCCAGCCAGAAGTGTTGGCAGAGGTTTTACAAGGCCATAGATGATATTTTCAATAGAAATAAAAAGAAACAGAAAATACCTTGTTTTTCCATATGTTAGATAACTGGTTGCATTTACATAAATATTTCTCCTTCGTGCTAATTTAGACAGGATTAAGTACAAACAGAATATGTGAAGAAAATGAGAACCCTTTCTTGGGAAACTTAAAATTTGATGCGTCCTGTGTCTGTGGTAAAGTCATGACATAAAAATTTCTTTCTGTGGCTGTGCTGAGGCCTCTGGGACATCTGTGCTTAACTCATTCCTTTATTTCTCAAGTTATTACTAGGCCTATTCCCAGAATGATTTACCAAGGATATTCCTGTTGCTCAGAATAAAAAGGGGGAAAATAGGTACATTACACTTCTTGTGTGAGACATCATTCCAAACAAACAGGTGAAGTTCTGTTTAGACCACAGTCTTCAACAGTGCTGCTTACCTGGCTTGCTCACTCTGGTCAATAGTATGTTGACTACTAATATGCAATCTGGGCCTCTTGATTTCCTAAATATACCCGATGGTGATTATTATTTGTCTAAAACCAGAAACCTTATAAATAAATGGTTAGTTGAAAAGACACAAACTGTGTACGTGCATAAAATAAGTTTTAAATAATATATATGGGCCGGGTGCGGTGGCTCATGCCTGTAATCCCAGCGCTTTGGGAAGCCAAGGCGGGTGGATCACCTGAGGTCGGGAGTTCGAGACCAGCCTGACCAACATGGAGAAATCCTGTCTCTACCAAAAATACAAAATTAGCCGGGCATGGTGGCACATGCCTGTAATCCCAGCTACTCGGGAGGCTGAGGCAGGGAAATCACTTGAACCCAGGAGGCAGAGGTTGTGGTGAGCCGAGATTGTGCCATTGCACTCCAGCCTGGGCAACAAGAGCAAAACTCCACTCAAAAAGAAAATAAAAATAAATAAATAATACACATGAATAAACACAGTAGGGTTTTGATATGAACTTCCAAGCTGTTCCCATTACTGTATTAGAGCATTGCCTTTTTAGCTAACGGTTTTAGCAGGCACTGATGAGCATTGTTCTAATAGTTTTCTGTCACTACTGTAACAAATTACCACAAACTTAACAGCTTCAACAATGAAGTGTATCTTTTGTTTGTTTGTTTGTTTTAGGCGGAGTCTTGCTGTGTTGCCCAGGCTGGAGTGCAGTGGCCGGATCTCAGCTCACTGCAAGCTCTGCCTCCCGGGTTTACGCCGTTCTCCTGCCTCAGCCTCCCAAGTAGCTGGGACTACAGGCCCCCGACACCTCGCCAGGCTAGTTTTTTGTATTTTTTAGTAGAGACGGGGTTTCACCGTGTTAGCCAGGATGGTCTCAATCTCCTGACCTCGTGATCCGCCCGTCTCAGCCTCCCAAAGTGCTGAGATTACAGGCTTGAGCCACCGCGCCCGGCCAATGAAGTGTATCTTACAGCTCTGTAGGTGAGATGCCCAACAAGAGTCTCACTGGACTAAAATCAAGGTGTCACCAGGGCCCATTTCTTCTTGGGGGCTCTAGGGGAGAATCTGTTTCCTTCTCCAGCTTCTAGAGGCTGCCCACAGTCCTTGGCTCATGACCCTTCCTCCATCTCCAAAGCCAGTCATGTTGCATCCCTCTATTCCCTCTTCCCATAGTTACATTTTCTCCTGGCTGACTCTCTCTTAAGACCCTGGTGATTACATTGGTCCCACCTGAATAACACAGGATTTTCCTCCCGTCTTAAGGTTAGCGAATTAGCCATCAAAATTCCATCTGCAACCTTATTTCTCCTTTGTCAGGTAACCTATGATTTTAACTTAGTTTTTGGGTCTATAGACATCTTTGTGGGAAGATTACTCTGCCTACCAAAATTGCCTAGGTAAATGGTTCTGAACTCATTGATTAGAATCACCACACCAATGTGTGCTAAAACACACATTTGGGGACCCCAACCCCAACGTTTCTGCTTTAGTAGGGATGAAATGAGTCCTAAGGATTTGCATTTTAACAAGTTCCCAGATGGTAATGATGCCCCTGCGCAGGGAACCACACTTCAAAAATCACAATTCTAGATTATTTCATTAAGGGTTGCAAAATGATGATATTTTAATTCTCTTGATAATTATATTTTGAAGTGAATTTCTGTTTCCACTGGAGTTACTAGATGAAATATCAGACACCCAGTTCAATTTGAATTTTAGATAACTAAAGAATAACGTGGTATTAGTTTGCCAATGCAATATTTGGGACATACTTATACTAAAATGTTATTTTTGAAATCTGAAATTCACCTTGAACCAAGCACCTTGAAGTTTTATTGGGTAAATCTGGTGACTCTAGTATTCACCTGGAAGGGAAAAACAGGGCTGCAAGTATCCGTCAATATTCTCTGAAGGACAGAAATTTTGACATACCTTTTTTTGTTTAATCCTTCTTGCAGCCAAGTCAGCCGGCAATTCTCTACAAATCTTTTGCAATGGAATTATGAATTCACATATTTTCTCTCATTAATCGAGATTGAATGCCTAATAGGATTGGTTAGAGATCTTTCCTGTAGCTGTCAGAGAATTTCGCAATAAATGACATTGTAGTTTTCTTTTCATGAAATTTCTGCATCTTTCCTGTTAGGATTTTTCAGTTACTTCCTTGGTAAGTATCAACGTGATTATTCCCGGGAAGATGCTACACAGCCCAGTGCCCATTGCATGCCTCACCTTCTCCTTATTATTCAAGACAGTGTGCCTCAGATTGTTTGTTTCTTGTAGCCAAAAGCTTTCCAACTCTTTCAGAAGAGGAGCAGACCAGAAGAAAAAGATTGTTTCTGATTTCTACTTCCACCAATCTAGTTTTATCCTGCATTCAAGGAAATCTCAGTTTGGTAGATGAGACAAATATCTGGCCAGAGATTTCCAAACTTTCTCCATTCATGATGTCTTTAGTGTCTAATAAGTTTTTCATAACACTCATAGACTAAATAAAATACCTGAAAGTTGTTTTTGTTAACTAGTTAGGTTCAGGAAACATGTTTTATTTATTTTTGAGACAGGTTCTCACTCTGTCTACCCAGGCTGAAATGCAGTGACACAATCATGGCTCACTGCAGCCTCGACCTCCTGGGCTCAAGTGATCCTCCAACCTTGGCCTCCCAGACTGTTAGGATTACAGGCTTAAGCCACCACACCCAGTCAGGTCCAGGCAAGGTAATACATATTTATATCCTTACAACTTAGTAGCCATGTGAACAGAAAAAGTAACACATACATTGAAAGAAAAAATACTATCGTAAGTGGCCACAATTACTTACTAATGAATGTAGTATGTACACCTGTCAGGCATAACACAGCTTGTCAAAACACGGAATCAGATTGGACACGACCACCCTCGCTTCCTCTTCCACACTGATTTTTTGCTTAGTATTTGTCCTTTAACACAGCAACCATGAACCACTCAGTTTATGGTGTCATTGAAAGTAATGTAGTGTAATCTAATGTTGAGCCTATGAACTACCTCAAGCAAGAGGTTTCTGCAGGGTCTGATAGTCATAGAGTAACACTTGGCTTCCCTCAAAGTATAACAATATATTGCAGCACTCCTGTAAGTTTGTTGATGCAGCTCAGGATATCTGTAGGTACACTTTGGAAACCATGGATGTAAATAATGATTACAATCCAAGCAACACAAAGCCTGACAAAGTTCAAATTTAAACTCTGTGATTTGATAGTTCTAGGACCTTACATAAGTCACTTAATGCCTCTAAATCTCATTTTTCATATTAATATGATGAGAACAATAATACAATATGTCATTTGTTTTTCTGGTATAAAATAAATGCTCAACTGTCACCTAGTTTTATTATCATTCTTTGTATTGATAGGATGATCAGAAAATATAGACCTTAATCAATAAGAGGAATTGGTTAATGCTCTCTGAAAAAGTGGTGATACCTGAATACCATTTTGAGGATAAAGAAAGCTAATTTAACTGAATAAATGTGGAAGAAGAGTGTAAGCCGAGGTGATATATTTAGGGAAGCTTCTGGAGAGTAAATACGAGAATGGGATGTGGCAGGAGATGAAGTATTTTCCTGGTTAAAATGACTGGTGTGGCAACAGAACAGTGCCCAGTGAGGTCTCATTATTTGTTTGTGTGCGTGTTTTTTTTCTTCTTGGAGTAATTTTAGCTCTTTAATACCAAAAAAAAAAAAAAAAAGATGAAAATGGTCTTCAAAGAATCAAAATCAATGGCATCTTTAACATAATTAAAATGACAAAAATTAGCATATAAGTTAATATTCACAATATTCACAATCTTTAACAAATTCAAGTTATTCCAGTTCTTTTCTTTTCTTTCTTCCTTTTTTTTTTTTTTTTTTTTTTTGAGACAGGGTTTTGCTCTGTCACCCAGGCTAGACTGCAGTGGTGCAATCAGGGCTCACTGTAGCCTTGAACTCCCGGGCTGAAGGGATCCTACTGCCTCAGCCACCTGAGTAGCTAAGACTAGAGGTACATGCTGCCACCACGCCTGCTTTTTTTTTTTTTTTTTTTTTTTTTTAAAGTAGAGACAAGATCTCACTATGTTGCCCAGACTGATCTTGACTTTCTGGCCTCAAGCAATCTTCCCACCTTAACCTCCCAAAGTGCTGGGAGTACAGGCGTGAGCCACCGTGCCTAGCCCCAATTTCTAGTATGATATCACAGAGCTATTAATACCAAAATAATGATTGGTATGGTTTTTATGTTCTTAGATTTTATTCACACAGCATGTAACTTCAATAGTCACACAGTTATTTTTCTGCCAGATAGCAACTTATCTCATTTCTATTGGCGATGAGGAAAATAAATTCATTCTATGAAATACCCTTAATGATAATACAACAAAAGCCAGCACTCTGTGAACATGAGATCTTCATAACAATAGTCTGCAGCAACACTCATGGAATGTTTGCTATATAAACCACATCAAGTCACTTCCCTGGACAAAAAAAAACGTGACTCCTAAAATAAAAGTCAAAGAATTCTTTGCAGTCTAAGAAGCTCTTCATCACCTGAACTCCAACTTCATTTCTTACTTCTTTCCCTGCTTCTTCCTCTCTTTTGGGCACACGAGTCTTCTTCCCATTTTCACAAATACATGAAGGTTCATTCTCTTGGGGCTTCTGCATTTGCTATTTCTTCTGTCTCAATGTTCTTGCCTTGATTTAGAAGAAGGGCACCCACAAAAATGATACCTGCTCAGAGAGGACTTTCTAAACCACACTATCTAAAATAGCTTGCCCTTACCTCATCACTCTCTCTTTTCTCACCTGCTTTATTACTTTTCTTTATAGCACTTAAAATATATTAATTATTATATATTTGTTTATTTACGCCCTCCCTTACTGGACTGTAAACTGAGTCTATTTATTTATTTATTTATTTAGAGACAGAGTCTTGTTCTGTCGCCCAGGCTGGATTGCTGTGGCGCGATCTCGGCTCACTGCAACCTCTGCTCCCTGGATTCAAACAATTCTTCTTCCTCAAGCTCTTGAGTAGCTGGGATTACAGGCACGTGCCATCATGCCTGGCTAATTTTTGTAATTTTAGTAGAGACGGGGTTTCACCATGTTGGTCAGGCTGATCTCAAACTGCTGACCTCATGATCCACCCGCCTCGGCCTCTCAAAGTGCTGGGATTATAGGCGTGAGTCACCGCGCCCGGCCAGGATTCTATCTTTTTTACTTTCTATTCCAGACTTTGAGAACAATATTTGACACATATATCAAGCACATTACAAATACTAGTAGCTCTGAAATTTAGCTCAATTCTGGCTCATTTCAGAGTTCATACAGTCTTGATTCAACACTGCACTTTATTTTACATTTAGTGTTGTTCTTCATGACGGCATCCTCCCCACAAGGCTGCAAGCTTGTGGAGGGAAGGGAACCAAAACACATACAAAATGCATTTCAAACACAAGCACAGATTTAATTTTGGAGATTTAAAAAATGTTACATCGTTGTAGGGACATGAATGTCTACCTTCACCTCTCTTATTTAACATAGTAATGGGAAATCTAGATGCCACAATAAGGCAATTAAAAAGGGCATTAAGATTGGAGAAGCAGAAGAAAACTGGTTTGTGTTTTTTTTTTTTGTTTTTCTGTTTTTTGTTTTTTTTTTTTTTTTTTTTTTTTTTTGGTGGAGTTTTTGCTCTTATCCAGGCTGGAGTGCAGTGGCGTGATCTCAACTCACTGCAACCTCCATCTCCCAGGTTCAAGCGATTCTCCTGCTTCAGCCTCCTGAGTAGCTGGTATTACAGGCATGCGCCACCATGCCTGGCTAATTTTGTATTTTAAGTTATCAGACTGAAAACACAAAATATAATTCATAAAAGAAAAGAATGATAAGTTGGACCTCATCTAAATTAATCATGTTTGTTCTGCAAAAGATCCTGTGAAGAGCTTAAAAGATAAGGTACAGACTAGGTGAAGATATTTGTAAACCACATATCTAACAAAAGTGTCCAAAATACAGAAAGAACTCTCAAAACTTAGCATAAAAAACCCAATGTAATTAGAATATGTATTAGTTTGGTGCAAAAGTAATTGCGATTTTTGCCAAATCACTTCTGCACCAAATTAATACAAATGGGCAAAATACTTCACAAGAGGATATGCTGAAGGCAAATAAGCCAGGAATATGATGTTCGATATCATTAGCCATTAGGGAAATGCAAATTAAAGCCACAAGTGAGATAGTAATAACAAGAAATGCTGATAAAGATACAGATAAATTGAGTCACTCAAACATTGCTGCTGGGAATGTGAAATGATAAACCCACAGCCTCTCTGAAAAAGTGTGTGGCTGTTTTATACAAAACTAAACATATGCTTACCATATGGCTGAATAATTAAACTGTTGAACATTTATCTCAGAGAAATGAAAACTGTAGTTCTACACAAAGGCCTCTAGATGAATGTTTACAGCAGCTTTATTCCTGATAGCCAAACACTAAAACAACCCAAATGCCCTTCAATGGGTGAATGGTTCAACAAACTGTCATACATCTATACTATGGGATATTACTTAGCATTTTATGCTAAATGAACTATTGATCTCTCAAGTGAATTATGTTGAGTTTGAAAAGCCTGTGTCAAAAGGTTTGATATGATCCCATCTGATTTATTTAATTTTCTTGAAGTTACACAATTATAGACATGAAGAACAAATTAGAAGTTGCTAGGAGGAACGGTTAGGGAGGGCAAAAGGGGTGACTGGTTGTAAGAGGAGCACTGGGTATCTCTGATGGAAGTATTCAGTATCTTGACTGTAGTGAAGTTCACATTAATCTACGCATGTGCTAAAATACACATATGCTCACAAAGGAGTGCAGATAAAACAGATAAAATCTGAATTAGGCAGAGAATTGCATCAATGTCAATTTCTTGGTTGTGTTACTTTATCATAGTTATGCAAGGTATTGCCATTGGTGGAGACTAGGTAAAGTGTATAGGAAATCTCCGTATTGTTTCATAAGCCTCCACGTGTATCTATGATTATCTCAACTCAAAAAGCTAAAAAAATGCATTTCCAAAAACTGTAAAATAATGTTATGGGAGTTTGAGTGTGATGGAATAAACATTTGTCTCCCCTCTATTTTCTCCACTAATTGGACATTTTTCAGCCATTGATGACCTCTTAGACTATAGCAAAACCTCACACATTTCAAATTATCAGATTTATGAGCATACTACAATTCTAAATTATAAAAATATAAATTAGGGAGTATTCCCTAAAAAAAAATCTGCTATAGTACTTTCAGCACTGTAGCAGGTTTTGAGGAGACCAAGTTTTAGTTACTTATTTTAATCTTTCTCACAGGTTTTTCCCCTCTAGCTAAGACAAAGATAAAGTCTAAACTGTGTTCTGGGCCAATTGCTTAACTTTTGTAGCAGGTAAAGTTTTATCATTAAGGATTTTTTTTTTATGATTCAGTTGTCTAAGATCTGTAATTTTTAGACTCTAACTCTTTCAGATACATTTCCCTCATAGTTGGTAATTATAGATTCTAAAAACATTATTTTTAAATCAGGGTTTCTCATTTATAGACAGGATATCTCAGCTAAAAATGTGGTTTCTGTACTGGATAACATTCTTTTATTTAGAACTAGGGGCGGATGTCTATGATTCTTTCACATTCCAACACGGCATTTCTTGGGCTTGGGCTGGTGTAGAGAAGTGAGCAGACCTATGCCCTATATGGACAAAGAAGACCCTACGTTTGCTTAAGGCTCCAGATACAGCATTTCAAGGAACGACTTAGTAACACTAGTTAATGTTCCCAAATCTTCTTTTCTTATAGTGATTATGAGCTTAGAAACCAGTATGAATATTCCATAATAGATACCAATATCCTTTCTTTGATAATAGCAATAATGAGTACTATTATTCTAAGTGCTTTGTATACATTTTCTTTTTTCCTCATAATAACTACAAGGTAATAGAGCTCCATTTTATACATGAGAAAGTTAAGGTCCTTGCCAAAGTTATACATTTTAAAGGACATAGATAGAATTTTAACTCAGACTTAAGTCTGTTGTCAGTACTATTTGCACTACACAGGGCTGTGTTTATTCTATTAAACAAAAAATGTATTTTTTTGACAGAAATACGCTTGTGTGTTATGGGTTCCCTGAGCATCTATGACTAAGTTCTGAAACAAATCACACGCTACACAATTGATATTGCAATGCCAAGGGAGACTGCTATACTATGAATGGATATAACCTGATTTATATAGTACTAGTGGCTCCTAACGAACATATTTAAATTGTAATAGAAATCTTCAATGCCTGAACTCCAAAAAAGAAACAAAGACAATACAGGATTCTTTTTGGAGGATATCATTTTGGGTCATGTATTTAGGGGCCACTTAAATATATCTTCTTTGCCTATTTCTTAACACTGATTTCAAAGAATGAAGACTTAGATTTCAAGGATCCTTGGATTCTGTTTCTTTCTTCCCCTCTGCAATGTTCTCAAGGGCTCTATACAAGTTGCTCAACATCCTGAAACTCAGTTTCTCCCACTTAAAACCAGGAGAGTATTTGCTGTAAAGAAAGTGCTTTGCAGTCCTGTAATCAGGTACATACACAGTCCAAAGTTCCATTCTACTGGCACATTAATTTTGCTGTTTTGGTTGGGAGAAGTGCATGTGGATCACAGTGGCTGATTCTGCCAGTTTTCTGTAGCACAGGCACATCATATCTTAAACATATGGCCCCCAGCGCAGTCCTTTCTATAGACAGCACTTATTCAGAATACAGAAATGTATTCATTAATTTACCAAACAGCCAAAGACAGACTATGACGTTTCATACCCTGTGCTAAAAGTTTGGGATACTAAGAAATATAATGGAGAGGTTTCCTGTTCAAGAATCTCCCAGTTGTGTGGGGACCAGATCATTACATAAGTTGTTAAGTGCTATCAGAGGCCATATGTAAAAAATGCCTTTTGAAGCAAAGTACATATGAATAACTGTGTATTCTGGGATATATTTTATTCTGAATTATTTTTAAAATACGAATATATCCCTCAGAGGTTAAGAGCATGAGCTTTAAATTTGCTCAGACCAGACCTTTTTTTAAAATTTAAACTTTTTATTGAAATATGTTGTATATCATACATACATATGGAAAAGTGAGAAAAATTCTAAGTGTACCATCAGATGAATTTTGGTTTGTTTGTTTATTTTTGTTTCTTGTTTTTTGAGACAGGATCTTGCTCTGTTGCCCAGGCTGGAGTATAGTGGTGCAGTCACACCTCACTGCTGCCTTGATTTCCTGAGCTCAAGTGATCCTCCCACCTCAGCCTCCAGCAGAGTAACAGAGACTAACAGCAGGGGTCACCATACCTGGTTAATATCAATACTTTTATTTATTTTTTATATTTTTATTTTTGTAGAGATGGGTCTTCCTATGTTGCCCAGGATGTTCTCGAAATCCTGGCCTCAAGCAGTCCTTTCGCCTCAGCCTCACAAAGTGCTGGGATTACAGGTTTGAACCACTGCATCCAGCCTGTTTTTTATAAAGTAAACATATTTGTGTAACCAGCCTCAAAAATCAAGCACAGAAAATTATCAGCATCCCAGAGGCTCCCATTGCAGTTGTTGCCGTGCCCCAAGGGTAACTACTATCCTAATTTGTAGTAGCATAGATTAATTTGATCTGTTTTTCAACTTTATATAAGTGAAATCATGATATATATACTTTTTTGTTTACAGCTTCTTTCTCTTAACCTTATTTTTGTGAGCTTTTTAATGTATTAGACTTAGTTGCAATTTGTTCACTTTCATGCTGTAGTCTATTATTCCATTTAGTAAATATATGTGGTTTTATCCATTCTACTGTTGATGGCATTTGAATTGTTCCAATTTGGGGCCATTATACATAATGCTGCTCTTAACATTTTTGTATGAATCTCTTGGTCTATATAGCCTGGAATGGAATTAATGGTATTACGTTCATCTTTAGTAGATAAACATATATTTTCCTTTCTGGAGGTCTATATACCTTGGAATAAAATTATTTCTATGCTTTATTTTCAACTTTAACAAATACTATTGAAAGGTTTTCAAATGTGATTTGTATCAACTTACATTACTCCCACTAGCAATGTTTGAGAGTTTTCTTAACCACACTTGGCACGGTCTGTATTTTTTACTTTAGCCTTTTTAGTTGGTGTGTAGTACAGTGTTTTGGCACTTAGTTGGCATATGCGTTGGGCAAAACATCCTTCTGTGCCTGAATTTGCTTGTCTGTAAAATAGGGTAAGGAAAATCACTTATGTCACAAAGTTGTTTTTAGGAATAAGTAGAATAATCTGTAATAAAGTTCTAGGTGCAATGCCAGGCACAGAGCACACAGTCACACATATTCTATGCTACTTATCGTCATCATTAGCAGCAGCACTATCATTGCGATCCAGAAGGATAACTGAGCAATTAAAACAAGAAAGCAGTGTTTTAGACAAAACGACCAGCTTATGCAAAGGCAGAAAGACAGGAAAGAGCCTGGTATGTTGGAGAAACAGTGAAAAGTTTCCTCCTTCCCTCATGCATGTTTGATCAGGGTGAGAGACAGAAATGTTTGGCTAGCAACTGACTCAATTGTTCTGTTGCAAAAGGAGGGTTATTAAGTACCCATTTAATTGAGTAGATTATGCATCTCGAATGAGAAGCAAATAGTCAGTTATTTGAAACAGTATGCGTCATGGTGTCTGTTCCATAAGAATGAAGTCAGAACAGTGCCTGTACTGTGTGGAGGACAGACCTGCTTTCTGTTTGACCAGCAGGGCTTTTTCTACTTTCCTTTTCAGATAAATGCATATTATTGGGAAATCCATGGAAAGCCCCTTTCTTTGTAGGTTAAAATATTTCCATGTGCCCTAGCTTGAAGAGTATCCCAGGCTGCTTCAATGGAATGTAGAATCATATTCTTGTCTCACTGGATTTCACCTCTGACTAGTGTGCCAGGCAGCCTGCAGCAAGAAACGGCTTCCCAGACCAGTATCCTATCATGTCCAGCTGTACTGAGCAGCTTGCCAGCAAAGCTCACATACCCCAGCGCAGTTTCCCCAAATTGTTGCTGGATGGGCTTTGCATCCTGAAATTCTCTTGTTTTATGCGTTGGCACTACTTTTAAGAGCAATAGACTCTCAAACTCACTTTCTCTTCCTCCCTGTTTGGGGTTGGAGACTGTAGTCACTGGCTTGTGAATGCTAAGAGTGAATGTTGGCTCTTCATGTGGGAGGCTTGGAGGCCAATGTTACAGCAAAACATCTGCACAGATCTTTTCTTGCTTTTGGGATGCCGTGACCAACAATCTGGCATTATGCCAACTGGTTGGCCTATTTCTGAACATAGTGTGACACAGCTGTTTAAGGTTAATTTCCCAGAAACCAGAAAGAAAGCCCCGTCTTCAGGAAGACAGGAAAGTGATGATGAACTTGGGAAAAGGACTTCTCTTTTTATTAGACCAAGACCTTGGTGTTCTCAGAGTGATCGTCAAGAAAGAGATAATGAGAATACTATAGTGTGCTGGCTAAAATTGTGTCAAAAAATAGCATGATTTATATTTCTTTGGGTATATGCCCAGTAATGGGCTTTCTGGGTCAAACGATATTTCTGGTTGTAGATCCTTGAGGAATCGCCACACTGTCTTCCACAATGGTTGCACTAATTTACACTCCCACCAACAGTGTAAAAGTTTCTATTTCTCCACAGCCTCGCCAGCATCTGTTGTTTCTTGACTTTTTAATAATCATCATTCTGACTGACGTGAGATGTTATCTCATCGTGATTTTGATTTGCATTTCTCTAATGATCAGTGATGTTGAGCTTCTTTTCATATGTTTGCTGGCCATATAAATGTCTTCTTTTGAGAAGTGTCTGTACATGTCCTTTGCCCACTTTTTGACGAGGTTGTTTGTTTTTTCTTGTAAATTTGTTTA
The DNA here is from genome assembly GCF_043159975.1 of Macaca nemestrina. Classification (NCBI taxonomy): domain Eukaryota; kingdom Metazoa; phylum Chordata; class Mammalia; order Primates; family Cercopithecidae; genus Macaca; species Macaca nemestrina. Next base: position 23,794,097 of record NC_092132.1, read on the forward strand.
AGTTCCTAGTAAATTCTGGATATTAGACCTTTGTCAGATGGGTAGATTGCAAAAATTTTCTCCTATTCTGTAGGTTTCCTGTTTGACAACTTAAATTTAGCATAACTTATTTGAGCAAAAAAATGATTCATGAAGTAGGTAGCACCCTAAACCAGTAAAAGTTCAGGGAGTTCCACCCAGTAACTTGGGGAGGCAGCACTTAAATAAAGAAAAAGAAAGTGACACACAGAAATAGTCTCATTGGTTATGGCTTGGCTGTCTGCCTTATTTGGATATGTCTGAGCAGTTTGCAGCCTGGGATTGGCTAAACACTTGGCTGCTATGATTGTTGAAGACTACATTATTTGTATCAAGAATATATTTTCAAGGTTGTAGTTTGCTTACATGTTAAGTTAAGCTACAGTTCACTATGTACATGTCAGTGTTAGGCCAAATTTAATTTAATCTAACAAGCAGAAGGATTGGGCTCCAACTACATCTCTTCAGCCAATCAACTCTATGGTCTTGGGCAAATCACATGACCTTGCTTTGTTCTTCATCCGCAGCATTAGGAGAGCTATAGCTTCACATGGTCAGGTAAGCATGGTTGGTGTACTTCGTACCTGTAAAGCACACAGCAGTGGCTGGCGCCGACTGAGAGTTTAATATTCAGTACCTATTATATTTTATGTTGCCTTTCTTTACCCCTTCTCCTTTGTTTGGCCAACGATTGTCAGTTTTTGGCCCAGCTTTTCGTTTTTCCCAAGTCTTACTGAGGTATCTTTTCTGATTTATCCAATAGCAAATTTCACTGCCCTTATTGTAGAATTTATTTTGCCATATTGTAAATGTAATTGTGTATCTTTTTGTAAATAGACTTAGGTGTATCTTGCTGGCCTTGTATCTGTGTATTACTCATCACAGTGCATGTCAAATGGTAAGCAGTCAACAAATATCACATTTTATTATTATTAGATACATAATATGTCTGTTGAAGAAAAGAAAGCAGATTCTCCTGGATTTTCTCCAGTGGCAGTAGACTCCCCCGTCCACCCACTATGCCCATGTAATCAGTCTCAGTACAGCATGCCACGAAGACTTAGAACAATGTTGGTATCTGATATTCTTGGATTCACTCCCTGCTCCTGCCAGTGCATTGGTGGTCAATTCACCTGCCCATCTCAATACCTGGCTGTCCAAACTTATAACCTAACCCCATATTCCATGTCTTTAAAAAGAGTCATGTATTTTTATAGCCTACACAAGTATAGGTTAGCTGCAGGTTAGGTAATCTAAGCTGGACTTGCTCATATACATGCAGGTTCTCTGTAGATTCTGTACTGGGCAGGGCTTGGCTAGGGAACATTATCTGGAATAACTCTGTTCTATGTGCCTCTCATCCTCCTTTCAGCCTGTGGGCTAGTATGGGAATATTCTCCTCATGGAGATGGTGGAGTTCAGGAGGGTAAGTGGAGACAATAAAGGCTTTTAAAGGTCTAGGCTTAGAAATGTCACACTGTTATTTCTTCATTTTGTGTGTTCCCCCAAAATTCATACATTGAAATCCTAACCCCCAGTGTGATAGTGTTAGGAGACAGGGCTTTTGGGAGGTAATTAGGTCATTAGGGCGAAACACTTATGAGTGGGGTTAGTGTCTTTATAAGAAGAGACACAGGGTTTCCTTTCTGTATGTTTTCTGCCATGTGAAGATATAACAAAAAAGCTATTTGCAAATCAAGAAGTGGGTCTCGCCAGACATCACATCTGTTCATGCCTTAATCTTGGGCTTCCTAACCTCAAGAACTATGGAAATAAATTTCTGATGTTTCAGCCATCCCATCTCTGCTATTCTGTTATAGCAGCCTGAACTGACTAAGAATGAAAAGGCTGAGTGTGGCTTATGCCTGTAATCCCAGCACTTTGAGAGACTGAGGTAGAAGGATTGCTTGAGCCTAGGAGTTTCAGACCAGCCTGGAAAACATAGCAAGCTCCGTCTCTACAAAATAAAAAAAATTATCAGGGCGTGGTGGCAGGAATCTGTAATTCCATCTACTCAGGAGGCTGAGGTGTGAGGATTGCTTGAGCCCAGGAGTCTGAGGCTGCAGTGAGCTGTGATTGTTCCACTGCACTCCAGCCTGGGTGACAGAGCGAGACCTTTTCTCTAAAAAAAAAAAAAAAAATACGAGACTTGCAAGGTCATTTGGCAAGGATCGTGCTACTAGGGGAGAAAATACTGGAGCTAGCAAATGAGTCTACCACTTATACCATGATACGATATGGCTGTGTCTCCACCCAAATCTCATCTCAAATTGTAGCTCCCATAATTCCCACAGGATGTGGGAGGTACCAGATGGGAGGTAACTGAATCATGAGGGCGGGTCTTTCCTGTGCTGTTCTTGTGACAGTGAATAAGCCTTATGAGATCTGATGGTTTTATAAAGGGGAGTTCCCCTGCACATGTTCTTCTTGCCGGCTGCCATGTCAGACATGACTTTGCTCCTACTTTGCCTTTCCTCCTGATTGTGAGACCTCCTCAGCCATGTGGACTGTGAGTCAATTAAACCTCTTTCCTTTATAAATTACCTCATCTCAGGTTGTCTTTATTAGCAGTTTGAGAACAGACTAATATATACCATATATTTTCATAGGACAGATAGAATCAGATAACTCATTCAAACTAAAATATAAGCACCCAGTGAGAATTATAATCTGTTATATATTTCCTATCCTGTAAGAAATTAATCTCTGAGTTCTAAATGCTTAAAGAATTCAAGTAGTGGGATAAAGGACCTTCGCTTTTCTGAAATAATTAATCACCATATTAATGGTGGACACACAGCACAAGCTAAGCACTGAATCAAGCACTTCAGAGAATACATGAGGGAAAACTTTACGGTCCATGATTTAAAGAAAAGGACAGATTTATTGTGAAGTAAAAGTTAAAAAATTAGCATTCACAATAAAGCAAATAACATAAGATGCAATAGAATTAAGGGACCATTTTGTAAAGTATCTACTGTATAATGACCTCTGTAATAAGTCCTGCATAGACTTTATCTTTATTTTTTTTACAACAAGATAAGGACAGTGTTTTGACTCTGAGACTTGTACATGTTCTTTCTGAAATCAAATGTACTTGTTCAGTTCTCCTCAAAACTGTCAAGGTCATCAAAAACAAGGCAAGGGCTGGGTGCAATGGCTCATGCCTGTAATCCCAGCACTTTGGGAGGCTGAGGTGGGTGGATCACCTGAGTTCATGAGTTTGAGACCAGCCTGGCCAACATGGTGAAACCCTATCTCTACTAAAAAAAAAAAAAAAGTACAGAAATAGCCAGTGTGGTGATGCATGCATGCCTGTAATCCCAGCTACTCGGCAGGCTGAGGCAGGAGAATCACTTCGGCCCAGGAGGTGGAGGATGCAGTGAGCTGAGATGGTGCCATTGCACTCCAGCCTGGGCAAAAAGCTACAAGAGCAAAACTCTGTCTCAAAACAAAACAAAACAAAACAAAAACAAGGCAACTGTGAGAAACTACCACAGTCAAGAGGAATCTAAAAAGACATAATGATTGGACTGAATGCAATAGGATATCCTTCTCAATGGGATACTGGAGTAGAAAAAGGTCATTAGGTAAAAATTAAGGAAATCAGAATAAACGATGGACTTTAGTTAATAATAATATGTTAATATTTGTTCATAAAGTATACCAAATATTCCATAATAATATAAATTGTTAATAACAGAATAAACTGTGTGTAGGGATATATGGAAACTCTGTAGCCTCCGTTCAGTTTTTCTCTAAATCTGAAACTTTTCTAAGAAATACAGTTAATAAAAAACCTGACAAAAAAATCTGAACAGACCTATAATAAGAAAATTGAATTAGTAATTAAATCACACAAATAAAATCAGAGTCTCAGATAACATCATTTGTAAATTCTGCCAAACATTTAAAGAATAATACCAACTCTTCACAAATTCTTTCAAAAAAGAGGGAGGATTATTTTTCAATTCATTCTGCAAGGCCAGTATTACCCTCAAACCAAACCAAAGACCTCATAAAAACTATAGTCTACAGACTTTTCAAATATAGACACAAAAGTCCCCCCAAAGTACTAACAAACTGAATCCAGAAACATATTAAAATAATTATATACTATGGCCAAGTGAGATTTAACCCAGGAATTCAAGGTTAATTTAACATCTGAAAATTAATTTTGTAATATGTAATATGCTATATTAATAGAATAAAGAGCAGAACCACTCATCATCTCAATAGATACAACAAAAAGCATTTAACAAGATCCAACACTTTCATGATTAAAAACACTCTATAAACTGAATAGAGCAGAACTTTCTTAATCTGATAAGGGGCATTTATTAAAAACCTACAGCTAGCATTATACTTAATAGTGAAAGACTGGATGCTTTCCCCCTAAAATGAGAAAGAAGACAGCATTCCGCATAACACTAGAGAGTCCAGCCAGGGAAATTAGGAAAGAAAAAAATATAAAAGGCATTCAGATTGCAACGTAAGAATTAAAATGATCTCCTCTTGCAAATGGCCTGCATTTTATGTAGGTAATCCTAAGAAATACACCAAGAAGAACACATATTAGAACTAATAAAATGAGTTCAGCTAGATTGCAGAATACAAAATTAACAGGCATAAATGAGTTATCTTTCTACTCAATAGCAATAACAATGCAAAAATAAAATTGAGAAAACAATCCCATTTATAATATTATTAGAAAACTAATATAATTAGTAATAAAATTAACAAAAATAGTGTAAGACACTGAAAATTACAAAACATTGTTAAAAGGAAGCTACATAAACAGAAAGATAGCCTATGTTTGTGGGTTGGAAAATTTAATATTGTTAAAATGGCCATACTCCATGAATTAATCTATATGTTCAAAGAAATTCCTATCAAAATCCAGCTTGCGTTTTTTTTTTCAGATATTGACAAATGGATCCCAGTAGTCATATAGAAATACAAGGGAACCAAAATAGCCAAAACTGTTTTGAATAAGAAGAGCAAAATTGGAGGAATCATACTTCTTGATTGCAAAATACTACAAAGCTATGGTAATCCAGACAGCGTGGTACTTGCAGAAGACAGATATATACATAAATGGAATAGAATTGAGAGTTCAGAATAATACATACATCTATGGTCAATTGATTTCTTGATATACGTTGGATGTTTGTCTCCTCCCAATTTCATGTTGAAATGTGATTCACAATGTTGGAAGTGGGACCTGGTGGGAGATGTTTGGACCATGCGGGGGCTCCCTCGTCAATGACTTGGCACCATTCCCTTGGTGATGAGTGAGCTCTCACTCTGAGTTCACACATGACTTAGTTGTTTGAAAGTGTGTGGCACTTCCCCACTGTCTCTTGTTCCCACTCTCACCATGTGAGATGCCTACTCCCGCTTATCCTTCCACCGATTGTAAGTTTCCTGAGGCCTCACCAGAAATGGATGCTAGCACCATGCTTGTACAACCTGCTGAACTGTGAGCCAATTAAACCTCTTTTCTTTATATGTAACCCAGCCTCAGGTATTTTTTTTTATAACAATGCAAATGGCCTAATACAGACGGAAAAACAAGGCAATATACAAATAATAATCTTTTCAATAAATGGTGCTAGGAGAACTGGATATCCACATGCAAAGAATGTAGTTAGACTCCTGCCTCAGAACATACATAAAAATCAACTCAGAGTAGATCCTAAATTTCAGTATAATAGCTAAAGTATAAAATTCTTAGGCGAATATTTGTGGCTAGGCTGAAGTTTTTCTTAGATATGACCCAAAAAGCAAAAGCAACAAAAGAAAAAGAGAGACAAATTGAACTTTTTTTCTTTCTCCTCATAATTTGATCCATTGCAGAAAGAGACCAAAGAATTAAAAATTTCTGATATTAAAGTAACTCCAGCTGCTCTCTACAGACATAACCTGAAATTTCAGTAGCTTAATGCAATCGAAGTTTATTTCTTCTGCAATAAAGCCGCCAAAATGAGTATTTATGAGAGATTTCTTCAATTATGTGATTTCACAACCTATAATTTGTGGCTTCCAAGTTCACCTCACTTGTCTATTTCAAGCCAGAAGGGAAAGGAATATGGAGAGTCTCATAGGAGGTTTTGAGCAAGGCCTAGAGAGACGCATATCTCTTCTACTCACATTCCTTCTGCTTGTCTTATATTGCAAGAGATAGTGTGAAATATAGTCTATCATATGCACAAGAAAAGGAGAAATGGGTTTGGTGATCAGCTATCAGTTTCTACCATCAGTCCTATCATAAAATAGTCATTAGATGCCTCACATGTTAGAGTTTAGGGATTAGAATAAAAATAACAATGATAAGAGGAGCTAACATTTATTGAGTAACTATTCTGTAAGTGGCACGATGCTTGGTAATTTACAGGTATTATCATTATTAATCTTTACAATAGCTCCATGAGACAAGTACTTTGTTATCTATAGTTTACCAGTGAATAAACTGAAGGAAAGAGAGGCTAAGTACCCTGCTAAAGTTGTACAGCTGCTAATTGGTAGCTCCTGATTCAAACCTAGCTAATGCTGACTCAAAAACCCAGGCTGTTTAACATGATACTCCCTCCTAAGAAAGTAAGGGAGGATGGAAAGAGAGATATGAGTAAGGAAAGAAAGAGTTAGGTTGTGAGATATCAGAAAATCAAGGCCAGAACAGCTGGATCCTGATAGGGAAGTTGGTAGTAGGTATCATTAATGACAGCCAATAACAGAGAGATCCTCCTGTGCATTTCCAGCAGGAGAACTGGTTGCATACAGGCTAAATGGTAACTCAAAGATCATCTAACTTGCCATCTATATTTTACAGATGAGTTAACTTGTTAAGATCAATATGGCTGGCCATGTACTGAATGAGTACAAGGATCCAATTGACTAGAGTCCCAGTCCTATTTTCTTATCATTGCCCTACATTCTTCTTGTTACAATCATTTCAAAGAAAGCAACACTCGGGGGCTTGCCAGACTTCCTGGGCTTAGCCAGATTATCAGTGTGAGGTGCAGCATAACAATCTCCTATCCCTCAGCATTTTCTATAATTCACATTTACTTATTCAATAAACTGTTATGAAGTCAAGGATCTACTGCTTATCCCTATCTGAGGCAAGGGTATACATTTATGTTTAGTATTTCTCATCACTGAGATTGATCTTGGCTATGTAATATACATCAATTATTGAAAAACATTTCATAAACAGTCACTGTTCAAGTTAACATTGATGTCTTCTAAGTCCTTGAAGAACCTGTGGAGGTATAGCGATGAAAGACTTTGTCTGATGGTCCTCAGGGTCAGGATTGAATGGTCTCTATTTTTGGAAATGTTGACTCTTCTGTGTTTTATTACCCATTTTTTGAAGCCCTTCTGTGACTCTATGTTATTAATAACATTGAAATTCCCTAGCAAAACTCATCAGGTACTCAATGATCAGACACTTTGCTGCATAAGATGGGGTATTAATTTCCTATTGCTGCTGTAATGAATTGCCACAAATTTACCACAAACTTAGTGGCTTAAGACAACACAAATTTACTGACTTGCAGTTCTGGAAGTCAGAAGTCTAAAATCAAGTTTTTGGCAGGGTTGTGTTCCTCCTGGAGTCTTCAGGCTCAAATCCATTCCCTTGCCTACATCAGCTTCTCAAAGCTTCCTACACTCGTTGGCTCACAGACCCCACCTTGCAATATTCCATCCTGTTGCTTCTATTATCACATCTCCTACTACTCACTTTGATGCTCCAGTCTTCCTTTATAAGAACCCTTGTTATTACATTGGACCCACCCAGATAACCCAGGATAATAGTCTGATCTCAAGATTTGTAAGCACATCTACCAAGTTCCTTTTGTCATGTAAACTATTAGCAGGTTCCACGGATTAGGATGAAGACATCTTTGGAGGGGAGAGGTCATTATTCAGCCTACCACAGATGGTCCAGACACACAGAATTACTTGCCATTTTCCAAACTTATTCCATCTTTTGCACCATTAGCTCTCTGCACACCTCATCTCTATCAGTTAATACTGAAAATCTGGTCTTTCCTACTGAACCATCAATTCCCTGTTCAAGTGTCACTCTCCCTATGAAGTCTTCTACTTTCTTCTTTCCTCCGAAACCCCAGTGTTGAACTGATTCTTCCCTCCCTATTAAAGTGTGAGTCTCAATATTCTGTAGCACTTTGCTTTTACTCTCTCTCTTCCCAACTAGATTATACATTTCTTGAGGGCAGAAATTTTATCTTACTTACGTTTGTGTATCTAGCACCCAGCACAAAGCAATGACTGATAAAGGTTTATTGAATTTTTAAATAGATATATGGCTTATTATACAGAGAGATGTGTCAAATCTCTACTTGACTTGTTTTCCAAAGCTTTACCAGCAATGATTTAAAGCTTAATGGTAGCTTGGAAGATGGTAATAAGGTTGTTTTAAATAGCAGAGTTGTTGAGGCTACTTGTCTTTCATAGCTAATGTCATTGAGGGGTTTCATATACCCATTTACTCCACAGGTTCACCTTGAAAACTAGCTCATGTCAACAAAGTGCTAGTATCTAAGTAAAATCAATTGAAGAAATTGCATATATATGAAAGTGACTGTGGTTGCAAAATCACTTCATAAGTATTGATTTCCCATACAAATGACTTTCCTATTAAAGGTTTGGATTTCTTATTAAAAGCCAGATTCCGCTACAAACAACTAGAGAAATTGCATCTTATATTAGCAGTATATCCTTCATTGTGTTGACCTTGTCATTTTTTCAAGTGGAGAGTTCAGATTCCTGGGGACTTCAGTTATATAAAGTGACTCGCAGATGGAGGTCATATCACCCCATTATGAATAAGCACACACAAGCATTAGTTTAAGCTTTCAATGCTATAATACTTTCTTCATTTTGCTTAAGGTGACAGTTATTTGTAAGTTAATTCTATCTCCCTCTACTAGATGCCAGGGCACTGAAGACATATTCTCTGCCTTATACACATCATTTGTGGTTAGCAATTGTCTGGCACAGAGTAGAAAAGAAATATTGAAATAAATAAATATTGGAATTCAATGCTTGAATTTTTTTAAAGCTAGATCCTCATACTCCTTTCCCCATCTAGTATATATTGCATGGGTACCTAATGGGGTTAACAACTTATCGCAGTTTGCCCTGTTCTTTCTTAGTTTTAGCACTGAAAGTTCTATGTCCTAAGAACCCCTTTCCCTTTCAGGCCTGGGCACTCTACTTCCTAAGTACTCGGCCAGTATAAACTCACAAACTCAGAGGCTGTCAGGGACTGAAAATGAGAGGTGACCTGGTTTGGGGTAAAGTGGAAACCTGCCAGAAGGCATTGAGATATGAATAAATTGGTTCAAGGAGCTAAAGTCATTGAGACAGCCTTGAGACAACAATGTCTGGCCAAAGTTAACTGAAGAAGGGGCAGGGATAATTCTATTTTGTATTTAACTCTGATTTTTTCCCCTCAAATCAAAATAAAATGGTTAAGTACCAAATCCTTATTAGAGCTGACAAGTCACTACCCTGAGATTATTAACAAGTTACTTAATATCTCTGGATCTCCATTTCCTTATACATGAAACTGAAATTTAAAAAGAAACCACTGCCTACACAAAATTTTGGGAATTGAATTAGATTTAAAACAAAGAAATGCTAGTTGTTTTTATTTTTTTAAAAAACAATATATGTATTCGAAGACACATTGGATGGGGAATTTGAAACCTGGTTTTTATCTCTGCTTGTATAACCTTGAGGAATTCATTTAACATCTCTGGGTCTCAGGTTTCTCATCGATAATATAAGCAGGTTGGATAGTTAGTTGCTAGACTGTAATATTATTAGGATTTGATTATCTAGAGAGTACTTTACAGAAGGCAAAATTGGTGCTAGGGATTAAGAGCTCAGGCTTAAGGATTATAGAGACCCAGGCTCCGATCCTGGCTCTGCCATTTAAGAGATGGGTCACCTTGGGCAAATTCTTTAACCTCTTCATGTCTAACTTGCCTTATCAATAAAAATGGGGATAATTGTGCCCACCTCATGCAGTTGTTGACATCAAGAGGACCAAGTAAAATAACCTATATAAAAAGATCACTGTAGAAAATACAGGTAAATATTAGTTTATTAGTATTATTAAATTCATCATGACTATTTAATATACAGAAATGAATCAAATATAGTTAAATAATGTTTTCAGTTTTGAAAACAGAATGTTATTGGGTTTGAATTTCAACCCTTTCCATCAATTTCTTACAGTTTAGGCAAAATGAAAGGTTAACTCTTTAACTACAGTGTTTTCAGTCTTCCCAGACTGTTTACAAAACTTCATAGTCCTGGAAATAAAATTGTCTCACAACTTTCTTTACTCTGGAGCCTCAAGCCCTCCTGTAGTTACAGAAGTTCATCTCCACAGGACGTAAGCTCCTTCTCTTCCATAGTAAAAAGAAAAAAAAAGACTTCCTGTGACTATTCTCCACCTGATCCCCTTCCAGATCACTTGCTCTTTCTTGAAGAAGCCAGAACATGCCAGAACATGTAACTCAATTTTGAATCAAAACCTAAGACTACACATTAATCTCTAAATGCCATCATTTTTCCTAATAATGGTACCAACACACTGAGTTTCACTTACATACATAACCGCTTCTGATTTTTTAAAGCCCATTTCCCCTTTTCCACAGCTGCTGTAAAAACACATGAAAATTGAATTTAATCTGGCATTTAACATAGAGGGTGTGTGTGTCTGTGTGTGTGCGCACGCATGTTTGTGTGGGTGCGCTACCCAGTACTTCCTGCAATATCAGCAGGTCTACTTTGAGACAGCATTTTAATTTTGTTTTTTGTTGTTGTTGAAAATACTTAAGTGGTCCCAGCTGTTTAAGACTCAGAGCTGCAGAGAAACCTTTCCATTTTAGGTGACCTTCATTAATTAAGTTCATTAATGGATCAAATATATCTTCACCTTCCACAGGAGTTTGTTAAGAAACCAGGCATGTGTGCCCTGTGTCATGGACAAATCAACACCAGATTAAACTATTTTCATGACTGTAGGCTAATTATATAATAACAGAGATGTGTTTACTATACTGTTGTCTTTGTGCCATGTGAAAGTCAAATGACATTGTATGGACAAAAGCTTCTCAGTGCTTAAAGACAGTGGGTGGGAGATGGCAGTATCACAGGATATATGGCAGTCAGGAGTGCTAAACTCAAAACAACTGTCCATAGCAATCAGTAACATGGTCACATTGAAGTGGTCATTCCAGGGCAAGGTGGTCCATCAAAACCTTGCTCTGAAATACAACTTGATGTTATCCCATGCTAATTGAAGTTGTTTTGAGTTTTTGCTTTATTTTTATTTAATTTACACATTAATTTTGTTTTTGCAGTCATAAGATAACTGCAAACATAGAAAATACATATCCAGTTTGATATTTGTGCATCTTTACATGACAAAATAAGAATAACTTAAATCAATATTGGGGATCCAAAATATGTTTTTCCTTTTATATGTCCTATAATGTTAGACCTTACTTAAGTTTGAGAAACCCTGGTCTGAAGTGCTGTTGAAAGGGCTAAAGAGGCAAATATTCATGAGTGATAATAGAACAGAGCAGTGATTAAAGGCTTTAGTATCAGTCTTAATTGAATTACAGTCTGATTTCTATGCTAAATAATCATCATGGAACTTAACTTTTCTAAACCTTTGTTTTCCTAGGATAAAATGGGAATAAAAAGAGTAATCATCTAGAGCAGTTATGGTGATTCATTGAGATAGCCCTTATAAAGTGCTTTGCTGTTTAAGAGGCAGATAGAGGTATAGTGAAGAATGTGAACTCCGGAGCAAGACAGCCTGGCTCAGATCCTAAGGACGCCACTTGCTAATTGTATGGTAGGTCACTTGACCTCCTTGCACCTCAGTTTTCTCATCTGCGAAATGGGAATGATAATAGTGTCAACCTCATAGAGTTGATATAAAGACAACTGAGTGAATTAATGCAAGGTACATAGGGCATTGCATTAGTAAGCACACTATGTTTCTTCTTACTATTAGCACAGTGTTTGATACAACAGACCTTAAAAAGTTTAGCTGATTTTAAGGCAGACTTTAGCTTAATTTTGGCACCACAAAATCTATTCCACGTGGAGGGATTATGACCAATGTCCTATGATCATCCAGGCTGAGAAAATTAAACATTAAAGGCAGTTAAGCCTGCATCAGTGGGCAATGGAAGTAGATATGGTTAGATAGAAGTTGGGCCCACACACATTGAGAAGATCAAAGCTGGGACTAAAGTCTGAGGTAGCAGGTATAATTTGAAATGAAATGTGTGTTTTAGCATGAGCTTCAGAGTTGTCCATAGTGGAGTCTCCTGGAAGAGAAGTCACCCCAAGAAAAGAGAATCAGAGAAATTAGGCTTTAGAAAGGAAAAGCTCTGAGTGTCAACCGTTCTGGCTGCCCCACCCCAGGAAATATAGAGTCATGTCAGTGTTTTTGGAGAAGAGCGCTAGGGGGAATAATTATAAAAAACTACTCTACGGAAAACTTTGAAAGTCACTGGGCCATGCTTTGACATCCAAATAGAAAAAGAAGTACCTGTAAGTTGGAGCAATGCCTGCTTTGGTACCTTGGGGACTTCAGGGGAAGATGATGATATTCGTCTCTGAAGACAAAGGCAACAGATCCATTAGAGAGGAACCAGAGTAAAAGAGGAAACATGTCCAATATCACAGGCTATCTTGTTGAACTTGTTCATGAGGATATCTGAGATACTACCCCAGGTAGTATCTGGTAGTTTACTTCCAGGCATAGACTTTTCTGGTGGTTGATCTGCATTGCAGGAGATGCAGAAGGACAGATAACTCTCGGGAATTATTCCCAGTACCTAAAAGTCAGTGTATTAATATATAAGGGTTGAATGAATGAGGAAAGGAACAGATGGGTCTGATCTGAGAGAGGATGTCACAACTTTCCATTGTCTTCTAGATAAAGAAAAAGAAGTGCAAGCTTTCCAGGTGATTCGAACAGTCTTTCTAGCCATTTAAAAAAGTAGAGATTTTTAGTGATTCGCAATTCTTCAGACCCATCAGAGACAGTGATGACAGCGAGAGCTAGAACTCTACATTTTATGAGCAGACTGTGGACTCAGTCATCAGCTATGATTTCTCGGAGGCTTGCTGATTGTATCTTCTTTCAAAACCCTGAGAGGATCTTTTTTCAAGTCCTTCTCCTGAACCCTATCCTCTGCAAAAAAAAAATGAAGTTCCAGGAATTACGTAATTGATAAAAATTAGCAGAGTTATCTTAAATTTAGAATTAAGATACGGTTGTCTAGGGAATAAACTAGTTTCTGTTTATCGTATTAGGAGCAATTAGTTACGACATGAGCTTAAAGCTAAAACAGTGATACATTTTCCTTAGGTTAATTCTTTTCCCTCTAGGACTATTAAAAGATAATCAAAACATGCTACTAAAAAGACTTAAGGTAATGCCTGTACATGAAATGAATAAGCCATTTGATTATGAACAAAAATATCTTCACTGGTATATTCATTTGCATTCATTGCAATCTCTATTTATTAAGGACCTCCTGTGTTCTATGCAGTGTTCGTTAGCCCATTGACTATATATAATGGCCCTAGGGTCTATGTATTCATAATGCTATTTAACAAATAAGAGAATTGAAGCAAAGGGAGGTTTGCTAAGTTACTCATTTGTTCATTAAATAAATATTTATTGAGCAGTTAATCCATGTGTGTCACTGAGAATACAGCTCTGAAAAAGACAGAGATATTCTGTGCCTCTGTAGGGCTTTTAAATTACGAGAATTGGGAAGAGACATCTCCAGTGGCATTCAGCCAATAAGTGGCAGAGACAGGAATTAGAACTTCAAGCTCTAGGTTCTTTCCACTGTCAATGAAAATGTTGAGTCGGGACTTACTGGGATCCTAAGGAGACCTTGCCTTTGTTTTGCCTTTTTTTTCACTTTTTTCCCCTCTTTCCCAGAATGTTTCTTTCAGTTTTATTAAGGGTGTTTTCCAGATGATTTCTTTCCCCTTCCCCCTGGCAAGCTGTTGTCATGAGTCACAAGCAAAACTCTGAGGAGTCACTGCCAATGGCTGACGGTTCCACCCTAGATCATCTTTGATTTACGGTGTTTCTTTAGTCCCTGTAGACCAGGAAAGGGGAACAATGCCTTAGGCTAAACATGTAGAATATTCTGAAAACATTTACTTCATGTAGACTGTGGGTAAGCCTCAGCAAGCTGTGGTAGAGTTGCGTAGAGGCCAGGCATGTTTCATGCAGCTTTCTGCTGCAGTCTGCCCATCGCTGCAAAGAGGAGAGCAAGCCCTTCAGAGGCCTGAGAAGGAGATGGTTCCATAAACAGCTGGTTGAACTTCAAGCTAAAAAGGCACCTTCAGGGTGGCTGCAGTTAACAGCAATATACTGTGTATTTCAAAAGAGCTAGAAGAGAAGATTTAAAACGTTTGAGGTGATAAATATCCTAATCACCTTAATTTGATCATTATACATTGTATGCATGCACCAAAATATCACCTATACCCCATAATTATGCACACTATGTATACATTAAAAAATGATAAACAGGCATCTTCCCTAACAACAAAAGCACTAATATGCATTTTCTTATCTAGAACACTTACCATTTGTAAACCTTTTCCAGACTCTTTTCATAATTTATTCTATTTCTCCTCCTGAACTCTATCCTCTGGAAAAAATATCTTCAAAATGACATTATGAGGTAAACAGATCAGTTAAAACAACTAAACTCAAACCTGGAGGCTTAGGATTTTTTCCCAAGATTGCAAATATTATTAAAAAATGGAAGGATTTCTCAAACTGAGGTCTTCTTGCTCTGAGATCAGGAGTCTTCCAGGGGTTCTCAGAGCAATGCTGGACTAGCAGAATTACTCGGAAATGTGTTAGGAATGCAAATTCTTGAGCTCCACAAAAGACGTACTGATCAGAAATTCTGAGGGTGTCCCTAGAAATCTATGTTTGTACAGGTGCGTCGGGTGCCTGCTAAAGTTTGAGAACCTATTGTGCTAATGGCTGCCTCCCAAATGAGGCTTGAGATGTTCTACTTAACACAGGCTATAAAATTGGAAGGCCTGAGATAATTGTTGGATTGGTCAACTATACTTTGACATACCTGTTAACGGTGCCTGAAAAACACCAATATATTAATCTATTACATTAAAAATATGGTATAAAGCAGTTGGTCCCTAAAGGAGTCGGAGTAAAGTGATGGCATTTGAAATATAGGGATAGTCAATAGATTTGGTCCCAAGCTTAGTATCTGAACTTCGGTTTGTAGTTATCTGGACTGTGCTGCTGAGAACTTCTGAGGTCACACCAGAAAGAAAATCTGTGATTAATTGGCAATAACTGCACAGTAAGAAGAGTGGGGCCTA
The DNA here is from genome assembly GCF_043159975.1 of Macaca nemestrina. NCBI lineage: Eukaryota > Metazoa > Chordata > Mammalia > Primates > Cercopithecidae > Macaca > Macaca nemestrina. Next base: position 23,809,571 of record NC_092132.1, read on the forward strand.
CATATTTGTCACACTTTGTCTAAGGAAAGAGAATATGTTTACAATAGTGGTATTTCAATGTCAGCTCAACCCTTACTTTTCTGGATGACCACAGGCAAACCAACAGTAATAAAACTAGTAACATTTTGTACTTTTACGTGGATCTTTTGATTGAACCCATCTCAGGGCCTTGTAAGGGGGCAGAACTGAGATTGTTACTCTCAGTTGATAGTTGAGGAAAATTGAGATTAAGAAAATTTAACATTTGCCCAAAGTCAGCTATTGAGTTTTCAGGAGTAAAGTTCAAATTCTGGTCTGAGTTCTTTCTACCAGACTTGATGCTGTCTTTCAATTATTTGTGTTTCAATGTCCCCATTTGCAAAATGGAATATAACATACTTTCTGGTGTATTTCACAACAAGTTACTCATTTAAATACTCTGCAAAGTTAGAAGTGTCTATGAAATGTACATAAAAATATGAAGCATTTCACATATATGTTTCAATGTTTTCTATATCAACCTAATGAGGGTTGAAGGCACAGATACTAAAGCAAAATAAATGTTTTGGTTAGGTTCAAGTAGTTTTCTCTTGAAAGAGCTGATTTTGCCCTCTCAGAGACATCTGGAAATATCTGGAGACATGTTTGGCTGTCATAACTTGCAGAGGGGTGTTGCTACTGGCATCCTATAGGTGGTGGCGGCAAATGCTGGTGAGCTTCCTACTATGCACAGGACAACCCACATAGCAAAGAATTATCTGGTTGCAAACGTCAGTTGTGGCAAGGTTGAGATTAAAGCCAATGAGAAACACATTGTTTAACCAGGGTTGTATTGTCATTACAGGGAGATAGTCCAAACTTTCTCCATGAGCAAAGATTTGCATGTTCTGTTCTCCCAAACGACGTGGTTTTCTCTAGTCCCAGTCAATAGTATTCTCTCCATACTCTTTTTGGCAAGACCCTGACTCTATCACTTTGTGCCTGTGTGACTTTACATCTTACTTTGCTTGTTAGTTAAATAGGGATTATAGAACCTACCTCATAAAGCTAATGTGAAGATGAAATTAATGTATGCTCGGAAGCACATAGAATAAGTCTCATACTATTAAGCTCATAGTAAGAGTTTAATAAATATCATAAACATTTTTTAAAAATAAGTTTTGGAATACAACCTTCTCCCTACAACATCTTCCCTGTGCTTACTGGGGTTTTCCTCCATTAATATGGAAGTCAATTATTTAAATTTAATGCAAGAAAAGCCCCAATATTGATTTAAAATATCAAATGCCAAATATTTAACATTTAATTATATTTAATAACTATTAATGAGTATTCAATTTAACAAATGTGTTTTAAGATTTCATTTACTTGAAAAGAAGGTCTATCTATATCCACAGCGTATTTTCATAATCGTCCATACCCATAATTCTCTTTACTATAAGAAAAAAAGTGATAAATTTGCCATGTGGCATTAAATAAGGAAAGGAAGGAGAGAAGGAATCATTTTTCATGATCAGGAACAAATCATACTCTTTTCCTTTTACAGTTGCCTCCCACTCCCAAAACGAGCAAGAACTAGAGAAAGAAACAACTAGATTATGAAATCCTATATTTGTTTTTCCCAATTCTTTCATTTCTCCTGGTATTTCCGCAGTGTGTGGCTGTGAAATGGGCTGCCATACATCAGGCTCAAAACGTGAGTAGGGCTAGGGAAGGAGGAATTCTACACCGACTTAAGATAAGAGCTGATAAAAATGTGGTTTTAAACCATCATTCTCAGCAAACTAACACAGGAACAGAAAACCAAACACTGCATATTCTCACTCATAAGTGGGAGTTGAACAATGAGAACACATGGACACAGGGAGGGGAACATCATACACCGGGGCCTGTTGGTGGGTGGGGGTCTAGGGGAGGGAGAGCATTAGGAGAAATACCTAATGTAAATGACAGGTTGATGAGTGCAGCAAACCACCATGGCAGGTGTATACCTATGTAACAAACTTGCACGTTCTACATGTGTATCCCAGAACTTAAAGTATAATGTAAAAAAATTATGGATTTGTATGAATATAAATTTACTAGTATCTGAATTGAACATGAAATTCCCTTGGTTTTCATATAATTTTATTAGACTAGCTACTGAAATCTGTTAAAAACATGTTTCCAGAATATCACTGTTAATTGGGTAATACTGAGAAAGATTTTCCTAAACTGTGTTTTGGTACATTTCCTCATTACTATAATCCTTTATCTACCCCAGCTATATCTAAGAGAAGAATGTTTGCCTCAAGTCAGTCTGCTGATACAAAGTCCTTTAAATAAGTATTAGAAAATATTAAACTTCAAGTAGGAATTAAATGGAATGAGGTGAAGGGAGAAGGAGCCAGGCACCTCAGAGAAACCATAAGAAATAGTCATTGCTAGCCGTATCTTACAGATGAGCAAACTGAGGCCTAGTGAGATTAGAAAATAGGCAGCATCACACAGTGGCAGAGCCAGACCTAAGGCTCCAGTCTTTTAACTTCTAATTTAATGCTTGTTTTCATTCCTAACCACTCATGGTGGTATGGTGTGGGTCATATATGTAAGTAAAATCTTACATACATATATGCATGTATATACTTATATGTACATACATATACATACATATTTGTATGTACATATACATATATGTATGTAAGATCACCGTCAATATGATTCAAACATTCACACTTTTATAATTTCCTCCCAAAAGCAGAGAAATTTTCCATCAAAACTAAAAACGTGGGTGTCTACCTGTCTGGGAGCCAGAGAACAGTGATATTTGGGTAAACATCAGCGATAAAACAGGCTATTCATCAACTCTGTCATTTCAGATAAATTGAAATAGAAATAGAAGATATAGGAAATATTGGAAAAGTCTCGTACTTTTATACTCATATACTTATTTGCATATGTATATGTGTGCACACGTGCATAGATATCTGTAAAAGCACCAGTTCGGGATATCCTTATTAGGCTTTGTCATATTGAAGTGACTAGCGGGAATATATTTAGTTATTTCTTTGTTGACAAATAGAGATTTATGTTCTTTGGTTCTTTCTCAGATTTTGATGTCTGAATATCTGTCCTTGGAATTTTACATGTGAGAACTTTCAGTAAGGGTGGGGAAGGATAGTATTTATTTATTTATTTATCTCTTTAGATGGAGTTTTGCTCTTCTCGCCCAGGCTGGAGTGCAATGGTGCGATCTCAGCTCACTGCAACCTTCGCCTTCCCGGTTCAAGTGATTCTCCTGCCTCAGCCTCCTGAGTAGCTGGGATTACAGGCACCCACCACCATGCCTGGCTATCTATATATATATTTGTATTTTTATTAGAGACAGGGTTTCACCATCTTCACCAGGCTGGTCTCGAACTCTTGACCTCAGATGTTCCACTGGCCTCGGCCTCCCAAAATTCTGGGATTATAGGCGTGAGCCACTGCACCCGGCCAAAGCATTTTATCAATTTTTAAAGGTGGAAATAATTATTTCCCCCCTTTTTAAAAAAGTTTCTTCTCACCTCCAGAACTACAAAATAATAAATTGCATTATTTTAAGCCACCAAGTATGCAGTAATATGTTACAGTAAGCATAAGAAACTAATGCAATCCTTATTTCTCTTTGAGCCAATTAAAATCTTTGAGAATTTAAGTGTTAAGCCTTTCTTATAGTCTTTTTTCTTTCTTTGTTTCTTTCTTCTTTTTTTTTTTTAATAGAGTAATGGAATCCTAGGAAATGGGATCTCAAACAGCTCTGCAGAGGTTGAAAACTCTTTATTTTACAGATGTGGGAATGGAGCCCATGGAAGGTTTTATGAGTTGCCCAAACCCAGTTCAGATTAGGATTTAGGCCTCCTGACTTCCAGCACAAAGACCTTTCCACTACACTTTCCGGCTTCCAGAAAGTCACTGTTTCCCTCTTTTCTATTCCTTAACATTAGGTGCCACATTATAGTAGAGTTTCCTCAAGCACAGGCATTAGAGCAGTAAAATACTCAAAAAGAGAATAGTTTAGAATTTCACCTCTTATGAGAACTGGTATGACCAATCTGAGGTCAGACATAAACTACTAAAATTATAATAAATATTTGTAGGTTCACTAAAATAAAACAAATAAACATAACTCTTCTGTGACATTCACCCTCCCTTGACCTTAGACAAGTATTGACTGGTTATTTTCATTAACTATTTTTATTTTCTAAAACGTTTTAGAATCATCTTCCCTTTCCCTTCTCAGTTCCCTAAAAATACTTGTAGATTTATTTTTTGTTATTATAAACAAGCTTACAAGACACAGATATGTAATCAGAGCACTAATGCATGGCAATTATGTCTCATAGGAAAATTTAGTTGGGAAGACAAATTAAAATTTAACCTTTATTGAGTACTTGCTACTTGGGAACTCCTAGACCATCTACCAAAACACATAAAGACACTATTATTACACTGTCTTGATCCTTGTTTTAAAGTTACCTAGTGAGATAACAATCAGAGCAACTGTAAAAGGATATGCCAATACAATAAGCCTATAGCCTAAATATCCAAAAGTAAAATTTACAGAAATTACACTTTCTTAGGCACTGTGCTAAATTGCTTAATCCCAACAACAACTCTGTATGGTAAATATTTTCACCAACAGCGTTTTTTTTGCATGAAAGCTGAGTGTTAAATGGGCTAATTGCCTGATCCAATATCATGCTGATACTGTGGGTACAGCCTGGATTCATGTCACACCCAGGGAGGGTGACCTCATTGCCAACACTCCTAACCACTATGCACATTACCACTCAATATAAAATTAGGTCATACTTGTCACAGGGCTTGGAGAGATCAAGTCTGAAGGCCAGGATCTTCTTGTTTCATGAAATACTGGATAGATAGTATCAAAGATTTGCCTTTGATGCAACTTTTTTCAACATTTCATGCTGACATTCCCCTCCTCTGACTGGCAGAATAGTTTTTAGCTATGTTAATATCACTGACTTAGTTATAATAAGTTATAATCAACAAGTTTTGCCTCTGTGTTTTTTCGTTATATGCCTTTTAAACATAGGAACTCAGGAACTATATATTTAATTATTTATTTTTGCTTAATGCTGTTTTGGCAGTGTATTTATTTATTTAGAGACAGAGTTTCGCTCTTCTTGCCCAGGCTGGAGTGCAATAACGCGATCTCAGTTCACCGCAACCTCCGCCTCCCGGGTTCAAGCGATTCTCCTGCCTCAGCCTTCCGAGTAGCTGGGATTACAGGCATGTGCCACCACGCCCAGCTAATTTTGTGTTTTTGGTAGAGGCGGGGTTTCTCCATTTTGGTCAGGCTGGTCTTGAACTCCCAACCTCCCGTGATCTGCCCGCCTCGGCCTCCCAAAGTGTTGGGATTACAGGCGTGAGCCACTGTGCCTGGCCGGCAGTGTTTTTATTTTACCCATTAAAATGGCTATACTGATTATCTTATTCTATTTTATAATAATATACTTTAGTAGAATGAATAATTCACTCTGGGAATTCCATGACAAATATATTTTCAAATTGTTGCTATTTTATAATGTAGCCTGGAATATGCTCTTTCAGCAAAAAGATAGGCTATGTGAAATTGTTAAGTGAACTGCTGATTTATAAAGTATAGAAAAAACATTAAGGTAGTGAAATTCTTTTAAAAATTTAAAAATTTTTAAATGAAAAAAAGATTAAATTTATTTGGCATGACTTAGGAGGACAAAATTAGTAAAATTAGATAGGAATTTTAGAGGGCTAGCACTTAGCACCTAACAGAGATAGGCATTAAATAAATGTTTGCTAAATAAATATTGAATAATGTGATAGTTAATTTTATGTGTCAACTTGGCTGGATCATGGTGCCTAGATACATGGTGAAACAATCTTACGAATATTTCTGCAAGAGTGTTTTTGGATGATATTAACGCTTAAATTGTTGTACTTCCGGTAAAGCAGATTGCCCTCCATAATGTAAGCTGGTCTCATCCAATCAGTTGAAGACTTGAATAGAATAAACAGACTGACCTCCTCCGAGTGAGAGTGAATTCTACAATAGATAGACTTTGCATTTGAAGTGTAACATTGGTTTATGCCTGGGTCTCCAGCCTGTTGACTCACCCTACCAATTTTGGACTTGTCAGCCTCCATAATCATGTGTGGTAATTCTTTAAAATAAATTTCTTTATATATACCCATTCTATTGGTTCTGGTTTTCTGAAGAACCCTAACTAATACAGATAGGTTAAATAATTAACCCTATTTCTATTCAGAATTAATTAATTTCACAAATATTTATTGAATGCTTGCTATGCGCTTTGCACTGCTGTTCTTTACTCTTTGGGATACAACACTCTATAAATCAGTACAAGATGACAGAGCTTATGGGGGATTATAATTAGTGAGATGTGACATTATCAATAAACATCATTATGTAGTTTTTCAAAAAGGGATGAGTATTATGAATAAATTGAACATAGAAAAGCACGAAGAAGTCAAAGAGCAGAGGTGGAGGTTAGAATAGGTAGCAATTAAAAATATTTTTAATTAAAAATAAATTTTTAGAGCAGTTTTGGACTCACAGCAAAATTGAGCAGACTATACAGAGAGCTCCCATACTATTCCTGCTCCACCACAAACACAGCCTTCCCATTATCAGCATTTTGCACTGGAATGGTGCATTTGTTAAAATCTATCATTTACATCATTAACACATCATTATTCCCCAAAGTTCTTAGTTTGCATTGGAGTTCACACTAGGCGTACTTTCCATAGGTGTTGACAAACGTGTAATGACATGAATCCATCATTAATTATCATATGGAAGAGTTTTGCTGCTTTCTGTGCTCCTTTTATTCATCTTTTACTTCCTCTTAATCCCCAGCAATCACTGATCTTTATAATGTTTTCTTACCTTTGCCTTTTCCAGGATATCATATAGTTTGAATCATACAATATGTATCCTTTGAAATCAGTTCTTTTCACTAAGTATGCATTTAAGATGACTCTATATCTTCTCAAGGCTTGGTATTTCTTTTTTTAAAAAAAAAATTTATCTCTGAATAACATTCCATTGTCTGGATGTATCACAGTATTTTTTCTTGTGAGATGGGCTTTAATTGGATGAAAATTCTATTTATATTGTAGTGGCAATAGCAATCAATCCATTACAGATCATTTATTATCATATTAGGCCATTCTCATATTGTTATAAAGACACGTCTAAGACTGGGTAATTGATAAGAAAAAGAGGTTTAATTGGTCATGGTTCTGCAGGCTATATGGGAAACAAGGAAGCATCTGCTTCTGGGAGGTCTCAGGGAGGTTTTACTCATGGCAGAAGGCAAAGTGGGAGCAGGCACTTCATATGGCGAAAGCAGGAGCAAAAAAAAAAAAAAAAAAAATAGGAGAGAGAGGGAGGAGGTGCTACACATTTTTAAATGACCAGATCTCAGAAGAACTCACTATAGTGAGGACAGTACCAAGAGGATGCCCCAAGCCATTCATGAGGCATCTGCCCCCATAATCCAATTACCTCCCAGCAGGCCCCACCTCCAACACCGGGGATAATATTTCAATAAGAGATTTGCGTGGGGACACACATCCAAACTATATTAATCATCACCTTGAGTGTGTGACACAAGAATGAACATTTTCTCCAATTATTAGAGGCCTATATTTTAGATAAGTTAGTATAACAGTTTATCCAGTCACCTTCTGAAAGGCATCTTGGTTGCTTCCAAATGTTGTGAATTATAAATAAAGCTACTATAAACATCTGAGTGCAGGTTTTTATGTAGACATACATTTTCAACTCATTTGGATAAATACCAAGGAACATGATGGTAAGAAAGGGTATGTTTCATTTTGCAAGAAACTTCCAAACTGTCTTCATAAGTGGCTGTGCAATTTTTCACTCCCACCAGCAGTGAGAATTTCTGGTCATTCACATCCTTGCTAGCATTTGGTATTGTTAGTGGGGTTTTAAACATTATTTTTCCATTTTAATAAGTGTATAGTGGTATCTCTTGCTTTGATTTGCATTTTTCTGGTGATATATGATGTGGAATATCTTTTTCACATGATTACTTGCTATCTGTATGCATTTTTTAGTTATATGCCTTTTGAGGTCTTTTTCTTTTTTTATGATGAAATGAGCTTTTATTATCAAATAATATGCCTATCATGTCAAACCTAATGTTGTTGCTATAATTTTGAAGTTCCCAAAATGAAATACCTTTCTTCTCTCTCTTTTTTTTTCTTGTGTGTGTATGTGCTTTTCTTTTTAGACACAATCTTGCTCTGTCGCATGGGCTGGAGCACAGTGGTGTGATCATGGCTCACTGCAGTCTCAACTTCCTGGGCTCAGCTACTTCAACCTCCCAAGTAGCTGGGACTACAGGCATGCACCACTACACCTGGCTAATTTTGAAATTTTTTGTAGAGATGAGGGCTCACCATATTGCCTCGGCCAGTCTCAAAGTCCTGGACTCAAACGATCCTTTCACCTCGGCCTCCAAAAGCCCTGGGATCACAGGCCTGAGCCATCTGACCCAGCCACCTTTCTTCTTAGTTGGCTTGATGTGTAAGGCAATGAAAAGTATTCCTTTAAGGTACTCTAAGGGGTGAACAATGGGCATATAACATGTAATACTTTGTAGTTAACATGACAAAGTATAGATATTGGGTCTATTGGTACAAAGTTTTTCTCAACTGTCATTTTATCTAGCTTTCTACAGTGTTCAATAATATGTGTTAAACATCTCTTCAGTGTCTTTGGGAAAATGTCACATTTATTAAACAAGGTTATAATATAAGTGAGTATATTACATCTGTGTATGTATGTATGTGAATATACGTATCTAATATTTAAAAATCTGTTATTTTACTATAAACTATCCTACTTTCTAATGTTATCAATAACACCTATCAGTTGCTGTAGAAGAGTTCAGAATGTTCATTTTCCTGGGGGGAAAAAACCCAAGAAAGTCTTAATCGTAAGGCAACAGAAAAAGAAAAATAGCCAAAAAAGTTCAAGATGCTCTATGAGAACAGATTTGTCACCTGGCTGTGCACCAACTAGAAGCAAGGCACACACTCACTGCTTGCTGAGGTTGTCTGAAGTGGAGAATTGGAGAAATATTCCCAACATAGGGTGGGGGAAAAGAGAGCAAGAAATAAAAAGAAAGAACAGCTCAAAGCACATAGTGGGATGCGGGGGTGGTAATGGGTCAGAAGCACTGACAGCACAAAATCAAGACTGCTCCAAGGAAAAGAACAGAAGCCTCATTCAGAGTAGAGGGAGAATGTTGTTTTTCCAACGGAGATCTATGGAAATTAGTGTCTAAAACATGAAAAGTACAATGGGGAAAAAGAAGATTCTGTGGTCAAATATACTTGAGAAATATAAATACTCTCTTCTTGGAGATTTACAATGCATACGTAAACATTACAATTTCTGAGAGGTCCTATTTTTTAAAAAATCTTTTTAATCTTTTTAATAAATATATCCATGTTTAACATTGGTGTTCTCACACTTATTTGACTATGGAATTTTTTTTTAGACCACCTGATAACATTCCCAGTTGTATGAATGGGTGCAGCTGTGAACTCTAGTGTTTTGTGGTTAGTGGATTTTTAGAAACGTGGATATGGATAATATCAACACCTCAATGGTACCTGAAGACCTCCATGATGCACTTGGTAATGGGCAGAATAGCAAAATGGTTAAAACCAGGAACTTTGAACTGGGTAATCCCTGGGCTCAAATCTCAGGTCTTCTACCTGCCTTGCCAAAGTCCCTGACTTCTTTATGGCTCTATTTCCTCATCTGTCAAAAAGGGGGAAAAATAAAGATAACAGGACCTATTTCATGAGTCATTGGGGGGTGTCAGATGAGATATTTCCTGTAAAACACAAAACATTGTGCCCAGCACATAGGAAACAAAAAATCCTAAAGAATCCATCACTCAAATCTCCTCTTCTGTGAATTCTCTGGGAAGTTTTTATCTGGCTACTCAAGTGGTTTTTGGAGAATAGAGATTAAATGAATACCGCTTCTCTGACCAAGGCAACATGGTGTCCAGTGCTATGGTCAAATGTAAGCATGATCTTACCAGACCCATGGTGGGTTGACAGGATTTTGTGAGATTACATGCATGAAGGAGAGGTCTTTTTCTTTCTTAGTAAGGTTGTTCATTTTCTAAATGTTGAGTTTTAAGTGTTCCTTGCATATTTTGGATCATTATCTTGTGTCAGATACATCTTTTTCCCTTTGTTAACTTCTAGGCATATTATGGTTTTGTGGATTACATTTAGATTTGTGATCTATTTTGAGTTAATATTTGTAAAGAGTAGAAGGTCTGTGTGATTTGTTTTTTTGTATGTGGATGCCCAATTTTCCCAGCACCAAGGCTGGGAAATATAAAATAAAGTAATAGACATTTGAAAATAAAGTAATAAACCACATCCACAAGCTGAAAAATATAAATCATATGATCATATCAATAGGTGCAGAAAAAGCATTTGACAAAGTCCAACACCCATTCATGATTAAAAAAACAAAACAAAACAAAAAACACCTCTTAGCTAACTAGGAATAGACGGAAACTTCCTTTAACAAAGAACATCTTTAAAAACCTTCAGCTAGCAAAACTAGACGTTTTCCACCATTAAGTACTGAAAAGGCTGTGCTTTGTCTATTGAATTACCTGCACTTCTTTGTCAAACATCGGTTGACTATACTTGTGTAGATCTATTCCTGGAGTCTCTAGTCTATTCCAATTATTTATTTGTCTGTTGCTTTGCCAAGATCATACTGTCTTGATTACTGTAGTTTTATAGTAAGTCTCAAAATAAGGTAGCGTTATTCCTCTGACTTTATTCTTTAATATTGTGTTGTCTATTATGGATCCATCACCTCTCCATATAATCTTTAAAATCAGTTTGTTGATATCCACAAAATAAAATACTGGGATTTTTATTAGAATTGCATTGAATCTATAGATGATGTTGAAAAGAACCGCCATCTTGACTATTATGTGCTTTCCTATCCATGAACATTAATTATCTCTCCACTTACTTAGTTCTTTGATTCATTTCATCAGAATTTTATAGGTTTTTCTCATATATGTCTTATGCATACTTGGTAAGATTTATACAAAAGTATTTCATTTTTGAGATGCTGATACAAACCATATTGTGTTTGTAATTTCAATTTCAAGCTACACTTGTTCTTTTCTGGTATTTAGGAAAGCAATTGACCTTGATATCCTACATTCTTGCTATAATGACTTATTAGTTCTAGGAGGTTTTCTGTTGTTTTTGTTGGTTCTTTGGTATTTTCTATATGGACAATTGCGTCATCTGTGAGCAAAGGCAGTTTTATTTCTTCCTTCCCAGTCTGCATACATTTTATATCCTTTTCTTATCTTATTGCATTAGCTAGGATTTCCAATACAATGTTAAAAAGGAGTGGTGAGAGGGGACATTCTTGCCTCGTTCTTGATCTTAGTAAGAAAACTTTCAGTTTCTCACCCTTAAGTATGATGTTAGCTGTAGGTTTTTAAAGAAGTTCTTTGTTGAGTTAAGGAAATTTCCTCTACTCCTAGTTTGTTAAGAGTCTTTCTTTCTTTCTTTCTTTTTTTAAATCATGAATGGGTGTTGAACTTTGTTAAATGCTTTTTCTGCATCTATTGATATGATCATATGATTTGTTTCTTTTTTTAAGCTTGTGGATGTGGTATACTACTTTATTTTCCAATGTTGAACTAGTGTTGCTTACTAGGGAAAAATTCCACTTGGTTGTAGTGTATAATTCTTTTAATACATTGTTGAATTTATTTGCTAATATTCTCTTGAGGATTTTTGCACCTATATTCATAGAGACATTGGTCTGTAGTTTTGTTGTTGTTGTTTCTATTTTATTATAATGTCTGGTTTTGGAATTAAGGTAATGCTGGCCTCATGGAATGAATAAGAAAGTATTCCCTTTACTCTTATCTTCTGAAAGAGATTGTAGAAAATTAGTACAATTTCTTCCTTAAATGTTTGACAGAATTCACCAGTTAATCCATCTGCGTCTGGTGCTTTCTATTTTAGATGACTTTTAATATTGATTCAATGTCTTTAATAGATCTAAGCTTATTTATATTGTCCATTTCTTTTTGTGTAAATTTTAAGGTTGTGTCTTTCAATGAGTTGGTCCATTTTATCTAGGTTATTGAATTTGTGGGCATAGAGTTGTTCATATTATTTTAAAAATTATTATTTTAATATCTATAGAATCTGTAGCAATATTTCCTCCTTCATTTTTGATATTAGTAATTCATGTCTTTTCTCTTTTTTTCTTAGTTAATCTATCTAGAAGCTTGTTGATTTTGCTAATCTTTTTAAAGAACTAGCTTTAGGTTTTGTTGATTTTCTCAACTGACTTCCTGTCCTCAATTCTATTGACATGTTCTAATTTTTGTCACTTCTTTCTTTCTGCTTACTTCGAACTTAACTTGCTCTCTTTTTTTAGTTTCCTAAGGTGGAATGTTAGAAGGTTAATTTTAGATATTTCTTCTTCCCTAATAAATGCACTGGATGCTATTAACTTTTCTCTATATGCTGCTTTTGCTGTGTCACTTAAAACTTGATAAGTTGTATTTTTCTTTTATGAGACAGGGTCTCACTCTGTTGCCCAGGCTGGAGTGTAGTGGCATGATCTTGACTCACTGCAACCGCCACCTCCTGGGCTCAAGCAGTTCTCCTGACTCAGCCTTCCCAGTAGCTGGAACTACAGGGACTTGCCACCATGCCTAGCTAACTTATTTTTCTTTTTTTGGTAGAGATGGGGGTTTGCCATGTTGCCCAGGCTGATCTGGAACTCCTGGGGTCAAACAATCCACCTATGTTGGCCTCCCAAAGTGCTGAGATTACAAGCGTGAGCCACTGTTCCCGGACTAAGTTGTATTTTTTTTTCATTTATTTCATTTTTTTTCAATTTTTTTGAGTTGTTTTTGACATGTATAGTATCTAGATGTGTGTTGTTTAATCCCCAAGTATTTGGGAATTTTCCAGTTATCTTCTTGATTTCTAGTTTAATTCTATATTGTCTGAGAACATACATTACATTATTCCTATTCCTTTAAATTTGGTAAAGTGTGTTTTATGGCCCATAATGTAGTCTATCTTAGTGAATGTTTCATGTGAACTTGAGAAGAATGTGTATTATGCTTTTGTTGAATAAAGCAGTCTAATGCTATCCATTATATATTCAGTTGATTGATGGCGTTGTTGAGTTCTATGATGTCCTTACTAATTTTCTGCCTGCTGGATCTGTTCATACCTGATAAGGAGGTGTTGAGGTCTCCAAGAATAATAGTGGATTCATCTATTTCTCCTCGCAGTTCTATCAGTTTTTGCCTCAGATATGTTGATGGTGTGTTGTTATGTCCAAACAATTAAGTGTTGTTATGTCTTCTTGGATAATTGATCTCTTTATCATTATGTAATTCCTTTTTCTTCCTGATAATTTTTTTAGTCTGAAATCTGCTGTCTGAAATGGACATAGCTATTCCTCCTTACTTTTGATTAGCGTTAGTATAAAATATGTTTCTCCATATCTTTACTTTTAATCTATATGTATCTGTATATTTAAAGTGGATATAGTTGATTCTCGATTTTTGATACACTCTGACCATCTCTGCCTTTTAATTGGCATTTTTAGACCACTAATATTTAAAGTGGTTATTAATGTAGTTGAATTAATATCTACTGTATTTCTTTACTGTTTTTCATTTGTCACCTTACCTCTTTTTTCCTGTTTTTGTCTTCCTCTCCTTTTCTACTTTTTATGGTTTTAAATGAGCATTTTGTATAATTTCATTTTCTTTTGTTTCTCAGTTCTCAGTTCTCCTTTTTTATTTTAAACAAAACTTTTTTTAGTAGTTGCTCTAGAGTTTCCAACATATTTACAAGTATTCAAGTCCAAGTCCACTTTCAAAGGATACCTTATAATCAGAAAATATTCCAATTCATTCCTGCTGTCCCTTGTATGTTGCTATCATTCATTTTACTTACATATAAACTATAATCATTGAATATATTGTTGCTATTACTTCAAACAAAGTATTATCTGACACATCAATTAAAAATGTAAAAAAGTGAAAGCTTTTATTTTTCCATTAGTTATTCCTTCTCTAATACTCCTCCTTTCTTATGTAGACCGTAGTTTCTTATCTATATATTTTTCCTCTTCCCTGCAGAACTTACAGCATCTCTTGAAAGGCATGTCTACTGGCAACAAAGTTCCTCAATTTTCATTTGTCTGAAAGTCTTTATTTCTCCTTCATTTTTTGAAGCATAATAAAAAGGATACAAAATTGTATGTTGGTGGTTTTTTTTTTTTTTTACTCTCAACACTTTAAAGATTTTACTTCGCTGTCTTGGTTGCATGATGATTTAAAATGCACCCAGGATTGTTTTAACCAGGTAGTTAAATTGGAGTTCATAAGGTCCCATTTTATTAGACCACTTTGTAAGTGTCAAAAGCTTACTTTAATTTTAATTTATTATTGACTGCATTAAAGAGTCAAAGCCCAATATTGGATGTGTCAAGGCAGTGGGTACTATGAGTACAAATTGAGGCAAAGCTATGGTTAAAGTGGGCATATCTATCGTCTGTTTTATATTTAACTATTTTTTAAGATTGTAGGAAGAACAGTGTTTAAATTTAGTGAATTCCAGGTATAACTCTAATTTGAGCCCTAGTTTTAATTAAGTTACGAAGTTTTTGTCGGTTGGTGCATTTTAGCAAATGCTAAAACTCACTTAAACCTATGTTGTAGACTCACAAAAGTTAGTCAATACACTTTTGTCTGTTTTTAATAAAAACTATATTAGTACATAAATTTTGTTGTATAAGAATTTGTTATATATAATTATTACATATAATTTGTTTTATATACATTTTAATATGTAAATTTTAGAATTTCAATGGAATCAAACTATGGACCTCTTTTAAAATTTAATTATGTATATAATTTATTATACATTTTTGTTGGCAGGGAGAGGGAGAGCATTAGGAAAAATAGCTAATACATGCTGGGCTTAATACCTAGCTGATAGGTTGACAGGTGCAGCAAACCACCATGGCACACATTTACCTATGTAACAAACCTGCACATCCTGCACATGTACCCAGGAACTTAAAATAAAAATAAAAATTAATTAAAACAGCATAAACATTGTACACACACACACACATATATAACTATATATATTATGTATTTGCCTTTTCTTTTCTCCCCTTACATCTAGGATTTTCTTTCCCTCTTTTACCTTTGTCTCCTTTTTCTTTTCATTTTAGGCTTTTAGCCTCCTGAAGCTGTGGTTTTTAGTTTCTGTTTCTGGTTGATAACTCGCAATCAGCTTTCTAGGAGTTTACAGGAAAAGGGGGGGGGGGGAAGGGCCCAGTGGTCAGCCTCATTGGCAGCAGTTTTTGTTCTAGGTTTTCCAATCCATTTCTTTGACTTTTTTTTTTCTTATTCTTAAACAAAATCTTTTAAAATCAGTATGTCTAGGCAGGCCAAATATTTTATTTCTTTTTTTGGAGGGGGAGTGGGCCAGGGTCATGTGTTTTGGTTCTCCCTTACCATTGCTTTTTCTTTTTCTTTGAGTGTTTACCTGATACACTCGTGGTGGTCTTGAGTGGCCTCTGTGGTGATAGGAGAGCAATCTCTTCCTCAGCCGGTAAGGCCAGTCATAGCATCAAGAATACAGGAAATATAGCTAATATGACTGGCTAATATGACACATAGCTAATATGACTGGCTCTGTGATGCTCTGGCATCATCTAAGGAATCTCTGGGGTGATGATAGTGGAGATTTTTAGAGAGTAAGCTATAAGTTGCCCCAAGCATCATATAAAACATTTTACAGTGAGAGAAGAAAGAAGGAGCACAAGAAGAAGTTTAAGGAATACTTGCAGGCCGACCCACAACTACGTTTCTAAATTATGTAACTTTGGCCAAGAAAATAGATCTGAAGTTTTCGGGGATCTCTAATAATACTTTGGTGATGTTACAAAAGGTAGAAGCTATATATAGAATATCTAAAGTATATGGGGTAAATATGTATATGTAGGATATAATTGACCATAGTATCTTGGTGTATTCTTCAGGCCAAGTTGGCAGGACTGTAGTCATGTTGTTGAAGAGTAGGAACTGACACATTAGTAGCGTATATGGAAGAGTTGTGGTCTTTGTAGCCAAGGGGAAGGAGTGGTCATGTTTGGAGATGTAGGATGTGCAAGAAGTGTGATGCAAAGCTGGAGTCCGGCAGGAAAAGAAGGCACTGGGGAGTGAGTAGAATCATACCCAGGGGTTGTGGGGTTGACTGATATAAAGCAGATGGCTACGTGGAAAAGCAGTCATCTCCATTGATTGTTATAATGGCAGAGATTGTAGTTAACCTCTATGAGATTTCCCCTCAGGCATGGAAGTATAGGGGTGTGCTCTTTTGGCAGAGAGCAAGGATTATGCAAGAATCATGGGCTGAACAGATGGCAAGCTCAAGAAACATCATAGAATTCTTAGTATTAAAGGAAGAAAAGCAACAAAAGTCCTGGGTCCTGTTTGTGCCTTAGAAGAGGAAGTCCATGGGCATTGCTGGGGCGGAGATTTTTAGTGTCCAGGGTAAAGTCATCTTTAATGGCAAGTTCTGGTATCAAGACAATGCCATCTCCAACATTGAGCTCTCCAGCCACGGTGATATGGTCTGGGAAGAGGAGCTGTCTGTTTTTTTTTTTAAGCGTGTATCCACTCTAATTGATGTGGGTCTTGTTCTTATGGCTCTGTGGTATTATATATAATAAGGCCAAGGTTGGAGTTTCAACATTATCCTGTAGGCAGGCTCTCTAATACTACAGGTTCTTTGCCTTGGTTGTTGGTTTGGTTGGCAATGGGTAAGCTGAAGGAAGTCTCCAGGTTTAGGACCATACTCTGTAGCATGTGGATCTTTAAAGGAGCTGGATCTCCGAACTGCAAACCAAGGAAAATACTTGGATCAGTAGTAAGACCAACAGTCAACAGAATGGTGTACAGCTGCACTTGCCAGGTTTTGTTTTGTTTCATTTTTGGTAAAAATTTAGGCTTAAATAGGTCCTATATCAGATAGACAGCTTACTAGACATAAGACAATCTATAGTTAATGATTCTAGAAGAGTATGTCCAGTTGATCTGTTCTCTAGCCCTTATGGGATAGGGGCAAGATCTAACATTTATAAAGATATGGGGATATTTTCAAAGGGCCTCATATATAATGAGTCTTTATATGTATGAAGAAAAAACATATCCCCTTTAAATATAGAAAAGACAATGGGTTTTCTTTTTTTCTTTTTGAGATGGAGTCTCACTCTGTAGCCCAGGCTGGAGTGCAGTGGTGTGATCTCGGCTCACTGCAACCTCTTATTCCCAGGTTCAAGTGATCTCCTGCCTCAGCATCCTTAGTAGCTGGGATTACAAGTGTGCGCCACTACGCCCAGCTAATTTTTGTATATTTAGTAGAGACGGCGTTTGGGAATGTTTTCAAAGTTCCTGGGAGGCACAAGTTGGCCAATGGGCCTTGAAATAAGAGGGACTAACACATGGGGAAAGATACCTTTAGGAGTTTATTTGCCAGATTGGAATTTGAAAAGAAGTAGTTTGAGGAAACTGTCTTTCAGTATCTGAGACCCAAAAGAGACATTAAAATTCCATTGACTGATCTTTCGAAGAACCCAGCATTGTATATTCTATTCTAAGAAGTGACATGAGTGCCTTGATTACTCTCAGTAATGACTATATTTTTGAAGGAGATAAGCAATGTCTCGACAAGGCCGTGGATGTGACTTTAGTATATGTAGAGATATGTGTGACTTCCATTTATATTTTGAGTATCCATGAAACAAGTAATCCCCGAAATTATTTACCCTGAAGGTGCCAGCTCTTAGGCACTGGCCCAACAGTGTGTAGTAATGTGAAGATGGGTCCATTTGTTGATCAGGGTCCCAGTTCTAAGATGATTGTCTGTGGCCGATTTTGTTGACACTTGGGTCCTGTCCTACATCAGGGACATCTTGACTAAGGTAGGGAAAGTAGCAATATTCTGCTGAGCTTCATCAATCTTGTTATGATTGGCAATGACATTTGTATAGTTTATGAACTTCCATTGTTGTTTATTTGGTTAATTACAAGGGGCTCCCCAGATAGCCAATGCATCTTGGGAGGGGTGTAGGGATCTCTTCCAGCACCATGGCACTTGGCAAGGAACTGAGGACAGGGTAGACCACCTCCTCCTGCAGGTGGAATATGCCAGAGAGCCCAGGTTTGGACCTAGTGACCATGCCAAGCTTTGTTTTTATGATCCAAATCACACTGGGCAGCTGGATACAGAGGGTCAGAGACTCAGGGTCTGCAAAAGCCTCTATTTCGAAGAAAGCCCAATACGTAGCTAGCAGTTGTTTCACTGGTATATAGCACAAGACCAAAAGGGGCAGTTTCTCATATTAGAAGCCTTTGGGCAATTTATGGCCATTATAAGACTCCAGGAGGCATGAAAAGCAATTGTCGAACCTCTTTAATAAAGGAGTCTCTGAGAGCATTAAACACGCATGCCTGATGACTTCAATTTGGACAGATTTTAGAGCCTTTTGTCGGAGAAAGCACCATTTAAGGTAGGCTGATTTCTGAATAGCAGCAATCATAAGTGAGATTAAATAAAACTTGTAGATGGGGAATATGTTGCTACCAAAACCCAAAAAGGACTGATAGATGTTTGACTTGTATGTTCTTAAGAAATGTGCCAAATTAATCTCCTTGAAGAAGAATGTCATTAGGTAACGTCATACTTGTCCTTCTTGAAAAAGGCAGATGCAATTGATATCTTGTCTGTTGTGTTCAATGATAAAGCTGTTGAGGTATGCCATGGATAGTCCAGAAAATGTGGGTTGTATCCCTTCAGAGATAAGGGCACTGTGAGGATGACAGACTGTTGAAATAGTCATTGAATAGATCAACCAAATCTATAACAGCAAAATCTTTACTGGTTGATTGGATAGAATCAGTAATAATAATACTGGATATTAAGTATGGGGATCTTGAGAGATGGGATCATAGCATTGAAACTGTAGCAATCTACTAGAAGGCCCTGTTTTTTTTTTTTTTTTTTTGAGGTTTAGGAATAGGCAAAATTGGGTTGTCAAATAGAGAAAGAGTGGGGATAATTACCTCTTTATTAATTAGGTTTTAAATAGTAAGTTTGAATTATTGAAGCACCAGTTTAACTTCTATTTGGACATATTAACTCTTTTTTTTTTTTTTGAGACAGAGTCTCACTCTGTGGCAATTTAAGTGTGTACCCAACTGATGTGGGTACACATCAATTAGATGTGGTCTTGGCTCACTTCAACCTCCACCTCCTGGGTTCAAGCGATTCTCCTGCCTCAGCCTCCTGAGTGGCTGGGATTATAGGTGCCTGCCACCAGGCCCAGCTAATTTTTGTATTTTTAGTAGAGATTGGGTTTCTCTCTCTCTCTCTTTCTTTCTTTTTTTTTTTTTTTTTTTTTTTTTTTTGATGGAGTCTCGTTGTGTCGCCTAGGCTGGAGTGCAGCGGCATAATCTCAGCTGACTGCAACTCCACCTCCTGGGTTCAAGCAATTCTCCTGCCTCAGCCTCCTGAATAGCTGGGATTACAGGTGCACGCCACCATGCCTGGCTAATTTTTGTATTTTTTTAGTAGAGATGGAGTTTCACCATCTTGGCCAGGTTGATCTTGAACTCCTGACCTTGTGATCCACCCACCTTGGCCTCCCAAAGCACTGGGATTACAGGCATGAGCCACTGCGCCTGGCCCCATTTTAATTATTTTAACTGGAAAGTCATATGGTCTCATTTTACCAAGCCAATTTAGAAGTGTGACTTACTTTAATTTAAATGTATTATTCATTGTGTTACAGCATTTATGCCCAATTTGAGATTATTTATGCCTAGTGGCTATTATGAGTATGGAAAACTTAGGCAAGGCTACATTTAAAGTGAGGCACACTTATTTTTCCTCTATTTCACATCTAGTTACTTTTTAAAACTATAGGAAAATAATGTTTAAATTTAGTGTGACTCCTGGTGTACTATAAGTTGAGCCTAAGTATTTATTAAGTCTATAAAGCTTTGTCAATTGGTGTATTTCAGCAAATACTAAATTTAACTTAGAACCTATTCTGTATAGGCACTAAAGCCAATCAGCACCCTTTTTATCTCTTTTTGGTGTAAATTATTTTAGTATATAGATAATTATATTTTAATGCATTTGTTATGTATATTAGTATATATGTTATTTAATGTGACTTTTACTATATAAAGTTTTGATTATGAATTGAATCACACTATAATTTTCCATTTGAATTCAATTATATGTAATTGATTATATATTTTTATATAATATTTTATTTATACATATAAAATTTATTTATTCACTTTTTCTTTTCTTCCCTGTATCCCCACCACCTTTCTGTTTTAGGCTTTTAGCTGCCTTAAACAGGGTTTCTTTTTTTTTTTTTGGTTTCTGTTTCTGGATGATAACTGGCAGCATAAACCCACTAGGCAATTACAGGAAAAGAAAAGGGAAAGCAAGGGCTCCAGCAGCCTGGCTTTCAGACAGCTTTATTTATGTATTTATGTATGTATTTATTTCTAGGCTTTTAAATCCAATTCCCCCCCTTTTTCAAAATCTTTTATTGTAGAATGGTTTATATGTCTATGCGCTTACATTTTTTTTTTCTGTTTTTTGAAGTCTCTTGTCTGTTTTTGATCATTTATATTTCCTTTAGTATTTACCTAATAAGCTCCTGATGGCCCCAGGTGACTTCTGCTGTGAGCAGTGGCCTCACTTTCTAGGAAGTCCCACTCAATCTCAGAGGGTCAGGGCTTCCATTCAAGAGGGCAATAGCGGCATTAGCTTTCTCCTTCACATTCTCTGTTTGGAGTGTGAGACCCTTAGCAGCACTTAAGACAGCCAATGCTCGTTGATTAGGTACCTTTAAAATTAACTGAAACACCTCTTCAGAAAATTTGGGAGGGTGGATGGCTGGACCCAGTTGCTCTTTTTCTTTCTCATTTTTTATTAAACATTGAGGGACTGGTCTACAGAGATAAGATGTCCTGTATCACATTGGTTTGAGAGGCACATCTCAACAGCAAGAGGACAATAGCAGAGAAGTTTATGATCTGAACAGCAATATTTGCAGGATGCTGTGATCCCCTAAGGAGGAGCTCCAGGAATGGCCCACAGCACATGAACAAGTGTTCAGGCAGTGCACTCCTGTGACTCTGTGGAATGATGGAAATTTGATTCAGCAAAGCTCAGAAGGAAAAGGTAAAGTGGTTTATACAATGCCCCCAGGAACATATAACATCCTGGACATGAGGCGCTTTTACATAAACGAGTCAGTTGCCCCCACCAATTTTCAGTGTTACCACTCTTTAGTGGGTCAGTGAATCAGACTTGTCCTACTAGGCACTAGGGGGTAATCACTCCTCATCTGCTTGGAGGGTCCTTTTGGAGAAACTGACATACTCAATTACCTTATAGGCACTGTGTTCTGGACCCTGAGTGCTCAGTCAACATGGAGAAATATGTTGAGTGTCCCCAGGCCGTAAGTCCCAGATGTGTCTTATGAAGTCTAAGCTCCTCAATTTTAGGCTGGGAATTCAGGGCAACACTTGACAAAAACAACACAATGCAGCAGTCATCAAGCAGCAAGCACAACAACAACCAGCTATGCTTTCCCAGTGAGTGGCTGCTGTCTGTCAGATCCAGTTAGGAAGCCAAGAGCAGCCTGAAGACATATCAACTCCCTCTGGTGTCAAATTCCCCTGTCCCAATTGTTTTAAAATGAACCCAGGTTTTGCATGGCATATTGTAAAACATGCAGACATGGAAATGACTGTCATGAAGGAAGAAGTCTTGATACTCACAGATTTCTAGAAACAAGGCCACACAGGGAAGCATCAGGTTGGTCAAGAGGCAGAAAGAGAAAGGGGAACAAAATGGATCTGAGTCATTGAGGTTTCTACATAAAGGGATAGGCAAGGTAGGATAAGCAGGCTTAGGAGTGGTAGTTCGAATAATTCCAGCAGGCTCAGGGGTATAAAGACGGTATTAGTCTGCTCTCATGCTACTTAGACATACCTGAGACTGAAAAAGAGGTTTAATGGACTCACAGTTTCACATGGCTGGGGAGGTCTCACAATCATGGTGGGAGGCAAAGGAGGAGCAAAGGCATGTCTTACATGGTGGCAGACAAGAGAGTGTGTGCAGGGGAATTTCCCTTTCATAAAACCATCAGATCAGCTGGGCGTGGTGGCTCACGCCAGTAATCCCAGCACTTCGGGAGGCCGAGGCAGGTGGATCACCAGGTCAGGAGATTGAGACCATTCTGAATAACATAGTCAAACCCAGTCTCTACTAAAAATACAAAAAACTAGTCGGGTGTGGTGGTGGGTACCTGTAGTCCCAGCTACTCGTGAGTCTGAGGCAGGAGAATGGTGTGAACCCGGGAGGCAGAGCTTGAAGTGAGCCGAGATCATGCCACTGCATTCCAACCTGGGTGACAAAGCGAGACTCCATCTCAAAAAGAAAGAAAGAAAAAGAAAGAAAGAAAGAAAGAAAGAAAGAAAGAAAGAAAGAAAGAAAGAAAGAAAGGAAGGAAGGAAGGAAGGAAGGAAGGAAGGAAGGAAGGAAGGAAGGAAGGAAGGAAGGAAGGAAGGAAGGAAGGAAGGAAGGAAAGAAAAGAACCCATCAGATCTCCTGAGACTTATTCACTGTCATGAGAACAGCATGGCAAAACCCACCCCCATGATTCAATTACCTCCCACTGGGTCCCTCCCATGACACATAGGGATCATGGAAGCTACAATTCAGGATGAAATCTGGCTGGGACAAAGCCAAACTGTATCAAAGACTGACCTGAATTTTCCTTTTTTGAGTTCCACATGTCACCTTCTACCCACGTGGGCCAGGTACCAGATGACCTACAGGCTCCTTACGTGTAGGGCCTGGAACCAGAAATCATAGGTAGCAATTTTTTAAAAAGATTATCATGGTAGATCCTACTTGAATTGGCTTTGATTCAAAGGGGGCACAAAAGTTAACATGAGGTTATATGAAGGAAAACAGTTCTGGATAAAGGAAATAGACCCTGCACAAAGGCTGTTTGGAAGGGTCATTCCTGCCATGTTCAAAGCAGCAAGGACACCAGTGTAGCTGGAGCAGAATGAACAGGTGAGAGATTTGTAATAGATAAAGTAGGAAAGGCAGCAGGGGCTAGATCATGTGAGGCCTTGTAGGCTACTGCAGGGATTTTGGCTTTTACTCTGAATGAGATAGGAGGTGATGGGTTAAGGGGTTTCAGCAATATGGGAAATGGGTTAAGGGGTATTGAGCAATTCAGTGATTGAAGGACATGATCCAATGGGCTGCTGAGCTAAGAACAGACCACAGAACAAGGGTAGAGGTAGGAAAACTATCAAAAGGCCATTGCAGCTGTCCAGGGGACAGGCACTGGTGACTGGGACCAGCATGTTAGTAGTGATGGGTAGTAAGAAGTGAGTAAGTTTAGGGTATATTTGGAGAGAGAACAAAGGATATTCTAAGATCTTTGGGAAGAACAACTGGACAGATGGCATTACCACTCACTGATGGGAGGCTGTTCAGGAGGAGCGAGAGTGGGGATGGGGAAAGAGAGAGTTCAGTTTGGGGCATGGAGTTCTCAGTCACCAAAGACCTGAAATATTTTGTGCAATAAGAGAAAATAAGAACATGAAGGTACACAAGCAGATAGAAAGGTTGGCAGGCAGATAAAATAAGTGAGAGAGAAAAGTAGGACCCAGAAAATGATTTATTTAGGATTCTGTTAGAGAATTCATGCATATGGCAGAGAAATGAACAAGATCTAAAGGACTATGTGGCTCTAAACCTAAGCCAAACTCTATGGTAGCTGATTTTTTTAGTCCATAGTTTTATAATTCCAAAAGATGTCACAGATACTGCCAAACAAAAATGTGATAGTTTTATAACTTCAGGATTAGTTGATCACCAAGGAATATATCAAGGAAAAGCTGCTCTAGATTCAATCCTTTTTAATATGAATTTGTATTCATTTCAAGGCATCTATAAGCACTTATAAACATACTTTTTCTATAGGAAATTTCTTCCAATCTAATCATAGACTTTGATGCAAGGCAGATTCATAATCCCTCTAATATCTCTACTAACATGGATGTGTTCTTAATCCACAGACTGAGATTTAGAAGTGAATTCTTGTCACAAAGAGGTTCTAAAATGAAGGGAGTTCCAGAAGAAATTACTTAAAAGTTAGCCAAAGCAAATAGTCACTGTGCAACTAACTAAAGTCAACAACAGTTAGGCAAGTGTGTGCACTAGACAAGTTTTAACACGTATTCTGTCCTCAAAAGACAAGTTGCCACTTAGTTGGCCGAAATATTTATTTGTCATTATGAAATGCAGTATCTCAGCAGACACCCTACAGGTCAAGTCTTAATTGAGAATCTATGATCTGTCCCTATGCAATGAGAAAGCGGGAAGAAATATAATAGGACAAGGTGGCACAGGCTGATAGGTTATTTAACCATAACCTGATTCTGTTGCTCCCCTGAAAGACCCTGTATTCCTCTGCACATAAATTATGCTTCCATGCTCCTTCCTTTCCTCCTTTTGTCTTCTTCAGCATCATCTTCTAGAACCTTTGCTATTAGTCCAAACTGTACTAGACAAAAGGGATCACAAATGAATAGGACATTATCCCAACACTCCATATCTAAAAGAAAGTAGAAAAAAGTAGATTAGTCCATTTCATTCATTCCTTTATTCAGTAAAACTTACAATGAACACTTACTATATTTGGTACCATGTTACTGGAGGTAGAGTTGAATGAACACAGAACTGACCATTAGGGAGTTCACCCTCTATCAGGGGGAGTGGACATGTAAACTAAGGCATGGGGTATAACCTATGGCTTCCATGGTAGGTGCACACACAAGGGCCTGCGGGCACAGCACGGAAGGAGTGTTTCTTTTAATTGGGAACACTGAGATTTGGAAAGGGTTTCATGTAGGACGTGATGCCTAGGTCACATCTCTAAAGGAAAGTAGGCAATTTGCAAGTGAATGAACCAGGAGGAGCAATTACAACATTTCCAAACACAACAGCTAGGGATTTTACAGGGTCTAATTCTGTAAGCAAAGGGGACTCATTTAAAAGCTTAGAGTAATGGAATCATATAACCAGAATTGTTGTTCAAAAATATCACTCTAAAGCAGGTTTAGTGGGTGATTTGGAGAGGGTAAGTCCACAGGCGAGGAGAGCAGTTAAGTGATTAATGCCGTATTTTGGGAGATGATGAACACTTGTGTGAGGCAGTGATTGTGGAAATAGGAAACAGAATGTTAAGAATAACTCATCCTCCAATTAAATGTTAGGAGTAAAACTGGAAGTTATTTAAAATGACTTCTGTTTTGAGTGACTAGGTAAATGGTTACATCAATCAAAGCAGAGAGCCCAAGAGATTGTATAAACTTTGCAGGAAAGATAATGAGTTCATGTTGGGGTAAATACTTAAAAATATCTATTGATTATAAGCTAGACACTCTTTTAAGCAGTAGCTAACTGCTTCATAAAAGCAAGGGTTCAAGGAGACAGAAGATAAACTACAAATAAATACATAAACAGGATCACATTTGATAGTGAAAGCTGCAAGCAAAAGCTCCATGTAGAAATGTTCAGTGAGCATGCATCTGTGTATGGCAGGCAGGGAACCATGAGTATGTCTTGGCCGAGTTGCATGTCTATGAGTCAGCATCAGATCACAAGTGGCCATTGATGTGACAGCAGTGAATGAGAATTCCCAAGAAGAAGACAGAGGGAGCATAGAGGTTTGGGAAACAGCAACATGCAAACAAAAGATAATAATACATGGCTGAAATGCCAGCATTGATGGCCGTGCATAAATTGCTCTAAAAACTTTGAGGAAAGAGCTATTGATTGCGCTCGCATTTGTTAGTGAAGGCTTTATCAGAGGGAAAATATCTGCGTAGATGTATTGAAATCTTCTGAACACTCAAGAAGATAAAGGGAAGTCCAGGCAGAAGGATCCATGTTAGAAACGAAAGAGAGAGTATGGTGGGGAGAGGAGGTGGTCAGGAGGGAGATACAGGTACTTTGGTAAGGTGGGAGGATGTAGTCTATGAGTGAATGTGTGGCAAGAAATGGAGCTGAAATCGCAGGAGAACCAGCTAAAGCCAGACCAGACCCAGATCTATAAACTACTGCTATTGAATATGCATCACTCAAGTGCTATACTTTGTCCTCTGTGTTAATGTGACTTTGTGTCATGTTCTTATGTAACTTGTGCTTTTTCTTTTTTTGTGTGTTTTAAAATCTTGACTCTCTAGTAATCTGAATAGCTTTTTATGGACAGTGATCTTTGCTTCCTCTTTTAGTCCTCATTGCCTTTTCCCTCTTGCCTTACGTCATCATGTCCTTCCTCAGTTGACTTTGAGGCTGATAAAAAAAAGTTAAAGAAATAATATATTTCTCAGGTCATAAGAGACTCAGGCTTAGCATTCTTGAAACAAGCTAGCAAAGATGAGGAGATGATTTTTGTGAGATTTTGGGTGGGATTCCTTTAGCTAAGGAATGCTTGTTTGACTGAACAGACAAGTAGGGCAATTGTTGATGGTGAGAAAGAAGCCTTGGCTTTAATTTTCTTCTAAAGTAGAACAATACAAATAGCAAATGTAGAGCTGTAATCGAAGGCAGTAATATTTAAGGGTTACATTTGACTAGAAATCTGATCCAGGATTGCGAGTGTGTGTGTGTGTGTGTGTGTGTGTGTGTGATTTCTTTGAGATCGACATGTCCAAGGGTTGATACAGATAGAAACATTACATCTAAATACACTGCAATTTTTCACACTTAAAAGTCTAATCACTAGAATAAAAGAAGGCTGAGAGGGGCTAGATTTTACCCAAAAAGTATTTTTCGTAACTTTGGCATAGATTGCTCAGAAATAATTTAAAACAAAGCCAATGGAGCTGGAACTGTTAGTCTTACTTACAAAGAAATTCTCATGCTTTACACATGTCAACAGTAGGTACAGTTTCCTAAGAATGTTTTACCTTTGGATCTTTATCAAGCTCCTCTCCCTTCATTACTATATCTTGACAGTTTGTCATACACGAAAAAGGAGACACTGGGTAAGTTTTCACCATTTTGCAGTTTTGTGCCAATGACATTTCAACCTCTTCATCATCCTGCCAAACAAACAATATGTCACAACTGCTAAATAGCTGAACGCCCCCGCCCTATTGTCAACTCATTTTTTCCTTTTCTCCCATAAATACTTGCCTCAAATTTGCATTATTCAGGAAACTATCTAGAGCAAGGCAACATTTTACAGATAAAGAAATTGAGACCCAGACGGATGAAAGGCATTACTCAAGATCATATAGTCTTTTGTGTCAGAACAGGACAGACTAGGTCGCCTCATCTCAAGGCATTTTTCTTTCTTTTGCTTTACATTTTTATTTTATTTTATTTTATTTTATTTTATTTTATTTTATTTATTTAGAGATGGAGTCTCACTCTGTCATCCAGGCTGGAGTGCAGTGACACGATCTCAGCTCACTGAAACTTCTACCTCCCAGGTTCAGGCAATTCTCCTGCCTCAGACTCCTGAGTAGCTGAGATTACAAGCATGCGCCACCACATCTGGCTAATTTTTGTATTTTTAGTAGAGACGGGGATTCACCATATTGGCCAGGTTGGTCTCGAACTCCTGACCTCGTGATCTGCCCGCCTCGGCCTCCCAAAGTGCTAGGATTAGAGGCGTGAGCCACTGTGCTTGGCCTTCTTTACATTTTAATTGACAAACAATACTTTTATATATTATGGGGTATAATGTGTTGTTTTGATAAATGTTAACATTGTAGAATAATTAAATCAAGCTGATTAATAAATCAACACCTCACATACTGATCTTTTTTTGTGTGTTTGTGTGGTAAAAACATTTAAAATCTGCTCTTTTAGTAATTTTAAAGTATACTTTATTTATTTCTTATTGTGACAGTTCTGTGCACTAGATCACTAAAGCCATTCCTCTTATATAACTAAAACTTTGTGTCTGTGATTAACATTTCT
Source organism: Macaca nemestrina (assembly GCF_043159975.1). NCBI lineage: Eukaryota > Metazoa > Chordata > Mammalia > Primates > Cercopithecidae > Macaca > Macaca nemestrina. The sequence goes on from NC_092132.1 coordinate 23,837,804, forward strand.
CTTTACCCTGTCCATCTCTCTTCCCCAGCCTCTAGTAGCCACTACTGTACTCTCTACTTCTAGGAGTTCAACTTTTTTAGATTCCTCATATGAGTGAGATTTCTCTTTCTGTAGCTTCATTCCTCCTCTGGCGTGAGCATGAATTGAGAGCTCTCTGTGACACTATTTGCACATAAGACTAGTATAGATACCCTTTTGTCAATATCCTCTTCTCTTTCACAAGTCTATCCTTTCACTACTTCCCCCCTTTTTTTTCTTCCCATTTAAAATTATAGCACCAATACCTCTGGGCTATCCCTTTTTTCAGAGAGCCTAGATAAGTAAGACTCAGAGTGGGCTGGCAGATGGCTGGGTAGATACAGTAGGGGATTGAGAAGAGGAAGCAGATTTGAACAAGCTAACTTTCCCACCTGGAAGTTATTATTACAGCTCAAAAGATTCTCATCTGAGGCAGAAAGTGGCCTGGGAATGGGGGAGGTGGAAGAGGTGTCAGATTATCAGTGATTTCAATTTCCTTTCTTTAGGGAGAAGTTTGTACTTAGAAAATGAAATGCTCATACTTAGCTGGGCGCTCACAAAATCTTTCCCCTTGCCTCTGGCATAAGACAAGCTGAAGAGAGATATATGACAGTGTACTGGAAAGGGCTGGTCCCCTGTTGGCTCTGCCAGCTCTCTCTGGATTTTCCCTTTGCAACTGGAGGAAGATGCCAAACGCATGCTTCTCTAGGTGCCAAGAAGAAGCAATTTGCACAATGTCTCTTTCATGTTAAGATTACCCACTTTATGCTAAGAATATTGAGGAGAAAATATCCTGGAAATTAGTAGCAGTCGATGAGAGGATAACATATCCCCTGCAACCTCTTCCTTATTATGGGGGAATTGCAAGAACTCTGTGCTACACCAGAAATAAATTACTGCAATTTCGTCATTGCAACATTATGACATTACAACATTATTGCACTAGCTTATGGTTTAGGAAGGAGGTTTCTACAGAATGAGGAGGTCTTTTGTTCCAGTGTCTCCCCAGCCTTTTTTTTTGAAATGGAGTCTTGCTCTTCCCCCAGGCTGGAGTGCAGTGGCATGATCTCGGCCCACTGCAACCTCCACCTCCCAGGTTCAAGTGATTCTCCCACCTCAGCCTCCCGAGTAGCTATGACTACAGGCACATGCCACTATGCCCAGCTGATTTTTGTAGTTTTAGTGGAGATGGGGTTTCACCATGTTGAACTCCTGACCTCAAATGCTCCGCCAGCCTCAGCCTCCCAAAGTGCTGGGATTACAGGCATGAGCCACCATGCCTGGTTCCAATCTCCCTTCAGAACCCTCCCCATTTTGTCATTCCTCTGTCATATTGTCTTGCTGAATGTGGCATATCTCCAGTACCCTCAGTGACAGGAAATTCACTACACACTGAAGCAGTTCACAACAGTTAATGACAGTTTTGATGGTTAAAGTTCTCTATGTTTAGCCAAAATACTGTAGATTTGACTCACAGCTCTTCATTCATCATAGGGAAATTTATCTTCTGGAATTTGGATCCCATGTGCTTAGGAATGAGGAATAGGAAAGGTCTGCTATGATGTACATTTTCATTATTGTAAACACATCCTTAACAAATAATAAAAGTGAGCACAGTATCTAACTTTCTCTAAGAGGCATTAATTAATGTCGCTTGAAGGTCACATGTTACAAAGCAGTGTAGTAAGTTAAAAATAAATAAATAAAATTCTAGTCTGTTAGAGGTTTCCTGAATTCTAATCATCTGATGTATGGATTCTCATTTAAAATTTCTGAAAAGAAAATGAGGATATATAATATAACCTTTTCTGCCTTTGCTCATATTTAATCCCAATAAAGATGCACAGTCCTACTATTTTGGGGATTATGAAGCTGTTGCCAAAACGCTGTATTCTTTTCTTGCATGGCTCTACAGGGTATTTATGCCAAATAAACAAGGCAGTTACTTTTAACTTTTCAAAATAGTTTCATTGAGCTATAGCTGACATACATTAATTTGCACAAATTTAAAACTTCTAATTTGGTAAATTTTGACATAAGTCTACATCCACAAACCCGTCACTGCAATCAAGATAGTTTTCTCATTTTCCTCTGGGATCGCTCCCTCCTGACCTTACCACCTTATTCCTAACGACCAGGCAACAACTGCTCTGCCTTTTGTTTCTAGAGATTGTTTTAAATTTTCTGAACTTCTATACATATGAAATCATACAATGTGTACTCTTTTTGGGGGGGGAGGTCTGACTTCTTTAACTCAACATAAATATTTTAAGATTTATGACTGGGTATAGTGGCTCACGCCTGTAATCCTAGCACTTTGGGAGGCCGAGGCAGGTGGATCATGAAGTCAGGAGATTGAGCCCATCCTGGCTAACATGGGCTAACCCCGTCTCTACTAAAAATACAAAAAATTAGCTGGGCGTGGTGGCGGGTGCCTGCAGTCCTAGCTACTCGGGAGGCTGAGGCAGGAGAATGGCGTGAACACGGGAGGCGGAGCTTGCAGTGAGCTGAGAGCGCACCACTGCACTCCAGGCCTGGGTGACAGTGAGACTCCATCTCAAAAAAATAAAAAATAAATAAATAAATAAATAAATAAATAAATAAAAGATTTATTAATGTTGTTGCTTGTTTCAATAGTGTATTTATTTCTATTGCTAAGTAGCATTTTGTAGCAAGGATATACTATTCACCTGTTGGTGGACATTTGTTTCTTTTCACTTTGGGGTTACTACAAATAAAGCTGCTGTTGACATTTGTGTACAATCTTCATATGAATTTACATTTTTACTTTTCCTGGATGAATACCTAGGAGTGAAATGGCTGAGTAATACTGTAGCAATATTACTTACTGAGTAGTTACTTGATTAAAAACATCCAGTCAAGTTAAGTGATGGCTTCTCCATGCTATGGTGACATAACTATTAG